>NC_090448.1:153758965-155008965 GCF_031143425.1 Pleurodeles waltl
GGCTGATGAAGGGTGATACCCGGAAACCGGTCCCAGGATGCTCGTTTCCTGTCCAGGGAGGACCTGGCCTAGCAGTTCAGGCTGGACTGTTCCTATGGGGAACAGAGTCAAGACTGATTTGCATATGGCTGGGTACAAACTGGGGTGACATGGCGAGAAAAATAACGATGGATTAAACCAAGATCTGTGACTGGGGTTGGGTGTTTTAAATGTTTCAACATGCCGTCCATCATTTTATTTTGTTTTGTGATGTTACTTTCTAAAAGTGGCATTTTCAAACACAAGTGAAAAACCACCTGCACTAAAAGATGTATTTTTAAATTTAGAGTTCAGAGATCCCAAACTACACATCTCTATCTGCTAATTACACTTAAAATATATTTCAAGGCAATCCCCATATGTTAAGCAATGGAAGGGATAGGTCTTGCAATAATGAAAAACAAATTTGGCAGTATTTCACTATCAGGACATGTATACACACACACACACCAATAGATGTCCTACCTTTTAAATACAATGCACCCTGCGCATGAGGCTACCTTAGGGGTGCCTTACATGCACTAGAAGGGAAGGTTTGGGCCTGGCAAAAGGGTGCAATTGCCAAATTGACATGGCAGTTTAAAACTAAACACACAGACACTGCAATGGCAGTTCTGAGACATGTTTACAGGGCTACTCATGTGGTTGGCACAATCACTGCTGCCGGAGCACTAGTAGCATTCAACTTACACGCCTAGGGCACACAGGGTGCACTATACTAGGGACCATCTAGTGAATCAAATAAGTCAATCATGGATAACCAATTACAATCCAATTTACGAAGGGAGTGTAAGGAAATGCCTCCTTGGCATGGTTACCCCCTGACTTTTTGCCTTTGCTGATGCCAAGTTATGATTTGAAAGTGTGCTGAGGCCTGCTAACCAGGCCCCAGCACCAGTGTTCTTTCCCTAACCTGTACTTTTGTTTCCACTTTTGGCACACCCTGGCATCCAGGTAAGTCCCTTGTAACTGGTACCCCTGGTACCAAGGGCCCTGATGCCAGGGAAGGTCTCTAAGGGCTGCAGCATATCTTGTGCCACCCTGGGGACCCATCACTCATCACAGACACACTGCTTGCCAGCTTGTGTGTGATAGTGGGGATAAAATGACTAAGTCGACATGGCACTCCCCTCAGGGTGCCATGCCAACCTCACACTGCCTATAGGTGGTATAGATAAGTCACCCCTCTAGCAGGCCTTACAGCCCTAAGGCAGGGTGCACTATACCATAGGTGAGGGCATAAGTGCATGAGCACTATGCCCCTACAGTGTCTAAGCAAAACCTTAGACATTGTAATTGCAGGGTAGCCATAAGAGTATATGGTCTGGGAGTCTGTCATGCACGAACTCCACAGCACCATAATGGCTACACTGAAAACTGTGAAGTTTGGTATCAAACTTCTCAGCACAATAATTGCACACTGATGCCAGTGTACATTTTAATGTAACATACATCTTAGAGATGCCCCCTGAAACCTTAACCGACTACCAGTGTGGGCTGACTAGTTTTAGCAGCCTGCCACACACCAGACATGTTGCTGGCCACATGTGGAGAGTGCCTTTGTCACTCTGTGGCTAGTAACAAAGCCTGTACTGGGTGGAGGTGCTTCTCACCTCCCCCTGCAGGCACTGTAACACCTGGCGGTGAGTCTCAAAGGCTCACCCCCTTTGTTACAGAACCTCAGGGCACTCCAGCTAGTGGAGTTGCCCGCCCCCAGCCCCACTTTTAGTGGCAAGGCCGGAGGAGATAATGAGAAAAACAAGGAGGGGTCACTGGCCAGTCAGGACAGCCCCTAAGGTGTCCTGAGCTGAGGTGACTGACTTTTAGAAATCCTCCATCTTGCAGATGGAGGATTCCCCCAATAGGGATAGGAATGTGCCCCCCTCCCCTCAGGGATGAGGCACAAAGAGGGTGTAGCCACCCTCAGGGCTAGTAGCCATTGGCTACTAACCCCCCAGACCTAAACACACCCCTAAATCGAGTATTTAGGGGATCCCAGAACACAGCAAGAGAGATTCCTGCAACCTAAGACGAAGAAGGACTGCTGAGCTGAAAAACCTGCAGAGAAGACGGAGACACCAACTGCCTTGGCCCCAGCTCTACCGGCCTATCTCCCCACTTCTAAAGAACTGCTCCAGTGACGCGTTCCACAGAGTCAGGCGACAAATGAAAGGTGAAAATCCAAAACTGTTGAGGTGGTCCATCTCCTTACAGGGAATGGAGTTTATAGTGGAACGCAGACCTGGGACTGCCCATGCCAATGCAGATGGCCTTTCCAGGTTCTTCCACTTAGAAAATGAAGACTCTCTTTGGAAAGGTTAGTCCCATCCTCTTTCGTTTGAGAGGGGGGAGGGGGGGGGGGGTTGTGTAAGGAAATGCCTCCTTGGCATGGTTACCCCCTGACCTTTTGCCTTTGCTGATGGCAAGTTATGATTTGAAAGTGTGCTGAGGCCTGCTAACCAGGCCCCAGCACCAGTGTTCTTTCCCTAACCTGTACTTTTGTTTCCATAATTGACACACCCTGGCATCCAGGTAAGTCTCTTGTAACTGGTACCCCTGGTACCAAGGGTCCTGATGCCAGGGAAGGTCTCTAAGGGCTGCAGCATATCTTATGCCACCCTGGGGACCCCTCACTCAGCACAGACACACTGATTGCCAGCTTGTGTGTGCTAGTGGGGATAAAATGACTAAGCCGACATGGCACTCCCCTCAGGGTGCCATGCCAACCTCACACTGCCTATAGGTATAGATAAGTCACCCCTCTAGCAGGCCTTACAGCCCTAAGGCAGGGTGCACTATACCATAGGTGAGGGCATAAGTGCATGAGCACTATGCCCCTACAGTGTCTAAGCAAAACCTTAGACATTGTAAGTGTAGGGTAGCCATAAGAGTATATGGTCTGGGAGTCTGTCATGCACGAACTCCACAGCACCATAATGGCTACACTGAAAACTGTGAAGTTTGGTATCCAACTTCTCAGCACAATAAATGCACACTGATGCCAGTGTACATTTTAATGTAACACACACCCCAGAGGGCATCTTAGAGATGCCCCCTGAAACCTTCACCGACTACCAGACATGTTGCTGGCCACATGGGGAGAGTGCCTTTGTCACTCTGTGGCTAGTAACAAAGCCTGTACTGGGTGGAGGTGCTTCTCACATCCCCCTGCAGACACTAACACCTGGCGGTGTGCCTCAAAGGCTCACCCCCCTTTGCTACAGCACCCCAGGGCACTCCAGCTAGTGGAGTTGCCCGCCCCCTCCGGCCACGGACCCACTTTTGGCGGCAAGGCCGGAGGAGATAATGAGAAAAACAAGGAGGGGTCACTGGTCAGTCAGGACAGCCCCTAAGGTGTCCTGAGCTGAGGTGACTCTGACTTTTAGAAATCCTCCATCTTGCAGATGGAGGATTCCCCCAATAGGGATAGGAATGTGCCCCACTCCCCTCAGGGAGGAGGCACAAAGAGGGTGTAGCCACCCTCAGGGCTAGTAGCCAATGGCTACTAACCCCCCAGACCTAAACACACCCCTAAATCAAGTATTTAGGGGCTCCCAGAACAAGGCAAGAGAGATTCCTGCAACCTAAGACGAAGAAGGACTGCTGAGCTGAAAAACCTGCAGAGAAGACGGAGACACCAACTGCCTTGGCCCCAGCTCTACCGGCCTGTCTCCCCACTTCTAAAGAACTGCTCCAGCGACGCGTTCCACAGGGTCCAGCGACCTCTGAAGCCTCAGAGGACTACCCTGCATGTAAAAGGACCAAGAACTCCAGAGGACAGCGGCTCTGCTCCACAAAGACTGCAACTTTGCAACAAAGAAGCAACTTTGAAAGAACACACATTTCCCGCCGGAAGCGTGAAACTTTGCACTCTGCACCCGACACCCTTGGCTCGACTTGTGGAGAACAAACACTATAGGGAGGACTCCCCGGCGACTGCGAGCCCGTGAGTAGCCCCAGTTGACCCCCCTGAGCCCCCACAGCGATGCCTGCAGAGGGAATCCAGAGGCTCCCCCTGACCGCGACTGCCTGCTTCAAAGACCCGACGCCTGGTAAGGACACTGCACCCGCAGCCCCCAGGACCTGAAGGATTCGACCTCCAGTGCAGGAGCGAACCCCAGGTGGCCCTCTCCCTTGCCCAGGTGGTGGCTACCCCGAAGAGCCACCCCCTTGCCTACATAGCTGAAGAGACCCCTTGGTCTCCTATTGGATTACATTGCGAACCAGACGCCTGTTTGCACATTGCACCCGGCCGCCCCTGTGCCGCTGAGGGTGTACTTTTTATGCTGACTTGTGTCCCCCCCGGTGCCCTACAAAACCCCCCTGGTCTGCCCTCCGAAGACGCAGGTACTTACCTGCTGGCAGACTGGAACCGGGGCACCCCCTTCTCCATTGAAGCCTATTCGTTTTGGGCACCACTTTGACCTCTGCACTTGACCGGCCCTGAGCTGCTGGTGTGGTAACTTTGAGGTTGCCCTGAACCCCCAACGGTGGGCTACCTTGGACCCAACTTTGAACCCTGCAGGTGGTTTACTTACCTGCAAAACTAACAAACACTTACCTCCCCCAGGAACTGTTGAAAATTGCACTGTTTAGTTTTAAAATAGCTTATTGCCATTTGTATGAAAACTGTATATGCTATTTTGCTAATTCAAAGTTCCTAAAGTTCCTAAGTGAAATACCTTTCATTTAAAGTATTGTTTGTAAATCTTGAACCTGTGGTTCTTAAAATAAACTAAGAAAATATATTTTTCTACATAAAAACCTATTGGCCTGGAATTGTCTTTGAGTGTGTGTTCCTCATGTATTGCCTGTGTGTGTACAACAAATGCTTAACACTACCCTCTGATAAGTCTACTGCTCGACCACACTACCACAAAATAGAGCATTAGAATTATCTCTTTTTGCCACTAGCTTACCTCTAAGGGGAACCCTTGGACTCTGTGCATGCTATTTCTTACTTTGAAATAGTACATACAGAGCCAACTTCCTACAGGGAGCACTTGCACTCTAGCAGTGATCAGCAGTGGTAAAGTGCCTAGAGTACCAAAACCAGGAAAAACGAAATCCAGTAAGTCAAAAATAGAGGAGGCAGAGGGAAAAAGGCAGGAGAAACCACACCAAGGATGCCAGATCTAACAGTCGCACAACACTGAATGCCAGGCCCCATAACATTGCATGTGCCAGGTGCAAGCCATCCCTAAGGCTGGCTGCATCCAGGTACAAGTGAGGACATATACGCATGAGCAAATATGCCCTTACTATGTCTGTCAATTCTGAGACATAGTAACTGTACAGAGATGCCATTTTAAATGAATATGTTGGACACTGGTCATTGCGAGTTCCCCAGCTATATGATGGCTTCTCTGAATCCTGGGATCAACCACCTCAGAATAATATACCCTCACTGACCCCACTGATGGAATTATTTTTCAAAATCCACACTGAGGTCACCTTAGAGGTGACCTATGAAAACCTAACCAGCTACTGATGTGTGTTCACTTACTAGTCTAAACCAGTGCAGCCACCCTAGACCGCGTTTTGGCCCCCTGAGGTCAGAGCCAGCACTCTCAGAGGCCAAGAAGAAAGGCCTTCTCTAGGCGGAGGTGATAATATCTCATCCAGAGCATGATGGATATTCCAGGGCGGGGAGCTGCGATGGCCTTGCCTCCTTTGAAATGCAACCCAGGTATTTCCAAATGGCAGAGAATACCAACCCCCCTGCCCTGACCCCACTTGTGGTGACAGCAAAGGTGGGAAAATTAGTTAAAGTAGGAGGTGTGCCCACTCCATGCGAGTCCCACCCCTAAGGTGGATGAGATGATTTGGACACTACTTTATAAATTCCTCTAGTTTGGAAGGAATTAGGTCACTAGGGTTAGGGTTGTGCTCACTTCCCCAGCGTAAGTGGTCACAGAGAGGGTGTAGTCACCCTAAAAGTGGGCAGCTCATTGGCTACCACCTGGCACTCCCTCTAATGCCCCTAAATTGAGCATTTAGGTGGCACCCCGAACCCTTGAACTCAGATCTGCTCAGAAAGAAAGTATCCAACAAGGACTCTGCAGCCTGGAAACCAGACACCTGAAGTGACCTCTGCACATGACGACCTCGGCCTGGTGAGAAGCCCACCAATGGTGCCAGCAGGGCTCCCCAGCTGTCCTGAGCCTGAGACCACCTGTGTCACCCCTCCTGGACTCAACCAGGTCACCAGCAGCCTCTGCACGCAGGCCCCCTCACTCCCAGCCTGGTGGTGAGAGGAAAACCCGGTGCCTACAGCAACCACAGACCTGTGACCCCAGCTGAGGTGGGTCATCGGTGCCAACGACGACCCCAGATCCTGAGAGCTCAAGTCCATCCTGGGTCCACCCCTGCCTGCAACCTCAAACTCACAGGACCTGCAGACAGCAAGTGCTCCCGGATGAGAAAACACAAGCCCAAAAGACTACCCCTGCACTCATTGCTCCTGGGCACAGGAGAAGAGGACCAAAGGTGCACCAACATCCCCGCACACCCCAGGTCTACCACCTACCTGTTTTGTTGTCCCCGACTGGCTTTCCAGCCAGAGCCTACAGCCAGTTTTACACGGGGTTCAATCTCCCATAGGAAACCATTGGGCACCCAAAGCCTTACTGCACCTGTGCACCCGGGCATCCCGATTCCTGGTGGCTCTCCTGCTTGCTAAGGCCCGGCCCTGACTCCCCTCCAAGGGACGAGTCATTTCAACTTTGCTGGTCCCCAAAATCCTGCAGAATTCCCTGTAGCTACTTCCTGCTTTTGCCAGGGCTTGTTAGTGGCTCTGCTGACTGCTGACCTTTCTGCAATCTGACAACCGACGTGGGACAGCTCGTGGGCGACTCCAAGGATCTTCCTGCATCACCTGGACTCTGCAGCTGTGCTCCTTCCATCACCATCCTGCAGGAACTTCTTCCCAAGAAGGGTGGCATTGCCCACCTGCACCGTCTGCACTGCCTGGACATTTCCAAGTGGTCTGGACTCTTTCCCCTTCTTTTTCAGGTTCTGCATGTCCGGAATCCACCCTTTGGTTCCATCGACGTGGTACATGGGTCATGACAGCAGCTGGGCAACCGAGGCCCCCCTGACTCCAACGAAGGTTTCCGACGTCACTTCCTGTCTTCTAGGTATCCTTGGGTGGGGACGCTCTCCAACCTTCCTCCTGTCTTTGGGTCTCCTTGGGGTCCACTGGAAAGGGTCCTGAATCTCGCAAATTTCAACTGCGACTGCCCTGTGTTAGTCTATGGGACGACCAGGTAGGTAACCACTCTGCACCCAGCCACTGGGGACACTTGATGTACTTACCTCTGGTGCTTTCATTCTTCCCTAGTCCCTAGCAAACTACCACACTTACCTTGGTTGGGTTCACTATTTCGCATTCCACTTAGTATATGGTTTGGCCCCCATATAGGGCCCTGTACATTTTATGCTATATCTGCGTGATCTTTGGTGTATATGTTGTGTGTTGATATCTCCAAAGAGATATACCAATGCTAGTCTAGTATTTAGTGCTGTAATAAATAATCTTTTATTTTTGCAACACTTGTGTGGTTATTTTTTGAGTGGGGGTTACTATCCGACTACTGTGGTATTGCAAGTGCTTTACATTCCTCCTGGATAAGCTTCAGCTGCTTGCCTCAGCTACCCCTAGAGAACATTTTCTATCCTGACATCTAAACATTATCACTAAGGATTGCCTAGACTTAGTATAGGGTGTCACAACATAAGTGTACACCATAAACTGAGTAGCCACCTACACCCTACGCTCCCTTAAACAGCCTTACATTTAGTATTTAGGCGGCCCCCAGACACGCCTTTCAGAGGTATCAGACCCAAAATGGGTCACAAGAATAATGAAACCTGTCCACGATAATAAAAAAATAAATGCCACACCTGCAACCGCAGGGACGCCCTCTTGGGTGCTAGGCAATGTGAACATAAGAAGAAAAACCACCTGCAGCGAAGAGGAACACCACACCGAGTGTCGCGCTGGAAGAAAAAAGCACTCTAATCCTAGAGGCAGGGAAAAAGCAACAGGGGAATAAAAATCCCCCTTGAACTATGGTAGGAAACTAATACAGAATGAGACCCTGTATTACCAGGAGGTGTTAAGACTGTGTACCATTAGCATCTCTAAATCGGCATAAAGCCGAGGTGACATGCACAGCAAAAAGTGAGGTGCCATCAAAATGCATTTCTTTTAAAGTTGCCTGCAAAGCCTCCAGAAAAGTGGAGGGACGTAACCACTGAAGAGGCCATAACACTTCCAACAGAATTGGTGGTATCCATACCACATCGGATTCTAAGCTTGGAGGCTTGTGACAAGGGAACAAGATTATTCCGAGCCTCCTCAGGGAGAGAAGGCAAAATGTGTTCTATCGAGTCCACAAGACATGGGGGAAGCGATCAGGATACAAGAAGTGTTGATTGAACGCAGGGCAGAGCTAGATAAAGTGAAAATATGCCTACCAGAAGCATCAAGCTGCCTGGCTTCTCGCTCTGGACGGACAGGAGGGACATGAGTAAGAGACTGTTCAGCCAAAGCAGCCTGCATCACAAAGCTTTGACTAGTTGGATGCTGATGGAAGCAATATGGGTCCTCGGGGTGGTCTATGTAAAATAGAGCATTCCACAGGAGGGCCAGATTCCGGCTGGTGCCAAACACTCAAGAGGAAATTGCAAAGAGTCCCACAATAAGGAAGGACAGGCTCAACAGAAGACTGGTCAGGATAAAACACATCAAGCAAAGGGTCCGTTGATAATTGAACAGTAGGAAGTTTAAATTCAACACTTCCGAAACACATTTCAATATATCTGCTAGAGCAGAACTTGCCTCTGTAACCAACTCAGGGGGCGACAGGAGGCTAGAGGCCAGGGAGGAATCCAGGCCACTAGCATTGCCCAATTCAAATACCCAATCTGATTGTGTATTTGGAATGGTGTCGGAAAGAAGAGGTCGATAATATAAACCATGCCCCTCCAATTGGGGAACTGGAGAATGGCCTCCAGAAGACATAAGGCAAGAATCAGAGAAAGCCCACTTCGTCAGCACCACTCCCGCGTCTGGATCAATATCGACCAACGTCTTGAGGGTGAGACCTCATCATCAGAAGGTGCGTCGGTCAACTTCGGTGAGACCACAACCGGAGCATTCAGCGACGTCGACAGCACCACCGGAGTTGGCAAAGCAAAGCTTGATGCTGACAATGGAGCCTGCAGGGAAGAGTCAGGAACGGGATGTGGAAGCCGCAGAGGGCTGTGCCCCAGCGCCGAAACTACTCTGGAGACAGAGTCACGGGGCCCAAAAGACACCGAAGGCAAACCTGCCAGTGAAGATCCCATCAGGACACCCTCCACCTCCTTGGGCCCCATAGGTGTTCCAGGGGAAGGTGTAGGCTTAAAAATAGCAAGCAGGGAAAAGTAGTAGTCCCAAATCTAGGCCAGAGTCGCCCAGATGCCAGGAAAAGAAGGAAGGCATGGGTCGGACTCCTGCAATGTCTCTTCCTCAGAAGAACGAGAAGAGCCACATGGAGGCGGTGGAGATGGAGGATGGCGCAACTTCGACCACAGACAACGCTTACCTTGAAATGTTGATGGAGCCACATGCTAAAGGCTCCTGGAGCGTTTGCATCGCGGAACCTTGGATGGAGAAGGACTCCAACGCCTACATGAGTCCTGGGGAGACCGCAACAACAGCACTGCCAGGAGCTTTATCCGCACTCCCTCAACGTTTTGGACTTTGGATGTTGGCTGGTGTCGCAATCCTCTAAGTCGTGGTGGGCACCTAAGCACCATATACATACAGAACGAGGGTCCGTTACCAACATCTGTCGAGCACAGGACCCACAAGGCTTAAAGCCAGAAGGCATACACACTGTTCCAAACAAAGGAAACCTGTTGAAAAATTAAGCTAAAAAACGGCCAGAGGAACCACTGCTCTGGATTCGCATTGGAGCATGGAATACTGACTTCAGCGCGTCAGAGTAGAGATTATATGGACTCCCTCAACATCATATCTGTTGGATAAGGAGTCGCCCAGCACCCTCTACGACACGCAGAGGTACTGCTGAAAAGTCTTTCCGGATCTAGTCTGGTGTCTGGGGAGAATTCTAAGGTAAGTAATCTGTGGCTAGTTGTCTCTATTAGATGAACAGATTCTTCTGATCCAAGAAGTAGATGACAAAGAGCAGAAGGAGTAAGAACTGCGAACTGCTGGTAGACTTTTGTCACGAAACCCTGGCTGGCCTGTCCTGCCCTGACAATTGCAACATCCCGACTCTCCCTGCAGCTGTGCATCCTCCAAAATCCTTGGAGGGCCTCCAGCACTTCGCCAAGTCCTCAGCATCTCCCATAAAGCGAAGCAGCCACTTCCCTGGAGCCTGCAGGCACCAACCGCAATGTCCAGCACTCCATTCTGCTGACCATCGGGCTCCACCAATTCAGCAGTTGCCCAGGAGGAGGTCAAAGTGATCCAGGAGGTTGAACTTGGCTCCCCACCAAGTGTGAAGACCCTAGGGCCCACCATAGCCGTCCTGCAGATACCCAGGGTACAGGACCTCTTAGCAGCAACCAGAGCTTGTTTGCAGTCCAAACCAGACTCCAACGACCTAACCCAGTACTAGCCATCGAGGAATGTCAGCAACACAGAGGACATCACAGTGATTAAACTAGCTGTCCCATTCTGTCCCTCTCTTGTCAGTCCAACAAAGTACCATGGGTGCCTTGACGCAGGAGCGCCCGAAGACCAAAATCCACTGCATCCAAGCTCCATGGCCTGGGTTCACAACAACTGACAGTGTTCCCTTGCTCCCAGGACCCGCACACTTGTCCTCAAGTCACCTTTTGCAGTCTCTTTCTAGGTGGCCTGCCTTGTCGACAACTATGCAGTGCACAAAGCACCTGACCAGCTCCACTGCACCCGGAGGCCCCAGTGCAAGTAAAACTGTATTGCTGGTGTTTTTAGTGATCCTGTTCCCCTAGCACCCTACAAACTTCAGTGGACACTCAAGAGCAGTCTGCAAAGACCCTTTTGCAGTAAAAGCACTTTCAAGTCTTTACTGCATGAAAGCACACCTGAGTAAAAATGTAAATACCTGCAAAACACAAACACTGCACTGTACTTACCTTCTTTGACATTTTCTGGTGTTGAAACATCTTCTAAACAACAAATCTATTTTTCTAAACAATGGTCTTGAGTTTCTTCTTGAGTGTGTGTCTTATTTGTTGACTGTGTGTTTTCAACAAATGCTTAGCACTACCCTCTGATGAGCCTAAACTGCTTGCTCACTGTACTACAAAAGAGAGCATCTGGGATTATTACTTTTAACCCCTGTAAACTAATAAGGGTCACCTACACTACCTGCAGTGTCCCCTTACGATGGTACAATACATAGTCAGTCTGCTTCCTATACCTCTGAGATTTGGACCATGTTAGAGAGATTCCCCTGATGCTGCACCCCTTGCAACTTCAGGTCCCACTACTGAGCCCTCCAGGAGGGAGGCTGAAACATAGGTATCATAACCTAAATATCCTGGACTTGCCGTTTTGGAGGAGAAGCCCAAAACTGCTCTGTGTCGGAAACAGCTCAGATGAAAGGGAGCATTAGAGAGGGAGTTGGTTGTTAATTCATTAAGTTGATAGTGACCCCCAGCAAACGCAGGAAGTCCGCCGCAGTCTGGACGTGGGAGACGACAGACTGGTGAGAGCCCGCCTTCAACAACCTGTCATCTAGTTAGGGGAAACCTGGCAGGCCTGATCTCTCCAGATGAGCTGCAAACACCGCCATCACCTTTGTGAACACCCGAGGAGCACTGGTAAAGCCAAAGGGGAGCACAACAAACCGATATTATTCTTGTCCCACAGTGAAACGCTGGCAAAATCTGTGGTCAGGCAGAATGGGGATGTGAAAATAGGCACCCTGTAAGTCCAACACTACCATGCAGTCTCCAGGGTGGAGGGCAGAGAGAATCTGAGCCAGTATGAGCATCTTGAATTTCTCTTTTTTTCAAAAGGAAATTGACAGGGAGCAGATCTTATATCGAATTGAGACCTCCAGCTTTCTGTGGCACCAGAAAGTAGCGGGACTGGCAACCATGACCTACATCTGAGCTGGCACCCTCTCAATGACTCCTATGGCAAGAAGGGATAGAATTTCCTATTGCAAGGGCATAAAGTAGTTGTCTGTCAGTCGACCTGTGAATGGAGGCTGTGGTATTTTTATGAAAGGGGAGGGCATAACCCCGGTGGACAATCTTTAGCAGTCTGTCATGATATTCTGCCATCGGGCACATGGTGTGGGATTTTGCTGCCAACCAAGTGTTCATGCTGTATTAAGGGCATGCTAAATGCGCCTGACTGTGTGGATGCCTGTGGAGTTGAGGGGGTTTGAGGGTGAGGATTGGGCAGGCCTCTAGCTTTTGGCCAACAAGGCTTGGGGAGCCATATCTGCAGCCACAAAAAGGCTGAGACTGCTTGCCACGGGGGCAAGGGGAAATGGACACAGACAAATTCAGAACGGCCATGTTAACAAGCACTGGCAAAGCCAATAGGTCATGCTTATGCAAGCGCTATTAGCATTTTCAATATGTTTTAGCCATGCTGTACACCAGGGTGGCTGCTGTTCAGCATGGCTAAAAGTAAGTGGCATGGAGAAGATTCAAGGGAAGTGCTGTAGAATGGAATGGCAAAGAGTAGAGTACAGTGAAGTGACAGTGTTGTGTATTGGTGTTGCATTGAGTAGAGTGGACTGGTGTAGAGTGCATTTGCGTAGAGTGTTGGAGAGTATAGTGGCGTAGAGTGCAGTGGCATTGAATTCAGCGGCATACAATGCAGTGTCGTAGAATGCAGTGGCGTAGATTAGAGTGCTGCATAGTACAGTGGAGTGGTGCAAAGTGGAGTGGCACAGAGTGGAATGGAACAGAGTGGAGACTAGAATTTAGTGGCTGAGTGCAGTGGTTTAGAGTGGCGTAGAGCAGCACAGAGTGGTGCAGAGTACAGTACAATGACGTAGATTAGTGACAGAATGCAGAGGCATACAGTGAAGTGGTGTAGAGTGGAGCAATGCAGATTAGAGTAGCGTAGAGTTCAGTGGCAGGCAGTGTTGCAGAGTAGAGTGTCAGAGCGCAGTGGTGTAGAGTGGAGTGTCAGACTAGAGTGGTGCAGAGTAGAGTGGCGTAGAGAGCAGTGTTGTACAGTAGATTGCTTCACAGTAAAGTGAAGTACAGTGCAGTTGTGCAGAATCACAGAGTACAATGGTGTAGAGTAAAGTGGTGTGGAGTAAAGTGGTGTGGAGTAAAGTGGTGTGGAGTAAAGTGGTGTGGAGTGCAGATTAGAGCGGCTTACAGTGGAGTGGCCTAAAGTGCAAGGACATATAGATGAGTGTCACAGAGTAAGGTGCATTAGTGTAGAGTGCATTGGGACAGAGTGGAGTGCCTCAGAGTGCCGAGTTGCATAGTGCACAATGGCATAGGGTGGAGTTATGCAGAGTAGACTGGTGTGGCCTAGATTGGAGAGGTGTAGAAAAGTGTAGCAAAGAGTGTACTGGCATAGAGTACAGTGGTACAGGATAAAGAAGACCGGCTTAGCGTGAAGTGGCATAAAGTGCAGTCACTGAGTGGTGCAGAGTGCAGTGACATGAAGTGGTGTAAAGTGGAGTGGTGCACAGTAGAATGCAGTGGTGTGGAGTGGTGCAGAGCGGTGTATGAAAGATACGATAGCGCGCTGCCATTACAGAAAACACATTTTCAATTGACACTACCATTACATTTGCAAATAAAGTTTTACTAATAAAACCTAAAGTGCACAACAAAAATGTGTGGAAACTGCATCACCTAGTGTAATGATTTGTTTTGATCATATTAAATTATTTGATTCTAACACACATCAGAAATAACAAAAAATTGTTTTATTTGTGTTCCTAATTCGGATATATTCTGAAATACTTACACAGTTCATTTAAATGTTGTTGCACAGTTCATTTAAATGTTGTTGCAGGCTAGAAAAAAAACTCTTTTCTACTCCCAGTATCCAGCAAGATTGTCACATAAATTCTCTCACTTTGAAGTTCTAGAAAGAAAAGTAAACAAGAGCCCTCGGAAGACAGAGCCTGACATTTGATCTGTGTTTGAATGCACAGCAAATGTAACAAGATGAGATCAAGGTTTAAAGGCTTGTTTATAGAAAGGGAGTGTGTGGAAGAATACAGTGAATGCTGTTTAGGCAACAAGATGGGAGAACTGAACCTGGAGAGCCTAACAAACAAAGCCAGCAAACTGAAAGCCAGACAATGTGAGCTACAAACCCAGTGGTAATCAACGGGGTGAATGCATTCCCAGGTCAATTTTTGAAAGTCCCCAGGGTGCCTGGTAGGCTGTGACCTAAAAAATGGTCAAGGTATAATGGGTATTTCTATGCGGCCATTATGGAAGAAGACAGTCGAAAGCACCACAGAGGATTAGAAGTAATGAAGACGACCAAAACCTAAGCACCAAGAATGGAAGGACATCACCTCCAAATAAATGAAATAAGAAATTAATGTTTATACCTATTCCATTTATTACATGGCTGCTGTAAATTTGTCTATGTTATATTTCTATGGACATGACATGTACTCCCTTTGTGCGTCTATTTACGGTGTCAGATTTTCAGAAGGGTATACTGCTCCCACACACTCTACTCGAATACGGACAGATTTTATGGAAATATCATAGCCCACTTTTCTGCCAATACACATATCAGAAAAGGTTGGAGCTATCTAACTTGAAGCATTCCTACATACATCTATTGGTCTGAAAATCAGCAACAAGCCTCTTTTCAATTTTGTTTTGGATCTAGTGTATTTGCAGGACTTCATGGCCATGGATGCACAGAACTAGTATGAGTAACGGTGTCTTACAGAGACAGGAGCCATATGAAGGCATATTGAACTGATGATTTACCAGTAAGTTGTGGCAGTGACTGCTACCCTCTTGTCAGCTGCGTCAATACGCTTACTCTCCATCTCAGGAGAAGGGGCGTCGCCAGTGGTTTGTGCTGCCGCTCTTTTCTGGGCAGTGAAAACTACCAGGGAGCCTAGTGGGACGTGGCTCCTGATGTACAGTGTCTCTAAGGGTGTCAGCTTGAACTTCTTTTTCACACTGGGTGTTACCACCCGGGATCTGACTGGATCAAAGGTTTCAGGGCCAGATTTTACTATCCCATTAAGCATGGGCAAATACAGGAGAAAGCACTCAGTACTGGATAGCGTCTTCACCAACTAGTCATCCTATAAGGTGATCTATATAGGTGATCTATATAACCACCTTGTGATAGGCAGCTGTGCTGGATAACACTGCAATGTCGTCTGGAGGGGAGCGCCTAACGTGGACATTGCAAAAGTCTAAGACCCCGGGAAGATTCACGTCATAATCCTCCAAAGGATTACGAGGATCATCAGTGGGGTGCGAGCAGGCTGGTGCACCCCAGTTCTCTGCCTTGGACTGCCTGGGTCTAAGTACAACTCCTGAGGGGACATTGTAGGAATGGAGTTAGGATGTGGTGGTGCGGTTGGAGGTGGCAGAGGGGGGAAGAGGATGGAGGAGGAGTATGGTGATGGTCACAGTGAAATGTCCGAAGATGCAGCTTCCACCAAGGAGAGTGTGGTTCTTAGGCAAAGACTTTTCAGAGGCAGAGAACTTGCCTGTGCGTCAAAGGGTGATGATACACCCCTGCCTTACATTCAACTCCTGATGGAGCTTTATGAGGCTTGACCCAGCCTCAGAGTTCGCTATTGATGGCCTCATAGCCACTGGAGTTTGTGTTGACACCTGGGCTCAGACTTGTAGGCCACTGGGGCTTGAGGTGCGAGGCTAGATCCCGTTACGGCTTTGACACCTTGCTTCACTGTTGACCAGAGCCCAAGGGCTATGGCACACTTGAGATGGCAATGGCTTATGCATGGGGCTTGACTTTGATTTGCAGTTGCTTATGTGTTTTAGAAGAGATTTCAGTGCTGACCGTGCTCCCGCATTTCAGCGTATTGTTCAGATGAAATCAGGGGAAGATGGGACGTTCCTAGGCACCTCTTCCTCCTCTTAACCTTCTTCCTCCGTGGGCTCCAAGTTGTCAGAGCCGATGATCTCAGCACTGGGTTGGTGGGCCGGAAGATCATATGCCTCGCCAGATTCTTCGTCTTTGGTGCCTAGTAAGTCGGCCTCGCCAAAGATATCCGCGTCTCCGAGGATGACCGATACACTTTGTTGTGGGCAAAATGCTTCTATCAAAGGTACAGGATAATGACAACATGGAAGTTGGCTCAAAGGTACTTTGAGTGGCACTGGGGACATATTTTCAAAGGCATCCGTGCCATTATTTTTTGTACGTCCTCTAACTCCCGCACTTGTCTCACTCCCGTCCTTTTACATAGACCATGTTTTGAGGACATCTTTTCAAGGGCATCCGTTCCATTATCTTTTGTAAGTCCTCATGCTCCGCATCAGTAAGGAAGATGCACTTCCCTGAAGGACAACAGTGCCCTGGGGATATATGACGACGACTTCGTCAGCTGGAGCCGAGGAGGTCAAAGGAACAATAGACACGTTGATAAGTCTTCTCGGTAACAAGAAAACAAATGGCTGTAGGGCTGCGACGGTCAAGGTTAAACACGTCACGACCAGAAACCAATGGCAGAGAAAAACAATGGCCTTGGTGCGAATGTAGTCTCTTCCGAAGCAATAGTCACCAACATTGTAAGGCGTCGTCTTTGAAGAAAAATAAGTTGCAACAGTCAGAGCCCATCACTAGACGGCAGGAGTACGCAGAGCATGAGTATCTACCGGAACATGCTGTAAGGTAAGGGACTTGCTCTTCAGAGCCTGAGACAGAAGCCATTCCAGCAACAGGATATCACCAATCTATATTTTATTATATTTTGCCATACTTCAATCATTTGCTTTTTGATGCGCTGTCCCCTGGGAGTGGACAAGCCTGAAGACGTGCGTCATTGCTTGAGAATAGTTGGCAGTTTTCCTGCAGATGCTAAAGACAGCTGTTCTCCTCTTCCTCTCAAAAGCGTCCGATGGTCCGATGGAGGAATGTGTGTATTTACTAAATAACTTGTAAAGCGCGGACCAAATCACATGGGCAAGGAATTGGTAGGGTGCCTTTGGTGCTGCTCTTAATGTTATTGGGGTGCCTGCAGCCAAGAAGTCTGGTAAATCTGTTGATAGTGATGACAGTTCTACAACATGTAGTGCCTTTAATACTCTCCTAGACTTCCTAAGCCAACAAGGTTTGAAACATTTGCTTCTGTTTTCAAGCAGTACATTTCCTCTCCGTCATGTCTGTTAGGAATCCGACTTTAAACTCATTAGGATTAATGATAATGTCTTCACAGATATAAAGGATTATAGAAGCCATGAGTTGCCAAACGTGTTGTCTCCGAAGGTGAACTGATTATCTGGTTTGCAACCACCAAACCCTCGTTCATTACTTTTTTCTTTGCAGAGGTGTTCCACAAACCTACCGATTCGCTCCCATCATGAGCATTCGTAATAACCCAATAATGCCTCTATCAGAATACTGCGAAGTCTCAAATCCTGAGAGTGGGAGATATTAGTCTTATGTTTCGCTAGCTGAGTGTTTTGGCCTCTACAACAACTCTTTCTTAAGTGATACACCTACGTGCATGGGTCAAAGTTATCATTCTTTTGATGACAGCATCTTTGAGGTAGTTAAAACAACAGTTTCTACAATATATGAAGGATATTAAGATGATCCTTCCACTGATGCAGGCAGTTCACTGAACTAAACTGACCTTAGCTCTACTGTTACTGAAACATGACTACTGAAAAATATTTATGCCATGGCCCACGAGAAAGTGATTGCAAACTTATAGTCTATAAAATCAAGCAGCCAGACGCTGCCTGAGCCTAAAGAAAGCAAGCCAGATTTCATCAGCCCACAAATAACAGAATTGGCTTCCAGTAATAGAGGAAATATAACTCCAATTTCTTTTTACTGTCTTAAGATCACTGGAGGGTCAAGGTCCCAAATATTTACTGTATTTTACCCCACTATGCACACTAAACTAAAACCTGAGATTGAATAAGGCGAACATGATTGCAAAAGCCAGTTACAATTACATAAAACACAGGGAACAATCCATCTAGGTAGCAGGTATTTATCTCTGGAACATACTGAGCCAACAACATAGCATCCTCCTTAACCTGGCTGTGTTCAAGACTGATAACTCATCTATTCAAAGAGTATTTCCCAACCTTCCACGAAGCTTCCAAGGCATCCACATTCTCCTTTGTCAAGGGGCAGGGCACAAACCACTACAAAATTATCACAGCTGAGCTATCCAGTGGTGACTTGGAACACTCCACAATCACTACTCATCATTCTCTGAAGTACGGTGCAGGGCTACTCAAGACCTCATCTACCTTCAACAGCGCTATGAAGAGACTCCACTTACAAGTCAGCATATAAAAAATGTTTAAAAAAAGCTGTAAAAGTTTCCCAAGTAGTAATGCTCTAAAGAGTCTATCTTCTTGTTTTCTTTGTGCGATGGAAATGAGGAAATACGGCTATGATAACTTCTCTTCACAGCAGAGTCCAATGGAGCATTCGCTGTCTGGAGTAATCCGCTTCCATGTAGGTGATTTAAAAGTATGCTTTAATCCAAGTTACATGGTAAATACAAGCTCCATCCCAGCCAGCAGATCAGCACCCTCTCATCCTACAATGTCGTCTAATAAACTGTCATGCCGCACACTCTAGTATGATTTCTCAGTATGCTATAGACACTTCATCAATTGGAACACATCTATAATGGAAACAGAAACTTACATTTAAATGCTGTACCTTAGTTACCACATTACCTCCATCGCCCAACATAACAACAACATAACTTTTAAATAAGAAACCATGCTATAAAATAAACAATTCTAGAAGATTAAACTATAATTATTTACATTAAAATGATTACAACATTTTCCAACGTCCAGATTTGTGCTTTATCACTGCTGATGTTTCATAAAAGCTCTGAGAACGTAACTTACACATAGCCTTGTAGATGAGCTGGCTTCATTACGTTTCGTTTTGGTCTCACATTCACATTGTGTCCAACTTTTAATTCTGAGTGACCCTCTCCTTTGGGGAAACCAGGGTAACATTTAGCAACTCTATCATGGTTCCAGATCCTGTGATCATTTGTTTTTACTGCATTTGTTAGGTAATTTTATGACCTTATAAGGCCCTTTGTATTTTGACAACCTTCCTTCTTTTCTAGGAAACTTGATGTTAATCCAGTCACCCACTTTCACTGACGTATTTTTCACAGCTTTAAGTTCATCATAAATTGCTTTCCTTTTCTCTTTCTGTAGCCTTTTTTTTCTCTCCAACCCACTATATCTTCCACATGATAATTTGTAACTTTTCTTTTTTCCTGTACCCATTTAGGAGCAACTTCACAATTAGGTAATCTACACCTGAATAGCTGGAAAGGCGAAAACGCTGTGTTAGAATGTGGTGTCAAATGATATTCACGAACCTTTTTTCTCATACCTTCTTCCCATCTCATACCATGCATTGAAGACAACTGTAAACATCCCTTGAGGACTTTGATAAAACGCTCAACACCATTATTAGATTCTGGATGGTACAATGCAGCTTTTTTGTGTTTGATACCTCTGCCTCTCAAAAACATCTCCACTAACTCCGAGGTTAGTTGGACTCCACTGTCTGTGAGGATAGAGGAAGAAAAACTTTCCCTCTCAAACAGCTCTTCCAGGAAACATATAACATCTTTAGATTCCACAGAATTCACTACTTTCATCTCAGACCATCTTGAATACATTTCAATGCAGACAATAACATACTGATCATGTGACTTCATTCTCCCTGGACCAATTATATCGAATGCTATATACATCCATGGCCCTGCAGTTTCTTCCCTTATGATCATTGGTTGTATCCTATATTTTAATACTTTATCAGATCTTGAACATTCATGACAATTTCTGACCTTCTTTCCACTAACCTATCCATCGCAGGCCACCAGTAGTTAGCCCTTACTCTCTTCTTAGTCTTGGAAATTCCCATATGACTAGCAGGGGCATGACTGACTAGTTTGTTTCTCAATGCAAACGGAGGAATCAGCTTACTGCCCCTTACTAAGACCCCATCATCTGCTAATAAGCCAACATATTGTTACTACCCTCCTGTTTTGTACACCACTCATCTTGTGTTAACTAGATCACCTTTTGGAAAACTTCATCAGCCAGAAATTCATTTCTCCAGTCTGATTCATGTATCACTTCATTTGTAACCAAACACGCCTTTATTTCCTCATCGAAGTCTTCTCCAGCAAAATACTCTCCACTTTCTATAACCTCTCCCTCATGTGGTTCACAATCTAAAGAAACAATGAGCTTACACATTTAAAACACCAGGCATGTAGGATACTTCAAATTCAACCTCTTGTAGGGCCACCACCCACTTCCTGATCTGATGTGAAACCATATCAATGCCCTTCTTCATAAATACTTCCTTGAGAGGCGTGTGATCCGTTACTTTAAATTTGTGCCCCCACAGAAATTTCCTTAATTTTCTCACAGCCCAGTATACGCTTAGAGCCTCTTTCTCTACAACTGAATCGTTATATTCCGCTCCTCTCAGTCCGCTTGAAATGAAAAATATAGTCTATAACTGCACCTAACCCTTTAGGACTTGCATCAGACATTATTATAGTTTCATCTTTTGAATTGAAACTTCCTAATTCCAATGTTTTTTCCAAGCTCTCTTTGATGTCATGAAATTCATTGTCACAGTCTACACCCCAATTATATTCTTTAACTTTACACAATAGACTTATCATTCGCTGTTCTTTCAGCAAACCTAGGAATAAACCTATTGTACAACTGTGCCATCCCTAAAAACTTTATCAGCTCTTCTTTATTCTGAGGAACCCGAAGATTTTTAATAGTGTTCACTAACTCCCCTTTTGGTCGAATACCCTTTTCTGAGATTTAATGACCCAGGTACTCAATATTACCAACATCAATTTTAACATTTTCTAACTTCAATGTTAAGCCATTTTCTTGTACAGACGTCAATACCTCCATCAATGTTAGATCATGCTGTTGCAAATTAGATCCAAATACCAGAAGATCGTCTTGATACACCTTTACTCCTTTTATACCTTTCAACACATTTTACATAGCTCTCTGAAACACAGAGGCAGCAGATATTAAACCGAACAGCATTCTAAGAATTGTTTACGTAACAAAAGGGGTGATAAATGTTGTGAGAGCCTGAGATGAGGGGCTCAACATTATCTGATGGTACGCTGATGTCCGGTCAAGTGTTGAAAAGTGTTTAGCTCCATCAAAAGAACTTTGCATTTTATTTATGTTAGAAAGGGGATAATGACAGACTTATTAAGTTATCTTACATCAATGCACAATCTTGCATCACCATTGGTCTTGTGTGCCATCACAACGGGCGCCACCCATTCTGAGGCCTCTACTCTTCTATGATGCAATTCTTAATTAGTTTGTCAATCTCTTTCTCCATTTTCTCTTTTACTACTAATGGGACCCCTCATGTCTTAGCAACTTTAGGTTGAACATTTGGTTTGAGCCTGATTTCATGCACACAATTCCTTAGACAACCTAATTCTTCCTTGAATACTTCCAGAAATCCGTCAACCCAGCGACTGGTGCTCTCTGTTACTCTCTCTACCTTTGGAAATTCTCTAAGCCTGACTGGCGAACAGTCATTCGGATCAAGGAAAACATACAAATCGCGTTGGTGAAACCAATGGATCAATGAATAACCTTTTATTAAAATATAAACTTTTGCAGGTACTTTAAATTCAGTAGTTCCCCAGAAATAACCCAACAGTTTGACTGGTTCATACCCATACCCCCTTGGGCTTTATATGTGGTTTCATTAACTTAACATTCCCTTTTAAGTGATGTTCATTAAATGTTTTTGTAATGAGTGTAATCTTTGCCCCAGAATCAAACATAATTTTTACTGCTTCTCCATTTACCAATATACTTTCAATTGGACCGCTAGTGGAGCCATAACTAGTTTGAAAAATCTCAATTTTGCCTACTAAATCTACATCACATTCCTCGTATTCACATTGAACGTCCCTTACTTTCTTTGTGTCACTTCTTGATCTACAGCACTTGGCTAGATGACCTTTCTTCCCACAATTTTTACAATTTACCCCCATATGGGCAGTTTTCCTACAACAAAAGCATTTTCCAGTAAATATTTTACTAGACTCCAAAGAACTCTTGTTTCTTGTTCTAATAATATCTGTAGACTCATTAAATACTCTTTATCTCAATATTTTCATCCTGGTCTTCTCCGGTATGCTGATCTCCAACTGTGCTGGCACTGCGAAAGACTTCTACACATTTTCTCGAGAGATCATTCATTTTCGTAATCAGTAATACCTCATCTAGTGAAGGATGTTCTTTTTGCCACAAGTTCCCTTTAGCCTTTTCAAGGGAACACCCTAACATGAATGACCAAATATACAAGTAGAATCACGTCTACGTAACTCAGTTATGTATTGTTCTACTGATTCACCTTGGCATTGTATTCTTTTGCCAAATTGATACCTCTCCAACACCATGCTGATTTTGGGAAGATAATGCAGGTCTGAAATTTTTATAATGCAAACTTCATATTAATTTAAACCCACTGCTTCATTATCAGAAAGATCTGGAAGAATTGCAAACATTTCTTGCCCTTCGGTACCAAGGCAGTACATTAGTAAGGACATTTTTCTTTCTGCACTGAAAGATGTACCACAGACCTTGGCATTAATGATGAAAACCTTCTTCCATTTCTGCCAACAAACGGGTGGATCACCTGGTAAAACTAGAAAGAACGGTGCTGCCGGTACGTTCTGCATCACACCTTTAAATCTGTTTCAACTTAGGTACCTGAAGATCAATTTTGTAAGTGTTGTGTACTCCCTCATTTACTGCTGTATAGACCAGCGAAAATACGAACTCATTACAGTGGGAGCGATGCACACCTATGTAGCTGTGCGCATCAGCGATGAGCATAGTGTTGATTTTATGTGAACCCAGTTTTGTTTCTCTGTGAGCTTTTGTTTCTCGGTGTGATGAGTACTTGTATTAGCTTGTCAGAATGAGAGCAAGTGATTCACTCCTCTGTAGCTGTGCGCCTCAGGGACGAGTATGGTACTGTTTCTACGGTGCGCACTGCCCTCTTGCAGCCTTACGTACGACGCAATGCCTTGAGCTGCTAAGTAACTGATGCGTTTGCGCATGGACACTAAGTTGCTAAGCAACTGACGTGTTAACGTGAAGATGATGTGGACGCTCAGCTTGCTCGGAACATAGAATGCCTGCTTCGACAAAATTCCACAGGTGGGCTCAAGCTTATGAATCTTCTTTCAGTAAACTATATTTAAAATGTATTTTTGATGTTTGAGATGAAATAGTAATTTAGAGTCTCTCACAAGACTTTACCTTCTGTCTTTTAAAAGCTGAGTTGCTGTGTTAGAGTTTGTGTTGTATACTCTGTTTTACACCTCATTGAATTTCACTTTCCGTACCTCATAAACGCATGGCACCTCACTCATCGTCAAAATGGAGTAATCTGCTTCCACGTAGGTGATTTAAAAGTATGCTTTAATCCAAGTTGCACAGTTAATACAAGCTCCATCCCAGCCAGCAGATCAGCACCCTCTCATCCTACAATGTTGTCTCTCCAACTGTCACTCCGCACATTCTAGTGATGATGTCTCAGTATTCTATTTACGCATGTTCACTTGGAACACATGTATAACGGGAACAGAAACTTACTTTTAGTTGCTATAATACCTTAGTTACCACACTTTCACAAAGGTTCAATCCTGTTCAGGCATTTTGTAAATTAATTTTGCACCCCTGATGTTTGTCATCTTGCTGATGAGGTTTGAAAAAGTTTTATTAAATCTAAGGTCAATGAAAACATCTTGGCTAAATCTCTGTTCTTCAACATGTTGACGATTATGAAGGACTACGTGTGTATCATTTCCTAGGGAATGTAGAACCTGGTGGCACGCCTTGCAACAATCTGTAGGAAAGTCACAATGTTATCATTAGCAATACGAGATATTTTGTTGGTGAGGTAGATGTAAGCAACAAATTACTGGTCCACATAGATGTTATCCCTTTAGCTGTGATGCCCTCTTGATAGAATGGGTGTTGTACTATCAGATGAACACTGCGAAACAAAACCAGTTTCCCTTTTGTTGGAGCCTGAAGGATGGGGTGGTTATGCATTGTCTTTTGGATGTCACATGAGAAGGGGGATGAGGAGCCTTGAACTTTCTTTGTTACTGTTTTCTGAGGTGGTAGGTCCCTATGACAATGTTCTCCTCTTGCCAGATATAAGAAGAAATGCCTTTCTTCTAGTGGGCCTTTTCCAAGTGTTCCAATAAGACAGACACTGATCCAATTGATGTTGCATATCTAATATGTGTCATTTGTCTTGAAAGAGAGCCTTTTAACTTTAGAAACCACTTCTGTGGTACTGACTATCTAACTGCAGATTAGTCACCCTTTGAATTTTCCCAGGCATCAGAACGGATCTGGAAGCTTTTGCACAGCAATTCTCCCTCACGTCAACAGGCGGTGCAGAGTGGCATCAGTCTATCTTATGCAGCATCATTCTATCTTATGCGGCTTAATCCAGCGTATATGCGAGTCAGGACTAGCATGGAAAATGTCACTTACCCAGTGTACATCTGTTTGTGGCATGTAGTGCTGCAGATTCACAAGCTATGCATAGCTCTCCCGACATCTAGTGTTGGACTCTGAGTGTTACAAGCTGTTTTTCTTCGAATAAGTCTTTTCAGAGTCACTTGATCAAGTGACTCCTCCTCTCGGTTACAGTGCGCATGGGCATCGACTCAATTGTTAGATTGTTTTCCCGCAAAGGGTGAAGGAAGGAGTGACAGGGTATAAGAATACAAAGAGATGTCCATGCAAATGTAAATGTATATACATATGTACAAATAATAAACTTAAACAACTACAGGCTTCCAGGGGAGGAGGGAGGGTGCATGTGAATCTGCAGGACTACATGCCACAAACAGATGTACACAAGGTAAGTGACATTTTCCATTCAATGGCAAGTGTAGCTGCAGATACACATGCTATGCTTAGACTACAAAGCAGTTAGTCCTCCCAAAAAAGTGGTGGCTAGTCTGTAGGAGTTGAAGTTGTTTGATAGTGTTCTTAAGGTAAGGCCTGGCCTACAGTGGCTTGTTGCGTGAAAAAACATCAACACAGCAGTGTTTTGTAAATATATGAGGAGTTGACCATGTGGCTGCTTCACATATATCAACCATTGGTATGTTCCCTAAGAATGCCATTGACACTTTTCTTTCTTGTAGAATGTGATCCAGGAGTGATCAAAAGTTGTTTTTTTTTGCTTTGATGTAGCATGTTTGTATGCTTGTAACAATCCATCTTGCTAAACCTTGTTTTGACATGGGATTGCCTTTATGTGGTTGTTGGAAAGCAACAAAAAGTTGTTTTGTTTTCCTAAAATCTTTGGTTCTGTCTAAAAAGTAGATAAGAGCTCTTTTGAGATCTAGGGTATGAAGAGCTCTTTCTACCACAGTCTGGCTGTGGAAAAAAACCTGGCAAGTCCACTGTTTGGTTGATGTGAAAAGGAGACTTTTGCAAATGAAGTAAATAGCATACAATATAATGTACGGATGCTGTAAGAGGGTCAGTGTTTTTAGATTGACAGTAGTATACAAATCTTTTCCACTTGTTTGCATAGCATTGTCTAGGAGTAGGTTTACGTGCTTGTTTAATTACTTCCATACATTCTGTTGGACGTTTTAGGGAACCAAATTATATCACTTCAGGAGCAAAATCGCTAGATTGAGAGCATTGGGATTTGGATGCCTGATTTAACCTTTGTTCTGGGTTAACAAATCTGGTCTGTTTGGGAGTTTGTAATGGGGTACTACAGGCAGATCTAGGAGTGCTGTGTACCAATGCTCACATGCCCATGTTGGTGCTATTAGAATCATGGTGAGTGATGTTTGACGTAGTTTGCTGACCAGAAAGGGAAGGAGTGGGTGAGGGGGAAAAGAGTAAACATATATCCCTGACCAATTGATCCCTAGAGCACTGCCCTTGGATAGAGGATGTGGGTGTCTGGATGCGAAGTTTAGGCATTTTGCGTTTTCGCTTGTTGCGAATAGATCTATTTCTGGAGTTCCCCACTTTTGAAGTACTTGGGAATGAATCTCCCATTCGTGTGTTTGTGGTGATTTCTGCGTAGGAGATCTGCCAGCTGATTGTCTATCCCTGGAATGTACTGTGCTAATAGATAAATGTGATTGTGAATTGCCCAGTTCCATATTGTTTGGGCTAGCAGGGACAGTTGAGATGAGTGTGTCTCGCCCTGTTTGTTGAGGTAAAACATGGTTGTCATGTTGTCTGTTTTTATGAGAACAGTCTTCTGTTTGAGAAGAGGTTGAAATGCTTTTAGAGCAAGAAATACAGCTAATAGTTCTAGGTGGTTTATATGAAACTGTTTCTGTTGGGCATCCCATTGCCCTTGAATGGTCTGATTGTTGAGGTGAGCTCCCCAACCGATCACTGATGCGTCTGTTGTGATTATGGTCTGAGACACAGGGTCTTGGAAAGACCGCCCCTTCATTAGATTGCTGTGATTCCACCATTGAAGGGACATATGTGTTTGGCGGTCTATCAACACTAGATCTTGAAGTTGACCGTGTGCCTGAGACCATTGTCGTGAAAGGCACTACTGTAAGGGCCTCATGTTTAGTCTTGCATGTGGAACTATGGCTATGCAAGATGCCATCATTCCTAGAATCTTCATGATAAATTTTACAGTATATTGTTGATATGGCTGTATGTGTGGTATGAGATTTTGGAAAGCTTGTATCCTATGTGCATTTGGACAAGCTAGGGCTTTTTGAGTATTTAGGATAGCACTTAGCTAAGGTTGTACTTGTGCTGGTTGAAGATGTGATTTTTGATAATTGAAAATGAACCCTAGTGTATGCAAGGTTTCTATCACATAACAAGTGTGTTGTTGGCATTGTGTAAAATTGCTTGATTTTATTAGCCAATTGTCTTGATATGGAAAGACATGGATGTGTTGTCTTCTTAAGTAGGCTGCTACTACTGCCAGACATTTTGTGAACACTTTTGGAGCTGTTGTTATGTCGAATGGCAACACCTTGAACTGGTAATGTTTTCCTGCTATGACAACCCTGAGGTATGTTCTGTGGGCTGGATGGATGGGTATGTGGAAATACGCATCCTTGAGGTCTAAAGCAGGCATGTAATCTTGTTTTTGTAGTGGTGGAATGACATCTTTAAGAGTTACCATGTGAAAATGTTCTGACAGGATGCATAGATTGAGGGGCTGGAGGTCCAAGATCGGCCTGAGAGAGACGTCTTTTTTGGGAATGAGGAAGTATATTGAGTATACTCCTGTTCCCTGTTGAGAATGTGGAACCGATTCTATTGCTTGTTTTAATAGTAGAGACTGTACCTCTTGTTGCAACAGAACGGTGTGTTCTGGGGACAACTTGTGGTATCGTGGTGGATTGTTTGGAGGGGTGGAGATTAATTCTAGGCAATAGCCATTGTGGATAATTGATAATACCCAATTGTCTGTGGTGATATTTTGCTGTAGTCTTCCCCCCCACAGGAGAAGTGTGGAGTGGAAGGATAGGAAGGAAGTCACTGTTTAGGTTGTGTTGTGGTTTGCTTTGAGGTTTGGAATTTACCTCCGCTCCTGAAATATTGTCCTCCATAGGACCTGCTAAACCCCCTTCTTTGATATTGGGTTTGTTGTCCCTGCTTTGTTTGGGATGTGGAAGCATCAGAGGATTGCGGCTCAAAACCTCCTCTAAACTGGGGTCTGCGAAAGGAGACCCTATATGGTGTGGTGTGTAAAGCCCCCATTGCTTTCGCAGTATCTGAGTCTTTTCTCAGTTTCTCAATAGTGGTGTCTGGGCCAAATAGATGTTTCTTGTCAAAAGGCATATTAAGAATTGCCTGTTGAATTTCTTGTTTAAACCTAGAGGAGCACATCCATGCATGTCTCCTAATTGTGATGGCAGTATGGACAATCCTTGAGGCTGTATCAGCAGCATCAAGGGCAGACCTTGTCTGGTTATTGTTGATAGCTTGTCCCTCTTCCACAACCTGTTGTGCTCTCTTTTGATGCTCCTTTGGGAGGGCCTGTATAAGATCTTGCATCTTGTCCCAATGGGCCCTGTCATATCTAGCTAGAAGTGCCTGAGAATTGGCAATTCTCCATTGGTTAGCTGCTTATGTGGCAACTTTTTCCCTCATCCATAACCTCTAGTATTGGCTCAATCTCAGTCTCTTCTACAGATATTTTATGAGATTGCAGTATGGGCTTTGAGATTTGCTTTAATTTCCTCGAAAGTCCCTGTTCCTCTGTGTATGAGGATTTTTTCGGCTCCGAAGTGTGTATCTTTTTCGGTCCCGAAAAAGTAGTTGGTTGTCTCAGCTCCGAAACCGACTTCCGAATTTTCGACTCCGAGGAATGAGGTCTTCTATCGGAGTTTGAAGTTGAGGTTTTAGCTGATTTACTCTACTCTACTCTGAGGTGGACAGAGAAGTGGCCTTTTTCGGCGCCGACCCCTAAGGTCGGTTGCCAACAGTCTTTTTTTGGGCCAAACCATGGCCTTCCGACAGTGGTGTACAAAGGCCTTCGAATGTTTTTTCTGTAGGGTAGTAGGGGCAGACGTACTCACATACTGGCCAGCTGTGATGGGTCTATCGTCTTCAGATTCTTGTTTCGGAGTCGGTGTCTCGGATGTAGACTGCTGTCTGCGCCTGCTCTTCCTCAATGACGTCGAGATGTTTGGTGCTTTTCAACGCCATTTCAAGTCTTTGGGCTCTGCGATCTCTCAGAGTCTTCTTTGATCGAAATGATCAACAGGCCTCACAATCTTCCTCCCGATGGTCTGGAGAAAGGCACAAATTACAAACCAGGTGTTGGTCTGTATAGGGGTAATTCGCATGGCACCGAGAGCAGAATCGGAATGGCGTCCGATCCATCAGGCTTTCCACTCAGTAGGCCCGAACAGGCCAGAGTTGCGCGTACACGCGTGCCCCGAAGGGTGAGATGAAGGTTTCAACGGTGCTACCGGTTCGGTACGTGATGGGAAATGCAATCGAAACAATACCGACGAATAAGTACATTTTCTGAAGTTTTCCAATTCGAAATCTAGGAGTGAGAGGAAACACATCTGAACCCGACCGCGAAAGGAAACAAACTAACAATGGAGTCGATGCCTATGCGCACTGTAACCGAGAGGAGGAGTCACTTGATCCCGTGACTCCGAAAAGACTTGTAACACTCCAAGCCCAACACTAGATGTCGGAAGACCTATACATAGTATGGGTATCTGCAGCTACACATGCCATTGAACATATATAATATATATATATATATATGTAGATAGATATATATATATAGATATATATGGTGTCGATGTGCTAGCACTAACCCGGTACCAAGCGCAAACAATACCGTCAAATTTTCCGATGGATAACTATCTTTTCCGAACCGAAACACGGAGTGAAGAGGAACACGTCCGAACCCTATGGCGGAAAGAAAACAATCTAAGATGGAGTCGACGCCCATGCACAATAGAGCCGAAAGGGAGGAGTCCATCGGTCTCGTGACTCGAAAAGACTTCTTAGAAGAAAAACAACTTGTAACACTCCGAGCCCAACACTAGATGGCAAGATAATGCACAGCATGTGTATCTGCAGCTACACATGCCATCAAACACATATATATATATATATATATATAGAAAATGTTACTTACCCAGTGCACATTTGTTTGTGGCATGTTCCGCTGCAGATTCACATGCTGTGCACTGTTTCTGCCATCTAGTGTTGGGCTTGGAGTGTTACAAGTTGTTTTTCTTCTAAGAAGTCTTTTTGAGTCACGGGACCGAGTGACTCCTCCCTTTCGGCTCCATTGCGCATGGGCATCGACTCCATCTTAGATTGTTTTCCCGCAGAGGGTAAGGTAGGAGTCGTAGAGTGAGAATAGTAAAGATGTCCATGCAATGGAATAGATATGTATGTACAAAGTTTGAGGTAAAGGAATGTTTATTTACATATGTACAATTTCTAATAGCAACTTAAACGGCTACAGGCTTCCGGGGAGGTGGGAGGGCGCATGTGAATCTGCAGCGGAACATGCCACGAACAGATGTACACTGGGTAAGTGACATTTTCCGTTCGGTGGCATGTGTAGCTGCAGATACATATGCTGTGCATAGACTACAAAGCAGTAATCCTCCCCAAAGCGGTGGTCAGCCTGTAGGAGTTGAAGTTGTTTGAAATAACGTTCTTAGTACAGCCTGTCCTACTGTGGCTTGTTGTGTTGCTAACACATATACACAGTAGTGTTTGGTAAAAGTATGAGGTGTGGAAAATCTCTTTCTCTGGTATGTTACCTAGAAAGGCAATTGCTGCTCCTTTCTTTCTAGTGGAGTGTGCCTTTGGTGTAATGAGTAGTTCTCTTTTAGCTTTTAGGTAGCAAGTTTGTATATATTTAACTATCCATCTGCCTATGCCTTGTTTGGATATAGGGTTACCAGCATGGGGTTTATGGAATGCGACAAACAATTGTTTAGTTTTACGAAATGGTTTTGTTCTGTCTATATAGTACATTAGAGCTCTTTTTATATCTAATGTATGCAGTGCTCTTTCTGCAACTGAGTCTGGCTGTGGGAAGAAGACTGGGAGTTCCACTGTTTGGTTTAAATGAAACAGTGAATTGACTTTTGGTAGAAATCTTGGATTTGTACGGAGAACAACTTTATGTTTGTGTACTTGTATAAAGGGTTCCTCAATAGTGAAAGCCTGTATTTCACGAACTCTTTGTAATGAAGTGATAGCTACTAGAAATGCCACTTTCCAAGTTAAGAATTGGATCTGACAAGAATGTATGGGTTCAAAAGGTGGACCCATGAGTTGTGCAAGTACAATATTAATATTCCACGAGGGTACTTGTGGAGTTCTTGGAGGTATGATCCGCTTTAGTCATTCCATGAAGGCTTTAATGATTGGTATTCTGAATAGGGATTTTGTGTGTTTAGTTTGCAAATAAGCCGAAATTGCAGTGAGGTGTATTTTGATGGATGAAAAGGAAAGATTTGCTTTTTGTAGGTGTAGTAAATAACCTGTATGGACGCATCCAACGGTGTGATGTGTTTTGTTTGGCATTAGAAGACAAATCTTTTCCATTTGTTAGCCTAACAATGCCTGGTGGTAGGTTTTCTTGCCTGTTTAATGACTTCCCTACACTCGTATGGCAGATTTAGATAGCCAAACTCTAGGATTTCAGGAGCCAGATTGCTAGATTGAGCATTGCTGGATTGGGGTGTATGATCTGTTGTTTGTGTTGCGTTAACAGGTCTGGTCTGTTTAGAAGTCCGATGTGAGGTACTACTGAGAGGTCCAACAGTGTGGTGTACCACGGTTGACGTGCCCATGTTGGTGCTATAAGTATTAGTTTGAGTTTGTTTTGACGCAGTTTGTTGACTAGAAAAGGAATGAGTGGGAGAGGGGGAAAAGAGTAAGCAAATATCCTTGACCAATTGATCCACAGAGCATTGCCCTTGGACTGAGGGTGTGGGTACCTGGACGCGAAGTTTGGGCATTTTGCGTTTTGGTTTGTGGCGAACAGATCTATGTCTGGTGTCCCCCACTGGCAAAAGCATTTTTGTAGTACCTGGGGATGTATTTCCCACTCGTGAGTTTGCTGGTGATTCCGACTAAGATTGTCAGCTAATTGATTGTGAATGACTGGGATGTATTGCGCTGAGGCGAATATTGTTGTGAATTGCCCAATGCCAAATTTTTTGTGCTAGGAGGCAAAATTGTGATGACTGTGTCCCCCCCTGTTTGTTTAAATAGTACATTGTTGTCATATTGTCTGTTTTGACAAGAATGTGTTTATGAGCTAGAAGAGGTTGAAAAGCTTTTAGTGCTAGAAAGACTGCTAGCAGCTCTAAGTGTTTTATGTGTAGCTGTTTTTGCTTGTTGTCCCAAGGTTTTGCTTAGACACTGTAGGGGCATAGTGCTCATGCATCTATGCCCTCACCTATGGTATAGTGCACCCTGCCTTAGGGCTGTAAGGCCTGCTAGAGGGGTGACTTATCTATGCAATAGGCAGTGTGAGGTTGGCATGGCACCCTGAGGGGAGTGCCATGTCGCCTTAGTCATTTTCTCCCCACCAGCACACACAAGCTGGCAAGCAGTGTGTCTGTGCTGTGTGAGGGGTCTCCAGGGTGGCATAAGACATGCTGCAGCCCTTAGAGACCTTCCCTGGCATCAGGGCCCTTGGTACCAGTTACAAGGGACTTACCTGGACGCCAGGGTGTGCCAATTGTGGAAACAAAGGTACAGGTTAGGGAAAGAACACTGGTGCTGGGGCCTGGATAGCAGGCCTCAGCACACTTTCAAATCATAACTTGGCATCAGCAAAGGCAAAAAGTCAGGGGGTAACCATACCAAGGAGGCATTTCCTTACAATGGGTATATGAAAATACGCGTCTTTCAAGTCCAGTGTTGGCATGTATTCTCCCTGTTTTAGTAATGGGACTACGTCTTGTAGTGTCACCATGTGAAAGTGTTCTGATTTGATGTAGAAGTTGAGAGTCCTGAGATCTAATATTGGTCTTAGTGTTTTGTCCTTTTTGGGAATAAAGAAGTACAGGGAATAGACCCCTGTTCCTTTTTGTTGATGAGGTACTAGTTCTATAGCCTGTTTTGTTAATAGTGCCTGCACCTCTGTTTGTAACAATGTTAGATGTTGCGACGATAGTTTGTGTGCTCTTTGGGGAATATTTGGAGGAAAATGTGTGAATTCTATGCAGTAACCATGTTGGATAATTGATAGAACCCATGTGTCCGTTGTTATGTTTGACTACTGATTGTGGATCATTTTTAGTCTTCCTCCCACAGGGGATGTGTGTTGGGGGAAGGTGATGGCAAAGTCACTGCTTGGTGTTAGTGCCTTGCTTTGTAGGCTGGAATTTCCCTTGGATCTTGGAAATTGCCCTCTGAAGGACCCCTGAAACCTCCCTCTCTGATATGGTATGAGGGCTTTGTCTGTGAGGTGGATGTTTCGGATGGCTGTGGCCTGAAACCCCCCCAATACTGCGGTTTTCTAAATGTCCCTCTGTATTGGGATGAGTAAATCGCTCCCATCGCTTTGGCTGTATCAGTGTCCTTCTTCATCTTCTCTATGGCCAAGTCCACTTGTGTGCCAAATAGCTGTTGCTGGTTGAATGGCATGTTGAGGACCGCCTGCTGAATCTCCGGTTTGAAACCTGACGATCTAAGCCATGCATGGCGTCTAATTGTCACTGCAGTGTTTACTGTTCTTGCAGCAGTATCGGCTGAATCCAATACAGGCCTGATTTGATTACTGGTTATTGCTTGTCCCTCCTCTACCACTTGCTGAGCTCTTTTTTGGTACTCTTTGGGGAGATGTTGAATGATGTCGCTCATCTCGTCCCAATGAGCTCTGTCATATCTTGCGAGGAGGGCCTGGGAGTTTGCTATGCACCACTGATTGGATGCTTGTACCGCAACTCTCTTTCCTGCCGCGTCAAACTTTTTACTCTCCTTATCTGGAGAGGGTGCATCTCCAGATGACTGGGAGTTGGCCCGTTTTCTCGCTGCGCTGACCACTACCGAGTCAGGGGGCAGCTGCTGGGTGATAAATACTGGGCCTGATGGTGGTGCTTTATATTTCTTCTCCACCCTTGGCGTTAAGGGCCTTCCCTTCACGGGCTCCTGAAAAATCTGTTGGGCATGTTTAAGCATGCCTGGGAGCATGGGTATGGTTTGATACGATGTATGCGTAGAGGACAAGGTATTAAAAAGAAAGTCCTCCTCCAGTGGTTCGGTGTGCATACTCACATTATGGTAAGCAGCAGCCCTAGCCAAGACCACCTGTGTGTAGGAGGTGCCATCTTCAGGTGGAGAGGGTTTAGAAGGATAGCACTCCAGGCTATTGTCCGACACAGGGTCATCATAAATGTCCCACGGGTCTGTATCGTGTTGCGACTGCACAGTGTGTGTGGGTGACTGTGCAGTGGTTGTGGCAAGAGGAGAAACAGTTCTTTGAGGAGAATGCAGAGGAGAATGTGCTGGGGAAAACTGGTGTGGCGGAGACTGTTTTCTGGGCACTTTAGCCTTTGGCTGCTCAGTGTCTGAACATCCTTGGAAAGCCAGTTTCCTTTTAAATTTGAGAGGTGCTGCTGTTTGGATTTTTCCAGTATCCTTGTGGATCTGTATCCTTGCTTGCGTCTCATCAAACTCTTCCATTTGGTGAAGTTCCTCCGCAAATCTGTGTCTTTCTTTCATTTGGTCTGAAAGTCCATGTTCCTCAGTATATGAGGCTTTTTTCGGCTCCGAAGCTGGTTTTTTCGGCACCGAAATGCCCATGCTGATAGTAGGCCTCGGTTACGAAAGACTCTTTCGAGGTTTCGACTTGATGATTCGATGTCGAGTTTTCTCAGACACGGTTTCTCGGCTCGAGTCCGAAGACTTTGGCACGGATTTGGCCTTTTTCGGTGCCGAAGGTGTTGCTTGGTCACCGCTTGATTTCTTGTGGGTTGAGCCATGGCCTTCCGGCAGTGGCACCCCTGAGGCCTTTTGTTTTGTCTTGGACTGACCCTGGGCTTGGGTAGGGGCAGGCGTATTCACGTGTTGGCCTGCTGTGGGTGGTCGGTCTGCGACAGAGTCGTCTGAATCGGAACCTTGGATGGAGATGGCCATCTCCTCTTCTTCGACGTCGAGGTGCTCGGTACTCTTCGACGCCATCTGCAGTCGTCTCGCCCTTCGATCCCTCAAGGTCTTCTTCGAACGGAAGGACCTGCAGGCCTCACAAGTATCCTCTCGGTGGTCCGGTGACAAACAGAGATTACAGACCCGGTGCTGACCTGTGTAGGGATACTTGGCATGGCACTGTGGGCAAAATCGGAATGGGGTCCGGTCCATGAGGCTTAGACGCTTCCTGTGATCGGGCCGACCAGGCCTTGGATGGGTGCGGGAGCCCCGAAAGGCAACCGAAATTTTCGGTGAATTTAGTCTTTTTCCGAATCGAATAACTGGAGCGAAGAGGAACACGTCCGAACCCGACAGTGGAAAGAAAACAATCTAAGATGAAGTTGATGCCCATGCGCAATGGAGCCAAAAGGGAGGAGTCACTCGGTCCCGTGACTCGAAAAGACTTCTTCGAAGAAAGACAACTTGTAACACTCCAAGCCCAACAACACTAGATGGCAGGAACAGTGCACAGCATGTGTATCTGCAGCTACACATGCCACCGAACACATTTATATATATATATATATATCTGCACACCCTGGAGTCAGTTTCTCTCTGAACTCCGTCTGTGTCAACAGACATGGAAACTACTGAAATCAATATTCAACAGTGTGAAGAACCATTTGAGATTTGATCTTTATTAATATCGGACTGAACGTGAATATTTGACAGAACAGGAACGAGAGAGGGCAGGTGAGGAACCTGCAGGTAAATAGAGTCTCTACCAGGAAAGGCGTTATCAAAGGTAAGTAACTTGTTCTTCTGATTGAGACTTCTAACTACAGATTCCCCACCTTTTGAAAAGATACCCAATCAGTACCTTTCAGGTAGTGGGTCTGCGGAATAACTCAGATTATGACGGTATATGGAAGAAATCAGGCAAAATGCCCTTCCCTCTGGACCTGGCTATCTAGACATTAGTGCTGGGTAAACGTGTGTAGCAGCCTGGCAAATGTCTAAGGTTGGCACATGGTATGCTCACCCCACAGAAGAAGTCTTTGACTTAGTGAAGTGAGCATGCAAACCCCCTAGTGGTTAATTTTGGCTAGTCTATATACAATTTTAATACACAAGATAACCCATATAAACATGTGTAAGGAAATGCCTCCTTGGCATGGTTACCCCCTAACCTTTTGCCTTTGCTGATGCTAGGTTTTGATTGAAAGTGTGCTGGGACCCTGCTAACCAGGCCCCAGCACCAGTGTTCTTTCCCTAAACTGTACCTTTGTCTCCACAATTGGCACAACCCTGGCATCCAGGCAAGTCCCTTGTAACTGGTACCCCTGGTACCAAGGGCCCTGATGCCAGGGAAGGTCTCAAAGGGCTGCAGCATGTCTTATGCCAACCTGGGGACCCCTCACTCAGCATGGACACACTGCTTGCCAGCTTGTGTGTGCTGGTGGGGAGAAAATGACTAAGTTGACATGGCACTCCCCTCAGAGTGCCATGCCAACCTCACACTGCCTATGGCAGGGTGCACTATACCACAGATGAGGGCATAGGTGCATGAACACTATGCCCCTACAGTGTCTAAGCAAAACCTTAGACATTGTAAGTGCAGGGTAGCCATAAGAGTATATGGTCTGGGAGTTTGTCAAACACAAATTCCACAGCACGATAACGGCTATACTGAAAACTGGGAAGTTTGGTATCAAACTTCTCAGCACAATAAATGCACACTGAAGCCAGAGTACATTTTATTGTGAAATACACCCAGAGGGCATCTTAGAGATGCCCCCTGAAAACATACCCGACTTCCAGTGTGGGCTGACTAGTTTTGCCAGCCTGCCACACACCAGACATGTTGCTGGCCACACGGGGAGAGTGCCTTTGTCACTCTGTGGCTAGTAACAAAACCTGTACTGGGTGGAGGTGCTTCTTACCTCCCCCTGCAGGAACTGTAACACCTGGCGGTGAGCCTCAAAGGCTCACCCCCATTGTTACAGTGCCACAGGGCTCCCAGCTAGTGGAGATGCCCGCTCCCTCCGGCCACGGCCCCACTTTTGGCGGCAAGGCCGGAGGAGATAATGAGAGTCACTGGCCAGTCAGGACTTTTAGAAACCCTCCATCTTGAAGATGGAGGATTCCCCCAATAGGATTGGGGATGTGCCCCCCTTCTCTCAGGGAGGAGGCACAAAGAGGGTGTAGCCACCCTCAGGGCTAGTAGCCATTGGCTATTAACCTCCCAGACCTAAACACACCCCTAAATTGAGTATTTAGGGACCCCCAGAACCTAGGAATATAGATTCCTGCATCCTGAAGACGAAGAAGGACTACTGACCTGAAGCCCTGCAGAGAAGACGGAGACACCAACTGCTTTGGCCCCAGCCCTACCGGCCTGTCTCCCCACTTCAAGAAAACCTGCAACAGCGACGCGTCCCCCTAGGGTCCAGCGACCTCTGAAGCCTCAGAGGACTACCCTGCATCTAAAAGGACCAAGAACTCCCAAGGACAGCAGCCCTGTTCCAAAGAAACTGCAACTTTGCAACAAAGAAGCAACTTTTAAAGACCACGCGTTTCCCGCCGGAAGCGTGAGACTTTCCACTCCCCAGCGACTGCGAGCCCGTGAGTAGCCAGAGTTGACCCCCCCTGAGCCCCCACAGCGATGCCTGCAGAGGGAATCCAGAGGCTCCCCCTCACCTCGACTGGCTGCTTCAAGGAACCCGACTCCTGGTAAAACCACTGCACCCGCAGGCCCCAGGACCCGAAGGATCCAACTTCTAGTGCAGGAGTGACCCCCAGGAGGCCCTCTCCCTAGCCCAGGTGGTGGCTACACCGAGGAGCCCCCCCCCTTGCCTGCATCGCTGAAGAGACCCCCGGGTCTCCCATTCAAACCTATTGCAAACCCGACACCTGTTTGCACTCTGCACCTGGCCGCTGAGGGTGTACTTTCTGTGCTGACTTGTGTCCCCCCCGGTGCCCTACAAAACCCCCCTGGGCTGCCCTTCGAAGTCGCGGGTACTTACCTGCTGGCAGACTGGAACCGGGGCACCCCTATTTCCATTGAAGCCTATGCGTTCTGGGCACCACTTTGACCTCTGCACCTGACCGGCCCTGAGCTGCTGGTGTGGTAACTTTGGGGTTGCCCTGAACCCCCAATGGTGGGCTACCTTGGACCAAACTTAGAACTCTGTAAGTGCTTTACTTACTTTTGAAACTAACAAATACTTACCTCCCCCAGGAACTGTTGAATTTTGCAGTGTCCAATTTTAAAATAGCTTATTGCCATTTTTGCCAAAACTGTACATGCTATTGTGATGATTCTAAGATACCTGAGTGAAATACATTTCATTTAAAGTATTGTTTGTAAATCTTGAACCTGTGGATCTTAAAATAAACTAAGAAAATATATTTTTCAATATAAAAACCTATTGGCCTGGAGTAAGTCTTTGAGTGTGTGTTCCTCATTTATTGCCTGTGTGTGTACAACAAATGCTTAACACTACTCTCTGATAAGCCTACTGCTCGACCATACTACCACAAAATAGAGCATTAGAATTTTGCCACTATCTTACCTCTAAGGGGAACCCTTGGACTCTGTGCACACTATTTCTTACTTTGAAATAGTATATACACAGAGCCACCTTCCTACAACATTTTTTTTTTTTTTGTTGTTTTTTTTTTTTTAACTATCCTGTCCTTCTTTGTTCCACAAAATCCCACAAACAGTTGGTCATCCAGCCTATGAGGAAATGGTGTGTGTTATACAATGTGGTTGTGGAACCTCACCGTGTAATATGCTTAGCAATCGCTCTGCACCCGACGCCCCCGGCTTGACTTGTGGAGAACAAACCCCACAGGGAGGACTCCCCGGCGACTAAGAGACCGTGAGTAGCCAGAGTTGACCCCCTGAGCCCCCACAGCGACGCCTGCAGAGGGACTCCCTCTGCGGAAAACCAACACTACAGGGAGGCCTCCCCGCCCACTGCGAGCCCGTGAGTAGCCAGAGACGACCCCCCTGAGCCTCCACAGCGACGCCTGCAGAGGAAATCCAGACGCTCCCCCTGACCGCGACTGCCTGTAACAAGGGACCCGACGCCTGGAACCAACACTGCACCCGCCGCCCCCAGGACCTGACGGAACTAAACTCCAGTGCAGGAGCGACCCCCAGGCGACCCTCTGCCTAGCCCAGGTGGTGGCTACCCCGAAGTGCCTCCCCTGTGCCTGCCTGCATTGTTGAAGAGACCCCTGGGTCTCCCCATTACTTCCTATACGAAACCCGACACCTGTTTGCACTCTGCACCCGGCCGCCCCAGTGCCGCTGAGGGTGTACTTTCTGTGCCTGCTTGGGTCCCCCCTGGTGCCCTACAAAACCCCCCTGGTCTGCCCCCCCCGAGGACGTGGGTACTTACCTGCTGGCAGACTGGAACCGGGGCCCCCCTGTTCTCCATTGAAGCCTATGTGTTTTGGGCACCTCTTTGACCTCTGCACCTGACTGGCCCTGAGCTGCTGGTGTGGTAACTTTGGGGTTGCCTTGAACCCCCAACGGTGGGCTACCTATGCCCCAACTTTGAGACTTGGAAGTGTTTTACTTACCTGCAAAACTAACCTTTACTTACCTCCCCCAGGAACTGTTGATTTTTGCAGTGTCCACTTTTAAAATAGCTTATTGCCATTTTTTCAAAGACTGTACATGATATTGTGATTATTCAAGGTTTCTAGAGTACCTAAGTGAAATACCTTTCATTTGAAATATTACTTGTAAATCTTGAACCTGTGGTTCTTAAAATAAACTAAGAAAATATATTTTGCTATATAAAAACCTATTGGCCTGGAGTAAGTCTTTGAGTGTGTGTTCCTCATTTATTGCCTGTGTGTGTACAACAAATGCTTAACACTACTCTCTGATAAGCCTACTGCTCGACCATACTACCACAAAATAGAGCATTCGAATTTTGCCACTATCTTACCTCTAAGGGGAACCCTTGGACTTTGTGCACACTATTTCTTACTTTGAAATAGTATATACAGAGCCACCTTCCTACAACATTTTTTTTTTTTTTTAAACTATCCTGTCCTTCTTTGTTCCACAAAATCCCACAAACAGTTGGTCATCCAGCCTATGAGGAAATGGTGTGTGTTATACAATGTGGTTGTGGAACCTCACCGTGTAATATGCTTAGCAATCGCTTGAGGCCCCTTAGGTTTCTTTTGTCAAACTTTCTGCTCAACCCTGGTTGGCTGTGACTCTGTGCAGCAAGGGTTATACAAAGGAACAAGTGTAAAACATTTAAACAGCACCATAACATTTGAAGAAGAAATCAACACGACACTCAAGAAATCCGACACCAATTTATAAAAACAGACTGCGTTTTTATAAGAATTTAGACATCAAAATAAAAAAGATCCATCAGAGTGTCCTGGAGACATGGAATTTACAAGTAATAATAACTTAGGTCTTTTCACTCAATTCTGAACACGCACTGTCAAATTCAACTAATTTGACACTTAGAAACCTTTTCAGGGAAAACTTAGGCAAGTTTCAGTGCGGCTGGGTAGTCCCTTAGGGCAATCAACTCCAGCAGGGAGCTAGTCAGGGGGACCAGCCAGGTCCTTAGAAACAGTTATATCCATAGAAGAAGCAGTTTTCAAGCAGTTCCAGGCACTTTATCCATGTTGCAATGGATTCATATTGAGTGGTCATGATGCAAGGGATGAAGGATGCTTAAGATGCTCCAGACCTACTGTGGATGCGAAGAGGTCGATAGGGGTCTTTCTGCAGGCCCACAAAGATGGTGAGGGGGTCCTGGTTGCACGGTTGTACCACAAGGTCCTCTCCAGCCTGGCCGAAGTCCAAGCGCCACTGGACTATCAGGCGCCTGGTGTTGTGCTCACAGGCCAATGCTTCCTGGATCAAAAACTCATCCTCTGAGGGTCCCAGCAGCTCTCCCACAGCACTCCCACAGCACTCCCGAGCTCAAGGAACTCTGGTTCACCTCTGTAAGTCAGGTCTTGGGCCATGGTGCAGCATGGCAATGGTGGCAGTGGTTTTAAGACTTTGGACTACCAGCTTGCCCCAACAGTCTTCTTCAGCTGTTGTGTTCCTATGCTGAGAACAGGAAGCCAGTCTGCTGGCCTTTGGAGTCACTTGGCTTTGCTAGGCTCTGGAGGCATTCTCCTTCAGCAGGATAGTGCAAGCACAGTCTTCATTTGCTAGGTAGCAGGTGCAGTTCTCGATGTTCCAGCCTCTCTTTGCTGGGCCCTTGGTGCAGCAGGGCAATCTTCCTTTGGTCATCATTCCAGTTGGTAGATATCGGAGGTCTAGGTGCTAGGGGTGCCCACTTTAAGCTCAGAAAATGCCCCCAGGCCTGGATTCAGTTGGAAGCCAAACAGCTACAGGTTCCCTCACAACTGGTGACCACTTCCTGGATTGTGTGGCATCTAGCTATCCCACAATGCCCACTTCTGCCCACTGCCAAGATGGCGAGACCTCTCTGTTGTTGCTCAGATCTTACTAGCCCACCCCTGGGGTGCGGCCAAATCAAGCTACACGCCCCTAGGGAAACGTGTGGCAACTGGTTTACCATCTCTCAGCCTGTTTGCCTGAACAATGGGGGAGCTCTCCTCCCTAGTATTACACATCTGCCCTTCAAAGGTGGCTTCTCCTTTGAAGCCCGCCTTTTGAAGTTTACACCCAAGTGGCTTCTCTGCAGGAATGAGGCAAAACCTCTACCCTGTAATCAATCACTGTTTCCCTTCCTGAAAGCCTCTGACACGTCTCCCTAGAAGAGCAGAAAGCTTTCTCGTGGAATAAGCTGCATGTGTGCCCGTGAAAGGACAGGAGTTTTAAAGGCACCAAGTAGCAGCTTTGTAAGAGCTGCACACTACAACAAGTTACATTAATTTCGAACTGAGATTCAAGTTGCGCTCAATGTAGCAAGTTCTTTGATACCTTAGAGTGCCCTCTTTCGTCGAACCGTTCAGGAGTTAGCTCAGCTTCGGGGTCAGGTGTAGTCCTGTACTTGCTAACTGGGTGACCAAGTCCTTCCACAGTAAAAACAGTAGTTTTGAGTGTTTACTGCCACAACATGTACAAAAACATGTCCTGCCCATGTCATGACCATCCTTAAAAACACGGTAAGCCTGCCAGATGGGTGACTTACACAGATTTACCGGGGAAGTAGTGGCTTTGCCATTGCTTTTAATGGCAAAGTCAGGCTAGCAGTGCATGACTGCTCTTCCAGTTTTCAATGGTGGACTGGGGAATTCACTTTACATGGTGAACCTCCAAGGTGGCACAAACAGTGCTAAAAGCCCAAGGACACCCCTCTAACTTATATGCCACGGGCATCAGGATACCATATACTCAGGATTTGCAGGTAAGTCAGCCATTTCCCTTTGCGTACAGCCAATCGACATAAATTTTGGGGTCAGGGCACTGAGGACTGGTTAGAAGACCTCAGTGCACTCTGATTCGAAAAGACCAGCAGCATCAATTGAAAAAACTTGGCGGAGCCAATGCAAAAAGGGGCATTTCCTTACACTGCAGCAATTCCTTTGTCCTCTGTAAGAAGTTGGCTCTGTATATACTATTTCAAAGTGAGAAATAGTGTGCACAGAGTCCAAGGGTTTCCCTTAGAGGTAAGATGGTGGCAAAAAGAGATAATTCTAATGCTCTGTTTTGTGGTAGTGTGGTCGAGCAGTAGGCTTATCAGAGGGTGGTGTTAAGCATTTGTTATACACACACACAGGCAATAAATGAGGGACACACACTCAAGGACTTACTCCAGGCCAATAGGTTTTTATATAGAAAAATATATTTTCTTAGTTTATTTTAAGAACCACAGGTTCAAGATTTACAAGTAATATTTCAAATGAAAGGTATTTCACTTAGGTACTCTAGAAACCTTGAATAATCACAATATCATGTACAGTCTTTGTAAAAATGGCAATAAGCTATTTTAAAAGTGAACACTGCAAAAATCAACAGTTCCTGGGGGAGGTAAGTAAAGGTTAGTTTTGCAGGTAAGTAAAACACTTCCAAGTCTCAAAGTTGGGGCATAGGTAGCCCACCGTTGGGGGTTCAAGGCAACCCCAAAGTTACCACACCAGCAGCTCAGGGCCAGTCAGGTGCAGAGGTCAAAGAGGTGCCCAAAACACATAGGCTTCAATGGAGAACAGGGGGTCCCCGGTTCCAGTCTGCCAGCAGGTAAGTACCCACGTCCTCGGGGGGGCAGACCAGGGGGGTTTTGTAGGGCACCAGGGGGGACCCAAGCAGGCACAGAAAGTACACCCTCAGTGGCACTGGGGCGGCCGGGTGCAGAGTGCAAACAGGTGTCGGGTTTCGTATAGGAAGTAATGGGGAGACCCAGGGGTCTCTTCAACAATGCAGGCAGGAACAGGGGAGGCACTTCGGGGTAGCCACCACCTGGGCTAGGCAGAGGGTCGCCTGGGGGTCGCTCCTGCACTGGAGTTCAGTTCCGTCAGGTCGTGGGGGCTGCGGGTGCAGTGTTGGTTCCAGGCGTCGGGTCCCTTGTTACAGGCAGTCGCGGTCAGGGGGAGCGTCTGGATTTCCTCTGCAGGCGTCGCTGTGGAGGCTCAGGGGGGTCGTCTCTGGCTACTCACGGGCTCGCAGTGGGCGGGGAGGCCTCCCTGTAGTGTTGGTTTTCCGCAGAGGGAGTCCCTCTGCAGGCGTCGCTGTGGGGGCTCAGGGGGTCAACTCTGGCTACTCACGGTCTCGTAGTCGCCGGGGAGTCCTCCCTGTGGGGTTTGTTCTCCAAAAGTCAAGCCGGGGGCGTTGGGTGCAGAGTGAAAAGTCTCACGCTTTCGGCGGGAAACGTGTGTTCTTTCAAAGTTGCTTCTTTGTTGCAAAGTTGCAGTCTTTGTGGAGCAGAGCCGCTGTCCTCTGGAGTTCTTGGTCCTTTTAGATGCAGGGTAGTCCTCTGAGGCTTCAGAGGTCGCTGGACCCTGTGGAACGCGTCCCTGGAGCAGTTCTTTAGAAGTGGGGAGACAGGCCGGTAGAGCTGGGGCCAAAGCAGTTGGTGTCTCCATCTTCTCTGCAGGTTTTTCAGCTCAGCAGTCCTTCTTCGTCTTAGGTTGCAGGAATCTATCTTGGTGTGTTCTGGGAGCCCGTAAATACTCGATTTAGGGGTGTGTTTAGGTCTGGGGGATTAGTAGCCAATGGCTACTAGCCCTGAGGGTGGCTACACCCTCTTTGTGCCTCCTCCCTGAGGGGAGGGGGGCACATCCCTAATTCTATTGGGGGAATCCTCCATCTGCAAGATGGAGGATTTCGAAAAGTCAGAGTCACCTCAGCTCAGGACACCTTAGGGGCTGTCCTGACTGGCCAGTGACTCCTCCTTGTTTTTCTCATTATCTCCTCCAGCCTTGCCGCCAAAAGTGGGGCTGTGGCCGGAGGGGGCGGGCAACTCCACTAGCTGGAGTGCCCTGGGGTGCTGTAACAAAGGGGATGAGCCTTTGAGGCTCACCGCCAGGTGTTACAGTTCCTGCAGGGGGAGGTGAGAAGCACCTCCACCCAGTACAGGCTTTGTTACTAGCCACAGAGTGACAAAGGCAACTCTCCCCATGTGGCCAGCAACATGTCTGGTGTGTGGTAGGCTGCTAAAACTAGTCAGCCCACACTGGTAGTCGGTAAAGGTTTCAGGGGGCACCTCTAAGGTGCCCTCTGGCGTTTATGTTACAATAAAATGTACACTGGCATCAGTGTGCATTTATTGTGCTGAGAAGTTTGATACCAAACTTCACAGTTTTCAGTGGAGGCATTATGGTGCTGTGGAGTTCGTGCATGACAGACTCCCAGACCATATACTCTTATGGCTACCCTGCACTTACAATGTCTAAGATTTTGCTTAGACACTGTAGGGGCATAGTGCTCATGCACTTATGCCCTCACCTATGGTATAGTGCGCCCTGCCTTAGGGCTGTAAGGCCTGCTAGGGGGGTGACTTATCTATACCTTTAGGCAGTGTGAGGTTGGCATGGCACCCTGAGGGGAGTGCCATGTCGACTTAGTCTTCTTATCCTCACTAGCACACCCAAGCTGGCAAGCAGTGTTTCTGTGCTGAGAGAGGGGTCCCCAGGGTGGCATAAGACATGCTGCAGCCCTTAGAGACCTTCCCTGGCACCAGGGCCCTTGGTACCAGGGGTACCAGTTACAAGGGAAATACCTGGATGCCAAGGTGTGCCAATTGTGGAAACAAAGGTACAGGTTAGGGAAAGAACATTGGTGCTGGGGCCTGGTTAGCAGGCCTCAGCACACTTTCAAATCATAACTTGGCACCAGCAAAGGCAAAAAGTCAGGGGGTAACCATGCCAAGGAGTCATTTCCTTACATCCTGCACTTACAATGTCTAAGGTTTTGCTCAGATACTGTAGGGGCATTGTGCTCATGCACATATGCCCTCATCTGTGGTATAGTGCGCCCTGCCTTAGGGCTGTAAGGCCTGCTATAGGGGTGACTTACCTATGCCACAGGCAGTGTGAGGTTGGCATGGCACTCTGAGGGGAGTGCCATGTCGACAGTCATTTTCTCCCCACCAGCACACACAAGCTGTGAGGCAGTGTGCATGTGCTGAGTGAGGGTCCTGAGGGTGGCAAAAGACATGCTGTAGCCCTTAGCGACCTTCCCTGGCATCAGAGCACTTGGTACCAGGGGTACCAGTTACAAGGGACTTACCTGAGTGCCAGGGTTGTGCCAATTGTGGAGACAAAGGTACAGTTTATGGAAAGAAAACTGGTGCTGGGGCCTGGTTAGCAGGGTCCCAGCACACTTTCAAGTCATAACTTAGCATCAGCAAAGGCAAAAAGTCAGGGGGTAACCATGCCAAGGAGTCATTTCCTTACATCCTCTCAATGTAAAAACTAGGGGCCCTCTGGGGATCAAGTCAATGTAACCGTTTATCCTCTTTAGATCAATGAGATGGTGCATAAAATGTTGACAATATGATGGACTAACCTACATAAGGGTGTAACAATTTTTGGCAAAAATGCTGTCTTTTTTCAAAGGACTTGTTTGTGCAGAAAAAAATGAAAGGAATAGTGGAACAGAAGACAAGGCCTGAAGTTCACTCAACCATTCGGTAGATGTTATGGCTATGAGGAACACCAATACCGGTTTAAGCAGGAGTGGGCTTAAAGGACAAGTGTGCATGGGCTCAAAGGGCAAGCACATCAGGTAGATCAATACAAGATTTAGATTCTACTGTGGCATTATAAAATGACTAGCTGGAGATATGTGTCAGCCTGTTGAAAAACATATCACAACAGGTGACCTGAAGAGGTATGGTTGATCTGGTCAAAAAAAGGCCAAATGGGTAGAAAAGTAACTTTTAACTGTGGTTACAGCAAGGACTTACGTGCCAGTGATAAAATATCAAAATATCTGCTAGACCATTGTAGGAAGTTGGCTCTGTATATACTATCTCAAAGTGAGAGATAGAGTCCAAGGGTTACGCTTAGAGGTTGATAGTGGCAAAATTAGATAATACTAATGCTGTATTTTGTGGTACTGTGGTTCAGCAGTAGGCTTACCAGAGGGTAGTGTTAACTATTTGTTGTACACACACAGGCAATACATGAGGAACACACACTCAAAGACTTAACTCCAGACCAAAGGTTTTTATATAGAAAAATATATTTTCTTAATTTCTATTAGAACCACAATATTCAAGATTTGAGGTAAGTAGTACACACAGTTTAGGTTAAAATGGCAACAAGCAATTTAAAAGTAGACAGTGCAAAAATCAACAGTTCCTGGGGGAGGTAAGTAGGTTAGGTTTCTCAGGTAAGTAAAGCACTTACATAGTCAGTCTCCTGGGCATAGGCAGCCCACCGTTGGAGGTTCAAGGAAACCCCAAAGTCACTGCACCAGCAACACAGGGCCGGTCAGGTGCAGAGGTCAAAGGAGGGCCCAAAAACACATAGGCGCCCATGGAGAACAGGGGTGCTCCGGTTCCAATCTGCTAGCAGGTAAGTACCTGCGTCCTCAGGGAGCAGACCAGGGGGGTTTTGTAAAGCACGGGGGACATACACAAGCCAACAAAACACACCCTCAGCGGCAGAGGGGCGGCCGGGTGCAGTAGGCAAAGTAGGTGTCGGGTTTGCTATTGAAAGCAATGGAGGGTCCCGGGGGTCACTTAGGTGAGACAGGTAGGGCACAGGGGGCTTCTCGGGCCAGCCACCAACTGGGCTAGGAAGAGGGCCGCCTGCTGGTCACACCTGCACTGGAAGGTGGTTCCTCTCAGTCCTGGGGGCTGCGGGTGCAGTGCTTGTTCCAGGCGTCGGGTTCCTTGTTACCAGACAGTCGCAGTCAGGGGGAGCCTTTGGATCCTCTGTCACGGTGCAGGGGGGGTCGACACAGGGTACCCATCTTATGTCGTCGTAGTCACCTGGGAGTCCTCTCTGCGGTGTTGGTTCTCTGGAGCTCGAGCCGGGGCGTCGGGTGCAGAGTGTGAAGTCTCACGCTTTAGGCGGTTAGAAAGAGTTCTTTGAAAGTTGCTTTAAAGTTGCAAAGTTGTTGCAGTTTTTGAATAGTGCAGCTGTTCTCGGGAGTTTCTTGGTCCTTCAGATCAGGGCAATCCTCTGAGTCCTCAGAGGTCGCTGGTCCTTGTCGGAAGGGTCGCTGTGCAGGTTCTTTGAGTCTGGAGGCAGGCTGGTAGGGCTGGGCCAAGTCAATTGTCTCAGTCGTCTCTGTGGGGCTTTCAGGTCAGCAGTCCTTCTTGTTGTAGGTTGCAGGAATCTGATTTCCTGGGTTCAGGGTTGCCCCTAAATACTACATTTAGAGGTATGTTTAGGTCTGGGGGGGGGGCAGTAGCCAATGGCTACGGTCCTGGAGGGTGGCTACACCCTCTTTGTGCCTCCTCCCTGAGGGCAGGGGGGGCACATCCCTATTCCTATTGGGGGAATCCTCCAAACTCAAGATGGAGGATTTCTAAAGGCAGGGGTCATCTTAGCTCAGGGCACCTTAGGGGCTGTCCTGACTGGTAGGTGACTCATCCTTGTTTTCCTCATTATCTCCTCCAGCCTTGCCGCCAAAAGTGGGGGCAGTGGCCGGAGGGGTGGGCATCTCCACTAGATGGGGTGCCCAGGGGGGCTGTAACAAAAAGGCATGAGCCTTTGAGGCTCACTGCGAGGTATCACAGTTCCTGCATGGGGAGGTGAGAAGCACCTCCACCCAGTACAGGCTTTGTTCCTGGCCACAGAGTGACAAAGGCACTCTCCCCATGTGGCCAGAAACTCATCTGGTTGTGGCAGGCTGGCAGAAACTGGTCAGCCTAGAACTAGGAGTCGGACTGGTATTCAGGGGGCATCTCTAAGATGCCCTCTGGGTTTATTTTTACAATAAAGTGCACACTGGCATCAGTGTGCATATATTGTGCTGAGAAGGTTGATACCAAACTTCCCAGATTTCAGTGTAGCCATTATGGAACTGTGGAGTTCGTATCTGACAGACTACCAGACCATATACTCTTTATGGCTAGCCTGCACTTACAATGTCTAAGGTTTTGCTTAGACACTGTAGGGGCATAGTGCTCATGCATGTATGCCCTCATCTGTGGTATAGTGCACCCTGCCTTAGGGCTGTAAAGCCTGATAGAGAGGTGACTTACCTATGCCACAGGCAGTGAGAGGATGGCATGGCACTCGGAGGGGAGTGCCATGTCAACTTAGTCATTTTCTTCCTACTAGCACACACAAGCTGGCAAGCAGTGTGTATGTGCTGAGTGAGGGGTCCCCAGGGTGGCATAAGACATGCTGCAGCCTTTAGAGACCTTCCCTGGCATCAGGGACTTTGGTACCAGGGATACCAGTTACAAGGGACTTACCTGGGTGCCAGGGTTGTTCCAATTGTGGAGACAAAGGTACAGTTTAGGGAAAGAACACTGATGCTGGTGCCTGGTTAGCAGGGTTCCAGCACACTTTAAAATCATAACTTGGCATCAGCAAAGGCAAAAAGTCAGGGGGTAACCATGCCAAGGAGGCATTCCCTTACACTGAGCACCTCCAGTATCCCACCATGCCTCAGGGGTGAGAGTGAGGTGACAGTGGGTTCACAGTTGGGTCAGTTTTTTTCCCCGGCTTCTTCTGTGAGGATCCTGGAGCATTGAGCTTTCATTTGTCTGGTTATTTGCCCAGAAAAATTACCTAGACTGTGTTTTCCTCTGATTTATTCGACGATTTTACATTTTTCCTCAGTGAGAGACAAGTTTTTTCTCACAAAAATGCCTTCATTGTTCGTGAAATGTCCTTCCTGTGGGAAGAACATGGCCCAGTCAGACCCACACTCTGTGTGCATAGTCTGTTTGCTTCAGAGTCACTCTCCTGACACCTACAGACATTGCAAAAATCTGTCCAAAAGGACTCTCAAGGACAGAGAGAGGATTCAATTTCATGGTCTGCATAAAAGAGAGGAAGTTTCCAAGGAATCTACACAACGGCGAGCCAGATCGACGTCGGCAGGTCCCTGTCTGTTCACCGCCGACGCACCACTAGGTCTCAAAGAGCACACCGCCGTCTACTGCAACTCAAGCGACGTTGAAAGAAAAGACGTCAGAGCTTTTACCTACTAATCGGGGTAGTTCTCCGTCAACGGTCACACACTGATCGACGTCGAGCAAGTACATCAGCACTCACACACCGTCAAAGACTAGTTATCAGCCGATGACGACGAGGCATCTGCCGTCGAAGCCGACCTCAAGAACTAGGTCGAGGTCCCCCCGCATCGTGCGACGTCGAGGCACTCGTCTCCGTCAGCGCACCGCTCAATGTCAAGGCATTCAATGTCGAGGCACATTGCTGCTGCGGATCACCACTCGTCGTTGAAGCATACAGCATCAGCGTCGAGACCTGAGAAGACCGGAAGGTCTCGTTCGACGGCGACAACCCAGGGATCCCTGTCGACAGCAACACAACAGCGATTGACGTCCAGACAACCATCTCCTGCACCATCTGTCTCGCACAGGGTTTCTCTGCATACCAGCCCTCATCAAAGGTCTCCTACAAATCCTGAGACGGGTTTTCTACACCAAGACCCAGTAGTCCCGGTTCAGAGTGATTCTTCAGTGGCATCTAGAGCTTCATCAGCACTTATATCGCCTATAAACCTGTCTCCAAGGTGGTTAGAAAGCCTGAATAAAACACCGGCTTCTCCAAATTCTCAGTACTCAAAACTCTACTCACCCTTGGCTTCTTTGCCCCGTACACCCTCGCCAACAGCTCTATTTGAATGTGTAAGACCTGCTGCTGGCCAGCCCGCTCCTAGACGTCAACGCAGTCAGTCAAGGGCATCCACAAGAAGTAGGACACGGATCCAGAAGAAGGTATAGATCTAGATCCTCTAGATCAAGGCAAAGACGACAAAGATCTCCTTCATGGTCTACAGCTTCTGAGTCCTCCATAAGAGACTATTCACCTACTTTGACTAACTCCCCTCCAGCAAGAGTTTCACCAATTGATGATATTACTACCTTCAATGAGGATTTGGTCAGAGGGGCCCAAAAACTGAACACATAAATTCCACAGCCGACTACGTCATCGTCAGTGATCTTTGAAACCCTACATCAATGTGCCTCCTCCAGACAATTACTGCCTCTGGTTCCTGGTCTTTTACAAAGGGCTATGGACACATTTCTTACTCCAGCTAGCCTTCGTTCAGCTCCGGCTCGGATACTAAAAAAATATAAAGCCCCAGACCAGGTTCCTTAGAGTTGATCCTCCTTCCGACTCTGTAATTTTGGCTGCTGCCCGTAAGACTCTCAGTGGCGTCGACATCTACGGTCCCTCCGGACAAGGAGAGTAAACCTTTAGACTCTTTGGGCAGGAAAATGTGTGGCACTTCAGCAGCATGCATGAAGGTCTCCAGTGCCTCTGCGCTGCTGGGGAGATACAACTGTTCCTTGTGGGACTCCTCAAACAGATTTGTTGACAAGTTGCCTAGGGAGGATAGGCAAGATTTTAAGGAGATCATAGAAGAGGGGAGTTTGGTATCCAACCAGGTGATTAGTGCTGCTGCAGACAGAGTGGGTTTTGCTGCTCATGGCTATGCACATGGTATTTGTGCAAGGAGGTCCTCATGGGGTCTGACGGTACCACAACCACATCCTGTTCCGGGATGCTGTGAAGCTGGAGGACAGTGGCTGAATTGTGGCTGGCATGGTACCGCGCTCCTTCCGAAGCCTCGAAAGGGATGGAAGACAGACTGCTGTCGAGCTGGTGCGGAGAGGTCCAAGGATCTGGCCATAGCTCGAGAATCCTTGAACCTCTCAAGCAGTAAGTCTGCCTTTTCACCAAAAAGGCGAAAGCCATCAAATGGCATGTCCATCAAACTCGACTGGACATCCCCTAAAAAGCCAGTCGAACGTAGCCAGGAGTGGCAACGTAGGGTCGAAGAAAAAGGGTAGATCTTTCCGGATCTGCGCTTAACTGCCGCAGAAGGAAAAGAACTGACGTACGCGTGCTGGGGTGGTGCCTATATAGAAGCCCCTGATGTCACTTGGGTACATGGGTTTAAGTACCTCACACTTTCTACCCACTTCATGGGGGACGTTTTGAGGAAAAAAAAAATCTGTTTGGGATCGGCAGAAAAAGCTTGGTAGTCCTGAACAGAAAACACCCCCACCCCAATTCCCCTCTCCTGGGACTAAATGTCTAGGGCGCCAGGGTCATTCATTTTTTTGTTTTATAAAAGTAAACTCCAAATTTAGGAGTTAGTTTTGTTGTTAAAGATAAAAGTTTGCTGAGTGGCCCCATGAACAATGGCTCAACAAACGTTCAGTGGCTTCAGAGGAGCTGTATTGCCACCAGCTCCTCTGAAGGCATTGAGATCTGTCACGCAGGCGGAGGTCTTTCAATATGGTGGGCTGTACGACTACATCCCTCTGCTTCCTTGGCAGAGTGGAGGACAGCCTGCCAGGGTCTAAATGAACCCCTAAGTCAGAATTATAAATTAACAGCCCTAGAAGCACACAGCTTATTATCTGTCTGCTAGAAAGATTTAAGAAACTAAGACACTGACAATATGGGTTAGAAGTAGTGATACACTTTTCTCTGTGCAGTTAACTGTAAAGTCGCAGTTTGATCTGTAAACATTAAACTTCTACATATGGTTTGAAACAATACTTGTAAAACATTTTGTAAAAAGACAAGGTATTTAATAATATACTTACTTCATGCAGGCGTACAGTGTTCTCAGTAACTACGGTAGGTCTAACTCTGAAGTCATTATCAATAGGATAAGACAAGCATGAAATCTCGCTCCCCAAATTATGTGGGGCTGGTGGTTCCTTAAAAGAAACAAAATCATCCTGTGAAGGATGCTCATTTTCTAATAGATCCCGTCCAGGAATTTCACCATAGTCTTGGATTTGCCTTAAATCCTCATCAGTGGTATTGGATTGCAGTCCTAATGCACTGTTTACAGATTGAGCCAATGAAGCATCCAAATGTCCAGCACCAGCTAATGTTTCTAAAAGCAATTTTATCAAGCCATGTGAATCAGGAGCTGTAGGAGTGGATAACTCATGCTGTCGCAAATCAGAGTCTTGCCCACCGAGTCCACTGATAAGTGACAAAACTGAATTGGAATCTGTCAAATTTCCCCCTTTAAAAAAGAAAAAAAAAAAAAGCAGTAAGCACAAAGCATGAAAGAAATACAACATGAATACTGATATCTAAACTAATATCCATTATTTCATAATTACTTCACATATTATTGTGATGGTGCTGTTTGTGCCAGGAACATTTGGTGAGTGTGCCGGGAAGGATATGTTACTTACCTGTAAATCCTAGTTCTCTTCCAGGGGTATCCTCATCAAAGTCATAAACATTGAATATTCCCGCCCTTGTGCAGGGACCCCGGAGCATATATAAAAATACAAACATATAAAGTATGAAATATGCACAAAAAAATATATATAGCATTTTTAGTAGACAAATTGTTCATACTCAACTCATATATACATGTGTAAAACAGCAATGCAGGCTATAATCATAAACGGGCTAAAATGCTTTATTTCTATGGAGTTTTTTTAAAAAAATCTTTACAAAATGACAATAAGGGAATAAATATCTACCAAAGCCCCAAAACTGGGCTTAGGGAAATAAGCAGCAGTAATCATTAGAGAAAAAAAAAGGAGAAAAAACTACATTGAGAAACAGTGGAGCATTCTTAGCCAATAGGCTGCATGCAGCTTAACACAGGAGAACCATAAAAACTTTGGCATCGTGCCTTTAAGACCCTGAGCACCTCCAGTGTCCCACCATGCCTCAGGGGTGAAGGAGAGGCGACAGTTGGTTCAGTTAGGTCAGTACTTTTTTACGGTGACAATCTGTGTAGCCGATTCGAAAGATAGTCTGTCCTGCACTTCTAGGAGACGTGCGTCCGGGGAGGAGGGTGGGTTGTTTATGACTTTGATGAGGATACCCCTGGAAGAGAACTAGGATTTACAGGTAAGTAACTTATCCTTCTCTTCTAGGGGACCTTCATCAATAGTCATAAACATTGAATAGATTAGCAAGCCCATCCCTTCACTCTACGGACTTTCAATAGAAGTGCAGGAATAGATATGTATCATGCAAACAAATTTCTTAGAGAGGCTTGCCCAACTTGGGCGTCTGCTCTTGCATCTGATTCCAAACAGTAATGTCTAGTAAATGTATGTACAGACTTCCATGTAGCAGCCTTACAAATTTCAGATATTGGAACATTATTGAGGAGGGCAGCAGTAGCCGCTTTTCCTCTTGTGGAATGCGCTTTAGGTCTAGCAAGTAGTTGTTTGTTAGCCAACTGGCATGCATTAACAATACAAGAAACTATCCATCTTGATATAGTTCGTTTAGATGCTGCCTCTCCTGTTCTCAAATGACCATAATTTATAAACAAGTGGTTGGAATGTCTAATCAATTTTGTTTTATCCAAATAAAATTTGAGCACTCTTTTCAGATCTAGGGAGTGCAACGCTTTCTCCGCCGGAGTCTCCGGATTAGGGAAGAAAGTTTGTAGAGAAATAGTCTGATTGATGTAAAAGTCTGACACCACCTTCGGTAGGAATGATGGGTGAGTTCGCAGAACTACTCTATTGTCATGAAAGACTGTGTACGGTTCTTTGGAGGACAAAGCCTGAATTTCACTGACCCTCCTTGCGGAAGTAATGGCTACCAAAAAAGCCGTCTTCCACGTAAGGTGTTGCAAAGAGGCTTTGTGTATGGGTTCGAAAGGAGGGCCCATAAGTTTTGACAGCACTATGTTCAGTTCCCATGGAGGGGAGGGTTTCTGAATGGGCGGAAAAACTTTTCTCAAACCTTCCAAGAAATCCTTGACTACTGGTTTCGTAAAGAAGGATTCCTGAGAAGGTGACTTACGATAGGCTGTAATGGCAGACAAATGTACCTTAATAGATGATACCTGCAGACCGGACTTTGCCAGATGGAGTAAGACAGACAGTATGACGTCCTCTTGAGACCGTATAGGATTCTGACCTTGCTGACAGCACCATATGTAGAATCTCTTCCACTTAAACGCGCAAGAACGCAACGTGGAAGGTCGTCTTGACTCTTTCAAGATGTTCATGCACTCCTGCGAGAGTCCTAGATGCCCATACTGCAGGAATTCAGGAGCCATGCTGTCAAGCTCAGAGAGGGTAGGTTGGGGTGCAGGACCCTGCCCTCCATCCTGCTCAGAAGATCCGGTCTGCACGGCAGCCTCCTGTGAGGTTGTTCCGATAGGTTGAGGAGATCTGTGTACTAGAATTGACGGGCCATTGTGGAGCTATGAGAATCATTCTGGTGCTGGACCTGTAAAGTTTGTTGATCACTGCCGGTATGAGGGGAATCGGTGGAAAGGCGTAGAGAAATATCCCTGACCAGTCGATCAACAGGGCATTCCCTCGAGATCCCAGATGGTAGAACCTGGATGCGAAGTCTGGGCATTTCTTGTTTACCTCGTCTGCGAAGAGATCCAATTGAGGCCGACCCCATTGAGCGAAGATGTCTTCGACGACTTCGCCGTGTAGGACCCAATCGTGGGTGTCCTCTAGTTGTCTGCTCAGAAAATCTGCTTCCACGTTTTGTTGACCTGGTAGGTGAATCGCTGTAAGCGACATTCCTCTGGCCAGGAGCCAATGCAAGATTGTTTGGGACTCCTGAGATAGGGGTAGGGATCTCGTTCCCCCTTGTCTGTTCAAGTAATACATTGTGGTTGTATTGTCCGTTTGTATTAGGAGAGATTTCCCCTGAATCGATGGAGCAAAAGACTTGAGAGCCAGATGGACCGCTCTGAGCTCCAGCAGATTGATGTGGTACTTCCTTTCGTTGTCGGACCACAGGCCCTGAGCTTGAAGGGGACCTAGATGAGCCCCCCATCCTTGAAGAGACGCATCCGTTACCAGAGTGTCAGATGGAATTGCCTGGTGAAATGGAGCCCCTACTGATAGGTGAGGTTTGTGCATCCACCATTGCAATGACTGACGTGCTGCTATCGGTAATCGCACTCTGTCCTCCCAGCGACCTGTCCTTTGGTTCCAGTTGTTTTCCAACGCCTCTTGGAGGGGCCTCATATGGAGCCTGGTATTCGGGACAATGAAAATGCATGATGCCATGGAGCCCAGCAGAGATGTCACCTGACGGGCCGTAGGTGTGTCGGCTCTTAACAGGTCTTGACACTTTTTCTTTATTGAGAATTGTCGTTCCTCCGAAGGATACACTCTTTGGAGCTCTGTGTCTAGTATTGCTCCCAGGTAGTGGAGGTTCTGCGTTGGAATCAAGGTGGACTTTTGGTAGTTGACTTGAAGACCTAGAGACTCGAAAACCTTGAGCACAATGTCCCGATGGGTTCTCGCCTGCTCCGGAGAGAAGGCTATCAGTAGCTAGTCGTCTAGGTATGGGTAAATGAAGATTTTTTGTTTTCGAAGATGTGCTGCTACCACTGCCACGCATTTCGAGAAGACGCGGGGGGCAGATTTCAGGCCGAATGGTAGCACTTTGAACTGATAGTGCTGCGAGGCTATCTGGAAGCGCAGGAATTTCCGATGCTTGGGAACTATCGGGATGTGAAAGTATGCATCCTGCAGGTCGATGGAGCACATCCAGTCTCCTTGATGTAGCTGAGGGAAAATCTGGTGAAGAGCCAGCATCCTGAACTTTTGCTTTCTTATGTACTTGTTCAGAAGCCGTAAGTCCAGAATCGGTCTGAAAACACCCTCTCGGCCTTTTTTCGCCACCAGAAAATAACGGGAGTAAACCCCCTTTCCTCCGTGCGCAAGTGGAACTTTTTCTATTGCCTTCTTTCGTAAAAGGGCGAGAGCCTCTTTGCGCAATAGGCTGACGTGAGACGGATTGCATTTGGTTGGTGGCAAGTGTGGTGGAGGTTGCCGGAAAAGAAGAGAGTAGCCATTTTCGACAATGTTGAGAACCCATTTGTCTTTTGTGATAGAGCGCCACTCGTGAAGAAAATCTGTGATACTTCCCCCCACCGGAGTGGTGCACAGTATTGAGGGAAGCGAGTTTTCATTGCTTGGCCGGCGCTTTGGGAGTGGACTGTTGTGGTCTACTTGACCTTTGTTCCCTTGTGGCCTTACGAGCCTGAAAAAGAGGGCGTCCCTGTCTTTGCTGTGGCCTCTGGGACCAGTGAGGGTTTTGAACCCTCTGCTGGAAAGGGCGCCTGTCATAAGGCCTATACCTCCGTCTGAAATCCTTCTTTCTTTCCAGGCCTACTGCCCTCATGGTGTCCACTTCAGTTTTCATGCGCGCCATTTCTTCGTCCGTATGGGTACCAAACAGCGGGTTCCCATTGAATGGAAGATTTAGGATGCGCTGTTGTGCTTCCTGTTTCAAACCAGTTAACCTCAACCAGGAAGACCTTCTTGCACAGATTCCATGTGCGTACCCATGTGCAGCTAAGTCTGCCCCATCTGCCGCTGCGCTGATGACTTGGTTGGATACCAGACATCCCTCTTGAAGGATCTCTTGGAAGTCCTGTCTGTCTTCCCTAGGTAATTGTTCTGTGAACCTGTTGAGAGAGTCCCACAGAGAACGGTCATATCTGCCTAGGAGTGCAGACGCGCTGGAGACCTTCATCATAGATGCCGCCGTGCCGCACATTTTTCTCCCCAGAGAGTCTAGATGTCTGCTCTCTTTGTCCGGCGGGACCGTGGAGGATGATGCCACTGAGTGAGTTTTTCGGGCTGCGGCCAATATGACAGAGTCCGGCGGCGGATCCGTTCTTAGGAATAAAGGATCTTGTTCAGGCGCTTTATATTTTTTCAAAATCCTAGCAGGAGCAAATTTGAGGGTGGCTGGTGCCAAAAAGGTGTCCATGGTTGGCTGCAACAGACCAGGCACTAGCAGCAGTAGCTTTTTCGAAACTGCTCTATGCTGTAGAGTCTCAAAAATGACTGATGAGGAGGTTGATGGTTCTGGAACCTCTATATTTAACTTCTGTGCTCCCCTGAAAAGCACCTCATTAAAAGTAGTGATGTCATCCACCGGTGAAACTCTAGCTGGTGGAGATTCTATTAAGGTGGGGGAGTATCGTCTGACGGATGACCCTGACGATGACCAAGAGGGCCATCTTCTGTGTCTTGATCGTGACCTAGATCGTCGCTGGGAACGTGACCTGCTGCGAGACGCTGTAACAGAGCGCCCAGGCCTCGTGGTCGGTAGCCGAGAAGCAGAACGAGCCCGTCCTGCCCGGCCTGTTGGTGATGGCGTTCTCGGGAGAGAGGCAGTAGGAGAGTACATCCAAGAATACTACGAATCCGGGGAGGCCTTTGGTCTGTGAAGGCTCTCCAACCATCTTGGTGACAAATTGATGGGTGAGACATGCCCCGACGATGCCGCTCTCGAACGAGATGAACCACTCCGTATGGAGACCACTGGAGATGGAGCAGCCTTATCTGCTGGCGGAAGCCAATGTTCTGCTCCCTGCAAGACAGGTAAAACCTGTGTCGACGTCGACAACCGTAATGACGTCGAAGGGAGCGCCGCTGGTTGTTCCTGCCTCAACGTTGAGCGCCTCGACGTTGAGTGCCTCGACGTTGAATGTCTTGACGTCGAACGGCGATCTCTGGACCTCGACCTGCTCGCCGTCGTGTGTCTCGACGTGGAGCGGTGGGCGCCCGACAGCGGATGTCCTCGCTCTCACCGCTGTGGCGATTTCGACGTCGTCTCTCTTGACATCGAGGAGTGTGAGGCCTTCGGCGGCGAATGGGCGCGCCGGTGATGGCTCAACGTCGATCGGCGGGCTGCCGTCGACGGAGCTATGCCCCTGCGATGGCCATGTTCTCTCGACGCCGTATCCTTCGACGACGGTCGGGTCGCCGTCGATCCATGGCGGTGAGATGGTGGTAGCGACGACGTCGACGGTGAACAAACAGGTACTTTCCTACCTGTTGATGTCGACCTAGCCACTCTCTTCTGAGAGTGGCTTGTTGGCTGCCTGGGAAGCGAAGAGGTTGATGTTTTCTGCCTCTCGTGAAGCCCATGAAGCCTGATCTTTTCTCTGTCCTTCAGAGTCCTCTTTGACATCTTCTTGCAGTGTTTGCAAGTGTCAGGGCAGTGACTCTGAGGCAGGCACACAATACAAATAGTGTGTGGATCTGACTGGGCCTTCTTCTTCCCACAGGAAGGGCATTTCACAAAAAGTGAAGGCATTTTTCTGTCAGGAAAAAACTTCCAAACTCAGACAATGATGTTAGATGTCGAGTAAAGTAGGAAAAAACGCTGTTCTAAAGTATTTTTCTGAGAAAAACCCAGAAAAACTGAGAACTCAATGCTCCAGGATCCTCCAGAAGAAGCCGGAAAAAAGAACTGACCTAACTGTGAACCAACTGTCACCTCTCCTTCACCCGAGGCATGGTGGGATACTGGAGGTGCTCAGGGTCTTAAAGGCACGGTGCCAAAGTTTTTAAGGTTCTCCTGTGTTAACCTGCATGCAGCCTATTGGCTAAGAATGCTCCATTGTTTTTCAATGTAGTTTTTTCTCCTTTTTTTTCTCTAATGATTACTGCTGCTTATTTCCCTAAGCCCAGTTCTGGGGCTTTGGTAGATATTTATTCCCTTATTGTAATTTTGTAAAGATTTAAAAAAAAAAAAAAAAAAAAAACTCCATAGAAATAACGCATTTTTGCCTGTTTATGATTATAGCCTGCATTGCTGTTTTACACATGTATATATGAGTTGAGTATGAAAAATCTACCTACTAAAAATGCTATATATATATATTTTTCATGCATATTTCATACTTTATATGTGTGTATTTTTATATATGCTCCGGGGTCCCCGCACAAGGACGGGAATATTCAATGTTTATGACTTTGATGAGGATCCCCTGGAAGAGAACATTTGGTTACTATTAAAGGTATCTTAGAAGGGGACATCAACGCTATATAGCAGATTTAACAACTGATGGCTGCCACCTTAATCTATGCCTTAAGGAGTGTTACAAGTAATTCCGGTAAATTTAAACCATGCCAATCAATCTAGTATTATATGTAAAATGTAAAAAATAGATTTTATCCTTAATGGCATTTTTCCTTTAGATACCTTTTGGAGGAGAATGCAACACAAATCAATAAGAATAACATTTCCAATGCAAGCAAAAGTTAATTCTCAATACATTTGAGGCATTTCTTTACAGAGCTTCCAAGGTATGAAATACTAACCAACTAAAAATTCTTTGAGTTTTAATTTATTTTTTCAAAATGACTGGCTTAATAGTTTTGATGTATTTTTGATAGACTTGGACAACGTTAGTGTGACAGAGATCGTATGACCAAACTGGAAGGAGTTTCCGATTTTTCTACTTGTTATGTTTGTAGAAATCACAAATTATTTTTTAACCAGAGGTGTGCCTATATTAGATACAACTTTACGCTATTTTGGAATTAGAAGCTAACTCTTGGTGATCCTTTACTTGTTTAATTGTGGCAGTGAGATTAACAAGTCTTGATATTCATATGATGTGAAACGAAAAGGTGAAAGGTTAAGCAGTGATTGACCTCAATTTATTTAAAATATTAGAATCTGTTAATTTTGCATGGAGAGATGGTCACTAAATACCTAACGAAAATATTGCATGAAGTTTCGTTATTTGGGTGTTCGATTCTGATCATGTAAATTCTATTGGAAAAGCTCTGAGAGTTCATGAAGGATAAGTTAATTACCTGCAAATCCTAGTTCTTTTCCAGGGGAATCCTCATCAAAGTCAAACACTGAATATTCCAGCCCACGTGTGGGGACTCTGGAGCATATATAAACACTCATGTATATACCTTAAATGTATATGTAAAAGTACAATTGTGTAGAAAATTTTGGTATATATATATATATATATATATATATATATATATATATATATATATATATATATATATATATATATATATATATGGAAAATGTCACTTACTCAGTGTACACCTGTACGTGGCATTAGTCGCTGCAGATTCACATGCTGTGCACATCCCGCCATCTGGTGTTGGGCTCGGAGTGTTACAAGTTGTTTTTCTTCGAAGAAGTCTTTTCGAGTCACGAGACCGAGGGACTCCTACCATTTCGACTCCATTACGCATGGGCATCGACTCCATCTTAGATTGTTTTCCCCGCAGAGGGTGAGATAGGAGTTGTGTATGCTAGTAATAGTAATGGAGTGAATATGTATGTACATAATGAAGTTTAAAGTAATATATTTACAAATTTACAAATGTTCAAGATCAACTTCTAAACGGCTACAGGCTCCCGGGGAGGCGGGTGGGCGCATGTGAATCTGCAGCGACTAATGCCACGAACAGATGTACACTGGGTAAGTTAAATTTTCCGTTCAATGGCATGTGTAGCTGCAGATACACATGCTGTGCATTGACTAGTAAGCAGTTATCTCCCCAAAAGCGGTGGTTCAGCCTGTAGGAGTTGAAGTTGTTTGAAACAATGTTCGTAGTACAGCTTGACCTACTGTGGCTTGTTGTGAAGTTAACACATCTACACAGTAGTGTTTGGTAAATGTATGAGGCGAAGACCATGTTGCTGCCTTACATATTTCGTTCATTGGAATATTTCGTAGAAAGGCCATGGTAGCACCTTTCTTTCTGGTTGAGTGTGCCTTTGGTGTAATAGGCAGCTCTCTCTTTGCTTTAAGATAGCAGGTTTGAATACACTTAACTATCCATCTAGCAATGCCTTGTTTTGAAATTGGATTTCCTGTATGAGACTTTTGAAAGGCAATAAATAGTTGTTTTGTTTTTCGAATTAGTTTTGTTCTGTCAATGTAGTACATTAGCGCTCTTTTGATGTCTAATGTATGTAGTGCTCTTTCAGCTACAGAATCTGGCTGTGGGAAGAACACTGGTAATTCTACTGTTTGATTCAAGTGGAACGGTGAGATTACTTTTGGTAAAAATTTTGGATTTGTCCGTAGAACTACTTTATTCTTGTGTATTTGAATAAATGGTTCTTGTATGGTAAATGCTTGAATTTCACTCACCCTTCTTAGAGATGTGATGGCAATCAAAAATGCAACTTTCCACGTTAAGTATTGCATTTCACAAGAATGCATGGGCTCGAAAGGCGGACCCATGAGTCGTGTTAAGACAATGTTGAGGTTCCACGAAGGAACTGGTGGTGTTCTTGGTGGTATAATACTCTTTAGGCCTTCCATAAATGCTTTTATGACTGGTATCCTAAATAATGAAGTTGAGTGCGTAATTTGCAGATAAGCTAAAATTGCAGTAAGATGTATCTTTATGGAAGAGAAAGCTAGTTTTGACTTTTGCAAATGTAGTAAGTATCCTACTATATCTTTTGCAGATGCGTGTAAGGGTTGAATTTGATTATTATGGCAGTAATAAACAAATCTTTTCCACTTATTTGCATAGCAGTGTCTGGTGGTAGGCTTCCTAGCTTGTCTTATGACCTCCATACATTCTTGTGTGAGGTCTAAGTGTCCGAATTCTAGGATTTCAGGAGCCAAATTGCTAGATTCAGCGATGCTGGATTTGGATGTCTGATTTGTTGTTTGTGTTGTGTTAACAGATCTGGTCTGTTTGGTAGTTTGACATGAGGTACTACTGAAAGGTCTAGTAGTGTTGTGTACCAAGGTTGTCTTGCCCATGTTGGTGCTATTAGTAGGAGTTTGAGTTTGTTTTGACTCAACTTGTTTACTAGATATGGAAGGAGTGGGAGAGGGGGAAAAGCGTACGCAAATATCCCTGACCAGTTCATACATAGCGCATTGCCCTGAGACTGATGTTGTGGGTACCTGGATGCGAAGTTTTGGCATTTTGACTTTTCCTTTGTTGCAAATAGATCTATTTGTGGTGTTCCCCAAATTTGGAAGTAAGTGTTCAGTATTTGGGGGTGAATCTCCCATTCGTGGATCTGTTGGTGATCCCGAGAGAGATTGTCTGCTAACTGATTCTGAATTCCTGGAATAAATTGTGCTATTAGGCGAATGTGGTTGTAAATCGCCCAATGCCATATTTTCTGTGTCAGGAGACACAACTGTGTCGAGTGTGTTCCTCCCTGTTTGTTTAGGTAATACATTGTTGTCATGTTGTCTGTTTTGACAAGAATGTATTTGTGGGTTATTATGGGTTGAATTGCTTTCAGCGCTAGAAATACCGCTAACAGTTCCAAGTGATTTATGTGAAACTGTCTTTGCTGTATGTCCCATTGTCCTTGGATGCTGTGTTGATTGAGGTGTGCACCCCACCCTGTCATGGAAGCATTTGTCGTTATCACGTATTGTGGCACTGGGTCTTGGAAAGGCCGCCCTTGGTTTAAATTTATACTGTTCCACCATTGAAGCGAGATGTATGTTTGGCGGTCTATCAACACCAGATCTAGAAGCTGACCCTGTGCTTGTGACCATTGTGATGCTAGGCACTGTTGTAAGGGCCGCATGTGCAACCTTGCATTTGGGACAATGGCTATGCATGAAGACATCATTCCTAGTAGTTTCATTACCATTTTGACTTGTATCCTTTGTTTTGGATACATGGCCTGTATTACATTGTAAAATGTTTGAACTCTTTGTGGACTTGGAGTGGCAATCCCTTTTGCTGTGTTGATTGTTGCTCCTAAGTATTGCTGTGTTTGACACGGCAGAAGGTGTGACTTTGCGTAGTTGATTGAGAAACCTAGTTTGTGTAGGATTTCTATGACATATTTTGTGTGTTGTGAACACCGTTTTAGCGTGTTGGTTTTGATTAACCAATCGTCCAGGTACGGGAACACATGTATTTGCTGCCTTCTGATATGTGCAGCTATTACTGCCAGGCATTTTGTAAAAACTCTTGGCGCAGTTGTTATTCCGAATGGCAACACTTTGAATTGGTAATGTATCCCTTGGAATACAAACCTTAGGTACTTTCTGTGTGAAGGATGTATTGGTATATGGAAATATGCATCCTTTAAGTCTAGTGTTGTCATGTAGTCTTGTTGTTTGAGCAGTGGGATTACGTCTTGTAAAGTAACCATGTGAAAGTGGTCTGATTTGATGTAGGTATTTAATGTTCTGAGATCTAGTATAGGTCTGAGACTATTGTCTTTTTTGGGGATCAGAAAGTACAGTGAGTAAACTCCTGTGTTTAATTGTTGTCTTGGTACTAATTCTATTGCTTCTTTTTGTAGCAATGCCTGAACTTCTAGTCCTAGAAGATCTATATGTTGTTTTGACATACTGTGTGTTTTCGGTGGGACGTTTGGAGGGAATTTGAGAAAATCTATGCAATAACCATGCTGGATAATTGCTAAGACCCAAGTGTCTGTTGTTATTTCCTCCCAATGTGTGTAAAACTTGGTTAGTCTCCCCCCCACAGGTGATATGTGTTGGGGATTTGTGACCTTGAAGTCACTGTTTGTTTTGAGGAGTTTTGGGACTTTGGAACTTTCCTCTATTTTTTTGAAATTGTCCTCCTCTATTTTGTCCCCGAAAACCTCCCCGCTGATACTGGCTCTGGTAAGTGGGCTTTGTTTGTGAGGTTGTGGCTTCTGTGGTCTGCCCTCGAAACCCCCCTCGAAATTGTGTCTTTCGAAATGTGCCTCTGCTCTGCGGGGAGTAGAGTGCGCCCATGGCTTTGGCCGTCTGTGTCTTTTTTAAGTTTTTCTACCGCGGTGTCCACCTCCGGCCCAAACAACTGCTGTCCGTTGAATGGCATATTCAGCACAGCTTGCTGTATCTCTGGTTTAAATCCTGATGTACGCAGCCATGCATGTCTCCTTATTGTTACTGCTGTGTTGACAGTTCTAGTAGCTGTGTCTGCAGCATCCATTGCTGAACGTATCTGATTATTAGAGATACTCTGTCCCTCTTCTACCACTTGCTGCGCTCTTTTTTGGAACTCCTTTGGTAAATGTTCAATAAAGTGTTGCATCTGATCCCAATGGGCCCTATCATATCTGGCTAACAAAGCTTGCGAATTTGCAATGCGCCACTGGTTTGCTGCCTGTGCCGCCACCCTTTTGCCTGCAGCATCGAATTTTCTACTTTCTTTATCTGGAGGTGGTGCATCTCCTGAAGTATGTGAATTGGCTCTTTTGCGCGCTTCTCCCACTACAACAGTCTGGTGTTAGCTGTTGTGTGATGTACACTGGGTCTGTTGGTGGCGGTTTATATTTTTTATCTACTCTTGGAGTAATGGCTCTCCCTTTGACAGGTTCCTCAAACACTTGTTTGGAGTGTTTGAGCATTCCGGGTAACATCGGAAGACTCTGATATTGACTGTGTGTAGACGACAGTGTATTAAAAAGAAAGTCGTCTTCAATGGGTTCTGAATGAAGGCTGACATTGTGAAATGCCGCAGCTCTCGATACCACTTGAGCGTAGCCTGTACTATCCTCTGGTGGCGATGGTCTTGCTGGATAGCATTCAGGGCTATTATCTGACACTGGTGCGTCATAAAGGTCCCATGCGTCAGGGTCATCTTGACTCATTCCCGTATGAGTTGGGGATTGCATCATTGGTGGAGTGGCTACAGGTGATGGTTGCGGAGAGTGATGTGGGGATGGTGGTGGTGTTACTTGTTTAGCCACCTTTGCGTGTGGCTGTTTGTCCTTGTCTTGGAAGGCAAGTTTACGTTTCATTTTGATTGGAGGAAGAGTGCTGATCTTCCCCGTATCTTTTTGAATAAAGAGCCGCCTTTGTGTGTGATCTGGCTCTATTGTCTCTAATTCTTGTTCAAATCTGTGTGTCTTCAGTTGTTTGGACAGTCCTTGTTCCTCTGAATAGGAACTTATTTTCGGTTCCGATGCCGGATGTTTCGGTACCGAAACCTTTTTGGCTGCTTTTTTCGGCTCGGACAAAACCTTCTTTACTTTCGGCGTTGTGCCCTCTCGGTGCTGACCCATTTCGGTGCGCTGTCTCGATGCTGAATCTTCTCGGAGCCACTATTTCGGGCCCGAGATTGCTGTGTGCCGGTATCTCGACCGGGGTCGGATGACTTCGACACCAGCTCGCCCTTTTTCGGTGCCGATGGACGGTCACCTATTTTTCGGGTTAAGCCATGGCCTGTTGGCGGTGGCGTCCCTTGGGCTTTAGCGGTCTTCTCGTGAGTTCTTTGCTTCGACATCTTACTCACGGTTTTCGGCGTTTTTTCGGGATCGATCTCCTCCGAGTCCGATTCCTGGGTGGAGAATGTTTCTTCCTCCTCCTCTAAACGCCCTTGTCCTGTCGGCGCCGACGCCATTTGCAGTTTTCTTGCTCTTCGGTCCCTGAGTGTCTTCCTGGACCGAAACGCTCGAAAGGCCTCACAAGTATCCTCCTTGTGTTCTGGTGACAAACACAAGTTACAGACCAGGTGTTGATCTGTATATGGATACTTGTTTTGGCATTTTGGACAGAAGCGGAATGGGGTCCGTTCCATCAGCCTTGAAGAGACACGTGGCCGGGCCGACCAGGCCCCGACGGGGATCGAAAAAAAACCCTGAAGGGCCACCGGAGCTCTTCTTAATTCGGTGTCGATCTGTTGTAACTAACCCAATACCGAACGCAAACAATACCGACGATTTTTCCGAGATTCTAACTAACTTTCCGACCCGAAACTCGGAGCGAAAAGGAACACGTCCGAACCCGATGGCGGAAAAAAAACAATCTAAGATGGAGTCGACGCCCATGCGCAATGGAGTCGAAATGGGAGGAGTCCATCGGTCTCGTGACTCGAAAAGACTTCTTCGAAGAAAAACAACTTGTAACACTCCGAGCCCAACACCAGATGGCGGGATGTGCACAGCATGTGTATCTGCAGCTACACATGCCATCGAACATATATATATATACACACCATATGCATGTGTAAGCAATCATTGACAAACAGGCCAAAAATGTCTTAATGTTGTGAAGTTTTTCCTTTAATAAAACTCTTCAACTAGAGTTAGCAGCTTTCATCCCATCCTTCCCTCGCTGAGCTTGACAGCATGGCTCCTGAATTCCTGCAGTATGGCCATCTTGGCCTCTCACAGGAATGCATCAATAGCCTAAAGGAGTCCAAAATCCACTCAACACAGTGCTCTTATTCATTCAAGTCAAAAAGATTCTACATGACTACTGATGAGGATCCCCCGGAAGAGAAATTTAAATGCATTATAATTTAGTCTACTTCTACTATTCTGTACAACCCTGGGCCTATTTTTAGCTTATTTCCATAGAGATGTATTCCAAAGAGGCATACCATTTGAACTGCATATGTAAAAAGCTAACCATTTTTTGATATTAAGCCCACACACTCAGACAGGAATATCCTTATATTAAGTCAACTGAAATAGGACCAGACTAAAAAGATTAATAGGATCTGGCTAAGAGGGAGATGTGGATGTATTTTATACAGTGTTTTAACTGTTTCCAATATGTACATAAGCAATTTTTGTACAGAAGTGACAATATTTTTGCTGTCATGTTTGCAACCCCAGGTGAAGCGAGTCGCCACAAAACATTTGTTGGCTGCGTTTGGCTACAAATGTTGGACACTTTGTTGAAAACTGATCAATACAAAAACTGAAGCTATTTGGATACATTTATATTGATTGACTTTTGCAAAAAGAATTAAGAAGATTAGGAAAAGGGTTTGGGATTTTTATTTATTTTTTAAATGAGTGCAGATTTGAATGGATGACATTTTTGAGCTTCCCCAAGCATTTTTTGCGTTTTAGAAATTACTGATATCGAGGGGTGTTGACGTCTTTTGATGTAGTAGCGCTGGGCTTTTTCTTAGATACCCATTTGTTTGACATACAGAACAGCAATGTAGATTGTATATTCCTTTAGTGAATAACTGACTATGATGCATTTATATTCACAGTTTACAACCCTGCTTAACACTGTATTTTCCATTGCAATGAACTGCTCCAGGAGAGTGCATGGGTAATATCAGACAGAGAAATGTAGACTGGAAACCTCAATAGGGAAGAAGAGAAATAAATAAAGGATTCTGACCACACAATAAGAGTACTTCAGGGTTAAAGTTTTATTTGGAACGTATAACAAGTACTTTTTAGTGTTTATCAAAAATTCACAGGTTCAGGTGGCTAGATTCAAGTGTTTGCTACAACTGCAAGTAGGACAAGGGTTCTTTGAAATGTGTGTCTTTAGAAGAGAGAGTAAAACAATGTAAGTGATTCTGGGCAAGCACACAAAGACAAATATGTGCTTAGCTATTTTAGGATGTACAGGTAAGTTCTTAGATGAGAAATGAGATGCTGAGTGCAGTGGCACAAACCTGAACAAAACATCTTAGGCACTGGAAATCCATTAATCCATAACTACCCTGATAATATCAGACATATAAGAAAATGAATTACACTGAAGATGGACTGATCCAAACTCAGAGTGCAACTAAACATCTCACTGGAATAGAAACAAAAATGACCTGTGTTTTGGGCGGCAGCTGTACCAATGTCTGAAGAAAAGACTACCAATATTATCTCTTGTGTGCTAAGCAGCATGCAAGCACACATTACTCCCAACAGGACACTACAATAAGACACTACGAGAGAGCTCCATATTGCTTGACAAATTAAATTATTCTTTTCAGAGCAAGCATAAATGAAAATTTGCTAGAAGCAAGTAGGAGCACTCTAGAGCAGCGGTTCCAAACTGCAGAGGAATGAACTTCACCAGCTGGGGCCTCTGACAAACATGTGCCTATTTTTATATGTATTACTTCCTTTGTAAAGCAGTTTTAAAAGTACTGCAAAGTTTCTTCTATATCCAGCAGCTTTCAGGCAAAAATAAAAGTGTCAATTTAACTCTAGTGATTAATATATCTGCTGGAGAGAGATGGGAGTTTTGTCTAGTGGCAGTTTTGACTCAAAGATCGTGCACATGGTTAATACGCCTGCTGCAAAGAACGACTATCATGCGCATAGCACAGTGGGTTACTGCTTTTGTCACAGAGATTAATTTGTTACTGTGCAGTTCACAAGTTACAATAGTAATCTAGCACCCTGTGCTATGAACTGCCATTAAAAAGCTGCATGCAAACTGCCTGGCACAAATTAGAAAGTTTTTCTTTTTCTTCCCAGTCTTTTATTTTCATTATGCTGTTAAAAAATGTTGCTTGTGTCCAAATACATTCTTATTGTACAAGTTACTAACCTTCGGTAATTAAATATCTGGTAGAGACATATTCTAGTTGCAGATTCCTTACCTTAGAATTTCCCCCCAGGCGTCAGACTGGATCCAGAGATTTTTTCTCTTCAAGCAATACCCTTGTGCTTCGGTAGGTGGCATCGGTTGACTCCGCAGGCGTCGTAGTCGTCCCAATGACATCGGGAGTAGTACATAGATGCCGCCCTCGCGCAGTGACATCAGTTTCTTTTAACGACTTTACACGTCAGAGACGCTAAGAACACGTGATTGGTGCGCCAGATCTACGGACCTGAAAGGTGGAATCCCTGTCCCTAGAAATCAGTTCCAAGCAGGGAGGATAGATGGGCGGTAAGGAATCTGCAACTAGAATATGTCTCTACCAGATATTTCGTTACCGAAAGTAAGTAACTTGTACATCTGATAGAGACTTCTAGTTGCAGATTCCTTACCATAGAATAGATACCCAAGCAATGCCATCAGTGGTGGGCTGCAAACTAAGATCATACTATAAAGTCCTGCAGGATCAAAAGACCAAAGTAATCGTCTCGACGGACCTGACTATCCAGGCAGTAATGCTTAGCAAACGTGTGCAGGGATGCCCACGTAACTGCCTGACAGATATCCAGGAAAGGAACTCCGCATGCTAACGCAGTGGAACCAGCAGTAGCTCTGGTGGAATGAGCATGCAAGCCTTCAAGAGGTTGCTTCTTGGTCAAAGCGTAGCAGATTTTGATGCAAAGAAGCACCCATCGAGAGATGGTACGCTTTTGCACCGCCTTCCCTTTTGTCGCACCCACATAGACAACGAAGAGTTGATCGCCCACCCGGAAATCTTTAGTACGACTGAAGTGGAGTCTCTCTTCCTCATGGGAAGGGTGTGGAGGTGCGTAGAAGGTAGGCAAAGTAATGGACTGGCCTACATGAAATGGTGTAACCATCTTAGGAAGGAAGGAAGCTCTAGTGCGTAGCACTACTTTGTCAGGGTGTACAGACAAGTATGGAGGTTTTGAAGAAAGTGCCTGAAGCTCACTCACCCTGCGAGCAGAGGTGAAAGCGACCAGAAAGACAGTTTTGAAGGTGAGGAGCAGCAAGGGACAATTATGCATTGGCTCAAAGGTGGTACACATCAAATAAGTAAGTACAAGATTAAGATCCCACTGAGGCATGATAAATGGAGTGGGAGGAAATAAGTGGGTGAGCCCTTTTAGGAACCTACTCACAATACAAGATTTAAAGAGTGAGGGCTGATCCGGTAGCCTAAGAAAGGCGGAAATGGCAGATAAATACCCTGTAAGGGTGCCCAAAGCAGAGCTACGCTGGGCTAAAGAAAGAATGAACAGAAGAACCTCTGACAAAGGGGATCAACAGATTTGTTGGTACACCATGCCACAAATTTATTCCAACGACAGGCGTATAGTTTTAGTCAATGGACGCCTGTCTGCCAAGATAACATTGCAGACTTCGGGTGGAAGGGCAAAAGCCGTCTACTGTTGCCGCTCAATCTCCATGCATGAAGACGGAGGTTGGACAGGTTTGGGTGGAGAACCGTTCCCTGTTGCTGTGACAGAAGATCTGCCCGAAGAGGCAGTATGAGTGAAGGATCGAGGGACATGCTCAACAGCTCTGGATACCACACTCTTCGAGCCCAGTCCGGAGCCACCAAGATGACTTGGGCCCGGTCGTTTCCCATTTTCTTGAGAACTCTGGGCAGAAGAGGGATAGGCGGGAAGGCATACAGGAGGCCGGATCTCCACTCGAGACGAAAAGCGTCTCAGAGCGAGTGCCGCCTTGGAAACTCCAATGCGCAAAACAGCTGACATTTGCGTTCTTTGCAGAGGCAAACAGATCTAACCATGCTCTCCCCACTTGTGAAAGAGACCTTGTGCCACCTCTGGATGGAGACGCCATTCGTGATCGACTGTGCATTGACGGCTGAGTTTGTTCGCTCTGGCGTTGAGAGAGCCCGCCAGATGTTGAACCATCAGGGTAATGCCCTGATATTCCAGCCATGTTCAGAGGCGTAGTGCCTTCAGCCAAAGGGTCCAGGACCCTACCCGCCCTGTTTGTTGGGAGTACCACATGGCAGTAGTATTGTTCATGAACACCTGCACCACTTTCCCTTTGAGAGAGGGAAGGAATGCTTTCAACGCAAGCATAATCGCCCGGAGCACCTGCAGATTTATATGGAGCCCGACTCCGCCAGAGACCAGAGGCCTCTGATCTCCGCCTCTCCCATGTGGCTGCCCCAACCCAGAAGTGACGCATCTATCACTATAGAGAAATCTGATTGGGGAAGGGAGAGAGATCTGGTTGGAGAAGGGAGAGGGATCTGCCGTTGACCCAATTTGGATTCGAAAGCCACCAATGCAAGTCTTTCGCAGTCCCCTCTGAGATCTGGACCATGTCAAAGCGATTCTCCTGATGCTGCGCCCATTGGAACTTCAGGTCCCACTGCAGAGCCCGCATATGCCATCTAGCATGTGTTACTAGCAGGATGCAGGAGGGCATGAGGCCCAGCAGCCTCAGAGTCAGTCTCACTGAAACCAAAGACCGAGGCTGAAAGATCGGAATCATAGCCTGAATGTAAGGAAATGCCTCCTTGGCATGGTTGCCCCCTGACTTTTTGCCTTTGCTGATGCTATGTTTACAATTGAAAGTGTGCTGAGGCCTGCTAACCAGGCCCCAGCACCAGTGTTCTTTCCCTAACCTGTACTTTTGTATCCACAATTGGCAGACCCTGGCATCCAGATAAGTCCCTTGTAACTGGTACTTCTAGTACCAAGGGCCCTGATGCCAAGGAAGGTCTCTAAGGGCTGCAGCATGTCTTATGCCACCCTGGAGACCTCTCACTCAGCACAGACACCCTGCTTGCCAGCTTGTGTGTGCTAGTGAGGACAAAACGAGTAAGTCGACATGGCACTCCCCTCAGGGTGCCATGCCAGCCTCTCACTGCCTATGCAGTATAGGTAAGACACCCCTCTAGCAGGCCTTACAGCCCTAAGGCAGGGTGCACTATACCATAGGTGAGGGTACCAGTGCATGAGCATGGTACCCCTACAGTGTCTAAAACAAAACCTTAGACATTGTAAGTGCAGGGTAGCCATAAGAGTATATGGTCTGGGAGTTTGTCAAACACGAACTCCACAGCACCATAATGGCTACACTGAAAACTGGGAAGTTTGGTATCAAACTTCTCAGCACAATAAATGCACACTGATGCCAGTGTACATTTTATTGTCAAATACACCCCAGAGGGCACCTTAGAGGTGCCCCCTGAAACTTAACCGACTATCTGTGTAGGCTGACTAGTTTTAGCAGCCTGCCACAAACCGAGACATGTTGCTGGCCCCATGGGGAGAGTGCCTTTGTCACTCTGAGGCCAGTAACAAAGCCTGCACTGGGTGGAGATGCTAACACCTCCCCCAGGCAGGAATTGTCACACCTGGCGGTGAGCCTCAAAGGCTCACCTCCTTTGTGCCAACCCAGCAGGACACTCCAGCTAGTGGAGTTGCCCGCCCCCTCCGGCCAGGCCCCACTTTTGGCGGCAAGGCCGGAGAAAATAATGAGAAAAACAAGGAGGAGTCACTGGCCAGTCAGGACAGCCCCTAAGGTGTCCTGAGCTGAAGTGACTCTAACTTTTAGAAATCCTCCATCTTGCAGATGGAGGATTCCCCCAATAGGGTTAGGATTGTGACCCCCTCCCCTTGGGAGGAGGCACAAAGAGGGTGTACCCACCCTCAGGGCTAGTAGCCATTGGCTACTAACCCCCCAGACCTAAACACGCCCTTAAATTTAGTATTTAAGGGCTACCCTGAACCCTAGAAAATTAGATTCCTGCAACTACAAGAAGAAGGACTGCCCAGCTGAAAACCCCTGCAGCGGAAGACCAGAAGACGACAACTGCCTTGGCTCCAGAAACTCACCGGCCTGTCTCCTGCCTTCCAAAGATCCTGCTCCAGCGACGCCTTCCAAAGGGACCAGCGACCTCGACATCCTCTGAGGACTGCCCCTGCTTCGAAAAGACAAGAAACTCCTGAGGACAGCGGACCTGCTCCAAGAAAAGCTGCAACTTTGTTTCCAGCAGCTTTAAAGAACCCTGCAAGCTCCCCGCAAGAAGCGTGAGACTTGCAACACTGCACCCGGCGACCCCGACTCGGCTGGTGGCGATCCAACACCTCAGGAGGGACCCCAGGACTACTCTGATACTGTGAGTACCAAAACCTGTCCCCCCTGAGCCCCCACAGCGCCGCCTGCAGAGGGAATCCCGAGGCTTCCCCTGACCGCGACTCTTTGAACCTAAAGTCCCGACGCCTGGGAGAGACCCTGCACCCGCAGCCCCCAGGACCTGAAGGACCGGACTTTCACTGGAGAAGTGACCCCCAGGAGTCCCTCTCCCTTGCCCAAGTGGAGGTTTCCCCGAGGAATCCCCCCCTTGCCTGCCTGCAGCGCTGAAGAGATCCCGAGATCTCTCATAGACTAACATTGCGAACCCGACGCTTGTTTCTACACTGCACCCGGCCGCCCCCGCGCCGCTGAGGGTGAAATTTCTGTGTGGACTTGTGTCCCCCCCGGTGCCCTACAAAACCCCCCTGGTCTGCCCTCCGAAGACGCGGGTACTTACCTGCAAGCAGACCGGAACCGGGGCACCCCCTTCTCTCCATTCTAGCCTATGTGTTTTGGGCACCACTTTGAACTCTGCACCTGACCGGCCCTGAGCTGCTGGTGTGGTGACTTTGGGGTTGCTCTGAACCCCCAACGGTGGGCTACCTTGGACCAAGAACTAAGCCCTGTAAGTGTCTTACTTACCTGGTTAACCTAACAAATACTTACCTCCCCTAGGAACTGTGAAAATTGCACTGTGTCCACTTTTAAAACAGCTATTTGCGAATAACTTGAAAAGTATACATGCAATTTTGATGATTTGAAGTTCCTAAAGTACTTACCTGCAATACCTTTCGAATGAGATATTACATGTAGAATTTGAACCTGTGGTTCCTAAAATAAACTAAGAAAAGATATTTTTCTATATAAAAACCTATTGGCTGGATTTGTCTCTGAGTGTGTGTACCTCATTTATTGTCTATGTGTATGTACAACAAATGCTTAACACTACTCCTTGGATAAGCCTACTGCTCGACCACACTACCACAAAATAGAGCATTAGTATTATCTATTTTTACCACTATTTTACCTCTAAGGGGAACCCTTGGACTCTGTGCATGCTATTCCTTACTTTGAAATAGCACATACAGAGCCAACTTCCTACATTGGTGGATCAGCGGTGGGGTACAAGACTTTGCATTTGCTGGACTACTCAGCCAATACCTGATCACACGACAAATTCCAAAATTGTCATTAGAAATTCATTTTTGCAATTTGAAATTTTTCTAAATTCTTAAAAGTCCTGCTAGGGCCTTGTGTGTTAAGTCCCTGTTTAGCATTTTCTTTTAGAGTTTAAAAATTTGTTAAAAGTTTGAAATTAGATTCTAGAAACAGTTTTAGATTCTTTAAAAAGTCTTCCAACTTTTAGCAAAATAATGTCTGATACAGAGATGAATGTGGTGGAACTCGACACCACACCTTACCTCCATCTTAAGATGAGGGAGCTAAGGTCTCTCTGTAATATCAAAAAAATAACCATTGGCTCCAGACCTACCAAAATTCAGCTCCAGGAGCTGTTGGCAGAGTTTGAAAAAGCCAACCCCTCTGATGATGACATCACAGAGGAAGAAATTAGTGACTTGGAGGCCAATGTCCCTCCTCCAGTCCTAAATAGGGAGAACAGGACCCCTCAAGTCCTGTCTCCAACTGTGTTAGTCAGAAATGGTGAGTCCCTCACAGGAGGGTCCCACATTTCTGAAATCACTGAGGATGCTCTCAGTGAAGATGACCTCCTGTTAGCCAGGATGGCCAAAAGATTGGCTTTAGAGAGACAGCTCCTAGCCATAGAAAGGGAAAGACAAGAGATGGGCCTAGGACCCATCAATGGTGGCAGCAATATAAATAGGGTCAGAGATTCTCCTGACATGTTAAAAATCCCCAAAGGGATTGTGACAAAATATGAAGATGGTGATGACATCACCAAATGGTTCACAGCTTTTGAGAGGGCTTGTGTAACCAGAAAAGTGAACAGATCTCACTGGGGTGCTCTCCTTTGGGAAATGTTCACTGGAAAGTGTAGGGATAGACTCCTCACACTCTCTGGAAAAGATGCAGAATCTTATGACCTCATGAAGGGTACCCTGATTGAGGGCTTTGGATTCTCCACTGAGGAGTACAGGATTAGGTTCAGGGGGGCTCAAAAATCCTCGAGCCAGACCTGGGTTGACTTTGTTGACTACTCAGTGAAAACACTAGATGGTTGGATTCAAGGCAGTGGTGTAAGTAATTATGATGGGCTGTACAATTTATTTGTGAAAGAACACCTATTGAGTAATTGTTTCAATGATAAACTGCATCAGCATCTGGTAGACCTAGGACCAATTTCTCCCCAAGAATTGGGAAAGAAGGCGGACCATTGGGTCAAGACAAGGGTGTCCAAGACTTCAACAGGGGGTGACCAAAAGAAAGGGGTCACAAAGACTCCCCAGGGGAAGGGTGATGAGACAACCAAAACTAAAAATAGTAAAGAGTCTTCTACAGGCCCCCAAAAACCTGCACAGGAGGGTGGGCCCAGAGCCTCTTCACAAAACAATGGGTACAAGGGTAAGAACTTTGATCCCAAAAAGGCCTGGTGTCATAGCTGTAAACAGCATGGACACCAAACTGGAGACAAGGCCTGTCCCAAGAAAGGTTCCACTCCAAACTCCCATCCAGGTAACACTGGTATGGCTAGTCTCCAAGTGGGATCAACAGTGTGCCCAGAGCAAATCAGGGTCCACACTGAAGCTACTCTAGTTTCTGAGGGTGGGGTGGATTTAGCCACACTAGCTGTCTGGCCGCCTAACATGCAAAAATACAGACAGCAACTCTTAATTAATGGGACTAGAATAGAGGGCCTGAGGGATACAGGTGCCAGTGTCACCATGGTGACAGAGAAACTGGTTTCCCCTGGCCAATACCTGACTGGAAAAACTTACACAGTCACCAACGCTGACAATCAGAGAAAAGTACATCCCATGGCAATGGTTACTTTAGAATGGGGAGGGGTCAATGGCCTGAAACAGGTGGTGGTCTCCTCAAATATCCCAGTGGACTGTCTGCTTGGAAATGACCTGGAGTCCTCAGCATGGGCTGAGGTAGAACTAAAAACCCATGCAGCAATGCTGGGTATCCCTGAACTGGTGTGTGTGAAAACAAGAGCACAGTGCAAGGCACAGGGTGAACAAGTAGAGCTGGAGTCTGGAAGAATGGCCCAGCCTACCAAGAGAACAGGAAAGTCAGTTGGGAAACCAACTGCAACACAGCAAAAGAAAGGGAACCTCTCTTCTCAGGAAGAAGTTCTGCCCTCTGAGGGAACTGAGCCTTTGGAGCTTGAACCTTATCAGGTTGAGCTCTTAGGCCCAGGGGGACCCTCAAGGGAGGAGCTGTGTAAGGGACAAGAAACCTGTCCCTCTCTTGAAGGCCTTAGGCAGCAAGCTGCTGAAGAGTCCAAAGGCAAGAAAAATGGAACGCATAGGGTCTATTGGGAAGATGGACTCCTGTACACTGAGGCCAGAGACCCCAAACCTGGTGCCACTAGGAGAGTGGTAGTGCCTCAGCTGTTCAGGAAGTTCATCCTAACATTGGCCCATGACATTCCCCTTGCTGGACATTTGGGACAAACCAAGACGTGGGAGAGGTTAGTCAACCACTTCTACTGGCCCAATATGTCCAACATGGTTAAGGAGTTTTGCCTCTCCTGCCCCACCTGTCAAGCCAGTGGTAAGACAGGTGGACATCCAAAGGCCCCCCTCATTCCACTTCCAGTGGTGGGGGTCCCCTTTGAAAGAGTGGGTGTGGACATAGTTGGTCCACTGGAACCTCCCACAGCCTCAGGAAATATGTATATCCTGGTAGTAGTGGATCATGCTACCAGGTATCCTGAAGCTATTCCCCTTAGGTCGACTACTGCCCCTGCAGTAGCCAAGGCCCTCATTGGTATCTTTACCAGAGTGGGTTTCCCTAAGGAGGTGGTGTCTGACAGAGGTACCAACTTCATGTCAGCATACCTAAAGCACATGTGGAATGAGTGTGGAGTGACTTATAAATTCACTACACCATACCATCCACAAACTAATGGCTTGGTTGAGAGATTCAACAAGACATTAAAAGGCATGATCATGGGGCTCCCAGAAAAACTCAAAAGGAGATGGGATGTCCTCTTGCCATGTCTGCTTTTCGCTTACAGAGAGGTGCCACAGAAGGGAGTAGGATTCTCACCCTTTGAACTTCTGTTTGGTCATCCTGTAAGGGGACCACTTGCCCTTGTTAAAGAAGGCTGGGAGAGACCTCTCCATGAGCCTAAACAGGACATAGTGGACTATGTACTTGGCCTTCGCTCTAGAATGGCAGAGTACATGGAAAAGGCAACCAAAAACCTTGAGGCCAGCCAACAGCTCCAGAAGTTTTGGTATGACCAAAAGGCTGCACTGGTTGAGTTCCAACCAGGGCAGAAAGTCTGGGTTCTGGAGCCTGTGGCTCCCAGGGCACTCCAGGACAAATGGAGTGGCCCTTACCCAGTACTAGAAAGGAAGAGTCAGGTCACCTACCTGGTGGACCTGGGCACAAGCAGGAGCCCCAAGAGGGTGATCCATGTGAACCGCCTTAAGCTCTTCCATGACAGGGCTGATGTCAATCTGTTGATGGTAACAGATGAGGATCAGGAGGCAGAGAGTGAACCTCTCCCTGATCTTCTGTCATCAGACCCAAAGGATGGCACAGTAGATGGAGTGATCTACTCAGACACCCTCTCTGGCCAACAGCAAGCTGATTGTAGGAGAGTCCTACAACAGTTTCCTGAACTCTTCTCCTTAACCCCTGGTCAGACACACCTGTGTACCCATGATGTGGACACAGGAGACAGCATGCCTGTCAAAAACAAAATCTTTAGACAGTCTGACCATGTTAAGGAAAGCATCAAGGTGGTAGTCCACAAGATGCTGGAATTGGGAGTAATTGAGCGCTCTGACAGCCCCTGGGCTAGCCCAGTGGTCTTAGTCCCCAAACCTCACACCAAAGATGGAAAGAAAGAGATGAGGTTTTGTGTGGACTACAGAGGGCTCAATTCTGTCACCAAGACAGATGCCCATCCAATTCCAAGAGCTGATGAGCTCATTGATAAATTAGGTGCTGCCAAATTTCTAAGTACCTTTGACTTGACAGCAGGGTACTGGCAAATAAAAATGGCACCTGGAGCAAAAGAAAAGACAGCATTCTCCACACCTGATGGGCATTATCAGTTTACTGTTATGCCCTTTGGTTTAAAGAATGCCCCTGCCACCTTCCAAAGGTTGGTGAATCAAGTCCTTGCTGGCTTGGAGTCCTTTAGCACAGCTTATCTTGATGATATTGCTGTCTTTAGCTCCACCTGGCAGGATCACCTGGTCCACCTGAAGAAGGTTTTGAAGGCTCTGCAATCTGCAGGCCTCTCTATCAAGGCATCCAAATGCCAGATAGGGCAGGGAACTGTGGTTTACTTGGGCCACCTTGTAGGTGGAGGCCAAGTTCAGCCACTCCAACCCAAGATCCAGACTATTCTGGACTGGGTAGCTCCAAAAACCCAGACTCAAGTCAGGGCATTCCTTGGCTTGACTGGGTACTATAGGAGGTTTGTGAAGGGATATGGATCCATTGTGACAGCCCTCACTGAACTCACCTCCAAGAAAATGCCCAAGAAAGTGAACTGGACTGTGGAATGCCAACAGGCCTTTGACACCCTGAAACAAGCAATGTGCTCAGCACCAGTTCTAAAAGCTCCAGATTATTCTAAGCAGTTCATTGTGCAGACTGATGCCTCTGAACATGGGATAGGGGGGCAGTTTTGTCCCAAACAAATGATGATGGCCTTGACCAGCCTGTTGCTTTCATTAGCAGGAGGTTACTCCCCAGGGAGCAGCGTTGGAGTGCCATTGAGAGGGAGGCCTTTGCTGTGGTTTGGTCCCTGAAGAAGCTGAGACCATACCTCTTTGGGACTCACTTCCTAGTTCAAACTGACCACAGACCTCTCAAATGGCTGATGCAAATGAAAGGTGAAAATCCTAAACTGTTGAGGTGGTCCATCTCCCTACAGGGAATGGACTTTATAGTGGAACACAGACCTGGGACTGCCCATGCCAATGCAGATGGCCTTTCCAGGTTCTTCCACTTAGAAAATGAAGACTCTCTTGGGAAAGGTTAGTCTCATCCTCTTTCGTTTGGGGGGGGGTTGTGTAAGGAAATGCCTCCTTGGCATGGTTGCCCCCTGACTTTTTGCCTTTGCTGATGCTATGTTTACAATTGAAAGTGTGCTGAGGCCTGCTAACCAGGCCCCAGCACCAGTGTTCTTTCCCTAACCTGTACTTTTGTATCCACAATTGGCAGACCCTGGCATCCAGATAAGTCCCTTGTAAGTGGTACTTCTAGTACCAAGGGCCCTGATGCCAAGGAAGGTCTCTAAGGGCTGCAGCATGTCTTATGCCACCCTGGAGACCTCTCACTCAGCACAGACACCCTGCTTGCCAGCTTGTGTGTGCTAGTGAGGACAAAACGAGTAAGTCGACATGGCACTCCCCTCAGGGTGCCATGCCAGCCTCTCACTGCCTATGCAGTATAGGTAAGACACCCCTCTAGCAGGCCTTACAGCCCTAAGGCAGGGTGCACTATACCATAGGTGAGGGTACCAGTGCATGAGCATGGTACCCCTACAGTGTCTAAAACAAAACCTTAGACATTGTAAGTGCAGGGTAGCCATAAGAGTATATGGTCTGGGAGTTTGTCAAACACGAACTCCACAGCACCATAATGGCTACACTGAAAACTGGGAAGTTTGGTATCAAACTTCTCAGCACAATAAATGCACACTGATGCCAGTGTACATTTTATTGTCAAATACACCCCAGAGGGCACCTTAGAGGTGCCCCCTGAAACTTAACCGACTATCTGTGTAGGCTGACTAGTTTTAGCAGCCTGCCACAAACCGAGACATGTTGCTGGCCCCATGGGGAGAGTGCCTTTGTCACTCTGAGGCCAGTAACAAAGCCTGCACTGGGTGGAGATGCTAACACCTCCCCCAGGCAGGAATTGTCACACCTGGCGGTGAGCCTCAAAGGCTCACCTCCTTTGTGCCAACCCAGCAGGACACTCCAGCTAGTGGAGTTGCCCGCCCCCTCCGGCCAGGCCCCACTTTTGGCGGCAAGGCCGGAGAAAATAATGAGAAAAACAAGGAGGAGTCACTGGCCAGTCAGGACAGCCCCTAAGGTGTCCTGAGCTGAAGTGACTCTAACTTTTAGAAATCCTCCATCTTGCAGATGGAGGATTCCCCCAATAGGGTTAGGATTGTGACCCCCTCCCCTTGGGAGGAGGCACAAAGAGGGTGTACCCACCCTCAGGGCTAGTAGCCATTGGCTACTAACCCCCCAGACCTAAACACGCCCTTAAATTTAGTATTTAAGGGCTACCCTGAACCCTAGAAAATTAGATTCCTGCAACTACAAGAAGAAGGACTGCCCAGCTGAAAACCCCTGCAGCGGAAGACCAGAAGACGACAACTGCCTTGGCTCCAGAAACTCACCGGCCTGTCTCCTGCCTTCCAAAGATCCTGCTCCAGCGACGCCTTCCAAAGGGACCAGCGACCTCGACATCCTCTGAGGACTGCCCCTGCTTCGAAAAGACAAGAAACTCCCGAGGACAGCGGACCTGCTCCAAGAAAAGCTGCAACTTTGTTTCCAGCAGCTTTAAAGAACCCTGCAAGCTCCCCGCAAGAAGCGTGAGACTTGCAACACTGCACCCGGCGACCCCGACTCGGCTGGTGGCGATCCAACACCTCAGGAGGGACCCCAGGACTACTCTGATACTGTGAGTACCAAAACCTGTCCCCCCTGAGCCCCCACAGCGCCGCCTGCAGAGGGAATCCCGAGGCTTCCCCTGACCGCGACTCTTTGAACCTAAAGTCCCGACGCCTGGGAGAGACCCTGCACCCGCAGCCCCCAGGACCTGAAGGACCGGACTTTCACTGGAGAAGTGACCCCCAGGAGTCCCTCTCCCTTGCCCAAGTGGAGGTTTCCCCGAGGAATCCCCCCCTTGCCTGCCTGCAGCGCTGAAGAGATCCCGAGATCTCTCATAGACTAACATTGCGAACCCGACGCTTGTTTCTACACTGCACCCGGCCGCCCCCGCGCCGCTGAGGGTGAAATTTCTGTGTGGACTTGTGTCCCCCCCGGTGCCCTACAAAACCCCCCTGGTCTGCCCTCCGAAGACGCGGGTACTTACCTGCAAGCAGACCGGAACCGGGCCACCCCCTTCTCTCCATTCTAGCCTATGTGTTTTGGGCACCACTTTGAACTCTGCACCTGACCGGCCCTGAGCTGCTGGTGTGGTGACTTTGGGGTTGCTCTGAACCCCCAACGGTGGGCTACCTTGGACCAAGAACTAAGCCCTGTAAGTGTCTTACTTACCTGGTTAACCTAACAAATACTTACCTCCCCTAGGAACTGTGAAAATTGCACTAAGTGTCCACTTTTAAAACAGCTATTTGCGAATAACTTGAAAAGTATACATGCAATTTTGATGATTTGAAGTTCCTAAAGTACTTACCTGCAATACCTTTCGAATGAGATATTACATGTAGAATTTGAACCTGTGGTTCCTAAAATAAACTAAGAAAAGATATTTTTCTATAACAAAACCTATTGGCTGGATTTGTCTCTGAGTGTGTGTACCTCATTTATTGTCTATGTGTATGTACAACAAATGCTTAACACTACTCCTTGGATAAGCCTACTGCTCGACCACACTACCACAAAATAGAGCATTAGTATTATCTATTTTTACCACTATTTTACCTTTAAGGGGAACCCTTGGACTCTGTGCATGCTATTCCTTACTTTGAAATAGCACATACAGAGCCAACTTCCTACACTGAATGTCTTGGACTTGCTTTTCAGGAAGATAAGCCCAAAACTGTACTGTGTCCAGAACAGCTCCAATGAAATGGAGCGTCTTAAAGGGAGTCAGGTGTGACTTCAGCACGTTTATAGAGAACCCCAGCGTATGCAGGAGGATCGCCATAGTCTGAAGGTGGGAGACGACTGTCAGCCAGTCGTCAAGGTAGGGGAAGACTGAGACCCCTAACCGGTGCAGATGAGCTGCAACCACCGCCATCACTTTCGTGAACACCTGAGGGATGTTGGTAAGGCCGAAGGGGAGCACGGTAAACTGAAAGTGCTCGTGACCTACCACGAATCGTAGGTAACGTCTGTGGGCAGGGAGGATGGGGATGTGGAAATAAGCGCCCTGCAAGTCCAGTGCTACCATCCAGTCTCCTGGGTCTAAGGCAGACAGAACCTCAGCCAGGGTAAGCATCTTGAATTTCTTCTTCTTGAGGAAGTAGTTCAGGTCCTAAAGGCCTGGGATAGGACGTAAGCCCTTGTCCTTTGATATCAGAAAGTAGCGGGAATAACAACCACGACCTACTTCTGCCACAGGGACCTTTTCTATAGCTCCCTTGGCCAAGAGAGCCGTGACTTCCTGACAGAGGAGAGCCAAATATTCCTCCTAATGGAAGGATGGTGGCATGTGTGGTGGAGTACATTCGAAAGGGATGGAGTAGCCCTTCTGAATGATCTGCAAAACGCACCTGTCCGTGGTGATATGTTCCCAGTGGGGCAGGTGATGGCGAATCCTGCCACCAACTGGGTGGGAGCGAGGGGACAGACTGGGAGGGTTTGGAGGCAGCAGCGGGGGCAGAGGAGGACTGGACAGACCTCTGGTTCCCTGTCCCACGGCCACAGCCACGCATAGGCTGACCAGCGTGCGTGGCACGGTGGCTGTGTGGAGGATGCGACAGGGCGTCCCTTCTGTGGCCACGAAAGGGGTGAAAAGCAGACTGTGGTGGGCGAGGGGCCGAGGAAAGACCGAGGGACCGAGCCGTAGCCTGGGAATCCTTGAATCTCTCCAAGGCCGAGTCCGCTTTGTCTCCGAAAAGACGGGTGCCATCAAAGGACACGTCCATGAGTGACTGTTGGACATCACCCGAGAAACCAGAAGTGCGTAACCAGGAGTGGCGCCATAAGGCCACTGTCGTTGCAACTGATCTGGCCAGAGACTTTGCAGCGTCTCTCCCATCGTTCACTGCTTGGGAGACAATAGCACGGGCCTCCTCCGGTATCTGCGGCAGGACTTGCGCAACTGTATCCCAGAGGGAGTGGGTATAGCGGCCCAAAAGGCATGCAGTGTTCACAGACCGCAGCACTAGACTGAAGGAAGAAAACAACTTCTTGCCAAACTGTTCCAGCCTTTTGGATTCCCTATCCGGAGGTGCAGAAGGGAAAGCGCCTGAAGAAGAGGAACCCTGGATAACTAGACTCTCAGGCGTGGGGTGTTGGGATAGGAATTTAGGGTTATTCAGAGTGGGCCAATGGCATGTGCGATAGTCCTATTCACAGGAGCCCTTGTGTTGGGTTTGGACCATGTACCCAAGGGACATCGGTGAGGGACTCATTGAATGGTAAAAGGGGTTCTGAAGTAGAAGCCCCAGGCTGAAGCACCTCCGTCAGGAGATTAGACCTGATCTCTACAGTAGGAAGCTCAAGGCCGAGGACCTCAGGAGCCCTACTGACCACCATACCATAGGTTGCTCCCTCCGCCGTAGCCACGGTAGGAGGAGACAGCATGCCAGCGTCAGGAGAAGTATCCAGACCACTGACTTCGCCTAAACCCTGTGCCCAGTCCACAGCAGGGTCATCCTGGTATTCATAAGGGTCCAGGGACCCCTCCACTTCCTCCCCATATTCGTAACCATAGGAAAAAGGGTCCGAATCTGAACTGGGGCGAATAGGCCCCACCGAAGCCGCAGGCACCGTCGGCCGACACCGCTCTGACTCCGAGTTGTCGGGGATAAGAATTGGGTCGACGTCGATAGTGGGCACCACTGACGTCGGGAGTGTCGATAATCGACCGCCGCTGGGGAAGGTCTCGAGGGTGCGACCAGCGCCGGTGCAGATCTGCACACGGATCCGGAGGCAACCTCGGTGGCCGGGGCCAAAGCCGCCGGCACGGAACCCAAAGGCCTCTCTGCTGAACCCCTTGGGCCCGAAATCACCGTATCTGGGTCAACCAGCCCAAATATGAGGCGCATGGCCTCGTAAAACTCTTAGTTGGGCGGGGGTCGCTCTGGGAAACTCGGGGAAGAGTGGAGCTGACCCAGACGCAGGCTCCGAGGAACGGAGCCTTAGTGCATGGACACTCTTCCCGCGTCGGGGCGAAGTCGGAGAGCGATGGGACTTCTTTGACTTCTTCTTACCTCGACCCGAGGATTTAGAAAAAGAGTGGTGATGACGTTGCAACTGATCTCGAGACCTTCCTCTCGAGCGAGACCGGGACCTATGCGTAGTCGAGTGCCGGGCCGCCATTAGCTTTTAGGGACCACTCCTTCAAAGCCTTCGGGTGCATGGTCCGACACTCGAAGCATGACTTGGGGTTCTGGTCGCTCTCGAGGCACCACAGACAAACCCGATGAGGATCCGTCACCGACATCGTCCGATGGCAGTCCTCACAAGGCTTCAACCCAGTCTTCGGGGACATCCTCAACGCACCAAAAACTCAACAAAACGGTCGAATTCGGCGACAGTAGCTCTTCTCCGGATCAGCGCATGGCGCGGAAAGAAAAGAACTGACGTCACTGCAGGAGGGCGGCGTCCATGTACTACTCCCGACATCATCAACGTGACCACAACACCTGTGGAGTTGACCGACACCACCTACCGACGTGCAAGGGTATTGCTCGAAGAGAAAAAAATCTCCGGATCCAGTCTGATGCTTGGGGGAAAATTCTAAAGTAAGGAATCTGCAACTAGAAGTCTCTATCAGATATTAAAGTCAACGCTAACTATTTTGTTGTGAATCCTGAGTTTGTGCGTCTCCAGACCAAGCACTGTAGGAAAATACCTACCAGTGTGGAAGACATGTGAATCCTACACCTTGGAGTCCCCTGTAAATGCTCTGACACCCTACAGTGGTACGAGAGGTGCTATAAAACAAATTCATTACATGTGACAGACAGGCTATGGAGAAGATGAGTGGCCCTTATGGATTTATTTCCTTTCTCCACCACACATGTATGTGAAAAAGCTTTCTGAGATCTTATGTACCTACAAAATAAAAACAGAAATTGCTTGGGAAATGTAAAATCTGACCTAAGGATTCAACTTTCCTAAATAAAATCAAACATTGAAAAGTTAGTCGCTGAGATGTATCACCAATCTTCCCATTAATTTTTTTTTGATTTTTGCATATTTTTCAATATAAAATAATCATATCTTCAGTAATTTGAGTATTTGTTTGATGTGTACTTGTTTGTGTATTTTTGTTTTGTGCTAATTACACTTTTAATCTTTGAAATTCAAATGGTACAAATTGCTTTGGAGTCCCCAGCTTCCAGTAATGATTCATTAGGGGTCCTAAGGAGTAAAAATGTTGTGAACCACAGTTCTAGAGAACTAACATAGGTGGGCCATCAATATGAGTGACCTATTAATTCGATGGGGCTGAAACAAACCTTACCATCTCCTTTGGAATGAGATCCACAGGAAACCATTCTTGGTAAGGAATACTCCTCTGCATTTGTGGACATTTGTGGGATTTACTTCTGGTATTTTTCAGTAATCTTTTATACCAACAGAAAGATGTTTCTTTTAATCCATTACCCCATTAAAATAAAACTGAGGCTTTGAGGCAAACTGGCAGTACAGTGCATCCTGGGAAAGAAAGCTGCTGGTTTCTTAAAGTAACATTGTATTTTCCTTGCAATCTTGACATGAAGCTGCTTTTTTCTTTCATTTTTTAGGTTCAGCATGCAAGCGCTCTGACGTGTTGTAATCCATCTGTGGGCTTTTAACCACGCCCACCGCACGCCCATCACTATCACTCCTTCATGGGCTTGCCTTTAAAAAATCCCCTGTTATCTTTGGTAAATGCTTTACGTTTGTCGCTCCTTGGGGCAGTTTTGTTACCGCCTTGGCCACCAACCCTGTTACATGGATCACTGCACGTCTGCCAATACGTTTGACTGCAGGCTAATGTCTTTCTTTCCTTTTGTGCTTCTCTTTCATGCTCATGGCGGCAGTGGCGCTTCGAATTGGCTTGCTTATGCCAACTGTTTTACGTTTCCTTTTCAAATTTAGCAACAAGGAAAGTCCAGTTAGGAATTTACAAACCTAATAGCTCTAACTCAAGCAAACGCGAGACCCATAGCATTGCAAATGCTTCTCTTTTTTGCTCAACAGGTTTTTTATAACTAAACTTGGGGCTGTCTCTTGTCAGATGCTATAACATGGTCAAATTATATTGATTTGATGTCTTTATAAGGTCCAGAAAATTCAGAAAAAAGCAGGCCAGGAATGTTTTTTTTTTTTTTTTAAACGGAGGTAACCCTTATCTATGGACAATGCTTTGGTTACCTCAATGTTATGACTGACTTTCAATAATTTACAAAACGTGTTCCAGGGTCCTGGGTCCAAAGACAGCTGGCTTAGCAAGCACAAAGGTCAAGAGGGATGACACACAACCCTTAATTGTGTGTGAGTGTGTGTGTCTGTGGGGGTGAGGATGGCCTGCCAAGATGGCCGCCTAGATGTGATTCTCTGCTGCTCCCGCTGTGAAGCTCGCAATCTTTCATCATCCTGTGTACCCTACCCGACACTGCTTACCCAGGGGGTGGCAGAGTGGCCCTGAAGTCACTGGCATTCAGTGGCGCTAAAAACACGGGCAGAGCTGTTGAGACGCAGGGTTGAGCTGACGAGACTGCGCCCGAAGACTGCTGCGTGGTGGCCACAGGGATGAAGGAGCAGCAGAGCCAAGCTATGATACTAAAACTAGGGGCCCCGGGTTGAGAGCAGCCCCCGTAGACACCAAGTAAGAGGAGCTTAGCGGCACGGGGAATGAGCAGAGCCCAGCAGTGATGCTGACCTGACAACTCTGAGGCCGGACCGGACAGGCAGCCGAATGAGAAAGTAGCAGCCGGCACCGACTGGGCAGTGCAACACTGGGGGACAGTCTCCTCCCCAGAGGTGGAGGCGACTTCGAAATTGAGACCCTGGAAGATGCATGACCAGGTGCCCCTGTGGCTCGTGGAGACGCCCTGCTACGCGGAGAGGCCCTTGGCCCAGCGCCCACACAGCAGCGCTCCTGGTGGCCATCTAGGACTACCATTCGGTGTTGGAGGGAAAAATGGATTCAATGGTTTTTAAAATGAATGACTTCTAAATGGACTTGTGGAAGGTAGCAGATGGTACTACAGCTGTAAACAGAAATTTAAGTCACTAAGGGCCACGCTTGCTGGACTGAAATGTAGTACCATGAAAAGGGAGGAGCGTCTAGAGGGTGCCAAGGGGTGATTGAGAGGGAAGAACATGAGCATGGTGGAGTTCCCTGAGCAAATGTAGGGCCCCTTGGTGGAACTCTTTTTGGAGGACTGGATCATAAACGCTCAACCCTCCGCACCTAACGAACATTTTCATGATTGAGAGGACACATAGGACATTAGTGGCAGCTCGACTATTCATTTACTGCAACCGTGACGCCATCCTGCAGCATGTGCGCACAGACATAGCCTCACACCCACCTGGATTTGAAGACAAGCAAACATTTATGTATTCTGACTATACCTTTAGGGTTCAAGACTTGTGCAAAAACAAAGAAAAAATTGAGAGATTGCAATATCAAGTATAGTCTACTGTTTCCCGCTAAATTAAGAATTCAATATAATAGCAGCATACACTTTTATGAGTCCCCTCAGGAGGTCTTGGACTGGCTTGACAACCTGGGACAGGAACGCACTACTGATCCACGGGGTCGGGGAAGGCCCATGTTCATCTTGTGCAACGATCCGGCAGGAACAGAAAGACAGAGCTGAGGACCTCTAGGGAACCAGAGACTTGTGAAGAAAAATGCATTCTGGTGTGCCTGGATGGAATTGTGGGGTCACAAATCCTGTGGTCAATGGAACAAAGTGCTTTTTCACAAATCAGACAAGTGTCAGACATTATGAGTGACAGTACACACGCTGGTTATGCACCTCAGGCCTTCTTAAAAGGCCGGGTGCAGTTCCAGAAGGTCCAGCTGAAGGCACCTGTAGGAAGTTGGCTCTGTATATACTATCTCAAAGTGAGAGATAGTGTGCACAGAGTCCAAGGGTTCCCCTTAGAGGTTGATAGTGGCAAAATTAGATAATACCAATGCTCTATTTTGTGGTAGTGGGGTCGAGCAGCAGGCTTATCAGAGGGTAGTGTTAAGCATGTGTTGTACACACACAGGCAATAAATGAGAACACACACTCAAAGACTTAACTCCAGGCCAATGGGTTTTTATATAGAAAAATATTATTTTCTTGATTTATTTTAGAATCACAAGATTCAGAATTCAAATAAGTACATAAATTGTAAGGTACTTGGCATAGGTAAATATGGAACTTTGAATTAAAACAGTAATGTACACTTTTTTGGCAAAAATGGCAATAAGCTATTTTAAAAGTGGACATAGTGTAAAAATCAACAGTTCCTGTGGGAGGTAAGTATTGGTTAGTTTTTCAGGTAAGTAAAGTTCAATCTCTGGGACATAGGCAGCCCACTGTTGGGGGTTCAAGTTAACCCCAAACACTCAACACCAGCAACACAGGGCCGGTTGGGTGCAGAGGTCAAAGTAGCGCCCAATAGCATAGGCACCTATGGAGACCAGGGGTGCTCTGGTTCCAGTCGGCTAGCCAGATAAGTACCTGCGTCCTCAGGGAGCAGACCAGGGGGGTTTTGTAGAGCACTTGGGGGTTGGGAGTCACAAACAGGCAAACAAAATGAAACCTCAACGGCACAGGGGTGGCCGGGTGCAATGTGTGAAGTAGGTGTTGGGTTTTAGGTAGAAATCAACGGACAGACCCGAGGGTCACTCTGGCGATGCAGGCAGGGCACAGGGGGGCTTCTCGGGCCAGCCACCGACTGGGCTAGGATGAGGGCTGCCTGTGGGTCACTCTTGCACTGGTAGGTGGTTTCTCTCGGGCCTAGGGGCTGCGGGTGCAGTGCCTCTTCCAGGAGTCGGTGTGAGGAAATGCCTCCTTGGCATGGTTACCCCCTAACTTTTTGCCTTTGCTGATGCTAAGTTATGATTTGAAAGTGTGCTGGGACCCTGCTAACCAGGCCCCAGCGTTCTTTCCCTAAACTGTACCTTTGTCTCCACAATTGGCACAACCCTGGCACTCAGGTAAGTCCCTTGTAACTGGTACTCCTGGTACCAAGGGCCCTGATGCCAGGGATGGTCTCTAAGGGCTGCAGCATGTTTTATGCCTCCCTAGGGACACCTCACTCGGCACATGCACACTGCTTCACAGCTTGTGTGTGCTGGTGGGGACAAAACGAGTAAGTCGACATGGCACTCCCCTCAGGGTGCCATGCCAACCTCACACTGCCTATGCAGTATAGATAAGTCAGCCCTCTAGCAGGCCTTACAGCCCTAAGGCAGGGTGCACTATACCATAGGTGAGGGCACCAGTGCATGAGCACTGTGTCCCTACAGTGTCTAAACCAAACCTTAGACAGTGCAGGGTAGCCATAAGAGTATATGGCCTGGGAGTCTGTCAAACACGAACTCCACAGCACCAAGTTTGGTAACAAACTTCTCAGCACAATAAATGCATACTGATGCCAGTGTACATTTTATTGTGAAATACACCCCAGAGGGCACCTTAGAGGTGCCCCCTGAAACCTTAACCAACTACCTGTGTAGGCTGACTGGTTTTAGCAGTCTGCCACACTCGAGACATGTTGCTGGCCACTTGGGGAGAGTGCCTTTGTCACTCTGTGGCCAGTAACAAAGCCTGCACTGGGTGGAGATGCTATCACCTCCCCCAGGCAGGAGCTGAAACACCTGGCGGTGAGCCTCAAAGGCTCACCCCCTTTGTTCCAGCACCACAGTGCACTCCAGCTAGTGGAGTTGCCCGCCCCCTCCGGCCACGGCCCCACTTTTGGCGGCAAGGCCGGAGGAAAATAAAGAGAATAACAAGGAGTCACTGGCGAGTCAGGATAGCCCCTAAGGTGTCCTGGGCTGAAGTGACTCTAACTTTTAGAAATCCTCCATCTTGCAGATGGAGGATTCCCCCAATAGGGATAGGAATGTGACCCCCTCCCCTTGGGAGGAGGCACAAAGAGGGTGTACCCACCCTCAGGGCTAGTAGCCATTGGCTACTAACCCCCCAGACCTAATCACGCCCTTAAATTTAGTATTTAAGGGCTCCCCTGAACCTAAGAATTTAGATTCCTGCAACTTACGAAGAAGAGGACTGTTGAGCTGAAAAACCCCTGCAGAGAAGACGGAGACACCAACTGCTTTGGCCCCAGCCCTACCAGCCTGTCTCCCTCCTTCAGAAGAAAACTGCTCCAGCGACGCTTTCCCCAGGACCAGCTACCTCTGAATCCTCAGAGGACTGCCCTGCTTCCAAAAGACCAAGAAACTCCAGAGGACAGCGGCCCTGTTCAACAAAGACTGCAACTTTGTTTCCAGAGGAGCCGATTTAAAGACCCCTGCAATCCCCGCAAGAAGTGTGAGACTTGCAACACTGCACCCGGCGACCCGACTCGACTGGAAGAAACAACACTACAGGGAGGACCCCCCCCGCGACTCCGAGACTGTGAGTAACCAAAGTTGTCCCCCCTGAGCCCCCACAGCGACGCCTGCAGAGGGAATCCCGAGGCTCCCCCTGACCGCGACTGCCTGACTCTGAAATCCCGACACCTGGAAAAGACCCTGCACCCGCAGCCCCCAGGACCTGAAGGATCGGAACTCCAGTGCAGGAGTGACCCCCAGGAGGCCCTCTCTCTTGCCCAGGTGGTGGCTACTCCGAGGAGCCCCCCCTTGCCTGCCTGCAACGCTGAAGAGACCCCTTGGTCTCTCATTGAAACCTATTGAAAACCCGACGCATGTTTGCACACTGCACCCGGCCGCCCCCGCGCTGCTGAGGGTGTACTTTTTGTGCTGACTTGTGTCCCCCCCGGTGCCCTACAAAACCCCCCTGGTCTGCCCTCCGAAGACGCGGGTACTTACCTGCTGGCAGACTGGAACCGGGGCACCCCCTTCTCCATTGAAGCCTATGTGTTTTGGGCACCTCTTTGACCTCTGCACCTGACCGGCCCTGAGCTGCTTGTGTGGTGACTTTGGGGTTGCTCTGAACCCCCAACGGTGGGCTACCTTGGACCCCAATTTGAACCCCGTAGGTGGTTTACTTACCTGCAAGAACTAACAATAACTTACTTCCCCCAGGAACTGTTGAAAATTGCACTGTGTCCACTTTTAAAATAGCTATATGTGTTTTATGTGAAAAGTATATATGCTATTGTGATTATTCAAAGTTCCTAAAGTACTTACCTGCAATACCTTTCAAATGAGATATGACATGTAGAATTTGAACCTGTGGTTCTTAAAATAAACTAAGAAAATATATTTTTCTATACAAAAACCTATTGGCCTGGAATTGTCTTTGAGTGTGTGTTCCTCATTTATTGCCTGTGTGTATGTACAACAAATGCTTAACACTACTCCTTTGATAAGCCTACTGCTCGACCACACTACCACAAAATGGAGCATTAGTATTATCTCTTTTTGCCACTATCTTACCTCTAAGGGGAACCCTTGGACTCTGTGCATGCTATTCCTTACTTTGAAATAGCACATACAGAGCCAATTTCCTACACATGGATAAAGATATTGTACGTAAGACTGATGGCGCAAGTATGAACTGAGAACCTTGTGCCTGCGGAGTTCCAATTGCAGAGGGGTATACAGCAGGGGTGCCCATAGTTTCCCTTGCTGTTCACCCTGGCAATGGAATCAGTGGCGTGTCAACTACACCAGATGTCGAAGAGATGGGGGATACCGGTGGGTCAGATGACACACAGGGTCACTGTATGCGGATGATGCAATGATTTACTTGTGCCGACCGGCCACTTCAGTTCAGATCCTTTTAAATGTCATGAGAGTTTGGGGAGCTGTCAGGACTTCATGCTAAACTGTCAAAGTCTGCGCTGTTCCAGGTGAGACAGCTGAAGGGAGTAGATGTGGCTTTGCTAACAGAGAAAGGGATATCCTGAAAAACAGACTGTGTCCTATACCTTGGAATGCATGTCGCACACGGGGACAGCAGTATTATACGCTGAACATGGGACTAGTGGTTGCAAACCACTGTCCTATCAAATTATGGAATACTTTGAAGCTATCCCTGATGGGGAAAATAGCTCTGATCAAATTGGTGGTGCAGCCCGCTGCTTTTATACAGTACAAGGAACCATGTATGAGATACCCAAGAGTATTTTCAGGGAACTAGACTAACTCTTGGTTTAACTACTGTGGGCTGAGAAAAGATGTAGAGTGGAACTTACCATGCTCAAGCTAGACTGGGATAAAGGGGGATGGAGGTGCCAGACCTTGAATTGTGTTGTCCTGTGGCTCAGCTGCAGTCCATTCGTTTTAATGAGGAAAACAACTGGGAGAAGTCCCTGCTGGCAGACACTTATGGGGATTATGAGCTGGGGGCTCTGTTGCTGTGTGGCAACAGAGTACCTGGGACTCTGCCACATGTGATATGCAGACTTTGGGAGAGAGCAGTATGCAGAGTGACCAGTAGGGTTTCATATGTGCCAGAATTCAGGATCTGGAAGGTTCGACCATTTGCGCAGCTAGCTCAGTACATGGCCAAAGACCAGTGGCGTGCTGGGGGATAGTTATATTGAGCAAGCTATATATATGCAGAAGCTTGAATTATTACAATGCAGAGTGCTTTTGAGACAATCGGCCTGGGACAGGGATAGTTCTTTTAATATGCAAAATAGCTGCCACTGCAATAGAAATATGGCCTACGTTTCCTGGGCCCCAGCACTCACACAGACACTGGTAACACTATTCTCCATGGTGGGAGGCCAGAGACTCATCACACACTTGTACCGGGCCCTAAGGACTGATACACAAAAGCCACCATTGAAGACTGAGAAAACTTAGCAGCAGGCAAGAAAGGTCCTTATTTAAGCCCCAGAGTGGACTAGGGTATATAGAGGAGTGTGAACGGTATCAGTTAATGTGAGGTTTAAACTCATTCAATTTAACATTGTCCACTTTGCTTATCTCTCCCCCAAACAGCTGCACGTAAACACCACTCTAGGGACCTGGGGTTGCACATGCTGTGCGAGCACACTAGCAGATTTATTCCATGTGGTGTGGAGATGCCCTCGAATAGTGCACTATTGGGAGGAGGCACTGGAGCACCTCCATCAGGTTACAGGCTTGGTGATCCCCAGAGAGATGTAGTGCCCCCTCTTGGGTCTGGTGCCTGAAAGGAAAGATAGGAAAGATAGCAGGAAATCTGCATTGCTCAGCATGATCCTGGCTAAGTGGTGCATAGCCATTATATTATCGAGCCAAAGACCCCCTAGCGTCTGACTGGCAGAGGGACTTGATGAACAAGTAACTTACCTTTGGTAACAAATTATCTGGTAGAGACTATCTAGCTGCAGATTCCTTACATCAGAATTCCCTGGCATCCGCTTCGAATCCGGAATTTTTCTGCTGAGCAGCACCTTGTGTGCACCATCGGGTGGTGGTGTTCAGATCCGATTGCATCGTCCGGCTCCACGTGGCGACGGCTGCGTGGTTGGAGCAGTCTCAGACGTCACGGTCTTCTATATAGGCACCACCCCGGGATGCGTACATCAGTTCTTTTACACAACTTCCCACGCCAGAAGCGCAGTCATGGAAGACCCAACTTTTTTTTTTTTAATTGTCTGAGCAAAATGACATGTCCTGGAGAAAGGGTAAAAATCTGAAAAGACATAGAATATATCCACAGAGTGGGGAGGCCTGGTTGGGTGCAAGGAATCTGCAGCTAGATAGAGTCTCTACCAGATAATTTGTTACCGAAGGTAAGTACTTTGTTCATCTGATAGAGACTTCTAGCTGCAGATTCCTTACCTTAGAATAGACACCCAAGTCATAACCCCCTTGCGGTGGGATGCAAACATACTTTACACAAGGAAGTCCTGCAGGACCGAGCGAGCAAAATGTCCCTTCTTCTAACCTGGCTATCCAGGCAGTAGTGTCTTGCAAACGTGTGCAAGGAAGCCTACGTTGCTGCCTTGCAGATCTCTAGAACCAGCACACCTCGAGCTAACGCCGTGGTAGCAACTTTCCCCCTTGTAGAGTGAGCTCTCAAGCCCTCAGGAGGCTGCTTCTTAGCCAATGTGTAGCAGATTTTAATACAGAGAATGACCCAGCGAGAAATGATTTGTTTCTGGACTGCCCGACCCTTCTTTGCTCCAAAGTACCCCACAAAGAGTTGGTCATCCACCCAGAACTCTCTTGTGCGGTCAAGGTAGAACAACAACGCTCTTTTTGGGATCAGACGGTGGAGACGCTCCTCTTCTTCAGAGGGATGCGGCAGAGCAAAGAAGGTGGGCAGGGTGATGTTCTGACCCAGATGGAAAGGGGTCACCACCTTGGGGAGGAAAGAGGCACAAGTTCTGAGGACTACCTAATCAGGATATATCGTGAGATACAGCGGTTTTTGATGATAAAGCCTGCATCTCACTTACTCTTCTGGCAGATGTGATCGCCACTAAGAAGGCTGTTTTCATAGTGAGCAGCCGGAGAGCACAATTATGTAACTGCTCAAAAGGAGCACACATAAGAAAAGTGAGCACCGGATTAAGGTCCCACTGGGTCAAAACAAAATGCATAGGTGGAAACATATGTACAAGCCCTTTCAAGAATCTCTGTACAATAGGAGACTTAAACAAATACTGTTGATCAGGCAATCGAAGAAAAGCAGATAAGGCAGAAAGATAGCCCTTAAGGGCACTCTAAGGAGGAACCCTGCTGGGCGAGTGTCGGAATGAAAAGGAGGATATGAGAAAGAGAAGAAGAAAGAGGAACAATAGACCTCTCTGTACAATATAATACAAAATATTTCCAATGGCAGGCATAAACCATACTAGTAGAGGGACGCCTGGCTGCCAGAATGACAATTCACACTTCCGGAGGGAGGTCATAAACCATCAAATGTCGCCGCTCAATCTCCACGCATGAAGCCGCAGAGTTGACAAGTATCGGGTGGAGAACCTTCCCCTGCTGCTGCGACAGAAGATCCTCCAGAAGAGGCAACCTGATTAAGGGATTGATGCTCTTTTTTAGAAGCTCTGGATACCAGACTCTTCGTGCCCAATCCGGAGCCAATAGGATTACTTGGCCCCAGTCGTTCTTGATTTTTTTGACAACTCTGGGCAGAACTCCAATGCGCAATACTGCTGACATTGCGTGTTCTCTTCGGAGGCAAATTGATCTAATCAAGGCTCTCCCCACTGCTGAGAGAGTCCTTGCGCCACCTCCGAATGGAGACACCATTCCTGATCCGCTAAGCATTGCCAGCTGAGTTAGTCTGTTCTAGCGTTCAGAGAACCTGTCAGGTGTTAAACCACCAGGGTTATGCCCTAGTGTTCCAGCCAAGTCTACAGACAGAGCCTCTTGACAAGGGGGCCACGACCCCACACCGCCCTGTTTGTTGCAGTACCACAACGCAGTAGTATCATCCGTGAACAGCTGCACTATCTTTGCTTTCACAACAGGAAGAAATGTCTGTAATGCTAGCCGGTTCTACCGGAGCTCCAATAGGTTGATATGGAGGCCAGATTCCGCAGGAGACCAGGGGCCTCTGATCTCCACCTCTCCCAGATGGCCGCACCATCCCAAAAGTGATTCATCTGTCAATACTGTAAGATCTGATTGGGGAAGGGAGAGGAGTCTGCCTTTGACCCAACTGCAGTTCACTAACCACCACTTCAGATCCTTTGCAGTTCCCTCCGAGATCTCCATGTCTGTAAGATTTCCCTGATGCTGTGCGCATTGGGACTTCAGGTCCCACTGCAGAGCCCTAATATGCCATCTGGCATGTTTGACCAATAGGATGCAGGAAGCCATGAGTCCCAACAGCCTCAGAGTCTGTCTCACCGAAATCCAGGATAGAGGCATAAACATTGGTATCATAACCTGAATATCCTGGACTCGCTGTTCGGGAGGACAGGCCCAAAACTGCACTGTGTCCATACCAGCCTGATGAAAGGGACTGTAGGGAAATGGCTCCTTGTTGCAGTTACCCCCCCCCACTTTTTGCCTGATATTGATGCTGACTTGACAGTGTGCGCTGGGACCATGCTAACCAGGCCCCATAACCAGTGTTCTTTCACTAAAAATTTATCATTGTTTCCACAATTGGCACACCCCTGGCACGCAGATAAGTCCCTTGTAAAAGGTACCAGTTTAACAAAGTGCCCTGTGACCAGGGAAGGACCCTAAGGGCTGCAGCATGTGTTGTGCCACCCTAAGGGACTCCTCACCTAACACATGCACACTGCCACTGCAGATTGTGTGTGTTGATGGGGAGAGAAAGGAAAAGTCGACATAGCATCCCCTCTGGATGCCATGCAAACAAAATACTGTCTGTGGGATAGGTAAGTCACCCTTCTAGCAGGCCTTAAAGCCCTAAGGCAGGGTGCACTATACCACAGGTGAGGGCATAGCTGCCGCGGTGTCTAAGTCCATTCTTAGACATTGTAAATTCAGGGTGGCCATATTAAGTATATGGTCTGGGAGTTTGTCAAAACGAACTCCATAGCTCCATAATGGCTACAATGAATACTGGGAAGTTTGGTATCAAACTTCTCAGAATAATAAAACCAAACTGATGCCAGTGCTGGATTTATAAAAGAAAAATGCACACAGAGGTTTACCAATCCTTCAGTGCAGGACTGACTTGACTGTGCTAGCCTGCTACTGAGACGAGTTTCTGACCCCATGGGGTGAGAGCCATTGTGCTCAGAGGCCAGAAACAAAGCCTGCACTGGGTGGAAGTGCGTAACACCTTTCCCCTGCAGGAACTGTAACACTTAATAGTGAGCATCAAAGGCTCAGGCATCGTGTTACAATGCCACCAGAGCACTCCATCTAGAGGAGATGCCTACCCACTGGACACAGCCCCCACTTTTGGCAGCAAGTCCAGAGGAGATAATGAGAAAAACAAGGAGGTGTCACCTACCAGTCAGGACAGCCCCTAAGGTGCCCTGAGCTGAGGTGACCCCTGCCTTTAGAAATCCTCCATCTTGGTTTTGGAAGATTCCCCCAACAGGAATAGGGATGTGCTCCCCTCCTCTCGCGACCATGAACCCAGGAAATCAGATTCCTGCAACCTGAAGAAAGAAGGACTGCTGACCTGAAAGCCCCGCAGAGACGACGGAGAAACCAACTGACTTGGCCCCAGCCCTACTGGCCTGTCTCCAAACTCCAAGAACCTGCACAGCGATGCATCCAGCAGGACTCAAAGGACTCAGAGGACTGCCCTGCACTTAAAGGACCAAGAAACTCCAGAGAACAGAGGCACTGTTCAGAAACTGCAACAACTTTGCAACTCTGAAACAACTTTAAAGAGACTCTCACTTCTGCCAGAAGCATGAATTTACACACACTGCACCCAAATCCTCCGGCTCGAGTCCAGGACAACCAACACCGCAGAGAGGACTCCCAGGCGACCCCAACGATGTGGACACCCTGAGTCGACCTCCCTGCACCCCTACAGCGACACCTGCAGATAGGATCCAGAGGCTCGCCCTGACCGCGACTGCCTGGTAACAAAGGAACTCAACGCCTGGACCAAGCGCTGCACCAGTAGCCCCCAGGACCGAGAGGCACCACCTACCAGTGCAGGAGTGATCCCTCATCCTAGCCCAGTCGGTGGCTGACCCAAGAAGCCCCCCTGTGCCCTGCCTGCATCGCCTAAGTGACCCCCGGGTCCCTCCATTGCTTTCTATAGCAAACCCAACACCTACTTTGCCTACTGCACCCAGCCGCCCCGTGCCGCTAAGGGTGTGTTTTGTGTGCTTGTGTGTCTCCCCCAGTGCTCTACAAAACCCCCCTGGTCTGCTCCCCGAGGACGCAGGTACTTACTTGTAAGCAGACTAGGACCGGGGCACCCCTGTTAATCATAGGCACCTATGCGTTTAGGGCTCTGCTTTGACCTCTGCACCTGACCGGCCCTGTGTTGCTGGTGCTGTGGCTTTGGGCTTGCCTTGAACCACCAACAGTGGGCTGCCTATGCCCAGGAGACTGACTGTGTAAGTGCTTTACTTACCTGAGAAACCTAACCAAAGTTACTTCCCCCAGGAACTGTTGATTTTTGCAGTGTCCACTTTTAAAATAGCTTATTGACATTTTAGCCAAAACTGTTGTACTACTGTTTTAAATCAAAGTTCTATACTTACCTGTGTGAAGTACCTTGCATTTTATGTACTTACCTCAAATCTTGAATCTTGTGGTTCTAAAATAAATTAAGAAAATATATTTTTCTATATAAAACCTATTGGCCTGGAGTTAAGTCTGTGAGTGTGTAGTTCCTCATTTATTGCTTGTGTGTACAACAAATTCTTAACTCTACCCTCTGATAAGCCCACTGCTCGACCACACTGCCCCAAAATAGAGCATTAGTATTATCTAATTTTGCCACTATCAACCTCTAAGGGGAACCCTTGGACTCTGTGCACACTATCTCTCACTTTGCGATAGTATATACAGAGCCAACTTCCTACACTGAGCCTACTGAGACTTCAAATCCTACTACAGAGTCTGCCTGTGAACCTGGCGTGGTCCACCAACAAAATATAGGAGGCGAAGAGGCCAAGACGTCTCAGAGCCGCTCTCACAGAGACCCAGGACTGGGGACGAAGCATCATGATTACATCCCAAATGTCCTGGACTTGCTAAACATGACAGAAGGCTTGAACTGCACCCTATCCAGCACAGCTCACATGAATTGGAGCCTCTGTGAAGGAGTCAAGTGTGACTGTCACGTTGACTGAGAAACCCAAAGATGTCAGAAGGTTTCGCTCTCCACTGTTTGGATGTCATATATGATGGACTGTGGCAAGCTTGTCTTCAACAGTCAGTTGTCAAGGTAGGGAAAGGCTGGTATCTCCAACCTTCGAGAAAGTGTTGCAAACACTGCAATCTCCTTTTGGAAACACCCGATGAGCACCGCAGGTTCAGTGTTGCACAGAATCTTCTGGATCCAGGGCAAATTGAACTTGGGTCAATGTGTACATCTTGAATTTGTCCTTTCTCAGTAAGAAATTAAGAGGGTGAAGATCTAAAACAGGATGAAAGACTCCGCCCTTTTTCAATATCAGAAAATAGCGAGAGTGAAAGTCAGTCCATATTTTCGATGGCAGGACAGTCTCTATGTCTCCTTTGTCCAGGACTTCCTTCCACAAAATCGACAAATGGTCCTCTGTTAACCACTATGATGTAGGTGGAATATACAGCGTACTGGGGAGGAATTGCATCCTTGTTGGTCTATCTGAAGTACCCATCTGACAGATGAAATGGTCTGCCACCCATGGAGGCAATAAACCTTATCCTGCCTCTAACGGAATAGCCATGCGTCACCGAGGACAAGCTAAAATAGCTTGGTGGTGCTACTGAGGGAGAGAGGGGATGGGGTGTGGGGTGTGGCGCAGTGAGCTACCACCCTACCCCATAGCCCAAGGGCCTGGACATTGTCAGCTGCATTCCCAACCCAGGAAGGACTGGGTGTGTCTTGTCGTTGTCTTTGAGCCTAGCCCCTTCCAAAACCTCAAAAGTAGTGAAACTGGCGGCGGTGCTGCCACACAGGTGCAGAAAGGCAGAGGGAGCATACTGTAGTCCTGCTTTATTTGAAGCACTTTAGGGCCGACCATGCTCCAAAGAGATGGATGACATTAAATGCCACGTCCATTAGTGGAACCTGAATTTCACCCAAGAAGCTTGTGGCTCTCATCCATGCCTAGGGTGGAAAAACTCTGCTGGTACTGATTACCCTGCCTCAGGAGTGTTCAGCCCACAACAGACACACTTCATTATGTCCTGACGATCGTGAATGGTCTGAGCTAGATTACCTCTGAACTTATCAGGGACTGCCATAAAATTTCAGTGACAAAGTCGTATTAATCATGGGAGTGCATCCTCTTGTGTTTTTTTAGTATTGAAAAGCAGTCTTTCGGCAAAAGCATTCATTGTATTTTTCAAATCAGAAGGAATGGCAGCTGGGTGCTTAGGGACTGAACTTGCATGCAGCTTTATTTGATTTCAGTATTAGGTAGAACTATGGATTAGGTGTCCTCCTCCAGGATCAGCGATGTTGGTGCTGGAGTCCACATGGCAGGCCTGGGATTGGACCATGGCTCCCGGAATGGAATCTGCTTCGGAGTTAGAACTGATATATATATATATATATATATATATATATAGTGCTAAAGGTTGACCCAGCTGTGGCAAGGTCTTTATGGATTCTAAAGGCACACCAGGGTTTAAAGGCACACCAGGAGGAACTGGCAAAGTGCAGAAGCTTTGAAGCATCTTCAAACCTCTAAATTTGCAGCAGCGTCACTGATGGACCCTAAAACTCAGAAGCATCGTAATTACCTGCAAAATCGGTTCCTCAGCAGGGGACCAAGAACAAGGACTTGGGGCACCTTGACATCCTTGCAACTTCTAAGAAGAATGGCTAGGCAGGGGATGATGCCCACTTAGCCTTGTGCTTCTTCTTCGATTCAAACTTACCTTAAGACTTAGAGTGCGACAAGGAGCTGTCAGGAACCGGCCTCAAGAATGGGAAATGGGTCTGAGCCCTTAAGTTCAAGTGGGAGTAGCCTTTTCATGTTTCACAATGATGGTCGATGACATACAGCTTAGCTTTGTGGTTCTGGGTTAGCTTCAGGTTTATCAGGATATACTCGCTGGCTTACCAGGAGTTGTGACCCGACTATAGATACCAGTGGTATGTTGTGGGGATCCTTTACAGACATTTGTTTGTGGCAATCCTGCAAGGTTTAAAGCCTGTGGTTTTAGATGGTGACATTTCCCTTGTGCACTGGACAAAGAATTTGAGGAAAAAAACAACTGATCTAAGAAGAGCTAGTTCCACATCAGTGTAGGAAAGTGCATAAGGAAAGGAACTAAGCATGCTAGAGTGGTGCTTATATGGGGCCTTGACATCACTTCTGGGGTGGGATTAAGTTAAGGTGGAGCTGTATGACACCACCTGCTGATAACTGGGGGTGCTCACAGGGGGAGGAAACTGGGATTAGAAGGATCCAGAGACAAGAGTATGACAGGGTGGAGATGTGGTCCACTGGCAAAGGTGCTATTAGGATTGTGATAGTGCTGTCGGCACACATACATGTGTGTTTACATATGCTTCGGGATCCTCGCACATGGGCGGGAATATTCAATGTTTATGACTATTGATGAGGATTCCCTGGAAGAGAATTAAAAGATACATCCTTTCTCCGGACCTTGCGTTGTTTCCCAACACCCCCATAATATACAGCATTCCGTAGCTCCCCAGCATTATTAAGGACACATGTATGGTCCTTAAAACAAGTAAATGGTATTTAAGCACCCGTCCTTAGAAGAGCTGCCTTTCGTAGTACAGAAGAGCATGTATTTTAGCTTGTTCATAAATATTTTTTTCTGCTATAGACCCATTGTTAACATAAGGTTTGCGCCACATAAATACCTATATACATAAAAAGAACACAGAACTGTCAAAGAAAGCAGAGAGAAAGAAAAACAAATTACTAAATCATATTTCAAAACATGGCCTTATTCAAGGCCAGTGTTCACGGTTCACACCCATGAGAAGTGAGAAAGTAGAAACAATATGGTCCCATGCAGGCACTGCAATAGAGTGAGGTCCTTAAATGTGCAGCATCTGAGCTTCCTATTGAAGGCATTATCGTGTTAAGAGCATTAACATTTAATTCAATAATTTTATAACCAAAATCTTCCTTACCTTCGTAATGACCACCTTCTGTATATTCACTCCTTAGATGTTTATGTACATTTTCTGAGTCACTTTCCAGTTTTCTTTTCAGTCCAGTATTGTTTGTACTGCTGCCAGTCTCAGGTTCCTCATCAACTTGCTTCCTGCTCTGAATTAAGTCAATCAGATCTTTCACCTTAACTGGGTCGTAGTCTGCATTCTGGAACGGTTTTCGCTGTACCGCAGGAGTACTATCAAGCATTGTGGGAATTTCATTGCTAGCACCATTATTTTTGTCAGTGATTGAGTTTTCGGCTTCCTCTTCTAAGACTTCATAATCAGAAACTGGACTAAACTGTTGAGGCTTATGATTTTCTGTAATAAATTCTTTGGCTTTTTGTACTTCCACTGCATATGCATTAGGACCAAATACATAACTCTGTAAGGAACTATGTATATTCTGTCTGTTCCTTGGAGTAGAATATAGGTATTTTTTCTCATCTAAACGGGATTCGTATGGGTACAGGACAAATTCTCGAAATTTTGCACAATTGGTTGCACGACGCTTGAGGTATTCACGTGCATGCTTTTCTACAACAACATTGAAGTCTCCTGTGGTGTCTTTACGGGACTGAATTATTCCAAAGTGAAGAGAGGGGATAAAGGTCATAATGTCTGGCATGATCTCATGATTTTCCTGAATCGCTGTACATTTATGTGCTAAAAGGAAAGGGAAAATTATACTTTATTAAACATTTCTCACATATCTACAGCCAGCAATAACAAACATCACAATGTATTAAGCACATGAGAGGCTAACAAAGATTAAACATATAAATTAGTTTGACAATGTATCATTAATTGCAAAGAGACTAGAAACATATTACTCACTGGAATGTCAACATCCTTATTTTCCCTTCTTCTTTCATATAAACTATGTGGTGAAATCGCTCAGTGAGTCAAGGCCTCATTGTGAAAATCCAGACAGAAGCAACACAGGCCTTTATCATCTTGAAGTTGATATACTGAATTTGTAAACTGAGTAATAAAAAATTATACATAAACAGAATCTGAAAAGGCATCTGCATATCCAGGAGCACCACAAAGAAATCTCATTGTCTCCTCATCTTATTCCTCGTCCCATTCCTTACATGATGAGATTTATCTCATGCATTCTAAATACCCATCAGGGGCGACTCCTCTCTTAGGGTGGAGGAGCGCCACCACCCCCACCAGCAGCGGCAGCTGCAAAACCTTTAAAATAAACTGATAATAAACTTAGTTTATTATTGTTTTCTTTTAGAGGGGGGTATGGGTGTGACAAGTGTGAGGGGGAGTACTCAGCACTCCCCCTCAAAGCGAATGTGTGTCTGGACGGCCATCTCCGGCCAGCCAAACACACACGTGCACAGGGCTCTCTCTAGCCCAGCAACACAGCTGCCGGGCTGGAGAGAGCCTGCACAGGCTCCCAGTCTGCCTGGGAGTGCCCTGGCTGGGTGCTCCTAGCTAAACCTGACGCCAACCTGAGTAGCATGAGGATTGGCCGTAGGGCAGGCTGGTTTATTTTTTTATTGTATTAATATCCCCCGCCGCCCCTCCCTGCTGTCCCCCCGCGCTCCACGCCATCCCGCCCCATGTAAGACCTGCAAGCCGTGACCGACATCCACAAACCCCAAAGCTGATTTCTATTTTTACTGACTACTCCCATAAATGCTACCTTCTCCCTCTGCACTTCCTATTCTTCAATGTGCAGCTCGTTCACAATCTACGGTTAATTAAAGTTGCTTTGGCACTCTTTTACTTCTCTTTTTAATTATATTTTACATGCATGCTAACCCTCCCAATTTAGGCCGGAAACTACTGATATCAAGGCTAGTCTCCCACCTCCCAATGCTTGCATGTAAAACCCTTTTGCTCTCTGGGCTTCAGATGACAGGTCCTGGTCTTGTGTGACTCAGAGTATGCACGGACAATGACCTTCTACTTCAGGCCGGTACACAGCCCCCTGTTTGCCATAGCGCTTTCTCCGTGCTCATGAAAGGCAAGGAAAAAAAACCTTGCATTTGCATATCTAATGTCCAATCCGCAGCAGCAGACTTGCAAATCCCATACATAACAGTAACCCGATTCAGGGCCAAATAGAAGTCAATGGGGGAAATATATTCTCCTGATTATTTTCTAGAAATCTTCCACTTTTCTCTTCTGAAATGTTGGCATGTGTGTTTTAGTAACTAGTTTTGATGTCTGATGCCTGGGCTCAGGTTCTTTATCACAACTTTATTTTTCGAAAAAGAGTGTGTCACATGGGCACTCGTTCCCCGGGCTCACTGAATCGCCCAATTTCCTGCGCATGCAGGAGAGGCATCGCTCTTCTAAAGAAATCAGGGGGTTCTTTTGTTTAGACGTGACATAACCCTAATGCTGTGCAGGAAGCCCATGTTCAGTTGATAAAGGCGGTTACTGAATCGAGTATGTGGCGGAGCTGCTCTACTCAAAGGATTAAAAGCCACCTTATTAATTGGTGTGTTTGCCCAATTTACAATTAACGTTTATTACAGTTCTAATTTAGATTATCGCTATTGTCCTTTGCATAATTGTAATGGGACTAAAGGTTAAAAAATACGTTTTAATGCTTCCATACTCACATGTCTGTCTGCAGCGTACTGTGGGACCTGTGGTCCTTGATCCTTCAAACAAAACAAAAAAAAAAAAAAAAAAAAAACACAAAAGTGACCTTATCTTTTTTCATCTGTTTGAGGGTGTCCTCTTTTCTGCCAGGAAAACTGCTAAGGAAGTGGAGATTTCTTTTTTTACTTTTTTTTTAAAATAATCAACTAGGGCAGTATATGATTTCTCGTCTCTAAATATTTATTACTTATGTCTTAAGTTGTAAATTGTGATGAATACTTGTATATTACTCACCCTCAGAGCAATCCAAGGCATCAGCATGTATGAGAAAACTACAAAGCTCTCTCTTTGCTGGGAGGGGTGCTGGCTTCGGTCGATGCTGGAAGTGATGTTAGATGATGACAACGAAGCTATATAGCCCCCACCCTAGCACAATGATGTCAGTTCCCTTCTTTTCAATGTAGCTTCCTCTCTCCTGGGAGTATACCTCATACAAGATTTTTTTCTTTGTTTTAGTGCCAGCTCTCCATTCAAGCGTTCAGGCTTCAAACCCTTTAGGAACTGGGAGGGACAGATGTCCATCACTGACCCTCACATTATTTGTTTTAGGTACTTAGGTTCTGATCAGTATTCTAGTCGCTGCAACTCCTGTCTCAGTATGAATCCAAAGGCCATCAAGAAGAGCGAGGCCAATCTCTTTATGGTGAGAGGTCATGAAGACAGAAGTCACCACTGATCTCAACTCCACTCAAGATCCCTTTCCTCTTCCAAGACTAGAAGAAAAAAACAGAAGAAGTGCTTGGAGAGAGGTAAGTCTCCCTGACGGCTCTTGGCTCACACAGGATCTTCATTCTCTGAGTTGAGGTTACATCCAGTGGAGTGCAACAAATCCAGGACATCTTTGTCCAGTGTCAGGTGGACTTGTTTGACACCTCAGAAAAAGCTAAATGCCGGCAGTTCCACACCCTTCATTGTCCATTAGGAAGAGCCTTGGGAGACATGTTTCAGTTGAGGTGGAACTTTCAGCTGCATTACTCATTTCTTTCCATACCTTTGATTCCGAATGTTCTGAACAAGCTTCCCATGACTAAGCCAAAGCCATTCTCATCACCCTGGATTTGCAAGAAGGGTGTAGTATGCAGACCTTATGCGCTACTCCATATACCCCACCAGCTTTGACTTCCATCCGGGCCGGATCTCCTCTCCAAGTCGGGAGGAAATGATTCACCACCCCAATCTCAGAAGCATCCATTTACATGCTTGGAAACTGTGCAGGGATATCTGAATTCCTTTCAGCTGCCACCAGAGGCGGTAGATGTTATCTTGTCAGAGCGATGCCCCTCCACCAAATCTGCCAGGATGTCTCAGGTCCTGCAATGCGCACTTTCTCTTGCCCAGAGGGGCACTGTCAGGGGCTATTTAACAGACTTGCCTGCGTTCATCTGTCTGTCACAGCAGCCACCTGTTCTCAAATCTCCCATTGTTATGTGTTTTCAAAGGGGATGACGAATATGAATCCTCCAACTACCTTTGTTGTGTCTCAGTGGGATTTTAACTTAGTCTTGAATTTTCTTATGGGGACTCCATTTGAGCCCTTATATAGCTGTCACTTGAAAATGTTAACTCTCTAAACTATGTTTTGGTGGCTTTTACCTCTGCCAGACAGGTAAACAAGTGGCAAGCTCTCAGTTCTCATCCTTTTATCTATTTGTAGCCCACCAACAAATTGGTATTGAGAAGTAAGGCTGCTTTTCTGCCAAACGTGATGCCTCATTTCCGTCTAAGTCCATCGGCCTCCCAACCTTTTACCCCATCCCTCATGGGAGGAAGAGCAGCTGAACTGGTTGGTTTGTAGGCGGGTGGTCAACTTCTATCTGGACAGGACCAAGAATGGTCAGCTCTTCGTACAATACTGTGGTGCTAAGAAGGGTAAAGCAGGGCGGAAAAAGACTCAAGATGGATCATCCTTTGTATTAAAACCTGGTATGCTTAGCTAAGAAAGTCCCCCTAGAATGCTCAATGACTTCTACACTTGTCAGAGGTGTCCCTATCTTAGAAATCTGCAAGGCAGTGACCTGGGCATCCCTACATACTTTTGCCAAACATTACTGCCTGTATTCTGAGGCCCATAGGGACAGACACCTGACCAGGTCATTTCAACAGGATTTCCTTGTCTAATCATCGATGAACCCACATCCAGGAGCAGAGTATTGCTCTGAAAACCGTTCTATATGTGAGGAATCCACAGGTATAAGTATCAATCAGAAGAAAAAGTTAATTACATGCAGTAACAATTTTTTGGGTGGATACTCTGCCTGGTGATTCCTCACTGACTTGCCCGCATTCCCATTTGAAGGATGAGTTATTCGGAATGTTAGTAAGATCCCAATTTGTCTTTTGGTAATGCAGTACTCTGTTGATGTCAAATCTGTTGTCTTGCCTCAGCAGCTTTGTAAAAAAAAGGATAGAAACCAATGCATTGCGCCGGGGCAGGAGCTATATGGCTTCCAGCACTCATCGAAGCGAGAGCCCTCTACTGGCAACGTGAGAGCTTTGAAGTTTCCAGATCAAGTCTGACATCTGATATCATTCTAAAAGTGAGGAATCTGTAGATAGATGGAGTATCCACCAGAAAGATTGTTACAGTAGGTAAGGAACTTTTTTTCCCAGTGGCACCAATGATTCAGGTTTTGTTAAGGCCATCTATTTAATGACCCTGTATACTTATTTAACCTCTCTCAGTATGGTGTTCAGTATGCTTTTGGCTGCTTTGGTTGCTATGGTATCATGATGGGTACGCATTCAGAATAGAAACATCATCATTCCCCTCTTCAGTATCCAGTGTAAAACATTTAGCAAGAGGTTAGAGTCCATTCACATGACAGGTCTTGTGCTTTCACAGTTGCAGATAAGAAGTTGCAGGAGATGGTCCGCTCGCTCACAGAAGCTAATGAGCAATACATAGGAACAGCGGTCCCTCAATCACCACCTTCTTCGGTATCTGCTCAGTTTTGTGTTTCCTTGTCATCATCAGCTTCTTTCTGGGCTTCTCCGGAATATGAAATAGTGGACCTGTCGGTTTCCTGATAGCACATCTGCCCTCACAGGAAAGTATATCCAAAAGGATGAGATGAAGCCTATTATTTCTTCTCTTTTCTAATCATCATCTGCCAGTGGATTCTGAGCAGCCTCCACCTGTAGTGATTGATTTGGCAGTGCCAGTGTTCAGCTGTGCCTAAGCTTCCTGTTCTTTTGGCTATTTAGTGTTTCTTACTAAGAGAATGGAGAAAATTGAGTAGACTATATTTAGCAATAGGCAACTTGGAACTTCCACAGTCTTTATCTACTGATGTTCTCCTGGCTAATCTGGTAGACCAGCATTCACTTTTAATCAAGGGCACTTCTGTATCAGACATTGTGCATAAAAGGCCGACGGTGCTCTAAAAAGTGCTTATGCAGGGCTGAATCATTCTATGCGATCCAAAATCTATTCAGTCTATACATCTCCCAATCTTTAGATTTCCACAGCTAATCGGAAGGGGTGGAGGGTTTTTTCTGAGCTGCTGACATGCATGGACATACAGGATAAATGTTTGTTAGACCAGTTTTTTTGACAGTCTCAGAGCTCTGCTGTGGCATCAGCTAGGGTGGCTAGATCACACTTACACTCGAGGGGATGGAAGGCAAATTCATCGCAAGTGGACTGTTTGATTTGTATGCCCTTTTCAGGCAACAAGCTACTTGAAGAGGAATTACAAGAAGATTTATGCACATCTTTTAAAAACCCTTTAAATATAGAAATGAGGATACTGACAGTGAAAAAATGGTTTCACAAGTACAAGAATAAGACCTAATTTCCCCTTTAACATTTTGAGATTTTAGCTTAAATCTTGGGGTACGGATTCATCTCATCAACCCTCTGGAGGGAAGGGTAGCTCCAAACAACACTCATGGGTGTTTTGAAAGCCTTGGTCCAGGAGGTAACAGGCTTTTGTAAACAAAAAAAAACAATGGGTCACCATGATACAGGACAAAAGGGCTAACAGATTGTCTCCATATGATATCAAATATTTTTTCTCCCATAGCGCCCAACCCCAGGTTTGTGTGTACTTTTTTACCTTCAAGCCTAAAAAAAGATGAAGACATTGATGGACAGTGTTTTCGAATTTGTTCTAAAAAATGCAATAATTAATGTTCCCACAGAACAACAGAGGTCGGGTGGTACTCAAGAGTTTTTCTGGTGCAGAAGTTGTCAGGGGAGTTCAGGATGATTAAAGATTTAAAGGAGCTCAAATACTGCACTTTATTTCAAGATTAGTTCTCTACACTCGGTAATCTCCTTGATGCCTCAAGGAGATTTCCTGAGCAAAATAGACTTGCAGGATACCTACCTATAAATCGAGGTTGTTCTGTCACGCTAACTATTTTCCAGATTCTGTGTGGGAGAATAACATTGGCAATTTTGGGTTCTTCTTTTTGGGTTGAAAAATGTTGTAAGAGTGCTTGTGAAAGTCCTGCTCATGTGATTACTACCTTCCACAACAGGGGAATCACAATTTACCCTTATCTTGGCAAACTGTTCATTCAGGCACAATCACACTGTCAGTCAATAACCATACACAGGAGGTCTACTGAGATTCTGAGAAATTTAAGTGCCTAATCGACATGAAGAAATATCTCCCTACATTCAGGACAGATGTGGGGAAAGGGTTCCTTCCAAAGAGAATTAAGTTATGCAGCCACTTGGAACAATCCTGAGTAAACAGGCAGCTCTGTTGAGAGAATGGCGGAGTCCGGGAAGATATAGTAAGTATTATATATGGTTACATTCCTTGTATTCAAGCATAAGTAGAGGGAATTACTTGATGTATATTCTCTTTTCTTGCACTCAGTGAAAGTGGTCTTCATACCTGGGCATGGTTTTACCTGGTCAGGTGGTTGTTCACATTCTAGAACACTGGTATCGGACTTTAGGTGATTATGAAATCGGCATTCCTGTGACTCCAGATATAACTGCCCTTGTGGATAGACATGTTGGCACCATCTCAGAGGATAATTTTTGTTCTCCCAAAACCAAAAGTTTCCACCACAGAGGCCAGAAGCTTGGTTCTGGAGCAGTTATGGATAATATATCAGCGCAGGGTCTTTGGTCAAACTGAGAGTCAAAACAGTCATCAAATTGGAGAGAGGTGACTGTGGTGTAGAGGGCCTTACATGCCTTTCCTCCACTGATCAAGCTTGAGCCCTAGTAATCAGGACGAACAATCTAACAGCAGAAGTTTATATGAAACTCCAGTCTGGGACAAAATGGCAGTCTCTAAACCACACGGCTCTAGATGTAATGTCCTGGAAAGAGAGGAATCTTTTATCCTTAAGAGCAGACCATAGCCTTGGATGTCACACCTGTCCAATTTATCAGGCTTTCATTCTCAATCCTTCTGCCTTTAAGTCTCAATGTTCAGAAGGAAAGGATAGGTGTCATCCTAGATGTTCCATTCTGGCAGAGAAAAACTTAGTTTTCGTTGCTTCGATTGATGATGATAGAGTAATGTCCCCATTTCACTAGTGCTTCAGGTTTTAACCTTCCTGGCCCATCTTCGTCTGTTGGCTTGAAAGCTGAAATGAAGGGCCTTCTGAAAAAAGACCTCTCATTACCAGTCCCTCAATCATTTCAGATTCCAGGAAGGGAATCCTCTGAGGAAAACAAAAATACAACCACCATTGGGCCTCTCTTAGAAAATGATGTAAATTAAATGCATTTTCTCTTTTAGCAAAACTCTGAAAGCAAATCTAGAAATTTTGCAAGACGGCTTTGATAAGAATTGATTTATCTCTTCTTTAAAGGTTCAATGGTTAGCTAGCAGAGCTTTCAGGGCTCCTTTTAGTTGTATTTCAACATTTGAAGATTTGGTATCCACACTTTTTAAAGGGGTTCTTTTGATTAGGCCAAGGCTGACAAAGGTTTAACCACTTGGGACCTTTCAAACTGGTACCTTCTGCTAGGAGGTTAGGATAGTTGGGTTCAATGCAATGTTATCCGTACTTGAAAATAAAAATAAAAGATAGGACAGCCTCGTCTTTGGTCTCAATTTCCTTCCCAAGATAAATACTACTTTTCTGAAGAATCAGGAAATAGTTCTTACGTCCTTCTAGGGTTCTTATTCTACAAATTCCTGTCTGTCTTCTTTAGATGTAGTAACATTTATTACCATTCACCTAATGCAAGCTTATGATTTCAGGAAGTCAGAGTGTTTGTTCAATAATTCTGGTCACACACAGAGGTTGCATGCCTTTTAAATCTACTCTAGCTAGATGGATTAAGTTAGTGATATATTTAGTCTATCAACATGCATATAGAGTTTTCCCAGGACAGTTGTAGGAAGTTGGATCTGTATATACTATCTCAAAGTGAGAGAGAGTGTGCAGAGTCCAAGGGTTCCGCTTAGAGGTTGATCGTGGCAAAATTAGATAATACTAATGCTCTATTTGTGGTAGTGTGGTCGAGCAGTACGCTTATCAGAGGGTAGTGTTAAGCATTTGTTGTACACACACAGAGAATAAATGAGAACACACACTCAAAGACTTAACTCCAGGCCAATAGGTTTTTATATAGAAAAATATATTTTCTTTATTTTTAGAACCACAAGATTCAAATTTGAGCTAAGTACAAAACATGCAAGGTACTTCATGCAAGTAAGTATAGAACTCGAATTTAAAACAGTAGTACACACAGTTTTGGTTAAAATAGCAATAAGCTATTTTAAAAGTGGACACTGCAAATATCAACAGTTTCTAGGGTAGGTAAGTAAAGGTTAGTTTGGCAGGTAAGTAAAGCACTTACAAGTTCAGTCTCCAGGCGTACGTTCAGGTCAACCCCAACACCCAACACCAGCAACACAGGGCCGGTCAGGTGCAGAGGTCAAAGGGGGGCCCAAATAGCATAGGCGCCTATAGAGACTAGGGGTGCTCTGGTTCCACTCTGCTAGCAGGTAAGAACATGCGTCCTCGGGGAGCAGACCAGGTGGGTTTTGTAGAGCACTGGGGGGTCACAAACAGGCACACACAATACACCCTCAGTGGCACAGGGGCGGCCGGGAGCAGTGTGCAAAGTAGATGTCGGATTTTAGATCGGAATCAATGGAGGGACCTGGGGGTCACTCTGGCGATGCAGGCAGGGCACAGGGAGGCTTCTCAGGCCAGCAACCGACTGGGCAACGATGAGGGCCGCCTGCTGGTCACTACTGCACCAGTAGTTGGTTTCTCTCAGGCCTGGCTTCTTCCAGGCGTCAGGTTCTTTGTTACCAGGAAGTCGCGGTCAGGGGGAGCCTCTGGATTCTCTCTGCAGGAGTCGCCATGGGGGTGCAGGAAGGTCGCCTCGGGGTGTCCATGTAGGAAGTTGGCTCTGTATATAATATCTAAAAGTAAGAGATAGTGTGCACAGAGTCCAAGGGTTCCCCTTAGAGGTAAGATAGTGGCAAAATGATATCATTCTAATGCTCTCTTTTGTGGTAGCGGGGTCGAGCAGTAAGCTTATCAGAAGGTAGTGTTAAGCGCTTGTTGTACACACACAGGCAATAAATGAGGAACACACACTCAAAGACTTAACTCCAGGCCAACAGTTTTTATATAGAAAAATATATTTTCATAATTTATTTTTAGAACCACAAGTTCAAGATTTGAAGTAAATACATAAAATGCAAGGTACTCCACACAGGTAAGTTAGGAACTTTGAATCAGAGCAACACCGTACACAGTTTTGGTTAAAATGGCAATAACCTATTAGTGGACACAGTGCAAAAATCAACAGTTCCCAGGGGAGGTAAGTAATGGTTAGTTTGTCAAGTAAGTAAAACACTTACAAGTTCAAGTTCCTGGGCATAGGCAGCCCACCGTTGGGGGTTCAAGGCAACCCCAAAGTTACCACACCAACAGCACACGGCCGGTCAGGTGCAGAGGTCAAACAGGTGCCCAAAACACACATGCACCTATGAAGAACAGGGGTGCTCTGGTTCCAGTCTGCCAGCAGGTAACTACCCGAGTCCTCAGAGGGCAGACCGGGGGGGGTTTTGTAGAGCACTCGGGGGACACAACTAAGCACACAAAACACACCCTCAGCAGGACAGGGGTGCAGTGTGCAAAGCAGGCGTCTGGGGGGAGGGGTTGTCTCTGGTTACTCACGAGGTCTCAGTCACCTGGGAGTCCTTCCTGTAGTGTTGGTTCTCTGGAGCTCGAGCCGGGGGCGTCGGGTGCAGAGGGTGAAGTCTCACGCTTCCAGCAGGAAGAGTGAGTTCTTGGAAAGTTGCAAAAATGTTGCTGTAGGTGAACAGTGCCACTATTCTCAGGAGTTTCTTGGTCCTTTGGTTCAGGGTAGTCCTCTGAGGCTTCAGAGGTCGCTGGTCCCTGTCGGGTGCGTCGCTGTTGCAGTTTTCTTCTAGTCAAAAGACAGGCCGGTAGGGCTGGGGCCAAAGCAGTTGTCGTCTCCGTCATTTCTGCAGGGCTTTCAGGTCAGCAGTCCTCCTTCTTGTTTCAGGTTGCAGGAATATGATTTTCTGGGTTCTGGGGTGCCCCTAAATACTAAATATAGGGGGGTGTTTAGGTCTGGGGGCCAGTAGCCAATGGCTACTGTCCTGGAGGGTGGCTACACCCTCTTTGTGCCTCCTCCCTGAGGGGAGGGAGGCACATCTCTAATCCTATTGGGGAAATCCTCCAATCTCAAGATGGAGGATTTCTAAAGGCAGGGGTCACCTCAGCTCAGGACTTTTTCTCATTATCTCATTATCTCCTCCAGCCTTGACGCCAAAAGTGGGGGCAGTGGCCGGAGGGGTGGGCATCTCCACTAGCTGGGATGCCCTGGGGTGCTGTAACAAAAGGCATGAGCCTTTGAGGCTCACCGCCAGGTGTTACAGTTTCTGCAGGGGGAGGTGAGAAGCACCTCCACCCAGTACAGGCTTTGTTCCTGGCCACAGAGTGACAAAGGCACTCTCCCCATGTGGCCAGCAACTCGTCTGGTTGTGGCAGGCTGGCAAAAACTGGTCAGCCTAGCACTAGGAGTCTGACCTGTATTCAGTGGGCATCTCTAAGATGCCCTCTGGGTGCATTTTACAATAAATTCCACATTGGCTTCAGTGTGCATTTATTGTGCTGAGAAGTTTGATACCAAACCTCCCAGATTTCAGTGTAGCCATTATGGAACTGTGGAGTTCGTCTTTGAAAAACTCCTAGACCATATACTCTTTATGGCTACCCTACACTTACAATGTCTAAGGTTTTGCTTAGACACTGTAGGGGTATAGTGCTCATGCACATATGCCCTCACCTGTGGTATAGTGCACCCTGCCTTAGGGCTGTAAGGCCTGCTAGAGGGGTGACTTACCTATGCCACAGGCAGTGTGAGGTTGGCATGGCACTCTGAGGGGAGTGCCATGTCGACTTAGTCATTTTCTCCCCACCAGAACACACAAGCTGTAAGGCAGTGTGCATGTGCTGAGTGAGGGGTCCCCAGGGTGGCATAAGACATGCTGCAGCCCTTAGAGACCTTCCCTGGCATCAGGGCACTTGGTACCAGGGGTACCATTTACAAGGGACTTATCTGGGTGCAGGACTGTGCCAATTGTGGAAGCAAAGGTACAGTTTAGGGAAAGAACACTGGTGCTGGGGCCTGGTTAGCAGGGTCCCAGCACACTTTCAATCATAACTGGCATCAGCAAAAGGCAAAAAGTCAGGGGGTAACCATGCCAAGGAGGCATTTCCTTACAGTCCACGTCCTGGGAGTCGCATGGGGGTCCTCGCTGCAGTGTTGGTTCCTCTGGACACGAGCCCGGGGCGTCAGGTGCATAGTATTGGGGACTCATATTTCTGGAGTGAGGCTGGAGTCCCTTTAAAGATGTTTTTTTTCTTGGATGTTCAGACAGAGCCGCTGTCCTCAGGAGTTTCTTGGTCCTTAGGGCTGCAGGGAAGTCCTCTGAGTAAGCAGATGTTGCTGGTCCCGCTGGGAGCGTCGCTGTTGCAGTTTCTTTGAGTCTGGAGACAAGCTGGTAGGGCTGGGGCCAAGTCAGTTGTTGTCTCCGTCATCTCTGCTGGGCTTTCAGGTCAGCAGTCCTTTTTCAGGTTGTCAGGAAATCTGTTTTCCTCGGTTCAGGGTTGCTCCTAAATACTCAATTTAGGGGTGTGTTTAGGGCTGGAGGGCAGTAGTCAATGGCTAGTGTCCCCGACGGTAGTTATACCCTCCTTGTGCCTCCTCACTTTGGGGAGAGGGGCACATCCCTAATCCTATTGGAGGAAATCCTCCAAAGCAAGATGGAAGATTTTCTAAGGCAGGGGTCGTCTCAGCTCAGAACACCTTAGAGGCTGTCCTAGCTGGAAAGTGACTCCTACTTGTTTTTCTCATTTCCTCCTCTGGACTTGCCGCCAAAAGTGGGGGCTGTGTCTGGGGGCAGGCATCTCCACTAGCTGGAGTGCCCTGGGGCGCTGTAAAACCAGGCTTGAGCCTTTGAGGCTCACCACCAGTTGTTAAAGTTCCTGCAGGGGGAGGTGTGATGCCCCTCTACCCAGTACAGGCTTTGTTCCTGGTCAAAGAGTGCACAAAGACACTCACTCCATGTGGCCAGAAACCCGTCTGGATGTGGCAGGCTGGCAGAAACCGGTCAGCCTATCACTAGTAGTTGGGCTGTTATGCAAGGGGCATCTCTAAGATGCCCCAAGTGTGCATTTCTTAATAAATCCCACACTGGCATCAGTGTGGATTTATTGTGCTGAGAAGTTTGATACCCAACTTTCCAGTATTCAGTGTAGCCATTACGGAACTGTGGAGTTAGTGTTTGACAAACTCCCGACCATGTACTCTAAATGGCTACCATGCACTTACAATGTCTAAGAATTGTCTTAGACACTGTAGGGGCATAGTGCTTATGCAGCTATGCCCTCACCTGTGGTATAGTGCACCATACCTTAGGGCTGTAAGGCCTGCTAGAGGGGTGACTTACCCATACCACAGGCAGTGGGTTGTGGGTATATCACTCTGAGGGGAGTGCCATGTTGACTTAGTCATTTTCTCCCCACCAGCACACACAAGCTGTGAGGCAGTGTGCATGTGCTGAGTGAGGGGTCACCAGGGTGGCATAATACATGCTGCAGCCCTTAGAGACCTTCCCTGGTCACAGGGCCCTTGGTACAGGGGTACCATTTACAAGGGACTTATCTGTGTGCCAGGGCTGTGCCAATTGTGGAGACAAAGGCACAGTTTTAGGGAAAGGACACTGGTGCTGGGGCCTGGTTAGCAGGGTCCCAGCACACTTTCAATCATAACTAGCATCAACAAAAGGCAAACAGTTAGTGGGTAACCATCCCAACAGTGGCATTTTCCTACAACAATGTTCTAGCTAATTCCACTGGGGGCATGGCTACATCTTGGGCTGAGTGGGCTGGGCATTCTGCTGGGGAAATCAGTTCTGTAGCAACATGGACCTGTCCATCCACATTTATTTCCCATTAAAGGCTCTCTGTGGCTCAGAATACTGAGATTAATTTCGGCTCTACTGTACTTTGCCAAGCCGTTTCCTAAAACCTAGTGTCATTATTAGGGCTATTATCATGATAGTCTTCCCCTTTATTTTTGAATAAAACACCAAGGTGTTTTTTTTTTTTAACAAAAAGAAGAAGTTTCTTACCTGTATCTCCAGTTCTCTTGTAGGGTTATTTTCAGATAGTCATAAGTGCTGAATAGTTCCGCCCGCCTGCAGGGACCCCGGAGCACTTTTCTGAAAATGTCTTGTTAGGTGTTTATGTTCTTCAGGAAGGCCTGCAAAGTCACTTAAGAATGTCATTATGCAGCCTAAAGGAGAGGCTACAAGGGCCAAAATTCTTCATCCTGATTGGTTGAAAAAAGTCCTGTAAGGTAGCTATGCATTCTAATGCAGAAATATTTTGAATATGTCACAGTAAAAAATCTTTCACAAACCTTTTTGCAATATTATATAAGGATGAAGGAGTGCAGGGCATAGTAGCCCATAGGCTGCCATTATATAGACTAAAAAGTAAAGCTGTGCCTTTAAGAGCAGGTGGTCCTTTCATATCCCATCATGCTCAGCAAGAGGCAGTTACCTCAGTTCTTTTGTAGGCTTTGCTAGGTGAGATGGAAATGACTTTGAACTATTATTCTATCTACTCCACTGGGGAGGAGGGAGGGATGCTTATGACTATCATGGAAATACCCCTACAAAAGAACTGGAGTTACAGGTAAGAAACTATTCCTTCTCTCGTAGGGGATTTCAATGTATGGTCATAAGCACTGAATAGAGTAACAAGCCCATCCCGAGAGCCGTGGAGTAGACACAACAATAGAGTGATCTGTATTTATGCAAAGAGATTTCTAAGAGAAGCCTGTCCTATTTGAGCATCTGTCCTAGCATCAGAATCAAGACAGTAGTTTTTAGTAAAGGTGTGAACAGACCTCCATGTAGCAGCTTTGCAAATATCTGCTAAGGGAATGTTTCTCATCAAAACAGTCGTGGCTGCTTTGCCCTTGGTAGAATGTGCTTTAGGTCTGCCAACAAGGGACTTATTGGCTAGCTGGTAACAGCTAAATGCACGAAACAATCCACCTGGAAAGAGATTGCTAGGAGGTTGCAAGGCCTGTTCGAGCTGGACCATAGTTAATGAACAGTTGCTGTGACTTGTGAAATGATTTAGTTTTGTCTAAGTAACATTTTAAAACCCGCTTCACATCTAGAGAGTGAAGTGTTCTCTCTGCAGGAGTAGATGGGTTTTGAAAAAGGCTTGCAAAGAAATAGTCTGGTTTACATGAAAGTCAGAGATAACTTTTGGTAGGAATTTTGGATGTGTTCTCATTACAACATTGGAAGAATGAAAAACAGTGTATGGTTCCTGAGCACAAAGGGTCTGGATCTCACTGACCCTGCAAGCTGATGTAATTGCTATAAGGAAGGCAGTTTTCCAAGTGAGATGTTGAAGAGATGCCTTGTGTATGGGCTGAAAAGGATGCTGCATTAGACGTGAGAGGACTACATTAAGCTCCAATGGCGGAGATGGACACCTAGTAGGAGGAAAAACCTTCTTAACCCTTCTAGGAAATCTTTAATGACTGGAATTTTAAAGAAAGAGGTTTGTGATTGACTTTTCCTATATGCAGTGAGAGCTGCCAGGTGTACTTTGATGGTTGAGAATTGCAAGCCAGATTTTGCTAGCTGCAATAGGTATGGAAGAATAACATCTTCTCCACATGCTGTGGGATCTATGTTCTTGTCCAAACATCAAATACAGAATCTTTTCCATTTTAAGGCATATTCTGATTTGGTAGATGGTCATTCTGTTTCTCTTAGAACATCCATGCAATCTTGCGGCAAGTTAAGGTGACCATACTGCACTAGCTCAGGAGCCATGCTGCCAAATTCAACGACGAGAGGTTGAATGTCTCATCTGCCGTCCGAATTTCATCAGGTCTGGCCTGCATGGCAGCCCGAGATGTGGACTGAGTGACCGGTGAAGAAGGTCTGGAAACAACCATTGTCGGGCCATTCCTGAGCAATGAGGATCATCCTCGTTTTGGAGCTGGACAGTTTCATCATTACTGCTGGGATCAGGGGAAGTGGAGGAAAGGCGAAAGAAATTTGTTTGAGCACTCTATCCTTAGGGCATTCCCGTTTTGTCCCTGGATAGGAGTACCTGGAGGCTAAGTTTAGGCATTAGTTGTCTGCGTTGCGAACAGATCTATAGAAGAGGTGCCCCACATGGAGAAGATGTATTGTACGATGTCGTCGTGCAGCACCCACTCATGATTTTCATCTAACGCTCTGCTGAAAGCGTCTGAGGGAACATTCTCTATGCCAGGGAGGTGAGTCACTGTTACTGTTAGGTTCCTGGCCAGACGCCAGTTCCATATTGTTTGTGCCTCCAGTGACAGAGTTCGGGATGTGGTGCCCCCTGCTCGTTCAGGTAATACATGGTGACTGTACTGCCTTTCTGAACAAGTAGAGTGTTTGTGGTGAATGCTGGGAAAAAGGCTTTGAGTGCCAGATGAACTGCCCGTAACTCTAGGAGATTGATGTAACATGATTTCTCCTTCTGAGACCAAGAGCCTTGAATCTGCAGATGATCGATATGGGCACCCCATCCTTGCAACAATGCGTTTGTGACTATTGTCTGTGTGGGGACTTGCAGGTGGAAGGGCATCCCTTTCAGAAGATTGTTCGGAGACCACCACCACTTAAGGGACCGTGTTGCATGTGGGGAGAGAGTAATCCTGCCCTCCCAATTGTTTATCATCTGATTTCATTGATTTTCTAGACACTCCTGCAAGGGTCTCATGTGGAGGCGAGGGTTGAGAGTGAGGTGGATGCATGAAGCCATCGATCCTAGGAGAGATGAGACTATTCTTGCTGTTGAATGAGACGCTTTCTCAAGAGCGTGACATTTCAGAAGGATCGATAAACGTCGCTCCGCCAAAGAAAACACCTTTGCTTGAATGGTGTCGATTGCAGCGACTAAGTAGTGCAGCCTCTGGACAGGTGATGACGTTGACTTGACGAGGTTGACCTGGAGCCCTAACTGTTGAAGTTGGTAAGTCCAATTGAAATGTGGTTGGGCTTCTTAAGATGTGGATGCCTTTATGAGCCAATCGCCTAGATAGGGATACACAAAGATTCAATGCTTTCTTAGATGGGCTGCCACCACAGCCACACAGTTGGAGAACGTTCTGGGTGCTGACTTGAGGCGGAATGGGAGCACTGCAAATCGGTAATGGTCTTGTCCCACAAGAAACCTTAAGAACTTTGAAGGCTTCCTGGCAATGGGAATGTGGACGTATGCATTGTGAAGATCGATAGAACAGAGCCAATCTCCCTGCTGAAGCTTGGGATATATCTAATGCAAAGCCAGCATTCAGAATCAAGATTGAGAATAGGTCTTTCTTTGGTCCCAGGAAATACCTTGAGTAAATTCCTTTTCCACGTTGATCGGTAGGAACTGGTTCTATCACCTTCTTTTGCAATATTATGTTGACCTCTGCCCTGAGAGAATCAGGATGGGACATGTAAGGCTTCGGTGGAATAGAAGGAGGAGGGTTGGTAAACCTGAGACAATAACCATTTTGAATAATAATCAGAACCCAGGCGTCTGATGTGATGGGTTGCCACTCTGTCAGGTAAGGCAAGAAACTTCCCCCTAACGGAGTGGTTAATGGAAGAGGGGGAAGGAAAGGCTCAGGGTTTAGAAGCAGATGGTTGATGTCTTCCTTGGGCGGTTTGTTGAGGGGAACGACCACACATTTGTTTGTGCTGAGATTGGTATCATCTCTGGTGGTGTTGTTGAGATGTAGGTGGCACCCACTGCGGAGTTTGGAATCTCTGTGAAAAAAACATGCAGTGATAAGGACGGAACCACTTATGCTGTTCTCTAGGTTTTTCAATGCCTACAGCTTTAAGAGTGTTTGGTTCTGATTTCTTTCTAGACATCTCATTATCAGTGTGAGAAAAAAAACAGAGTAGAACCCGAAAATGGATGGTTCTGTATTCTTTGTTGTGCTTCTGGCTTCAGAGAGGTAAGAAGGAGCTATGAGTGCCTTCTCAGGAATTCAATGACAATATCCATTCGCTGCTAAAAAGAATTGCATGCTGCGCTAATTATGTGATTAGAAACCATAGCACCTTCATTGATGATTTCAAGGAAATCTTTTTTTATCTTTGGGAAGATGATCAACAAATTGTAGAATGGAATCCCAACGAGCATGGTCATATCTGCCCAAGAGGGCTGTGGCACTGGCTGTCTTCATGGAAATGTCAGATGTTGAGCAAACTTTGCAGCCTGCTGTGTCTAGCTTTTTGTTCTCCTGGTCTGGTGGAGGAGGGTGAAGGAGAAGTAGCATGCACCTTCTTAGTGGCTACAATAACCACAGAATCTGGTGATGGGTCTGCCCTAGAAATAAAGGATCCTGCTCTGGAGGACGATATTTCTTTTGGAGCATAGAAGGCATGGGCTTTTCTTGTGTCAGAAATAAGTCCATCGCCACTTCTAGGAGACCTGGAAGCAAGGGCCTTGCGAAAGAACGTTGGTGTAAGGTCTCAAAGATTACAAATGTTGTCGTTGTAGGTGCTGCCATGGGAATATTACGTTTTGTAGCACCTCGGACAAGAACTTCCTGAAAGGTGTTTACGTCATCAATTGGAGAGACTCAGGTGTTGGAGGGTCAGACAAAGTTGGAGTATAGTCTCTGGTAGACAAGGAGGAATGACATAGATGGGATCAAGATCTTGATCTATTGGTAGAGCCATGACGGTGGTGATGTCTCGAACTAGAAGAACCATGATGCAAATGTCTTGAGGAGCCGATACGAGTCATAGGAGCCGGTTCAGAGGGTGGTACCGGAGGAGGTGCTACTTGAGGGAGAGGATCCGGTGGAGGCGGTGAAAGCGATGAAGGCATTGTCATATGTGGAGGAGGAGATGGTTGAGAAGTTGATGGAACCATCACGAGAGAAGGAGAAGATTCAGATGTGGAGTAAATCCTCCTCCTCTGTGACCTCCTCGACAAGCTCTTGGACGTCGATTTGTTCCTCTCAACGTCGATCCTTCATGACGATGACAGAGAAGTACTTCTCAACATCGGATGTCCATGTCTCCTCGACAGCGTGTTAACGTTAGACATCGAGAAGCGTTGAGATGCCACGACGGCGAACATGTCGGCCCTGTTGCTTTCCTGCCCCAGGACCTGCGTAGTTTCTGGCCAGAACTACGTTTCTGGGACGTTCCTGGTCCACTGGCCGATGAAGTGAGAGCCCTGGTGGAAGACTGGCCTTTCCCTCGCTCTAAGGTCCTAGTGGTAGGCTGCTTTCTTCTTCTGCTGTCCTCTCTGGCCTAGAGACTAATTTTCTCTCTGTCATGCAGTGTGTGCCTGGATACGTTTTTACATATATCACAGGCATCAGGTATATGAGTAGACGGAAGGCAGATAATACAGACCTCATGTGGGTTTGTTTTAGCCTTCTTCCTGCCACAACGAAAGCACATGTCAAAAAGTGAACATATTTGGATGGAAAAATACCTTAAATTTCTGTCAGTATTTTACAAAAAAAATGACGGAAAATTGTCAGGCAAGACCTCTAAATAGGTGGAGCTCAATGCTTCAGGGTCCTGTCAGCAGGAGCCTTAAAAATAAACTGAGGTAACTGCCTCTTGCTGAGCATGATGGGATAGGGGAGGACCAGCTGCTCTTAAAGGCACAGCTTTACTTTTTAGTCTGTATAATGGCAGCATATGGGCTACTCTGCCCTGCACGCCTTCATCCTTATATAATACTGCAAAAAGGTTTGTGAAAGATTTTTTCTGTGAAATCTTAAAAATATTCATGCATTTGAATGCATATCTGCCTTACAGGACCTTTTTCAACAAAACAGGATGAACAATTTTGGCCTTTGTAGCCTCGCCCTTAGGCTGCATAATGACATTCTTAAGTGACTTTGAAGGCCTTCCTGAAGAAAAGCGAATATCAACACTTATGAAGACATTTTCAGAAAAAGTGCTCCAGGGTCCCCCCGCAGGCGAGCAGAACTATTGAGAGCTTATGACTATACATGGAAATGAGAGAACCTAGGTTACACTTCCTTTTTGTTCACTGCTTTCTTTCTTTTTTATGATAAGACATGCTCAAGCATATCCTCATAAGGAATGAGACAAGGAAGGAGATGATGATGAGGTAATGCTATTACTACTTTCTGAAAATCTCAAATTCATTGATTATTCCTTGTTCCAGTACTTATAAATCTCCCAACCTCCCTCCGTTCTTCCGGGTATTCTTATAGTTTGAAAGGGCTTTGGTAAATGGTGAGGAAGTGCGAAGGGAGGTTTCAAGGGAGTGGCCAGAGGTCAATGGGGTAAAAAGGGAAAACAGCTTTGGAGGCTGTGTAATAGGGGTGCATGAGATAAACTTTACAATGTCAGCACTGGGATGAGGAAGAGAATAGGAGTGATGAATATTACCGATAAATAACTCAGGCATTGTTTACTATCAAGTACCTGGAAGTTCACCTCTTGCATTGGAAGAGATAAGAGCTACTAGCGTTGAAGTGGTGATAGACCTTGTGTATCAAAGCCCTGCAAACAGCCAATTTCCCAAATGACATACTCGGAGGACAAACGTTATGACAACTTTAGAACAGGCAGGTTCTAAGGAAAGGCCAAGAAGTACATAGAGAAGGACTTGATTAGCGCATAGAGGAAACAGAATCTACTGCTGCTAGAACGTAAAGATAATTAAAAAACTCTAACAGGGACACATCAACCATTATGATGAGTGCCTTTGAATATATGGAATAATATAATCATGTAACAATTAATTATGGCCTCTAGTGAAGGTAAGCGATGCACATTCTAGTACAAGGCTGTGTTGCACCAGGCCTCTGTGTGTAATCTACTCTCAAGGTATCGGAGAGGAGTCAGAGGGAGTATGAGGATGGCTAAGATGCATACGTTTGAGCGTGTCCTGGAAATACTGCATCATGTAGTAGGGCCAGAATCAGGGCCCTAAAAAATGCTGCATACCAGAAGAGTAAAACTATGATGTGCAAAAATGGCCAATATTTAATTAGCTCATATGTGACACATACTGGTTTACATCCCTTGTAGTTGTTCAAATACTAAAGAGACTGGTTTATAGATGAAAAATACTGCATGTGTCTTGGTATACACTGCACTGGCTCACACAAGTTGTATTGGTTTACATGCACTGTACTGGTTGAGGAATCAGTATGCTTGTTAATACATAGGTAAACTACTGCTATGCTAATTAAGCACATTTGTTTGCATTACAAAGCAGATGGTTAATGGTGTACATGTTTTATTTAAACACAACATATTTGTTTATGTTCTCAATACACCAGCTTATATCACCAGCACACTGCAGTGTCTGGTTAGTGCATTAGTGTATTCACAGTAAATACTGGACTACTTAGAACACAAAGGGTTGCATGCACAATATACCAATTTGCAGGCATACTGAGTGTGTTTGCCTTCATAATGAACTGGTTTATAGGCATAATTCTGCAGTTTCCATGCATACTCTAGTGTTGTGCATGGGTAACACAATGATCCACATGTTTAACATATTAGCTGAGATGCATAATATATTCATTGTCTTCATATTGTACTGGTAGTATTCATAGCACCCCGACGTGCATATCATGTTGACCTGGGAGAGTAACACATGGGTGTCAATGTTTAATGTAGGGAGGATTCATATATATATTTATTTACACACACTATACTGCTTTACTCCTGTAAGGTTTTGGCTTGCAAGTGCAATTTTCTACCAACTTTGGAGGTAGACTTGCATTGCAGCATGGTTTGTACACATAATACATTGCTTCATAAATTGTGATTGATTGGTTGATTTGTGCATGTAAGATTCTGGGAGTAATGTACAATATATTGGTTTGAAACCATTAGGTGTTGGTTGGCATGCATGTCATACTAGTTCCCATGCATGAATAGTGGTTTGTATAAACACCACACTTATTTGCATGTGTAATTTACTAGTTGACACACAGTTCTATGGCTCTTATACAGTATACGTTGGTTCATTCTTGTAATGTTCTCGTTGTGTGTCATATATTGGTTAAAATGTTAAACCATTTGTTGTAAAGCATTACATGCTGATTTGCTTGCATGATGGTACTAGTGCTCAAAAGTAACCTATGGGTTTGCAGGTTTACCATGTAAGCTGTCATGTGTAAATTACTGGTAGGCATGTATCACTGTATAGTTCACATGAATAACACCGTGGTTTGCAAGTACGATTTATGTGCATGTAAAAACAAGGCCCTATTTTCTAAAATAACAGTAATTTGTGTGCACTATGTAAATGAAAAACTTTTGATGTGCCCTCTACATATCATATATCTGCACTACACCTCTGCTTGGATGGCTCTTACATTGAAGCCTGTGCTTCATGAATTGGCTTGACTCAGCAGATTAGAGGGGACAGACAATGAGAAGAGTCACAAGGAGTTGGGAAGCTGGAGACTCCGTATTCTCAAGTTCTGGGAGAAGCCACTTCTTGTGAGGCTGAGAAAAACTTGCTGTTATTCCACAGAAGTAAATGCTTTGCTTCTTTTGTTCATGTTCACTATTCACAACTGCAAGGCTATGCTTTTAAAAGTAATATTTAACATTTTAAACTGTGTTGGATTTTTTTCCATTTTAATTTTTATTCAGCAGATTATCAAAAACATTTGAACGTTATTTTAAAGGGTGTGCTCATAGCTGACATGTTTTCAGTTTTCTCATGTATGACATGCCCATGTTACCGTTGTGTTTGAATGTGGGATTTCAATCCTGTGACCTTTTTTCAAGAGTGAAACAAGGCAGTTATATCTGTTATTAACTGACCACTTTTTCTGAAATGTAATAGACTCAAAGAAACTTTAAAAAGCTGTAGTAGCCTGGGGCAGTTGGGATTAAAAGGACTTTGAGGGTCATTATGACCCTGCAGGTCACCAAACCGCCAGGGTCACGGTGGCAGTCAGACCGCCGCAGTCGTGGCGGTTCAACTGTCGCATTATGACAGTGACGGAGCCGCCACGGTCAAACCACCGACACCACCGGCTGCCGCCAGCCTGCAGCCTGGGGGCTGTAATCACCAGGTCAGTGCTGCAAGCATTGTTGCCCTGGGGAATACGAGTCCCCATTTGCCAGCCTGTCCATGGTGGTTTACACTGCCATGAAAGGCTCGTGGAATGGGGGGACTCGGGGTCCCTGCACTTGGCATGGGCAGTGCAGGGGCCCCCATGCACAGACATATTGCACATTCCACTTCCCGAATTACGGGCAGTGGAATGCACGACGAGTGCTGCTGCACCCGCTTCACAGCTACATTGCCGCTGGCTCCATTAGAAGCCGGCTGCAATGTTAAGGCCCTGTTCCCTGCTGGGTTGGCGGGCAAAAACACTGTTTCTACTTGCCGGCCAAGCGGGGAACTCAAATTAGGGCTGGCGGGGTTCAGGCCGCCCGTGTGGCCTGATGGTGATAGGACACTGGTGGCAATGAAGGCCTATACTGGCACACCAGACCTCTGTCATGAGCTAGACCCTGCTATTCACAGGCAGAGTATGTACAAGCTTAAATCTGCAGCTTTTGCTGCAGCATCTCAAGTGTGTCAAATGTGCCATACGGAAAGTGCACAGAGGCAGTGCAGAGCACCAGGGCTCAACAGTCTGACTCCTAACACCATGGGCAGTCAAAGGCTGACACAGACTTCACTGGTAGTATTGTCTCCATGAAAATAGTCCTGTGGGAAAGAAATCCACCAGTGAAGTCACTAACATTGCAGCCTGCTTCCAGAAATTGTAGGACACTCTATGACAATCCATCTTTAGGATCAAGTGCCTAGACTTCTGTACCACAAGAAAACTAAGGTGCTAGCCATCATGCACTACCCATCCTTCACTTATCACTCATCAGGAAACGCCTACCATCCTTCCTCTTCTTCCTGTGCAGTTCAATATTCCCTTTCTCTTCTCCTTCCTCTGCAGTTTTGCTGGTCATCCTTTTATTCTCAGTCTCTGCCCCACCATGGTCTTCTCAGTGTCTCACCCTGTCCCAATTGTTCCACGTTTGTTTTAATAACTGTTACTAACCTTCGTCTTTCCTCCATATGCTCCATTGTATCACTCATCTACCAGTCATTCTTTTTTCTCCCTCATGTCTCTGCTTCTCTAAATATCTTCCCCTCCTTTTATGTTTTCTTTCTCTTACCTTTCCAGCTCTTTCTGTATCCCTTGTCTCACTTTCCCAGCACACACTTCCTGTTAGTTTACCCTCTGTTCTCCCCATTTCCTTTTGTCTATTATCACCTTTAGTTTCACCACATATCACCTCTCTTTATCCTACCTTCACTCTCCCATACCCTGTCTTTCACTACTCTTTCTCTCTCTCTCTCCTCACACGTCCTCCTCATTTCATCTCACCACTTTCTCGTCCTCCTCCCCTACTGGTTAGGCCCCTTTCCTTACTTTTTCAAACACTCTCCTCGACACTCCCTGGAAATGGTGTTTCAATATCCTGTAAAGTGAAAGGGGCTCTGTCATGCAGTCTGTCATACAGTGTTTCGTTTCCATGTGACTCTTTACATTGTAACACATTCTCTTATGACTTTCTATACAACATCATGCTGCATTCTGGCTGTTGTAATTAGAATCTTTAGATTACCAGTCTATATGCTCAATGGGCAAGTGCTGCTGTCTAAAATGGTATGCTTATGACTAACAAAAGGTCTCAGACTTGACAAAACCACTTAGCAGCTACGATAGCTCACTAGTATTGTGGAAACTCCCTACAGGTGCAAGAGGTCAGAGTTCCTTGCAGGTACAAGACAGGTCAGTGGATTGTTGACTGATAACGTAGTTCAGTGTTCTGGACACCTAACCTAGACCTGCAAGACAGCATGTTTGAATTTTAAACTAACAAAGTGACTGGAGAAACTTTGACTTTAATAGGTTCTCTAGAATATATCTGTCAGCCATGATCCTCAGAGTGCATATTCTCCACATAGCACCAACTTCACAGGCAATGAGCTGCTGTGAAAGTGTAAGAAAATAAGTTACTTACCTGTAACTGTAGTTCTCCAGTATTGGAATCTTTCATAGATTCACATGCTTGAATCCTTCCCCGTCGTCGAGATGGAAGCCCCCGGTACATCAAAACATCTATACATACAGGTTACTGCAATGAAAAAAGGTCCAAGGCCTTCACTTTAGCAGCCCATCCTCATCATTATGAGAAAAATGTCCAAAGTAAGGCCCTGCCAATCAGGCTTCCTCTCCCTCTAGAACCCACAGGATTGGAGCTCCCTTCCCTCAGATTTTCTACCGCATGTCATGCTAGGGAGTATCCATTGAGCTCTGCCCAGTCAACACTTCAGAAAACTTCATTTTTGCTATTTTTCCTCAGAAAAAGGATTTCCTACAGCAAGTAAGGTGTCTTCTTCTTACTTTACTAAAGGAAACTCTATTTTGGAACGAATTCACCATGTCAGATAAAGAGAAGAAACGCCTTTTCAGAGCCTGTAAGACCTGTGGGAAGAAGAGGTGGCACTCTGAGGACCCACACAGAGACTGTATTTACTGCCTCTACCCTGACCATGTGGCCATAGACTGCAAGGTTTGCAGGACCTTTTCTAATAAAACACTTAATCAGGAGCAGATGGTTTCTTTGCCAGGATCACTTATAGCTGATCTACAGCTTTTGTTGGACGATTACTGAAGGTGGTTTCCACCAGCTGGCTTGGAAGTTCAGCAGCCTGTTGCGCCCTCTATACCTTCTATTCCTGTCCATCCAGGAATCCAACCATCCCATGTACCGCCACAGACACCGATTTCCATCCCTACACAAGATTTGTCCTTGTCTGAATATGATGATGACAGAGAGAAGGGAGAATTACCGGACACAATAACAGAATGGGATGACTATCAAATTCCTACTCCGTCTTCTCCCTCTCCGTTTCCTGTAGATTCCCCTCCGGGTGACATCAGCGGTTTCCACAACCTGCTTGAAAGAGCTGCTAAACGATTTGAGTTGCCCATGCCCACAAAGCAGATGGACTGCTTTTTGTATGATTTTAAGGAGCCTTTTCAGAAGAGTGTTAGATCTATGCCGATTGTGGACTATATATGGAATAAGGGCATTAAAGTTATGAAGTACCCGGCCACGGTCACCCCGGTTCTACCTCGCTTTGACAAACGCCTCTGAGGATAACCTTACAGAGGGGGAAACTAGTGACCTGGAGGATAATTCCCTCCCTCCTGTCATAGTTAGGGAGGCCAGTATCCCTTAAACCCTGACTCCACAAGTGATAGTCAGAGATGCTCGTTCTCCCACAGGGGATTCCAGTAACTCTGGAAGCATTGAGGGCAGCCTCAATGAAGGTGACCTCCTGTTAGCCAGGCTGGCCAAAATATTGGCTTTGGAGAGACAGCTCCTAGCCATAGAGAGGGAAAGACAAGAGATGGGTCTAGCTCCCATCAATGGTGGCAGCAACTTAAATAGGGTCAGAGAAAATACTGACATGCTAAAAATCCCCAAAGGGATTGTAACAAAATATGAAGATGGTGATGACATCACCAAATGGTTCACAGCTTTTGAGAGGGCTTGTGCAACCAGAAAAGTAAACCGATCTCACTGGGGTGCTCTCCTTTGGGAAATGTTCACTGGAAAGTGTAGGGATAGACTCCTCACACTCTCTGGTAAAGATGCAGAATCCTATGATCTCATGAAGGCTACCCTGATTGAGGGCTTTGGATTCTCAACTGAGGAGTACAGGATTAAGTTCAGGGGGGCTCAAAAATCCTCGAGCCAGACCTGGGTTGATTTTGTTGTCTTCTCAGTCAAAACACTAGATGGGTGGATTAATGGCAGTGGTGTAAATGATTATGAAGGGCTGTATAATGTTTATGAAGGAACACCTTTTCAGTAATTGTTTCAATGATAAACTGCATCAGCATCTGGTAGACCTAGGTCCAATTTCTCCCCAAGAACTGGGAAAGAAGGCAGACCACTGAGTCAGGACAAGGGTGACCAAGACTTCCACAGGGGGTGACCAAAAGAAAAGGGTCACAAAGCCTCCCCAGGGGAAGAGTGTTGAGACATCCAAGGGAAAAAGTAAAGAGTCTTCTACAGGGCTCCAAAAACTTGCAGAGGAGGGTGGGTTCAAAGCCTCTTCACAACCCTCATTTGGGTACAAGGGTAAAAACGTTGATCCCAAAAAGGCCTGGTGTCACAGCTGTAGACAGCATGTACACTAAACTGGAGACAAGTCCTGTCCCAAGAAAGGTTCCACTTCAACTACTACTCCAGTTAGCACTGGAATAGCCAGTCTCCCGGTGGGATCAACAGTGTGCCCAGAACAAATCAGCGTCCACACTAAAGCTACATTAGTCTCTGAGGGTGGGGTGGACTTAACCACACTAGCTGCCTGGCTGCCTAACATGCAAAAATACAGGCAGCAGCTCTTTATTAATGGGACTAGAGTAGAGGGCCTGAGGGATACAGGTGCCAGTGTCACTATGGTGACAGACAAACTGGTTTCCCCAGGACAATACCTGAATGGACAAACTTATCCAGTCCCCAATGCTGACAATCAGACTAAAGTACATCCCATGGCTATGGTAACTTTAGAATGGGGAGGGGTCACTGGCCTGAAACAGGTGGTAGTCTCTTCTGCTATACTAGTAGAATGTCTGCTTGCAAATTATATGGAGTCCTCAGCATGGGCTGAGGTAGAACTCAAAACCCATGCAGCCATGCTGGGTATCCCTGAACTGGTGAGTGTCAAGACTTGGGCACAGTGCAGAGCTCAGGGTGAAAAAGAAGTGCAGGAGCCTGGAATAATGGCCCAACCTTCCAAGAGAAAAGGAAAGAAGACTGGGGAACCAGCTTCAGCACAGAAAAAGAAACAGAACCTCTCTTCTCAGGAAGAAGTTCTATCCTCTGAGGGAACTGAGCCTATGGAGTTAGAACCTTACAACGTTGAGCTCTTGGGCCCAGGGGGACCCACAAGGGAACAGCTGTGCAAGGGGCAAGAAACTTGTCCATCTCTTGAAGACCTAAGGCAGCAAGCTGCTGAACAAGAAAAAGGAATTGTCAGTGGAACACACAGAGTCTTATGGGAAGATGGACTCCTTTACACTGAGGCAAGATATCCCGAACATGGTGCCATTAGGAGAGTGGCAGTGCCTCAGGAGTTTAGGAAGTTCATTCTGATCTTAGCCCATGACATTCCCCTTGCTGGGCATTTGGGACAAACCAAGACATGGGAGAGGTTAGTCAACCATTTCTATTGGCCCAATATGTCCCAGAAGGTAAAGGAGTTTTGTGCCTCCTGTGCCACCTGTCAAGCCAGTGGTAAGACAGGTGGCCATTCAAAGGCCCCCCTCGTTCCACTTCCAATGGTGGGGGTCCCCTTTGAAAGAGTGGGAGTGGATATAGTGGGTCCACTTGAACCCCCCACAGCATCAGGGAATCAGTATATCCTAGTAGTAGTAAATCATGCTACTAGGTACCCTGAAGCAATTCCCCTTAGGTCCTCTACTGCCCCTGCAGTAGCCAAAGCGCTCATTGGTATTTTTTACCAGAGTGGGATTTCCTAAGGAGGTGGTTTCTGACAGAGGTACCAACTTCATATCAGCTTACCTAAAACATGTGTGGAATGAGTGTGGGGTGACTTACAAATTCACCACACCATACCATCCACAAACCAATGGTCTTGTTGAGAGATTTAACAAGACATTGAAGGGCATGATCAGGGGGCTCCCTGAAAAACTCAAAAGGAGATGGGATGTCCTCCTGCCATGCCTGCTTTTCACCTACAAAGAGGTGCCTCAGAAGGGAGTAGGGTTTTCCCCCTTTGAAATTCTGTTTGGCCATCCTGTTAGGGGACCACTAGCTCTTGTGAAAGAAGGCTGGGAGAGACCTCTCCATGAGCCTAAGCAAGATATAGTGGACTATGTACTAGGCCTACCTTCCAGGATGGCAGAGTACATGGAAAAGGCAAGTAAAAACCTTGAGGCCAGCCAACAGCTCCAGAGGATGTGGTATGACCAAAAGGCTGCTATGGTTGAGTTTCAGGCAGGGCAGAAAGTCTGGGTTCTGGAGCCTGTGGCTCCCAGGGCACTTCACGACAAATGGAGTCGCCCTTACCCAGTACTAGAGAAAAAGAGTCCGGTCACCTACCTGGTGGACCTAGGCACTAACAGGACCCCCAAAAGGGTGATCCATGTTGACCTCCTAAAATTCTTCCATGACAGGGAAGATGTAAACATGTTAATGGTTACAGATGAGGACCAGGAAGCAGAGAGTGAACGTCTCCCTGATCTCCTCTCCACTGACCCTAAAGATGGCACAGTAGATGGAGTGCTCTATTCAGACACCCTCTCTGGCCAACAGCAAGCTGACTGCAGGCAACTTCTCCAGAAGTTTGCCGAGCTCTTTTCCCTAACCCCTGGTAAGACACACCTCTGTACCCATGATGTGGACACAGGAGACAGCATGCCTGTCAAAAACAAAATATTCAGACAGTCTGACCAAGTTAAGGAAAGCATCAAAGTGGAAGTCCACAAGATGCTGGGGTTAGTCCCTGGGCTAGCCCAGTGGTCTTGATCCCCAAACCTCACACAAAAGATGGCAAGAGAGAGATGAGGTTCTGTGTGGAGTACAGAGGGCTTAATTTTGTCACCAAGACAGATGCTCACCCCATTCCAAGGGCAGATGAGCTGATTGATAAATTGGGTGCTGCCAAATACCTGAGTACCTTTGACTTGACAGCAGGGTACTGGCAAATAAGAATGGCACCAGGAAAGAGAAAACAGCACTCTCTACACCTGATGGGCACTACCAGTTTACTGTGATGCCCTTTGGCTTAAAGAATGCCCCTGCCACCTTCCAAAGGTTGGTGAATCAAGTCCTTGCTGGCTTGGAGTCCTTTAGTGCAGCTTATCTTGATGATATTGCTGTCTTTAGCTCCAGCTGGAAGGATCATCTGGTCCACCTGAAGAAGGTTTTGCAGGCCCTGCAAGCAGCAGGCCTCCCTATCAAGGCATCTAAATGTCAGATAGGGCAGGGTACTGTGGTTTACTTGGGACACCTTGTAGGTGGAGGCCAAGTTCAGCCACTCCAACCCAAGATCCAGACTATTCTGGACTGGGTAGCTCTAAAAGACCAGACTCAAGGCTTGACTGGTTACTATAGGAGGTTTGTGAAGGATTATGGATCAATAGTGACACCTCACACAGAACTTACCTCCATGAAAATGCCCAAGAACGTTAACTGGACCTTGGACTGTCAAAAGGCCTTTGACACCCTGAAGCAAGCAATGTGCACAGCACTAGTTTTGAAAGCTCCAGATTACTCTAAGCAGTTCATTGTGCCGACAGATGCCTCTGAACATGGGATAGGAGCAGTCCTGTCCCAAACAAATGAGGATGGCCTTGACCAGCCTGTTGCTTTTATTAGCAGGAGGTTACTCCCCAGGGAGCAGCGTTAGAGTGCCATTGAGAGGGAGGCCTTTGCTGTGGTCTGGTCCCTGAAGAAGTTGAGCATACCTTTTTGGTACTCACTTCATAGTTCAAACTGACCACAGACCTCAGAGATGGCTAATGCAAATGAAAGGAGATCCCTACAGGGAATGGACTTTATGGTGGAACACAGACCTGGGACTGCCCATGCCAATGCAGATGGCCTTTCCAGGTTCTTCCACTTAGAAAATAAAGACTCTCTTGGAAAAGGTTAGTCTCATCCTCTTTTGTTTTTTTTTGGGGGGGGGGGGAGGGGGGGAAACGGGGGGACAGGGTGGAGGTTGTGTAAGGAGGAGGCACAAAGAGGGTATAGCCACACTCCAGGACAGTAGCCATTGGCTACTGCCCTCCTGATCTAAACACACCCCTAAATCTAGTATTTAGGGGCGACCCAGGAAATCAGATTCCTGCAACCTACACAAAGAAGGACTGCTGACCTGAAAGCCCTGCAGAGACGACAACTGACGTGGGCCCAGCTCTATCGGCCTGTCTCCAGACTTAAAGAACCTGCACAGCGACACACCCGACAGGGACCAGGGGACTGCCCTGAACCGAAGGAGCAAAAAACTCCAGAGAACAGCGGCACTGTTCAAAAACAGCAACAACTTTCTTTCAACTTTCAAAGACTTCACTCTTCCCGCCGGAAACGTGAGACTTCACACACTGCACCAGACGCCCCCGGGCTCAAGCTCCAGAGAAGAACAAGTTACTTACCTTCGGTAACGAAGTATCCGGTAGAGACTATCTAGCTGCAGATTCCTTACCTTAGAATTCCCTGGCGTCAGCTTCGAATTCGGAGTTTTTTGTGAGTAGTACCCTGCGCGCGCGCCGTCGGACGGCGTCGTTCGGATCTGCGTGCGTCGATCAGCTCCGCGTGCGTCGTCAGCGTCGTTGGAGTCGTCTATGATGTCACGGTTGTCTATACAGGTGCCGTATCGGCGCGCGTACATCAGTGCTTTTCCACAACTTCCCGCGCCAGAAGCACAGAGTCATGGAAGAACCAACTAATACACTTTTAACCTCTTGGACTGTTTGGAGAAAAACACTATCATGCCTGTAAGAAAGGCAAAAGTTGCCAAAATGATACATATATATATATATATATATATATACACATATATATATATACACACACATATGCACATGAGAAAAAATTTCCCCAGAGCGGGGAGGCTTGGGTGGGTGTTAGGAATCTGCAGCTAGATAGAGTCTCAACCAGATACTTAGTTACCGAAGGTAAGTAACTTGTTCATCTGATAGACTTCTAGCTGCAGCTTCCTTACCTTAGAATAGATACCCAAGCTAAAACCCATGGTGGTGGGTCTGAAGGAATTTTTTTTTTTTTATATATTTTTTTTAATATAAGGAAGTCCTGCAAGACAGAACAGGCAAAATGCCCCTCTCTCCTCACCTGGCTATCCAGGCAATAGTGCTTCGCAAACGTGTGTAAAGAAGCCCACGTTGCAGCCTGACATATGTCCACCACCGGTACGCCACGTGCTAACGCAGTGGTAGCAGTTTTCCCCCTAGTGGAATGAGCTCTCAAGCCCTTGGGAGGCTGCTTCTTTGCCAAAGCGTAGCAGATCTTTATACAGAGAACGACCCAGCGCGAAATGGATTGTTTCTGTACTGCCCGACCCTTCTTTTCACCAACGTACCCCACAAAGAGTTGGTCGTCCACCCGGAACTCTTTAGTGCGGTCAAGGTAGAACGATAATGCTCTTTTTGGGTCCAGTCGATGGAGACGCTCCTCTTCCTTAGAGGGATGCGGTGGTGCAAAGAAGGTGGGCAGGGTGATACTTTGACCCAGATGGAAAGGGGTCACCACCTTGGGGAGAAAAGAGGCACGAGTTCTTAACACCACCTTGTCAAGTTATATCAATAGATAAGGAGGTTTAGAAGATAAAGCCTGCAGCTCGCTCACTCACTCTCCTGGCAGATGTAATTGCCACCAAAAAGGCTGTCGTAATAGTGAGCAGCCGGAGAGGACAGTTATGCAAGGGCTCGAAAGGAGCACACATAAGGAAGGTAGGAACCAGATTAAGATCCCACAGGGGCATAACGAAAGGCACAGGCGGGAACAGATGTACAAGCCCTTTCAAAAATCTCTGTACTATAGGTGATTTAAACAGAGATGGTTGATCAGGCAACTGAAGAAAAGCCGATAAGGCTGCAAGATAGCCCTTGAGAGTGCCCAAGGAGGAACCCTGCTGGGCTAGAGACAAAATAAACAAAAGGATGTTAGACAGAGAAGAAGAAAGAGGATCAACAGACCTCTCTGAACAATAAGAAACAAAACGTTTCCAACGGCAGGCGTATATTGACTTAGTAGAGGGACGCCTGGCTGCCAGAATGACATCACAGACCTCTGGAGGGAGGTCATAAACCATCAACTGTCGCCGCTCCATCTCCACGCATGAAGGCGCAGAGTTGACAGGTTCGGGTGGAGAACCTTCCCCTGCTGCTGCGACAGAAGATCCTCCAGAAGAGGCAGCCTCATTGGAGGACCAATGCTCATTTTGAGAAGCTCTGGATACCAAACTCTCCGTGCCCAATCTGGAGCCACAAGGATTTCTTGGGCCCGGTAGTTCTTGATTTTCTTGAGAACTCTGGGCAGAAGTGGTATAGGCGGAAAAGCGTACATGAGGCCTGAACTTCACTTGCGACGAAAAGCGTCACCTAGCGATAGCCCCCTTGGAAACTCCAACGCGCAAAACTGCTGACATTGCGCATTCTCTGCAGAGGCGAACAGATCTAACCAAGGCTCTCCCCACTGCTGAAAGAGTCCTTGCGCCACCTCCGGATGAAGACGCCATTCGTGATCCTCTAAGCATTTTCGGTTGAGTTCGTCTGCTCTGGCGTTCAGAGAACGTGCCAGGTGTTGAACCACCAGGGTCATGCCCTGCTGTTCCAGCCATGTCCAGAGGCGTAAAGCCTCTTGACAAAGGGTCCATGACCCCACACCGCCCTGCTTGTTGTAGTACCACATTGCGGTAGTGTTGTCCGTGAACACCTGCACCACATTCCCTTTCACAACAGGAAGAAATGCTTTTAATGCTAGCCGGATCGCCTGAAGCACCAACAAGTTGATGTGGAGCCCGGATTCCGCCGGAGACCAATGACCTCTGATCTCCACCTCCCCCAGATGGCCGCCCCATCCCAGAAGTGACGCATCTGTCACTACCTTTAGATCTGGTTGGGGAAGGGAGAGGGGTCTGCCCTTGACCCACTCGCAGTTCACTAACCACCACTGCAGATCTTCCGCAGTCCTCTCCGAGATCTGAACCACGTCGGTAAGATTTCCCTGATGCTGTGCCCATTGGAACTTCAGGTCCCACTGCAGAGCCCTCATGCGCCATCTGGTATGCTTGACCAACAGGATGCAGGAAGCCATGAGTCCCAGCAGCCTCAGAGTCTGTCTCACCAAGATCCAGGATAGAGGCCGAAACATCGGAATCATAACCTGAATATCCTGAACCCACTGAGCCGGAGGATAAGCCCGATACTGCACTGTGTCCAGAACAGCTCCGATGAAAGAGCTTCTGAGAGGGAGTCAGGTGTGACTTCGGCACATTTATAGTGAACCCCAGCGAATGCAAGAGGTCCGCCGTCGTCTGGAGGTGGGTGACGAGAGCCTGGGGCGTAGGAGCCTTCAATAGCCAATCGTCCAGGTAGGGGAAGACTGAAATCCCTGACCTGCGCAAATGAGCTGCCACCACTGCCATCACCTTTGTGAACACCCCAGGGGCACTGGTGAGACCGAAAGGAAGCACGGTAAACTGAAAGTGCTCGTGGCCCACCTTGAACCGCAGGTAACGCCTGTGGCTTGGCAGGATAGGAATATGAAAATACGCATCCTGCAAATCCAACGCTACCATCCAGCCTCCTTGGTCTAGGGCAGACAAAACCTGAGCAAGAGTGAGCATCTTGAATTTCTCCTTCTTGAGGAAGAGATTGACGTCCCTTAAATCCAAAATAGGGCGAAGGCCTTTTTTCTTTTTGGGAATCAGAAAGTAGCGGGAATAACAACCACTGTCTACTTCTGATATCGGGACTCTTTCTATGGCTCCCTTGGCCAAAAGAGCCGAAACTTCCTTGCGGAGCAAAGCTAAATGGTCCTCCATCAGCCATTCCTTTGTCGGAGGGATAGAAGGAGGGGAAGACTGGAAGGGAAGGGAGTAGCCATTCCGTATGATCTGCAGGACCCACTTGTCCGTGGTGATGGAAAGCCAGTGAGGGAGATGAAAACGAATCCTCCCTCCAACTGGACGGACGTGATCCTGCAGAACCACACAAGGAGGGCTTGGGCGCAGTGGAGGGGGGCTGTGTGGCGGTCGACCTCTGGCCAGACCCTCTGGGTCTGATGGTACCACGACCTCTTCCGGGATGCTGTGAAGCCTGAGGACGGTGGCTAAATTGTGGCTGGCGTGGCACCACGCCCCTCCCGAAGCCTCGGAAGGGGCGAAAGACAGACTGCTGTTGTGCCGGCGTTGAAAGGCCCAAGGATCTGGCCGTGGCTCGAGAATCCTTGAACCTCTCAAGCGCGGAGTCTTCCTTTTCACCAAAAAGGCGAGAGCCATCAAAGGGCATGTCCATCAAGCTGGACTGGACATCCCCTGAAAAACCAGTAGAACGTAGCCAGGCGTGGCGACGAAGGGCCACTGACTATGAAATCGCTCTGCCCAGTGAGTCGGTCGTATCCAAGCCACACCGGATTGTAAACTCGGCTGCATCTCTCCCATCCTTTACAGCCTGGGTGAGACTGTCCCGTACGCCCTACAGGACCTGGGGCAGCACTTGCGCCACCGTATCCCATAAAGTATGGGAATAACGGCCCAATAGGCAAGAGGTGTTTACAGACCTCAATGCCAGGCTGGAGGAAGAAAACATCTTCTTCCCAAGCTGATCCAGCCTCTTGGATTCCCTATCCGGGGGAGCGGAAGGGAAGGCACCACGTAAAGTAGAGGCTTGGACAACCAAGCTCTCAGGAGTGGGGTGTTGTGTCAGGAAACTAGGGTCGCTGGGAGTGGGTCTATGGCGGCGGCCGACCATCCTATTCACAGGAGCCCCTGTGCTGGGTTTGGACCACGTACCCAGAAGGACGTCTGTAAGAGCCTCATTGAAGGGCAACAACGGTTCCGATGTTGACACCCCCGGCTGAAGCACTTCTGTCAGGATATTTGTCCTGACTGGCACCGTAGGCAAATCTAGGCCCAAGACCTCAGCTGCCCTACGCACCACCAGAGCGAAAGAAGCCCCCTCCTCCGTAGCCACATTAGGAGGAGAGAGCATACCAGTATCTGGAGATGTGTCCAGTTCACTGGCTTCCCCGAGATCCACATACCAGTCCTGCTGCAATCCTGATTCTAAAGGGTCCTCAGACCCCTCCCATTCCTCTCCTGCGTCTGGCTGTTCCAAATAATGCTCAGACAATGATCTGGGCTGAATCGGCTCCGTCAGAGTCAACATCGTACGACGTCGCTCAGGATTATCCGGAATAACGATGGGGCTGCCACCGGTGAGCGCCGGTGGCCGAATCGTCGATGAATCCGAAGGGGCCGCTGCTGACCCCGCGGGGCCCAAAGACCCACCGAGGGTACAGCCCGCTCAAGGACGAGACGCATGGCCTCGTAAAATTCTTTAATTTGAGCGGGGGTCGATCCGGTCCCCGGAAAGGGGGGAAGACGCGGAGTCGACCCTGGCGACGGCTCCGCAGAACCGTGCTCGGAACGTCAACGTTCCCTAGACGCCTCGTCGGCCGACGGGCATGGTGAAGACGAAGTCCGCTTGGACTTCTTCTTCTTCTTGTGCCTTTTACCTTCCGATGACCTCGAATGCGAGGAAGAGGACTTGGGGCTCCGGGAGAGGTGCCACGACCTCCTCCTACTGCGAGACCGTGACCTCCGCGGAGTCGCGCCGACCGAAGACGAATGTCGGGGCGCAAGAAGCTTAAGGGATCTCTCCCTCAAGGCCTTCGGCGCCATGGCCCGACAATCGGAGCACGAGGTGAAATTGTGGTCCTTGTCCAAGCACCAAAGACAAACTCGGTGCGGATCCGTCACCGACATGGTGCGATGACACGCACCACACGGCTTGAATCCTGTCTTTCTCAAAGACATGACTCCAAACAGTCAAAAAAGCATCGACAAACCGTCGAAGCAGGGTAGCTCTTTCCAAAACAGCGCTTAACCGGCGCGGAAGGAAATTAACTGACGTACGCGCACCGTGACGGCGTCTATATAGACAACCGTGACATCATAGACGACTCCAATGACGCCGACGACGCACGCCGAGCTGGTCGACGAACTGGATCCGAACGACACCGTCCGACGGCGCGCGCGCAGGGTACTGCTCACAAAAAACTCCGGATTCGAAGCTTACGCCAGGGAATTCTAAGGTAAGGAAGCTGCAGCTAGAAGTCTCTATCAGATTCAACATTGCAGGGAGGACTTCCAGGCAACTGCAACCTCTTGAGTAACCTGAGACGACCCCCTGGAAGCCCACAGCGACACATGCAGAGAGGATCCAGAGGCTCCCCCCGACTGTGACTGCCTGGAACAAAGAACCCGTCCAATGCCTGGACCGAGCACTGCACCCGCAGCCCCCAGGACCAGAGGGAATCGAACTCCAGTGCAGGAGTGACCATCAGGCAACCCTCTGCCTAGCCCAGTCGTGGCTGGCCGGAGAAGCCCCCCAGTGCCCTGCCTGCACTGCTAGAGTGACCCCCGGGTCCCTCCATTGATTCCTACTGAAAACCCGATGCCTGCTAAGCACACTGCACCCAGGCGCCCCTATGCCGCTGAGGGTGTGTTTTGTGTGCCTTCTTGTGTCCCCCCAGTACTCTACAAAACCCCCTTGGCCAGCCTTCCGAAGACACAGGTACTTACCTGTTGGCAGACTGGAACCTGAGCACCCCTGTTCTCCATAGGCACCTATGTGTTTTGGGCCCTCCTTTGACCTCTGCACCTGACCAGCCCTGTGTTGCTGGTGCAGTGACTTTGGGGTTGCCTTGAACCCCCCAACGGTGGGCTGCCTATGCCCAGGAACTTGAACTTTTAAGTGCCTACTTACCTGAAAAATTAACCAATACTTACCTCCCCCAGGAACTGTTGATTTTTGCAGTGTCCACTTTTAAAAAAGCTTATTGCCATTTTAACTAAAACTGTATGTTACTGCTCTAATTCAAAGTTCCTTACTTACCTCTGTGGAGTACCTTGCAAATTATGTATGTACTTCAAATCTTGAATCTTGTAGTTCTAAAATAAATTAAGAAAATATATTTTTCTATACATAAACTATTGGCCTGGAGCTAAGCCTTTGAGTGTGTGTTCTTCATTTATTGCCTGTGTGTGTACAACAAATGCTTAACACTACCCTCTGATAAGGCTACTGCTCGACCACACTACCACACAATAGAGCATTAGAATTATTTAATTTTGCCACTATCTTACCTCTAAGGGGAACCCTTGGACTCTATGCACACTACTTTGAGGTAGTATATACAGAGCCAACTACCTACAGGTATTTACTGATGTACTGAATGAATCTGAATCGTCATTGCCCCGTCATCATGAATATATGCTCCTGTGACCCCACAGTCTAAAATAACCTGGAATATATACAGCTTTTTCATCACTGGAAAGAACAGTGACTTGAGATAGGAACAAGTGCAAATTAGAGTCTTTGGAAGATAATCCAACATATGGAAGCCAATGATTACCCATCTCTTTCTACATTGGAACAAATAGGCTGTGGTGTTTCCTGAATTCCTGATAGGATGAATGAGGCACAGGCTAACTACATGTATATCAAGACCATATAATAGACAGAAAGCTAGCTTTATGCCTGTGGTCATTTTCAGCCTCATACCAAATACCCTTTTACGGTACCTATTTCCACAAGCTTATCCTGCTAAAATGTGGAATCAGTGGAGTTAGTCTCAGTATTTTGGCGAGTGTATATCTGAGACTTATGAGGAAATCAAAAATTACGCTCAAGTTCAAAATGTGAAACTTTCCTGTAGATTATGATTGATATGAAGAGCGGATTCTAATCCAAAAGGGATGTAGATTGAAGGACGGTACAAATTTGTCTTTAATGCCCTCTTCTGAACCTCTCCTGAATAATTCAATTGCGTTCTCTCCGAGGTAATGTCAGATGGCGAAATGAGTAACATAATACAGAATATAATATAGCAAATAAAGCTTTTTCTGTTGAAAATACACAAGCCGGTCTTTCAAACATACTAAACAATATTTGGAAATGTACAATGCCATTCAGAAAGGAACTTGATTCAGACATCAAAGGAGATGCTAAAGCCAAAGCAAGCTCCTTATAAAAAGATGATCAGATAGCTCATCTTAGAGCGAGGTGAAAAGCAAAACGAACTGACAAGGTGTCAAGAAATTTGTTTAGCTTAGGTGAGTCAGAATGGCGAAGAGCACTGGGGCTAACTAACAGAAGGTCTAAAGCAGCAAATTTTTGTCTGGGCACACCACTGCTACTACATAATTGTTTAATTCTTGAGCTTGCTGCCAAAGTTCTGTAGCCAGGCCCTACGATAGATATATTGCAGAATAAGTGCTAAAAAAAAGTTGTTGGTGTCGCCATCAGCCACCTGATGTTCGCTATAGTTGCACTTTTTTCACTTGTCGAAGCTGTCGGAAGTTTGGGCAACTCCTTCCTGTAGCCAGTAGGTTGACTAACAATTTTGAAAAACAAATGGAATTAAAACATGTCCCTTTGAGGAGTTACTAACTGGAGGAAAAAGACAAGCAGCATAAAAAATCATCTCAGGGTAGTCAGAAAAGTTTGAGAACTTTAGAGGAGCGTTGCACTCACAAACTCAAAACAACAGAAGGCGAGGAACAATCCTACATATGTAGAATTTCAGAAGAAGGAACAAAAGAACAGATTTAAAATTAAGGAAAAAGTTCAGTGGCAAAAATGTGTAGCTAGGGAGAGGCGTAGTGTCCATTGACCAAACGTTGCCAGTGCACCATGCATGGTGCTGATGGTTCAAAACAAGTCACATCCTGTTGTGAAAGAACAAGAAAAATGAGAGACTGGAAAATATACCATCTTGGACAAGGCCTGTTGACTCTTAAAGGGATCAGGAATTATGTAAGGGTAAGTAAGTTAACAACTGCCCACCGGACCCCCAAACGATTCACTTGCAGAACATGATGAATATAAGGGCCTAACTAAGCACAAGACTGGACTTGCACATCAGTGTCCCTTTCCAGAAAGTCGTGCAGGAAGGAACATGGGCTCTCTCTTCTGAAAGGATGTGCAGGTGAGGAGACAAGGCACAGAGCAGCTAGGAACCCAGACACGACAGATGCACCTCGGAGAGGTAGGTCCACACACCAACAAGCTGTCTGAGCAGCACAATATGGAAGGGGATAACCTACTTTGACAATCTTAACAACCCAGTGATCAGACAGTGTCAGAAGGCAATCAATGTTGAATTCAGCTCCCTACTTGACCCAGATTCGTGTTTGAGAGCACACTAACAATACTTGAAAGTGGTGCCTGAAGAAGACGAGAAGGTGATTCATGATGCTGCTGGAGTCCTCGTCCTTTGACACCACCCCTACCCTATTGTCATAAAAAAGCTGTGGAATGGGTGGAGTAGGCAGACACAGGTGGAAAACGAGGCCCACAGTTATTTTCCTGCTGGAGCGCAAGAAGCTGCTCTGCTCTTTTTAAAATGCTCCAAGGCCACATCAGGCGCCTTGCCAAGGAGTTTGGCCCCAATAAAAGGCATGTAAATCGAAGAAGCTTGGAATTCAGCAGAAAATCTAGTGAAGCTTATCAAGAATTGTACAAGCAGCTACTTCAGTGATGTAGTGCAGCGGTCAGAGAAACCGCCTCGAGAGCTAGAGATCCGGGTTCGATTCTCGGTGTCGGCAAACTGTCCTGTGACATTGGGCAAATCACTTAATCTCCTCATGCTCATGGACAGCGCCTTCAGACCGTCACAGGTGATAAGTTGCACTATATAAATCTACATTATATTTACAACCACTATTTGAGAGTATCATGCTAGAGATGAAGATTCAAATTACAAACTTTATGGATGCTTTTGGATAGAAACTCGATTTTCAAATTGAAAATGGCTTGAAACTGGTCTTCTTGGATGACATCCTGCCACACTAGGAGAAAATCCACAAAAACATCTCGACAAAGCGTCAAAAAAGCTCAGTCAAAAAGTGACTGAAGGGGTAGTTCCTCCCAGACCTGCACTGGCTGGCGTGGAAAGAAAAGAACTGACGCCTGGGTGATGCCTATATAGGTGCCACAGATGTCACTTCGAAAGCAGAAAATGTCAAGGATGCATGCGGAGCCACCTACTGGCGCACAGTGGTACCACTCAAAAAATCTTCCAGATCCAGTCTGACGCCTGGGATCATTCTAAGGTAAGGAATCTGCAGGTAGATGTAGGTCCTGATTTGGAAGAATGAATACTCTGCCACAAATGTGATGGATATCCCATTCATCGTGTTATGATCCCCACAGGATAGAATAGGATCGTATTATGGGGAATGGGATATCTGTCATGTTTGTGAAAGAGTATTTCCCTCCGCCGACTTCTAAATCAGGCCCTCAGTCTCTACCAGATAAGGCATTACTGAAGGTAAGCAACTAGTTCTTCAATTATTACAATATTCCAAGTGTAATAAGGGAGATTCAGTATTGGTCTGGGCAAACTTGATTGTCTCAACAATGAGGAATGTCTCCTGCAAATTCTTTTTTTTATTTTATTTACTTTATGTGAATACAAAATAAAAAAAACAAGAAAGTTAACTTAAAAGGGCGTAACAGCAAATCTACCATACATGTGTAAACCCTATTTTTTATTTTCTAACATTGTTTCTAATATGTTCTCAAACAGCTCTTTAAAAAACATACCATAAAAATCAACAACATTTTGTCTTTACTTCTAAATTGTTTTGCTTATATTAAATGGAAAAGCTTCTTCTCTTGTTTTTAAAAGTGAACAGGGTTCTTACGCATGACTGGAATATTTATTGGTCATAGATTTCAACAAAGATTTAACTACAGAGAACAGTAAATGCCAAAACCTGTTTAATCACGGAATGATAAATGCTTGCTTGACGTGTACAAGGACTGGCATCCTTCTCTGGTACCATCCATTCTTTCTTCGAGCACATGTTAAAATCAACAAATTTAAAGTCAAGGTAAGAACTGATCTAATTGGGGACTAGTGCACTTTACAAATCCATGATTGATTGATCTGTACCCTTGAGGGTCCACTGTTTCTCAAGAATGTTATAAAAACACTAAAGGGTAATGAAGGACTTGTGGCTGAGGAGATAGTCTCACAATCACAGGCAAAGGCCTGTGAAGACCAACCACAATATAAACCTCTCACCATATCAGCATTGTTGCATTACCCAACAATGGCTTCTGTCTCTGGAAGGATCATATCATTGACCCACTGTTGAATATGATTCAGCCAACACTGGGAGAAGCAAGCAGACAATCCTTCAGCAGCTCCCCTGGACCTATCTTGTGTATAGAGTGCACTGCCCTGGTCTGCCCTGTGACATGCTTAGGTGTGCTGGGGGCAAACCAGGTCAATGTGCCTGTAGGAAGTTGGCTCTGTATTTACTACCTCAAAGTGAGAGATAGTGTGCACAGAGTCCAAGGGTTCCCCTTAGTGGTTGATAGTGGCAAAATTAGATAATTCTAATGCTCTGTTTTGAGGTAGTGTGGTCGAGCAGTAGGCTTATCAGAGAGTAGTGTTAAGCATTTGTTGACACACACAGGCAATAAATGAGGCACACACACTCAAAGACTTAACTCCAGGCAAATAGTTTTTTTATATAGAAAAATGTATTTTCTTAATTTATTTTAGAACCACAAGATTCAAGATAAGTACATAAAATGCAGCACTTCACACAGGTAAGTATACAACTTTGGTTTAAAACAGTAGTACACACAGTTTTGGTTAAAATGGCAATAAGCTATTTTAAAAGTGGACACTGTGCAAAAATCAACAGTTCCTGGGGGAGGTAAGTTTGGTTAGGTTTCTCAGGTAAGTAAAGCACTTACACAGTCAATCTCTTGGGCATACGCAGCCCACCGTTGGGGGTTCAAGGCAACCCCAAAGCCACAGCACCAGCAACACAGGGCTGGTCAGGTGAGTAGGTCAAAGGAGAGCCAAAAACACATAGGCACCTATGAAGAACAGGGGTGCTCTGGTCCTAGTCTGCTTACAGGTAAGTACCTGTGTCCTCTGGGAGCAGACCAGGGGGGTTTTGTAGAGCACCAGGGGTGAGGGGGGGGGACACACAAGCCCACAAAGCACACCCTCAGCGGCACAGGGGCAGCTGGGTGAAGTGCACAAAGTAGGCATCAGGTTTGCTATTGAAAGCAATGGAGGGAGCTGGGGGTCACTTAGGTGATGCAGGCAGGGCACGGGGGGATTCTTGGGCCAGCCATTGTCAGGGCTAGGATGCTGGTGACTCATCACTGGTAGGTGGTTCCTCTAGGGCCTGGAAGCTGCGGGTGCAGTGCTTGGTCCAGGCGTTAGGTTCCTTTGTTACCAGGCAGTCGCGGTCAGGGGGAGCCTCTGGATTCTCTCTGCAGGCGTCGCTGTGGGGATGTAGGGGGTCGACTCAGGGTGTCCACGTCGTTTGAGTCACCTGGGAGTCCTCTATGCGGTGTTGGTTTCTCCAAACTCAAGCTGGGGGCGTCGGCTGCAGAGTGTGAAGTCTCACGCTTCTGGCAGGAAGTGGAGTCTCTTTAAAAGTTGCTTTAAAGATGCCACGTTGTTGCCGTTTCTTAACAGTGTCGCTGTTCTCAGGAGTTTCTTGGTCCTTTAGGTGCAGGGCAGTCCTCTGAGTCCTCAGAGGTCGATGGTCCCGTCGGATGCATCGCTGTGCAGGTTCCTTGAGCCTGGAGACAGGACAGAAGGGCTGGGGCCAAGTCAGTTGGTGTCTCCGTCGTCTCTGCGGGGCTTTCAGGTCAGCAGACCTCCTTCTTTCTTCAGGTAGCCGGAATCTGATTTCCTGGCTTCAGGGTCGCCCCCAAATACTGAATTCAGGTGTGTGCTTAGGTCTGGGGGCCAGTAGCCAACGGCTACTGTCCTTGAGGATGGTAACACCCTCCTTGTGCCTCCTCCCTGAGGGGAGGGGGATACATCCCTATTCCTATTGGGGGAATCCTCCAAAACCAAGATGGAGGATTTCTAAAGGCAGGGGTCACCTCAGCTCAGGGCACCTTTGGGGCTGTCCTGACTGGTAGGGGACTCCTCCTTGTTTTTCTCATATTCCCCTGTGGATTTGCCACCAAACGTGGGGGCTGTGTCCAGGGGCGGGAGTCTCCAGTAGCTGCTAGAGAGGTGACTTACCTATGCCACAGGCAGTATTTTGTGTGCATGGAATCCTGAGGGGGATGCCATGTCGACTTTGCCTTTTTCTCCCCGCTAACACACACAATCTGCAATGCAGTGTGCATGTGTTAGGTGAGGGGTCCCTTAGGGTGGAACAACACATGCTGCAGCCATTAGGGACCTTTCCTGGTCGCAGGGCCCTTGGTACCACTGGTACCTTTTACAAGGGACTTATCTGTGTGCCAGGGATGTGCCAATTGTGGAACAATGGTACATTTTTAAGTGAAAGAACACTGGTGTTGGGGCCTGGTTAGCAGGGTCCCAGCACAGGCAACAAGTGGGGGGTAACTGCAACAGGGAACCATTTTCCTACAGTGCCTTATTACAGCAAATGCACTGCCCCAGTGCAGCTTTTGTCCCTGCTCTGGGGCAGTACATTAGTGAAAGGCGGAACGGTTGTTTGAAGCAACTAGTCCGTTCTGCCTTTCGAAAGGAAGATGGAGATCCCCCTGCAAGGGTATTTCTAGGGGTACATAGGAGCCATTTTCTCTGCTTTCAGGGTGTGAACCAATTGTGCGCCACCTTGTACTTTGCGCACAATCAGTTCACTCTCTGAAAGCTCCTTTGCTACAATGGGCAAATCTAGTGCAGAGGCAAAGTGTTCCCTCACATACATGGGATCACACCCTCGAGATCACTCTGGTGCTACATATGTGTCAGCATGACCTGTACTACAGAAGGTGCTACACAAGCTTTTGCAGCCCCTTTCGTGATGCCAAGGTGCTCAGACAGAGCAGAAAGCAGGTGCACATATCTCTTCAGCCCCAAATGAACATTTCATACATATGGCCCAGGTGCTTGTTTCCTAAGCAAGTGACAAAGTCATGTTTGTCAACTGCTGAAAAGCAACACCTCCAGACCAAGACAACTACAGCACAATACTGAATGGAGGCAGATGTTGGACTTGTCATTTAAAAAATGAATGAATAATTTCAGGAAGAGCTCCTCAGTACACCATCTCACCTACCATGTGGACTGGTGGGGATAGACCTGTGTGGGGATGTGCATGTGTGCCTACTGCTCCGTACAGAATGTTCTGGCGCTATCAGTAGCAAACAAGGGCTTTAGAAAAAAAGCATAAAATAAAAGCACTTACCAAAATTGACAACTCCTCGAGGCTCCTGAAACAAAAATATGGCATGAAGAGCACGCGACTTCCCAAACTGAGAATCTGTGGAAGGAACAAGACAAGTTAATTTCTTATAAATGTTAATAATGAACAGTTGATTCACATGTATAATTTTAGTTAGTCTCCACAAACCTATAAAAAGTACTGCCTCTGCCTGGTGGGGAAAACCAATTTAAATATATTTCAGTAGACCACTGGCTTCCCATGAAGGCTACATGCTCCAATGCAACCAGTAGGGAGTACCCAGCTTAAAAAAAGGAAATATCTGGGGATACTTGAGTGAGGTGTGAGCATACATCTTGAACACAAAAATTTGACAAAAATATGCAAATGGTCACCCAGTTCTTCTGCAGACTGACTATGTTTAATAGGAATCTATTATCAGTGAGATTAGGGTTGGTCCATACTCCAGGGTACCTTCCCCTTATTTCTTCATTAATAGTTTGTGTTAAGGGCCAAACAGTGAGAAAGTGTTAAAAGGACTTTAAACGCTGTGAGAGCCTTTGTAAATGTTTTACTTGTTTAGAAATTACTGCTTGTATAGGACCCTTCGTATAGGATATGAAATAAAATTCTTAAAGAGAGTTGTAAGTGATGGATCTTCTGCAACTGCATATCTGATTGCAAATTGATATATGTTAATGAACAAGTTACTTATATTTGGTAATGCCTTATCTGGTAGAGACTATCTAGCTGAAGATTTCATACCTCAGAATATTCCCCAGGTGTCAACCTGGATCTGGAAACTCTTGACAAGCAGTACTTCTGTGTGCCGGTTGGTGGAGTCTTTCCGCTCCGAGGGTGTTGTTGGCGTCCTCCGCGCCACAAATGATGTGCGCCGGATCTATATAGGCACCACCCCAGCGCAGACATCAGTTTATTCTTGCAACTTTCCACAACAGAAGCAGTGAGCCATGAGGAACACTTACCACTGGTGTGCTAAACTAAGTCCCTTTAATCCTCCCCTTCGGTGCCAGGGACGAGCTGGGCTCGTCCTCTGCCACGGTTGCCGTGAGCCGAGGACGAGCCCAGCTCGTCCTGCACCCGGCACCAGTGGGCCTCCCACCCACACCCCCAGTCAGGGATGGAAGGGGAATCGCTTCCCCTTCCACCGCTGACCGCCCCCAGTGACATCTGATCACGTCAGCACGCATTTGCGTGCTGACCTAATCAGAGGTCACATCTCATCGCGCTGGAATGCGGAAGAGAAATGCTAAGCATTTCTCTTTTGCTCTGGAGCAGGGGGCAGGCAGAGGCATGAAAGGAAAGTAAAGGCCTGTCCTTTCATGTCTCTGTAAGCATTTCTGGTGCCCGATCGCGATGGGGCAGCAGGTACCAAGGGCCCTGATACCAGGGAAAGTGTCTAAGGGCTGTAGCATGTCTTATGCTACCCTGTGGACCCGTCACTCAGCACATACACACTGCTTGCCAGCTTGTGTGTGCTGGTGGGGACAAAATGACTAAGTCGACATGGCACTCCCCTCAGAGTGCCATGCGTACCTCACACTGCCTATGGCATAGATAAGTCACCCCTCTAGCAGGCCTTACAGCCCTAAGGCAGGGTGCACTATACCACAGGTGAGGGCATAGGTGCATGAGCACTATGCCCCTTCAGTGTCTAAGCAAAACCTTAGTCATTGTAAGTGCAGGGTAGCCATAAGAGTATATGGTCTGGGAGTCTGTCAAACACGAACTCCACAGCACCATAATGGCTACACTGAAACTGTGAAGTTTGGTATCAAACTTCTCAGCACACTAAATGCACACTGATGCCAGTGTGCACTTTATTGTAAATATACACCCAGAGGGCATCTTAGAGATGCCCCCTGAAAACATACCCGACTCCAGTGTGGGCTGACTAGTTTTTGCAAGCCTGCCACACACCAGACATGTTGCTGGCCACATGGGGAGAGTGCCTTTGTCACTCTGTGGCCAGGAACAAAGCCTGTACTGGGTGGAGATGCTTCTCACCTCCCCCTGCAGGAACTGTAACACCTGGCGGTGAGCCTCAAAGGCTCACCACCTTTGTTACAGCACCACAGGGCATCCCAGCTAGTGGAGATGCCCGCCCCTCCGGCCACTGCCCCCACTTTTGGCGGCAAGGCTGGAGGAGACAATGAGAACAACAAGGAGGAGTCACTCCCCAGTCAGGACAGCCCCTAAGGTGTCTTGAGCTGAGGTGACTCTTACTTTTAGAAATCCTCCATCTTGCAGATGGAGGATTCCCCCAATAGGATTAGGGATGTGCCCCCTCCCCACATGGAGGAGGCACAAAGAGGGTATAGCCACACTCCAGGACAGTAGCCATTGGCTACTGCCCTCCTGATCTAAACACACCCCTAAATCTAGTATTTAGGGGTGACCCAGGAAATCAGATTCCTGCAACCTACACAAAGAAGGACTGCTGACCTGAAAGCCCTGCAGAGACGACAACTGACGTGGCCCCAGCTCTATCGGCCTGTCTCCAGACTTAAAGAACCTGCACAGCGACACACCCGACAGGGACCAGGGGACTGCCCTGAACCGAAGGACCAAGAAACTCCAGAGAACAGCGGCACTGTTAAAAAACAGCAACAACTTTCTTGCAACTTTCAAAGACTTCACTCTTCCCGCCGGAAGCGTGAGACTTCAGACACTGCACCAGACGCCCTCCCAGACCTAAACACACCCCTAAATTGAGTATTTAGGGGCTCCCAGAACCGAGGAAGATAGATTCCTGCAACCTAAAGAAGAAGGACTGCTGACCTGAAGCCCTGCAGTGAAGACGGAGGCGACAACTGATTTGGCCCCAGCCCCACCGGCCTGTCTCCCCACTTCGAAGAAAACTGCAACAGGAACGCATCCAACAGGGTCCAGCGACATCTGAAGCCTCAGAGGACTACCCTGCATCTAAAAGACCAAGAAGCGCCAGAGAACAGCGGCCCTGTTCAAGAAACTGCAACTTTTGGAAACAAAGAAGCAACTTTTAAAGATCACACGTTTCCTGCCGGAAGCGTGAGACTTTCCACTCTGCACCCGACGCCCCCGGCTCGACCTGCGGAAAATTAACACTACAGGGAGGACTCCCCGCCGACTACGAGCCCGTGAGTAGCCAGAGTTGACCCCCCCCCCCCGAGCCCTCACAGCGATGCCTGAAGAGGGAATCCAGAGGCTCCCCCTGACCACGACTGCCTGCTTCAAGGAACCTGACGCCTGGAAACCACACTGCCCCCGCAGCCCCCAGGACCTGAAGGAACCGAACTCCAGTGCAGGAGCGACCCCCAAGCGACCCTCTGCCTAGCCCAGGTGGTGGCTACCCCGAGGAGCCCCCCCTGTGCCTGCCTGCATCATTGAAGAGACCCACGGTTCTCCCCATTGATTACTATTGAAAACCAGACGCCTGTTTGCACTCTGCACCCGGCCGCCCCTGTGCCGCTGAGGGTGTACTTTCTGTGTCTGCTTGTGTCCCCCCCGGTGCCCTACAAAACCACCCTGGTCTGCCGACTCTGTGCACACTATTTCTTACTTTGAAATAGTATATACACAGCCAACTTCCTACAGTAGTGCAAAGCATTTGTAGTACACACACAGTCAAGAAATGAGGCACACACTCAATGGCTAACTCCAGGCCAATTGTTTTATAGAGCAAAAATATGGTACTGGTGCACATCGAACACACACCCTCAGCGGCTCTGGGGTGGTCAGGTGCAGGACGCAAACAGAGCTGGGCGCCCAATGATTTTCAATAGGGGGACCCCAGAGGTCACAAAGGTTACTGCAGGTTGGGTCCAAGGCGTCTGTTCCGGGAAACCAAATGCTGGACAGGTAGGGGAAGTGCCCGCTGGACGTTGCTGGACTGTCGGTCAGGGGGCTGCGGGTACAGGGACTCCGGATTCAGGCTGCAAGCATCATGAGAGGCCAAGAGGGGTCAATCCAGAGGTCAGAATCACCTGGGGACCATCTCTGGACCGGTGGGCCACCTGGACTGGGGCCTTGGGTATCAGGTGCAGAGTGGGCGGGGCTCACGGACACGGGGCGGTTCTGTAGTCTTTTTATGTGGTTTCTTCTGGACAGGGCTGCTGTCCTCTGGAGTTTGTTCTTCTGCTGGGCAGGCAATCCTCTGGGGGTTTGTAGAGGTATGTTGTGGGTGAATGTATGTTTTTTTTTGTTTGCTAGATATAGTTATAGGAAAGAAAAGAAAAGAGGTCATACGATTCTTGTAGTTAGTATAACTATATCTCCTTTTTATTGACTATAGTTTGTTCGATTATTTCTGGGTTCCTTTTTAGGGTCGAGCCTGCGTTGCATGCGCTCGTGCATGCGTTTCGCAGGGAGACTCTTTTGTATTTATAAAAGGGCTCGGAGCCCTGTTAACTTCACATCAGTGTTTTTCATTGGTTGGTGGGCTTCCCTAATAAAATCCGCTTGCTTTCATTAGTTGAAGGCACGCATATGGCATGCCTTTTCCGGTGGCTAGCCCTCCTTCAGCGCAGCGACCAAGTACAGAAAACATGCGAGGCTCGCTGTTTTCCATCGGGCTCGTGGACCTTTTTTTTCTCTAATTTACGAGCCCGATCTCGCTTGGCAGAAGTCGAGTGCTTTACGTACTTGGTTTCACTTTTTCGGGTTATGTACATAAATGCACTTTTGCCCGATAGGTGAAAAGTCGGGTTAGGAGTTTACAACGCGATCAGCTCTAACATGAGCAAACGCGAGACCCGATGCATTGTAAATGCTTGTTCTTCTTGTTTCTCTCTCCTTTATTCTTATTCTGTTTACTTCTCTTTTCATGGTAGCTCTTCTCTGGGAATATTTGTATGGACTTTTTATTATTCTCTTCTCTTTTCATTCTTGTAGATGTCTCCGGTTTCCGAGGCACCTTTCACCAGAAGCATAGACGTCAGCGGAAAAAGGAAAAGAGTAGGGAGTAGGTAAGTACAATTTCTCTTTTAGGGGAAATTAATCACACCAGGTGGAGGGGGAAAGGGGAAAGGAGGAGTCGGGCCGGTGAGGTCTGTGCCTAAAAATGTAGGTCCTAGTTCTCTTAAGTGCCCAAGTCCTCTTGGTGTATATAGGAAAGAAGAAATATCATTAAATATTTCCCCACTTCTCCCTATGTTTATGCTGGGCTTCTCCCTCCCTCCCCCTCCTTTCCAAGTCTAAAATAGGTACACGGTTTTGGCAAATAAGCCTGTACCTGTACTAGCCACGTCCCTCCTGGGACGTGGCGGGTCGTTACGGTGTCCTTCTTTGTCGACTTGGCTTCGGCTAGGAAATGAGCCCTTTCCGTTTCCTCTTCTTCTGGGTTGGCGCGTCCCACGAAACAGCAGTCACTTTCCAAAATGCCCCCGGGGTACACGTCTATCGTCCCCACTTGAGTAGTTGGGCCGGCTGTAACAGCTATCCTGTTACAAGGTCTCTGGTCCTGCAGGAAGCGTCACCTTCTTGGAGCAGGGGGTCAAGCTGCAGACAGGCCGGTAGAGCTGGGGCCAAGTCAGTTATCTGGAGTCTTCGCTGCTGGGGTCGGCTTAGAAGTACTTCTTTCTTGTTGCTTCTTCCTTTAGAGGTCACCTGGAATATGGTATGTAAAGTCCAGGGGAGCCTCTAAATACTAGATGTAGAAGCATTACAGGGGTCAGAAGACAATGGTTACTGTTCCTGAGGGTGGCTGCACCCTTCCTGTGCCCACTCTCTTTGGGGAAGGAGGCACATTCCTAACCCTACTGGTCCCTATACTCCAAAACAATATGGAGGATTCTGCCTCCACTGCGTCAGAAACTTGTATTTCAGTGGCAGGCTAGCACAGATTGGTCAAACATACACTAAAGGGTTGGGTTAAATACAGGGGACATCTCTAAGATACCCTCTGGGTGCACTTGGCAATAAATCCAACACTGGCATCAGTGTGGGTTTATTGTGCTGAGAAGTTGATACCAAATTTTCCAGTCTTCAGTGAAGCCAACATGAAACTGTAGAGTTTGTACTGACAATCTCCCAGCCCATGTACTTATTATGGTCACACTGTACTTATTATGGTCACACTGCACTTACAATGTTTAAGAAGAGACTAAATGACGAGGCGCAAGCCCCATGATGCAGCATGATATCCACTTGGATGTGTGAGGGCATTTGCTTCTACATAGAGGAGTGCCTGGTGGATTAACTTTTCTTTCTGGAACAATGTATTCTTGTGTATCAGTTTTATTATTTGGGAGGCTGTACACTGCACCATTAATCTCCCTGTCTCTCTAAATTTTTTGTAGCTTAGCACAGCGGTTCAGCTGTGGGACTTTATCTTCCCTGTTGTTGGATTAGTTCTTCATCCCTGAGATGGATGATTTCCAGGGTTTAAGCTTTGACGAGTATGTGGTTTCTGTCATACTGCAGACCCCACCTCCATTCTTGGTGGTGAGGGGTCTGGACCTTCAGGTAGCCTTAAGGAAGACTGGGATAAACTGTCCGCTCCAAAACGGTACCTTATCAAAACAATAGTACATGGAACCATCCTGACACAATACCTTAGGGCTAACATCACTCCTAATGGTCTGATTGAGTCAAATGTACTCAGAATCTTTCTACAAGATTTGATTTTCAGAAAAGATTGAGCCCAGATCGCCTGGAAATGTACCAGGCACTGGTTGGTCCTTATAATCAATAATCAATACATCCAAAAGATTAGCTGATTCCATTACAATCCAGATTAATTTGGTGGAAAGCACAGTAATAACAACAGTTTCTTTATCAGCATTTAAAAGTTGGTTAGCCAAAATTAATACAGAGTTGAATGAAACAAAAGAATTTCTGACTCAACAAAAGATTACCAAATTACAGCAGGACATCAACAAATTCAGTAGAGAAAAGGTTTACCCTTACATAAAAGAAGACTTTGAGGCTGACATACAGTCACGCTCTTCGGAGGAATCAGTTTCTTCTTTTAAGAAATCACGCACTTACAGTCATAGCTCCTCCTCTGATGGATGGAGCACTGATGACAACATGCCACAACCTTTTTAGAATTTACCACAATTCCTGGTACACCAACCTTTATCATGGCAACCCCCATACCTCTTCTACCATGCACGCCAAATGATGCCTTTTATGCCTTTTTTAGGCCGAGGCCAGGGCATAGGAAGAGGCAGGCGCACAGGAAGAGGCAGGCGCACAGGAAGAGGCAGGTGTGTACATTGGGCAAAGGAAGAACCTCAGATGGTGACCAGGAGCCAGGGCAAAAACCAACCAGCGAGAACTTAGTGGTTAACCTATCCACCAGACCACATTCGACAGATGAGATTAACGCCTTGAACAAAGGGCTTAGGTTTGTGCCAACCCCTAAAGAAGACTTTTTTTCAACTTAACTGTGAACTTACTCAATTTTTCAGGAAGATCCGGTTACAGGTTTTCTTTCAAGACAGACCTGGTGATCCATTAAAGGAGGATTCTGGACTAAAAAATCCATCCTCTTTTGTGCTTCCATCTGCAGCCATGTCCTGCGAGTTACTTGCTTTTGAAAAACCAGCGATGACTGATGCAAATAAATTACGTCCAAAACAAACCTTTGTTGACATTCCTACTAATGAATGGGCTGCTCTAGAGTTTTGGCATCTGACCAAACTATTGTAATAAAACTAGCAGACTAGAGTGGGACAATTGTTGTCATGAATGCACATAAATATAGACAGGAATGCATACGCCTCTTGAGTGATTCCACTTATTATGCCCTCATTAAGAGAGACCCCACGGAGAGATTACAGATTTAGATACGTACTATGATCCATGAAGCATGAACCAATGACTGGATATCCCATAAAGAGGCTGAATTTTTGGATACTTCCCAAACTCGTACTCCTTACTTCTACTGTCTAACTAAAATACATAAGGGGAGATTACCACCTCCGGGACGTCCGATCATCTCGGGTATAGGGTTGGTTTTGGAGCCCCTCTCCACTTTCTGTGAACACTTTTTGCAGCCCATTGTCAGAGAATCCTCCACATACCTGAAAGACTTTAAAGATGTCTTGAACTTGATTGCCTCCATCAATGCCACTGTGAAGGTCCATGCACTTATAACTCTCGATGCTGAAGCCTTATATACCAACATACCCCAGAAGGCCACACTACGAGTAGTTAAGAATGCTCTTCTGAATAGGACATGGACTTCATCCACCCCAGTCCATTTTGTCATGCAGTGTGCTACTATAGCCTTGACTGAAATTGTTTTTCAATTTGAGGATTATCTCTTTCATCAGATGCGCAGAACATCTATGGGCACTACCTTTGCTCCTAGTTTGGCCTGTTTATATATCTATGACTCTAAAAAAAAAAAGTTTAATACTTCAGAGTACTAATCCTTTTTCTGACAATATCAAATTATGGCGTCGATATACCAACGACATTCTGATTATATGGCAAGGCCAGACACTGTATGTGGATTTGTTCACCACTTGGATCAATAATCTTGACCCATATTTGAAGTTTACTTCTACTGTCTCCTAAACTAAGATTCCTTTTTTGGACCTTATTATTACTATTGACTAGGGCAAACTGAAAACCTGTACCTATCTGTAGGATGTTGGCTCTGTATATTCTATCTCAAAATGAGGGATAGTGTGCACAGAGTCCAAGGGTTCCCCTTAGAGGCTGATAGTGGCAAAATTAGATAACACTAATGCACTATTTTGTGGTAGTGTGGTCTAGCAGCAGACTTATCAGAGGGTAGTGTTAAGCATTTGTTGTACACACACAGGCAATAAATGAGGAACACACAGTCAAAGACTTAACTCCAGGCCAGTAGGTTTTTATACAGAAATATTTATTTTTAGAACCACAAGATTCACATTTGAGGTAACAGCACACTTTCAATCACAACTAGCATCAACAAAAGAAAAAAAGGTAGGGGGTAACCATGCCAAGGGAGGCATTTCCCTATACAACTCCCCTCCTCCCAAACAAAAGAGGATGAGATTAACCTTTACCAAGAGAGTCTTCATTTTCTAAATGGAAGAACCTGGAAAGGACATCAGCATTGGCATGGGCGTTCCCAGGTCTGTGTTTCACTACAAAGTCCATTCCCTGTAGAGATATGGACCACCTAAACAGTTTATGGTTCTCTCCTTTCATTTGCATAAGCCATCTGAGAGGTCTGTGATCAGTTTGAACTGTGAAGTGAGTACCAAACAGGTATGGTCTCCACTTCTTCAGGGACCAAACCACAGCAAAGGCCTCCCTCTCAATGGCACTCTAACGCTGCTCCCTGGGGAGTCACCTCCTGCTAATAAAAGCAACAGCCTGGTCAAGGCCATCATCATTAGTTTGGGATAGAACTGCTCCTATCCCATGCTCAAAGGCATTACTCAGCACAATGAACTGCTTTGAATAATCTGGAGCTTTCAAAACTGGTGCTGAACACACAGCTTCTTTCAGGGTGTCAAAGGTCTTTTGACAGTCCAAGGTCCAGTTAACGTTTCTGGGCATTTTTTAGGAGGTAAGTTCTGTGAGGGGTGTCACTATGGATTCATATCCCTTCACAAACCTCCTATAGTACCCAGTCAAGCCAAGGAATGCCCTGACTTGAGTCTGGGTTTTTGGAGCTACCCAGTCCAGAATAGTCTGGATCTTGGGTTGGAGTGGCTGAACTTGGCCCAAGTAAACCACAGTATCCTGCCCGGACATTTAGATGCCTTGATAGAGAGGCTTGCTGCTTGCAGGACCAGTTGATCCTGGCAGTTGGAGCTAAAGACAGCAATATCATCTAGATCTGCTGCACTGAAGGACTCCAAGCCAGCAAGGACTTGATGAACCAACCTTTGGAAGGTGGCAGGGACATACTTTAACCCCTTTAATGCGCACTACCTCCCTGGTGCGGGTCACGACCAGTGGCCAACACCAGAGAGGATTTTCTTTTTTTTTTTTTTCTTTACCCCTAGGAGACACGGAAGAGCTTCAGTGTCTACCCCACCCACCCCTTTGTGATGTCAGCGCGGGACGTCACTGTGTTGTTTTCCCCATCGGAGCAGGAAGCGGCCGTAGGGCTGTTTCCTGCTCCGATGGGGAAAACGGCCCCAAACGGCCTTCCCCGCGTTCGGGAAGACCTCGTATGAAAGGGGAGACTCTGCCATTTCATACGAGGCCTTCCTGAACGCGTTTCCTGGCCCCCGATGGCAGCACAGCGCCATCCCCAGGGGCAATTTATTATTATTTTTTTTTTAAATAAGGACATTGACAGGGGGTCGTCCGTAGGCAGGGCGACCCCCTGTGGGTTCATATTTTTAAATGTTGATGTTGGGGCCCCCTGGGGGGGGGAGGGGGGGGAGGCGCGATCACACCACCCCCAGGGGCTAATATAAAAAAAATTAAAAAAAGGAAATTGGCAGGGCGACCCCCTGTGGGGGCAATTTCTTTTTTTTTTTTTTTTTTTAGTTGTAGGGTTTCCCTGGGGGCCATTATGGCCCCAAGGAAGCCCTACAACTACCAAAAAAAAAATACAGATATATATATATATATATATATATAAATATATATATATATAAAAGAAGCTATATCAATCCATGTAGATAGATATGTCTATCTACATGGATATATCTATATATATATATATATATATATATATATATATATATATATCACATATAAAAGTGATATATATATATATACATTTATATCTCTCTCTCTCTCTCTCTCTATATATATATATATATATATATATATATATATATATTTGCCACCAGTTGTCTTGCAGTTGCAGCTCGTGTCTTCAAAGCAGTACACATACTTCAACTGACGCATTTCAACTGTAGCTTTTAGGCAGCAATAAAGAAGTCAAGTAAGTCTTGTGATTATGTTTCTGCTACAAAAGGATCAGACTTATCTAGTGACAGTTTTAGTGCCATAAAGAAGCGCAGAAGGTTTTTATGACTACTGCAAAGAGCAAATCTGTATTTTAAGTAAATAGCTGAGTACGTTAGTAAAGTCAGCCACTACCTGCACTATAATACAAATGAAATGTATGTGCGGGGTGGCTATGGAGAGATGAAGAGCACGTTTGCTGGGAGGTAATGAGGGGATCCGAGGAGGAGGACATGGGAGTGGGAGCACCAATAATGATTGTTGGACTGGGCGCAGGAGGTGCTAAAGACTGTGACGAACGGTATGGGACAATGTGTTTGAGTGTCTTGAAAGAACGTGCTGATTGAGGGAAGAAGCGCAGGTAAGGTGGCCTCTACTGTTGCACGTATCACACACACACACCAGCAATTTTGTGACTGTCTGTGTAGGCTAGTGTTTTAGAGCAACAGTTTACCCAATAGCAGAGATGGCATCTTGATGGATGACTGCTGCTGACGTCACACTGGTTATAGAGGACAGCTCTGACATAGGATCAGCGACAGACAGCAGATACTGAGACAGCATCTGAGGGATAGGACAATGGCGCAGACTCTGGGAGTGATTTTTCAGTTGGAGTCCCATTGGATAACTCCTTCCAGTAAATTGTGAGGGAGGTGATGAGGGCAGTCCTGTTGTCCCTTCGCAAGCACAGTCTGTGCAACAGGGCAATAGTGGGTTAGCCCAACCCAGAGAGCAGGTGAATGCGGGGGCAAGCACAGAGAGGGTGCTTTCTTGGGAGCTCCCCAATTTAGTTCAGCCCCAAATTCCACTGCCCAAATTGTATTGTGGAAAAATCTAAATTATCTTTCACAAAACAAGCTGGTTTTGTAAGGCAGGCACCTGTGTTTTTGGTCCTAGGTTCGGCAGCTATATAGGGAAACATACTAAACCCAAACATTTCTGGAAACTAGACATCCTGGGTAGTCCACAGAGATGTGACTTGTGTGGATTCCCCAAAGTTTTCTTACCCAGAATACCCTGCAAAGCTGAAAGGTTGAATAAAAACTCTATTTTTCTTGCATTTCTGTCACACAAACTACAGGAATATGCTGTGATCCACACAGTTCCTACCACCCAGTGATTCCTCACCTGTCCTGATAAAAACACTACCCCACTTGAGTGCCTATACCTAGTACCTGCGTAAGGAATGGATCACCCCAGGGTCAACAGTTGCCTCATGCAAGTAACAACATTGACCGTTGTGTGATCTATGCCTGTCGCGGGCACTAGGCCTACCCACACAAGTGAAGTACCATTTTTATCAGGAGACTTGGGGGAATGGTGGGTGGAAGGACATTTGTGGCTCCTCTCAGATTCCAGAACTTTCTGTCACCGAAATGTGAGGAAAAAGTGTTTTTTTGGCCACATTTTGAGGTTTGCAAAGGATTCTGGGTAACAGAACCTGATCACAGCCCCACAAGTCACCCCATCATGGATTCCCCTAGGTGTCTAGTTTTCAAAAATGTGCAGGTTTTGTAGGTTCCCCTAGGTGCCGGCTGAGCTAGAGGCCAAAATCTACAGCTAGGCACTTTGCAAAAAACACGTCAGATTTAAATGTAAAAATGTGATGTATCCATGTTGCCTTTCCTGTCGCATGCATTAGGCCTACCCACGCAAGTGAGGTACCATGTGTATCGGGAGACTTGGGGGGGACACAGAATAGCACAAAAAGTGTTATTGCCCTTTGTCTTTCTCTACATTTTTTCCTTCCATATGTAAGCTAGTGTGTAAAAAAGACGTCTATTTGAGAAATGGCCTGTAATTCTCATGCTAGTATGGACACCCCGGAATTCAGAGATGGGCAAATAACCACTGCTGCTCAATACCTTATCTTATGCCCATTTTGGAAATACAAAGGTTTTCTTGATAGCTATATTTACTCTTTATATTTCAGCAAATTAATTGCTGTATACCCGGTATAGAATGAAAACTCCCTGCAAGGTGCAGCTCATTTATTGGCTCCGGACACCTAGGGATCTTGATGAACCTACAAGCCATATATATCCCTGCAACCAGAAGAGTCCAGCTCACGTAACAGTATAATGCTTTAAAAAAATCTGACATTGCAGGAAAAAGTTACAGAGTAAAACACTGAGAAAAATGGCTGTTTTTTTCAGCTCAATTTCAATTTTTTTTTTTCCAGCTGTTATTTTCTGTAGGAAAACCTTGTAGGATCTACCTACACAAATGATCCCTTGCTGAATTCAGAATTTTGTCTACTTTTCAGAAATGCTTAGCTTTCCGAGATCCAGTATTGGCTTCACACCCATTCCTGTCACTAACTGGAAGGAGGCTGAAAGCACAAAAAATAGTAAAAATGGGGTATGTCCCAGTAAAATGCCAAAATTGTGTTGAAAAATGTGTTTTTCTGATTCAAGTCTGCCTGTTCCTGAAAGCTGGGAAGCTGCTGAGTTTAGCACCGCAAACCCTTTATTGATGCCATTTTCAGGGAAAAAACCACAAGCCTTCTTCTGCAGCCACTTTTTCAATTTTTTTTTAAAAAAACGAAATTTTCACTGTATTTTGGCTAATTTCTTGGCCTCCTTCAGGGGAACCCACAAAGTCTGGGTACCTCTACAATCCCTAGGATGTTGGAAAAAAAGGACGCAAATTTGGCTTGGTTAGCTTATGTGGACAAACAGTTATGAGGGCCTAAGCGCGAACTGCCTCAAATAGGCAAAAAAAGGCCTGGCACAGGAGGGGGAAAAGGCCTGGCAGCGAAGGGGTTAAAGTTGGTTTCTTGTTGCTGTTTTGTAGTTGTTTCTGGACAGAGCTGCTGTCTTTGGGAGGTTCTTGGTCCTTTAGGTCCAGGTCAGTCCTCAGTCCTCAAAGGTCACTGGTCCAGCTGGATGCGTCGCTGTGCAGGTTCTTTGAATCTGCAGACAGGCCGGTAGAACCATCGTCTCTGCGGGGCTTTCAGGTCAGCAGTCTATGCTGTAGGTTGCAGGAATCTGATTTCCTGGGTTCAGGGTCTCCCCTCAATTTAGGGGTGTGTTTCGGTCTGGGGGGCAGTAGCCAACGGCTACTGCCCTGGAGGATGGCTATACCCTCTTTGTGACTCTTCCCTGAGGGAAGGAGGGTACATCCCTATTTCTATTGGGGGAATCCTCGAAAACCAAGATGGAGGATTTCTTAAGGCAGGGGTCACCTCGGCTCAGGACACCTTAGGGGCTGTCCTGACTTGTGGGTGGCTCCTCTTTGTTTTCCTAATTATCGCCTCCGGACTTGTCGCCAAAAGTGAGGGCTGTATCCGGAGTGGCAGGCATCTCCACTAGCTGGGATACCCTGGGGCACTGTAACAACAGACATGAGCCTTTGAGACTCACCGCGAGGTGTTACAGTTCCTACAGGGGGAGGTGAGAAGCACCTCCACCCAGTGCAGGTTTTGTTCCTGGCCACAGAGTGACAAAGGCACTCACCACATGTGGCCAGAAATCTGTCTGGTTGTGGCAGTTTGGCAGGAACTGGTCTGCCTAACACTGGTGTTTGGACTGCTATACAGGGGGCATCTCTAAGATGCCCATTGTGTGCATTTTTCAATAAATACCATACTGGCATCAATGTGGATTTATTGTGCTAAGAAGTTTGATACCAAACTTCCCAGATTTCAGTGTAGCCATTATGGAACTGTGGAGTTCGTGATTGACAGACTCCCAGACCATGTACTCTTTATGGCTACCCTGCACTTACAATGTCTAAGGTTTGGCTTAGACACTGTAGGGGCATAGTGCTCATGCAACTATGCCCTCACCTGTGGTATACTGCACCCTGCCTTAGGGCTGTAAGGCCTGCTAGAGGGGTGACTTACCTATGCCACAGGAAGTGGGTTGTGGGCATGGCACTCTGAGGGGAGTGCCATGTCGACGTAGTCATTTTCTACCCACCAGCAGACACAAAATTTGAGGCAGTGTGCATGTGCTGAGTGAGGGGTCCAAAGGGTGGCATAGTACATGCTGCAGCCCTTATAAACCTTACCTGGCCAGGGCCCTTGGTACTAGGGGTACCAGTTACAAGGGACTTATCAGTGTGCCTGGGCTGTGCCAATTGTGGGAACAAAGGTACAGTTTAGGGAAAGAACACTGCTGCTGGGGCATGGTTAGCAGGATCCCAGCACACTTTCAATCATAACTAGCATCAACAAAAGGCAAAGAGTTAGGGGGTAACCATGCCAAGGAAGGAATTTCTCTACACTATCAAAAGTCCACAGATCACAACAGTTTACTGCTTTATGAGAGTCACCATCCCAGAGCATTATGGGATAATTTACCATATGGACAGTTCTTGCGACTATGTCCCAATTGTAGTAGTGTCCAGTCTTTTGACACACAAGCTATCGATCTATCAGCCAAGCTGAATGAAAGACACTATCCATGTCATGTTATCAACATAGCCCGTAAACAGGCATGAAACAACCATAGACAGGCACTGCTGACAACAACTCTCAAGGAGCCTGACACTCGTCTTACTTGTGGCTTCACATACACTCCATTGTCCAACACCATAAAGAAACCTATTAACAAGAGAGGGTCTATTCTTGTGAGTGGTGGGTTATTGAGTCCCAAGCCTCTGTTTGCCTTCAGAAGGAAAACTAATATAAAAGATATGGTGGTACACACTCGACCTACCCAGAGTCATCCAGAACCCAAACAGACGGGTAACTGTAATGTGTGCGCACTGACTAAATGACTGGACGTTCTGTAACTGGAACCTATAGGGACATGGCGTCTTGTGAAACATACTATTTGCAATACCCGTAGAACAAGTTACGTACCTTCGGTAACGGTTTATCTGGTAGAGACTATCTGTAGGAGGTTGGCTCTGTATGTGCTATTTCAAAGTAAGGAATAGCATGCACAGAGTCCAAGGGTTCCCCTTAGAGGTAAAATAGTGGTAAAAATAGATAATACTAATGCTCTATTTTGTGGTAGAGTGGTCGAGCAGTAGGCTTATCCAAGGAGTAGTGTTAAGCATTTGTTGCACATACACATAGACAATAAATGAGGTACACACACTCAGAGACAAATCCAGCCAATAGGTTTTGTATAGAAAAATATCTTTTCTTAGTTTATTTTAAGAACCACAGGTTCAAATTTAACATGTAATATCTTGTTTGAAAGGTATTGCAGGTAAGTACATTAGGAACTTTGAATCATTTCAATTGCATGTATACTTTTCAAGTTATTGACAAATAGCTACTTTAAAAGTGGACACTTAGTGCAATTTTCACAGTTCCTGGGGGAGGTAAGTTTTTGTTAGTTTTACCAGGTAAGTAAGACACTTACAGGGTTCAGTTCTTGGTCCAAGGTAGCCCACCGTTGGGGGTTCAGAGCAACCCCAAAGTCACCACACCAGCAGCTCAGGGCCGGTCAGGTGCAGAGTTCAAAGTGGTGCCCAAAACGCATAGGCTAGAATGGAGAGAAGGGGGTGCCCCGGTTCCGGTCTGTTTGCAGGTAAGTACCCGCGTCTTCGGAGGGCAGACCAGGGGGGTTTTGTAGGGCACCGGGGGGGACACAAGCCCACACAGAAATTTCACCCTCAGCAGCGCGGGGGCGGCCGGGTGCAGTGTAGAAACAAGCGTCGGGTTTGCAATGTTAGTCTATGAGAGATCAACGGATCTCTTCAGCGCTGCAGGCAGGCAAGGGGGGGCTTCCTCGGGGAAACCTCCACTTGGGCAAGGGAGAGGGACTCCTGGGGGTCACTTCTCCAGTGAAAGTCCGGTCCTTCAGGTCCTGGGGGCTGCGGGTGCAGGGTCTTTTCCAGGCGTCGGGACTTAGGGTTCAGAGAGTCGCGGTCAGGGGAAGCCTCGGGATTCCCTCTGCAGGCGGCGCTGTGGGGGCTCAGGGGGGACAGGTTTTGGTACTCACAGTCGTAGAGTAGTCCGGGGGTCCTCCCTGAGGTGTTGGTTCTCCACCAGCCGAGTCGGGGTCGCCGGGTGCAGTGTTGCAAGTCTCACGCTTCTTGCGGGGAGTTGCAGGGTTCTTTAAAGCTGCTTCTTGAAACAAAGTTGCAGTCTTTTTGGAGCAGGTCCGCTGTCCTCGGGAGTTTCTTGTCGTCGTCGAAGCAGGGCAGTCCTCAGAGGATTCAGAGGTCGCTGGTCCCTTTGGAAGGCGTCGCTGGAGCAGAGTTCTTTGGAAGGCAGGAGACAGGCCGGTGAGTTTCTGGAGCCAAGGCAGTTGTTGTCTTCTGGTCTTCCTCTGCAGGGGGTTTTCAGCTGGGCAGTCCTTCTTCTTGTTGTTGCAGGAATCTAATTTTCTAGGGTTCAGGGTAGCCCTTAAATACAAAATTTAAGGGCGTGTTTAGGTCTGGGGGGTTAGTAGCCAATGGCTACTAGCCCTGAGGGTGGGTACACCCTCTTTGTGCCTCCTCCCAAGGGGAGGGGGTCACAATCCTAACCCTATTGGGGGAATCCTCCATCTGCAAGATGGAGGATTTCTAAAAGTTAGAGTCACCTCAGCTCAGGACACCTTAGGGGCTGTCCTGACTGGCCAGTGACTCCTCCTTGTTGCTTTCTTTGTTCCCTCCAGCCTTGCCGCCAAAAGTGGGGGCCGTGGCCGGAGGGGGCGGGCAACTCCACTAAGCTGGAGTGCCCTGCTGGGCTGTGACAAAGGGGTGAGCCTTTGAGGCTCACCGCCAGGTGTTACAGCTCCTGCCTGGGGGAGGTGTTAGCATCTCCACCCAGTGCAGGCTTTGTTACTGGCCTCAGAGTGACAAAGGCACTCTCCCCATGGGGCCAGCAACATGTCTCTAGTGTGGTAGGCTGCTAGAACTAGTCAGCCTACACAGACAGTCGGTTAAGTTTCAGGGGGCACCTCTAAGGTGCCCTCTGGGGTGTATTTTGCAATAAAATGTACACTGGCATCCGTGTGCATTTATTGTGCTGAGAAGTTTGATACCAAACTTCCCAGTTTTCGGTGTAGCCATTATGGTGCTGTGGAGTTCGTGTTTGACAAACTCCCAGACCATATACTCTTATGGCTACCCTGCACTTACAATGTCTAAGGTTTTGTTTAGACACTGTAGGGGTACCATGCTCATGCACTGGTACCCTCACCTATGGTATAGTGCACCCTGCCTTAGGGCTGTAAGGCCTGCTAGAGGGGTGGCTGACCTATACTTGCATAGGCAGTGAGAGGCTGGCATGGCACCCTGAGGGGAGTGCCATGTCGACTTACTCGTTTTGTTCTCACTAGCACACACAAGCTGGCAAGCAGTGTGTCTGTGCTGAGTGAGAGGTCTCCAGGGTGGCATAAGACATGCTGCAGCCCTTAGAGACCTTCCTTGGCATCAGGGCCCTTGGTACTAGAAGTACCAGTTACAAGGGACTTATCTGGATGCCAGGGTCTGCCAATTGTGGATACAAAAGTACAGGTTAGGGAAAGAACACTGGTGCTGGGGCCTGGTTAGCAGGCCTCAGCACACTTTCAATTGTAAACATAGCATCAGCAAAGGCAAAAAGTCAGGGGGCAACCATGCCAAGGAGGCATTTCCTTACACTATCTATCTGCAGATTCCTTACCTTAGAATTCTCTGGCATCAGCTTCGAATCTGGAATTTTTCCATTGGGTGGCGTCGCTCCGCTTGGCGTCGTCAGCATCGTTGGAGCCGTCTGTGATGTCATGGTCTCCCATATAAGCACCATCCTGGTGCGCGTACGTCAGTTCTTTTCCACAACTTTCCACGCCAGCAGCGCAGAGTCATGGTAGAACCAACAATTATTTATTTAGTTTTACGTTTGATTGTTTGAGAAAAAAGACATGCCCTTGAGAAAGGCACAAATATGAAAACATGATGTATATATCCGCAGACCGGGGAGGCCTGGATGAGTGTAAGGAATATGCAGCTAGATAGAGTCTCTACCAGATAATTTGCTACCAAAGGTAAGTAACTTGTTCATCTTTAAGAGACCTCCGGCTGCAGATTCCTTACCTTAGAACAGATACCCAAGCTATAACTCCTAGTGGTGGGTTGCAAGGATAAATATCACACCAGGAAGTCCTGCAGGACCGAGCAGGCAAAATGCCCCTCTCTCCTCACCTGGCTATCCAGGCAGTGGTGTCTTGCAAATGTGTGCAAGGAAGCCCACGTTGCTGCTTGGCAGATGTCAAGTACAGGCATGCCACGAGCCAACGCAGTGGTTGCAGCTTTCCCTCTAGTAGAGTGAGCCCTCAAGTCCTCTGGAGGCTGCTTCTTAGCCAAAGCGTAGCAAATCTTTATACAGAGAACGACCCAGTGCGAAATGGATAGTTTCTGTTCTTCTTTGCATCAACGTACCCCACAAAGAGTTGGTCGTCAACCTGGAACTCTTTTGTGCGTTCAAGGTAGAACGATAACGCTCTTTTTGGGTCCTGCCAATGGAGACGCTCCTCTTCCTTAGAGAGATGCGGTGGCACAAGGAAGGTGGCCAGGGGGATATTTTGACCCAGATGGAAAGGGGTCACCATCTTGGGAAGGAAAAAGGCAAGAGTTCTGAGGACTACTTTATCAGGATATATTGTGAGATACGGCTGTTTCGATGATAAAGCCTGCAGCTCACTTAGGGTCAGATGTAGCAAGCAGTTTTGCCCATTCTGTGTCTATGGGAAAATGTGTTCGTACATATGGCCCTTACTCTCCTGGCAGATGTAATTGCACCAAAAAGGCTGTTTTGATAGTAAGTAGCCGGAGAAGGCAGTTATATAGAGGCTCAAAAGGAGCACACATTAAAAAAGTACAGGATTAAGATCCCACTGGGGCATGACAAAAGGCACATGTGGAAACATATGCACAAGCCATTCTAAGAAGCTCTGTACAATCAGAGACTTGAACAAAGATGGTTGATCGGGCAAGCGTACAAAAGACGATAAGGCAGCAAGATAGCCCTTAAGAGTCCCAAAGGAGGAACCCTGTTGGGCGAGTGATAGAATGAACAAAAGGACATTAGGCAGAGAAGAAGAAAAAGGATTGATAGACCTCTCTGTACAATATGAACTAAAACGTTTCCACTGGCAGGCATAAATCGACTTAGTAGAGTGATGCCTGGCTGCCAGAATGACATTACAGACTTCGGGAGGGAGGTTATAAACCATCAACTGTCTCCGCTCAACCTCCACGCATGAAGCCGCAAAGTTGACAGGTTCGGGTGGAAAACCTTCCCCTGCTGGTGCGACAGAAGATCCTCCGAAGAGGCAACCTGATTGGAGGAATGATGCTAATTTTGAGAAGCACTGGATACCAGACTCTCCATGCCCAATCCAGAGCCACTAGGATTACTTGGGCCCAATCGTTCTTGATTCTCTTGAGAACTCTGGGCAGAAGTGGTATGGGCGGAAAGGCATACAGGAGACCTGAACTCGCGACGAAATGCGTCACCTAGCGATTGCCCCCTTGGACACTACAGCGCGCAAAGCTGCTGACATTGCGCGTTCTCTGTGGAGGCGAACAGATCTAACCAAGGCTCTCACCATTGCTGATCGGAGGGCCCTTGCACCACCTCCTGATGGAGGAACCACTCGTGATCCGCTAAGCATAGTCGGCTGAATTCATCCGCCTGGCGTTCAGGAACCTGCCAGGTGTTGAACCACCAGGGTTATGCCCTGCTGTTCCAGCCATGTCCAGGGATGCAGAGCCTCTTGACAAAGGGTCCACGAACCCACACAACCCTGCTTGTTGCAGTACCACATCACAGTAGTGTTGTCCGTGAACATCTGCACTACCTTCCCTTTCAAAACAGGAAGAAATGCTTTTAATGCTAGTCGGATCGTTCGGAGCTCCAACAAGTTGATATGGAGCCTGGATTCCGCCGGAGACCAGCAACCCCTGATCTCCACCTCTCCCAGATGGCTACCCCATCCCAGAAGTGATGCATCCGTCACTACTGTGAGATCTGCTTGGGGAAGAGAGGAGTCTGCCTTTGACCCAACTGCAGTTCACTAACCACCACTGCAGATCCTTTGCAGTTCCCTCCGAGATCTGAACCACGTCGGTAAGATTTCCCTGATGCTGTGCCCATTGGAACTTCAGGTCCCACTGCAGAGCCCTCGTATGCCATCAGGCATGCTTGACCAATAGGATGCAGGAAGCCATGAGTCCCAGCAGCCTCAGAGTCTGGCTCACCGAGATCCAGGATAGAGGCCGAAACATCGGGATCATAACCTGAATATCCTGAACCCGCTGATCGGGAGGATAAGCCCGATACTGCACTGTGTCCAGAACAGCTCCGATGAAAGAGAGCTTCTGAGAGGGAGTCAGGTGTGACTTCGGCACATTTATAGTGAACCCCAGCGAATGCAAGAGGTCCGACCTCGTCTGGAGGTGGGTGACGAGAGCCTGGGGCGTAGGAGCCTTCAACAGCCAATCGTCCAGGGAGGGGAAAACTGAAATCCCGGACGTGCGCAAATGAGCTGCCACCACCGCCATCACCTTTGTGAACACCCGATGGGCACTGGTGAGACCGAAAGGAAGCACGGTAAACGGAAAGTGCTCGTGGCCCACCTTGAACCGCAGGTAACGCCTGTGGCTTGGCAGGATAGGAATATGGAAATATGCATCCTGCAAATCCAACGCTACCATCCAGTCTCCTTGGTCTAGAGCAAGAGTGAGCATCTTGAATTTCTCCTTCTTGAGGAAGAGATTGACGTCCCTTAAATCCAAGATAGGGCGATGGCCTTTGTTTTTTTTGGGAATCAGAAAGTAGTGGGAATAACAACCACTGCCTACTTCTGATATCGTGACTCTTTCTATGGCTCCCTTGGCCAAGAGAGCTGTCACTTCCTCGCGGAACAAAGCCAGATGGTCCATCATCAGCCATTCCTTTGTCGGAGGGATAGAAGGAGGAAAAGTCTGGAAGGGAAGGGAGTAGCCCTTCCGTATGATCTGCAGGACCCACTTGTCCGTGGTGATGGAAAGCCAGTGAGGGAGATGAAAACGAATCCTCCCTCCAACTGGACGGACATGATCCCGCAGAACCACACTAGGAGGGCTTGGGCACAGTGGAGGGGGGCTGTGTGGTGGCCGACCTTTGGTCAGACCCTCTGGATATGATGGTACCACGTCCTCTTCCGGGATGCGGTGAAGCCTGAGGACGGTGGCTAAACTGTGGCTGGCGTGGTACCACGCCCCTCCCGAAGTCTCGGAAGGGGCGAAAGAGAGACTGCTGTCGTGACGGCACTGAAAGGCCCAAGGATCTGGCCGTGGCTTGAGAATCCTTGAACCTCTCAAGCGCGGAGTCTGCCTTTTCGCCAAAAAGGCGAGAGCCATCAAAGGGCATGTCCATCAAGCTGGACTGGACATCCACTGAAAAACCAGTAGAACGTAGCCAGGCGTGGCGACGTAGGGCCACTGACAATGAAATCGCTCTGCCCAGCGAGTCGGTCGTGTCCAAGCTACACCGGATTGTAAACTTGGCTGCATCTCTCCCATCCTTTTCAGCATGGGTGAGTGTCCTGTACGCCCTCCGTGACCTGGGGCAGCACTTGCGCCACCGTATCCCATAAAGTATGGGAATAACGGCCCAATAGGCAAGAGGTGTTTACAGACCTCAATGCCAGGCTGGTGGAAGAAAACATCTTCTTCCCAAGCTGATCCAGCCTCTTGGATTCCCTATCCGGGGGAGCGGAAGGGAAGGCACCACGGGAAGTAGAGGCTTGGACAACCAAGCTCTCAGGAATGGGGTATTGTGTCAGGAAACTAGGGTCGCTGGGAGCGGGTCTATGGCGGAGGCCGACCGTCCTATTCACAGGAACCCCTGTGCTGGGTTTGGACCACGTACCCAGAAGGACGTCTGTAAGAGCCTCATTGAAGGGCAACAACGGCTCCAATGTTGACACCCCCGGCTGAAGCACTTCTGTCAGGATATTCGTCCTGACTGGCACTGTAGGCAAATCTAGGTCCAAGACCTCAGCTTTCCAACGCACCACCATAGCGAAAGAAGCCCCCTCCTCAGTAGCCACATTAGGCGGAGAGAACATACTAGTATCTGGAGACGTGTCCAGTCCACTGGCCTCCCCTAGATCCTCATACCAGTCCTGCTGAAATCCTGATTCGAAAGGGTCCTCAGACCCCTCCCATTCCTCTCCTGCGTCCAGCTGTTCTAAATAATGCTCAGACAATGATCTGGGCCGAATCGGCTCAGTTGAAGTCGGAGTCGACGTCGGTCCAGCTCCGGATCATCCGGAATAAGGATGGGGCTGCCACCGGTGGGCGCCGGTGGCGGAATCATCGACATCGGACCCGGTGCCGAAGGAGGCCAACTGTGAGAGACCGGTGCTGGTCCAGATCCAGTATCGGATCCGGAGGTCCCCTACGGCGCCGAAGCCGGCGGTGTCGAATCCGAAGGGGCCCCTGCTGGCCCCGCAGGGCCCGAAGACCCACCCGAGGGTACAGCCCGCTCAAAAACGAGACACATGGCCTTGTAGAATTATTTTATTTGAGCGGGGGTCGATCCGGTCCCCAGAAAGGGGGGGAAGACGCGGAGTCGACCCTGGCGACGGTTCTGCAGAACCACGCTCGGAACATCGACGTTCCCTAGATGCCTCGTCGGCCACGGGCGTGTCGAAGACTAAGTCCGCTTGGACTTCTTCTTCTTGTGTCTCTTACCTTCAAATGACCTCGAATGCAAGGAAGAGGACTTGGGCTCCGGGAGCGGTGCCGCGACCTCCTCCTACTGCGAGACCATGACCTCCGCGGAGTCGCGCCGACCGAAGACGAATGTCAGGCCGCAAGAAGCTTAAGGGATCTCTCCCTCAAGGCCTTCGGCGCCATGGCCCGACAGTCGGAGCACGAGGTGGAATCGTGGTCCTTGTCCAGGCACCAAAGACAAACTCTGTGCGGATCCGTCACAGACATGGTGCGATGACACGCACCACACGGCTTGAATCCTGTCTTTCTTGAAGACATGACTCCAAACAGCCAAAAAAGTGTCGACAAACCGTCCAAGCAGGGTAGCTCTTTCCAAAACTGCGCTTAACCGGCGCGGAAGGAAAATAACTGATGTACGAATGCGAGTCGGCATCTATATAGACAACCGTGACGTCAGACGGCTCCAACGACGCTCGCGGAGCTGGTCGACACACGCGGATCCGAACGTCACCGCCTGACGGCGCGCGCGCAGGATACTGCTCAGAAAAAACTACGGATTCGAAGCTGACGCCAGGGAATTCTAAGGTAAGGAAGCTGCAGCTAGAAGTCTCTATCAGATAGTAGGTGCCCTTCAGGTCTAGCGGTCATATAATTGCCATCCTGACCTAGGGAAATTACAAACTGTAGGGTTGTCATGTGGAAATGCTCTGAGAGGATGCAGCGATTGAGGGGACTGACCTCCAAGATCAGCCTCCTGGTTAGAGGCCACCAGGTCACTCCGGGTACCGGGCAGAGACATATTCCACTAACCACAAGCTTTGCGTGTGGCAAGGATTGTTGGCGAAATCCAGCGACGCAAACTAGACTGCATTCATCCATCCAGAGTGGGACATCTTCGGTACCAACCAGGAACCCACATCTGTCTTCTTTGGTGCAATACTGACTGTCTTCTCACAGGTGGTTCTTCTTTTGCACCTTCATCTGGGTTGGCAGGGGCTCCTGTTCTACCTGGACTCCTCAGTGCTTCTTGGACCTGGTCCCCTTCTTCCACAGGTCTTCAGGTCCAGGAATGCATTGTTGGCGTCTTGCAGTCTCCTCTGGTTCTTGCACTATCACAACAGTGTATTTTAGGAAACTTGCTGTGTTTTACTCCTGCTTTCTTGGGCGGGGTATTTTACTTACCTTTAGTGTTTTCTTACACTCCCAGTGCCCCTCTACACACTACACTTGCCTAGGTGGAAAACAGACTTTCATATTCCACTATTTTAGTAGATGATTTGTGTTCCCCCTAGGCCCATTGCAACCTATTCTGATTTTCACTGTTTACACTATTTTCTGACTATTTACTTACCTGTTTTTGGTTACTAGTGTATATACTGTGTAATTTACTTACCTCCTAAGGGAGTATAGTCTCCAAAGTATTTGTGACATTGTGTCACTAAAATAAAGTACCTTTATTTTTGGTAACACTGAGTATTGTCTTTCATGTGTATGGGTACTGTGTGACTACAGTGGTATTGCAAGAGCTTTGCATCTCTCCTAATTCAGCCTTGGCTGCTCTGCCTACAGCTACCTCTAGACAGCCTGACTACTAGACACTGACTACATTTCACTAATAAGGGATAACTGGACTTGGTATAAGGTGTAGGTACCTTTGGTACCCACTACAAACCAGGCCAGCCTCCTACATTGGTGGTGCAGGGGCTGGACAAGTACTTGCAATTGCCTCATCACTCTGTCACTGTTGCTTTCCACAGGAAAGTATACGCTGTACTTGGGGCTATACAAAAGTATACCTACTTGTTGCACTTGCATTCTAAAATTCAAAAAGTTAGAAAAAATAGGTATTTTCTTTCCTTTCACTTTACTCTAACATTTCTATTACTATGTCTTCCTCTGAGGCCATCCCCAGGGTTATCAAAACCACTTATGAGAACCAACACTTTAAAAGTTTGAGGGGCTTTGCTTAGAGAGAAGCCTAGGGATTGGGAAGAACCCTAAAAAAGATTTCCTTTCAAATCTCCTTCTCCAGGATATCCAAGAACAGTCTGGTCACCATGTAGAGGAGGTAGAGGGAGACTGTAACCAGGTAGAATCAGGAGGGGGTCCTGAGGATGCAGGGGAGGGTCCTTCCCAAGATCTTACCCCTGGTAAACCATCTAGTGTAGCTGACAGTGGGTGGGGGGGGGGCTCACATACAAGTAGAGCTCCCTTCACACCTAGAGGTCAGGTTACTAGGGTCACACAAGCCAGGTAAAGATCTGCCTCTGCTCATTCCCATGTCGCTTCAGTCTCAGAAGTGTCCCCACATCCAATCCTGAGGACAACTACCTACACATAGGGAACCTCAGAAAGATGAGGTTGGAGAAGGCCAGACTGAGGCTGCAACAGCAACAGTTGGCCTTAGCTAGGGAAGCCCTAGCTGTGGGAAGGGTAAGACAGGGGTTGGGGTTAGTTCCCCATGGTGGCAGCAGCAATAGCAATTTCAGGAGCTATGGTGTTAGGGAGAGCACATTTGACTCTAGAAACATGCACAAGCTTTCCCCCCCCCCCCTTACAAGGAGTGGGATGACATCTACAAGTCATTTGCTGCACTTGAAAGGGTCTGTAAAGTTCAGAGGGTACCTCAGATGCAGTGGGCTGCTATTCTGTGGTTGCCCTTCTCTGGCAAGGGGAGAGATAGACTCCTTAATGTCAGAGAGGCTGATTCTGATAATTGCAATGTTTTGAAGACGGCACTCTTGGATGGATTTGGCTTAACCACTGAACAGTATAGGAAGTTCAGACAAACCAGAAAAGAGTCTTCACAAGTTTGGATAGACTTTGTGGACTGTTCAGTGAAGTCTTTAGAAGGTTGGTTACATGGCAGCAAAGTGTCCGATTAGGAGGGTCTATATAATCTAATCCTGAGAGAGCATATTCTTAACAATTGTGTCTGATTTGTTGTACCAGTACATGGTAGACTCAGATCTGACCTCTTCCCAAGAATTGGGAAAGAAGGCAGACAAATGGGTCAGTACAAGGGTGAGCAGAAAAGCAGGGGGTGACAAAGACAAGAAGGATGATAAGTCTCATGATAAGGGTGGGGACAAAGATAAAAAAATAAAATAAAAAAAAAAAAGTCTTCTTCATGTCCCCAAAATTCATCTGGTGGTGGGCTCAAATCATCTTCAAACCAACAAAAAAAAAGCCATGGTGTTACCTATGTAAACTCAAAGGCCCCTGGGCAAGTGATCCCACTTGTCCCAAGAGGAACACCAAAACTCACACCACCACATCCCCCACTGCTTCCACTAGTACCCCTAGCAATAGCAATGGTGGTGGGAAAACACTACTAATAGCCAATTTAAGGTGTAGCTGGGATCACTTTTGATAATGTAGTAAGGGTTGGTCTAGTTAGGAAGACCACGGAGGCTGTTTTAGTCTTAGATGGTGGCACTGACCTTGCCATTCCTGGTTGCTTGTCCCCTTAATATGGATAAATACAAGCAACTACCTGTAATAAATGGTGTTCAGGTTGAGGCCTACGGGGACACAGGTGCCAGTGTCACTGTGGTGATGGAAAAATTGGTAGTCCCTGAGCAACACCTACTTGGTCATCAGTACCAAGTTACTGACGCCCATAACAACACTGCTAGCCACCACATGGCTGTTGTGAATCTCAACAGGGGGCCGGGGGTGTTATTGGTGCAAAGAAAGTTGTGGTATCCACTAACCTACCCGTAGAATGTCATCTGGGCAATAATTTGGAGACTGCAGCTTGGGCTGAAGTGGAATTGGAGGCTCATGCAGCAATGCTGAGAATTCCTGGGCACATCTTTGCTCTCACTAGAGCTCAGGCCAAGAGACAAAGAGGACAGAGAAACTTGGATCCTGGAACAATGGACCAAGTGTTCCCAAAAACTAAGGGTTGAAAGGGCAAACTCTTGTCCACTATCCCCCCCTATCCAGAAGATTCCCCTTTTAATGAGGAGTCAACTCCTTGTGCAGAACCTACACCAGAGGCGCTTCAGTCTGACACAGCTGAACTCTCGGGTGCAGGGGGGCCTGTCAGGGAGTAACTGAGTGTGGCACAGCAGACCTGACCCACACTAGAGGGTTTAAGACAGCAAGCTGTCAAACAGGAAGGAGGGGAAGTCAGTGACTCTCACATAGTTTACTGGGAGAACAATTGCCTTTACACTGAGGCAAGGAATCCAAAACCTGGTGCATCCAGGAGACTGGTCATTCCCTTGCAGTATAGGGAATTCCTCCTTACACTGGCACATGACATTCCCCTTGCTGGACATCTGGGGCAAAGTAAGACCTGGGACAGACTGGTCCCTCACTTTCACTGACCTTACATGTCAGAGGACACAAAAGAGCATTGTCCCTTGTGTCACTTCCCAAGCCAGTGGCAAGACTGGTAGCACTTCAAAGGCCGGCTTAATCCCACTACCTGTGGTTGGGGTGCCCTTTGAGAGGACTAAGGTTGATATTGTTGGTCCCCTTGACCCTCCAACTGCTTCTGGAAACAGATTCATCTTAGTGGTAGTGGACCATGCCACAAGATATCCAGAAGCCATCCCCTTAAGGACCACTACAGCTCCTGCAGTGGCAAAGACCCTCCTGGGAATATTTTCCAGGGTGGGCTTCCCTAAGGAGGTAGTATCAGGGGTAGCAACTTCATGTCTGCATACTTAAAAGCAATGTGGACGGAATGTGGTGTAACCTATAAATGTGCCACGCCCTATCATCCACAAACAAATGGATTGGTTGAGAGAGTTAACAAAACTCTCAAAGGCATGATCAAGGAACTCTGAAAAACTCAGGAGGAGATGTGATGTCCTACTGCCATGCCTCTTTTTTGCCTACAGGGAGGTACCCCAGAAGGGAGTAGGCTACAGCCCCATTGAACTCCTTTTTGGCCACCCTCTTAAAGGTCCACTTGCACTTGTCAAAGATGGGTGGGAGCAACCCTTGAAGCCCCCTAAACAAGACATTGTGGATTATGTGCTTGGCCTAAGATCAAGAATGGCTGAGTACATGAAAAAGGCAATTTAAAGCTTTCAGACAAGCCAAGAGCTCCAGAAGCAATGGCATGACCAAAAGGATGTCCTGACTGAGTAACATTCAGGGCAGGAGGTGTGGGTATTGGAGCCTGTGACACCAAGAGCAGTCCGGGACAAATGGAGTGGACCACATCTCATAGTGGAGAAAAAGGGTGAGGTCACCTATCTGGTGGACCTAGGCACTCCCAAAAGCCCTCTAAGAGTAATTCATGTGAACCGCCTAAAACCCTACGACAGAGCAGACTTGACCCTACTCATGGCCACGGATGAGGGGCAGGAAGAAGAGAGTGACCCTCCCCCTGGCCTCTTCTCCAACCCTGCAGCTGATGGCTCAGTGGAGGAAGCTTTCTTTGCAGACTGCCTTACAGCAGAGCAAAAGGAAGACTGCAGGAACATCCTAGGCCAATTCTCTGAACTCTTTTCACTTACACCTGGTCAGACCGCTTGGTGTGAGCATGCCATTGATACTGGAGACAGTGTACCTGTCAAAGATTTATAGGCAGCCTGACCATGTCAGAGACTGTATTAAGACTGAGGTTCAGAAGATGTTGGACCTAGGAGTGATTAAGCACTCAGACAGCCCCTGGGCTAGCCCAGTGGTGCTAGTGCCTGTGCTTTTCACAATGAGAAAACTGAAATTAGGTTTTGTGTGGATTATAGTGGGCTCAACACAGTCACCAAGACTGATGTTCACCCTATACCCAGGGCGATGAGCTGATAGATATTTTAGCCTCTGCCAAGTATCTGATCACTTTTGACATGACTGCAGGGTGTTGGCAGATCAAGCTATAAGATGTTAAACCTAAAACTGCATTCTCAACCATTGGAGGGCATTCCCAATTTACACTTATCCCTTTGGCCTGAATAAGGCACCTGCCACCTTCTAAAGGCTGGTGTATACAGTCCTCCAACGTCTGGAAGCTTTCAGTAAAACATTATCTAGATGATATTGATGTATTTAGCTCCACCTGGGATGGCCACCTGGTCCACCTGTGGAAGGTTTTAGAGGCCCTGCAAAAGGCAGGCCTCGCTGTTGAGGCTTCAACATGCCAGATATGGCAGGGGGAGGTGGTTTATCTGGACACCTAATTGTTGGGGAACAGATTCAACCATTACAGGGGAAGATCCAGACTATTTTAGACTGGTCTCCCCCTACTACTCAGACCCAGGTCAGAGCCTTTCATGGTCTCACTGGGTAATACAGGAGGTTCATTAAGAACTATGGCTCCATTGTTGCCCCACTTAATGACTTCACTTCAAAGAAAATGCCCAAGAAGGTATTATGGACAGCCAGCTGCCAAAATGCTTTTGAGCAGCTTAAGCAGGCTATGTGTGCTGCTCCTGTCCTGAAAAGCCCAAACTATTCTAAGAAGCTCATTGTCCAGAGAGATGCTTGTGAAGTAGGGGTTGGAGCAGTGTTATCACAACTTAATTCAGAGGCCCAGGCTCAACCGGTTGCTTTTATTAGTAGAAGGTTGGCCCCTAGACAAAAGTGTTGGTCAGCCATAGAGAGGGATGCCTTTGCTGTGGCCTGGGCCCTGAAGAAGGTAAGACCCTACTTGTTTGGGACTCACTTCATAGCTCAGACAGACCACAAACCTCTCATAGTTAAAACAGATGAAAGGAGAAAACCCTAAACTGCTGAGAGGGACAATTTCCCTACAGAGTATGGACTTTACAATGGAACTTAGACCTGGGAGTAACCACTCCAGTGCAGATGGACTCTCTCCAGATATTTCCACTCAGACAATGAACACTCATCTGTACAAGGTTAGCCTTACTGTCCCTCGTGTTTTTTTTCTGGGGGGGGGGGGGGGGGGGGGGGGGGCTGGTGTATGGGTGTAGGAAAGTACTATCTTTTTGGCATGTGACCCCCAATTTCTACCTGATGTCAGTGTGTTTTTGACTATCACTGGGATCCTGCTAGCCAGGAATCCAGTGCTTGTGGTTTATGGCCTGCTTGTCAGTGTGTTTCACTGTTTTCTAAATTGTCACTGGAGTCTTGCTAATCAGAACTCCACTGCTCATGCTCTCTGTTTCTAAATTTACTAGTGACTCTATTTCACTCCAAATTCGCATACTGGACGCCCCTTACATGTCCCTAGTATATGGTACATAGGTAGCTAGAAAATTGGTGTTACAGGGAATCCTTATGAGCTGCAGTATTTCTTTTGCCACCCATAAGGCGACCATGCAAGGCCTGGTGAATGCACTATTTTACAGCCATTTTTACTGCACCAGGTCACTTATAAGTCACCTATTTTCCTAACTTTCAGACCCTAAAGGCTAGGTGCATAGTACCTGTGTGTCAGGGCACCCCTGCACTACCAGAGGTGCCCCCACGTCGTCCAGGCCCATTTTTCCAGACTTCGTGAGTGAGGGGATGCCATTATAAGTGTGCACTATATATAGGTCAATACCTATATATAGCTTCACAGTGGTAACTTCGAATATGGGTATGTAAGGTGTCTAAGAACTGGGAATTGTTCCCAATACTGATTCCAGTATTGGTTGCACAATCCCATGCACTCTGGGGGCTCCCTACTGAGGTTTTCATTGCAGCCTCAGCTGCTGCCACCTGCGTTTCCGTTAGGAGAGGGGTGTTACACCCTCTCCCTTTGGAAATAGGTGTTATTGGCATAGGAGGGGTATCCTCCCAGAGCCTCTGGAAATGCTTTGAAGGGCACAGATGGTGCCCTCCTTGCATAATCCAGCCTACACGGGTTCAGGGACCCCCAGTCCCTGCTCTGGAGCGACACTGGACAAAGGAAAGGGGAGTGACCACTCCCCTGTCCACCACCACCCCAGGATTGGTGCCCAGAGCTCCTCCAGAGTGTCCCTGAGTTCTGCCATCTTGTTTTCAGAATGGTCAGGGAACGCTGGGAGTTATCTGACTGGCCAGTGACAGCAGGTGACGTCAGAGACCCCTCCTGATAGGTGGTTACCTGGTTAGGTGACCAATCCTCCTCTCAGGGCTATTTAGGATCTCTCCTCTGGGTGCTTCTTCAGATTCAGATTGCAAGACTCCAGCAGGAATCCTCTGCATCCTTTACTTCATCTTCTACCGTCGGATCAACCGCTTACTGCTCCAGGAACCCTACAAACTGCAACAAAGAAGCTAAGACGACTCCTGCAACATTGAATCTTCAGCTCCTGCCAGCAACTGCAACTGTTTTCATGTCATGCATCCTCTGAGGACTGCCTGCACCAGAAGACCCAAAGGAATCTCCCTTGGAGTGACAGAGTCACTTCCCTGTTCCAGCAGGCACCTCTCTGCAGCGACGACCGGTGGCTTGGGTCCCCTCTCCAGACAGGAGTGGATCCAGTAACACGGGTGGTGGAGCATAGTGACTCAGACAGTCCTGACATCCAGCTGTCCAACTTTGGTGGAGGTAAGAGCTTGCAAGACAATACCCCCATGCACCAAGTGACTTGCAGCTGCCAAGGCTTGTGTGCGACCTTCCAAGAAGTTCTTCGTGCACAGCACAGCTTAGGCCCTCAGCACTCCATCCTGCAACGCACAGCTTCCTGAGTGGTTCTCTGGCCACGTGGTAATCCTTTGTCTCATGCTGCATGGGCCTCCATTTGCACCTTCTTTGTCCCCAGGCTGTGGGACTCCTGTGCGGGTTGTCTGGTCTTCTGTTGGCTCTCTGAGTTGCTAACAGCCCCCTCTGACTCTCACTCCTGGGTAGAGGCCACCAGGTCCCTCCTGGTCCCAAGCACCCCATTTTCTGATAACTGTGAGCTTTGCATGTCCCAAGGCTTGTTGGCTGAATCCAGTGACGCAAACCAGACTGTATTCATCCATCCGGCGTGGGACATCTTCGGCACCAACTAGGAACCTGCATCTGTCTTCTTTGGTGCAATACTGACTGTCTTCTCACAGGTGGTTCTTCTTTTGCACCTTCATCCGTGTTAGTAGGAACTCCTGTTCTCCCTGGACTCTTCAGTGCTTCTTGGACTTGGTCCCCTTCTTCCACAGGTCTTCAGGTCCAGGAATCCATTGTTAGTGTCTTGCAGTCTCTTCTGGTTCTTGCACTATCTTCTATCACAGGAAACTTGCTGAGTTTTACTCCTGCTTTCTTGGCTCTGGGGGGGGGTGTTTTACTTACCTTTAGTGTTTTCTTACACTCCCAGTGCCCCTCTACACACTACACTTGCCTAGGTGGCAAACAGACTTTCGCATTCCACTATTTTAATATGTGGTTTGTGTTCCCATTAGGCCCATTGCAACCTATTCTGATTTTCACAGTTTGCACTATTTTCTGACTATTTACTTACCTGTTTTTGGTTACTAGTGTATATATTGTGTAATTTACTTACCTCCTAAGGGAGTATAGTCTCCAAAGTATTTTGGCATTGTGTCACTAAAATAAAGTACCTTTATTTTTGGTAACACTGAGTATTGTCTTTCATGTGTGTGAGTACTGTGTGACTACAGTGGTATTGCAAGAGCTTTGCATGTCTCCTAGTTCAGCCTTGGCTGCTCTCTCTACAGCTCCATCTAGACAACCTAGATTCTAGACACTGACTACATTTTACTAATAAGGGATAACTGGACCTGGTATAAGGTCTAAGTATCTTTCGTACCCACTACAAGCCAGACCAGCCTTCTACAATAACTGTAGGAAAGTTGCATCCTTTTGACATAGTTACCCCCACTTTTTGTCTGGTGTCACTATGTTTAGGAAGTAGTACACTAGGGTCCTGCTAATCCGGACCCCAATGACTGTGCTCTTTCCTCTAAATTTGGTTGCTGGTAAACTTTTACACCCACAATTCCTATACTGGTGCACCCATGTAAGTCCCTAGTATATGGTACCTAGGCACCCGGGGCATTGGTACACCAGTGGTCTCCCATAAGCTGCAGCATGTATTATGCCACCCATGGGAGCCCATTCTAACTGTATCAGCAGGCCTGCCATTGCAGACTGCGTGAAATGGTGCATGTACATTTCACTTCAAATATAAGACTTGCTTTCTACTGCGGTCACTGCACTTGGAACTGTTAAGTCATCCCTCTAGTAGGCCCTTCCGCCCAAGGGCAGGGTGCATGTCCTTAAGTGTGAGAGTCCTTCTGCATGAACAGGGTACACTTACAATTCCCAGACTCCATTCTCTGGGCTTTGTAAGTGTGGAAAGCAATCTTAAGGAATGTAGTGGACACGTCAACACGAGTGGTCCAACCATATAATGGCTTCTCTGAACCTAGGCATGTTTGGTATCAAACATGTTGTAATTATGCAACTACACCAATAACAGTGCTAGTTGCATGATCCCCTGTACTCTGAGGGTTCCTTAGAGGATCCCCAGTTCTGCCTGTGCAGCCTGACAGGGTCTGACTGCCAGCCCATGCTGCTGCTGACCCCAGACACTGTTCTGCACTCCTGCTGGTGAGCCTGGCTCAAGCAGAGGAAGGCAGAACAAAGGATTTCCTGCAAAGGAGAGTTGGGACCACCTCCCCCTGTGTATTAGGTGTCAAAGGGCTGGGGTGGGGTGGCCTCTGCGCTCCACCAGACTGCTATGAAAACAAGGTGGACAAAGGCCCCTGAGAGCATCTGACTGGTTAGGCCAGGCAGATGACGTCTCTGACCTCCTCTGATAGGTGTGTCACTACAGAGAGTGACCAACCCCTTCTTAGGGTTACTTAAGGGCCAAAGTGGGTCCTTAGATTCATCAAGCAAGAACTTTCAAGGATCTCTCTGCAAGACATCTTCTGCTCTTGGCCTCTGGAACCACTGTTGGTCTGCTTTTGGAACTGAAACAAGACTGTGTCCAGTTGGGAGGGCTCCCACTGCAACTTTGGCTCTCCAGCTACTGTAAGAATTCTGCAACATCCATGGCTGTGCATCCCTCCAGGGACACAAGGCCTCTGCCTGCATCCAAGAAGCAACAAAGCATCTCACTTGGAGTGAAAGAGTCACTCCCTGCATCCGCAGGCACCTCAAGACAATGACCAGATGGATCCGGCTGTCCCACGGCCAATGAAAAGGCTCCGCTCACAGACGGTGGTTCTGTGGTCCTCTATGGGTCCATCTTATCTGCTGACCAACTTGGGAGACCGTGGACAATTGCTGCAGTCACTGGAACAGAATCACTGTGCACCGCAACTGTTGCTCTTGCAAAGGCTTCTTGGCTCTTCCTCCAAAAGATCTTCAAGCTCCAAGAAGCCCAGGCCTCCAGCACTCTGCAACTCCAAGATCAGCTCCCACTCTGCAGCTCCTGCGGTGTGGGACTCCTGTACTGTTGTGCTGCTGAGGCATCTCTGTCTCCCTGTGCCGGCTGCCAGTGGGTCACTCATGGCTGGCTTTCCTTCCTCCTGCTGAAGGCCACCCCGGACTAACTTTCAAGGGTTGAGTCACTAGGACCTTGCTGGCCCTCCAAAACCTGCAATCTTCCTTGCATGAGCTAATTGCGTTTGCCAAGGCTTGTTGGTGGTTCTGCTTGCCACTGAGCATCTTTGTGCCAACTGGTTTCCTTGGGGTCCACTGGGAGGGGTTATGAATCTATAAATATTCAAACATGATGGTCGTGTTTTAGCCTATGGACCAGCCGGCTCAATAAAAACTCCCTGGCTCCCAGGCACCTGTGGGATTTAAGGTACTTACCTCTGGTAATTTCTTAATCTCCCAGCCCCTGGGGATCTAACACACAACTTGGGTTGGGCACCTCCATTCTTATACCACTTTCTTAGTATATGGTTTGGTCCTCCCATAGGGCCCCATGTACTTCTGTGCTATTCCTGTTTGTTTCTAAGTGTACATCTTGTGTGTTGATATTGCCAAGTGGATATACAGAAGTGGAGATTATAGAACCACCAATGTTAGTGTAGCAGTAGTGCTGTAATAAAGAATACTTTGTTTTGCAGCACCTGGTGGGTTTTTTTCTTGGGTGAGCGTTACTGACTTTTGTGGTAAGTGCTTTACAGTCCTCCTAGATAAGCTTTACCTGCTCACCACAGCTACCTCTGCTATCTGGACACCTAAGCACTATCACAAAGGGTTGCCTCGACTCAGTGTGACCCACTGTAGGAAGTTGGCTCTGTATGCACTATTTCAAAGTAAGTAATAGTATGCACAGAGTCCAAGGGTTCCCCTTAGAGGTAAGATAGTGGCAAAAAGAGATAATGCTAATGCTCTATTTTGTGGTAGTGTGGTCGAGCAGTAGGCTTATCAAAGGAGTAGTGTTAAGCATTTGTTGTACATACACACAGGCAATAAGGATAAGTTACTTACCTGTAAATCCTAGTTCTCTTCCAGGGGTATCCTCATCAAAGTCATAAACATTGAATATTCCCGCCCTTGTGCGGGGACCCCGGAGCATATATCAAATATACACATATTATACATGTGTAATAAATAATCATGCAGGCTATCATGTTAAAAACAGGCTAAAAATGCTTTATTTCTATGAAGTTTTTTTTTGTTTTTTTTTATATTAAATACTACAGTAGAGCATAAATATGTGCCCAAGCTCCTAAAACTAGGATTAGTGAAGTGAGCAGTAGCAAACTCTAGAGAAGAAATAGAAAAAACTGCATTGAAAAACACTGAAGCATTCTTAGCCAATAGGCTGCATGCAGGTTAACACAGGAGAACCATACTAGGATTTACAGGTAAGTAACTTATCCTTCTCTTCCAGGGGATCCTCATCAATAGTCATAAACATTGAATAGATTAGCAAGCCCATCCCTAAACCCAGCGGACTGTCCGATAGAAGTGCAGGAATAGATAGGTATTACGCAAATAGATTTCTTAGAGAGGCCTGCCCCACTTGGGCATCCGCTCTTGCATCTGAGTCTAAACAATAATGTCTTGTAAACGTATGGACAGACTTCCATGTAGCAGCCTTACAAATCTCAGATATTGGAACATTGTTAAGGAGAGCAGCAGTAGCCGCTTTACCCCTTGTGGAATGCGCTTTAGGCCGCGCTAGCAATTGTCTATTGGCTAGCTGATAAGTATTAACAATGCAAGAAACTATCCATCTTGATATTGTACGTTTAGATGCTGCCTCTCCTGTCCTTAAATGACCATATTTTACAAACAAACGGTTAGAGTGTCTAATCGACTTCGTCTTGTCCAGATAAAATTTTAGCACTCTTTTCAAGTCTAATGAGTGCAATGCTTTCTCTGCCGGAGTCTCCGGATTGGGAAAGAACGTCGGTAAAGTTATGGTCTGATTAATATGGAATTCTGACACCACCTTCGGAAGGAAAGATGGGTGAGTTCGTAGAACCACTCTAATGTCATGAAAAACCGTGTACGGTTCTTTTGCAGACAAGGCCTGGATTTCACTGACCCTCCTCGCTGAAGTAATGGCCACTAGAAAAGCCGCCTTCCACGTAAGGTGTTGTAAAGAGACCTTATGGATAGGCTCGAAAGGAGGGCCCATAAGTTTTGCCAGGACTATGTTCAGTTCCCACGGAGGAGAAGGCCTCCGAATTGGCGGAAAAACTTTCTTCAAACCTTCTAAGAAATCCTTGACTACAGGTTTTGTAAAGCAGGATTCCTCAGAAGGCGATTTGCGATAGGCAGTAATAGCAGACAAATGTACCTTAATAGATGATACCTGCAGACCGGACTTCGCTAGATGAAGCAAATAGGATAGTATGACATCCTCCTGCGCCCGTATGGGATTATGACCTTGCTGACAGCACCATATGTAGAATCTCTTCCACTTAAAAGCGTAGGAACGCCGCGTGGAAGGTCGTTTGGACTCTTTCAAGATGCTCATGCACTCCTGTGAGAGCCCTATGTGCCCATACTGCAGGAATTCAGGAGCCATGCTGTTAAGCTCAGAGAGGGTAGGTTGGGATGTAGAATCCTGCCCTCCATTCTGCTCAGAAGATCCGGTCTGCACGGCAGCCTCCTGTGAGGTTCTTCCGACAGGTTGAAGAGATCCGTGTACCAGAATTGTCGGGGCCATTGCGGCGCTATAAGAATCATTCTGGTCCTGGATCTGTAAAGTTTGCTAATCACTGCCTGAATGAGGGGAATCGGCGGAAAGGCCAAAAGAAATATCCCTGACCAGTCTATCAACAGGGCATTCCCTCGAGATCCCGGACGGTAGAACCTGGATGCGAAGTCTGGGCATTTCTTGTTTACTTCGTCTGCGAAGAGGTCCAGTTGAGGCCGACCCCATTGCGCGAAGATGTATTCTGCGACTTCGCCGTGCAGGACCCAATCGTGAACATCCTCCAGGTGTCTGCTTAGAAAGTCTGCTTCCACGTTCTGCTGACCTGGCAGGTGAACTGCTGTAATTGACATTCCTCTGGCCAGGAGCCAATGCCATATCGCTTGGGACTCTCGCGATAGGGGTAGGGACCTCGTTCCCCCCTGTTTGTTCAAGTAATACATCGTGGTTGTATTGTCCATCTGTATCAAGAGAGTTTTCCCCTGAATTAGCGGTATGAAAGACTTGAGAGCGAGATGGACCGCTCTGAGTTCTAGCAGATTGATGTGGTACTGCTTTTCCTTGTCTGACCACAGACCCTGCGCTTGAAAAGGACCCAGATGAGCCCCCCATCCCTGAAGAGATGCATCCGTTACTAGGGTGTCGGATGGAAGCACCTGGTGAAACGGAGCACCCACTGACAGGTGAGGTCTGTGCATCCACCATCTCAATGACTGAAGTGCTACCTCCGGTAGCCGCACCGTGTCCTCCCAGCGACCTGTTCTTTGGCTCCAGTTGGTCTCCAATGCCTCTTGGAGGGGTCTCATGTGAAGTCTGGCATTTGGGACAATAAAAATGCACGATGCCATGGAGCCTAGTAGTGATGTCACCTGACGTGCCGTAGGTGCGCTGGTTCTCAACAAGTCCTGGCACTTCTTGTTTATTGAGGATAGTCGTTCCTCCGAAGGATACACTTTTTGTATTTCTGTGTTTATGATAGCTCCTAGGTAGTGAAGATTCTGCGTTGGAGTCAAGGTTGACTTCTGGTAATTGACCTGAAGACCTAGGGCTTCGCAAACTCTTAGTACAATGTCCCGATGGCTTCTCGCCTGCTCCGGAGAAGAAGCCTTTAGAAGCCAGTCGTCTAGGTATGGATATATGTATATCCTTTGTCTTCGGAGATGCGCCGCCACCACTGCCATACATTTCGAGAAAACTCTTGGGGCAGATTTCAGGCCAAAGGGTAGAACTCTGAACTGGTAATGCTGTAACGCTACTCGGAAGCGCAGGAATTTCCGATGCTTTGGAGCTATTGGGATGTGAAAGTACGCATCCTGCAGGTCGATGGAGCACATCCAGTCTCCCTGATGCAGTTGAGGGAAAATCTGGTGAAGCGCTAGCATTCTGAACCTCTGCTTCCTTATGCATTTGTTCAGCAGCCGTAGATCCAGAATTGGCCTGAAAACGCCCTCTCGACCCTTCTTTGCCACTAGAAAGTAACGGGAGTAGACCCCCTGTCCTCTTTGTGCAGGTGGAACCTTTTCTATGGCGTTCTTTCTCAGGAGGGCGAGAGCCTCCTTGCGTAGCAAGCTGAGATGAGATGGATTGCCCTTGGTTGGTGGCAAGCGTGGTAGAGGCTGTTTGAAAAGAAGAGAATAGCCATGTTCGACAATATTGAGCACCCATTTGTCTCTCGTGATAGAGTGCCACTCGTGAAGATAAGCCGTAATACTTCCCCCCACCGGAGTGGTGTACAGTGTCGAGGGAAGCGAGATCTCATTGCTTGGTGGGTGCTTTCGGAGTGGACTGTTGAGGTCTGCTTGACCCTCGCTCCCTTGTGTTTCTTCGTTGAAAAAGAGGGCGTCCCTGTCGCTGCTGTGACCTTTGCGACCAATGAGGGGTTTGAACCCTCTGCTGGAAAGGGCGCCTATCATACGGCCTGTACCTCCACCTGAAATCTTTCTTTCTTTCGAGGCCCACCGCCTTCAAGGTATCCACCTCGGTCTTCATGCGGGCCATCTCTTCGTCTGCATGGGCACCGAATAGAGAGTTCCCGGCAAATGGGAGATTCAGGATGCGTTGTTGTGCTTCCTGTTTCAAGCCTGTGAGCCTCAGCCAGGAAGATCTCCTCGCACAGATACCATGTGCGTACCCATGTGCAGCCAAATCCGCCCCATCCGCTGCCGCGCTGATAACCTGGTTGGATACCAGGCATCCTTCTTGTAGTATCTCCTGGAAATCTTGCCTGTCTTCTCTGGACAAATTTTCTGTAAATCTACTGAGGGAATCCCACAGAGAACGATCGTACCTGCCCAGGAGCGCAGACGCACTGGAGACCTTCATTGCTGAAGCCGCCGTCCCGCATATCTTTCTCCCTAGAGAGTCTAAATGCCTGCTCTCTTTATCCGGGGGTACCGTGGATGAAGAAGCCACCGAGTGGGTCTTTCGGGCGGCAGCTATGATCACCGAGTCCGGTGGCGGATCTTTTCTAAGGAATAAAGGGTCTTGTTCTGGAGCCTTGTATTTCTTGAGAATCCTAGCCGGTGCAGACTTAAGCGAGGCTGGGGCCAGAAAAGTGTCCATAGTTGGCTGCAGCAAGCCAGGCACCAGAGGCAGCAACTTTTTCGACGCTGATCTCTGTTGTAGAGTCTCAAAGATGATCGATGAGGAGGTAGATGGTTCTGGAACCTCTATGTTGAGTTTCTGCGCTCCTCTTAGCAACACCTCGTTGAATGTGGTAATATCATCCACCGGTGAGACTCTGGCAGGTGGTGAATCTGTAAGGGTGGGTGATTAACGCCCGACAGAAGAACCTGATGAAGACCAAGAGGGTGATCTTCTTCTTGACCGCGACCTGGATCTCCGTTGAGAGCGAGATCTGCTGCGAGACGCTGTAGCAGAGCGTCTAGGCCTCGCGGTCGGTTGGCGAGGAGCTGAACGAGCCCGTTCTGCCCTGGCTGTCGGTGATGGCGTTCTTGGCAGGGAGGCAGTAGGTGAATACTTTCGCGAATACTGCGAATCTGGGGATGCCGCTGGTCTGTTGAGGCTCTCCAGCCATCTCGGAGATAGATTGATGGGCGAGACATGCCCAGATGATGCCGCTCTAGACCGAGAAGAGCCGCTCGGTATGGAGACCACTGGAGATGGTGCCTTGTCTGGCGTGGGGCGATGTTCTGCTCCCTGTGGGACAGGTAAAACCTGCTTCGACGTCGATGGCTGTTTTGACGTCGAGGGGCGCCCAGCCGTTTGTTCCTGTCTCGCCGTTGAGTGCCTCGACGTAGAGTGCCTTGACGTCGAACGGCGATCCTTGGACCTCGACCTGCTCGCCGTCGTGTGCCTCGACGGGGAGCGATGGGAGGTTGACGGCGGATGTTTCTCGTGCCGTCGTGGTGATGACGACGCCGTGTGTCCTGACGTCGGGGGGCGTACAGCCTTTGGCGGCGACCGGGCACGCCGGCGATGGCTCGACATCGATCGGCGTGCTGCCGTCGACGGAGACCTGCCCCTGCTCTGATGTTCCCTCGACGCCGTTCCCTTCGACGTCGGGTGTGTCGCCGTCGACGGCGATCTATGCCGGTGAGACGTGGTAGCGACGACGTCGACGGTGAACAAACAGGTACTTTCCTACCTGTCGACGTCGACCGGGCCATTCTCTCCTGAGAATGGCCTTCTGGATGTCTGAGAAGTGAGGACGACGATGTTCTTTTCCTCTCCTGAAGCCCATGAAGCCGGATCTTCTCTCTGTCTTTCAGAGTCCTCCTAGACATGTTCTTGCAGTACTTACAAGTGTCAGGGCAGTGACTCTGAGGCAGGCACACTATGCACAGAGAGTGGGTATCTGACTGGGCCTTCTTCTTCCCACAAGCAGGGCATTTGACAAAAAGAGAAGGCATTTTTCTGTCAGAAAAAACCTTCCTAGCTCAGACAAAGATGTTATTTGTCGAGTGAAAAATGAAAAAACGCTTTTAAATAATTTTTTCTGAGAAAAACTCAGAAAAACTGAGAGCTCAATGCTCCAGGATCCTCTCAGAAGAAGCCGGAAAAAAGAACTGACCTAACTGTGAACCAACTGTCACCTTTCCTTCACCCCTGAGGCATGGTGGGATACTGGAGGTGCTCAGGGTCTTAAAGGCACGGTGCCAAAGTTTTTATGGTTCTCCTGTGTTAACCTGCATGCAGCCTATTGGCTAAGAATGCTTCAGTGTTTTTCAATGCAGTTTTTTCTATTTCTTCTCTAGAGTTTGCTACTGCTCACTTCACTAATCCTAGTTTTAGGAGCTTGGACACACATTTATGCTCTATTGTAGTATTTAATAAAAAAAAAAAATAAAAAAAAAATTCATAGAAATAAAGCATTTTTAGCCTGTTTTTAACATGATAGCCTGCATGATTATTTATTACACATGTATAATATGTGTATATTTGATATATGCTCCGGGGTCCCCGCACAAGGGCGGGAATATTCAATGTTTATGACTATTGATGAGGATCCCCTGGAAGAGAAATGAGGAACACACACTCAGAGACAAATCCAGCCAATAGGTTTTGTTATAGAAAAATATATTTTCTTAGTTTATTTTAAGAACCACAGGTTCAAATTCTACATGTAATATCTCATTTGAAAGGTATTGCAGGTAAGTACTTTAGGAACTTTGAATCATTACATTAGCATGTATACTTTTTACATAAAACACAAATAGCTGTTTTAAAAGTGGACACAGTGCAATTTTCACAGTTCCTGGGGGAGGTAAAGTATTGTTAGTTTTAACAGGTAAGTAAGTCACTTACAGGTTTCAGTTTTTGGTCCAAGGTAGCCCACCGTTGGGGGTTCAGAGCAACCCCAAAGTTACCACACCAGCAGCTCAGGGCCGGTCAGGTGCAAAGGTCAAAGAGGTGCCCAAAACACATAGGCTTCAATGGAGAGAAGGGGGTGCCCCGGTTCCAGTCTGCCAGCAGGTAAGTACCCGCGTCTTCGGAGGGCAGACCAGGGGGGTTTTGTAGGGCACCGGGGGGGGACACAAGTCAGCACAAAAAGTACACCCTCAGCAGCGCGGGGGCGGCCGGGTGCAGTGTGCAAACACGCGTCGGGTTTTCAATGGTTTTCAATGAGAGACCAAGGGGTCTCTTCAGCGATGCAGGCAGGCAAGGGGGGGGGCTCCTCGGGGTAGCCACCACCTGGGCAAGGGAGAGGGCCTCCTGGGGGTCACTCCTGCACAGGAGTTCCGTTCCTTTAGGTGCTGGGGGCTGCGGGTGCAGGGTCTTTTCCAGCCGTCGGGAAATGGAGTTCAGGCAGTCGCGGTCAGGGGGAGCCTTGGGATTCCCTCTGCAGGCGTCGCTGTGGGGGCTCAGGGGGGACAACTTTGGTTACTCACAGTCTTGGAGTCGCCGGAGGGTCCTCCCTGAGGTGTTGGTTCTCCACCAGTCGAGTCGGGGTCGCCGGGTGCAGTGTTGCAAGTCTCACGCTTCTTGCGGGGAGTTGCAGGGGTCTTTAAATCTGCTACTTGAAACAAAGTTGCAGTTCTTTTGGAGCAGGGCCGCTGTCCTCGGGAGTTTCTTGTCTTTCTCGAAGCAGGGCAGTCCTCAGAGGATTCAGAGGTCGCTGGTCCCTTGGAAAGCGTCGCTGGAGCAGGTTTCTTTTGGAAGGCAGGAGACAGGCCGGTAAGTCTGGGGCCAAAGCAGTTGGTGTCTTCTGTTCTTCCTCTGCAGGGGGTTTTCAGCTCAGCAGTCCTCTTCTTCTTGTAGTTTCAGGAATCTATTTTCCTAGGTTCAGGGAAGCCCTTAAATACTAAATTTAAGGGCGTGTTTAGGTCTGGGGGGTTAGTAGCCAATGGCTACTAGCCCTGAGGGTGAGTACACACTCTTTGTGCCTCCTCCCAAGGGGAGGGGGTCACATCCCTAATCCTATTGGGGGAATCCTCCATCTGCAAGATGGAGGATTTCTAAAAGTTAGAGTCACTTCAGCTCAGGACACCTTAGGGGCTGTCCTGACTGGCCAGTGACTCCTCCTTGTTGTTTTCTTTGTTTCCTCCGGTCTTGCCGCCAAAAGTGGGGGCCGTGGCCGGAGGGGGCGGGCAACTCCACTAGCTGGAGTGTCCTGCGGTGCTGTGACAAAGGGGTGAGCCTTTGAGGCTCACCGCCAGGTGTTACAGCTCCTGCCTGGGGGAGGTGTTAGCATCTCCACCCAGTGCAGGCTTTGTTACTGGCCTCAGAGTGACAAAGGCACTCTCCCCATGGGGCCAGCAACATGTCTCTAGTGTGGCAGGCTGCTGGAACCAGTCAGCCTACACAGATAGTTGGTTAAGGTTTCAGGGGGTACCTCTAAGGTGCCCTCTGGGGTGTATTTCACAATAAAATGTACACTGGCATCAGTGTGCATTTATTGTGCTGAGAAGTTTGATACCAAACTTCCCAGTTTTCAGTGTAGCCATTATGGTGCTGTGGAGTTTGTGTTTGACAGACTCCCAGACCATATACTCTTATGGCTACCCTGCACTTACAATGTCTAAGGTTTGGCTTAGACAGTGTAGGGGCACAGTGCTCATGCACTGGTGCCCTCACCTATGGTATAGTGCACCCTGCCTTAGGGCTGTAAGGCCTGCTAGAGGGGTGTCTTACCTATACTGCATAGGCAGTGAGAGGCTGGCATGGCACCCTGAGGGGAGTGCCATGTCGACTTACTCATTTTGTTCTCACTAGCACCCACAAGCTGGTAAGCAGTGTGTCTGTGCTGAGTGAGGGGTCTCCAGGGTGGCCTAAGACATGCTGCAGCCCTTAGAGACCTTCCCTGGCATCAGGGCCCTTGGTACCAGTTACAAGGGACTTACCTGGATGCCAGGGTGTGCCAATTGTGGATACAAAAGTACAGGTTAGGGAAAGAACACTGGTGCTGGGGCCTGGTTAGCAGGCCTCAGCACACTTTCAATTCAAAACATAGCATCAGCAAAGGCAAAAAGTCAGGGGGTAACCATGCCAAGGAGGCATTTCCTTACACCCACCATAAGTGTACACCATAACCTAAGCCAGCCTCCTACAGTAACAATGGCAAACCACTGCTAACCTGGTGCAATTTCCTCCCAGTGAGAGGAAGAGCCGCAGTCTCTCCTTGATAGGCAATGTGTGATCCGGAGGAGGGGGTGATTAAGTCAAGGCTTGAAGAGCAGGCTGTCTTGCTGGAGGCGCCTCCACTTCAGGTCTTATTGTTGACTTGTAGGCACCCTTTGTGTACCCTCTTACTGTCTGCTGGTGGAAAGGCTGTCTCTGGTATGGGGGGATGGGGTCTGGGAAGGTGTCCTTGGAGTCTTCTCTGGGCTGCTGGGAGTGGTGGTGGAAGTGGAGGTTCAAGAGGAGGAATTGGAACATTCGGGGGGTTGGGAGCTGGTGACTTTATTTCTGTTTCCAGTGACTGTGCAGGGGCTCTGCTGCAAGTTCCTCCTCAAAGGAGCTGTGAGGATCCAGGTTTTTTACAAGTTTCACCCACCTTTACTTTTCACCCCATTAGTGACTATTAGACACTGGTGTAATGACTCTAAAATGCCCTGAGCCCTATTTGTGCTCTGACCCTTAATAAGGTGCATGCTTGATTGGCTTATTCCCAATTTACTTAGCCTAACTTACTTGTAAGTCCCCAGTATATGGTACGAAGGTACCCTGGACTTGTACGAGTGTCCCATTCAGTGATTGCAGCACTTAATGCAATAAGTTAAAAATGGCTCCCAATCTGCCACTGCAGTTGGAGGGGCAGTTTTGAACTGTTAACTCGAAGTTGCCATTTTAAACAATGGCACAGCCCAAACCCCCTTTCTCATTGTGCAAGTCAACCCTAAAGCAGGACTATCAAGTCCTAAGGCAAGGTGTAGCATATTAGTAAAGAAGATTGTGTGTTTAACATGTTCAAGCAGTAAAAACCTAAAACTGTTGTTTCTACTGAGATAGAGATTGGTAGTCCCTTTAGCAATAGAGTTAAACGCTGCCAACGCAGCTGTGTTAACCTCTGAATGAGACTCCCAAAGTTGGTACTTCAAGGTTGCAAACTGGTTACATGAAGCCCAACCTGAAGATGAAATTATTGTAACTTGTTGCCACATGGAACTTTTATAAAGGTGCCACTCTTTCCAGCCTTCAAGTGGCCATTTGCTGAGGCTGGCCACGAGACAATATTCTCGACTCCTGGGGAGACATTTGAACAACTCTCAGGAGAGGTAACAGTAGAGGCCTGCCACTGGAGGAGAGGTTACTTTCTAGCACAGTGGTTCCAAATCTGTGGTCCAGGGACCCCTGGGGGTCCGTGAAGCCTACTCTGGGGGTCCGCAACTGCTCAGAAAATTAGATAATATCAACAGTTTAGGTCCCCAATGACTCATTGGGGGGTCCCTGGATTCCAGTAATGATTCAGTGGGGGTCCCCAGGTTCTAGTAATGATAAAATGGGGGTCCATAGAAGTCAAAAGGTTGGGAAGGATAAGTTACCTGTAAATCCTAGTTCTCTTCCAGGGGTATCCTCATCAAAGTCATAAACATTGAATATTCCCGCCCTTGTGCGGGGACCCCGGAGCATATATAAAATACACACATATTATACATGTGTAAAACAGCAATGCAGGCTATAATGTTAAAACAGGCTAAAATGCTTTATTTCTATGAAGTTTTTTTTTTTTTTTTTTAATATTATAAAATTACAATAGAGAATGAATATCTACTCAAGCCCCCAAAACTGGGCTTAGGGAAGTAAGCAGCAGTAAACTCTAGAGAAAAAGAGAAAAAACTGCATTGAAAAACAATGGGGCATTCTTAGTCAATAGGCTGCATGCAGGTTAACACAGGAGAACCATAAAAAATTTGGCACCGTGCCTTTAAGACCCTGAGCACCTCCAGTATCCCACCATGCCTCAGGGGTGAAGGAAAGGTGACAGTTGGTTCACAGTTAGGTCAGTTCTTTTTTACGGTGACAATCTGTGTAACTGATTCAAGATACAGTCTGTCCTGCACTTCTAGGAGACGTGCGTCCGGGGAGGAGGGTTCTTTGTTTATGACTTTGATGAGGATACCCCTGGAAGAGAACTAGGATTTACAGGTAAGTAACTTATCCTTCTCTTCCAGGGGATCCTCATCAATAGTCATAGACATTGAATAGATTAGCAAGCCCATCCCTAAACTCTGCGGACTGTCCGATAGAAGTGCAGGAATAGATACGTATTATGCAAATAAATTTCTTAGAGAGGCCTGCCCCACTTGGGCATCCGCTCTTGCATCTGAGTCTAAACAGTAATGTCTAGTAAACGTATGTACAGACTTCCATGTAGCAGCCTTACAAATCTCAGATATTGGAACATTGTTAAGGAGGGCAGCAGTAGCCGCTTTTCCCCTTGTGGAATGCGCTTTAGGCCTCGCTATTAATTGTTTATTAGCCAGCTGGTAAGTATTAACAATACAAGAAACTATCCATCTTGATATCGTTCGTTTAGATGCTGCCTCTCCTGTCCTCAAATGACCATAATTTACAAACAAGCGGTTAGAGTGTCTAATCGATTTTGTCTTATCCAGATAAAATTTCAGCACTCTTTTCAAGTCTAAGGAGTGCAAAGCTTTCTCTGCCGGAGTCTCCGGATTTTGAAAGAAAGTCGGTAAAGATTTTGAGGGTCATTCTGACCCTGGCGGCCACCACCGACCACGGGAGCACCGCCAACAGGCTGGCGGTGCTCCAATGAGCATTCTGACCGCGGCGGTTCAGCCGCGGTCAGAAGCGGAAAGTCAGCGGTCTCCCGCTGACTTTCCGCTGCTCATTGGAATCCTCCATGGCTGCAGAGCGCGCTCCGCAGCCATGAGGATTCTGACCCCCCTACCGCCATCCAGTTCATGGCGGGAAAGCCGCCATGAACAGGATGGCGGTAGGGGGGGTCGCGGGGCCCCTGGGGGCCCCTGCCGTGCCCATGCCAATGGCATGGGCACGGCAGGGGCCCCTGTAAGAGGGCCCCAAAATGTATTTCACTGTCTGCCTTGCAGACAGTGAAATACGCGCCGGGTGCAGTAGCACCCGTCGCACCTTCCCACTCCGCCGGCTCGATTACGAGCCGGCATCCTCGTGGGAAGGTCGTTTTCCCCTGGGCTGGCGGGCGGTTTAACTGGAACCGCCCGCCAGCCCAGGGGAAAACTCGTAATACCCGCCGCGGTCTTTTGACCGCGGCGCGGTAATTTGGAGGGCGGGATCCTGGCGGGCGGCCTCCGCCGCCCGCCAGGGTCATAATGAGGCCCATAGTCTGATTGATATGGAATTCTGACACCACCTTCGGAAGGAAAGATGGGTGAGTTCGCAGAACCACTCTATTGTCATGAAAAACCGTGTACGGTTCTTTGGAAGACAAAGCCTGGATTTCGCTGACCCTCCTCGCTGAAGTAATGGCCACTAAAAAAGCCGTCTTCCACGTAAGGTGTTGTAAAGAGGCCTTATGTATAGGTTCAAAAGGAGAGCCCATAAGTTTTGCCAATACTATGTTCAGTTCCCATGGAGGAGAAGGTCTCCGAATGGGCGGAAAAACTTTCTTCAAACCTTCTAAGAAATCCTTGACTACAGGTTTTGTAAAGAAGGATTCCTGAGAGGGTGACTTGCGATAGGCTGTAATAGCAGACAAATGTACCTTAATAGATGATACCTGCAGACCGGACTTTGCCAGATGAAGCAAATAGGACAGTATGACATCCTCCTGAGCCCGTATGGGATTCTGACCTTGTTGACAGCACCATATGTAGAATCTCTTCCACTTAAAAGCGTAAGAACGCCGCGTGGAAAGCCGTTTGGACTCTTTCAAGATGTTCATGCACTCCTGCGAGAGCCCTAGGTGCCCATACTGCAGGAATTCAGGAGCCATGCTGTCAAGCTCAGAGAGGGTAGGTTGGGATGCAGAACCCTGCCCTCCATCCTGCTCAGAAGATCCGGTCTGCACGGCAGCCTCCTGTGAGGTTGTTCCGATAGGTTGAGGAGATCTGTGTACCAGAATTGACGGGGCCATTGTGGCGCTATGAGAATCATTCTGGTTCCGGATCTGTAAAGTTTGTTGATCACTGCCGGTATGAGGGGAATCGGCGGAAAAGCGTAGAGAAATATCCCTGACCAGTCGATCAACAGGGCATTCCCTCGAGATCCCGGACGGTAGAACCTGGATGCGAAGTCTGGGCATTTCTTGTTTACTTCGTCTGCGAAGAGGTCCAGTTGAGGCCGACCCCATTGAGCGAAGATGTATTCTGCGACTTCGGCGTGTAGAACCCAATCGTGAGCGTCCTCTAGGTGTCTGCTCAGAAAATCTGCTTCCACGTTTTGTTGACCTGGCAGGTGAACTGCTGTAAGTGACATTCCTCTGGCCAGGAGCCAATGCCATATCGCTTGGGACTCTCGAGATAGGGGTAGGGATCTCGTTCCCCCCTGTTTGTTCAAATAATACATCGTGGTTGTATTGTCCGTTTGTATTAGGAGAGTTTTCCCTTGAATTAGTGGTATGAAAGACTTGAGAGCCAGATGGACCGCTCTGAGTTCTAGCAGATTGATGTGGTACTGCTTTTCCTTGTCTGACCACAGGCCCTGAGCTTGAAAGGGACCCAGATGAGCCCCCCATCCCTGAAGAGACGCATCCGTTACCAGAGTGTCGGATGGAACTACCTGGTGAAACGGAGCACCCACTGACAGGTGAGGTCTGTGCATCCACCATCTCAATGACTGAAGTGCTACTGCCGGTAGTCGCACTCTGTCCTCCCAGCGACCTGTCCTTTGGCTCCAGTTGCTCTCCAATGCCTCTTGGAGGGGCCTCATGTGGAGTCTGGCATTTGGGACAATAAAAATGCATGATGCCATGGAGCCCAGCAGCGATGTCACCTGACGTGCTGTAGGTGCGTTGGCTCTCAACAGGTCCTGACACTTCCTGTCTATTGAGGATAGTCGTTCCTCCGAAGGATACACTCTTTGGAGTTCTGTGTTTATGATAGCTCCCAGGTAGTGAAGGTTCTGTGTTGGAATCAAGGTTGACTTTTGGTAATTGACCTGAAGACCTAGAGACTCGCAAACTCCGAGCACAATGTCCCGATGGCTTCTCGCCTGCTCCGGAGAAGAAGCCTTCAGTAACCAGTCGTCTAGGTATGGATATATGAATATCTTTTGTTTTCGAAGATGCGCTGCTACCACTGCCATACATTTCGAGAAGACGCGTGGGGCAGATTTCAGGCCAAATGGCAGAACTCTGAACTGGTAATGCTGTAACACTACTTGGAAGCGCAGGAATTTTCGATGTTTTGGAGCTATTGGGATGTGAAAATATGCATCCTGCAGGTCGATGGAGCACATCCAGTCTCCCTGATGTAGCTGAGGGAAAATCTGGTGAAGCACTAGCATCCTGAACTTCTGTTTCCTTATGTATTTGTTCAGCAGCCGTAGGTCCAGAATTGGCCTGAAAACGCCCTCTCGACCCTTCTTCGCTACCAGAAAGTAACGGGAGTAAACCCCCTTTCCTCTGTGCGCAGGTGGAACCTTTTCTATGGCATTCTTTTGTAGGAGGGCGAGAGCCTCTTTGCGCAGCAGGCTGAGATGAGATGGATTGCCTTTGGTTGGTGGCAAGTGTGGTGGAGGCTGTTTGAAAAGAAGAGAGTAGCCATGTTCGACAATATTGAGCACCCATTTGTCTCTTGTGATAGAGTGCCACTCGTGAAGATAAGCTGTAATACTTCCCCCCACCGGAGTGGTGTACAGTGTCGAGGGAAGCGAGATCTCATTGTTTGGCCGGCGCTTTCGGAGTGGACTGTTGAGGTCTACTTGACCCTCGCTCCCTTGTGTTTCTTCGCTGAAAAAGAGGGCGTCCCTGCCGTTGCTGTGATCTTTGGGACCAGTGAGGGGTTTGAACCCTCTGCTGGAAAGGGCGCCTGTCATAAGGCCTATACCTCCACCTGAAATCAATCTTTCTTTCCAGGCCCACTGCCCTCATGGTATCCACCTCGGTCTTCATGCGGGCCATTTCCTCGTCTGCATGGGCACCAAATAGAGAGTTCCCAGCGAATGGGAGATTCAGGATGCGTTGTTGTGCTTCCTGCTTTAAACCAGTGAGCCTCAGCCAGGAAGACCTCCTTGCACAGATTCCATGCGCGTACCCATGTGCAGCTAAATCCGCCCCATCTGCTGCCGCACTAATAACCTGGTTGGATACCAGGCATCCTTCTTGCAGGATCTCTTGAAAATCTTGTCTGTCCTCTCTGGGCAATTTCTCTGTGAATCTATTGAGAGAGTCCCACAGAGAACGATCATACCTGCCCAGGAGTGCAGAAGCACTGGAGGCTTTCATTGCCGAAGCCGCCGTCCCGCATATCTTTCTCCCCAGAGAGTCTAGATGCCTGCTCTCTTTATCCGGGGGGACCGTGGATGATGATGCCACCGAGTGGGTCTTTCGGGCTGCGGCTAATATTACCGAGTCCGGTGGCGGATCCTTCCTGAGGAACAAAGGGTCCTGTACGGGAGCCTTGTATTTTTTGAGAATCCTAGCCGGGGCAGATTTGAGCGAGGCTGGGGCCAGAAAAGTGTCCATGGTTGGCTGCAACAAACCAGGCACTAGAGGCAGCAGCTTTTTTGATGCTGATCTCTGTTGTAGAGTCTCAAAGATGACTGACGAGGAGGTAGATGGCTCTGGAACCTCTATGTTTAGTTTCTGCGCTCCTCTTAACAGCACCTCGTTAAACGTGGTAATGTCATCCACCGGTGAGACCCTAGCAGGTGGAGAATCTGTTAGGGTGGGGGAGTAACGCCAGACAGATGATCCTGACGACGACCAAGAGGGTGATCTTCTTCGTGAACGAGACCTGGATCGTCGTTGAGAACGAGACCTGCTGCGAGACGCTGTAGCAGAGCGCCCAGGCCTCGCAGCCGGTTGACGAGGAGTAGAACGAGCCCGTCCTGCCCTTGCTGTCGGTGATGGCGTTCTTGGCAGAGAGGCAGTAGGCGAGTACATTCGCGAGTATTGCGAATCCGGGGAGGCCGCTGGTCTGTTAAGGCTTTCTAGCCATCTTGGAGATAGATTGATGGGCGAGACATGCCCAGATGATGCTGCTCTTGACCGAGATGAGTCGCTCGGTATGGAGACCACTGGAGATGGTGCGGCCTTGTCTGGAGTGGGGCGATGTTCTACTTTCTGCGGGACAGGTAAAACCTGTGTTGACGTCGACGGCTGTGTCGACGTCGAAGGGCGCCCCACCGGTTGCTCTTGTCTCGACGTCGAACGGCGATCCTTGGACCTCGACCTGCTCGCCGTCGTGTGCCTCGACGTGGAGCGGTGGGAAACCGACGGCGGATGTCTCTCATGCCGTTGTGGCGATTTCGACGCCGTGTCTCTTGACGTCGGGGGGCGCACAGCCTTTGGCGGCGACCGGGCACACCGGCGATGGCTCGACGTCGATCGGCGGGCTGCCGTCGACGGAGACCTGCCCCTGTGATGGTGTTCCCTCGACGCCGTCTCCTTTGGCGTCGGGTGTGTCGCCGTCGACGGCGATCTATGCCGGTGAGACGGTGGTAGCGACGACGTCGACGGGGAACAAACAGGTACTTTCCTACCTGCTGACGTCGACCTAGCCATTCTCTCCTGAGAATGGCCTGCTGGTTGTCTGGGAAGTGAAGAGGACGATGTTTTCTGCCTTTCCTGAAGCCCATGTAGCCTGATCTTTTCTCTGTCCTTCAGAGTCCTCTTTGACATATTCTTGCAGTGCTTACAAGTGTCAGGGCAGTGACTCTGAGGCAGGCACACTATACATAGAGAGTGTGGGTCTGACTGGGCCTTCTTCTTCCCACAAGCAGGGCATTTGACAAAAAGTGAAGGCATGTTTCTGTCAGGAAAAAACTGCCAAGCTCAGACAAAGATGTTATCTGTCGAATGAAAAAGGAAAAAACGCTTTTTTAAAGGATTTTTCTGAGAAAAACTCAGAAAAACTGAGAGCTCAATGCTCCAGGATCCTCTCAGAAGAAGCCGGAAAAAAGAACTGACCTAACTGTGAACCAACTGTCACCTTTCCTTCACCCCTGAGGCATGGTGGGATACTGGAGGTGCTCAGGGTCTTAAAGGCACGGTGCCAAAGTTTTTATGGTTCTCCTGTGTTAACCTGCATGCAGCCTATTGGCTAAGAATGCCCCATTGTTTTTCAATGCAGTTTTTTCTCTTTTTCTCTAGAGTTTACTGCTGCTTACTTCCCTAAGCCCAGTTTTGGGGGCTTGAGTAGATATTCATTCTCTATTGTAATTTTATAATATTAAAAAAAAAAAAAAAAAACTTCATAGAAATAAAGCATTTTAGCCTGTTTTAACATTATAGCCTGCATTGCTGTTTTACACATGTATAATATGTGTGTATTTTATATATGCTCCGGGGTCCCCGCACAAGGGCGGGAATATTCAATGTTTATGACTATTGATGAGGATCCCCTGGAAGAGAACCACTGTTCTAGCAGGAAGCCACGCAGGGTGTTGGCTCAAAAGACAAGCTTCAAACGGGAAGCCACCTTTGGAGGGCAAGCAGAAAGCACGTGGTATGGGGGTTGTGGGGGGGGGGGGGAGCTCTACTGTGTAGTTAGACACGCTGGCAGAAGGATAGAGAGGGGAAACCAGTTACCAAGCCGTTATTTTGTGTGCGCGTGTAGCCCACAGGCAGTCACACCCAATGGAGGGCTACCAAGTTCTTGAAACTGATAAAGGGGTTCTGCCATTTTGCGTGTGAGAAGAATACAGCACTCTGGGATAGCTAGATGCCACACTTCATAGGAAGTTGTCATCAGGCTGGTGGGACCCTGGTAGTCCATTGGCTAGTGACTGCAACCTTTCCTAGGGGCACTTTCTTGCCATAAAAGAAGCACCCCTAGAACTCAGATCTCTCAGATGGGAAGAAGACAGAAGGACTGCCCTGCTGGCCTTCCAAGCAGCAAAGAAGAGGTTGCACCAAAGTTGGACTGCACCTACTGCTCCTTGGGAAGGGAAGGACTATGCCGGCTAGCGAAGGGAAGGACTATGCCGGCTAGCAAAGGGAAGGACTATGCCAGCTGTGTCCTGCTCATGGAGAAGTCATCCCTCAAGCCCAGCTTGATGCAGAGACTCCAAGCGTCAGATGACTGACTTCCTATTTGCAGCACAGGGCCACAATAGCTTAAGAATCCTGTTGGGGCGAGTCAGTAGCCCTGACAACTGGATTGCCGCTCCTCACCACTGTGCAGCGCAAGAGACCGTGACCAGACACTCAAAAGATGCACGAAGTCTGCTGGACCTGGGAGAGTACAGCTTGGTCACCCAGGACGAGAACTAGTGCCAAAAGAAGGAAACCACTGTGCCGGGTGTCTGGCAATTGTAGGAAGCTGGCCTGTTGTGTGGTGGGTACCTATGGTACTTACACCTTATACCAGGTCCAGGTATCCCCTCATAGTAAACTGTAGGCAGTATCTAGAAGCCAGGCTCTCTAGAGGTAGCTGTCGATGAGCAGCCAAGGCTTATCTAGGACACATGCAAAGCTCATGCAATACCACTGTAGTCACACAGCACTTACACACATGAAAGAAAACACTCATTTGTACAAACATAAAGGTACTTTATTTTTGGGACAAATTACCACAAAATACTAGACAGGTAACCCAACCTTAGGAAGTAAGTAATACACTAAATATATACACTAGTAATCAGAAACAGGCATAGAAAAGTTTAGAAAACAGTGCAAATAGCAATAACCAATAGTGACCTTAGGGGGAGCACAAACCATATTTTTTTTTAAAATGGAATGTGAATAAGGTACCCCCACCTAGGTAAGTAAAATGTGTAGCGGGGAGCTGGGAGTACTATAAAACCACAGAGGTAAGTAACAGTGCCCCCAGCAACCAGGAATGCAGGAGTAAAACACTGGATTTTCCCCAAACCACCCAAAAGGAGGAAAAGAAGAAAAAGAAGACACCCAGACAAACCTGCAAGAAAACCAGCGATGGATTCCTGAGGAAAGAAGCCCTGTGGAGAGAGGGGACCAAGCCCAAGAGTCACAGAGGAGTTCAGGAAGAGTAGAAGCTACTACCCACCCAGCTGTGGATGAAGAACAGGTCAGCACTGCAGGCCTGGAGCTGGAGAAGAGTTCCTGATGGATGCAGATGGAGTCCCACCCTGGAAGGAAGATTTCAGACAGGTATCGATGCAGGAATTCCACCAACAAGCATTGGCAAAGGCAAACATGTGGTTAGTGGAAAAGAGGGGCTGCCAGGGACTAGCAAGGCCAAGGACGATTCAACCCATCAATCGGGGGCGGGGGGGGGGTGATGGGGGAGAGTCACAGGGGACCCTCAGCATCGCAGAAAGTCCACAGGAGCAGAGGCAGCGCCCACCGAAGACCCACAGGATGGGGACACGGGACGCAGAAGAAGCCCAAGCAGCACTACAAAAGAGGATCCCATGCTGCAGGAGGACCACGCAGGAGGCTGTGCTTTGCAGAATGGAGTTCTGGGGGATGGAGCCACACGTCGCCTGAAGATCTCTTGGAGGAGATGCAAACAAGCCTTGGCAGCTGCAAGAGATATGGTGCACAGGGGTACTGTCCTGCGTGGGAAGGCAAGGGCTTACCTCCACCAAAGTTGGACAGCTGGCAGAGAGGACCAAGAGGACTACTCAGGACCACCACCCATGATGCAGGATTCACGCTTCTCAGCAGGAAATGGGTTACACGCAGCCGGTCTTCGCTCGTTGTAGGTGCCTGCGGTTGCAGGGGAGTGACTCCATCACTCCAAGGGAGATTCCTTCTTCTTCTTCTTCTTGTACAGGCTGAAGAGCTGCAGGCTTCTGAGGATGCATGGAGAAGGTAATGTTGCAAATATGGCAGGAGCCCTGGTACGATGTTGCTGAAGAATCCTTTCTTCTTGGAAGCAGATTTTGGGTCCTGGAGGTTCCAGTAGTGGTCCCGGAGGTCAAAAGTCAAAGCAGAGTTTGCAGAGGAATCCTGCTGGAAACTTGCAAGCTGAATCTGAAGACCCAACCAAGAGAGACCCTAAACAGCCCTGAAAGGGGGATTTGGTCACCTAGCCAGGTAAGCACTTATCAGGAGGGGGCTTTGACGTCACCTCCAAGGCTATCTAAGATGCTCCCAGAGTTGCCTTCCAACTTTGGAAACAAGATGGCAGAACCCAGGGACCCTCTGGAGGAGCTCTGGGCACCACCCCTGTGGTGGTGATGGACAGGTGGTCACTCACCTTTCCATTGTCTAATTTCGCGCCAGAGCAGAGACTGGGGGCTCCCTGAACTGGTGTGGATTGGTTTATGCACAGAGGGCACCAAATGTGCCATTCAAAACAAACCAGTGGCTTGGGGAGGCTAACCCTACCAAGCCAGTCACACTTATTTCCAAAGTGAGAGGGCGTTACCTTCCTCTCCCAAAGAAAATCCTTTGTTCTGACTTCCTGGGCTTGATATAGCAGCAGGAGGGCAGAAACCTGTCTGAGGGGTGGCAGCAGCTGGGCTGCCTGGAAAACCCAGTAAGACTGGTGGTAGCAAATCTGGGGTCCGCTAAGGAGCCCCCAGAGTGCATGGAATCATACTTCCAAAACTTGCAACAGTATTGGGGTGTGATTCTGACATGTCTGACTTGACTAGGCTTTAGGGATGAACTGGAGGGAGGCGCAGGACCCTTTAGAATGCCAGCCCCATGAAGAATTGGACTGGCATGAAGACCTCGGTGAGGTCAGCGGACTGGACACTTCCCCGGATAATGGCATGCTTTTCTCCCCCTACCGTGAGTATAGAGGAAAGAGCTTCTTACGCTATGGTGGTGAGGACGGCAGCTGAGTTCTTGGACCTTCATCTGACCCTCGGTAGCTGTCAAGACTAACCTCTTGACAGAGGTGCTGCAACCATGTGCTTCCTCCTCAGAACCCCTGCTCCCATTCAATGATGCCCTCAATAATTTCCTACAGGGTACCTGGTCCAAACCCCGCACAGGAGTTCCTGTGAACAGGAAGTTTGCTTGCCACCATTGCCCCACACTTAGGGACCCCAGTTTCTTGACGCAACACCACACCCTTGAGAGCTTGGTGGTCCAAGCCTCTACCTCTGATGGCACGTTCCCTTCCGCTCCACCAGACAGGGAATCAAAAACTTGACTCATTTGGGAAGAATATGTTTTCTACCGCCAGCCTTGCCAACGGTAAACACAGAATGCCTTTTGGCTCGTAATTCTCATACTCTGTGGGACACAGATGCACAAATGCTGCCACAGGTCCCAGAGAAGACCCAGGTCATACTCTCTGTTGCAGTTGAAAGAGAAGCAGCAAAGTTCACAATTTGTTGTGGACTTGACATGATCGAATCGTTAGGCACAGCTGTTTCTTCAATAGTGGCCCTAAAAAAAAAAAACTAAAAAAAAAAGTTATGCGAGAATCACTATCAACCCCAACAACCACCCAAGGACCCACAGGACTGGGGAAGCACTACTTTTCCCCAGGTGCCCGGGTGCAGAGATGTTACCCCAGGTTAGGTGTCCATAGGATAATGTGGGGAAGTTACAGCTAGAGTTTTCGAGTTTGAGGACCCTGAGGAAACCCGTTGGGACAAGGGAGGTTCAAGAGTGCCCCCACCTGTGGATACCCAGAGAAGTGGAGTACCTACACCAGGGAGCCCAGGTACATTGGGGTGAAGCTGTGTTGGAACCTCCAGTTGAAGTCAATGGGAACCTCGGTTGACCAGCTGATGTCGCGACCCGTGGACCAGGTCGGTGGAACCCAGGCGTGGAATCCAGAAGAAGAGCACCTAAGGAAATAAATGACAGTCCAGACCACCCCTGGCTGCCCAGGTGGTGCAGGAGGGCAATACCCACCCTTCTAGGAGATGCATTCCTGTCAGACAGTGGTCAAAGAAGTGCAGAAGTGGAGTCCAGGCAATGCAATAGGATCCCAGGGGTCATCTACGAGCAGTCCCACACTGGTCGTTGGATTGCAGAGGGGCCAGTGGTCAGCAGAACCACCAACAAGCCTGGGCAAATGTAAGAAAACAGTGCACAGAATGTTGCAGAATTGTGGAGAACAGCAAGGTCCAGGAGACTCAGCCTTTGCAGGTAAGACAAGGCCAGCTCTCAGCAAGGAGGAGAGTCCGCAGGAATCAGTGGAGCCCCCAGCAGGACCCTCTGGCAGCAGGCACAGGGAGTTGAAGCGAGGCCTCAGCAACACAGCAAAGAGGGGTGCCCATGTCCCTGGATTCTAGGGCTTCTTAGAGCTAGGTCATCTTCAGACTGAAGACGGGGCACAGGGGTTCCAGCCAGGAAGCTCCAGTGAGGTACCACAGACTTCTCAGATGCAAAGAAGACAGATCAGTCCTCTGGAATGCCACAGAACCACCACCTGTGTTGTAGAACCAACGAGAGTCCATAGGACAGCAGGATCCACAAACAGGTCATCAACGCTGATGTGCCTGCGGATGCAGGAGAGTGACTCCTTCACTCCAAGGGAGATTACGTCTTGCTTTCCTTAGTGCAGACAGGGTCCTTGTGACACTGGAGGATGTACGGCCATAGAGGCTGCGGAGTCATTGCAATGCACAAAGTGGCCGTAGGAGCTCTTGTACTAGATGCAGTCTTGTCTTGGGTCACAACAAAGTCCAGCAGTGGTTCCTGGTTGCAGTTGTTTTGCAAAAGAGTCTTCAGACGGTTTCAGAGACAAATCCACAAATTAATCTAAGGTCCCACCCTCAGGAAAGGCCTTATGTAACCCAGAAAGGGTGTTGGACAGGTACTGCATTGACCCTCCTATCGGGGATCAGGAACATCAAATCCGATGCTTCCAGGGTCCTTTGCTCATCTTATTTCCAAGATGGCAGAATCAAGCGGCCACGTGGCAGAGATCTGGACACCTCACTATGGGAGGAGCTGGACAGGGAGGTGGTCACTCCCCTGTCCTTTGTGTGGTTGTGCAGCAAAGCAAGAGCTGGGCGCTCCTGCACTGGAGTAAATCAGCTTATGAAAAGAGGGAACCAAATGTGCCCTTCAAAGCAGTCAGGTTGTGCTCAGAGGCACCCCCACCCTAGCCCAGAAGGAGAGATGGTAAATCCTTTCTTCTGTCTTCCCCTGCTCGAGTTAGCCTCAGCAGCAGGAGGGCAGAACAGTGTTGAGGGTCGGCAGCAACGCAGGCTGGCATGCAGACCCTGCAAGACTGTAGAGGCAGACATGGGGGATCCCCTAGGGCACACCCAGAGTACATGGTATCATGCAACTAGCACTGAAATCGGTGTAGTTGTATGATTCCAACATGTTTGATACCAAACGTTATTAGGTTTGGTGAAGGCACTATGTAGTTGGACATCCTGTGTTGACAAGTGTCCAACACACCTTAAAATGGCTTCCCCATACTTACAAAGCCCAGAAAAATGGAGTATGGGGTTTGCTGGGGTGCCCTCACACTTAGGACCATGCACCCTGCCCTTGGGATGAAGGGCCTAACTTAGGGGTGACTTATAGGGTCAGAGTGCAGGGTTCAGCTCCCAGACCTGTCCACTCTCCACCTTCTTACTTGGAGATTGAGGGGCGGCCGTTCACAGTCTTTGACCTTGCTCCCAATGTCTAACGTAATCTTGGCAGCCAGATGTCCCTCCACCAAAATAGTTTACACCTGTCGGAAAAAATGTATGGCATGGTGCACAGACAAGTCTGTTGACCCTCTTTTCTGCCCCTCTCTCTGAGGCCCTGTTTATTCTGTCCTTTGCCCAGCAGGGCTCTGCTCTAGGCATTCTTAAGGGATATTTGTCTGCTATTTAATTTTTTTTTTTTTGTAGTTCCCTGATCAACATTTATTGTTGAAGTCTCCTTATTGTACATAGGTTCCTCAAAGGTCTTGCACATTTTTTTCCTCCACCCCATTCATTATGCCCCAATAGGATTTGAATTTGTTTGTGAGTATTTTGACGTGAGCTCCTTTCGAGACTCTACACAACTGTCCTCTCAGGCTTTGCTTGTTAAAAACAGCCTTTCTTGTGGCAATTACATCTGCCCGCAGAGTCAGTGAGCTGCAGGCATTGTCATCTAAGCCACCCTACACTTCTGTCTATCCTGACAGTGGTGCTTAGCAATAGGGCCTCTTTTCTGCCAAAAGTGGTCACACCCTATTATGTAGGCCAATCCATCGCCTTACCTACTTTTCAGGCATCCCCACATCCTTCCAATGAAGAGGAGAGATTCCACTGCCTGGAACCAAAAAGAGCTTTGACGTTTTACCTTGACCGTACAATAGAGTTCTGGGTGGATGACCAAATCTTTGTAAGGGTATGTGGGTGTGAAGAGAGGTCGGGCAGTGTAGAAGCATGCCATCTATTGATGGGTTGTACTCTGCATTAAGATCTGCTATGCACTGGCCAAAAAGCAACACCTGCCCCCAGGGGTTGGCACACTCATTCTACCTAAGCTAAAGCTGCGAGCACTGCATTAGTCCATAGTGTACGAGTCTGGGACATCTGCCAGGCAGCAATATGGGCATCTCTGCACACATTTACCAAACACTACTGCCTAGACATTCGGGTCCATAGGGACTAGCACTTTGCCCATTCGGCCCTGCAGGACTTTCTAGTTTGAACTTGGTTTGCAGACCCATCTCCGGGGATGGTATTACTTGGGTGTCTATTCAAAGGTATGGAATCTGCATCTAGAAGTCTCTTTCAGAGGCAGACATTCCTTACCTTCCGTAACGCCTTATCTGGTAGAGACTAGAGCTGAAGATTCCTTACCGGCCCACCCATTCTCCCCCCTCTGCAAACTGATTTCTAAGGGCAGGGACACCCCTTTTAGGGCCTTTGTTTTGACACACCGGTAGTCAGTGTTCTTCATGGCTCTGCACTTCAGGTGTGGAAAGTTGTGAAAAAAAAACTAATGCCGGAGCGCCTAGGTGGTGCCTATATTAGACCTGCAACGTCATACCTGGTGTGGACAATACCAATGGCAGACACGGAGCTGATCAACACTACATACTGGCGTGCAGGGGTACTGCTCACAGAAACCTTCCCTATCCAGTCTGACACCTGGGGAGAATGCAAAGGTAAGGCATCTGCAGCTAGATATAGTCTCTACCAGATAGGGATGTTCTGCTGGTGCATCTTCTGGTGCGCCCAATGCCTGTCCTGTCTGTATAGGCAAGAATTCTTTGACCAACAGAGAGGCAAGTTTTACATGCTGGGTGGTCAGAGAAGAGAGGAAGAATTTATGTAACCCATGCCTGTTACTCCACAGATACATCACGTGGCACTCGACATTGTTTGAAGGGTGTCAGTTCTGTCCCCCTGTGCATTCTTCTCTTAGAAGTTGAAGAGGGGTGTGTGCACAGCCCTGAGTGGGGCGTGAGCCTCGAGTGGTTGTGAGTCGATCTAAAGGCATCAAAGGGCGACTTAGGCCCCAGCACCCTTGGATTTGCATTACTCAATTGGGAAATGCAAACCCAGCAAAACCATTCGCCCCTATGGGCCTTTATGAATAGACCCTGATTCCCTAATTGCGATTTTTAAGAAATCTCTATTTAGAAAATGAAAATCGGTACATTGATACATCTGACCCTTGATATCTCCCATGTAAGAAATTGGGTTATTAGTTGGTTGGCATAAGTCCGCTTCTCAAGTAATAATCACAATCCTTGTCAGGGTACTACTAAAAGTGGAAATAGTGCCAAGAAGCACAATGTGCTAATGGTAGTTAAAGCTTGAAAATGTACAGGACATAGGCACAATTTAATGCTGACCTTAGTGGAGGGGGGAGTTCTGCTACACTAACCAGGTTTGTTCTGGTGAAAGATTTTACCTGTAACTTTAGTCCTTTACATTCCAGTAGTAGGCTTCAAAAGGCCACTAGGACCTCAGAGGAGACACTTAAAGACCCATAGTGTGGCACGCAGAGGCCACCAGGAGAGGCCAGTCCAGGTCCTGTTGCCACTGGTCAACTCTGAAACTGCAGGAAAAGGCCTCTTGTAGCAGGAGGTTAGCCTTATGACTCTTGGGAGTCCACTCTTTTGTCCTGGGTACAAGAGACAGCAAGTCCAGTCCTCTAGGGTTCTTCTCAGGATGCAAACAGCAGGTTTAGTCCTCTTTAACATTCTTCAGGTTGAAAAATTGTTCTGAGCCTCCTTGAGCCTGGAGAAGCCACATTTATGCCGGACACAAGCTGGTGGGTGAGAATGACCCCTCTGGATGCCCTAACCAATGGGGTAAAGGTTCCCTGGGCTAACACTACACACTTTGGGCATTTTCAAGATGGCCAATGTCTTTGGCCACAATGAACTTTGGCTCAGAAGGCTGGTGGTGTGCGTAGGGAGTGTCTTATGGTAATTCTAGTGTCCTCCCACATCTAACACCGAAATTGAGCTTTAGACAATTGCTGTGACCACAAGAACCTCAGAAACAGAAGTCTGATAGAAGTAACCAGACATATTAAACACAAGAATTGTTTTGGCTTCCGGCATGCACCCTTTAGAGTGTACCCCAAATATTACATGTAAATCCACCAGTTCTGTCGAACATGCTCTGACACTGTAATGTGACAAAGAGGCCCACTGCGGATTGGGGTCTGTCTGGCCGGGCACACAAAAGGAGAGTCCTCCCTAATTGTCATCTAACAGTAACTAGTAACAGATAGGACCTCTTTGAAGGGCGTGCTAAAGTGTCATTTGAAAAACCAAAGGTGACCTGTCAAGCATGACGTGACAATCAAGCTGGACTTGACACTTTAATGTAAATAATGATCCTTACCCCGCATAGTCTGTCAGGTTCAGGTGGGCCATCTCTTTCCATCCAGGTCAGCCTGTTTGCTCCTTGCAGCAAGTTCTTACCTCATTCATGCCTATTTAAATGCTAGTTATTGACTGGCTAAGGTGGGAGACACAAATGCAGATTCAGCTTTCAGGGGCTTCAGTCAGTACTGTGCACCCTACCTTATGGGCAACACGGTCTACTTAGGGGCAACTTATTACAATTTTAAAAGGAAGGTTTAGTCCTGTCAACCAGGATTATTTTGACAGGTTGGGTCTGCAGTTAAAACCTGCACAGCCAGGCTACTGGTGGCAGGCATGCAGTCATGTTTACATTGTCATTGTGCTGAATGGCACAATGGGTGCTGCAGTCCACTTGTGACATTGAACTTAGAGGTCCGTGGTATACCTTGGTATATATACTAAGGACTTATAGGTATGTTAATATGCAAATCAGGTTAATACTAATTCCATCATGTTGAAAGAAGGAGCACAAACACTTTAAAACTGATTAGTAAAGTTCAATAGTTTAATAGCCAGTAAAAATAGATTTGAATAAAAGCACCAGCTACAGAAAGGGAAACATTTTCAACAATGACCACCAAAAAGGTTTCAAGCCTGGAGAGACAACCAAAATATGTTAGTGAAGCCACAACATTGTGACAACTTCTGAATATCAATGAAAGGCAGTGGTCTAACATTCATAATCTCTGCTCCACAGACAGAAAATTACAGTGAAATAGGCATTGCAATATGACCTTCTGGAATAGCATGGCTGAGGTTTGGTTCAATTCATTATTTGTAAAGGTATTACCCATCTACTTTAATTTCCTTCTTTTAACACTACTGATATCATGAATTACAGAAAGACAAACTAAACCTGCCTCCATGCTTGGTTAGGCTACGTTATATACTGATTTAGTTGAATACAAATGTTTTTCAGATAGAATATTCACAAACAGCTCGAAATAAGCAACCCTGGCAAAAAACAATAAGTATATCTCACCGCTGACAAAGCAAACATGAAAAAGACAAGACAGGTGGTTACAGATTGGGGATAATACAATACACTGAAAAAGAGCACCAGAGGCAACTTAAATGCAAATTCCAATACACCTGGACAAGAAAACTGGATGTTTTAAGTATTGTAAGTAAAAATTCCGGCTTTCTAGGATTGGTTCTCAATTATTATTTTTCCACTGTTCTAGACAGAGGATTCATTGAAAGATGTTTTAAAGGGTGATGTTAAAAAACATAAAGGGGTGGAAGTATATCCAACTGCATATAAGATGGAATTCACACATTAGGGTTTGAATACTATAAAAACGGAGTCTTGTGCACCAACCACTAGTAATACATACCATAGGGGGAAACCATTTGCAAAGGTGAAAGCAGGAAAAGAAATCCTTTATCGCCCAGTGGCTTAACAAGAACCTGGAATAAAATGAATAACTATTTTTACTAACTTGCAAATTAGGTTTTATTGGAACCATCAGCAAACACCACATTTATTTTATAAAAGTACACACTTATGTATTTGATAAAAGCACAGAAAAATAAATATTTAAAATTAAATATATTTTAGTTTAGCTAGATTAGCTTACAGCCTTTGGTTTTGATTTTACACAAAATCTGTCTGTTAAGAAAATAATTACAGCTGTGCTGTGTAAGTTGTGAAGCCATAAATGAAAACATATAAATACCAGAACTAGGAGCTGGTGGAAAATGCTATGCGGGATAAAACGCTTGGATACTCAGTGGGTCAACCTCAAACAACTTTAAAACGGAGTGTAAAGTGCTAATTTCAACCCAAAGCATAAGAAGCAGAACCTATACACAACTAGTCAATTTCCGAAAATTACCATTATTGCAAACCCTGTTCTTCTGACAGATACTTCTCTCGCAGATTCATCATGTCTTGAAAGTCTGCCTTAAAAGTATGCCACAAAGCTAACATGTCTGGGAATCCTCCACACAGAAGGAATGGAGGACCCAGCTACAACCATAAATATTAAACAACAGCTAAAACCAACTGCATCACCAATGCTTTGTGGAAATATTAAAGGTCACCTTGGTACCTGCCTAACAAATATTGGGTATGCCCACTTCTCTCACACAGGCAGAGTCTGGCTCTACGCCGTGTAAAACAAAAGTTTGCACAGGTACTCATCAGAAATATTAATTGATAAAAATTCACCTAACTTACTCGGAGTGTAGGAAGATGGTTCTGTATATACTATCTCAAAGTGAGAGATAGTGTGCACAGAGTGCAAGGGTTCCGCTTAGAGGCTGATAGTGGCAAAATTAGATAATACTAATGCTCTATTTTGTGGTACTGTGGTCGAGCAGTAGGCTTATCAGAGGGTAGTGTTAAGCATTTGTTGTACACACACACAGGCAATAAATGAGGAGAACACACTCAAAGACGTAACTACAGGCCAATGGGTTTTCATATAGAAAAATATATTTTCTTAATTTTTTGAACCACAAGATTCAAAATTGAGGTAAGTACATAAAATGCAAGGTACTTCACACAGCAAAGTATAGAAATGTAATTTAAAAACAGTAGTACACAGAGTTTTGGTTAAAATGTCAACAGGCTATTTTAAAAGTGGACACACTGCAAAAATCAACAATTCCTGTGGGAGGTAAGTTTTGGTTAGTTTCTCAGATAAGTAAAGCACTTACACAGTCAATCTCCTGGGCATAGGCAGCCCACCGTTGGGGGTTCAAGGCAACCCCAAAGCCACAGCACCAGCAACACAGGGCCAGTCAGGTGCAGAGGTCAAAGGAGGGCCCAAAACACATAGGTGCCTATAGAGAAAAGGGGTGCTCTGGTTTCAGTCTGCTAGCAGGTAAGTACCTGCGTCCTCAGGGAGCACACAAGGGGGGTTTGAAGAGCAGGGGGTGGGGGAACACAAGCACACAAAACACACCCTCAGTGGCACAGGGGCAGCCGGGTGCAGTGTACAAAGTAGGTGTTGGATTTGCTGTAGAAAACAATGGAGGGGCCCGGGGGTCACTCTGGCGATGCAGGCAGGCCACGGAAGGGTTCTCGGGCCAGCCGCCGACTGGGCTAGGATGAGAGCCGCCTGCTGGTCACTCCTGCACTGGTAGGTGGTTCCTCTCGCTCCTGGAGGCTGCGGGTGCAGTGCTTGGTCCAGGCGTCAGGTTCCTTTGTTACCAGGCAGTCGCGGTCATGGGCAGACTGTGGATCCTCTCTGCAGGCGCCGCTGTGCGGTTGCAGAGATGTCGACTCAGGGTGTCCACGTGTTGGAGTCACCTGGGAGTCCTCCCTGCGATGTTGGTTGTCCAGAACTCGAGCTGGGGGCGTTGGGTGCAGAGTGTGAAGTCTCACGCTTCTGGCGGGAAGTGAGAGTCTCTTTAAAGTTGCTTCTATGTTGCAACTTTGTTGCTGTTTCTAAACAGTGATGCTGTTCTCGGGAGGTTCTTGGTCCTTTGAGTGCAGGGCAGTCCTCCGAGTCCTCAGAGGTTGCTGGTCCCACTAGATGCATTGCTGTGCAGGTTCTTTGAGTTTGGAGACAGGTTGGTAGGGCTGGGGCCAAGTCAGTTGTTGTCTGTCGTCTCTGCGGGGCTTTCAGGTCAGCAGTCCTTCTTGTTGTAGGTTGCAGGAATTGGATTTCCTGGGTTCAGGGTCGCCTCTAAATACTAAATTTAGGGGTGTGTTTAGGTCCGGGGGCAGTAGCCAACGGCTACTGCCCTGGAGGGTGGCTACACCCTCTTCGTGCCTCCTCCCTGAGGAGAGGGGGCACATCCCTATTCCTATTGGGGGAATCCTCCAAAATCAAGATGGAGGATTTCTAAAGGCAGGGGCACCTCAGCTCAGGGCACCTTAGGGGCTGTCCTGACTGGTAGGTGACTCCTCCTTGTTTGCCTCATTATCTCCTCCAGACATGCAACCAAAATTGGGGGCTGTGTCCGGAGGGGCGGGCATCTCCACTAGCTGGGATGCCCTGGGGCACTGTAACAACAACAGGCATGAGCCTTTGAGGCTCACCGCCAGGTGTTACAGTTTCTGCAGGGGAGGTGAGAAGCACCTTCACCCAGTACAGGCTTTGTTCCTGGCCACAGAGTGACAAAGGCACTCACCCCATGTGGCAAAGAAACTCGTCTGGTTATGGCAGGAACTGGTCAGCCTAACTCTAGGAGTCAAACTGGCAGGCAGGGGGCATCTCTAAGATGCCCTCTGTGCGCATTTTGCAAGAAATCCCACACTGGCATCAGTATGCATTTATTGTGTTGAGAAATTTGATACCAAACTTCCCAGATTTCAGTGTAGCCATTATGGAACTGTGGAGTTCGTATTTGAAAAGACTCCCAGACCATATACTCTTTATGGCTACCAGGTACTTACAATGTCTAAGGTTTTTCTTAGACATTGTAGGGGCAAAGTGTTCATGCAACTATGCCCTCACCTGTGGTATAGTGCACCCTGCCTTAGGGCTCTAAGGCCTGCTAGAGGGGTGACTTGCTTATGCCACAGGACGTGGGTTAAGGGCATGGCACTCTGAGGGGAGTGCCATGTCGACTTAGTCATTTTCTCCCCACCAGCACACACAAGCTGTGAGGCAGTGTGCATGTGCTGAGTGAGGGGTCTCCAGGGTGGCATAATACATGCTGCAGCCCTTACAGACCTTCCTTGGTCACAGGGCCCTGGGTACCAGGGGTACCATTTACAAGGGACTTATCTGTGTGTCAGGGCTGTGCCAATTGTGGGAACATAGGTACAGTTTAGGGCAATAACACTGGTGCTGGGGCCTGGTTAGCAGGGTCCCAAGCACACTTTCAATCATATCTGGCATCAAAAAAAGGCAAAAAGTTAGGGGGTAACCATGCCAAGGGAGACATTTCCCTACACTGAGCATTTAACCTCTTAAGAATATATCCATCTAATCTTGCTCTACCTTTTCTTGGTTTAGCCAACACCCTTTCATTGATTCAATTTCCAAAGTCCAATTATAGGGTATGCAGTAGGCAGAGATAATCTATTCTGCATCTCAATAATTATGAGCAAATAAAATCATGTTTGTATACTGATGCTCTTGTGTACACCTGAAAAAAGTTGGTATTGTTTTCCTCTCTGTATATCGAATCATAGGAAGATTCATGAAGTAACATACAACCCAGTAAACTGGTGAACAACACTAAGAACAATAATAGGCTCTGAGCTATTGATACACACTCAATGGTGATGTAAAGCAAATTATGATAACAAATGAGTTACTTGCCTGTAACTGTTGTTATACAGGATTGGGGGCTTTCCTGAAGTCACATGATTGAATTGTTCCCTATTGTCGAATTGGGAGTCTTTTGGTAACTTGGAAATAGCAGAATAAAGCACTGGCAGCTTTTACAGCCATAGGCAGGGCTCAATTTACGTGCACAATCACCTCCTTTTATAACACGTAAACTACAGCCAATGAGATGGAAGTGCTCTCTGACTCACCTTTCCCAGAGGAGTTCACATCTTGGATTTCTGAGTACAAGCTGTGGAAATGCTAAACCATAGATGAAATGACTGTGGTGAGCCTCTTTTTAGGGAGGATGACGGATCACATCAATCTATTAAAGATATCAATGCTTGAGAACCACAGTTACAGGTAACTCGATTTTGCTCCAGCATTGGATCTTTCATATATGCACACGCTTGAATCAGAATGGCAAACCGTATCACCATTTTTAAACATTATAAACATTACATGAGAATGACAGGAATGAATACAGGCTCAACCTTCACTTGAACAGATGACAAAAATCCACCAGCTTCACCACTGCACCTGTGTTTGCAAATGCTTCAAGCCAGCAATACTTTGTGAAGGTATGTGTGATCTTCCACCTTACTGCTCAGCAAATGTTTAGAAGTGGGGCTCCAGAATAGAGTGCTAATCAAGTAGCCGTGCTTCTTGTGGACGTTACTGTCTGTGTCAAAGGTCTTCCACCTATTGTGTCACAGTAGGTTATGGTAGCAGCCACCCATCTTGAAACACCACGTTTTATTAGAGGCAAACCTTTATGTGATGCTGAGAAAGATACTAACAGATGATTGTACTTTTGAATATGTTTGGTTCTGTACAGATAAAACCTAAGGCATGTTTTAACATCCACTGAAGAGTCCTTTCAGTTGTAGTAGTTGGGGTTTTGAAAAAAATGTTTTAGGAAAACTGGTTTGTTCAGATAAAAACTCAATATTTTGGAATAAATTTGAGATTGGTCCTAAGGATGATTTTGTTCTTTGAGAATTGTATGAAGGGTTCAATTATAGTCAACGCCAGAAACTCACTAACTTAACTCACTCAAGTTGTAGCCAAAAGAAATGTCGTTTCCAAATAAGGAACTGTGAGGTCACTTTATGAATAGGTTCAAAAGAAGGTGACATTTGCTGCAAAATTACTGGATTTAGCTCCCAGGTTGCTAGAGACGTTTGAGACAGAACTTTCTCAATTTTAACAAATCTGCATGACCAAATTGATAATTCATCCGATGTACATTTGAAGCAGGAGATAACTGCCAAATGAACTCTGATTGTACTTTGACTTAAAAAATGTGCCAAACGGCGGAGTGGCAAACATATATCCTGTACTGGGAAGATACATAGATGTTTTATGATTTGGACAGGCAGTCTGGAAGAACTGAAGACATTTTGTGACTATTTAAACAACAATGAGGTTAACTTAAGATTTACATATCAATACAGCATGACACGTATAGAATTCCTTGATTTAGAACTCTATATAGAGAATGAGAAGATAGAGAGTAAATTGTATCGGTAACCAACATGTTGCAATTCAATTTTGCACGCTACGAGTGCACATCCAATTAGCCAGATACAAGCCATACCTTATGGAGAAATGGGAAGAGCTAGACGGATTTGTAGTAGGGATAGGGACTTTGCTGAATGCATACAAGATATGGGTAGATGCTTTATAAAGAAAGGATATAATATATAACAAGTGAAGAAGTCACAGGAGAAGGCTATTCGAACACCCCGACAACAGACCTTAAGGACAAGAACCAAGATTAAAAATAGAGAAGAGAAAATCAGAATCATATTGGATTATACAGTAAACTCATCCGCATTAATAAAATGTATAAGACGACATTGGGATATTCTATTACAAGACCAGACAATAAGCAATTATATTGGGTCAAAATCACAGGTGTGCTATCATAGAGGGAAAACGTTGAGTAATATTCTTTCTCCTAGCTATCCCATCAGAAGAAAGGTAACACATTGATTAGATAGCTATAATAAAGGTTTCTACAAATGTGAAAGGTGCGGAATGTGTAGCTGGGCGTGGCAAGCTAAGAAAGAATTCTATGGCTATAGAGAGAATAAATACATGATCCAGACATACATTAAATGTAATACAACGTATGTAATATACATGTTGGTCTGTAAATGTGAACAAATATACGTATCACTATTCGATCACTCAGAGTTAGAATTGCAGAACACTGGAGGGCTATCAGACAAGGAGACAATAGGTTTCCCATTGCAATGCATATGATGACATGTACTGCACAGGATGTACACAAAGAGTTTAAATTTTTTGGTTTTAATCACGTAGGGGTGAACCCCTGAGGAAGTAATAGAGAACTAGCACTGAGAAGAAAAGAATCTTTGTGGATTATGCGTCTAAGAGCAGTTGAAAACGGATTGAACACTGACTATGAACTAGAGTATTTCCTGGGGCGGTAGATAAATAAAAGGAGATTAATTAGGTTATGATTTGGAAGCTATAACACAAGTAAGATATGCTGGGTACACAACTGGATAAAGAAATAATATACATATGAGGGTAATGTAAATAGTAAAATAATGAGACACATGGAGAGTCACATATGTAGACTATATGGAATAACTACTAGTCAGTATGAGTGTGGAGTCGGTGGGGTGCAATTTACCCTAGCTACCTGTAGTTAGACTGAGAGAGGACTTATTATCCAATATTAACATAACAATCAATACCTCGGATTCATGCAATTAATAATTGAGGGCTGAATAATATGTGATCAATTAACATAGAGTTGTTCTATCGTGTATGTTAGACATACACAAATTATATGTATTTAGTTATAGACACATTGAGCTGTGTTATTACTTTATATCAAGGAATTGCTTACGAGCAAATATTCTGTAATAATTATCATTATATGGCGATAATCACAGATAGTACGTTTTGCTATTTAAATTTGTAACACTTAGTTCTATATAATAATAATTACATTAATGCCTGTCCTATTTCTCTTTTTAATACTCTTGGTGTCAGGAGTAAAGTAACTAAGAAAGGACTAAAAAATGCGTAAGAAAGGTTAGCCAATTTTGCGGATATGACAGCATACAGCCCACTTTCTATTTCTGTGGATGGAAAGGGAACGCTATTTGTATAACGCGATCGAAAACAGACTCTGTTTGGGAGCCACTTCGCATACACGCGTACCAAATAATGACACAAACTTTGCAGAGGTGACAGAATATTACTTGTACAGAGAACGGAGAGTTAGAAATTGATTAGTTATCCCGCAAGGGTCGCGGAGATACTAATAGAGTGAAATTTTACAATTTAGGAACACACTGACAATATGAAGTTAGGACTCTGAAATGATACAGAGACAAGATTCGAATGAGAGGTGAGTAAGAGTCACGAGTGGGATAGTTAAGGATACTAATATCCCGTGAAGGTTAAAATTGCATTAAATATTATTTAATTTATTTAAGATACATGTAATTTTGAAGACGGAAAGCAATTTTCCAAAGAATACACATTTGAAAACAGTAGAATTAACGAGTACACAGACTATCACTAACAAGTAACCACTGGAGGAAAGTGATATATTCAGGATTATTGGAGAGGGCAGGTAATCAATATAGATAGGTGGAAGGGTGGGTTGTACAGCACAGACGCTGCACGTTTACTTACAATAGACCATGCAATTTGATTGCAAGTTTACTTAAGAATGCATGCAACCATCACCATGAGTGAGGTTTTAAATACATGGTGTAGTTGAAATTGTTTGGTCTCCACACATGACACAAATTCAACAATTTGTTTGACAGCACAACACTGGTTGATGGCACATGGTAATAAGTAATTTATTTTGAAAATTAAAACTGAGAACAAATATTATGTATTGTTTACAGCCACAAAAGCCATGAGGAAGTCGTGCGGCGACACACCCCCAGATGAAACACTTGTTGGCTTGGCTGGAGTGATACTACTAAGGAGGAATAAAGAAGAAATTTGGAATTCTTTGGGACTGAATTTTTGATAGTATAAATGTATTATAGCAGACCTGTGCTTAGATGTAATTCATTCTAAGTACAAATGGTACTGTAATTTTGGACTTGGATTTGACATGAACGGAATCCAGTTCCACTACACCACATACACAATCTTTTCCATTTAGCAGCATATCTTTTATACGGTGACATAGCCCTGGTTTGTGCTAAGACTTCCTTGCAGTCTTGTGGGATGTCTTAATGCCCAACTTCATGATGCTCAGAAGCCAGGCTGCTACTTAGAGCAACTGTGGTCTGGTATGAAGCATGTGACCTCTGCACCTGGATAGGTGGCCAGTTGGCAATTTCAGTAGAACTGGCCAATCCTGTGCCAGTTGCATCCTATTTGAGACCAATATTATCTTATCCGTACGGAGGTATGAGAATCAGTCTTCAGGGTTCCATCTTCATTTATTTATGCTATTTGTTTGGGTAGCGGGGAAACAACTCCATCCAATGCTTCTACCCCAGATCCCCGACTGGTCCAGGTGAAAGAAATGCAAATTGTTGTCCAACTTTCTAGATCGTACTGAGAGATGCCGTTCCCTTCATCTAGACATTGCACCCGATGATCACAATTGCAAATTCAGCCCATCTTTGTTGTGGTGTTTTACATTTTCAATTAGCATTATTTATAACATGACACCTGTGATCCTTACTCTCTGGTGCACCAAGATCAATTCAGCAAGTACTAATTAATACTGTGAAAGTTTTTGATGGTTCATTGTGATTGTCACTCCCCTGCATATACAATATATGAATATAAATTAATCGCATTCACATTTTGTCATTAGATGTATTCAGGAATACCCTGTGAAAGCATAAAACTGCTTTGTCACATGTAATCAGATTTACCATTTTTGCAAGCATCAAAGCTGTGTCCTGACTGATGAGGAAAGTAAAAAGTACACTTATGTTTGAAGAAAGAAAGTGTGCAAAACCAGTGTTTTAGTTGATGTGGAAGGACTAATTGTTTCCAGGGGACACTATGCTGGCCAACTGAGCATGAGCACTGAATACCGACTCCACAAAGGGTGCATTCATCATCTCTGACTTGGGGACCTTTATGAATAGAATTGATGGTTTACATTTATAGTGAATTTGCAGAAACTCAATTGCAAGCTCTTGCTAGCCCATGATAAATATAACGTTTTTACTCTGCATTTAAACTTGTTAATAAACAGTTGAATGTTTTACTAATTTTACTACCTTGTTATGGTCTCAGTTATTGTCAAATAAAGACTAGAAAAATAAATAATCATGGCCGTCTTTGCCTTCCCAAAACAAAGAGCTCCACCCAACATATCTGACATTCATTGCATATTCTACAGAATGCCTGAGATAGCATTCCTACGGAAATATAAATGTCGAAGTATGCTGTATTTCTGTAGATTCAAATGCTCTGCGTACCCCTGCCACCTAGTGTTAGGCTTGGACATTGAAATTGTTTTTTTTTTTTCTTCCAAACAAATCTTTTTGAGTCACAAGTTACCCTGTGAGCCCTCCATTAGTTAACAATGCACAGACACTGGCTCATTGCCAGATTATTTCTTGCACAGTGGGTATCTTAAGTATGTAGCCAAATGATGACCATGCAAATGATGTATCGACATATGGAGATCATGCAAATTATGTTATTAAGATACATCACAAGGCACTATCTTCGGGGAGGAGGGTTGGCTCATGTAAATCTACAGTACTTAAAGTTACAAAAAGATGCTTACAGGGTAAGCAACATTTTCCATTCATAGAATGCTTGGTAGTAGATACATATGCTCTGCACAGATTGTAAAACAGTACTTCCCAAAGTGTTGTCTTGTCAGTGGATGATGATGTCCAAAATAGAGTTCTTAATATTGTTTGTCCAACTTCAGTCTGTTAGCTAGATTAGACACACAGTAGTGATTAGTAAGGGTATGTAAAATTGACCAAGTAGCTATTTTACAGATGTTAGCTATAGAAATATTCTGTAAAAATGCCATGTTTTCCCCCTTCTTCCTAGCAAAGAATGGCCTAGGGGAAGTATGGAAAATCCTTTTGGCTTTAAGGTAGCACGTCTGAATACATTTAACTATCCATAGAGCTATGGCAGCTTTTGATATTGGGTGATCAGCAAAAGTGACAAAAAGTTATTGAGTTTTATAGAGGTTTTGTTCCTTCAATGTAGTACATTAAGGCTCTTAACATCTTGTTTATGGATGGGCTTTTCTATCTAGGGTATGAAGGGGCCCTTCTGTAATGTGTCTAGATAAGGAAAAAAGACAAGTAGGTCAACTGCTTGGATGAGGCAGAAAGGAGAAAAAAACACCTTATGAAGAAATTTTAAGGTTAATTTAAAAAATATTCTATCCACATGAACCTCGATAAAAGATTCATGAAAAGTGAGGGCATGTAACTCAATTATACATCCTAATGAGCTAAGAGCCATGAGGAAATGTACTTTCCAAGAGAGAAACTGCATGGGATAGGAATGCAGTGGCTCAAATGAAGCACCCATAAGTACTGGCAGTACTATATTGATGTTCCAGAAAGGGGCAGATGGAACTCTGGGTAGCATTATCCTTTTAAGGCCTTTTAATGAAGGCTTTCATCATTGGAATTTCGGAGAGAGAAAATTATTCTCTATTTTGTATGTATGAACCGATAGCAGATGGAAGTGTATGCTTACTCTGATTTCTGTAGGTGTAACAGATAGCAGACAATGTCTTTGACTGCTAATTTGAGGCAATTCAAATTCTTAGGGTTATAGAAGTGGATAAATTGTTTCCACTTTACTGCATAGAAGACTCTAGTAATAGGTGTACAAGCTTCTTTTAGGATAACCATGCATTCTTGCTCAAGACGTCCATACCAAATTCTAAGACCTAAAGTTCAAGACTGAGTTGCCTTGAGTCCAAATGTTTGATGCTGCCCTGTTCCTGGGTGAGAAGATCTAGCCTGTTCGAGAGTCTCTTGTAAGGGGTAACAGACATTTGAGAAGGGTTGAGAACCATAGTTGTCTGCTCACATGGGAGCCACCAAGATGAGGTGGAGGACATTTGCCTTAGCTTCCTTACCACATTTAGAAGGCAACAGAGAGGTGGAATTCCTTGACGAGTCCATTCTTTTAGCATTGCACACAGACTGTGGGTGCAGAAACAGGGAGATAAAGTTTTGGCATTTCACATTTTCATAAGTGGGTAAATGTCTATTTGTGGAAATGCCCAATGTTGCAAGTAGGTGAGCAGGACTTCTGGGGAGCTCCCACTCATGGCTTGTCAATGTGTCCTGCTGAGCAGGTCTACAACGCCATTTTCTACTCCTAGAAGGTACTCTGCTAGACAGTGTATCTGAAGGTGAATTACTTAATGCCATATCTTTTGCACCAGTGTTGAAAGGTGTGGAGAGTCTGTGACACTCTGGTTCTTCAAGTAATACATGGTGGTCTTATTGTCTGTTTTTATCAATACCACCTTGCTTTGAAAGTTCTGAGAGAAGGCTATGAGGGCTAGGTGAATGGCAAAAAGCTTGAAGTAGTTGATGTGAAACTCCTGTTAGGGTGACCAGAAAACTCTGTAATGCCATGCTGTGAAGATGTGCCCCCCAGCCAGAGAGAGGGTTGCCCTTGGTGATGGCCACTTATGAAAATGGGTCTGTGAAGGGCCTGCCCTGCAACAGCTTGTTGCTGTTCCACCAAAGCAATGAGAGATGAGTAATGGCTTTTACCAACTTTACAGCCTGTTGATGACACTTGGCTTGTGACCATTATCCTGAGCGAAATTCTTCCAATGGGTGTGTCTGTAATCTGGCATGGGGAACAATGACAATGTAGGAGGCCATCATCCCTAATCTCTTCACTGATCTCACTGAAAGTAAACATTTTGGCTGAAAATGTGGCATAAGTTGATGGAATGCTAGCACTTGAGCATTGGGATAAGCCTTACCAGTGGCAGCACTGAGCACTGCCACTCGGATAGACTGAATTTGTCAGGGCTGGACGAGGGATCTGGTGACATCTGTTGAGAAGACAAACCTTTGGAAAAAGGAGATGGTAGTCTGAGTGTGTGACAGACACTGGTGTCTTGTTCAGCCAATCATCTGAATAGGGAGAGAGATGAATGCCCCCTTTCTGAAGTGGGTTGCTAGGGATGCAGTAAACACCCCAGGGGCTGTAGTAACCCTGAAGTGTAGCTTCTTAAATTGGTAGTGTTGTCCACTTACCATTAAGTGAAGTTAGCGATGATGAGTGAAATGGATGAGTATGTGGGAGTAGGCATCTTCCGGATCTTGAGTAGCCATTAAGTCACCTTGATGCAGCAAGGGAATAATGTCCTGTAGTGTTGTCATATGGAATTGTTCTGATAGGAGGTTTTAATTAAGGGACCTGAGGTTGAAGATTGGTCTGAGTAAGCTGCCATTTTGGGGAATTGAAAGTACAGGGCGTAAACACCTCTACCTTGGTGTTGCAAGGATACTGGTTCTATAGCCCCACCAAGCAGAAGTGGGTGTACCCATTCTTGGAGAAGGCAGAGGTGCTCAGTGCTTGGGTGTGTGCACAGGGTGGAATGTTTGGTGGAACTCAAACAAGCTGGACGCTAGTGATTCTTAACCTGTGGTCCTGGGGTCCCCAACTGGTTAGAAAATTAAATAATGTTACTAGATGAATAAAGTGTACATAAAGACAGAAACAAAATATAAAATTAAAAAATGTTAAACGTTCTGTAAATGTGAATGAATTTGAAACTGGAGGCTAAAAATTAAGTTAATATCCACAGATTGATTTGAAAGGCAGTGCAAGTGCATCCATTAGAAGATAGTATGGACGATGCATTGCTTTAACTGAATTTCGAAAAGCCCCAAACTTTCCATTAAAATTATGATTTTTTTTTATATTTTTGAATTAAATTAAATATTTCATCGTTTTGCATTGTTTGTGATCAAAACATCAAAATTTCTTAGTCCGAAGTCCCTGACTTCCAGTAAGGACTCATTGCGGGTCCCTGGGTTCTAATAATTATTCAGTGGGGATCCACAGAAGTCAAAAGATTAAGAACCACTGCTCTAGGCAACACCCTTACTGGATTATGCTTAGAAACCAAGGATCTGAGGTGATTTCTTTGGGGAAGAATCATTGTAACTAATGTATGTGATTGGGGTAGAGGTGGGGGGAGGGGTTCTGGGGGTACGTGGTAAATCTGTGTTTTGAGATGGAGATTCCTTTACTGGGAGTACCTCTACCTTTTTCCCTATTGAAGCTGTTGTCCCGGTATGTCCCACATGGTTAGCTGCTACCTCCTTGTTGGTGAGAAGGCATTGTTGTTATGGCTTAGGCTGCTCCAGGGAAGTGGTCTTTGCTCCACCCCTATATAGCTGCCTATGAGGAGCTCCAACTGAATGGGGTTTGAAGGGCCTCCATACTTTCAGCTATCTCTGTATCCTTAACTTTTCCAAGATTTGGTCTACTTGGGGGCAGAAGAGGTGTTTGGCAGAATAATGAGGTGCAAAACACCTCTGGTTTAAAACTAGAGATACAGTGCCATGAATGTTGTTGATGGCTGACAGAGGTGTTTACATACCGTGAGAGGAGGCCCACAAGGTTAGTGATCCAATCTTTTTGCCTGCAGCATCAATTCTTATGCATAATTACCACTGTCCTCACCTTTGTGAACACCCGAGGAGCACTTGGGAGGCTGTACGCATCACTGCTGGGTTAAAGAGGCTAATTGGGAGAGGTGGAGCATCCCCTGTGGCTTGTTAAGCAGCCTATTTATGGGCAGTGTGTACCACCAAAGAGACTGGAGAAACTTGTCCCTTAATGCAAATAGGGTCTGATGTGAGAGATTTATACTTTTTCTCCACCCTGGGAGTAACCACCCAGATCCTGATAACAGGAGCAAGCCAAGTTTTTTGTATACTATAGTGGCTCTTCAATAGTTGGCAGGAGGGCTTTCAATGCCAATCAATTACCCGCAGGCCGCAACTTGATGTGCAAGCATGTTTCTGTTCGAGTGCATGTGAACTGCAAGGTACTGCAAGTGGGCCTCCAGTACAGGAAGATAAAAGTAGGTGTCCTGCAGGTCCAACGTTACCATCCAGTCTCCAGAGTCCAGGGCAGATAAAACTTGGCGTATCGTGAGCAGCCTGAAACCATCCTTTCATTGAAAGCCATTGAGAGAGTGAAGATCCAAAATAGGATGAAGGTGTCCATCCTTCTTCGGCACAGGGTAGTTTGAGGAATATCATCAAGTCCCCACTTTCGAGGCCAGTACGCCCTCTTTGGCTCAAAAGAGCCTGCATCGCCTGATTGATGTCCATTGTAGCCAAAGCCCAACCTTTTGAGGTCTGAGAGGCCTGTTGTCCAGCTGCTGGGGCCTCAAAATGTTGAAACACAAAGGCCCGGGCATATCCCGAAAAGACCAACACTGTTGGAGGATTGCTGAACTGGTGCTGAAAGGTCCACATTTTCACCATCAAAGGGCATTTCCATTAGGGATGTCTGGACGTTCCCGGAGAAGACTGTGCATCTCATCCCTACAGGGTACCGAAGCACCACTGCTTGTCCCAGCACCCAGAGGTGTGTAGAACAAGTTGCATTACAAACTTAGCCAAATCCCAGCCATCCTCAACAGTTTAGGGCAATGAAGCTCGCCAACAACGTGCCAGAGTGCCTGGATGTAGCGAGCCAAAAAGACAGCTAGCGTTGAAGGATCTCTAGGCAATGCTGCCCAACGAAAACAACCTGCTATCAAACAGTTCTATACGGATGGATACTCTGGCTGGAGTAGTGGGAAAGGCATTAGGGTTCACTTTACTGTTGGACGCCTGCACAACCAAACTCTCAGGGGTTGGATGCAGAGTTAAAAAAAAAAAAAGCAAATTGGGGTCACCAGAAGCAGCTCTAAGGCAACATGTGACTTGGCAATTGACTGAAAGGCCAAAACATGGCTTAGTGTAAGTGCCCAAGACCATATCAGTGAGAGTCTCATTGAAGGGAAGGTGAGGTTCCTTGCCAGGGTAAAGGACCTCAGAAAAGACATTAATTATTAGCGTCATACTGGGAAGGTGGAGGTCAAGGATATCAGCAGCTTTCCTAGTGACTGTGGCAAAGTATGTGTTTTCCTAAGTTGGGAGGGGAGGGGAAACCAACCCAGTATCCAGTGAGGTATCCAATTCACTGGCTTCTTGCAGATCTATGTACCAGTATCCTCATCATAGGATGGGGAAAACATGTCCTCTTTACCTCTAGTGTCAGCTCCGGTCGGAGGCAGAGCCAAAAAGCTGATGCACTGCCTGACTGCACAGCAATGGTATAGTGCCTCAATCTGGGGAACTGAGTATTGGCTGTGGGATCAGGGTTGAGACGAATTTGGCTCAGAGTCAGAACTCAATAGACTGTGGATTCTCTTAAGGTGCCAGACTAAATGTCCTAGGAATTGGTGCAGATTTCGGCACTGAATCTGAAGTCAGCACGAACATTGGTGTGGCACCAAAAGTGGGTTCAAGGGGCACAGACTGCACTGAGGATGAATATGCTGTCAGTAACCTGACTGATAAACATGGGGACACAAGTGGCCTGATGGCACACCAGAGGTATGCCTAAGATGTGCAGCATTTCCTCTGTAAAGGCTTCAATCTGCTGAATATTAAAGACCTAGAAACTCCAGGAGTATTTTGACCAAGATAAGAATCGGCTTTTGGAGGAACGACAAAGAACTAGAAGCAAAGTGATGCTCCTGTGCCTCTTCTGGAGAATGAGAGCAGTGCGAAAACACTTAGTCCTACTTGGACCTCCTATGTTTCTCTTTCAACTTACCTGAAGACTTTGGCCACGAAGAACATCTGCCACTCGAACTACTTCAGGAGTAGGAGCAGTCTGCACTCTTGACTTCAACCGAGACCTGCGTAGAGCCTTGCATTTTTTGCCATTCAGGGCTTCGCTTCATGTTCTTGGGTGGCTTTTGGATTTATCTGGACAAAGACGTTTCAGGTCTTGAAGTCGTGTGCTGAACCCAAATACCACAGGCACACAACTTGGGGATCTGTCACAGGCATCTGCTTTCGATAGCCCGTACAGGATTTAAATCCTTTAGGCTTAAGGGGTGACATGTTTCCTTGCATGCTGATAAACGGTAAGAGAAAAAAGGTATGAAAAGAATGAGCTGAGCTACAGATCTGCATCTGAAGGCGCAGTTGTCAGTGCGCATGGATGGCACTTATATCCCGGTATGCTCATCACTACAGGAGTGGAACAAAGTGAAAGAAGAGTTGCACAGCTCCATCTATTGGCGCACAGGAGCACTGTTTTTTTGAGTTTTGTGTCTAGTGTGGAGTCTGGGGCTATACTTTAAGTGAGGAATGGTTAGAAGCATCCATCAGAAAATTCTATTTCTACATCAAACCATTCTCTGTGATACAGTTTTGTAGTAAAAGCTTGGTAAAGAAATTCTTATTTTATATAGAGAAAGTTACCAAATTTATTTGCCACGCCAACTTAACACCTTTCAACAAAATGGTGTTGAATATCCATAACACACTTTGTAATGGACAATAGCTCTTGGAGCACCCACGCATGAGCATTCTTTAGTTGGGATAAGTACTGACATTTTGCATATTAAGCACACATATACATGTAATAACAGTAACATGTTATCCTAATGGAAATATAAAACTATTTTCGTTGATACTTGTATATGATGAAAACAGCTGATGAGACTGACCATTTGAGGTGCAAAACAAAGATATGTGGCAGAAATAACACTCATGTTGTGAAAAGATGTTACCGGTAGGGGAATGCCCTCAGTCAGTTAGCCACTGGGCATATAACCAGATGGAAGCAGTTCACATAACACGAAGGCCTTGGTTTATTTCAGAGTTGAGATTCTGGCATTTATTTATCAAGTTGGTTAATTTAATGAAGCAATCGTGGCAAATGCTTATAAAGGTCTGTGCATCCTTGTTAAGGTGAAGAATAATCTAAGTGTTGTTAGCACTGCATATGATTAAAAAGTGTAGCTTGCAGGGTGCAGAGGAATATAAAAGTTAAGCTAATGCTAGGACACAGTTTATTTGCTTGAGGTCAGCTGCTTAGAAAATGTTATGACCAGTTCAGGAGCCACGCAGCAGGCAGGGGCTCCGAGGTCATGCAAAAGGGGCACAACAGCACAGATGAGCAGACGCACAGATGAGCCGACACACTGGCGGATCCACCTCTGTATCTTTGGGCAGACTGAGTAGGGCAGCAGTTGAGGATGAAAGACTGTTTCGATCAGGATGGTCCAAGCACTCTGGTAAGTGGTGCTGGCTTCACTCTTGGATGTCCTTCTCTGCTGGCAGTCACTGGAGAGGGCATGCTGGGAGAGGCAGTGGACGTGAGCTGGTTCGGCTCATGTTGCTTGCAAGCAGAAATACTTAAGGTGGCAGGCTGATTTTTGGAAGGACTCTGGTGAACTTTGTTTACTCTCTTGCAAATAGCTCATTCTTCTGGACTGCTCTCTTTCAGGCTGAGCAGCTACAGTTCTCTTTCCTCTGAAGACAGCTAATATAAGGTCAAACAAGCTTCTCTCCTTCTCAGCAGGGCGGACAAGCTCCTAGTTCATAAGATGACCTGCTGCTCTTTCAGAAAATTCAGGTGATGCCCCCTCAACTCTTGTAGACTGGTTGTTCAATAGACACAAGCCATAGATTTCAGCAGTTCTGCAAATACTCTCCACAGGCTTAAAGCAACTGGAACCCAATGGGCTAGTTTGGGTCCACCTTTATACACACTTATAGGCAGGGGATGTCCTATTGTAAACAGTCAAGAACCTAACTATGGTGGTTCCTTTTCAAACTTAATCTTCTTTCTGGAGTGTAGGCACAATCTCTGTAAAAGATAATGCCTTTCACAACTGGTAGTAAGGAAGATGACTCTGGGGAGGAGTACCCACAGCATAAGTGTAGGAAGCTTGCTCAGTATATACTATATCAAAATGAGCTATAGTGTGCACAGGGACCAGGGGTTCCCAAGGGGCTTAATAGAGGCTAAAGTAGATATTACTAATGCTCTCTTTTGTTTCAGTCTCCGGGTTTTAGGGAGTCCACCGGTTGGGGTTCAAGTTTATCCCAAACACCCACAACCAGCAACACGGGGCCGGCCGGGTGCAGAGGTCAAAGATGAGCTAATTTAACGGGGGCTCCTATGGAGACGGCGGGGTGGGGGTGGCGGGGGGGAGGGAGGGGAAGCCGCAGTAACTACCTGCAGCTCGGAGGCCAGACCAGGGGGATTAGAAGAGCAGTGGAGGGGCCACAAATAGGCACCAAACACACACCTTCAGCAGCACAGGGGAGGCCGGGTGCAGGGTGCAAACAGGACATCGGGTTTCCAATGCTGGTCTATGAGGGGACCCCGAGGTCACTTAGAAGCTGCAGGCGTAGTCCAGGGGTCGACTCGGGCAAACCTCAGGCTGGACAGAGAGGAGGGACACCTGCTGAACGCTGCTGCACCAGAGGTCGGGTTCTCGAAGGCCTGGGGTCTGTGGGCGCAGTGTGTCTTTAGGCGTCAGATATCTTTGTCCGGAACTCCACAGTCAGGGTGGTCCTTGGGAATCCCTCTGCAGGCATTGTCGTGGAGGGGTAGAGAGGTAAACCCAGGGTGGTCACTTGCTCGCAATGGCCTGGGGACCCTATCTAGCTGGGTGGACCACCTGGACACGGGCCGTGGGCGTCGGGTGCAAAGTGGTCAGGACTCACGCATCCGGAGTGAGGTGGGAGTCCTTAGTTGTTGGTTTTTCTTGGACAAGGCTGCTGTCCTTGGGAGTTCTGGGTCCTTTTGGGTGCAGGGCAGTCCTCTGGAGCTTGGCAGAGGTCGCTGGTCCTGCTGGACGCGTCACTGTTTTATTGCAGGTTCTTTGAAGCAGGAGACAGGCCAGTAGGGCTGGGGCCAAAGCGGTCGCCTTCCTTCTTCTCTGCTGGGGGGTTAAGCTAAGCAGTATTTCTTGTCAGGTGACCAGCAATCTGGTGAGCTGGGTTCAGTGAAGCCCTTAAATACAAGATTTAGTGGCGTAACAGGGGTCATAGGGCAGCAGTCAATGGCTACTGCCCCTGAGGGTGGCTACACCCTCCTTGTGTCCACTCCCTTTGGGGAGGAGGGCACATTCCTATCCTTATTGGTCCTTGTCCTCCAAACCAACATGGAGGATTCTGCAGGGAGGAGGGGGCACTTCACCTCTGGAAACCTTAGGGGTGGTCCCAGCTGAAGGGGTCACTCCTTGTTTTTCTTAAGTTTCCCGCTGAACTGCTCGCCAAAAGTGGAGCTTTGTCTGGGGTCGGGCATCTCCACTAGCTTGAGTGCCCTGGGGCACTGCAACACGAGGCCTGAGCCTTTGAGGCTCACTGCCAGGTGTTACAGTTCCTGCAGGGGGAGGCGTGAAGCATCTCTACCTAGAACAGGATTTGTTTCTGGCCTCAGTGAGCACAAAGGCCCTCACCCCATGGGGTCAGAAACTTGCCTGCTGCTGGCAGGCTGGCACAGACCAGTTAGTCCTACACTAGAGGATTGGGTAAAATACAGGGGGCATCTCTAAGATGCCTTCTGTGTGCATTTTTAAATAAATCCAACACTGGCATCAGTGGAGGTTTATTGTGCTGAGACGTTCGATTCCAAACTTCCCAGTATTCAGTGAAGACATTATGGCGCTGTGGAGCTCAAAGTGTCAAACTCCCAGCCCATGTACTTAATATGGCCACGCTGCACTTACAATGTCTAAGAATGGACTTAGACACTGTAGAGGCATATTGCTCATGCAGCTATGCCCTCACCTGGGGTATAGTGCACCCTGCCTTAGGGCTGTAAGGCCTGCTAGAGGGGTGACTTACTTTGTCTTTTCTTCCCACCAGAACACACAAGCTGCAAAGCCCTGTGCATATACTCAGTGAGGTGTCCCTGAGGGTGGCATAGTACATGCTGCAACCCTTAGGTACCTTCCCTAGCCACAGGGCCCATGGTACCAGGGATAACTTTTACAAGGGACTTATCTATGTGCCAGGGCTTTGCTAATTGTGGAAACAAAGGTAGAGTTTTAGGGAAAGAGCGCTGGTTCTGGGGCCTGGTTAGCAGGGTCCCATCACACTTCCAATCAAAGCTGGAATCAAGCCTAGGCAAAATGTTGGGAGCGACCATGCCAATAGTGGCATTTTCCTACACAACCCCCCCCCCCCAAACAAAAGAGGAAGAGACTAACCTTTCCCAAGAGAGTCTTTATTTTCTAAGTGGAAGAACCTGGAAAGGCCCTCTGCATTGGCATGGGCAGTCCCAGGTCTGTGTTTCACTACAAGGTCTATTCCCTGTAGGGATACGGACCACCTCAACAGTTTGGGGTTCTCTCCATTCATCTGCATGAACCATCTGAGAGGTCAGTTTGAACTATAAAGTGAGTGCCAAACAGGTATGGTCTCAACTTCTCCAGGGACCAAACCACAGCAAAGGCCTCCCTCTCAATGGCACTCCAATGCTGCTCCCTGGGGAGTAACCTCCTGCTAATGAAAGCAACAGGCTGGTCAAGGCTATCATCATTGGTTTGGGGTAGGACTGCTCCTATCCCATGTTCAGAGGCATCTGTATGCACAATGAATTGTTTAGAATAATCTGGAGCTTTTACAACTGGTGCTGAACACACAGCTTCTTTTAGGGTGTCAAATGCCTTTTGACAGTCTAGGGTCCAGTTTACCTTCTTGGGCATTTTCTTAGAGGTCACAGTGGACCCATATCCCTTCACAAACCTCCTGTAATACCCAGTCAAACCAAGGTATGCCCTGACTTGAGTCTGGGTTTTTGGAGCTTCCCAGTCCAGAATTGTCTGGACCTTGGGTTGTAAAGGTTGCACTTGGCCTCCACCTACAAGGTAGCCCAAGTATACAACTGTTCCCTGCCCTATCTGACATTTGGATGCCTTCATAGAGAGGCCAGCTGCTTGAAAGACCTGCAAAACCTTCTCCAGGTGGACCAGGTGATCCTGCCAGTTGGAACTAAAGACAGCAGTATCATCTAGATATGCTGCACTAAAGGATTCCAAACCAGCAAGGACTTGATTCACCAACCTTTGGAAGGTTGCAGGGGCATTCTTTAAGCCAAAGGGCATAACAGTAAACAGATAATGGCCATCAGGTGTGTAAAATGCTGTTTTCTCTTTTGCTCCAGGTGCCATCCTAATTTGCCAGTACCCCGCGGTTAAGTCAAAGGTACTCAGAAATTTGGCTGCACCTAACTTGTCAATCAGTCATCCGCTCTGGGTATGGGGTGAGCATCTGTCTTGGTGACAGAATTGAGCCCTCTGTAATCCACACAAAACCTAATTTCTCTCTTTCCATCTTTGGTATGAGGTTTGGGGACTAAGACCACTGGACTAGCCCAGGGGCTGTCAGAGTGCTTTAGCACCCGTAACTGCAGCATCTTATGGACTTCCACTTTGATGCTCTCTGACTTGGTCAGACTGTCTGAATATTTTGTTTTTGACACGTAAGCTGTGTCCACATCATGGGTACACAGATGTGTCTGACCAGGGGTCAAAAAGAAGAGCTCAGCATACTGTTGAAGGACTTCACAGTCAGCTTGCTGTTGGGCAGAGAGGGTGTCTGAATACACCACTCCACCTACTGTCCCATCTTTGCGGTCAGTTGAGAGGAGGTCAGGGAGAGGTTCACACTCTGCTTCCTGAGCCTCATCAGTAACCATCAGCATAGTTATATCTGCCCTATCGTTATAGAGCTTAAGGCAGTTAACATGGATCACCCTCTTGGGTGTCCTATTAGTGCCCAGGTCCACCAAGTAAGTGACCTGACTCTTTTTCTCAAGTAGTGGGTGAGGGCCACTCCATTTGTCCTGGAGTGCCCTAGGAGCCACAGGCTCCAGAACTCAGACTTTCTGCCCTGGTTTGAATTCAACCATTGCAGCCTTTTGGTCATACCACAACGTCTGGAGTTGTTGGCTGGCCTCAAGGTTTTTGGATGCCTTTTCCATGTACTCAGCAATCCTTGAGCAGAGGCCAAGCACATAGTCCACTACATCTTGTTTAGGTTCATGGAGAGGTCTCTCCCAGCCTTCTTTTACAAGTACCAGTGGTCCCCTTACAGGATGGCCAACCAGAAGCTCAAAGAGGGAAAACCCTACTCCCTTCTGTGGCACCTCTCTGTAGGCAAAATGAAAGCATGGCAGGAGGACATCACATCTCCTTTTGAGTTTTTCAGGGAGCCCCATGATCATGCCCTTCAATGTCTTGTTAAACCTTTCAACAAGGCCATTGGTTTGTGGACGATAAGGTGTGGTGAACTTTAAGTCCACACACACTCTTTCCACATGTGTTAGAGGTACCAACGTCATGCTAGCTTACAGCAGCCAGAAACCACCTCCTTAGGGAAACCCACTCTGGTAAAGATAACAATTAGGGTCTTGGCTACTGCAGGGGCAGTAGTTAACCTAAGGGAATTGCTTCAGGGTATCTGGTAGCATTATTCACTACTACCAGTATGTATTGGTTCCCTAGGCCTGTGGGAGGTTCAAGTTGACCCACAATGTCCACACCAACCCTTTCAAAGGGGACCCCCATCACTGGAAGTGGAATTAAGGGGGGGCTTTGGATGGTCACATGTCTTGCCACTTGCTTGACTGGTGACACAGGAGCTACAAAACTCCCTTATTTTCTGGGACATATTGGGCCAATAGAAATAGTTCACTAATCTCTCCCATGTCATGGTTTGTCCCAAATGCCCAGCTAAGTGGATGGCATCGGCCAAAGTGAGGATAAACTCTCTAAACTCCTGAGGCACTACCACTCTTAGTGGCACTAGGTTTGGGATCTCTTGCCTCAGTGCAAATGAGTCCATCCTCCCAATAGACCCTGTAAGGGCCACCAACATCTCCCTTCTCCTGTTCAGCAGCTTGCTGTCTAAGGCCTTCAAGAGTGGGGAAAGTATTTTGCCCCTGGTACAGCTGTTCCCTTGAGGGTCCCCCTGGGCCCAAGAGCTCTACCTGGTAAGGCTCCAGCTCCAGCGACTCAGTTCCCTCTGGGGATAGGACATCTTCCTGGGAAGAGAGGTCCTGTTTCTTGTGCTGTACAGAGGCTAGTCCCTCTGTCCTCCTACCTTTTCTCTTGGAAGGCGGGGCCATTATTCCAGGCTCCAACACTTCTTTTTCACCCCGTGCTATGCTCTGTGCTCTTGTGTTTACACACACCAGTACAGGGATACCCAGCATGATTGCATGGGTTTTGAGTTCTACCTCAGCCCACGATGAGGACTCCAAATCATTCCCTGGCAAACACTTTACTCGGACTGCAGAACAGACCACTACCTGCTTCAGGCCAGTAACCCTTCCCCTTCCTAAAGTTACCATAGCCATGGGATGGACTTTAGTGTCATTGTCAGCATTGGTAACTGGATATGTTTGTCCAGCCAAATACTGTCCTGGGGAAACCATGGTGACACTAGTACCTGCATCCCTCCTGACTTCTACTTTTGTCCCATTTATCAGGAGCTGCTGCCTGTATTTGTGCACGTTTGGCGGCCAGGCAGCTAGTGTGGCTATATCCACCCCACCCTCAGAGACTAAAGTAGCTTCAGTGTGAACCCTGATTTGCTCTGGGCTCACTTTACATCCCACCTGGAGACTGGCTATTCCAGTGCTAACTGGAGTAGAAGTTGAGGGACTTTTCTTGGGACAAGCCTTGTCTCCAGTTTGGTGTCCATGCTGTCTACAGGTGTGACACCAGGCCTTCTTGGTTTCAAAGTTTGTACCCTTATACCCATTTGTGGACTATGTAGAGGCTCAGGCCCACCCTCCTGAGCAGGTTTTGTGGGGTCCTTGGATGTCTCACCACCCTTCTACTGGGGAGGCTTTGAGACCCCTTGCTTTTGACCACCCCCTGTGGAAGTCTTGGTCACCCTTGTATTGCCCAGTGGTCTGCCTTCTTTTCCAATCCTTAGGGAGAAATTGGACCTAGGTCTACTAGATGTTGATGAAACTTGTCATTGAAGCAGTTACTTAACAGATGTTCTTTCATAAATAAATTAAACAGCCCATCATAGTCATGCAGTCCACTGCCAGTTATCCAACAACCAGGTGTTTTGACTGAGTAGTCCACAAAATCAACCAAGGACTGGCTCGAGATTTTGTAAGCCCCCCTGAACCTAATCCTGTACTCCTCAGTTGAGAATCCAAAGCCCTCAATCAGGGTAGCCTTCATGAGGTCATAGGATTCTGTATCTTTACCAGAGAGTGTGAGGAGTCTATCCCCTACACGTACCCGTGAGGAGTCTATCCCCTACACATACCCGTAAAGAGTTCCCAAACAAGAGCTTCCCAGTGAGCTCTGTTTAACTTTCTGGTTGCCCAAGCCCTCTGAAAAGCTGTGAACCATTTGGTGATGTCATCACCTTCTTCATACTTTGAGACAATCCCTTTGGGGATTTCATTGGTCTGGGACAGACTGTTACTATCCCATGTTCAGAAGCATCTCTCTGCACAATGAACTGCTTAGAGTAGTCTGGAGCTTTCATAACTGCTGCTGAGCACATTGCCTCCTTCAGGGTGTCAAAGGAGTCCAGTTTACCTTTTTGGGCCTTTTTGTTTTAGAAGTCAGTTCTGTGAGGGGGTCACAATGGACCCATGCCCCTTCACAAACCTCCTCTAATAACCAGTCAAGCCAAGGAACGTCTTGACATGAGTCTGGGTTTTTGGAGCTTCCCAGTCCAGAACTGCCTGGATCTTCAGCTGTAAAGGTTGCACTTGGCCCCCACCTTCAAGTTGGCACAAGTATACAACAGTGCCCTGTCCTATCTGGCATTTTGATGCCTTGATAGTGAGGCTTGCTGAATGCAGAGCCTGCAAGACATTCTCCAGGTGGATCAGGTGATCCTGCCAGGAGGGGCTAAAGACAGAAATATCATCTAGATATGCTGCACTAAAGGATTCCAGCAAGGATTTGATTCACCAACCTTTGGAATGTGACAAGGACATTCTTTAAACCAAAGGGCAAAACAGTGAACTGATGATGCCCATCATGTGTAGATAATGCAATATTTTTCTTTGCTCCTGGTGCCATGCGAATTTGGCAGTACCCTGCTAAGTCAAAGGTACTGAGGAATTTTGATGCCCCTAACTTATCTATCAACTCATCTGCCCTTGGAATAGGGTAAGCATATGTCTTGGTGACAGAGGTGAGACCTCTGAAGTCCACACAGAACTTCATCGCTTTCATTCCATCCTTGGAATGAGGTTTGGGGACCAAGGCCACAGGGCTAGCCCAGGGACTGTCAGAGGATTCAATAACGCCTAACACCAGCATCTTGTTGACTTCAACTTTGATGCTCTCCTTCACTTGGTCAAAATGCTGATGTACAAGCTACTTACCTACGGTAACGTTATATCTGGTAGAGACATATTCTAGTTGCAGATTCCTTACCTTAGAATCTTCCCCTAGATGTCAGACTGGATCTGGAGATTTTTTCTTCTAGCAATACCCCTGCACATCGGTCGACTCCACGGGCGTCGCTATCGCTGTGATGACGTTGGGAGTAGTACACAGACGCTGCCTCAGCGCAATGACGTCAGTTTCTTTTAACGACTTTCCACGTTAAAGCCCAGAGCAGCGAAGAGCACGGAGATTGGTGTGCCAGAGCTAAGGTCCTGAATGGGGAATCCCTGTCCCTAGAAATCAGTTTGCAAGCGGGGAGGAAGGGTGGGCCGGTAAGGAAACTGCAACTAGAATATGTCTCTTCCTAATACATCATTACCGAAGGTAACTAACTTGTACATCTGATAGAGACGTCTAATTCCAAATTCTTCACATTAGAATAAATACCCAAGCAATGCCATCCTCAGAGGTGGGCTGCGAACCAAGATCATACTAGAAAGTCCTGCAGGACCAAACGACCAAAGTAGCTGTCCTGACAGATCTGACTGTCCAGGTAGTAATGGTTAGCAAAAGTGTGAAGGGATGCCCACGTAGCGGTCTGGCAGATATCCGGGACAGGAACTCCACGTGCTAACGCAGTGGAAGTAGCAGCAGCTCTGGTGGAATGAGTGCGCGAGCCCTCAGGGGGTTGCTTCTTGGCCAAAGCGTAGCACATCTTGATGCAAAGAAGTATCCATTGAGAGATGGTACGTTTCTGCATCGCCTTCCCTTTCTTCGCACCCACAGATCCAACAAAGAGTTGATCGTCCACCCGGAAATCTTTAATACAATTTAGATAGAACACCAACCCTCTTTTTTGGTTCCAGACGGTGGAGTCTCTCTTAATGAGAAGGATGTGGGGGTGCGTAAAAAGTAGGCAAGGTGAGGGACTGGCCTACATGAAAAGATGTAACAACCTTGGGAAGGAAGGAAGCCTTAGTGCGCAACACAACTGAACAGACATGTATTTGAAGAAAGATTCTGAAGCTCACTCACTCTGTGAGCAGAAGTGATGGCAACAAGAAAAACAGTCTTGAAAGTGAGGAGCTGTAAAGGGCAATTGTGCATCGGCTCGAAAGGAATAAACATTAAGAAAGTAAGTAAAAGACAGACGTCCCACTGAGGCAAGATAAATGGAGTGGGAGGAAATAAATGAGTGAGACCTTTAAGGACTTGATTGACAATATGAGACTTAAAACGTGAAGGCTGATCAGGGACCCTGAGAAAGGCCAAAATAGCCGATATATACCCTTTAAGGGTGCCCAAAGCAGAGCCCTGCTGGGCTAAAGAAAGAATGAACAAAAGAACCTCAGAAAGAGGAGCAAAGAGGGGATCAACAGATTTGTTGGTACACCATCCCACCGTTTTGGTGGAGGGATGCCTGGCTGTCAAGATAACGTGTCAGACTTCTCGTGGGAGGTCAAAAGTCGTCAATTGCCGCCGCTCAATCTCCACGAATGAAGGCGGGGATTGGACAGGTTCGGGTGGAGAATCATCCCCTGATGCTGCAACAAAAGATCCTCCCGAAGAGGTAGTCTGAGTGGAGGATCCGTGGCCATGCTCAATAGCTCAGGACATCATACTCTTTGTGCCCAGTCTGGAGCCACCAAGATAACTTTGGCCCGGTCATTTCTAATCTTCTTGAGAACTCTGGACACAAGTGGTATAGGCAGAAACGAGGCTGGAATTTCACTCTAGACGAAAAGCGTCTCCCAGTGATTGTCGCCTTGGAAACTCCAATGTGCAAAACAGCTGACATTGCGCGTTCTCTTCAGAGGCGAACAGATCTAACCCAGTCTCTCTCTACTGCTGAAAGATAACTTGCACCACCTCAGGATGGAGATGCCATTGGTAATCGGCTATGCATCGACGGCTGAGTTTGTTTGCTCTGGCGTTCAGAAGCCCGCCAGATGTTGAACCACCAGGGTAATGTCCTGATGTTCCAGTCATGTAGTGCTTCCTGACAAAGGGTCCAGGACCCTACTCCCCGCAGTTTATTGCAGTACAACATGGCGGTAGAATGGTTTGTGGACACTTGCACTACTTTCCCTTTGAGAGAGGGAAGAAATACTTTCAACGCAAGCCTGATCGCCTGGAGCTTCAGAAGACTGATATGGAGCCCAGACTCAAAGTTCCCTGCTGGAGACCAGAGGCCTACGATCTCCGCCTCTCCAATATGGTCGCACCATCCCAGAAGTGACACATCTGTCACTATGGATAGATCTGGATGGGAAGGAAGAGGGATCTGCCGTGGTCCCAATGCAGATTTGAAAGCCACTACTGCAGGTCTTTTGCAGTCCCCTCCAAGATCTGAACCATTTTGGAGGGATTTCCCTGATGCTGCGCCCACTGGGACTTCAAGCCCGAAACTGCACTGTGTCCAGAACAGCTCCAATGAAAGGGAGCGTCTGAGAGGGAGTCAGGTGTGACTTCGGCATGTTTAAAGTGAACCCCAGCGTGTGCAGGAGGTTCACCGTAGTCTGAAGGTGGGTGACGACTTTCTGGGGCGAGTCCGCCTTAAAGCCAGTAGTCAAGACCAGGGAAGACTAAAACCCTCAACCTGCATAGATGAACTGCAACCACCGCCATCACTTTCGTGAACACCCAAGAGATGCTGGTAATGCCGAAGGGGAGTATGGTAAAGTGCTCGTAACCTACCACAAATCGTAGGTAACGTCTGTGGGCAGGCAGAATGGGAATGTGAAAATAAGCGTCCTGCAAGTCCAACGCTACCATCCAGTCTCCTGGGTCCAAGGCAGGCAGGACCTGAGCCAGGGTGAGCATTTTAAATTTCTCCTTCTTGAGCAAGTCATTGAGGTCCTTAAAGTCTAGGATAGGATGTAAGTCATTGTCCTTTTTGGGCACCAGAAAGTAGCGAGAATAACCTGTAGGAAAGTGCCCTCTTTCTTGGCATGGTAATCCACTTTTTCTGCCTGTTGTCAGAGTGGCTGACTGTGTTTACTGGGATCCTGCTAACCAGGACCCCAGTGATTATGCTCCCTCCTCTAAATTTGGTTGTTACTAACCTTTTCTGCCCAAACTTGGCATACTGGGGCCTCATATAAGTCCCTAGTATATGGTACCCAGGGCATTGGGGTTCCAGGGGATCCCTATGGGCTGCAGCAGTTATTCTGCCACCAACAGGGAGCCCATGCAAAGGGTACTGCAGGCCTGCCACTGCAGTCTGTGTGAACTGGGTGCACACACATGGTTTCACTACAGGTCACTGTAAGTCTCCCCTATGGTAGGCCCTCTCAGCCCAGAGGGCCTACCATAGGGACCTGTGTGTGGGGGTGCCCGGAACTCCTCCAGAGCGTCCATAGGTTCTGCCATCTTGATTCTAAGGTTGGCAGGGAACTCTGGGATCATCTGAGTGGTCAGGCCAGGTAGGTCACATCAGAGCCCCCTCCTGATAGGTGCTTACCTGGTTAGGTGATCAATTCCCCTTTCAGGGCTATTTAGGGTCTCTGTTTTGGGTGGGTCCTCAGATTTGGCTTGGAAGATTCCAGTAGGACTCCTCTGCAACCTTTACTTCAACTTCTGGGCTCCGGAACCTCGACTGGACCCCCCAGGCACCTACAAGCTGCAGATCCACGAGGAAGACTCTTCTGCAACATAGTATCCAGAGTTCCTGACATCTTTGCAACAGTTTCTTCGCCGTGCATCCTCAAAAGACTGCAACTCTTCATTCTGCACAGGAAGAAGAAGGAATCTCCCTTGGAGTGAAGGAGTCACCTCCCTGCAACCGCAGGCACCTACAACAAGCGACGACTGTCTGTGTGGATCCCCTCTCCTGCTGAGCTTTGTGGATCCTGCATAATGGGTGGTGGTCCAGAGTAGTCCTCTTGGTCCTCTCTGCCTGCTGTCTAACTTTGGTGGTGGTATGCCTTTGCCTTCCACACACAGGACAGAACCCCGTGCACTGCATCTCTTGCAGCTGCCAAGGCTTGTCTGTGTCTCCTCCAAGTGATCTTCAGATGACATGCAGCTCCAGTCCCCAGCACTCTTTCCTGCAAATCTCAGCCTCCTGCCCCTCTCCTGCTGAGCTGCCTACCCTTCACTAAGAGGGGACACCTGGCCCTGGTATAAGGTTTAAGTGCCATAGGTACCCACTACACACCAGTCCAGCTTCCTCCACAACCATGACCTACTTCTGGTGCAGGGACCTTCTCTATGGCTCCCTTGGCCAAGAGAACCGCAAATTCCTGGTGGAGAAGTGCCAAATGATCCTCTGGAATATGGCTGACTGATGGAGGCATTGCTGGTGGGGCAGAATCGAAGGGGAGGGAGTAGCACATTCGAACGATCTGCAAAACCCACCTGTCCGTAGTGATGGATTCCCAGTGGGGCAGGTGATGGAGAATCCTGCCGCCAACTGGACCGGAGTGAGGGGACTGACTAGGTGGGTTTGGAGGCTGCAGCAGGGGTAGGGGTGGACTAGACAGACCTCTGGTTCCCTGTCCCACGTGGGATTCTGCGTCCCTGGCCACGCAGTGGCTGAACTGCATGGGTGGCATGGTGGCTGGGGAGGCAACAGGGAGCTCCTTCCGTGGCAACGAAAGAAGCGAAAGGCAGACTGCTGGGGGCAAAGGGCAGTTGAAAGGCCGAGGGACCGAGCCGTAGCCCTGAAGACCTTGAACCTCTCCAAATCCGAGTCCTCCTTATCTCCAAAGAGACGGGAGCCATTAAAGGGAATGTCCATAAGAGTCTTTTGGACATCCTCCGAAAATCCAGATGTACGCAACCAGGCGTGGCGCATCAAGGCCACCATCGTCACGACCGATCTACCTAGAGAGTCGGTTGTGTCCAGCCCACATCTGATCACGAACTTTGCCACATCTCTCTCATCGGTGACAGCTTAGGAGACTAAAGCACTGGCCTCCTCCGGTATCTGCGGCAGAAGGAATGGTTTCTTACCTGTAACTCCAGTTGTCTCGTAGAAATATTTCCATGATAGTCATAAGCGCTGAATAGTTCTGCCCGTCTGCGGGGACCACAGAGCACTGCTCTGAAATTTTATCTAGACAAAACTAAATCCTTTCGAAAGGCACAACAGCTGTTTATTAACTATGGGCAAGTTCGAACAGGCCTGGCCACCTCCAAGCAATCCGTGTCCAGATTGATTGTCTCATGTATTTTGCTCTGTTACCAGCTAGCCGATAAGTCACTTGTTGGCAGACCTAAGGCACATTCCAACAGGGGCAAGGCAGCCGCGGCTGCATTAATGAGAAACAATCTGTTAGCAGATATTTGTGAAGCGGCTACATGGAGGTCTGTCCACACCTTTACTAAGCACTACTGTCTTGATTCTGATGCTAGGACAGATGCTCGAGTAGGATAGGCTTCTCTTAGAAATCGCTTTGCATGAATTAATATTACTCTATTGCTCTGTCTACTCCACCGCTCTCAGGGAGGATGGGCTTGCTAATCTATTCAGAGTTTATGACTATACATGGAAATCCCCTACGAGAGAAGGAATAGTTTCTTAACTGTAAATCCAGTTCTCTCGTAGGGGTATTTCCATGATAGTCATAGGTGCTCTTCCCCCCTCCCCGGTGGAATAGACATAATAATATTAATAAGGATTGATCAATCAGACTCCTTCAACTCAGCTAGCAAAGCCTGCAAAAAGAACTGAGGCAACTGCCTCTTGCTAAGCATGAAGCGATACAGGAGGACCATCTGCTCTTGAAGGCACAGCTTAATTTTCATTGTGTATAACGGCAGCCTATGGGCTACACTGCCCTGCAGTCATTCCTTCGTCCTTATGTAACATTGCAAAAAGGTTTGTGAAAGATTTTTCTGCAAAATCTTTAAAATATCTATGCATATCTTTTTTGCAGTACCCTTTTTTTTTTTTTTTAAACCAAGTAGGATGAAGAATTGGCCTTTGTAGCCTCTCCTTTAGGCTGCATATTGACATTCTTAAGTGACTTTGCAGGCCTTCCTGAAGAAAGGTGAACATCTACACTTAAGAAGACAATTTCAGAACAGTGCCCCGGGGTCCCCGCAGGCAGGCGGAATTATTCAGCGCTTAGGACTATACGTGGAAATCCCCTACGAGAGAACATGCATGACCATATCCCACAGAAAGTGGGTATAGTGGCCCAAAAGGCATGCAGTGTTCACAGACCGCAGCGTGAGACTGGAGGAAGAAAACATCTTCCCAAATTGTTCCAGTCTTTTTGATTCCCTATCCGGGGGTGCGGAAGGGAATTCGCCTGAGGAAGAGGATGCCTGGATGACAAGGCTCTCAGGTGCGGGGTGTTAGGAAAGGGTAGAGCGGACCGATGGCGGCGTGCAATAGTCCTTTTGGTCTGGACCAAGTACCCAGTAGTACAATGGTGATGGCTCAGATGTGGTTGCCCCTGGCTGAAGCACTTCCGTCAGGAGATTTGACCTGACCTGAACAGTACGCAGCTCAAGGCCAAGGACCTCAGCCACCCTACTGACCACCATAGAATAAGTTGATCCCTCTGCCGTAGCATCTGGAGAAGTGTCCAGGCCACTGGCCTCGCCCCAACTCCTGTGCTCAGTACAAATTGGGGTCATCCTGGTATTCATAAGGGTCCAGGGACCCCTCCAATCCTTTCCCGAATTCAAACCCATAAGAAAAAGGGTCAGAATCCGACCTGGGTGAATAGGCCCCATCGAAGACAGCATCGGCCGACGTCGTTCCAACTCCGAGTCGACGGGAATGAGGAGTGGGTCGACGTCGATTGTGGGCACCACCGACGTCGGAAGCGTCAACGATTGAACAGGTAGGTCTCAATGGTACGACCGGCATCAGACATCAATGTCGTCCTAGCTTCAAAAGCAATCTCACTCTTTCTTTCACTCCTATGCATAAAATAATCTAAAATGGTGGTCATGTATTGGGGTATTGTGGGATTACAGTCGACGTTATAGTGGACCACCAGAACTCCACCTACAGTCAACACTCAGTTAAAACTTTAAATACAGTTCTGGGCCCAGCCACTCAACAGTGAAATAACGCACAGAATTCAAATTTAGAATAGGTTCATGCTGCAATAGTACAGACATAAAAAATACAACTAAAACATCATAAGAGTGGCAACAGATTTTTACGTTTTCTCTTTGGGAAAAATAGTTAACAGCTTATACAAAACAAAAAAACCTGCCATTGCATATGGTTGACAGAACACCAGAATGATACAAAATTCCTTCAAATGAATAACATATGGTGTATGAGGAGTAATATTTCATCAACCAAAAAAGCATGATCCACTTACTATTTTTTCCTTCTCTAGCTTTTGCAGTATACTCTCCAAATTACTTCCAGTCCTCGACTTTTCCACAACTTCATAAAGGCTACAATACATTCCACCCTTCACAACTGTAAACAAGGAAGAAAGAAATATGCAATTATCTATGGTTAAAGTTTTTACAAATTTACATGCAGTTTGAGTAGGATGCACCAGAAACACTGCACATTGTTTTCCAGCTTTGTCTTTAGGTATTAGATAACCAACCTCAGAACTAGTGACTGGAATCTATCACATTGCTTCCTATTATGCTCCCAACATGTTGGCCAACTATATGTTATGTCTGTTTTTCACATTAGTGCTACAAATCACAAAAAATTAAGTCACTTGTTCCTTAGATGGGAGACTGCTGCTGAGGGTCAAAGCAGCAATTTCCAGGGTTTGCTACCAGAAGGGTCTATAGTTTTCATCACCTTGTCACAATCGTTTCTTTGCCATAGTCTGCCCTCTGAAAGCAAGTGAAAGTTCGTCTTCCCTCATATTATGTCCAAGAAAATGTCTTTCAAGCAAGCTTCACATGTTAAGAGTTACAGGCAGGTCCCCCTATATAACTTGGGAAGAACAACAACACGAGGAAGTGACTACTGTTTAACAGTAACCATCTGCTTAGAAAAGATTATAGCACAAGCTTAGATCCAAAAAGACAGATATCCTAATGCAAACAATCACCACAATAATGGCAACATTTTCCTCTATTTCCCTGCAGTCTCATTCTTCCCTACATCAGATGTGAGACCGCTCTCAGCAAACTATGCTCTGCCTGACGTTTGCTATTATCCCACAGGACCGTACCATATGAATGAATCACCACATCCTGGGAAGGGGTTAGGCTCACTGTATAGGTCCTTCCCAGTTTCAATAGATTAATATTAACTCAAATTAATAAAACACAGCTTTACTACAGACGTATTTCCCTCTGTAGAAAGCCACCTGAGCTCTCCTATACTTTGTTGCCTCTCGGCCGAGAGACTGAGCTTTGGCCCAAAAGGTTATAAAATAAAGGAGCCGGCGACCCTCGTGGTCTTTCCGGCATACCGTTGAGAAGTGCACAGTGTCTTCTTTTGTAGCCGGTCCTGCCCAACGCCGCACAGGGCTGGGCCACGCCGTGAGGCCCACTGCCCATCACCACATTGGTGACGAGGATGGAGCGTGACCCTTGCCTCCCAGCGCACCCTTCATACCTGGGACTGCACCAGTGCACGGCAGCCCGTACACGCTCCAGCGAGCCCAAAGGCGCGGCTGCTTCACCCAACCACTTCCTCGACGGAGGGTGGACTTCGCACCTCAGCACGCACGCCGGGTTGGTGCCTCGTGGGCCCTGCCACATTAGAGAAGGCCCTGGCCCTGCCCCGTGGGACAACTGAGGTAGAAGAGGTGGCTGAGGGCTACATCGTTGCCAAAAGCATTGTCGTGTTTCACACACGCGACAGAGGAAGGTTAGTGGCTGCCCGGCTCCCCCAGGGGTGTGGAATTTATTAAAATATCTACTTGTCCAGGGGACAGGTTGATTCTCAAATCTACTTGTCCTGTAAAAAGATCTACTTGTCCCTTTGGTGCCATGTAGTGTGGCGACAAATTATGGCAGCAATTAATAGCCTCTCTGATTATGCCAGGGCTACTACCATAGTAGGGCTTGAATACTTGGAGTTTCAATCCCTACTATAGCAATTTCCTTATTTTGCCACCTTTCTGCAGATCTGCATACTGGGGCTGGAGGAAGCAGTAAGCAATAGTTCCAGGGCTGGAATGCCTTTGAGTCTGCAAACCTACTAACCTGCATGTTTTAAAGATTTTTACCAGCTTCTCTCTAATATTTTCCCATAATAAGAAAGGTTGGACATTTACTCCTGACAATGGCAGAATTATAACTTCTTCCAGGGTTGGGAAGAAAGTGGCTGGAGGGAAAATGAACTTGCAAATGCTCAATAGATTTTCACATGAGCAAATCTACACATCGTATTTACCCATGCTAAAATACAGTTCACAAATATTTTATAGGGGTACGACATATACCATGGGTGCACTTTTGTGACTTTCTTTAAGAATTTGGGGCCACATGTAGGTAGGCTCAGATTTGTGACCTGCAAATTGCGAGTCGCAAATCGGAATGTAGGATGGTGTCCTTGACACCATCTGTGATTCGCAAGGGCTTCGCAAATGCCCACCTCATGAATAATCATGAGGTGGGTTGCAATTTGCGACCCCCTCGTGAATGGTGGCCTGCTGGAGACAGCAGACCACCATGTCTGTGACTGCTTTTCAATAAAGCATTTTTTTTTGTTTTTTTTTTGTAATGCAGCCCGTTTTCCTTAAAGGAAAACGAGATGCATAACAAAAACGAAAAATGAAACATTTTCATTTCATTTTTTCAGAGCAGGCAGTGGTCCACAGGACCACTGCCTGCTCTGAAAAAATGTTTACAGTGACATTCACAATGGGGAAGGGGTCCCATGGGGATCCCTTCCCTTTTGCGAAAGTGTTAGCAACCATTTGAAATGGGTGCAAACTGCGATTGGTTTGCGCCCGCGTTCGCGGTCACAAAACAATCCTACATTGCACTGCGAGTTGCAATTAGGAAGGGAACACCCCTTACTAATTGCGAGTCGCAAACCCGTTTTGTGATTCGGTAACCAGGTTACTGAATCGCAAAACTGGGTTTGTGCATCGCAATGTGCTTTTTGCACATCGCAAACAGCGAAAGTCGCTGTTTGCGACATGCAAAAATCTACCTACATGTGGGTCTTGGTCCCTAATTAGGTCTGGTGTTAACAAAGACATTTTGTTTTTATTAAACTTCTATTTCTCTCTCTTTCGGCTGGCTTTACTGTGAGTGATCGCATTCTGTTCTTCCACAAGGAGCATATTGCCACACAAAGTAGTTTTGTTCAGTGTCAGGAACTACAGTGGCAATCAGTGACGTAACGAAATTGGAGGGTGCCCCTTTGCAAAGAACATGGAGGAGCCCCCTCTCCAGACTCACTCAGGGCAGGTGCTGTGCTGAAGGGGCCCTCTGGAGGGCGGCTCTGGGCCTTTGTTATGCCGCTGGTGGCAACGTGTGCTTTAAGAGTTCAAAAACATTTTGGGGGGATTTTGTCAATGTTTGTTACAATGTTGAGGGCCTGGAAGCTCCCACAACAATAAAGTGTTATAAAAGCCATGTCAAAACAAGACACGCATTGATGAAACTAAAAGACTTATAAAAATATGTCAGATCAGTTGGCTTTGTCAGTGTTTGTTTATTTTCATGCTTCCCATAATCGTGTTGAAAATGGTTACACTGATTTTCCATTAGAAATATTTTTGGGAAATACTAGCATGCATCAACACATTTTACTAAATGACACTTCATTTGCATATAATCAGAGAGCATTCTGGGAGAATTATACTTAGCCTCTTAGCCTAAACTTTTCAAACATGTGTGTACACGTTTTTTTTTTTTTGTACTGGAACCAACGTCAGTAGTGAAGTGTGACCTTAAAACATTTATTTACAGCACTCACCCTAATAATGAAGGCTTTCAAATAATGAACCATAAATACAAGTTCGAACAGCATTATCTTTTGGAAACACATTACCTCAACTGCAGAGAATTCCACTCTCTGTAAACAGGCAGCCAAAGGGTTTGTGCTGCAGGGGGTTGGGCCCACTTGGCCCAAGGACAAAGTAAACATAAAAACTTGTTGCCCTTGACCCCAAACAACATGTCCCGGGCGTCGGGCGATAGGAATTCCACATCCCTGTCCCCCTCCCGGCAAGGACCCAAAGGCTGCCTCCTATGGTGCTGGTTGCTGTGAAAGGATGCCACTGCCCCACACATCAGCCCTTGACAGCAAAACTGAGCCTATGTATGCTACACAGCGCATCTCCAAAAGTCTTGCAGCAGAGGTACAAAACAAAAAATATGGAAAATGTCACTTACCCAGTGTACATCTGTTCGTGGCATTAGTCGCTGCAGATTCACATGCTGTGCACATCCCGCCATCTGGTGTTGGGCTCGGAGTGTTACAAGTTGTTTTTCTTCGAAGAAGTCTTTTCCAGTCACGGGACCGAGGGACTCTTCCCATTTCGACTCCATTGCGCATGGGCGTCGACTCCATCTTAGATTGTTTTCCCCACAGAGGGTGAGGTAGGAGTTGTGTATGCTAGTAATAGTGCCCATGCAATGGAGTGAATACGTATGTATATAATTAATTTTAAAGTAATATATTTACAAATGTACAAATGTTCAAGATCTACTTCTAAACGGCTACAGGCTCCCGGGGAGGCGGGTGGGCGCATGTGACTCTGCAGCGACTAATGCCATGAACAGATGTACACTGGGTAAGTGACATTTTCCGTTCGATGGCATGTGTAGCTGCAGATACACATGCTGTGCATAGACTAGTAAGCAGTTATCTCCCCAAAAGCGGTGGTTCAGCCTGTAGGAGTTGAAGTAGTTTGAAATAATGTTCTTAGTACAGCTTGACCTACTGTTGCCTGTTGTGCAGTTAACACATCTACACAGTAGTGCTTAGTAAATGTATGAGGCGTAGACCATGTTGCTGCCTTACATATTTCGTTCATTGGAATATTTCCTAGAAAGGCCATGGTAGCACCTTTCTTTCTGGTTGAGTGTGCCTTTGGTGTAATAGGTAGCTCTCTTTTAGCTTTAAGATAGCAGGTTTGAATGCACTTAACTATCCATCTAGCAATGCCTTGTTTTGAAATAGGATTTCCTGTATGAGGTTTTTGAAAGGCAATAAATAGTTGTTTTGTTTTTCGAATTAGTTTTGTTCTGTCAATGTAGTACATTAGTGCTCTTTTGATGTCTAATGTATGTAGTGCTCTTTCAGCTACAGAATCTGGCTGTGGGAAGAACACTGGTAATTCTACCGTTTGATTCAAGTGGAACGGTGAGATTACTTTTGGTAAAGATTTAGGATTTGTCCGTAGAACTACTTTATTTTTGTGTATTTGAATAAATGGTTCTTGTATGGTAAATACTTGAATTTCACTCACTCTTCTTAGAGATGTGATGGCAATTAAAAATGCAACCTTCCACGTTAAGTATTGCATTTCACAAGAGTGCATGGGCTCAAAAGGTGGACCCATGAGTCGTGTTAAGACAATGTTGAGGTTCCATGAAGGAACTGGTGGTGTTCTTGGTGGTATAATTCTCTTTAGGCCTTCCATGAACGCTTTTATGACTGGTATCCTAAATAATGAAGTTGAATGCGTAATTTGCAGGTAAGCTGAAATTGCGGTAAGATGTATCTTTATGGAAGAGAAGGCTAGCTTTGACTTTTGTAAATGTAGTAAATATCCTACTATATCTTTTGGAGATGCGTGTAAGGGCTGAATTTGCTTATTATGGCAGTAATAAACAAATCTTTTCCACTTATTTGCATAGCAGTGTCTAGTGGTAGGTTTCCTAGCTTGTTTTATGACCTCCATACATTCTTGTGTGAGGTGTAGGTGCCCGAATTCTAGGATTTCAGGAGCCAAATTGCTAGATTCAACGATGCTGGATTTGGATGTCTGATCTGTTGTTTGTGTTGTGTTAACAGATCTGGTCTGTTTGGTAGTTTGTCATGAGGTACTACTGAAAGGTCTAGTAGTGTTGTGTACCAAGGTTGCCTTGCCCATGTTGGTGCTATTAGTACGAGTTTGAGTTTGTTTTGACTCAACTTGTTTACTAGATATGGAAGGAGCGGGAGAGGGGGAAAAGCGTACGCAAATATCCCTGACCAGTTCATCCATAGCGCATTGCCCTGAGACTGATGTTGTGGGTATCTGGATGCGAGGTTTTGGCATTTTGAGTTGTTTTTTGTTGCAAATAGATCTATTTGTGGTGTACCCCAAATTTTGAAGTAAGTGTTTATTATTTGGGGGTGAATCTCCCATTCGTGGATTTGTTGGTGATCCCGAGAAAGATTGTCTGCTAGTTGATTCTGAATCCCTGGAATAAATTGTGCTATTAGGCAAATGTGGTTGTGAATCGCCCAATGCCATATTTTTTGTGTGAGGAGGCACAACTGTGTCGAGTGTGTCCCTCCCTGTTTGTTTAGGTAATACATTGTTGTCATGTTGTCTGTTTTGACAAGAATGTATTTGTGGGTTATTATGGGTTGAAATGCTTTTAGCGCTAGAAATACTGCTAACAGTTCTAAGTGGTTTATGTGAAACCGTCTTTGCTGTATGTTCCATTGTCCTTGGATGCTGTGTTGATTGAGGTGTGCCCCCCACCCTGTCATGGAAGCATCTGTCGTTATCACGTATTGTGGCACTGGGTCTTGAAAAGGCCGCCCTTGGTTTAAATTTATACTGTTCCACCATTGAAGCGAGATGTACGTTTGGCAGTCTATCAACATCAGATCTAGAAGTTGACCCTGTGCTTGTGACCATTGTGATGCTAGGCACTGTTGTAAGGGCCGCATGTGCAGCCTTGCATTTGGGACAATGGCTATGCATGAAGACATCATGCCTAGCAGTTTCATTACCATTTTGACCTGTATCTTTTGTTTTGGATACATGGCTTGTATTACATTGTGAAATGTTTGGACTCTTTGTGGACTTGGAGTGGCAATCCCTTTTGCTGTGTTGATTGTTGCCCCTAGGTATTGCTGTGTTTGACACGGCAGAAGGTGTGACTTTGGGTAGTTGATCGAGAAACCTAGTTTGTGTAGGGTTTCTCTGACATATTTTGTATGTTGTGAACACTGTATTTGCGTGTTGGTTTTGATTAACCAATCGTCTAGGTACGGGAACACATGTATTTGCTGCCTTCTGATATGTGCAGCTACTACTGCCAGGCATTTTGTAAAAACTCTTGGCGCAGTTGTTATTCCGAATGGCAACACTTTGAATTGGTAATGTATCCCTTGGAATACAAACCTTAGGTACTTTCTGTGTGAAGGATGTATTGGTATATGGAAATATGCATCCTTTAGATCCAGTGTTGTCATGTAGTCTTGTTGTTTGAGCAGTGGGATTACGTCTTGTAATGTAACCATGTGAAAGTGGTCTGATTTGATGTATGTATTTAATGTTCTGAGATCTAGTATAGGTCTTAGACTCTTGTCTTTTTTGGGTATTAGAAAGTACAGTGAGTAAACTCCTGTGTTTAATTGTTGTTTTGGTACTAATTCTATTGCTTCTTTTTGTAGCAATGCTTGAACTTATAATCCTAGAAGATCTAGATGTTGTTTTGACATACTGTGTGTTTTCGTTGGGACTCTTGGACGGAATTTGAGAAATTCTATGCAATAACCACGCTGGATAATTGCTAGTACCCAAGTATCTGTTGTTATCTCCTCCCAATGTTTGTAAAATTGGCTTAGTCTCCCCCCCACAGGTGTTATGTGATGGGGATGTGTGACTTGTAAGTCACTGCTTATTTTGAGGAGTTTTGGGGCTTTGGAACTTTCCTCTATTTTTCTGGAATTGTCCCCCTCTATATTGCCCCCGAAAACCTCCCCGCTGATATTGGCTTTGGTAAGTGGGCCTTGTTTGTGATGTTGTGGTTTCTGTAGGTTGCCCTCGAAACCCTCCCCTAAAAGGTGTTTTGCGAAATGTGCCTCTGCTCTGCGGGGAGTAGAGTGCGCCCATGGCTTTTGCTGTATCAGTGTCTTTCTTGAGTTTATCAATAGCAGTGTCGACTTCCAGCCCAAACAACTGCTGTTCATTAAATGGCATATTTAGCAAGGCTTGTTGAATTTCCGGCTTGAACCCTGACGTACGCAGCCATGCGTGCCTTCTTATTGTTATTGCAGTATTTACTGTCCTTGCAGCCGTATCTGCTGCATCCATTGAAGACCGTATCTGATTATTAGAGATACTTTGTCCTTCTTCCACCACTTGTTGTGCTCTTTTCTGGAACTCTTTGGGTAAGTGTTCTATGAAATGTTGCATCTCATCCCAGTGAGCTCTATCGTATCTTGCCAAAAGTGCTTGTGAATTGGCAATGCGCCATTGGTTTGCTGCTTGTGCTGCAACCCTTTTGCCCGCAGCATCAAATTTGCGACTCTCCTTGTCTGGAGGTGGTGTGTCCCCCGAGGTATGAGAGTTCGCTCTCTTACGAGCTGCCCCGATAATTACTGAGCGTAAGTGTAAAGAAATGGCTCCCTGTTGCAGTTACCCCCCACTTTTTGCCTGATACTGATGCTGACTTGACTGAGAAGTGTGCTGGGACCCTGCTAACCAGGCCCCAGCACCAGTGTTCTTTCACCTAAAATGAACCATTGTTTCCACAATTGGCACAACCCTGGCACCTAGGTAAGTCCCTTGTAACTGGTACCCCTGGTACCAAGGGCCCTGATGCCAGGGAAGGTCTCCAAGGGCTGCAGCATGTCTTATGCCACCCTAGGGACCCCTCACTCAGCACAGACACACTGCTTGCCAGCTTGTGTGTGCTGATGGGGAGAAAATGACTAAGTCGACATGGCACTCCCCTCAGGGTGCCATGCCAACCTCCCACTGCCTGTGGCATAGGTAAGTCACCCCTCTAGTAGGCCTTACAGCCCTAAGGCAGGGTGCACTATACCACAGGTGAGGGCATATGTGCATGAGCACTATGCCCCTACAGTGTCTAAGCAAAACCTTAGACATTGTAAGTGCAGGGTAGCCATAAGAGTATATGGGCTGGGAGTCTGTCAAAAACGAACTCCACAGCTCCATAATGGCTACACTGAATACTGGGAAGTTTAGTATCAAACTTCTCAGAATAATAAACCCACACTGATGCCAGTGTTGGATTTATTAAAAAATGCACACAGAGGGCATCTTAGAGATACCCCCTGTATTTTACCCAATTGTTCAGTGCAGGACTGACTGGTCTGTGCCAGCCTGCTGCTGAGAGACGAGTGTCTGACCTCATGCGGTGAGAGCCTTTGTGCTCTCTGAGGACAGAAACAAAGCCTGCTGTGGGTGGAGGTGCTTCACACCTCCCCCCTGCAGGAACTGTAACACCTAGCAGTGAGCTTCAAAGGCTCAAGCTTCGTGTTACAATGCCCCAGGGCACTCCAGCTAGTGGAGATGCCCGCCCCCTGGACCCAGCCCCCACTTTTGGCGGCAAGTCCAGGAGAGATAATGAGAAAAACAAGGAAGAGTCACTGGCCAGTCAGGACAGCCCCTAAGGTGTCCTGAGCTGAGGTGACTCTGACTTTTAGAAATCCTCCATCTTGTAGAAGGAGGATTCCCCCAATAGGGATAGGAATGTGACCCCCTCCCCTTGGGAGGAGGCACAAAGAGGGTGTATCCACCCTCAGGGCTAGTAGCCATTGGCTACTAACCCCCCAGACCTAAACACGCCCTTAAATTTAGTATTTAAGGGCTTCCCTGAACCTAAGATTTTAGATTCCTGCAACAACAACAAGAAGGACTGCCCAGCTGAAAACCCCTGCAGAGGAAGACCAGAAGACAACAACTGCCTTGGCTCCAGAAACTCACCGGCCTGTCTCCTGCCTTCCAAAGAACTCTGCTCCAGCGACTCCTTCCAAAGGGACCAGCGACCTCTGAATCCTCTGAGGACTGCCCTGCTTCGACGACGACAAGAAACTCCCGAGGACAGCGGACCTGCTCCAAAAAGACTGCAACTTTGTCTCAAGAAGCAGCTTTAAAGAACCCTGCAACTCCCCGCAAGAAGCGTGAGACTTGCAACACTGCACCCGGCGACCCCGACTCGGCTGGTGGAGAACCAACACCTCAGGGAGGACCCCCGGACTACTCTACGACTGTGAGTACCAAAACCTGTCCCCCCTGAGCCCCCACAGCGCCGCCTGCAGAGGGAATCCCGAGGCTTCCCCTGACCGCGACTCTCTGAAACCTAAGTCCCGACGCCTGGAAAAGACCCTGCACCCGCAGCCCCCAGGACCTGAAGGACCGGACTTTCACTGCAGAAGTGACCCCCAGGAGTCCCTCTCCCTTGCCCAAGTGGAGGTTTCCCCGAGGAAGCCCCCCCTTGCCTGCCTGCAGCGCTGAAGAGATCCCTTGATCTCTCATAGACTAACATTGAAAACCCGACGCTTGTTTCTACACTGCACCCGGCCGCCCCCGCGCTGCTGAGGGTGAAATTTCTGTGTGGGCTTGTGTCCCCCCCGGTGCCCTACAAAACCCCCCTGGTCTGCCCTCCGAAGACGCGGGTACTTACCTGCAAGCAGACCGGAACCGGGGCACCTCCTTCTCTCCATTCTAGCCTATGCGTTTTGGGCACCACTTTGAACTCTGCACCTGACCGGCCCTGAGCTGCTGGTGTGGTGACTTTGGGGTTGCTCTGAACCCCCAACGGTGGGCTACCTTGGACCAAGAACTGAACCCTGTAAGTATCTTACTTACCTGGTAAAACTAACAAAAACTTACCTCCCCCAGGAACTGTGAAAATTGCACTAAGTGTCCACTTTTAAAGTAGCTATTTGTGAATAACTTGAAAAGTATACATGCAATTGAAATGATTCAAAGTTCCTAATGTACTTACCTGCAATACCTTTCAAACAAGATATTACATGTTAAATTTGAACCTGTGGTTCTTAAAATAAACTAAGAAAAGATATTTTTCTATAACAAAACCTATTGGCTGGATTTGTCTCTGAGTGTGTGCACCTCATTTTTTGTCTATGTGTATGTACAACAGATGCTTAACACTACTCCTTGGATAAGCCTACTGCTCGACCACACTACCACAAAATAGAGCATTAGTATTATCTATTTTTACCACTATTTTACCTCTAAGGGGAACCCTTGGACTCTGTGCATGCTATTCCTTACTTTGAAATAGCACATACAGAGCCAACTTCCTACATTGGTGTATCAGCGGTGGGGTACAAGACTTTGCATTTGCTGGACTACTCAGCCAATACCTGATCACACGACAAATTCCAAAATTGTCATTAGAAATTGATTTTTGCAATTTGAAATTTTTCTAAATTCTTTAAAGTCCTGCTAGGGCCTTGTGTTAGTCCCTGTTAGCATTGCTTTTAGAGTTTAAAAGTTTGGTAAAAGTTTGAATTAGATTCTAGAACCAGTTTTAGTTTCTTAAAAAGTATTCCAACTTTTAGAAGCATAATGTCTAGTACAGATGTGAATGTGGTGGAACTCGACACCACACCTTACCTCCATCTTAAGATGAGGGAGCTAAGGTCACTCTGTAAAATAAAGAAAATAACAATGGGCCCCAGACCTTCCAAACTACAGCTCCAGGAGCTGTTGGCAGAGTTTGCAAAGGCCAACCCCTCTGAGGATGGCAACACAGAGGATGAAGATAGTGACTTGGAGGAAAATTCCCCCCTACCAGTCCTATTTAGGGAGAACAGGGTCTCTCAAACCCTGACTCCAAAAATAGTAGTCAGAAATGCTGGCTCCCTCACAGGAGGGTCCAGCCTCTCTGAAATCACTGAAGGTAACTCCAGTGAAGAGGACATCCAGTTAGCCAGGATGGCCAAAAGATTGGCTTTGGAAAAACAGATCCGAGCCATAGAAAGGGAAAGACAAGAGATGGGCCTAGGACCCATCAATGGTGGCAGCAACATAAATAGGGTCAGAGATTCTCTTGACATGTTGAAAATCCCTAAAGGGATTGTAACAAAATATGAAGATGGTGATGACATCACCAAATGGTTCACAGCTTTTGAGAGGGCTTGTGTAACCAGAAAAGTGAACAAATCTCACTGGGGTGCTCTCCTTTGGGAAATGTTCACAGGAAAGTGTAGGGATAGACTCCTCACACTCTCTAAAAAAGATGCAGAATCTTATGACCTCATGAAGGGTACCTTGATTGAGGGCTTTGGATTCTCCACTGAGGAGTATAGAATTAAATTCAGGGGGGCTCAAAAATCCTCGAGCCAGACCTGGGTTGATTATGTTGACTACTCAGTGAAAACACTGGATGGTTGGGTAACTGGAAATGAAGTGTATGACTATGTTGGGCTTTATAATTTGTTTATGAAAGAACACATTTTAAGTAACTGCTTCAATGAAAAGTTGCATCAGTATCTGGTAGACCTAGGTCCAATTTCTCCCCAAGAATTGGGAAAGAAGGCAGACCACTGGGTCAAGACTAGGGTAACCAAAACTTCCACTGGGGGTGACCAAAAGAAAGGGGTTACAAAGCCTCCCCAGGAGAAAGTGGGTGACACTAGAAACAAAGAAAAAGAGTCCCCTGTGGGCCCCCAAAAACCAGACCAGGTGGGTGGGCCCAGAGACACAACCCAAAACAAAGGTGGGTACCAGGGTAAGAGCTGGGATGCCACTAAGGCATGGTGCCATAACTGTAAACAGACAGGGCACCACACCAAGGACACTTCTTGTCCCAAAAACAAACCCCCTAGCAAAATCCCAGGGGTGACCAGTGTAGCCATTGGGGATGACTCCTCAGATGAGGAGGTCTTCATAGCCTTCAACTGGAAAAAGGGCCCAACAGGTGAGTTGGAGATTCCAGAGGGAAGTAGACACTTCCACCACCTACAGGTGAATGGAATCCCAGCCACTGCCCTGAGAGACACTTGTGCCAGTCACACTATTGTGCATGACAGGCTGGTGTTCTCAAACCAGTACATCCCAGGTGAGATGGCCAGAGTAAGAGTTAGCCCAGACAGGGTCACTAATAGGCCTGTGGCTTTTGTGCCCATAGAAGTGGGTGGAACTTTTAGCTGGAGAAGGGTGGTAGTCAGTACAGACCTCCCCCTTGATTGTCTCCTTGGAAATGACTACCCAGAGGTTAGTCAGAGCCTAAGAGAAGAACTGGTCCAGGGCCAGTCCTCTCCCAAGGATTCTGGAGTGCCTGCCTCTGCAGTAAATGCAAGTAGGCCCCAGAAGAAAAAGAAAAGGAAACAGAATAGGAAAGGTGGACAACCTTTAGCCAAGGTTCCAGCAAGCCAAGGAGATTCTGCTCCAGTAGGGGAGAACTCCAAAAATGGTTTTGATAAAGTCCAACCTGACCCACAAGAAGTCCTGGCTAGTCAGGCAACTGTTAAGCCTGAGTGGGTGGCTCCTCAGCTAACAGAAGAAAGAGTGGAAGAAGGGTGTTTACTACAAGATGTGGTAACCCCCCCCTCTAATACAGCAGACAGGCACCCTGAACCCAAAGAAGCCTGTAACTTAGCCCCTTCCCTTGTAGGTGAAGAGCTAAAGGTGTGGTTCTGGGCACTGACAGCTGTCAGTGGCCTCTGCTGGGTGTTAGCCTTTATGGCTGCACTATCCTTGGCATGGTGGTCTGACCCCATGCCAAATAACAAGTTAGGCCCCCTGACCCTGTTGGTCATGGTGGGGTTACTCCAGCTCTGGGTAACCTCTTTGGGTAAGCTAGGGGTGACCCTGGCTAAGATAAGATTAGCAGAGGTGGATACCTCTGACCTCAAAATAGAGAGAATGGGTGAAGACATAAAAAGCACAGACAAGAGGCAGTTCAGACTAGGTCCTATCACTGTGGAAGTGGGTCAGTTCCCCAGAGGGAATGACCTGAACAGGAGGATGTAAGGCAGAGTAGGCCCTGCAACAAACCAGCCTATTTCCTCTACTCTTCCTCGCCTGACAGACTAGGAAGACTCTCCCAGCTTTGGCTGAGTCTCCTGGCCTGTGGGCTGGGGGGGGCTTGTGTAAAGAAATGGCTCCCTGTTGCAGTTACCCCCCACTTTTTGCCTGATACTGATGCTGACTTGACTGAGAAGTGTGCTGGGACCCTGCTAACCAGGCCCCAGCACCAGTGTTCTTTCACCTAAAATGTACCATTGTTTCCACAATTGGCACAACCCTGGCACCTAGGTAAGTCCCTTGTAACTGGTACCCCTGGTACCAAGGGCCCTGATGCCAGGGAAGGTCTCTAAGGGCTGCAGCATGTCTTATGCCACCCTAGGGACCCCTCACTCAGCACAGACACACTGCTTGCCAGCTTGTGTGTGCTGATGGGGAGAAAATGACTAAGTCGACATGGCACTCCCCTCAGGGTGCCATGCCAACCTCCCACTGCCTGTGGCATAGGTAAGTCACCCCTCTAGTAGGCCTTACAGCCCTAAGGCAGGGTGCACTATACCACAGGTGAGGGCATATGTGCATGAGCACTATGCCCCTACAGTGTCTAAGCAAAACCTTAGACATTGTAAGTGCAGGGTAGCCATAAGAGTATATGGGCTGGGAGTCTGTCAAAAACGAACTCCACAGCTCCATAATGGCTACACTGAATACTGGGAAGTTTAGTATCAAACTTCTCAGAATAATAAACCCACACTGATGCCAGTGTTGGATTTATTAAAAAATGCACACAGAGGGCATCTTAGAGATACCCCCTGTATTTTACCCAATTGTTCAGTGCAGGACTGACTGGTCTGTGCCAGCCTGCTGCTGAGAGACGAGTGTCTGACCTCATGCGGTGAGAGCCTTTGTGCTCTCTGAGGACAGAAACAAAGCCTGCTCTGGGTGGAGGTGCTTCACACCTCCCCCCTGCAGGAACTGTAACACCTAGCAGTGAGCTTCAAAGGCTCAAGCTTCGTGTTACAATGCCCCAGGGCACTCCAGCTAGTGGAGATGCCCGCCCCCTGGACCCAGCCCCCACTTTTGGCGGCAAGTCCAGGAGAGATAATGAGAAAAACAAGGAGGAGTCACTGGCCAGTCAGGACAGCCCCTAAGGTGTCCTGAGCTGAGGTGACTCTGACTTTTAGAAATCCTCCATCTTGTAGAAGGAGGATTCCCCCAATAGGGATAGGAATGTGATCCCCTCCCCTTGGGAGGAGGCACAAAGAGGGTGTATCCACCCTCAGGGCTAGTAGCCATTGGCTACTAACCCCCCAGACCTAAACACGCCCTTAAATTTTGTATTTAAGGGCTTCCCTGAACCTAAGATTTTAGATTCCTCCAACAACAACAAGAAGGACTGCCCAGCTGAAAACCCCTGCAGAGGAAGACCAGAAGACAACAACTGCCTTGGCTCCAGAAACTCACCGGCCTGTCTCCTGCCTTCCAAAGAACTCTGCTCCAGCGACGCCTTCCAAAGGGACCAGCGACCTCTGAATCCTCTGAGGACTGCCCTGCTTCGACGACGACAAGAAACTCCCGAGGACAGCGGACCTGCTCCAAAAAGACTGCAACTTTGTCTCAAGAAGCAGCTTTAAAGAACCCTGCAACTCCCCGCAAGAAGCGTGAGACTTGCAACACTGCACCCGGCGACCCCGACTCGGCTGGTGGAGAACCAACACCTCAGGGAGGACCCCCGGACTACTCTACGACTGTGAGTACCAAAACCTGTCCCCCCTGAGCCCCCACAGTGCCGCCTGCAGAGGGAATCCCGAGGCTTCCCCTGACCGCGACTCTCTGAAACCTAAGTCCCGACGCCTGGAAAAGACCCTGCACCCGCAGCCCCCAGGACCTGAAGGACCGGACTTTCACTGCAGAAGTGACCCCCAGGAGTCCCTCTCCCTTGCCCAAGTGGAGGTTTCCCCGAGGAAGCCCCCCCTTGCCTGCCTGCAGCGCTGAAGAGATCCCTTGATCTCTCATAGACTAACATTGAAAACCCGACGCTTGTTTCTACACTGCACCCGGCCGCCCCCGCGCTGCTGAGGGTGAAATTTCTGTGTGGGCTTGTGTCCCCCCCGGTGCCCTACAAAACCCCCCTGGTCTGCCCTCCGAAGACGCGGGTACTTACCTGCAAGCAGACCGGAACCGGGGCACCTCCTTCTCTCCATTCTAGCCTATGCGTTTTGGGCACCACTTTGAACTCTGCACCTGACCGGCCCTGAGCTGCTGGTGTGGTGACTTTGGGGTTGCTCTGAACCCCCAACGGTGGGCTACCTTGGACCAAGAACTGAACCCTGTAAGTGTCTTACTTACCTGGTAAAACTAACAAAAACTTACCTCCCCCAGGAACTGTGAAAATTGCACTAAGTGTCCACTTTTAAAGTAGCTATTTGTGAATAACTTGAAAAGTATACATGCAATTGAAATGATTCAAAGTTCCTAATGTACTTACCTGCAATACCTTTCAAACAAGATATTACATGTTAAATTTGAACCTGTGGTTCTTAAAATAAACTAAGAAAAGATATTTTTCTATAACAAAACCTATTGGCTGGATTTGTCTCTGAGTGTGTGTACCTCATTTATTGTCTATGTGTATGTACAACAGATGCTTAACACTACTCCTTGGATAAACCTACTGCTCGACCACACTACCACAAAATAGAGCATTAGTATTATCTATTTTTACCACTATTTTACCTCTAAGGGGAACCCTTGGACTCTGTGCATGCTATTCCTTACTTTGAAATAGCACATACAGAGCCAACTTCCTACAGTAAGGAAAAGCCTCCTTGGCATGGTTACCCCCTGACTTTTTGCCTTTGCTGATGCTACGTTTTGAATTGAAAGTGTGCTGAGGCCTGCTAACCAGGCCCCAGCACCAGTGTTCTTTCCCTAACCTGTACTTTTGTATCCACAATTGGCACACCCTGGCATCCAGGTAAGCCCTTTGTAACTGGTACCTCTGGTACCAAGGGCCCTGATGCCAGGGAAGGTCTCTAAGGGCTGCAGCATGTCTTATGCCACCCTGGAGACCCCTCACTCAGCACAGACACACTGCTTGCCAGCTTGTGTGTGCTGGTGAGAACAAAATGAGTAAGTCGACATGGCACTCCCCTCAGGGTGCCATGCCAGCCTCTCACTGCCTATGCAAGTATAGATAAGTCACCCCTCTAGCAGGCCTTACAGCCCTAAGGCAGGGTGCACTATACCATAGGTGAGGGCACCAGTGCATGAGCACTGTGCCCCTACAGTGTCTAAGCCAAACCTTAGACATTGTAAGTGCAGGGTAGCTTAAGATTATATGGACTGGGAGTTTGTCAAACACGAACTCCACAGCACCATAATGGCTACACTAAAAACTGAGAAGTTTGGTATCAAACTTCTCAGCACAATAAATGCACACTGATGCCAGTGTACATTTTATTGTGAAACACACCCCAGAGGGCACCTTAGAGGTGCCCCCTGAAACTTAACCGACTATCTGTGTAGGGTGACTGGTTCCAGCAGCCTGCCACACTAGAGACATGTTGCTGGCCCCATGGGGAGAGTGCCTTTGTCACTCTGAGGCCACTAACAAAGCCTGCACTGGGTGGAGATGCTAACACCTCCCCCAGGCAGGAGCTGTAACACCTGGCGGTGAGCCTCAAAGGCTCACCCCTTTGTTCCAGCACCGCAGGGCACTCCAGCTAGTGGAGTTGCCCGCCCCCTCCGGCCACGGCCCCCACTTTTGGCGGCAAGGCCGGAGGAAATAATGAGAATAACAAGGAGGAGTCACTGGCCAGTCAGGACAGCCCCTAAGGTGTCCTGAGCTGAAGTGACTAACTTTTAGAAATCCTCCATCTTGCAGATGGAGGATTCCCCCAATAGGATTAGGGATGTGACCCCCTCCCCTTGGGAGGAGGCACAAAGAGGGTGTACCCACCCTCAGGGCTAGTAGCCATTGGCTACTAACCCCCCAGACCTAAACACGCCCTTAAATTTAGTATTTAAGGGCTTCCCTGAACCTAAGATTTTAGATTCCTGAAACTACAAGAAGAAGAGGACTGCTGAGCTGAAAAACCCCTGCAGAAGAAGAACAGAAGACACCAACTGCTTTGGCCCCAGTCTTACCGGCCTGTCTCCTGCCTTCCAAAGAAACCTGCTCCAGCGACGCTTTCCAAAGGACCAGCGACCTCTGAATCCTCAGAGGACTGCCCTGCTTCAAGAAAGACAAGAAACTTCCGAGGACAGCGGCACTGCTCCAAAAGAACTGCAACTTTGTTTCAAAAGAGCAGATTTAAAGACCCCTGCAACTCCCCGCAAGAAGCGTGAGACTTGCAACACTGCACCCGGCGACCCCAACTCGACTGGTGGAGAACCAACACCTCAGGGAGGACCCTCCGGCGACTCCGAGACCGTGAGTAACCAAAGTTGTCCCCCCTGAGCCCCCACAGCGACGCCTGCAGAGGGAATCCCGAGGCTCCCCCTGACCGCGACTGCCTGAACTCTAATTTCCCGACGGCTGGAAAAGACCCGCAGCCCCCAGCACCTGAAGGATCGGAACTTCCGTGCAGGAGTGACCCCCAGGAGGCCCTCTCCCTTGCCCAGGTGGTGGCTACCCCGAGGAGCCCCCCCCTTGCCTGCCTGCACCGCTGAAGAGACCCCTTGGTCTCCCATTGAAACCTACAGAGAACCCGACGCTTGTTTGCACACTGCACCCGGCCGCCCCCACGCTGCTGAGGGTGTACTTTCTGTGTGGACTTGTGTCCCCCCCGGTGCCCTACAAAACCCCCCTGGTCTGCCCTCCGAAGACGCGGGTACTTACCTGCTGGCAGACTGGAACCGGGGCACACCCTTCTCTCCATTGAAGCCTATGTGTTTTGGGCACCTCTTTGACCTCTGCACCTGACCGGCCCTGAGCTGCTGGTGTGATAACTTTGGGGTTGCTCTGAACCCCCAACGGTGGGCTACTCTGGACCCAAAACTGAGACCTGTAAGTGATTTACTTACCTGCTAAAAATAACAATACTTTACCTCCCCCAGGAACTGTGAAAATTGCACTGTGTCCACTTTTAAAACAGCTATTTGTGTTTTATGTGAAAAGTATATATGCTACTGTAATTATTCAAAGTTCCTAAAGTACTTACCTGCAATACCTTTCAAATGAGATATTACATGTAGAATTTGAACCTGTGGTTCTTTAAATAAACTAAGAAAAAATATTTTTCTATAACAAAACCTATTGGCTGGATTTGTCTCTGAGTGTGTGTTCCTCATTTATTGCCTGTGTGTATGTGCAACAAATGCTTAACACTACTCCTTTGATAAGCCTACTGCTCGACCACACTACCACAAAATAGAGCATTAGTATTATCTCTTTTTGCCACTATCTTACCTCTAAGGGGAACCCTTGGACTCTATGCATGCTATTCCTTACTTTGAAATAGCACACACAGAGCCAACTTCCTACACTGAGTCTGGTGTTAACTGCGTTGTAATATAAACTGGATCTGTTGGTGGTGGCTTGTACTTTTTCTCCACCCTTGGAGTTATGGCTCGGCCTTTAACAGGATCCTGAAAGATTTGTTTTGAATGTTTTAGCATTCCTGGGAGCATAGGTAGGCTTTGGTATTGGCTATGAGTGGAGGATAGCGTGTTAAACAAAAAGTCATCCTCAATTGGTTCGGAACGCAAGGTGACGTTATGGAAAGCAGCTGCCCTTGCGACCACCTGTGTGTAAGATGTACTGTCCTCAGGTGGCGACGGACTCGCAGGGTACGAGTCTGGGCTGTTGTCCGATACTGGAGCATCGTAAAGGTCCCATGCATCGGGATCATCTTGACTCATTGTAGTATGAGTCGGGGAGTGCATCAGTGGAGGAGTTGTTACCGGTGATGTGTGAATTGATGGTGGTGGAGACGGTGGTGGAGTTGTTTTTCTTGCTACCTTTGCCTGTGGCTGCTTGTCCTTTTCTTGAAAGGCAAGTCTTCTTTTAATTTTAATTGGGGGAAGAGTGGTTATCTTCCCTGTGTCTTCTTGAATGTGGAGCCTTCTTTGAGTATAGTCTGGCTCTACTGCTTCAAGTTCCTCTCCGAATTTATGCTTTTGCACTTGGGAGGACAATCCTTGTTCCTCTGTATAGGAACCTGTTTTCGGCTCCGAGGCTGGATGTTTCAGAACCGAAACTTTTTCGGACGTCTTTTTAGGCTCCGAAGAAACCTTTTTTATTTTCGGCGTGGTGGTGGCTCGGTGCCGAACTTCTTCGGTGCCGCTGTCCCAGTGCCGAAATTTCTCGGAGCCGATGTCTTGGGCCCGAGATTGCTGTGTGGCGGTATTTGACCGGAGTCGGATGACTTCGACACAAGCGTGCCCTTTTTCGGTGCCTTGGATCGGTCACCTATTTTTTGGGTTAAGCCATGGCCTGTTGGCGGTGGCGTCCCCTGGGCTTTTATTGTCTTCTCGGGAGTCTTATGTTTCGACGTTTTACTCACGGTTTTCGGCATTTCTTCGGCCTCCAGCTCTTCCGAGTCCGACTCGTGGATGGAGAAAGCTTCTTCTTCCTCCTCGAAACACTCTTGTCCTGTCGGCATCGACGCCATCTGCAGTCTTCTGGCTCTTCGGTATCTTAATGTCTTCCTCGACCGAAACGCTCGACAGGCTTCACAAGTATCTTCCTTGTGCTCTGGAGACAAGCACAAGTTACAGACCAGATGCTGATCCGTATACGGATACTTGTTATGGCATTTTGGACAGAAGCGGAATGGGGTCCGTTCCATCAGCCTTGAAGTCACATGTGGCTGGGCCGACCAGGCCCCGATGGGGGACTGAAAAAAAAACCCCGAAGGGCCACCGGAGCTCTTCAAAATTCGGTGTCGATCTGTTGTAACTAACCTGATACCGAACGCAAACAATACTGAAGTTTTTTCCGAGATTCTAACTAACTTTCCGACCCGAAACACGGAGCGAAAAGGAACACGTCCGAACCCGATGGCGGAAAAAAAACAATCTAAGATGGAGTCGACGCCCATGCGCAATGGAGTCGAAATGGGAGGAGTCCCTCGGTCTCGTGACTCGAAAAGACTTCTTCGAAGAAAAACAACTTGTAACACTCCGAGCCCAACACCAGATGGCGGGATGTGCACAGCATGTGTATCTGCAGCTACACATGCCATCGAACATATATATATTTATATATACACAATATAAGAATCTGAGAAAGGAAAAGAAAAAAAAAAAAGAAGCACAGAGAACTTTTGAACATCAAGGCAGACAAAAAGAAATATATATATGTATATCAAGATGAGCACACCGCCCCATCCTGACCGCAAAACGCGCTGCACCCAGCATGGGGGCAGATGCTTCAGTCACCTTATTTGCCTCCCGTCAGCCAGTTGGCGGACCCAGCCACAGCAAGTTGGCGCCACTGGCTCGGCAGATTGAGACACTATTTCCAGGTCACCTGGGAAACAGAGGCTGCAATATACAGCTCCCTCATGCTACACTTTGGAGGCGATGAGCTCTACGAACTGTTTGAGACGCTACCCAACATGGAAGGCAACAATGATTTTGACGCCACTGTGGAAGCTCTCAATCAGTGGTTCGACCCCCAGCTCAACCCCAATTACAAGAGATTCAAGCTAAGACAGGCAAAGCAGACTGACACAGAGTCGGTGGGTGGGTTTTACGTGCGGCTGCGCAAACCCACAAACACGCGTACAGGCCTCAATCAGCACAACAAGATAAGGGCCCAAATAATCCATGGGTGTTGCTCCAACTGTAAGGAAATGCCTCCTTGGCATGGTTACCCCCTGACGTTTTGCCTTTGCTGATGCCAAGTGTTGATTGAAAGTGTGCTGGAACCCTGCTAATCACGCCCCAGCACCAGTGTTCTTTCCCTAAACTGTACCTTTGCTTCCACAATTGGCACACCCCTGGCACTCAGATAAGTCCCTTGTAACTGGTACCCCTGGTACCAAGGGCCCTGATGCCAGGGAAGGTCTCTAAGGACTGCAGCATGTCTAATGCCACCCTGGGGACCCCTCACTCAGCACATGCACACTGCCTCACAGCTTGTGTGTGCTGGTGGGGAGAAAAAGACTAAGTCGACATGGCACTCCCCTCAGAATGCCATGCCATCCTCACACTGCCTGTGGCATAGGTAAGTCACCCCTCAACAGGCCTTACAGCCCTAAGGCAGGGTGCACTATACCACAGGTGAAGGCATATGTGCATGACCACTATGCCTCTACAGTGTCTAAGCAAAACCTTAGACATTGTAAGTGTAGGGTAGCCATAAGAGTATATGGTCTGGAAGTTTGTCAAACATCAACTCCACAGTTCCATAATGGCTACACTGAAATCTGGGAAGTTTGGTATCAAACTTCTCAGCACAATACATGCACACTGATGCCAGTGTGGAATTTATTGTAACATACACCCAGAGGGCATCTTAGAGATGCCCCCTGAATACCAACCCGACTTCTAGTGTGGGGCTAACCAATTTCTGCCAGCCTGCCACAACCAGACGAGTTGCTGGCCACATTGGGAGAGTGCCTTTGTCACTCTGTGGCCAGGAACAAAGCCTGCACTGGGTGGAGGTGCTTCACACCTCCCCCTGCAGGAACTGTAATACCTGGCGGTGAGCCTCAGGACCCCAGAGCATCCCAGCTAGTGGAGGTGCCCGCCCCTCCGGCCACTGCCCCCACTTTTGGCAGCAAGGCTAGAGGAGATAATTAGAAAAACAAGGAGGAGTCACCCACCAGTCAGGACAGCCCCTAAGGTGCCCTGAGCTGAGGTGACCCCTGCCTTTAGAAATCCTTTATCTTAGTTTTGGAGGATTCCCCCAATAGGATTAGGGATGTGCCCCCCTCCCCACAGGGAGGAGGCACAAAGAGGGTGTAGCCACCCTCCAGGACAGTAGCCATTGACTACTGCCCTTACAGACCTAAACACCCCCCTAAATGTAGTATTTAGGGGCACCCCAGGAAATTAGATTCCTGCAACCTCAACTACAAAGAACGACTGCTGACCTACAAGGTTGCAGGGACGACGACAACTGCTTTGGCACCAGCCCTACCGGCCTGTCTCCCGAGTCGAAAACCTGCAACCAGCGACACATCCAACAGGGACCAGCAACCTCTGAAGCCTCAGAGGACTGCCCTGACCTCCAGGACCAAGAAACTCCAGTGAGCAGCAGCTCTGCTCAACAACCTGCAACTTTTCTTCAACTTTAAAGACTTCACTCTTCCCACCGGAAGCGTGAGACTTCACACTCTGCACCGGACGCCCCCGGCTCGAGATCCAGAGAACCAACACCACAGGGAGGACTACCCGGCGACTGCAACCCAGTGAGTAGCCTGAGATGACCCCCCTGGACCCCCACAGCGAAGCCTGCAGAGAGAATTCAGAGGCTCCCCCTGACCGCAACTGCCTGTAACAAGGGACCTGAAGCCTGGACAAAGCACTGCACCCGCAGCCCCCAGGACCAGAAGGAACCGAACTTCAGTGCAGGAGTGACCCCCAGGCGACCCTCTGCCTAGCCCAGGTGGTGGCTGACCCGAGAAGTCCCGCCTGTGCCTGCCTGCACCGCGAGAGTGACCCCCCGGGTCCCTCCATTGAAATCAATACAAAACCGGACGCCTGCTTTGAACAATGAACCCAGCCACCCCTGTGCTGCTGAGGGTGTGTTTTGTGTGCCTACTTTGTCGTAGTTTGGACTCTTGCTCTGAGCAAGACTGCTGGTTTAAGGATAACAGTACTTTTGTTTGTAGGCGACAGAGTCTTTCCTACAACAAGTTGCAACTGTTGTCCCAACCTTACCGGCTCACTAGCAGTACCTCACTAGAAACACAATAGTAAAAGGTGATTTAAGGCAGTCGCTTACGCATGGACTCAAAGTAAGATATCTCAGGGTATGTCGTGGTTAAACAGAGATTACCCTTTTCTCACAGATTTATTATGTCTCATACAAACACAGGCAATGACACAGATGCAGTAAAGTTATAATAGCTTTTTATTTAACATAACTGCAATTTGCGATAAGTTGCATGGACTGCAATGATTAGGATAATGAATATAGCAAGTAACAGTATTGTGAAGAAGAGAGTCATTATTATGAAGACCCCCACCAATTTGCAATATATAAAAAAGATATATAAGATGGAATATGCCCTATTACCCTCATGTGAATAGGCCTAACCTCCTAACTAAAGGAGAGCTGGGTTTGCTAAACCTAATCTGCCAAAGCCGTGTCCATGAGAGGAGCCCCCAACCCTTGTTACCTTGGAATGAGGTCTCTATCTCAGACTCCGTAGGGATACGAAGACTGGGTCAGCGTCAAGACGACTGCAGCATCGATATCAGCGATGCCCTCTGGTCGGAATCCCTCTGATTATCTGTCTAAAGTGTGATGTATTTATACAGATGTACAAGGTCCCCTGACGTAAGTGTATTCCTAAACAATAGATAACAGGCATGCTTGCGACAGCAATTAATATCAACAATCCCTCGAAAGTATAGAGAGGGAAAATCCCTAAGTGTGAACACCTACTGTTTGTTTGTCTTTGGTGCTTGATCTTGACTCCTTGGCGCGGTGACACTGATAATGAAACTCATAACAAGTGGCCTAACTATAAACAAGGCAGCCATCTTAGAAGAAATAAATAATTAAATGAGCTAAGACAGAGCAAGCTAAGTAGGTTAAAAGTCACTAGGTGACGGGGGCACGAGTCTACAAGCCAGCGGCTAAGCTAACTCCTGCTATCCCATTAAAACAAACTAGGATTCACTACAACTTGTGTCCCACCCCCCCCAGTGCTCTATAAAAAAACCCTGATCTGCCTCACGAGGACACGGGTACTTACCTGCTGGCAGACTGGAACCGGAGCATCCCTGTTCTCCATAGGCGCCTATGTGTTTTGGGCACCTCTTTGACCTCTGAACCTGACCAGCCCTGAGCTGCTGGTGTGGTAACTTTGGGGTTGCCTTGAACCCCCAACGGTGGGCTGCCTATGCCCAGGAACTGAGACTTGTAAGTGTCTTACTTACCTCACAATCTAACCATTACTTACCTCCCCCAGGAACTGTTGATTTTTGCACTGTCTACTTTTAAAATAACTTACTGCCATTTAAAAAAAAAAAAAAAAACTGCATATGTTATTGTTCTAATTCAAACCTTACCTGTGTGCAGTACCTTGCATTTTATGTATTTACTTCAAATCTTGAACTTGTGGTTCTAAAAATAAATTAAGAAAATATATTTTTCTATATAAAAACTATTGGCCTGGAGTTAAGTCTTTTGTGTGTGTTCCTCATTTATTGCCTGTGTGTGTACAACAAATTCTTAACATTACCCTCTGATAAGCCTACAGCTCGACCACACTACCACAAAATAGAGCATTAGAATTATCTAATTTTGCCACTATCTTACCTCTAAGGGGAACCCTTGGACTCTATGCACACTATTTCTTACTTTGAAATAGTATATACAGAGCCAACTTCCTACACCAACCTACTGCGCAAGCTCATGCTATGGCAACCCGGCATCTCACTGGATAAAATCCTAATCCTGGCACTGAGTTCAACAAAACTGACACCAGTGAAAGAGAAACAAATCTATCTCCTCCAAGGGTGCCCGGAAAACTGGTGGCTATTTTTGCCCCCAGAAGCCAGATGACGGGGGCTGTGGAAACTGCGGCTTTGACCACAAAACACCGGGGGGGGGGGGGGGGGGGGGTGCCCAGCGAAGGGGAAGGCCTGATCTAATTGGGGAAAGCCAAACCACTTCACCAAGGTCTGCCAATAGGGGCAGCCCAGGCCCAGAGCCGCAGCAGCGAGAAGAGCCACGATACGACAAGTGAAGCCTGTCAAAGACACTGGTACATTTGCCTCAGAGACATGCCAAGGGAGCAGGCAGTACAAGGACGAAGAGGACGAGGACATCATCTTCATTTAGTTCAGGGAGGCCAGAGCAGAAACAGAGGCCACAGCCCATGTGAACCGTGAACATCAATGGTGCCCCAGTAAAGGCGCTTATCGACACCGGCACCTCTGTAAATGTCATGGACATGGAGCAGTACCACAAGCTGTTGTCCCCATCTCCCCTCTCTCCTGCCGTGTCTCAGAAAATTCTACACCTGCGGGGGCCAAGACCCGATACCTTTGAGAGGGGCAATTGAGGTAGTCATCAGCCGTACCAGCCACTCAACAAGAGCGAGGTTCTATGTGGCCGATGGGAAGAAGGGGACTTTGCTGGGCTGCCACATGGCCAAAGACCTCGAGCTGGTCTTTGCGAGACAAATACATGACTCCCACACGGAGATGTGCTGGCAGAATTCCCGGGACTTTTCAGAGGGCTAGATAAGCTTAAAGGAAAACAGTTCCAGCTGCATGTCGACCCTACGATCAAGCCCACCGCTTTGAGACACTGGCGGCATTCCGTTCCATCTATAGCCTCTTGTGGAACAAGAACTTCGGACTCTTAAGGAACAGAAAAGGTCACGGGCCCGATACCCTGGGTGTAACCCCTCGTAATCGCCCCCAAAGCCGAAACATTCATGGACCATCCACCTGTGCATGGATATGCGACTACCCAACGAGGCCATCTAGCAAGAGCATCACATTACCCCTACTATGGATGACATCATTGCGGACCTAAACGGAGCCCAGTGGTTCTCCAAGTTAGACCTGAACTCTGGCTACCACCAGCTAGAGTAGGAAGGCTGTTTTTAAAGTCAGAAGCATGAGAGAACAATTATGAAGCGGCTCAAAAGAAGTGTACATTAGGAGGGTCAGAACGAAATTCAAATCCCATAGGGGCATGATGGAAAGGGGTGGAGAGAACATGTGGGTAAGACCCTAAAAGAACCTGCTAATAATAGGAGAATTAAACAAAGAGGGTTTAATCCTAGGGTTTAATCCTAAAGACTGCAACATTCACAGTGTTTTTACAGTCTGTTGTCATTGCTCATAATTTACAAGACTGCGATGGTGGACCAAGAATTAGGGCGTTATACCTCACAACCACTAGCCTCAATTCAGGTCTGTATGTTCCTTCTTCACGTTTAATTATGAGGTCTGGTCCCAACAGCCTTTGTCTATAATGGGCTAGTGGGTATTTCTAGCTCCTAATGTTTGAGGCTTCTGAGGTGCCATAAAGTTTCACTCAGTTTCCAAGTGCACCTCATGGATCTAGACTATGAACATTCAGATGAGGGTTATCTTTACAATTAAATAAAATATGTAGTGATTTGTCTTGTGACTTACTGACAACGTCTGCGAGTAAACAGAAATGAGGGATGCATATTATACTAATGACTTTGTCAATGGAATGTTGTATGATTTTCCATAGGCCAATTCCTGTGAGTTCAGACTTGCGCTATATAGAGGGTGTTTGTTGTCTCTATTTGATCTGTTAATTTCTCTCTGTCCCTATGGCAATCAGTTATGTCCTGTTTCAGTGTTGATGTGGAGCAATAACAGTGAACATGAAGGCTACAAAGCTCCAAGAACGCCCTTCTTCTGTGTTACTCATAAATACCTTTACTTGAACAGGACAAAGTTTCAGAGTTTGAATGGGGAGGACTGGGGAGCTACTAACACTTGCATTTACCTGAGAGCCCAGGCTTTTGGGAAAACAGGGTTTGCAGGGCAGGTTCCTGTTGAGGGCAGCAAGGCGAAGGCTACCAGAGCTTTTGTCTTGATCCTAGTCTGCTTGTGTGGCTCCTCCAGCTAGGCCTAGCCAGAGCTGTCAAAATGTTGGAAGAGAGATAAAGACTTCCTAAGAGAACATACAGGATGCCAGTATCAAAATGTTTTTTAAGAGGATGTCTGTGAAAATAAAAGCCCAAGTTATAAGGATGGTGGTAGGTGCTTTTCAAGGGAGCATTAAAGATAATTAGATGAGGTATGTTACTGAATTTGAATAGAGGTAAGGGCTGCAGCTAAAATGCTTATTTGTGTTTCTGTTAATAAAGAAGTACGGTCACAGCGTGCAAATCATAATACCAGAAGTAACCAGCAGTGTTAAAATAAAGATAGGTGGTTTGCAATTCAATGCTTCTTCATGTATTTCACAATGATAATAAGGACTGGAAGGTTTACAAAAGTAGGTTAGAACACAGTTTTTTTCATATGCTGGGCTGGTCATCAACACATCAATTGTGATATTGTGCCGAAGTATTACCTTCCTTCAACCCATTATAGGTCTCCTTACAGAATATTAAAGGTGGAACCTTTTTCTTCAATAGTTCAATGTTCATAGCGGTTTCCAAATCTAGCTTCTCGTTTCTGAAAAAAGAGCACATCCTCCTTTAAATATGTAATTTCTGTTTTGACATACAGTATTTCTCTAGAATTTACAACAGATACACAATCACTTTCAAAACATCTGTATAGGACAAGTTTCAAGGTGGGGTGCACTAGCCAAAGAATCTGGTAGAACCCAAAAAGTTATCCCAAATTTCCAGCACCAACCAGGAAAAAAAAAACTCTGGGCACATAGCAAGTAAGAGACCAGGACTCTCAGGGAATGCACTAGACCCACCTCTAAGAGACCAACTGCAGCACGTGCTAGCCTAGAAACATACTCCTTCAGAGCAGCAGTGCCAATTTTCAAGGGGAACCCGGGCCAAACACCTTTGAAATACTGCTGTGGAACTGCCCCACAGCTCCACTGGATATAAGTTGACAGTTCTTTGGACAGCTGTTGATGCAATACTCTATACTTACAAAACCAACTAGATGTCCCCCAGAGGTCTGCCTGCCCAGCAGAGGACCAGAAACTCCAGAGGACAGCAGTCCTGTCCAGAAGAACCCTCCAAAAAGGACTCGAGAACCACCCAGATCTGAGAGCCCTGCCCACCGGTCCAGAAAAGCTCAGTTTAACCTCTGGGGAGCCCCTGGACTCTGTGCACACTATACCTCATTTTGGTATAGTATACACAGAGCCAGTTTCATACATTGGTGGATCAGTGGTGGGATCTATGACTTTGCATTTGCTGGACTACTCAGCCAATACCTGATCACACAACTAAGTTCCAAAGTTGCCTTTAGATTCAACTGATTTTTGAATTGCCAATTTTTCTAAATTTTGCTTATGAAATAACATCTTTTAAGTAACTGCTCCAATGACAAGCTGAATCACTATCTGGTTTACCTAGGTCCAATTTCTCCCTAACAACTGGGAAAGAAGGAAGACAATTTGGTCAAGACTAGGATGACCAAGACTTTCACTGGGGTGATCAGAAGAAAGGGGTTACAAAGCCTCCCCAACGGAATGGTGGTGAGACACCTAAGGATAAAAGTAAAGAGTCTTCTTTAGGGCCCCCAAAAATCTGAACAGGAGGGTGGGACAATCTTCACGAGACATGCCTGTCTCAAAAAGAATCCCCCTAGTACCGCACCAGCTAGCAGAGGTATAGCCAGTCTCCAGGTGGGATCAACAGTGTGCCCAGAACACTGAAGCTAATTTAGTTTCTGAGGGTGGGGTTAGATGTTGCCACTCTTGCTGTGTGGGCTCCCTAATTTGAAGAAATACAGACAGAATCTCTTGATTAATGGGACTAAGTTAGACGCCCCAAGGGATACAGGTGCCAGTGTCACCATGGTGACAGTAAAACTGGTTTCCCCAGGACAGTATCTGGCTGGACAAACTTATTTAGTCGCCAATATTGACGATGTGACTAAGGTCCATCCCATGGCTATGGTGACCTTAAAATGGAAAGGGGTTACTGGCATGAAACAGGTAGTGGTCTCTTCTGCAATCCCAGTTGAATGTCTGCTAGGGAATGGCCAGGAGTACTTAGCTTTGGCTGAGGAGGAACTCAAAACCCATGCAACCATGCTGGGAATCCCTGAGATGGTGTGTGTGACAAATAAAGCACAAAGCCAAGCACAGGGTGAAAATGAAGTGTTGGAGCATGGAATAATGGCTCAACCTTCCAAGAGAAAAGGCAGGAAGACTGGGGGCAGCTTCTGTACAGCACAAAAAAAACGTTTTACCATCCTCTGAGGGAACTGAGCCCATGGAACTTGACCCCTACAAGGTAGAACTCTTGGACCCAGGGGGACCCCCTAGGGACCAGCTGTGCCAGGGACAGAGAACCTTTCCCACTCTTGAAGGCCTGAGACAGCAAGCATCTGCACAGGAGAAGGTAGATGTCAGTGGCTCCCAAACGGTCTATTCGGAGGAGGTACTCTTATGCACTGAGGCCAGATACCCCAAATCTAGTGCAATCAGGAGAGTCGTAGTACCTCAGCAGTTCAGGGAATTCCTCCTCACTTTAGCACATGACACCCCCCAACATGTCTCAAAAGATAAAAGAGTTTTGTAGCTCCAAGCCACTGGTAAGAAAGGTGGCCACCCCAAGGGCCCCCAAATTCTACCACCAGTGGTTTGGTTTCCATTTGAAAGGGCTGGTGTGGGCATAGTGGGTCCACGTGAACAACCCACAGCCTCAGAAGACTCTCTTGGGAATGGTTAGTCTCATCCTCTTTCGTTTGGGAGGGGGTTGTGTAGGACAGTACCCCTTTTGGAACGGTTATCCTCCCCACAATTTTTACCTGGTATTGATTCCAACGTGGCTGAGTGTGTGCTGGGATCCTGGTAAACAGGCCCCAGTACCACTGTTCTTTCCCTAAATGGTACCATTGTTTCCACCTTTGGGACACCCCTAGCACAAGGCTAAGTCCTTCTAAATGATGCCAATGGTACCAAGGGCTCTGTGACAAGGGAAGGTCCATAAGGGCTGCAAAGGACCCCTCACCAAGCACATGCATACTGCCATTGCAGATTGTGTGTGTGTGTCAGTGGGGAGAAAAAGGTTAAATCAATATGGCACTCCTTCCAGGGTGCCAGGCCCACCAACTACTGCCTGTGGCATAAGTAAGTCACTGCTCTAGCAGGCCTTACAGCCCCAGGGCAGGGTGCACTATACCACAGGTGAGGGCATAGCTGCATGATCTATATGCCCATACAGTGTCTTAGTTCATTCTTAGACATTGTAAGTGCAGCGTAACCATATCAAGTACATGGGCTGGAAGTCTGTCATTACGAACTCCACAGCTCCATGATGGCTTCACTGAAGGCTGAGAAGTTTGGTATCAAACTTCACAGCACAATAAACCCACAGTGATGCTAGTGTTTGATTATTGTACAAAATACACAGAGGGCATCTTAGCGATGTCCCCTGTATTCTCCCCAACCCTTTAGTGCAGGACTGACCAGTCGGTGCCAGCCTGCCACTAACAGACAAGTCTCTGACCCCATGGGATGACAGCCTCCTCACTCTCTGGGGTCAGAAACAAAGCCTTCTCTGAGTGGAGGTGCTTCACACTTCCCTCTTGCAGGAACTGTAACACTTGGGGTGAGTCTGAAAGGCTCAGGCCTCTTGTTACAGTGCCCCAGGGTACTACAGCTAGTGGAGATGCCTGCCCAAGGACCAAGCCCCACTTTTGACAGCAGGTAAGGATAAGTTACTTACCTGTAAATCTTAGTTCTCTTCCTCTTCAAAGTCATAAACACTGAATATTCCCACACACGTGCGGGGATCCCGGAGCATATACAAACACACATGTATATGTATGAAATAACTATGCAAAATAACATTTTAGTATATACTTTCAATACCAATACAACACAAACATGTGTAAACAGCAATGCAGTCTATGTTGAGAAACAGGCTAAAAATGCTTTATTTTTTGGAGCTTTTTTTTTCTAAACAAATTAAAACCTTCAATGAAAGTTAAAATGTTGTGTATTCAAAGTAGAAGGCACAGAAAATATAAGCAATCCATTTTAGAAGAGAAAAACTACATTGCAAATAAAGGAGCATTATTAGCCAATAGGCTGCATGCAGGTTAATACAGCAGAACCAAAAAATTGGCACCGTGCCTTTAAGACCCTGAGCACCTCCAGTATCCCTCCATGCCTCAGGGATGAGAGTGAGGTGACAGTTGGTTCACAGTTAGGTCAGTACTTTTTTTCAGTGATAATGAGCAATCGCCTAGACACATGAGTATCGATGCACTTCTAAAAATCGTGTCCGGGGAGGAGGGTGGGTTGTTTATGACTCTGATGAGGATATCCCTGGAAGAGAACTAGGATTTACAGGTAAGTAACTTATTCTTCTCTTCCAGGGGATCCTTATCAATAATCATAAACACTGAATAGATTAGCAAGCCTATCCCCGAACACTGCGGACAGAATGATAAAAGTGCAGGGAAAATCTACTATGCTATGCAAATCAATTTCTTAGAGAAGCTTGACCCACTTGAGTGTCTACTTTGCCATCTGAATCTATACAGTAGTGTCTGGTAAAAGTATGTACAGATCTCCATGTGGCAGCTTTGTAAATCTCGAGATGGGTACATTCTTAATAAGGGCTGCAGTAGCCGCCTTTCCTCTCGTTGAGTGAGCCTTAGGCCTAGCTGATAATTGCTTGTTAGCCAATTGATAAGTAGTCAAAATACATGAAACTATCCATCTGGAAATAGTTTGTTTTGAAGCAGCTTCCCCTGTCCTCATATGTCCATAGTTAACAAGCAGACAATCAGATTGTCTAACTGACCTAGTCGCATCCAGGTAAAATGTGAGCACCCTCTTAAGGTCTAGGGATTGCAAAGCTTTCTCCGCCGGAGTAACAGGATTAGGGAAAAATGTTGGAAGCGATGTTGTCTGATTAATGTGGAAGTCCGACACCACCTTAGGCAAGAACTATGAATGTGTTCTCGGAACCACTCTGTTATCATGGAAAACAGTGAAGGGTTCCCTCGAACAGAGCCTGAATTTCGCTGACCCTCCTAGCCAAAGTAATGGCTACCAGAAAAGCAGTCTTCCATGTAAGGTGTTGCAAAGAAGCTTTGTGGATGGGTTCGAACAGGAAGGCCATGAGTCTAGATAAGACCACATTCAATTCCCATGGGGGTGAAGGTTTCCGAATTGGGGGAAAGACTTTCTTCAAGCCCTCTAAGAAATCCTTAACTACTGGCATAGCAAAGAAGGATTTCTAAGAGGGCAATTTACGATGAGCTGTAATGGCAGATAAATGTACCTGAATAGAGGAGAACTGCAGTCCTGACCTCGCCAGATATAACAGGTAAGGCACAATAACCTCCTCCTCCTGAGCCAAAATAGGATTGTGATTGTGCTGCCGGCACCACATGTAGAACCTCTTCCACTTGAGGAGCATTGCGTAGACGGTCTTTTAGTGTCAACACCAGAGCAGTACGCGCTCTATTGGCGACAAAAATGCAAAAACCCAGCACTCTCAAAACAACGTAATTTATGCATTGTGCTGATATGTTGTGGTTTAACCTTTTTGCTTTGCAGAGTTCAATACTGAAAACGTATTTTTAATAGGCTTACAAATACTGTTCCTTTGCAATGTATTGCTGCAGGTTTTCAGAGTGTGTTAGGGTGTGGCCCCTTTCCAGGGCCTTCCAGAGACTTTCCCTGCAACATGCCTGGGCGTGGTTCTGGGCTGGGCCAAGACTATAAAAGAGAGCAAGCCCAACTCTCAGTGCTCACTATTCAGAGGTCCCGGTGCAGAGCAGCAGCTTCTTCCTGAGCTCCTGTCCCGGCGGCCTATTTGGATCTTCCAGTCTTCTGCCCTTCATCCTTCATTGGTGATCATTGTTCCAGGCGCTAAGACAGTGGTAGGACTGCTCCGACACCGTTATTGAGAATTTTCATATGCTTGGTTTAATTCTTAAATAAGTAACAGATTACTTGCACGCTACCATTTCTTGACATTTATATGGTAGTTTACAAATAGGCAAGACGTGCGATTTGTTTCATAAAGGTTTGTCTTTGTTATTCATTGCGTGCTACCATTTCTTGACATTGGCATGGTGGCTTAAGAATCGGCAAGACGCGCGATTCGTTTTATGGTGTTTAAACACTGTTGTCCATTGCGCGCTACTATTTCCTGACATTTACATGACGTTTTACGAATTGGCAAGATGCGCAACTCGTTTCATGAGGATTTAACTTTGTTGTTCATTGCGCGCTACCATTTCTTGACATTTACATGGTGGCTTAAGAATCGGCAAGACGGGCGATTAATGATGATTTGACTTTGATATTCATTGCGTGCTACCATTTCTTGGCATTTTACATGGTGACACTCGAATCGGCAAGACGCACGATTCTCTCCTCAAGTTTATTTCATGTTGTTTATTGCATGCCACTATTCTAAGAGATTTATGATGTAATATTCGAGTTGACAAGTTATGTGATTTGTTTCCTGAATCCATATTGTGTTATTCATGGTGCACAATCCTATCTGCAATATGCGCAATTTGTGTTGAAACATTTTAAGAGTACACAGAAGGCCAGAGTTTCTAGATGCAATATTGTATGGTCCAAGTATACATTCTCAAAACAGGATTTATATGACTGGTTTAAAATTTAGTCAGAATGTTTTTTTTCTGATTCTCATGTAAAGGAAAGTACTTGAATAAGAACGTTTTCATTTAATTCATCTTGATTGCCTTACAGGTATCCGGCCATCTTGAAACTTAGTCATTTTAAACTTAACTCTTAGATTGTTCATGTTTTCAGAGTGACTAGGCTTAGAATCATAGTCTAGTATTGATTCAGGAGATATAATTTTCATATCGTGTGTTCTAACCTTTTTCTTATTGCAGGTCTCCTTCCCAGCTGTTCCCTTCCTAATCCCCTCTTGAACTCTCTCAGTCTCTGTGATTTATCTATCAGGGTCTTGGAGCTGTTCAGTGGTGGACGTGTTGGGAACGTGCACAGACCCGGAGGATCTGGTGACTCTGACATTTAGACTCCTTTAAAATGTTCATACATTCCTGCGAGAGCCCTAGATGTCCATATTGCAGGATTTCAGGAGCCATGCTGCCAAGCTCAGCGAGGGAAGGTTGGGATGTAGAATTTCCCCCCCTAGTCTGTAGAGGAGATCCAGTCTGCACGGCAGCCTCCTGTGCTGTTGTTCTGACAACTGGAGGAGTTCTGTGTACCAGTATTGTCGAGGCCATTGTGGGGCTACAGCCGGTATCAGGGGAATCAGTGGAAAAGCGTAGAGGAATGTCCCTGACCAGTCTATAAACAGGGCAGTCCCCGAACGGTAGAACCTAGACGCGAAGTCTGGGCATTTCTTGTTGACATCGTCTGCAAATCCATCTAATAGAGGTTGACCCACCGCTGGAAGATGTCTGCTACAACCTCGTCATGAAGAACCCAATCGTGGGAGTCTACGAGACTTCAGCTTAGGAAATCTGCTTCGGAGTTTTGCTGTCCCGAGAGGTGGACCGCTGTGAGGAACATTCCCCTTGTTATCAGCCAGTGCCAGATGGTTTGAGATTCCCAAGACAGAGAACGGGACCTCGTGCCCCCCTACTTGTTTAGATAATACATCTAAGTTTTATTGTCCGCCTGGACTAGAAGTGACTTCCCCTTGATCGATGGGGCAAACGACTTGAGAGCAAGGTGAACCGCTCTCAGTTCCAGTAGGTTGATGTGGTAACTCTGTTCCTTGCTGGACCATAAGCCCTGAGCTTGGAGGGGGCCCAGGTGAGCCCCCCAGCCCTGTAGCGATGCATCCGTTACCAGGGTGTCGGAACGGAATGGACTGGTGAAAAGGAGCCGCGACCAACAGGTGGTGTCTGCGCATCCACCATTGCAATGATTGTAGAGCCCCGGTTGAAAGAGCTATCCTGACCTCCTATTGGGCTGTGTGTTGATTCCACTGATCCTCTAGAGCCTCTTGAAGAGGCCTCATGTGTAGCCTGGTATTCGGAACAATGAAAATGCAGGAGGCCATGGAGCCCAACAGAGATGCTACCTGACGGACCGTAGGTCTGAGAGTACGGGGAAGAGTGTGACACTTCTTCGTTATTGATGATAGTCGTTCCTCCGAAGGATACACCCTTTCTAGTTTGGTGTCTAGTATTGCCCCCAGATAATGGAGGGTCTGAGTTGGTATGAGAGTGGACTTCTGGAAATTGACCTGCAAACCCAGAGAGCTGAAAATGTTCAGAACCAGGTTGAGATGTTTTACAGCCTGTTCAGCGGTGGTGGCTTTGAGCAGCCAGTCTAGGTATGGATAAATAAAAAAAAATCTGTTTTCTCAAGTGCGCCGCTATAACACATTTGGAGAATGTCCGAGGGGCTGATTTTAGGCCGAAAGGCAGCACTCTGAACTGGTAGTCTGAGATGCGACTACGAACCAAAGAAATTTCCGACGTTTGGGAACTATTGGAATGTGAAAGTACGCATCCTGTATATCTATGGAGCACATCCAGTCTCCTCGATGTAGCTGAGGGAAAATCTGATGAAGAGCCAGCATTCTGAATTTTTGTCTTTGAATGTATTGGTTCAGAGGTCTCAGATCCAGAATGGGTCTGAAGGACCCTTCTTGGCCTTTCTTCCTAACCAGAAAATAGCGGGAATACACTCCTTTTCCTCGCTGAGCGAACAGAACCTTTTCTATCGCTCTTTTCTGCAACAGGATGCAAACTTCTTTTTGTAGTACTGAGTAATGAGCAGGCACTGACCTCGTTGGCGGTAGAGAAGGTGGAGGAGATTTGAACCGGAGAGAGTAACCATTCTCTACAATGTTTAGCACCCATTTGTCTTTTGTAACAGCGTGCCACTCGTGAGCGTTATTGGTAATACTTCCCCCCACTGGAGTGGCGGACAGGGTTAGGGGAAGCGAGTCCTCATTGTTTTCCTCGCTGCCCTGGGAGTAGACTGATGCGGTCTACTCGGAGCACGGTCTCACACGGTTTTGCGTTGCTGAAAGAAAGGCCTCCCCTGCTTCTGTTGAGGCCTCTGGGACCCGTGATGGGCTTGAACACTCTGTTGAAAGGGGTGCTTGTCATAGGGCCTGTAGCTCCTTCTATATTCTCTTCGCCTATCGAGGCCCACCGCCTTCATTGTGTCTACCTCCGATTTCATCCTCGCCATCTCATCTTCAGGGTGAGATCCAAATAACGAGGTTCCATTGAACGGAAGGTTCAAGATTTGGTGCTGTGCTTCTGCCTCAATCCTGTAAGGCGCAGCCATGAAGATCTCCTTGCACAAATGCCATGTGCATAGTCATGAGCTGCCAAATTCGCGCCGTCTGCAGCAGCACTAATGACTTGGTTGGAAACCAAACTCCCCTCTTGCAAGATCTCCTGAAAATCTTGCCTGTCTTCTCTAGGCAATTTGTCAACAAATCTGTTCAGAGAGTCCCACAAGGAACGGTCGTACCTTCAGAGAAGCGCAGAAGCACTGGGGACCTTCATGTATGCTGCTGCAGTACCACACATTTTCCTGCCCAATTAGTCCAAATGTTTACTCTCCTTATCTGGAGGGACCGCAGATGATGACACCACGGAATGAGTTTTCCGGGCAGCAGCCAGAATCACAGAGTCCAGAGGAGAATCGACTCTAAGGAACAAAGGATCCTGGTCTGGGGCTTTATATTTCTTTAGTATCCGAGCCGGAGCAGAACGAAGGCTAACCAGAGTAAGAAAAGTGTCCATAGCCGGTTGTAAAAGATCAGGAACCAGAGGCAGTAACTATCTGGAAGAGGCACGTTGATGCAGGGTCTCAAAGATCACGGATGATGACGTAGTCGGTTATGGAATATCTATGTTCAGCTTTTGGGCCCCTCTGACCAAAACCTCATTGAAGGTAGTAATATCGTCAATTGGTGATACCCAGGGGATAGAACTTCTTCCTGAGAAGAGAGGTTCTGTTTCTTTTTCCGTGCTGAAGCTGGTTCCCCAGTCTTCTTTCCTTTTCTCTTGGAAGGTTGGGCCATTATTCCAGGCTCCAACACTTCTTTTTCACCCTGAGCTCTGCACTGTGCTCTAGTCTTGACACACCAGTTCAGGGATACCCAGCATGGCAGCATGGGTTTTGAGTTCTACCTCAGCCCATGCTGAGGACTCCAGGTCATTTCCAAGCAGACATTCTCCTGGTATAGCAGAAGAGACTACCACCTGTTTCAGGACAGTGACCCCTCCCCATTCTAAAGTTACCATAGCCATGGGATGTACTTTAGTCTGATTGTCACCATTGGTGACTGGATAAGTTTGTCCAGTCAGGTATTGTCCTGGTGAAACCAGTTTGTCTGTCACCATAGTGACACTGGCACCTGTATCCCTCAGGGCCTCTAATCTAGTCCCATTAATTAAGAGCTGCTGCCTGTATTTTAGCATGTTAGGCGGCCAGGCAGCTAGTGTGGCTAAGTGCACCCCACCCTCAGAGACTAATGTAGCTTCAGTGTGAACCCTGATTTGCTCTGGGCACACTGTTAATCCCACCTGGAGACTGGCTATTCCAGTGCTAACTGGAGTAGTAGTTGAAGTGGAACCTTTCTTGGGACAAGCCTTTTCTCCAGTTTGGTGTCCATGCTGGCTACAGCTGCGACACCAGGCCTTTTTGGGATCAAAGTTTTTACCCTTGTATCCAAATGAGGATTGTGAAGAGGCTTTGGACCCGACTTCCTCCTTTGCAGGTTTTTTGGGGCCTGTAGAAGACTCTTTACATTTTCCCTTGGATGTCTCACCACTCTTCCCCTGGGGAGGCTTTGTGACCCCATTTCATTTGGTCACCCTTTTCTTGACCCAGTGCTCTGCCTTCTTTCCCAGTTCTTGGGGAGAAATTGGACCTAGGTCTACCAGATGCTGATGCAGTTTATCATTGAAACAATTACTTAAACGCTGTTCCTTCATAAACAAGTTATACAGCCCTTCATAATCATTTACACCCACTGCCATTAATCCAACCATCTAGTGTTTTGACTGAGAAGTCAACAAAATCAACCCACGTCTGGCTCAAGGATTTTTGAGCCCCCCTGAACCTAATCCTGTACTCCTCAGTTGAGAATCCAAAGCCCTCAATCAGGGTAGCCTTCATGAGGTCATAGGATTCTGCATCTCTACCAGAGAGTGTGATGAGTCTATCCCTACACTTTCCAGTGAACATTTCCCAAAGGAGAGCACCCCAGTGAGATCTGTTTACTTTTCTGGTTGCACAAGCCCTCTCAAAAGCTGCGAACCATTTGGTGATGTCATCACCATCTTCAAATTTTGTTACAATCCCTTTGGGGATTTTGAGTATGTCAATACTTTCTCTGACCCTATTTAGGTTGCTGCCACCACTGATGGGAGCTAAACCCATCTCTTGTCTTTCCCTCTCTATGGCTAGGAGCCGTCTCTCCAAAGCCAATCTTTTGGCCATCCTGGCTAACAGGAGGTCACCTTCATTGAGGCTGCCCTCAATGCTTCCAGAGTTACTGGACTCCCCTGTGGAAGAACCAGTATCTCTGACTACCACTTGTGGAGTCAGGGTTTGAGGGACCCTGGCCTCCCTAACTAGGACAGGAGGGAGGGAATCATCCTCCTGCTCACTAGCTGTAGGGTTATCCTCAGAGGGATGGTCTCTTGCAAACTCTGCCAAAAGCTCCTGGAGCTTAACTTTGGTACGGTTTGACCCAGTCTATCTTTTTTAGTTTACAGAGAGTCCTTAACTCTGACATCCCTAGAAGCAGGTAAGGGGTGAGGTTGAGTTCCATCACCATCTCATCTGTGCTAGACATTACTTTTCTAAAAGTTGGGATACTTTTTAAGAATCTAAAACTATTTCTAGAACTTAATCCAAACTTTTACAAAACTTTTAAACTCTAAAAGAAATGCTAACAGGGACTTACACAAGGCCCTAGCAGGACTTTAAAAAAATTTGAAAAATAGTTCAAATTGCAAAAATCTGGTTCTAATGACAATTTTTGGAATTTAGTCATGTGATCAGGTTCTGGCTGAGTGGTCCAGCAAATGCAAAGTCTTTGACCCACCGCTGATCCACCAATGTAGGTAGTTGGCTCTATATATACTATTTCAAAGTGAGAAATAGTGTGCACAGAGTCCAAGGGTTCCCCTTAGAGGTAAGATAGTGGCAAAAGTAGATAATTCTAATGCTCTATTTTGTGGTAGTGAGGTCGAGCAGTAGGCTTATCAGAGGGGAGTGTTAAGCATTGTTGTACACACACAGGCAATAATTGAGGAACACAAACTCAAAGACTTACTCCAGGCCAATAGGTTTTTATATTGAAAAATATATTGTCTTACTTTATTTTAAGAACCACAAGTTCAAGATTTACAGTCAACTGTTTTGGGGGGGGTGAGGTGGGGGGGGTAAGTAAAGTTTAGATTAGGAGTTAAGTAAAACACTTACAACTCGGGGGGCAAACCAGGGGGGATTTGTAAAACCCTTGGGGGTACACAAGTAGGCACACAAAACACACCCTCAGCAGCACAGGGGCGGCCGGGTGCAGTGTGCAAAGCAGGTGTCAGGTAGAAAATAATGGAGGGACCCGGGGATCACTCTAGCGCTGCAGGCAGGTACAGGGGGGGCTTCTCGGGACAGCCACCACCTGGGCTAGGCAGAGGGTCGCCTGGGGATCACTCCTGCGCTGAGGTTCAGTTCCTTCAGGTCCTGGGGGCTGCGGGTGCAGTGTTGGTTCCAGACATCGGGTCCCTTGTTACAGGCAGTCGCGGTCAGAGGGAGCCTCTGGATACTCTCTGCAGGCGTCGCTGTGGGGGTACAGGGGGGGGGGGCGCATCTGGTTACTCACGGGCTCGCAGTCGCCTCGGAGTCCTCCCTGAGGTGTTGGTTCTCTGAATCTCGAGCCGGGGGCGTCGGGTGCAGAGTGTGAAGTCTCACGCTTCCGGCGGGAAACGTGCAGTCTTTGAAAGTTGCTTCTTTGTTGCTAAGAAGTAGCTGGTTTTGAACAAGGCTGCTGTTCACGGATGTTTCTTGGTCCTTTAGTCCAGGGCAGTCCTCTGATGCTTCAGAGGTCGCTTGTCCCTGTCGGATGGGTCGCTGGTGCAGGCCAGTAAGGCTGGGGCCAAAGCAGTTGTCGTCTTCCTCCTTCTCTGCAGGCTTGTAGGTCAGCAGTCTTTGTTTCTTCAGGTTGCAGGAATCTAGTTTGCTAGGTTCTGGGGAGCCCCTAAATACTGAATTTAGTGGTGTGTTGAGGTCTGGGGAGGGCAGTAGCCAATGGTTACTGTCCTTGAGGGTGGCTACACCCTCTTTGTGCCTCCTCCCTGTGGGGAGGTGGGCACATCCATAATCCTATTGGGGGAATCCTCCAAACTCAAGATGGAGAATTTCTCAAGGCAGGGGTTACCTCAGCTCAGGACACCTTAGGGGCTGTCCTGACTGGTGGGTGACTCCTTGTTTTTCTCATTATCTCCTCCAGCCTTGCCGCCAAAAGTGGGGGCAGTGGCCGGAGGGGCGGGCATCTCCACTAGCTGGGATGCCCTGGGGCTCTGTAACAAAAGTGGTGTGCCTTTGAGGCTCACCTCCAGATGTTACAGTTCCTGCAGGGGGAGGTGAGAAGCATCCCCACCCAGTACATGCTTTGTTCCTGGCCACAGAGTGACAAAGACAGTCTCCCCATGTGGCCAGCAACATGTCTGGTGTGTGGCAGGCTGGCAGAAACTGGTCAACCTAGACTAGGAGTCAGACTGGTATTCAGGGGGCATCTCTAAGATGCCCTCTGGGTGTATGTTACAATAAACTGCACACTGGCATCAGTGTGCATTTATTGTGCTGAGAAGTTTGATACATAACTCCACAGTTTTCAGTGTAGCCATTGTGTAACTGTGGAGTTCGTGTTTGACAAACTCCCAGACCATATACTCTTATGGCTACCCTGCACTTACAAGGTCTAAGGTTTTGCTTAAGCATTGTAGGGGCATAGTGCTCATGCACATATGCCCTCACCTGTGGTATAGTGCACCCTGCCTTAGGGCTGTAAGGCCTGCTAGAGGGGTGACTTACCTATGCCACAGACAGTGTGAGGTTGGCATGACACTCTGAGGGGAGTGCCATGTCGACTTAGTCTTTTTCTCCCCACCAGCACACACAAGCTGTGAGGCAGTGTACATGTGCTAAGTGAGGGGTCCCCAGGGTGGCATAAGACATTCTGCAGCCCTTAGAGACCTTCCCTGGCATCAGGGCCCTTGGTACCAGGGGTACCAGTTACAAGGGACTTACCTGAGTGCCAGGGTTGTGCCAATTGTGGAGACAAAGGTATAGTTTAGGGAAAGAACACTGGTGCTGGGGCCTGGTTAGCAGGGTCCCAGCACACTTTCAAATCAAAACTTAGCATCAGCAAAGGCAAAAAGTTAGGGGGTAACCATGCCAAGGAGGCATTTCCTTACAGACGTAAGCAAAGATTCCGTACCATGGCATCGAAAACGCATTACTCCATGATCTCCGATGGTGATGCCAGCTTGACTAGTATCGGCATTTGGTGTTTGACAGACTGGCAAAGAGATTGAGGTTAGGCACCCCCCCACCCCCCTGAAAGAATATGTGGTTGATTGTTCACTGATCCAGTTCTCATTCGTGGCAGATTTTAATCTGCTTAGAAAATCCGTTATTTTGTTTTGTTTCCCCGGAAGTAACCCATGCGTTACGGCCCATTTCCAAATTTTGTGTGCTTCTCGTGAGAGGAGCAGGGATCTTGTGCCCCCTTGCTTGTTCAGGTAATACATTGTGGTGGTACTGTCTGTCCTTATTAGCATCTCGGAGTTGGCAATTCTGGGAAGGAACGCCTGCAAGGCTAGATGGACTGCCTTTAGCTCTAGGAGGTTTATATGTAGTCTCCAAAGACGTGGTGGCCAATTTCAGCTCATCTGTAGGCCTTGTAGAAATGCTCCCCAACCTTCTTACGAGGCATCCGTGGTAATGACCCTTGGAGATGGCTGATGTTGGAAAGAGAGGCCGATCAATAGGTGGTCCTCCTGAGACCACCAGTCCAGGGCTTTGATCATGAGCAGAGTAATCTTGACTTGATCATCGAAGCTATCTGTGGCTTGGATCCATTGTAGATTGAGCTGCTCTTGGAGGGGGCGCATTTTTACTCTGCAAAATGGTACTAGCGGGATGCATGAGGACATCATCCCCAATAACGACTTGTAAAGGCACACTGAAATGTATTTTCTTCTTTGAACGGTCTTTGCCAAGGCAATCAGCTTTTGCTGTCTTTCCATAGTGGGGCAGGCCATGTTGGATATGGTGTTCAGGTTGCCCCTAAGAAAGTTATTGTACCCAATGGGTGGGGATTGGACTTTTCCCAATTTATGGAAAACCAGAAAGGGAGCACCCTGCCTCACACTCCAGCATGCAGTCAGCCCCAATGCATCATGGTAATTGTGGTCAAAGTTTGTTTTATATCCATAAAGTAAACTGTAGTTTTTCACCTTAGTAGGTGCAGCAAGCGCTGTAAATCTCGGGACACATGTTTCTGGGTTCAGCCCTTCATCAGCAGAGAGCAGCTTTGTCTGTGAGGTTGCTGGAAATGCTGCCAAAAGCTCCCAATTTATTGTTTGGCCCAAGCTGACGAGCATGGAAATGTACTTCCTTGCTGACTTGCACGCTGCTAAGAGGGATTTTGCGTTTACATGCCAGTCGTCCAAGTAAGGGAATACATGGTGTCTGTCTTCTCAAAAATGGGGCCACCGGTGCTAGGCAATTCATAAATATCCTGAGGACTTATTTTAGACCGAATGGGAGAACTCAAAACTGGTAGTGGCTGCTGGCTACCGTGAATCTTAGGTACTGTCTGTGGAAGGGGTGGATTGGAATGTGAAAATATGCACCCTTCAAATCTAGGGTGGACAGATAGTCACCATGGTTTAAACAGAGGAGGAGGTACTACAGAGTTTGTTTTTTCAGATAGGTGTTCAAATCGGAGGTCGAGGATAGGTCTCCAGTCTTTCCATTTTTTTGTGAATGAGGAAGAATCTGAATTAGAATCCTTTCCCATGCTGAAAGAGTGGAACTTTCTCTATTGCCCCTTTGAGAATCATTTTGTTGACCTCCAGTTTGAGTTGTTGGAGATGCTTGGGAAAAGACTTGCGAAGCAGATTTCGAGGTGGCATTTGAAAAAACTCTATTGTATGTCCGAATTGAGCCAGTTGCAAGACCCATTGGTCTGATGTTATGGATTGCCACCGCAGGAGAAGTTACGAGATCTTGCCCCCTAGTTTGAAAGGTGAAGGAATGGGCATAGCCGTAGCCTTGGATTGAGCACTGTCTCCGAGCTGAGTCTTTCCCTTGGCGAGCCGCTTGTCCTCTCGAGGCAGTCCCACTGTAGGCCGATTGTGGTAGTTCCCTCTGATCGAATCGATGCCAAAAATTGTTGGGAGGTAGTGTACGAGGGGTATCTGTACTGTTTATAGCCTCCCCTATATGAAGGTATTCCACGTCCTCTTGTATCACAGAAGGAAGGCTTTCTGAATTGTAGCATTCCCAGTGGCTTGGCTGTCTCTGTATCAGTCTGGATTGCTTGAAGAGCTTCATCAACATGTTTCCCAAATAGGGCTTGTCCATGAAAAGGAAGATCTAGGATTTTATTCTGTACCGCTGGGTGCAAGGACGTGGCCTTTAGTCAGCCTTGCCTCCTAAGCACAGTAGCTCCTGCTAGCTGACGAAATGCAGTGGTGGCAATATCTATCGCGCAGTCAATTTCTGACGATGTGCTCTCTCCTTCCTGTAAGATTTTTCTTGTCTCCAGCTTAGTGTCCTCCGGTAGCTGGTCAATATATGGGGTGATGTCAGCCCATAGTTGCCTATCGTATCTTCCTAAGAAAGTAAGAGGATTAGCAGCTCTTACTGTTAGACTTGACATTGAGGAGAATAGCTTGTCCGTTTTATCTAACCGTCTCCCTTCCTTGTCAGGAGACGCTGAAATTGGAGTGGAAGGGTTCTTGGATCTCCTTTGGGCAGTTTGTGCTGTTACCGAATCTGGATAAGGGTGACCTGTTAAGCAGGCCGGGGCATCCTCTGTGCTTTATATTTTTTTATCCAGATGTGGGAGCACCGCTGTGACTGGATTCTGCATGGATTTCAATCCTTCTTCCCATGTAAAAGACTATAGGGATGGTGGGTGTAGACTTTTGAAATGGCTCCATGAAGGTGTATAAAAAAAACAATCCATTTGCTTGGATGGCATCAGAAGTGTTAACATTTTGCTTGAAAGGACTGCCAAAAGATTAATACCTTGATGTCCTCAGAAGGCGAGTCTACTTTTATGGGCGAAGGAGATGATGGGGTTGGGAGGACATAAAAATCCTATTCTGTGTGATCCTCTTGTAAGCTCACCTTCCTTATGCTCTTCTCTTGAGGTGTCCGTGTCCCGCAGCAGGACTGTAGAAGGTGTATGAATAGTAGCCATGGGTAAAGATGTAGGCCTATGGAGTGGGTTGGTCACTTGAGGCTTTGGAGACCTTGCAGGCATAGCTAACTGAGGTGCCGTTTCACCAGTGGGTGGTAATCTTTTCCTATAATCCGCCAACGTGACTTGTAAGTCTGAAATTAGGGAGCTTGTCATATAGACCATTCCCTCTCGATATGGCTGCCCCTGAGCTGTGGAACATTGTGCATCATAGTCATCGTAGTATTCTTCCTCATCATCCTGATATTTTACATTCAGTTGAGAAGGACTATGTGCTGTTCCATAGGGTCCCTCATCATCAGAATCATCATCTCCCTCCAACAGGCCAGCTGGTATCAATGGACATGTCTTGCTTGGGAAAGTATGCTCCGGGGTTAATTTCACCATTTCTTGTCTTTTTTCTCCCCTTTTTTTCACTTGTCGACGGGGTCATCAACAGTGTTGTCGACAACTATAGTTGCGGTATAGCAGGTGTTCTGGTCATCGGTGGAGTTGCTGTCGTCGACAGAGTAGAGATCTTTACCATCAACAGCTTAGTGGTTGAGGCCGCCGCCGATGACGTTGTCATCGGAAAAGAGGCTGATCTAGAGGCTATGGTCACCGTCCGCTTCGGCAATAATGGTGATGTGTATGTTTTTGTTGACGATGCCCTCGTCAACGGTGGATAGCTTGTCGTCACTGCCATCAGCAGTGGGGAAGTCATAGTTGGTGCCGCCGACGATGAAGCTGTTGACGGTGGGGAAAATGTCGTTGGTGCCGTTGACGACAAAGCTGTAGTCGATGGTGGGGTCCTCAGACAGGTGGAGAGGAGGAAAGCTTCTTGAATGCATGTAACATCTTAAGAGGTGGTGTAGGAGGCTCAGATGAGGATTTTTTTTAGCCCTTTCCGTACTGCTAGTACACTCTTTTTTGTCCTTGGATGAATGATAGCTGGTATGAGGCGATGAAGGGCTGCAGCCTTTGCAAGACCTGAGGTGGTCTTTTTGTAGGCCTTTCTTGGCTGCTCTGAGGAACATCTTCTCTTAGGTGACTGCTCTTTTTTGGGATGTTCTTGAAGAGGAAGAGGAGTTCTTACCTGTAGAATCGGAAACCTGGTGTTCTCTAGTTTTAAGTTTCTGCAGCCAAATTAACAGCCTGCCTACCCTGTCTTTCAGAGTTTTGGAGGAAAAGGTATGGCATACCTTGCAATTCTTTGCAGAGTGCTCCGAGTAGAAGCAATAGATACAATTCTGGTGTGAGTCTTCAGAATGTAACTTCTTTTTACCACAGGTTTTACAGGGTCCGAACAGGCTCTTCTTTTCCTTGTCAGACATGGTGACAATCGTTTGAGAAGGTGTAGCGGCAAGAACTAAAGGCAAAAAAACTTTTAGAACCCATATGAAGTGAGGAAAAAATCTTCTGAATATCCAGAAAACAGAGAAAAGCTGAGCAGAGCTTAATGCAGACTCCCTAGCACAACATGCAGATATCTGAGGGACTGGAGTTTCTCTCAGGAGCGTACGGGTGGAGTCGCCTGATTGGTGGACTCACAAATTTAGTCAATTTTCTCAAAATGACACTAATAGAATACTAAACTAATGGGCTTATGGTCTTTGGGTTTAGGCCTATTTTAGCACTGCTCTGTGAACGTACCGGGGGCTCCAGTCTTGACGACGGGGAATGATTCAAGCATGTGAATCTAAGAAAGTTTCAATACTGGAGTATCTTACACTTTTCAATGTTGCTTTTTTATATATGTGCTTTATTAATCTTCTAATAATAGTTAATTTTGTAAGAAGTTGAGGACACCTTGATTAGGTGTGGCGGATCCGCAGGGGTCCACAGACCACAGTTTAAGAACCACTGTCCTAGAGGATGGAAGTGAGCTGGTATGGTGTGCACTGAAGTGGTTTTGAGGCCAGGGCTTGAGGGGCGGACGACTGGGATGAACGGTGCCCCTGATGGTAAGGGCAAAATTGTTGGGAAGATTGCCAGACTGGAGCTGAAAGGTTGTTCTGCTTACCTTAAAACGCTCGAGGGCTAGGTTTAAAAAAACCTCAAATTGAGGCCCCATGGATGTCCCCCAAAAAAGCAGTGAGCCTTGTGTTGGTGGCGCTAAAGCATCAGGCTGGTTACCATAGCCCTACCAAGACACCTTTGGTGTCCAGGCCCAAGCAGTTGACGAATATGGCCACATGCGACAAGCCTGGATGGTTTGTGCTAATGAAGCATTTAGGTCATAAGCGACTGCAGGCAAGAACTCAGTCACCATGTCCCACAGTGCATGGGTGTAGCGATCCAGTAGACAACTTGCATTAACCCACCTCAAAGCAAGGCTGGCAGAGGAGAACATCTGCTTCGCAAATTTATCAACCCATTTTGACTCCCTCTCAAGGGAGAGGATGGGAAGGTCTGCTGGTGGAAGCCTGTATTCCAGCCTTTCGGGGTAGGCTGCGGAGTTAAGAAATCCAGGTCGCCTTGAGCAGATCTATAGTGAAGGACAACTTCATGGTTGACCGATGAGTCAGGGAGAACTTCATTGAAGTGCAAAAGAGGTTTGGTCTATGCCTTGCCAGGTTTCAAGACGTCTTAACAAATTTGGCTTTACCTCCATAGTGGAGGCCATGGACCTCAGCAGCCCGACTAGTCAACAGTGGCGGTGGAAGTACTCTCTTCCAGGCGTCGTCATCAAAGGGGAGTGCAAACTCCTACCCATCCTTACCACTGTTGCCTTCATATGGTTGACCCTTATCACAGTCGAAACCAAAATTTGGTGTTATGTCCGTCCAAGATCATGCATTAGTGGTATGGTGTCTGAAACCTGCAACAGTTTGCAGTAAATCAAGATTTAGAGGTCGCCTTGGCTGAGGATGAGAGTCAGCTTGAAGGTGGGCACCACAATGGGTTGTGGTTCCTCGTTCATCACAGGTGATGGCATTGCTGTTATTGGTGCCAGTGAAGACTGGGGCACTGATCTTGATACCAGTAAGGAACCCGAATTAGGAGGTAACTTGACTGGAGGTACCAGCGGATCCTTGGGGCATGAAGGGGTACTAGAGGGAACTGGAAGCCTGCCAAAGATGTGCAGAATGGCCTCTTGAAAGGCTCTTAAAAGGCTTCAACCTGATGCCACGTCTCAGATGGCCTGGGAACTTGGGGTGCTTTGGTATCAACAATGGAACAGGAGCGATACCAGGAGGCACAGTGACACCGTCGCACCTTCTCTGGAGAACCAGAATGGTAAGAAGGAGCAAAGTTTTGTGTCCCCTTCTTTTCTCTTCAACCTACCTGAAGACTTTGACTACGAGGAGGATGTGCTTAGGAATCACTTTGGAAGTGGGTTTGGACCTCTATTTTGACTTAAAGCGGGTCACATAAAATGCCACTTTGCGTTCTCGGATGGCCTTTAGTTCCACCTAAGCACAATTATTGCAGGCCTTACAGTTGTGTGTCAGACTCAACCACCAGAGGCACACCTTGCAGGTATCTGTCACAGACATCTGCTTGAGACAGTCTCTGCAAGGTTTACACTGTCGTTTTAGTCAGTGACAGGACTCTTGCACAACTGAAAATTTGGTGAATACCTTTCCACAATGTGAAGAGAGAAACAGAGCTTCGAATCCTCGTCTGAAGGGCCAGAAAGAAAGGAAATGACTTCAGCAAACTGGGTGGAGGTTATATGCAGAGTTGAAGCAAAGTGACACACCTCCACCTACTGGCTCACAGAACACTTCTTACAGTTTGGTGTTTGGGGAAATTCAAAAGGTGAGGAGTCTTCGGTTAAAAGTATCCATCAGAAAGAAATGCAATTTGCAAACTGCAATTCATTGTATCAGCTCTAATTTAAATACAGAATATTGTGTTTACGACTGAATGATGTGAAAGTTAATATTATATGTTAATTGGTGGCATGAAATGAAAAATGAAGTGTGGGTAAACTGAGTTTAGGATACATGATTTAGGAGAACAAAGTAACTGTAAAACACTTACAGTTTGTAAGGTAGAAAAGGACGGGTTGCTGACTTCATATAAGCATAACACAAATGCTTTCCTTTATTTAAAAGCTGTCCTCGCCACAATGTATAGTTCAAATGTTCTAGAAAAGAAATGAAAATATTTCTGTATCACACATCAAAATGTCATACCTGTCAATTTAAACTGTAGCCAATATTGAGATATATAAATTACAAAGACAATGATATCACCTGTTTTTACTATTTCATGAGACTGAGAACATTAATAGATAGCAGTTGACTTGAGTGGTTGTTCGTTAGCAGCAAGGAAAAGTTACTTACTTGAAACCTAGGGCCATACCTACAAGAAATCTGAGTAGCTATTTCATAATTGCGATTCTTACCAAATCACAAATAGGAAATCTCAAATCCTAATGTACAAAGTAAAGATTTCCAAAACAGAGATTGCAAATGGGTTCGCAAATAAACATGAATCTTAATGAGGTAGGTCGCCATATACTACTCACTAGGAATTGTAGCCATCACAGGGATGGTGACCTGCGCAGGTCAGCAGACCACCACGTCTGTGATTGCTTTTTAATAAAGCATATTTTTAATTTCTCTCTCTCTTCTTTTTTTTTTTTTTAAATAAATGCAGCCCAAATCCAGGATGTTTTCTTTTAAGGAACACAGGATGTGCTTAAAAAATAAATAAATGAAACTTATGTTTCATTTTTTAAGAGTAAGCAGCGGCACCGACTTCTTTAAAAAAAAAAATTGTTCCAACATTCACAAAGGGGAAGGGGGCCTCTTGGGGACCCCTATCCCATTTATGCATAATTACCATCACTCTTGAGGTGTCAGTAAAAAAAAAAAAAAAAATGTTTTGCGACTGTAATTCACTTGCAAAACATTCACACATACCACTGCGATTCTGTATTTTGAAGTGATGCCCTTAAAACGTCCCTCCCAAATAATGAACCGTAAACACAAACTCTGATTCAATAACATGCTCCTGAATCACAATTTGTGATATGTACATATGTAAAAGTCTTTTTTGGGGTCAAAAAATGGCCAGATTCTGCACAAAAATGATTTTTACATATGGCCCTGGTCAGCCTATACTAGAAGTCGGGTAGGTATTCAGGGGGCATCTCTAAGATGCCCTCTGGGTGTATTTTACTATAAATTGAACACTGGCATCAGTGTTCATTTATTGTGCTGAGAAGTTCGATACCAAACTTCCCAATTTTCAGTGTAGCCATTATGGAACTGTGGAGTTTGTGTTTGACAAACTCGCAGACCATATACTCTTATGGCTACCCTGCACTTACAATGTCTAAGGTTTTGCTTAGACACTGTAGGGGCATAGTGCTCCTGCACATATTCCCTCACCTGTGGTATAGTGTACCCTGCCTTAGGGTTGTAAGTCCTGCTAGAGGGGTGATTTACCTATGCCACAGGCAGTGTGAGGTTGGCATGGCACTCTGAGGGGAGTTCCATATCGACTTAGTCATTTTCTCCCCACCAGCACACAAAAGCTGTGAAGCAGTGGGCCTGTGCTGAGTGAGGGGTCCCTAGGGTGGCATAAGACATGCTGCAGCCCTTAGAGACCTTCCCTGGCATCAGGGCCCTTGGTACCAGGGGTACCAGTTACAAGGGACTTATCTGAGTGCCAGGGTTGTGCCAATTGTGGAGACAAAGGTACAGTTTAGGGAAAGAACACTGGTGTTGGGGCCTGGTTAGCAGGGTCCCAGCACACTTTCAAATTATAACTTAGCATCAGCAAAGGCAAAAAGTTAGGGGGTAACCATGCCAAGGAGGCATTTCCTCACAGCCCTTAGTTCTTTTCAGGGGACTCTTTCGCCCTGAAAGAGGGAGAGGAAGAGAGGGACAATGCACAACACAGAGAGTGAGAGAAAGAGAAAGAAAGAGCAACTAGATATCCGGGGACTACGGTAAATGGCCAATCGACCTTTGGACCGTCCTAGCCTACATTGTTCCCATTAGGCATACCAGGAATGAAAACTATCTGGGAGATTACGACCCTTCATCAGCAATCTTCTCAGGGGAACTGCATCGTGGGTGCCCTCTAATAACTCCTTTTCCCAGTTAGGCTCGTCATCAAGTCAGTGGACTGCATGTTGCAGCTGTGCTTCCAAGTAGTACAGTTCAAGATCAGGTATGTCACACAGTTTGAACCTGTTTGAATAGCAAGCCGGTGTGGCACCAAAGAGAAACAAAGTATTACACTGTTGCTATTTTGGACTGCAGGACACAGTTGAGATATTTCACCACCTCCTTCACCATGGACAATGAGCTAACATCTCCCTTGGAATTCTAGTTGAAGTACATGGCAATACAGGCCTCGAAAAATCTACCCACCCATTTGCTATGGCGAATCATATTTTATAAAGTCAGGCTAATTTCAGGACCTACTTGCCCCTTCTAGTGAGTTGACAAAGAACAGGAGTTCTGTTCAGTCAGAAAGCGAAGGAGTAATAAAGACACCTGTTCTTATTGTGTCAAATTTGTTCTGTGTTCAGACGTCAAAAGTCAGGTTGTCTTCTTACAATGATTTTTCCTTCTGACTGTAGATTACAGGATTTTGCAAGGTGACCTGTCTGACCTTCTGTAAAAAGTGTGAAATGAAAGGCTGTAGGGTGTCAGGTTTTTCCTGAAACACAGTATTTAAATAACTAAGTCAAATGTACAAACATTTAAAAATATATTCCAGTAGTTGTGAAAGCCCATTTTTTGTACTTCTGTGTGATGAAAAACAAATCAGAACGCTTTACTTGGTGATGTGCAAATGGTGAATATGTTTTCTGAAACCCAAATTCACAGATTATTGTTAATACATTATACAGTTTTATCAGTAAAGCTGCAAGTTGGTGGGAAGGTTTTTGGACATTTTTGGGAATTTTACTGTCTGCAAATGACAGTGTGCTACCATCATGCTTTAGCAATATAATTATTAAAAGTGGATGTTTAAACAAATTGAGAAACGCTCCTGCCCTGATGGCAATTCTATTAGTAAACAAAGAGGCAAGTCATGGGTCATGTGTACCCTTATATGTGGCCTAGATGGATTAGTTACTTACCTGTAAATCCTAGTTCTCTTCCAGGGGTATCCTCATCAAAGTCATAAACATTGAATATTCCCGCCCTTGTGCGGGGACCCCGGAGCATATATATATAAAATACATACATATTATCATGTGTAAAACAGCAATGCAGGCTATAATCATAAATAGGCTAAAATGCTTTATTTCTATGCAAGTTTTTTTTTTTTTTTTTTTTTTTTTTATATTATAAAATCACAATAGATCATAAATATCTACCTAAGCCCCAAAAGCTGGACTTAGGGAAGTAAACAGCAGTAAATATCAGAGAAAAATAGAAAAAACCACATTGAAAAACAATGAAGCATTCTTAGCCAATAGGCTGCATGCAGGTTAACACAGGAGAACCATAAAAACTTTGGCACCGTGCCTTTAAGACCCTGAGCACCTCCAGTATCCCACCATGCCTCAGGGGTGAAGGGAAGGTGACAGTTGGTTCACAGTTAGGTCAGTACTTTTTTACGGTGACAATCTGTGTAACTGATCAGAAAGATAATCTGTCCTGCACTTCTAGGAGACTTAAGTCCGGGGAGGAGGGTGGGTTGTTTATGACTTTGATGAGGATACCCCTGGAAGAGAACTAGGATTTACAGGTAAGTAACTAATCCTTCTCTTCCAGGGGATCCTCATCAATAGTCATAAACATTGAATAGATTAGCAAGCCCATCCCTAAACTCTGCGGACTGTCCGAAAGAAGTGCAGGAAAGAATACATATTCATGCAAATAGATTTCTAAGAGAGGCCTGCCCCACCTGGGCATCCGCTCTTGCATCCGAGTCTAAACAGTAATGCTTAGTAAAGGTATGCACAGACTTCCATGTAGCAGCCTTACAAATCTCGGAAATTGGTACATTGTTAAGGAGGGCAGCAGTAGCCGCTTTTCCCCTTGTGGAATGCGCTTTTGGCCTAGCCAGTAATTGCTTATTAGCCAGTTGGTAAGTGTTAACAATACAAGACACAATCCATCTTGATATAGTTCGTTTAGACGCTGCCTCTCCTGTTCTTAAATGACCATAATTCAGAAACAAATGGTTAGAATGTCTAATCGGTTTTGTTTTGTCCAAATAGAATTTCAGCACTCTTTTTAAGTCTAAAGAATGCAATGCTTTCTCAGCCGGAGTCTCCGGATTGGGAAAGAAAGTCGGTAAAGATATAGTCTGATTGATATGGAATTCTGACACCACTTTCGGAAGGAAAGATGGGTGAGTTCGCAGAACCACTCTATTATCGTGAAAAACCGTGTACGGTTCTCTGCAAGACAGAGCCTGAATTTCGCTGACCCTCCTCGCTGAAGTAATGGCCACCAAAAAAGCCGTCTTCCACGTAAGGTGCTGTAAAGAGGCCTTGTGGATAGGTTCAAAGGGAGGGCCCATAAGTTTTGACAGGACTACATTCAGTTCCCATGGAGGAGAAGGTCTCCGAATGGGAGGAAAAACCTTTTTCAAGCCTTCTAAAAAATCCTTGACTACAGGTATCGTAAAGAAGGATTCCTGAGAAGGCGACTTACGATACGCTGTAATTGCAGATAAATGAACCTTAATAGAAGATACCTGCAGACCAGACTTCGCCAGATGAAGTAAATAGGATAGTATGACGTCCTCCTGAGCTCGTATGGGATTTATACCTTGTTGAGAGCACCAGATGTAAAATCTCTTCCACTTAAAAGCGTAAGAACGCCGCGTGGAAGGTCGTTTTGACTCTTTCAAGATGCTCATGCACTCCTGTGAGAGCCCTAGGTGCCCATACTGTAGGAATTCAGGAGCCATGCTGTCAAGCTCAGAGAGGGAAGGTTGGGATGTAGGATTCTGCCTTCCATTCTGCTCAGGAGATCCGGTCTGCACGGCAACCTCCTGTGAGGTCTTTCCGATAAGTTGAGTAGGTCCGTGTACCAGAATTGGCGGGGCCATTGTGGCGCTATCAGAATCATTCTGGTTCTGGAGTTGTAAAATTTGTTGATTACTGTCGGTATGAGGGGAATCGGTGGAAAGGCGTAGAGAAATGTCCCTGACCAGTTGATCAACAGGGCATTCCCTTGAGATCCCGGACGGCAGAACCTGGACGCGAAGTCTGGGCATTTTTTGTTTGTTTCGTCTGCAAAGAGATCCAACTGAGGTCGACCCCATTGACCGAAGATGTCCTCGACGACTTCGTCGTGTAGCACCCAGTCGTGCGCGTCTTCCAGATGTCTGCTCAGGAAATCTGCCTCTACGTTTTGCTGACCTGGCAGGTGTACCGCTGTGATAGACATTCCCCTGGCCAGGAGCCAATGCCATATCGTTTGGGATTCTCGAGACAGAGGTAGTGATCTTGTTCCCCCCTGTTTGTTCAGGTAATACATTGTGGTTGTATTGTCTGTCTGAACTAGGATAGATTTCCCCTGAACCAATGGAGAGAAAGATTTGAGAGCCAGATGGACTGCTCTGAGTTCCAGTAGATTTATGTGATAGTTCTTTTCCTTGTCGGACCAAAGACCCTGAGCTTGGAAGGAACCCAGATGAGCACCCCAACCCTGAAGAGACGCATCCGTTACTAGAGTGTCGACTGGAATTGTCTGGTGAAACGGAGAACCTATCGACAGGTGAGGTCTGTGCATCCACCATTGTAGTGATTGAAAAGCCACTGCTGGTAGTCGAACTCTGTCCTCCCAGTGACCAGTCTTTTGGCTCCAATTGTTCTCTAATGCCTCCTGAAGGGGCCTCATGCGTAGCCTGGCATTCGGGACAATGAAGATGCATGAAGCCATGGAGCCCAGAAGCGATGTCACCTGACGAGCTGTAGGTGCATCGGCTGTTAATAGATGTTGACACTTCCTGTGGATTGATAAAAGTCGTTCCTCCGAAGGATACACTCTTTGGAGCTCTGTGTTTAGTATCGCTCCCAGGTAGTGGAGGTTTTGTGTTGGAATCAAGGTTGACTTGTCGTGGTTGATTTGAAGACCTAGAGACTCGAAAGTTCTTAGAACGATATCTCGATGTTTTCTCGCCTGATCCGGAGATGAGGCCTTCACTAGCCAGTCGTCCAGGTAGGGGTAGACGAATATTTTTTGTCTTCGAAGGTGTGCCGCTACCACTGCTACACATTTTGAAAAGACTCGGGGTGCAGACTTCAGGCCGAATGGAAGGACTCTGAATTGGTAGTGCTGTGACGCTATCTGGAAACGTAAAAATTTCCGATGTTTGGTTGCTATTGGGATGTGAAAATATGCATCCTGTAGGTCGATGGAGCACATCCAGTCTCCCTGATGCAGTTGCGGGACAATCTGGTGAAGGGCTAGCATCCTGAACTTTTGTTTTCTTATGTACTTGTTCAGGAGCCGTAAGTCCAGAATTGGTCTGAAGAGGCCCTGTTGACCTTTTTTCGCCACCAGAAAGTAACGGGAGTACACCCCTTTTCCTTTTTGTGCCGGAGGAACCTTTTCTACAGCTTTCTTTTGTAGGAGTGCGAGAACTTCCTTGCGTAGCAGGCTGAGATGAGAAGGAAAACACCTTGCTGGCGGCAAGTGTGGAGGAGGTTTTTTGAAAAGGAGAGAATAGCCATGTTCGACAATATTGAGCACCCATTTGTCTTTTGTGATTGAGTGCCACTCGCGAAGATGATGCGTAACACTTCCCCCCACCGGAGTGGTGCACAGTGCTGAGGGAAGCAATGCCTCATTGCTTTGATGGTGTCTTTGCTGTAGACTGTTGAGGTCTACTTGACCCTCTGTCTCTTGTGGGTCTACGTGCCTGAAACAGGGGACGTCCCTGTCGTTGTTGTGGCCTTTGAGACCAGTGAGGGGTTTGAACCCTCTGCTGGAATGGTCGTCTGTCATACGGCCTGTACCTCCGCCTGAAGTCTTTTTTACGTTCCAGGCCCACTGCCCTCATCGTGTCGACTTCCGTTTTCATTCGGGCCATCTCTTCATCCGCGTGGGTACCGAACAACGAACTCCCGCTGAATGGGAGGTTCAAAATGCGCTGCTGTGCTTCCTGTTTCAGACCCGTGAGCCGTAGCCAGGAAGACCTCCTAGCGCAGATTCCGTGCGCATACCCATGCGCAGCCAAATCCGCCCCGTCCGCCGCCGCGCTGATGACCTGGTTAGATACTAGGCCCCCTTCCTGCAAGATTTCCTGGAAGTCCTGCCTATCTTCCCTGGGCAACTTTTCTGTAAATCTGTGGAGTGAGTCCCACAGAGAGCGGTCATATCTGCCCAGAAGTGCTGAGGCGCTGGAGACCTTCATAGCAGATGCCGCCGTACCGCACATCTTTCTCCCCAGAGAGTCTAGGTGTCTGCTCTCCTTATCCGGGGGGACTGTGGAAGATGATGCCACAGAGTGTGTTTTTCTGGCTGCGGCTAAGATCACAGAGTCCGGTGGCGGATCCTTCCGCAGGAATAAAGGATCTTGTTCCGGAGCTTTGTATTTCTTTTGAATCCTAGCCGGGGCAGACTTGAGAGTGGCTGGAGACAGAAAAGTGTCCATAGTCGGTTGCAGCAAACCCGGTACTAGTGGCAGCAGTTTTCTCGAGACTGATCTGTGTTGTAGGGTCTCAAAGATAACTGAGGATGAGGTGGCCGGCTCTGGTACCTCAATATTTAGCTTCTGCGCTCCCCTTAGAAGAACCTCATTAAAAGTGGTGATATCATCCACCGGGGAAATCCTAGCAGGTGGAGAATCTGTGAGTGTGGGGGAGTAGCGCCCCACAGACGATCCTGAAGAAGACCAAGAAGGTGATCTTCTGCGTGGTGTTCGTGACCTGGTTCTCCTTCGGGAACGGGACCTGCTCCGAGAGGCTGTAGCAGAGTGTGCAGGTCTTGTGGTCGGCTGACGAGAAGCAGAACGAGCCCGTCCTGCTCTAGCTGTAGGCGATGGCGTTCTCGGTAATGAGGCAGTAGGAGAATACATCCTCGAGTATTGTGAATCCGGGGATGCTGTGATGGGAGAAACATGCCCCGATGCTCTGGAATGGGATGATGCACTCCTTATAGAGACCACCGGTGAGGGAGCTTTGTCCGCTGGCTCTACTGCCTGTGACACAGCTGAAGGTTGTATCGACGTCGATTGTATCCTCGACGTCGAAGGTTGCGATGGCTGGTCTGCTCTCGACGTCGAAGGTTTTGACGTCGGAGGTCTTGCCGTCGAGTGTCTTGACGCCGATCGCCTATCACGGGACCTGGACCTACTCGCCGTCGTGTGTCTCGACGTTGAGTGGCGAGTGGTCGACAGCGGATGTTCATGCCGTCGAGGTGTTTTTGGTGTCGTGTCCTTCGACGCCAAGGGGTGAGACGTTCTCAACGGCGAACGGGAGCGCCGGAGATGACTCGACGCCGAACGGCGGCCTGCCGTCGACGGAGATGTACCCCCGTGTCCATGCTTCGACGTTTTGTCCCTCGACGTCGGTCTGGTCGCCGTCGACGGCGATCTATGCCGGTGAGACGGTGGTGCCGATGACGTTGATGGAGAACAAACAGGTACAATCCTACCTGTCGACGTCGATCGGGCCATTCCTTCTGCTGTAGGTCTGGGAAGTGAAGAGGATGTTGACTTTTTCCTCTCCTGAAGCCCATGTAGCCTGATCTTCTCTCTGTCTTTGAGAGTCCTCCTTGACATGTTCTTACAATACTTGCAGGTGTCAGGACAGTGACTCTGTGGCAGGCAGACAATACACAGAGAGTGTGGGTCTGACTGGGCTTTCTTCTTCCCACAAGAGGGACATTTTACAAAAAGAGAAGGCATTTTTCTGTCAGAAAAAACCTTCCTAGCTCAGACAAAGATATTACTTGTCGAGTGAAAAGTGAAAAACGCTTTTTTAAAGAATTTTTCTGAGGAAAACTCAGAAAAACTGAGAGCTCAATGCTCCAGGATCCTCTCAGAAGAAGCCGGAAAAAAGAACTGACCTAACTGTGAACCAACTGTCACCTTCCCTTCACCCCTGAGGCATGGTGGGATACTGGAGGTGCTCAGGGTCTTAAAGGCACGGTGCCAAAGTTTTTATGGTTCTCCTGTGTTAACCTGCATGCAGCCTATTGGCTAAGAATGCTTCATTGTTTTTCAATGTGGTTTTTTCTATTTTTCTCTGATATTTACTGCTGTTTACTTCCCTAAGTCCAGCTTTTGGGGCTTAGGTAGATATTTATGATCTATTGTGATTTTATAATATAAAAAAAAAAAAAAAAAACTTGCATAGAAATAAAGCATTTTAGCCTATTTATGATTATAGCCTGCATTGCTGTTTTACACATGATAATATGTATGTATTTTATATATATATGCTCCGGGGTCCCCGCACAAGGGCGGGAATATTCAATGTTTATGACTATTGATGAGGATCCCCTGGAAGAGAATCTTATTATACATGGAGCAAATATTTAGTCTAATCAAACAAAAATGTTTTTTGTACAGCAGAAATGCTAAGCTATTTGAAGAAAAAGGCAACTGTAAACTCAAATATTTGCCTAGAATCACACAATTTGAGACCCGTTTACTGGTCAAGTACATTACAAATAGGTCAAGTAGATTTTTCAAGTTACTCGACCTACAGGTCTCGCAACGTTTTTATGATTTTTCGATGCTTGCAATAGTCAGTTTTCAGCTGAGTCTGTGAAGGAAGGGGGCTTAAAGTGGCTCTGAAGTCTCTGGTGTATTAGCGGGATATGTAATCTTGAAGGGTTAGAACAACAATGATTTCTGAAAAAAAGCCTGAGCTAATGTAGCTGGCCTTGTCTGAAGTGCTTCATTTGGATTCACAAGGGAGTGAACATGCAGATCACTGTTGATCATTCCATTGACCTCAGGCTCTCCTCAATTCATGGTATCAGAAGCCACGACATGTATTCTGCTCCCCATAGGTTATGGTGCTTCCTTAAATACTGGATTACAATGTTCAGCCTATCCCATCTGGGCTCCTGTGACATGAAGAGGAGTTACTAGTACTGTGGAGCTCAAGGTAAAACTCTTCAGCGAGAACCATTTATCTGTTTCGTTAAATGCTTTCATCAGCATCTTCACATCACTTTGCAGTCACTTACAGCACTCAAAGTTGCACAGAAAAAAACTTTCCTGCACATCTCAGTTGCTCAGTGTTTGTTTTTAGAGAAAATACACATTAACCTAGCTGCAACCCACTCTAATGTGGTGTTTCACTTTAGGAGACCCATAAATAAAATACTTAAAACTTAGTGTGTAAAACCAGTACAACTAAAACTTTAAATCACAATCAAAATGTTTGTGGACACTGAATATATACACATTACATTAAATAACTAATTTATTGACTAAGGAGATACAAGAGAGATGGTCAATTATGAATTCATAATTAGTAGAACAAATCTAAACTGAGTGACATTATAACCTGCTTTGACAAGGCCCAAAGGGTCCTGTGAATAAGGTCATAAAGATGAAAATTAACACTTAAAATATCTTGAACAGTTTAGAATGAACAGACTAATGTTGATATGGCTTACCCATGTTTCTTTCCAAATTAAAGCTGTTTGATCTGAAAAGTAGTAATGCAAGTATTGTTACTGAACTTTATACTTCAGAGAAAAGTTTTATCACAGTTCCAAATAATACCTATTCTGATAATAGAAAGTCTACTTTCGTATGACTGCTAAACCAAGCACAGGTGTCAAAACGTCTTTTTGAAGATATCACAGTAATACAGTTCTAACATCACCATTTTAACCAAAATAAAACCGAACACCAATGGTCTAGAAACTGTATAGACAACAGGCTTAAAAGCACTTTTTCCAGCTTGTCCTCTTTTCATTTTCTCTTCCTAGAAAACATTACTCACTTGTAATGCTAGTTCTGCATCACAGGAATATTGTTTGAAGTCATTAACAGAATATTCTCACCTGCATGTGGGGATCTTGGAACTCTTCAATTCAAAACTTAGAAAAAGCACTCATACAAGGTGAAAAAAACACCATTTGAATATACACGCCCAAACCTGATAACCCTATCATGCTAGCTTTTTTTGGCAGTTGTCTCACAGGCTTAGGCCCTCATTACAACCCTGGCGGTCGGTGAAGAGTCGGCGGTAATACCGGCAACAGGCCAGCGGGAAAAAAAATGGCATTACAAGCATTGCGGTGACCGCCATGCTAAACCGCCATTTCTCCACTCCAACCGCCAGGGTGGTAACGACTGCTCGGCTGGAGACTTTGGTCTCCAGACCGGCGGCTGTCACAACACCGCCGGCGGTATCACGACCCTGCCTACCGCCATGGATTTCGTGGGGTTTTGTACCGCCACAAAATCCATGGTGGTAGGCACTATCAGTGCCAGGGAAATCCTTCCTTGGCACTGATAGGGGTCTCCCCCACGGGTCTCCCCCACCCCCAGTCCTCCCCCCACATCCCTGACCCCCCCCTCCTCACACCTCCCAACATCATCACACACCCCCACACCCACACTACCACCACACATACCCGCAAACATACTAACAAACATTCCAACAGGCACACACAGTCATACATGCACACATACATACAGACATACACGCACACATACATACAGACATACAAACAGACATACAAACAGACATGCACACATTTCCAAACACACAACACCCCCCTTCATGCATACACGCACTCACACACTCCCTCTACACACTCCCACTCACACCCCCATGCACGCACACAACACCCCCTAAACCCTCTCCCCTAACGGACGATCACCTTACCTGTTCCGGTGATCCTCCAGGAGGGAACAGGATCCATGGGGGCTGCTCTGCGGCCACCCCGTCACCAGAACCACAACACTGCCATGCCAAGTCATGGGACGTGATTCGGTGTTCTGATGACGTGGCGGTGCAGCAGCCTCCACTTCCCCGCCGACCGCCAGTATGGCTGCTGGCGGCTTTCCATCCGAAAAAGGACAGAGGACTGCCAGCAGTCATAATACGCTGCGCGGAAAACCACCTGCACTGGTCTTCAGCACGGCGTATATCGGCGGTCTTTAAAAAAGACCACCGATGTCAAAATGAGGGGCCTTAGTTCGTTTTGGGGACCCTATCCAGAGCTTAAATATTAATTGAGTATTTATTTGCTGTGCAAACTTGGTAGGACCCAGGAGATGGGGGAGTTGTTTATGTCATGAAGACTCCTACAATGCAGAACAAGGATTACTAGTAAGTAACATTTCCTTCTGCATTGTAACCAATCATCATAAAAGGAAAATAAAATATTACCACCACCCCATAAAATACAGTCTTCAATGTGCAATGGTAAAACAATCAAGAAAATGTGCAGGTCAACTGAACCTCATATTAACAGATTCCTCACAACACCTTCGCCAAATTCAAGATAACATACATCTAGACAGAAAGCATAAACAGGCGTCTGTGTAGCTGCTCTACAAATGTCTAGAACAAATACCTAAAACATTTATCAACCAAACAGCTGAATAAGCTTTTGCTCATGTGAATGAGACTTGAGTTTTCCAGAAGGGACCTTCTGGGTAGTTTACAGCAGAAAAAAAACATAAGAAGGTACAGATCAGCAATTGGACTGCCAAGAAGAAGCAAAACACGATTGAAGCACACTAGTTAACAAAGAATTGCTTAGATTTCTCTTTTGTTCTGCTGAAATGAAACCGCAGGACTCCTGTAACATTTATGAAGCAAATGTAAGGATGTAGGAACTTTTATGAAGCAAATGTAGAGATATGGAAGAAATCTGGTTTAGAAATTGTTTGGTTAATGTTGAAGTCATAAACCACTTTCAGCCTGGACGGATGCTTTCTCGTAGCCACCCGCGTTCTTTGAAAGACAATGTAGAGTTCAACAGCAGATACAGCCTGAAGTTCGCGAATCCTACATTTAGGTGTAATGGCTTCCAGAAAAACAAACTCCCAAGCGACATGTTGCAATGAGGTCTTATTTACTGGCTCAAAAGGAGGAACCATCAACTATGATAATACTGGTTTGAGCTCTCATGGAGGCGGACTAATTGCTCTCGGAGGATAGATAATGTCAAAAAATCCCTTATGGCATGGATTGTGAATAGAAATCTTTGAGGAGAGCCTATCCTGTACGCTGTAATAGTTGCCAATGCACCTTAACGGAGGAGAACTTAAGATCAGATCGTACCAGCTGAAGTAGGTATGAAATGATGACATCCTCTGGGCAGAACACCAGCTCAGTGTCATGACTATAGTAAGTCCAAGTTCTAGGATATCACAGTAGGATTGTGTAGCTGCCCTCGCCATCCTCCTCAGTAAATTCAGTTTGCACTGTAGCCTCCTGTGTGGCTTTAGAGACAGTGAAGCAGTTCTAGAAACCACAATTGTCTTGATCATTCGGGAGAGATGCAAATTGTCTTTGTGTTGGCCGAATTTCACTAGTACTTAAGGAATCAGTGGGACTGGCAGGAAAACAGATGCATTTCTCATTTCAGTTTACCAAAAGGGGAGTGCCAAGTGATTCTAGTTCCTAAACCGTGGAGGAAAACTTTAGGTGTCTTGAAATTTGAGGTAGACACTAACCTGCTAAAAATGCAGTCTAGCATGTTATTGTCAGGGATCCGTTAAGTGGTTTTCTTTGAAGAATCTGCTGAGCAAGTCTGCTTGGAAGTTTTGAAGTCCCAGAAAATAAACTACCTTTATAATACGCCTTCTCAACAAACACCAATTTCAAATTGACTGGGCTTCCACAGGAAGAGTCCTGGATCTAGTGACCCCTTGTTTGTTGATGTAGTGCACTGAGTTTGTGCTGTCTGTCCAGATTAGAATCTTGTAGACGCCAAAATGTCAGGGCACTCATGCATATAGAGTTTGAAGTCAGTGATATGACGAATCTTCAGTGTGGAAAGTCAATCACACCATCCATAGTTCAAAATGGATTTATTTCTTGAAGCATACAGTTCATCATAATACTTGCAAATCGTCATTAAATTTCATAATTATGTAGCCACCACAGCCAACACGTGTTTCGTCCTATGAGAGATCCCTCTCACGGACTTCATCAGGGCTGCAAAAACGAGAACACAACTATATCTGAGATCTATATCCAAAAGGATTGTTAAGAGCAGAACATATCGTGATATTAGTGCAAGTCAAAAACATGCCATATGTGACTTGGTGTGCTAATAAGAAAAGAACATGTTTTGATGTCAATTAATTAAATAGAGAGTCCCCATCCTAAATATTATCAACAATATTATTATAAAGTAAAGCAATAAGAAATTACCACATTGTGACATCCCCTTGCGTGAGGGAAAACATAAAATCAGTATGCACGCCACCAATATGAAAAGAGAAATAATAAAAAGAGTACAAAATAGAGACAGTCCCATAGCCAAAAGTCTAAGAAAAGAACCCGGTAAAACGAGATAAGTTGACAACAGCCAATGTCTGTTATATCCCAAAAACCAAGTATTAAGTGAGAAACCTATAAATAGAGTCAACACTAGAACTCCCATCAGACACGGGACATACCTTGAATCAGGTACGTAAATATGTAAGCAAAAACGTAACCAACGACTTGTATAGTCTGCGGAAACAAACGTAGGTACAACTAAGTTAGAACTAATATTCATGGATATAACAGACATTGGCTGTTGTCAACTTATCTCGTTTTACCGGGTTCTTTTCTTAGACTCTTGGCTATGGGACTGTGTCTCTCTTTTGTACTCTTTTTATTATTTCTCTTTTCATATTGGTGGCGTGCATACTGATTTTATGTTTTCCCTCACGCAAGGGGATGTCACAATGTGGTATTTTCTTATCGTTTTACTTTATAATAATATTGTTGATAATATTTAGGATGGGGACTCTCTATTTAATTAATTGACATCAAAACATGTTCTTTTCTTATTAGCACACCAAGTCACATATGGCATGTTTTTGACTTGCACTAATATCACAATATGTTCTGCTCTTAACAGTCCTTTTGGATATAGATCTCAGATATAGTTGTGTTCTCGTTTTTGCAGCCCTGATGAAGTCCGTGAGAGGGATCTCTCATAGGACGAAACACGTGTTGGCTGTGGTGGCTACATGATTATGAAATTTAAGGACGATTTGCAATTATTATGATGAACTGTATGCTTCAAGAAATAAATCCATTTTGAACTATGGATGGTGTGATTGACTTTCCACACTGAAGATTCGTCATATCACTGACTTCAAACTCTATATGCATGAGTGCCCTGACATTTTGGCGTCTACACTGTTAGTTTCCTAGGAAACATTGGAGGACTAAGGAAGGTCCTTTTGCCAGGAGCACCGTGCCACAATTGAAACGTTAATACTACTATATGGACTTACTGTGAGCGCCCATTTTCCTATGTCTCTCTTCCTGGATGCTTTTGTCTTGAATCTTTGTTGTTGTACATAGGGGTGCTGCTCCAGACCATTTGTACTTTTTAACTATACTGTATTGATTTGTGTGCAATTTTTATTGTCATTATGGATCGTGATAAACTAGCTGCGGATATTTTTGGTAGTTTAGAGCAGACAGGAACTATACCCAAATCACATTCTATAGGTGCCCAACACTCTAAAATGGGGCTCCGTGACAAGTTCTTCAAACTAGAAAAACTGAAGAAACAGGAGGTGTCTAAATGGTGGGATGGGGCCACCTTAAAACAATATGTAAAGCTCAACAGGATACCTAGAGGGCTACGTTCACATATTTTTCCCACTTTTGACGACCTTGATCCAGATTTATTGGACAGTTGGGAACAGGAATTGGTGTCAAGTTCACTTAGATTAATGAACATCCTGATTGAAAATTCTGAGAGGAAAGTGACTAGACTGCAAACAGAAATTTCTGAATTAGAATTAGAGATCAAAAATATGAATTTGGAGGAACCAACCGCTAAGAACTATTTAATTTTGAATGAAATTATAGAGCATCATCAAAATGAGATCACACAAAGAAAAGCGCGTAAACTCAGGCGTGATGAGTTGGATTACAAAAATGGTAGGATTTTTACATTCTCCCGTAAATATGATCACCTAGTCAAAAGGTATGAATCCCCACAAAACTATGATGCTGGCTCCTCATCTTCACTGAGTAGTGTTTCTACCAACATCAGTGATACAAGTGCTAGTTCGAGTATTTCCAAACAAGATAAGACAGGACAACAGGGTATTCCCTCTTTTTTAGAAGAGGTCCAACGAATAAGACAGGGACAATGGGAAGTAAGTCGTCGCAGGGCAGAACCAGAAAAACCAGGCGGGGTGGTAGAGGAAGAACTTACAGACTCAAGAAAAGGAATGAGAACAAGATCGTGGAACAGGGGGAAATAGATATTTCTACTAGTGATTCTATCAATGTCATTAATCTCTCTAACTTGGAACTCACTACTCACAGTCATACACTTCTTAGTAAGGGACTGGGATTTTGCCCGGGGGAGTTTGGTGACTTTCAGAGAACTAAAATTGACTTTTTTAAATTTATTAGACGTTTAAAATTGAAAAAGTATTTTGCCAATCACCCTGATATCAGAGACACTAGTACCTTATTTGTTGGTCACAATGATGATCAACATTTGTCCATCATGGATGTCCACGATACGGCAACTCTACTGTCAATTGCGGATTTCGAACAAGATCCCAACACTGTAACACGCATTCTAACAGATCTTGATATCCCATCAGATTCACTTCCGAGTGGCCTGAGGAGAAAATCGGACTGGATACCAACACTAACAAAGGATAATTGTGTAGATACTTTCTTTAAAGTGGTCTGGCGTGACTTAAACAAATTAGAGTTAAAGAATAAATCTCGTCGACACGTCTGGCATCAGAACCTCACCCAAGCAGAAATGAGTAATTTGAGACTTTTACAGAAGAATGAGGAGATCACCATCAGAGAGGCAGACAAATGGGGGAATATCGTGATTATGAACACCTCAGACTATGATCGAGAGATATATTGACAACTAGAAGATGCTACCTGCTATGAAATGATCTCTTTTGATCCTATTCCTGCACTCGCTAATAAAATCAATAAATTCCTACACGATTGTTTGGATCACTTGCTTCTAAAAGATGAGGAATATATGTACTTACGTGTGCATAGACCCAGAAATCCCTGTATATACGTACTACCTAAAATCCATAAAAATCCTTCTTCCCCTCCAGGTAGGCCAATTGTTTCAGGGATTGGTGGGCCTACTGAGAAACTCTCAGAATATGTTGACATCTTTTTACAGCCTATTGTAGGGAACTTACCATCTTATATTAAGGATACTAAACATATTCTCAGTATATTAACGGACATCACCTGGGAACCAGGGATGATTTTAGTCACACTAGATGTGACCTCCCTATATACCAGTATTAACCATGAACAAGGAAAAGAAGCGTTACGTCATTTTCTTTATAGTAGATCCGCGAGCCTGTATGGCCATACTCAAATGTTAATAGACATGGTGGATTTGATCTTGAATAACAATGTTTTTCTTTTAAAAAATGACTGGTATCGCCAAAAACAAGGCGTGGCTATGGGTTCAAAATTTTCACCAGCTTATGCCAATTTATTTATGGGGTTTTTTGAACGTAACAAGATCTGGAGTAAAGAGGGGAGTAAGTGGGTTTCAGATATACTCTATTGGGGTAGATATATCGATGACTGTCTGATGATTTGGACAGGTGACTTACAAGAACTTGACAACTTCATAAACTATTTAAACAACAATGAATATAATATTCGTTTTACTTCAGAACACAGTGTGACCAATATTCCGTTTCTGGACGTGGAACTTTTTATTTGCAATAACAAAATTGAGAGTAGATTATACAGAAAGAGTACTTCCTGTAATTCTATTTTACATGCAAAAAGTGCACATCCAGTCCATCAAATTAACTCAATACCATATGGTGAGATGGTAAGGGCAAGACGTAACTGTAGTCTTGAAAAAGATTTCGGGCTATGTATAGAGGACATGAGCATAAGATTTAAGGCACGGGGATATTCCACTGGAGTAATAGACAGAGCCCGTACAAGGGCCATGCGTATGAAAAGATCTGATACATTGGGTAAAAAATCTAGAACAAGAGATTCTATTATTTGTTGTATCACCAATTACACGAAAACTGCTAGCCTACTACGTAAATGTATGTACAGACATTGGTACATTTTAACAGCAGATCCTGCTCTTAGAAAAGTGATTCCAGATGCCCCTGTTTTTACATATAGAAGGGGTAAAACCCTCAAGAATTTTCTATGTTCTAATTTTCGTAGTAAACCCAACCAAGTAAATTGGCTCACCAGCCGTGGTAAAGGCTTTTTCAAATGTGGACACTGTGGAATGTGTAGATGGGCCAGGTCAGGTATCACCACATTCACAAGTTCTACTGGTGTGCAATATAACAAACTATAATATCACATGTGAAAGTAACTATGTCATCTATATGGTTATTTGTAGATGTGGCCTATATTATATAGGAAGTACTATCAGACCACTAAGAACTAGAGCTAGCCAGCACTTCAGAGCCCTGAGACAAGAAGATGAGAGATACCCGATAGTCAACCATATTCGGCATTGCCCTAAACAAAACAACGCATGTAGCTTCAAATTTTTCGGTTTTGACCGCATCAATAAAGATCCTAGAGGAGGCAACAGAGAGTTAGCCCTCAGGAGAAGAGAATGCTATTGGATCTTAAAACTCAGAGCGGTAGAAGATGGTCTGAACACCAATTTCGAAATGGAATAATTTTTGGGATAATAGGAGTACATTTCTGGCTATTTACTATGCATATTCATTGTCGTGTGTATGAAGATCTCCATCTGTATTTACTTATGTGGTCAGTTCTTTGTAATTAATTCCCACTTTGTACTGTGCATTAGCTATGTTGTAGATACTATGTACTCTGTTAATTTGTGCTTATTTTATGTATTGATGCTTTACAATGAGTTAGATTACAGGTATATGGTCAATATACATACCTCCTTCTCTATGTATGAATGATTAATTCTCACAGCTTTTCATTAGTAATAACGTTATAATTTTATCTATGGAATTGCACATTCTGAGACCTGTTTCTCTATTGCTCTATACTTTTTGAGACCCGCCAATGTGGATACTTCACATGACATGATTGTGGCACATCACTTTTTCTCTCCTTATATTTTCTCTCACTATTTTCTACTATACTCTTCTCAATCACGGTTAAGTATCTTTTGATTTTCCTTGTTTTAACATAAGTAGCTGTTATTGCATCAGTACACATGTATACTGTGAGGTTATGCTCTTTGGGGGCATCAATAGGTATGTCTTTTTCTAGGGAGCCCGTATTCTCTTTATTTATTTGTTGGGCATTAGACTTTATTATTTCCTGTGGGGTCTTTACCCATTGTAATTATGGTTCGTTTGGAATGACTTTCTGATCAATAAGACTGAATGCCGTCTTACTTTCAATATGAAGAGACAGTGATTTATTACTCTGGTCATCGTTCGTGTTCTGTTATCTTTTTCTTGCCTCGTATTACGAAAACACTCTGTTTCAAGATGGCGGCCGTTGTTATTTTAGTCCGTTTTCTATGTCTTCAATTGACTACGTGAACAAATTTAAATGCATCTATTTTAGACGCTCGTCTTTCAGAAATGGCTCTCAGATACTAAAAACGCCGTGGAATTATCTGACCACGGTTGGTTTATCTGACTAGATATTGACATGTGTGAATTGAGGTGAGTGATCCGTTAGGGGGGTTTTCTAGCACATATTCGTACTCTGGGCTAACATTGAGATGGGCTTCTTATTAGTGGTTTTGTTCTAGTTTTTGCCGGATTATTATTCAGCATAACGATTACTTATTTCTCCGCATTTCAATTTCAGATAGTGATAGAGGACTTCTTCATTTGTTTATTTACACTGAGTTTTCCTTGCACCTTGACGAGGTCAGTTCTAAGACCTAGGATTATTCTTATATGATTTACATTGCTTAAATGGGTGTTTTCGGGCCGTACATGAATATTAGTTCTAACTTAGTTGTACCTACGTTTGTTTCCGCAGACTATACAAGTCGCTGGTTAAGTTTTTGCTTACATATTTACGTACCTGATTCAAGGTATGTCCCGTGTCTGATGGGAGTTCTAGTGTTGACTCTATTTATAGGTTTCTCACTTAATACTTGGTTTTTGGGATATAACAGACATTGGCTGTTGTCAACTTATCTCGTTTTACCGGGTTCTTTTCTTAGACTTTTGGCTATGGGACTGTTATCTTTTTTTTGTACTCTTTTTATTATTTCTCTTTTCATATTGGTGGCGTGCATACTGATTTTATGTTTTCCCTCACGCAAGGGGATGTCACAATGTGGTAATTTCTTATCGCTTTACTTTATAATAATATTGTTGATAATATTTAGGATGGGGACTCTCTATTTAATTAATTGACATCAAAACATGTTCTTTTCTTATTAGCACACCAAGTCACATATGGCATGTTTTTGACTTGCACTAATATCACGATATGTTCTGCTCTTAACAGTCCTTTTGGATAAAGATCTCAGATATAGTTGTGTTCTCGTTTTTGCAGCCCTGATGAAGTCCGTGAGAGGGATCTCTCATAGGACGAAACACGTGCTGGCTGTGGTGGCTACATGATTATGAAATTTAAAGACGATTTGCAATTATTATGATGAACTGTATGCTTCAAGAAATAAATCCATTTTGAACTATGGATGGTGTGATTGACTTTCCACACTGAAGATTCGTCATATCACTGACTTCAAACTCTATATGCATGAGTGCCCTGACATTTTGGCGTCTACACTGTTAGTTTCCTAGGAAACATTGGAGGACTAAGGAAGGTCCTTTTGCCAGGAGCACCGTGCCACAACTGAAACGTTAATACTACTATATGGACTTACTGTGAGCGCCCATTTTCCTAAGTCTCTCTTCCTGGATGCTTTCGTCTTGAATCTTTTTTCAGATTAGAATCTTGTTTGTTGTCAGAGATGGTAGGAAGGATTTGAGTAACAGAGGAACTGCTCTCAGCTCCAGCACAGTGATATGATACATAAAATATACAAAAGGTGAGGGAAGGAATGCCTGCAATAAGTCTAACCATTGGCAATCGCTCAGGATATCATCCCGACCTATTGTTCTTCTGCCCACCATGCCTATAAGTTTGAACCCAGCCATATGCAAGTCAGTCTTGACCCTGCTTCAATAGGAAGAGCCCAGTCCAAACTGCCAGGCCCTCCCTGAACTGAACACAGGAAACCTAAGACCAGTTTCTCCCTGATTGGGGCTCTTCAGTCCAGTGCAGCTTGGTTCTAGTAGCACAGTGAGGATGTGTAGGAAGTTGGCTCTGTATGTGCTATTTCAAAGTAAGGAATAGAATGCACAGAGTCCAAGGGTTCCCCTTAGAGGTAAGATAGTGGCAAAAAGAGATAATACTAATGCTCTATTTTGTGGTAGTGTGGTTGAGCAGTAGGCTTATCAAAGGAGTAGTGTTAAGCATTTGTTGTACATACACACAGGCAATAAATGAGGAACACACACTCAGAGACAATTCCATACCAATAGGTTTTTGTATAAAAACATATATTTTCTTAAGTTTATTTTAAGAACCACAGGTTCAAATTCTACATGTAATATCTCATTTGAAAGGTATTGCAGGTAAGTACTTTAGGAACTTTGAATAATCACAATAGCATATATACTTTTTACATAAAACACATATAGCTATTTTAAAAGTGGACACTGCAATTTTCACAGTTCCTGGGGGAGGTAAGTTATTGTTAGTTCTTGCAGGTAAGTAAACCACCTACGGGGTTCAAATTGGGGTCCAAGGTAGCCCATCGTTGGGGGTTCAGAGCAACCCCAAAGTTACCACACCAGCAGCTCAGGGCCGGTCAGGTGCAGAGGTCAAAGTGGTGCCCAAAACACATAGGCTTCAATGGAGAAGGGGGTGCCCCGGTTCCAGTCTGCCAGCAGGTAAGTACCCGCGTCTTCGGAGGGCAGACCAGGGGGATTTTGTAGGGCACCGGGGGGGACACAAGTCAGCACAGAAAGTACACCCTCAGCAGCACTGGGGCGGCCGGGTGCAGTGTGCAAACACGCGTCGGGTTTTCAATAGGTTTCAATGGGAGACCAAGGGGTCTCTTCAGTAATGCAGGCAGGAAAGGGGGGGGCTCCTCGGGGTAGCCACCACCTGGGCAAGGGAGAGGGCCTCCTGGGGGTCACTCCTGCACTGGAGTTCCGGTCCTTCAGGTCCTGGGGGCTGCGGGTTCAGGGTCTTTTCCAGGCATTGGGATTTTGGATTCAGACAGTCGCGGTCCGGGGGAGCCTCGGGATTCCCTCTGCAGGTGTCGCTGTGGGGGCTCAGGGGGGACAACTTTGGTTACTCACAGTCTTGGAGTCGCCGGGGGGTCCTCCCTGTAGTGTTGTTTCTCCACCAGTCGAGTCGGGGTCGCCGGGTGCAGTGTTGCAAGTCTCACGCTTCTGGCGGGGATTGCAGGGTCTTTAAAGCTGCTCCTCTGGAAACAAAGTTGCAGTCTTTGTTGAACAGGGCCGCTGTTCTCTGGAGTTTCTTGGTCTTTTCAAAGCAGGGCAGTCCTCTGAGGATTCAGAGGTCGCTGGTCCTGGGGAAAGCGTCGCTGGAGCAGTTTTCTTCTGAAGGAGGGAGACAGGCCGGTAGGGCTGGGGCCAGAGCAGTTGGTGTCTCCGTCTTCTCTGCAGGGTTTTTCAGCTCAGCAGTCCTCTTCTTCTTAAGTTGCAGGAATCTAAATTCTTAGGTTCAGGGGAGCCCTTAAATACTAAATTTAAGGGCGTGTTTAGGTCTGGGGGGTTAGTAGCCAATGGCTACTAGCCCTGAGGGTGGGTACACCCTCTTTGTGCCTCCTCCCAAGGGCAGGGGGTCACATTCCTATCCCTATTGGGGGAATCCTCCATCTGCAAGATGGAGGATTTCTAAAAGTTAGAGTCACTTCAGCTCAGGACATCTTAGGGGCTGTCCTGACTGGCCAGTGACTCCTCCTTGTTGTTCTCATTATTTCCTCTGGCATTGCTGCCAAAAGTGGGGCCGTGGCCGGAGGGGGCGGGCAACTCCGCTAGCTGGAGTGCCCTGTGGTGCTGGAACAAAGGGGGTGAGCCTTTGAGGCTCACCGCCAGGTGTTACAGCTCCTGCCTGGGGGAGGTGATAGCATCTCCACCCAGTGCAGGCTTTGTTACTGGCCACAGAGTGACAAAGGCACTCTCCCAATGTGGCCAGCAACATGTGTCGAGTGGGGCAGGCTGCTAAAACCAGTCAGCCTACACAGGTAGTTGGTTAAGGTTTCAGGGGGCACCTCTAAGGTGCCCTCTGGGGTGTATTTTACAATAAAATGTACACTGGCATCAGTGTGCATTTATTGTTCTGAGAAGTTTGATACCAAACTTCCCAGTTTTCAGTGTAGCCATTATGGTGCTGTGGAGTTCGTGTTTGACAGACTCCCAGACCATATACTCTTATGGCTACCCTGCACTTACAATGTCTAAGGTTTGGCTTAGACACTGTAGGGGCACAGTGCTCATGCACTGGTGCCCTCATCTATGGTATAGTGCACCCTGCCTTAGGGCTGTAAGGCCTGCTAGAGGGGTGACTTATCTATACTGCATAGGCAGTGTGAGGTTGGCATGGCACCCTGAGGGGAGTGCCATGTCGACATACTCGTTTTGTCCTCACCAGCACACACAAGCTGGCAAGCAGTGTGTCTGTGCTGAGTGAGGGGTCCCTAGGGTGGCACTAGATATGCTGCAGCCCTTAGAGACCTTCCCTGGCATCAGGGCCCTTGGTACCAGGGGTACCAGTTACAAGGGACTTACCTGGATGCCAGGGGGTGCCAATTGTGAAAAGCAAAAGTACAGGTTAGGGAAAGAACACTGGTGCTGGGGCCTGGTTAGCAGGCCTCAGCACACTTTCAATTGTAAACATAACATCAGCAAAGGCAAAAAGTCAGGGGGTAACCATGCCAAGGAGGCATTTCCTTACAGGATGGGACCAATTTTGAGGCATAACCTTGCCACTCTCAGGCCAGTATTTTGAACAAATGCCAGTGGCTGAGATTAATTCAATAATTTCAACCATCACCTTGTTGTTTTTGCAATTGATGCCCTAGGTGCAACCTATATGCCCAGATGTGGGTCCCATGCTCACTGTGCCATAGGCCTCGAGCTACACCCTACTGATGAGCCTCAAGTACATTGAAACTGGTCTGGGGTTTCCTGTGGCCTTGTCTGCAGGAGGTCTTGCCCGGCAGCTTGGGAAGAAAACAAGTTACTTCCCGGTAGCTACAGTTATCCAGTATTGGTATCTTTCATAAATTCACATGCTTGAATCATCCCCTTCGTCTGAGTGGGAGTCCCACGGTACATGAAAAAACAGTAAGCACAATATTTTTTCCCTTCCATAGGCTATAATGCTAGTAAAATCACTCAATAGCCTATCCATGTCCTTTTGTTAAAAAAAAAAAAACTTGGCTCATGACCAATCAGGCTCCAGCACCTTCTAGAATACTCCCCAGAGAGGCTCATTCCCTCGAATTTTCTAGCACAAGAGTGAGGAATATGCAATGAAAAGGAACTACAAACCTCAAAGGGGAGGAGGGTGGGTTGTGTGTGAATTTATGAAAGATACCAATACTGGGTAACTGTAGCTACAGGTAAGTAACTTGTTTTCTTATCCAGTACTGGTTTTTTCATAAATTCACATGCTTGAATCCGAATAGCCAGCAGTATTCTTAAACGTTATGCCCGCAGTGGATGGTGGGTGCGAGCATTGTAATCCTTCTAATGATAGTACTATACAACATATCTATATACTTTCCTCAACACATATAAGGTAAAATCATATCAAACAAAATGTGCATAGGAATTAAAGACTATTGCATATAGGATTAGTTATATACATTAAAGGAAAGATCTCACTCAGTAAAAAAGATGACGTAGGACCGCCTGTCCAAAAAGGGAATCAGTTCTTTGTGATGATTCCAAACAGTAGTGCTGCGTGAAAGAATGCGTAGTCTTCCATGTTGCAGCCTGACATATCTTATCCAAGGTGATCGCTTGAAACAAAGCAGCCGATGTAGAGACTGCTCTTGCTGAGTGCGCTCTCGGGAGGCTAGTTAATGGTTTTCCCGCTTTTGAGTGGCAAAATTGAATGGTGGATGCAATCCACTGAGCTATTGTAGCCTTAGTGACTCCTGTCCCGATGGCCTTGGGCATATGAGACTAGCAGCTGGTCTGTCTTCCGGAGCGGTTTAGTACGCTGAAGTTAGAACTTCAAACATCTTTTGATGTCCAGTGCGTGTGAAGAGTCCTTTCCGCCATCGATGACGGATTCGGGAAAGAAGTTCTTAATATAACTGGTTTGTTCAAATAAAAGGATGAAGGCACCTTAGGAATGTATCTCAGGTTTGTTCTGAGAAGAACAAAGTCTTCTGAAAACATAAAGTAGGGTTCCTTAGTGGTAAAGGCCTGTATATCGCTGACTCTTCTCGTGGACGTAAGAACAAGTAGAGTTGCCACCCTCCATGTGATGTATTTCAGCTGTGCTCTGTGAATAGGTTTGAACAGGGCTTTCATTAATTGTGAAAGAACTACGTTTAAATGCCATTGGGGCAGGGGTGGTCGTACCAGAGGAAAAGTATGAAAAAGGCCATTCATAAAGTGTTTGATAAGTCCGTATGAGCCAAGGGAGGGCATATCCGCAGAGCATCAATAAGATGATATAGCAGCCAAATGGACCTTAACAGATGCATGACTAAGCCCAGCCTTTGAAAGAGTAAGAAGGTATGAGAGAATTTGTTCTGGCACAACCTTTTATAGATGCAACTTGTTCTGAAGGCACCAGATACAAAACCGCTTCCATTTGAGTCTGTAAGTCCTATTTGTACTGTCAGCTCGTGCCCTGGACAACATTAGTTTGCATTCTTCATCAATGTTCATGCCCTAGAATTCATTGAACTCAGGAGCCATGCATGCAATTGTAGAGATGCGGGATCTGGATGAAATATCTGACCTTGACTCTTCGTAAGAAGGTCGTGCTTGCAGGGAAGTCGTAAGGGATTGGCCACTGCAGGAGAAGGAGCTCCGTGTACCAATACTGTCTGGGCCACTTGGGTGCTATGAGTATCATCTTGCAACCCTCTGACTTCCTCTTCTTCAGAAGCCTAGGAATTAAAGTGAAGGGGGAAAAGCGTATGCAAAGATCCCAGACCATCGCATCGAAAGAGCATTCCCTCACGACCACAGGAGTGGGTAACGACTGACGTAATATTGGCATTTGGCATTCTGATTGGGGGCAAATATATCCAAAGTTGGCCATCCCAACATAAAAAGATGCTGTCCAGTTCCCTCTGATCGAGTTCCCATTCGTGGCAGGTGTCGTCCGTCCTGCTGAGAGAGTCTGCTAGGGCGTTGTTGACACCTGGAAGGTGTTCCACTCTGAAGCAAATCTTGTGTAGTGTAAGCCAGTCCCACAGAGATTGAGCTTCTCTTGAGAGGGAAAGAGATCTTGTTACTCCCTGCTTGTTGATGTAGAACATGCTTGCTGTGATGTCTGTACGGACCAACACAGAAGATCCTGAAATCCGTGGAAGGAACGCTTTGAGCATAACAAATATTGCCTTTAACTCTAACAGATTTTTGTGCATTCTTCTCTGAGCATTCAACCATTTCGCTTGAATGACCATGTCCTGCAGATGACCTCCCCAGCCCTCCAGTGAAGCGTCCGTTGTGATAATTAAGTCTGTCATTGGAGTTAGAAAGGTCAACCCTTGAGAAAGATGGTTGGTCTGAGAACACCATCGTAGAGTCTCCACCATCCTTGGTGAAATATTTATTGAATCCTCGAAGGATCCTTGAGATTGGGTTCATTGTAGCTGCAATTCCTCTTGCAATGGTCTCATTTTCAACCTTGCTAGGTGGACTAGGGTGATTGATGAGGAGATCATGCCTAGGAGGGACTTGAACGTTCGTACTGAAAAGGACTTTCTTTTTGAGATCCTGATAGCCATGTTGGTTAGCTTCTGCTGCTCTGCGTTTGAGAGATAAGCCTTGTTTTTGATGGTGTCTAGTTCTGCACCCAAAAAGACTGTCCTGCGTGTAGGAAGACAGAACAATTTTTGGAAGATTACTGTTAGACCTAGATTTTGAAACAGTCCTATGCAGGCATTGGTAGCCTTGGAGGCCAGCTGAGATGTAGGGGCTTTTATCAGCCAGTCGTCCAGGTATGGGAAAACTTGAAAAACCCTGGTTGCGGAGGAAGCCGGGGCGAGACATGTTGTGAAGATTTTTGGCTCAGACTTTAAACAGAATGGGAGGACTTTGAATTGATAATGGGCACCGGCCACAGTGAAGCGGAGATATTTGTGATGCTCTACGTTTATCGGTATGTGGAAATAAGCATCCTGGAGATCCATCGTTGTCATGTAATCTCCAGAGTTCAGAAGGTGCTGGATATCCGACAGTGTGATCATACGAAAGGATTGCTTCCTTAGAAACTTGTTCAATTTTCTGAGGTCTAGGATTGGCCTCCATTCCCCTGACCTTTTCCTTATTAGAGAGAACCGGGAATAGAATCAGAGTCCCCTGTGTTGCACCGGGACCTCTTCTATCGCCCCTTTGGAGAGCATTAGGAAAACCTCTTGCTGAAGCAAGTGAAGATGAAGTGGTTGCGATCTTCCTGGTGGATGGTGTGGTGGTTTTTGTATAAATTTCAGCGTATGACCTTGAGCCACTATATCCAGCACCCATTTGTCCAATGTTATGCTTTTCCAATTCTGAAGGTAGTTGAAAATGTTCGCTCCCACTTGATGGAATTGTGGAAAATGTGGAAGCGTAGCCGGTGCCCGACAAGTATCATTGTTTGCGAGGTTGATCCCGGGCTTGGGAGCTCTGTTTTCTTCTCCCATCTTGTCTGGTGTAGGAAGCCATGGATGGTTGCCTGTAAAGCTGCGGATAGGCTGGTCTATATTGAGGCTGTTGGTACTGCCTATGCTAGGAGCCACGAAACGTTGAAAAACCCCTATCTCATGCTTCCCAAAAGGGTTGTTTTCTGTACTGCAAAGTACCCAGAGAACGAGCAGTGTCCGTATCAGCTTTGATGGCATGTAAGGCATCATCTATATGCTTGCCGAAGACCGACTCTCCGTCGTTTTGCATATCTAAAATCCCGAACTGTACCTCTGGTCTGAAAGAGGTTGCTTTTAACCATCCTTGGCGGCGCAATGCAGCTGCTCCCGCCAGCTGACGAAAACCTGTGGAGGCTATATCCAGAACGCAGTCAATTATCTCCTCTGAAGTACGTTCTCCTTCCTGGAGGATTTTTTGTGCCTCAGACTGTTTGTTCTCAGGAATGAGATCTATGAAGGCGTTCATGTCAGACCACATCTGGCGATCACAGCGACCCAAAATCGCTAGAGAGTTAGCTGCATGGACAGTTATAGCCGACATGGATGAGAATCTCTTGCCCACGTTGTCCAGGCGTCTGCTTTCCTTATCTGGAGGAGTAGATACAGGCATTGATGGATTCTTAGAATGCCTATGGGCAGCTTGGAAGATGACTGAATCTGGCCTTGGATGCCCTCTTAAACATCTCTGAGGGGGACAGCTATTGTAGACTGCGGTGTAAGCCTGGGAGTTGCTGGAGGTATACGCCTTGGTGTAGCAGGAGAGGTCGAAAGAGGGGGCTGCTTCTCAGCTGCGGTTGGGAACCCTCTCTTATAATCCTGTAACATGGACTGCAAGTCTTGAATCAAAGAGGCAGGAATTTGCACAGTCTCTATGGGATGATGGGAAGGTTCATTATAGCGTCTTTGATGAGTATAATAAGATTGATACTGTTGTTCGTACTCATCCTCATCTTCCTCCTCCTGATACTTGACATGCAACTGGGATGGGCTGTGTGCATCACCAAACGGGCTTTCATCTGACTCCTCCCAGTCAAGCAGATGACTAGAAGGTAAGGTTGTTACCTTATTTGATGAAGTATCTTGCGGATAGATTGTCGACCTAGACATTGCGGTAATTTTTACTGCAGTGGGAGGTTCAGGAGACCCAGAGGAAATGGGAATCACGTCTTGGCTTACAGCTACTAATGGCATTGTCGATGCCGATGGTCCAGTCGACGGAATTGGTGTCATGGACGATTTCTCCATCAACAACGGTCTCGTCGACGGTACGCTTGTTGATGGTGGTGCAGTCAACGGTACTCTTGTCAAGGATGTGATCAACGATGATGTTCGACGATAATGGTGTCGACGTTCCCTTCAGCAACTAAGTCTTTTCTGGATGAGCCTTCATCGACGGTGGTCTAACTAAAGAAAAAGGAGCCTTTACAACAGGTGTCGTCAACGAGGCGGTGGAGACGTAGATGTCGAAACCATCACTGTCGTTGACGGTTGTGTCGTCATCGACTTGTATTTAAGAGATACCTTTCTAGAGGTGGAAGGCTCTGATGAAGGAGAACGGTGACGGGACTCCTTTTTGCAACGAGGAGAGGATGGCTCAGATGAAATTGAGCTTTGTATGCCTTTAGCACCCTCCTTATGGTGCATTTTATGACGTTTCCTGGATTTCTCAGCCAGCCCCAGGTCCTCAGATCTGGACCTTTTATGAGACCTTTCTGAATCACTCTCCTCACATGAAGTACAGGATTTTGCCTGTAACCAGGTCAACAGTCCTCCTTCTTGGTCTCTAAGGGTCTCCGCAGAGAAAATGCTGCATATCTTGCAATCTTTTACCTGATGCACAGGATGTAAGCAATATAAACAGTCTTGATGTGGATCATCCACAGGCAGCCTCTTTTTGCCACAGGTCTGACAAGGGCGAAAAAGGCCTTTCCTGGAAGAATCTGAAATTCTGAGTTCTCTGAGAGAAAATCTTCCTGTCAGAAGAAGTAAACTGAGCAGAGCTCAGGGAGACTCCCTTCACACGACGTGAGGTAGAAAATCTGCGGGACTGAGCCTCTCTGGGGAGTATTCTAGAGGGTGCTGGAGCCTGATTGGTCATGAGTCACGTCTGGTTCTTTTTACAAAAGGACATGGATAGGCTACATGAGTGATTTGACTAGCATTATATAGCCTATTAAAAAAAAAAATGAGAAAAAACAAAAATTGTGCTTACTGCTTTTTCATGTACCGTGGGACTCCCACTTTGACGACGGGATGATTCAAGTATGTGAATTTATGAAAGATCCAATACTGGATAAAGACTGTTCCCAAGAGAAGCAGGGTCAGTACTGATCTGCGTAAGGTAGGGTTTTGTTTAAAGTGGCAGGGAAGGTGGAAAATGAAGGACTGGAATGCGGCCCTGAGGTATTACCAGTGGCTGAGATTAATTCAAGCATTCCATCCATCACCTTGTTGTTGTTGCAACTAACAAGAAACACATGTCTGACTACAAGGCTTCCACTGTTTGATTGAGCAATTCTCACTCTGTCGGGGAAACATGTCACAATGTTTTGAAATAGTAAGTCTAGATTAACTGCGGCTCCTTTCAAAAAGTTAGATTTCCTGCACCATCACATCAGAGGAGGCTTTGCTGGTATATAGGGGAGTATTCTGTCATCCCAGATGTCTTTCCATTAAGACCACTAATCTTCCAGGCATTGTTGAAGAGGTCATAGGTGGAGTCTTGCACTCATGACAATGAAAATGCAGGGGGACATTATCACTGCAAGTAAAGATATTTGATGAGAAGTCAGAGAAGGAGTGTTTTGAACTAGGAGACCTTTCTCATATTTTGTACATTGATATGAAGGGGTAGACTTTAAAGGTGAACAACAGTCGTATTGAAGTCTTGGAGGGTCTTCTGTGCATGAGACTTTATCAGCCAATCATCAAGATAATTGATATAAAGATTTTATGCCAGTAAAAGAAAGCGATCTCTTGAACATAGAATTCGAAAATGTCTCAATGGTGATTTCTTCTGACATAAAATGTGTCAATAATAATCTTCCTGATTTTAACTGTCTTGACAGTAACCTCAAGAGACACAGTGACTACTTCAGCATCTGCTGCCCAGGTGAAACGCCTCAACCCTAAGGTGGTGCTGGGTTTGAATGCTGAGCATATGCGTATGTGCAAGGTCAAGCAGGAGTGACAATGGCGGCAGAGGCAATATTTTTCTCCCTAGATCTACCTTTGTGGGAGTCATGGTGGAGTTGGACGAGTTGCAGTGGAAGAGCCACCTTCCCTCTCTGCCTGCAAAGTTTTTTTTTCCTCCTTGGCTTTTAGGTCTTCAAGCTTTCATTCTTTTCCTGGGGTTCCGACTTCTCTTTCACAATTTCAAACAAAATTAACATTCATGTACTGAATGTGAGGGTGAACGACAGAGCTCACATAATCATGAGAGTGAGCAGCCTTCTTCCCATACTGGGGACAAATAGTGAACACATACCAATAAAATCCCCCTTCACATGTTAAAAAAGTTGGAAAAACTTGTAAGATACTTTCAGTATGAGACAGGAATAAGGAATTAGCCTGTTCGGGAAACGCTAGTACAAGGCACATTCAGAGATAGAAGTTGCTGGTTTATTAAAGGGACTGCATATTTTCATGTGTGCACAAATACAGACTATTTGGTTGTAGGCTGAACATCCCAAAACGATTTTCTGCTTCACAGCTGGATGTTTACAACTGCACTGAACAGGTCCAGACTGGAAACTTAAATCAGAAATGGAAAAAAAAATTCAAACTAGCCTCAAACTGTAGGAGCCACGAGCTGGATTGAGCTATGGCTGGGATATAGCAGCCCATCTAGCTCAGAAAACTGTCCCCAAGCCCCAGCCTACCAGGGAAAGGCCAGAGTGGAAGAATGGCTAGTCCGGCCTTGCATATGAGGTGCAAATGCAAGGCCATAGAAGCTAGAAGAGGACACAGAATTTCAACCAAGGATCAGTTAACCTCTATTTAAAAGTTAGAGCTACAGAATGCCTGTGATGTAATGAAATGTCATACTCTGCAATCTTAATGTAGAGGCCATTATAAAATGTTACTGAGGGGTGAAGAGCTTAACTTCGAATAAAGAGCATTGAATCCATCTTCCCAGACACTTAGAGAAAGACCCCACTACGACCATATAAAGGTCAACTTAAATTGGATAGGGAACACAAACCTCACAGCACCATTAGCAATTTCAGAGAAAATGCAAATTTAAAGGCAAAAAGGCAGCTCACACGCATGCCAAAGTAGATATCAATTCATAAAGGTGCATGAAACCAGAACATCCTGAAAGGTATATCTTCAAATAACACTGACTGAGACACACAGATGTGGTCAGGCCAAAATCATCACAATGGCCCCCCAACTGGTTAAGATAATAAGCGTTCAAATGCAGTGTGGGAGAGTGGCCAATTATTAGGTAGTGTCTTTAGCGAAATGGTGTAGAAGTTAACAGCAGAGCTATAGCTTTAGGGGGGCAATTTGTCACTTGCAAGACCCAAACGTTTGGCATCAATTAAAGGTCTTGACATCATAGCAACCTACTGCCCTCCTTGTAGATATGTTTTGAGTCTTGCACAGGAGAGAGCCTAAATACACAGAAAAGAGCTGAGCCTGTATTTACCAATAGCATTAACATAAGGAAGGATAATCTTTCAAATGTGAGTTGTAACACACCTAGGCATGATCCCCAGGTCTCCGCAGTCAACACTGAGCATTCACAGCCACACAGTAGTTACTTCCCATTCTCTGGAACAAATTCCCCGACTGATGCCACATATGCCATGCCAGGAGTCTGAAAGAAAGGCTTGAGGAGAATATGGTATGTATATTTTCTTGCCCTACCAGATCTAACTAGATTCAGTTGGATTTCTTGTCTCATAACCTGACCAAATATAGCAAGGAGCAGTTTGGGTGGGGACCCAGATAACGGGAGATCACACAGATATCTCCATGAACAAAATTAAAATGTCACCACAATTAAAATGGACATTAAGCAAGTAACTCTCGCAAATGTCAACAAAGGTAGCTGAAATTGGAAAAAAAGCAATTGAGTTAGACAGTACACAGGAAGAACAGGCTGCCAAACTGGCTACAATTCAACAACAAGCTGCTCCTGCAACAGAAACACAGTTCTTTATCCGAATCACAACAACCCTGTCCTCCATGTGTTGAGATGGAGCAGAAACAGCTGAGTGATTTTGAAATACCTACAGAGGTGGTGGATGTCATCTTGGCTGCTCACTAACTGTCCACCATGTCTTAGGGATCTCATAATGAGGCATCAGTCAAGATTTAGCTGTTAGAGGTTCCAATTAAGAAATAGGCGTCCGGCTCAGATCTAGGGTAGCCAACAAAATGGATGAGATTGGATTGGGTTTGGCAGTTATAGCACTGGGATAGGTCCTAGTGTGGAAGTACAACTGAAGCCCCTGAGTGATCTAGGGACGAATGCACTTCAGGGAGACCTGAGAGACCTGGAATGATAAAAAACAGATGCATCATTGTCTTAAATGCCTCTACCTGATGCAGAATCAACAATGGTCTGGGAAATGTAGGCAACACTTCAGCTGGGGGGGGGATATACGCAGACGTTAGATGACTGACACAGAGAGTTGGGCCCTTAAAGTGCCAACGGTGCAATCTCTCACTTGAGTGGCAGGGAGAGGGACTTCTGCATGGACTTCTTGTTTTGCGTTGAGATTAGCCTGTAAACTCAGAGTTGGGCTTACCCGAGTATGGCAGTAAAACAGCAAAAACTGTTCTGGAGCGACACTCCAGAACGGCAAAAGGTGCAAAGAATACAGCTCTCTGCCTTCATTATTGGAGGGAAAGGAAACTACTAAGGACTCCCATGGCACCACCTATAGGAGCACAAAAGCAACTGCTGAAAGGTTTCCGGTTCCAGTCGCAAGCCTAGTTCAAAAGGTGATCACTCTAAGGTTTTTTATTTTGAGATAGGTTTACATGCTCAGAAGATACAAGCAATGTTCACTAATTTTTTGTGTGTGTGATGCAACAGTATGCTTGCATGCACAACCAAAAGTAGTGTGTCACTATGTGACTGATCATGGCATGTGAGCTATCAAGTCTGCTGGCTGTTGGAGAACAACAAGGTCACACAAAAGGCTGCAGATCACTACACATATGTTGAGTAACAATAACAAGATTTAACTGGAATTATGACAAAGATTCATTCAGAAACACCCCTGGTGTTCAACAGCCTGCAAGACTGCTCAGAGAGTAGAATGGTTGCCACAATATAAATGTTGATTAAGCAGGTCAAGAATTTGAATCACGGCAAGGCTGTCTTAGCTTTGTAGCCTATTGAAGGCAGTAAACTAAGTAACTTGAGAATGGGCACTTGCCACACCTGTTAATCCCAAAGATTAGAAATGTCAGTAATGTGGGATATAGTGCAATTATCAAAAACACATGGTAAAGTCAAATTAAACAGAATGACAAATCAAAAGAAATTAGGTACTTACCTGTAACTCCAGTTCTCAAACATTCATATCTTTTATTAATTCACATGCTTGAATCAATCCCAGTCGTCAGGACGGCAATCCCCAGTAAATTAGCATAGCAGTAAACAGTGTAAAGATATACAGCATACAGTGCTAAAAGGCCATGGGCCTTAAACAACAGTTTTTTGAGCAGCCTATCCATTTCATTTGAAAGAACCCAAACTTCGGCCAGAGAGGTGGAAGCTTAAGCTCTCCTCCTCCCCTTTGAGGCTTCCACAGCTCAGATTTCAAAGCGCAAGTGTAAGCAATAAAATACAATAAGCCTCTGACTGGGTATGAGGGAGGATCACATGTGAATATATAAAAGATGTCAAAGTTGGGGAACTAATCTCCTCCAACATTTGATCCTTTCTATATTTTCACATGCTTGAATCAGAACAGCAAGCAGAACACATTATAAAATACAACAAAGTGGGAAACAGGCTCCCCGTTAAATAAACATGTTTCTCAGAACTGCCTGTCCCACTGCAGCGCTAGTGTCTGCGTCCATGTCTAGGCAGTAGTGCTTTTTGAACGTACGTCCGCTCCTCCAAATGGCTGCACAGCAAATGTCATTCAAGGGTACCCCCCCAGCATAGAGTGCCACAGTTAAAGCCATGTCCCTGGTGGAATGCACCTCCTTTTCAATGGAGGGGGTCCTTGGCTTTGGTAGGACAGAAAGCCATGCAGGCTGACAGCCAATGAGCTATCCACTGTTTGGACACAGATCTTTTTGTGGTTGACTAAACAACACAAAGATAGAACTTGAGACACCTACGTACCAAGTCCAAGGAATGTTTCTGCTGCTGAAGATGGGTTTAAAAAGAAAGACTTAAGAATGACAGGTTCATTTAGGTGAATGTCAGATGGAACCTTTGGAATTAATTTTGGAATAATTCTGAGAATTACCCTGTCCTTCATGAACCAAAAAAAAGGTTCTCTGATGAAGAATGCTTGAATCTGTCCCACTATTCTGGCGGATGTTTTTTTATTTTTTTTTAAATAACCAATTTTTATTTATTTTATTTGACGTAACAGCTGTCACACCATAGAACTGATACAGCTTTACATGCAACTGCTCCCCCGGCATATCCAGCTTCCTCCAACATACAGTACAAGTGAGACTCTCGTCAATGATGCATATGTATAACAGAATCACAGCTCCTCTTCCACATCGGCCCCTTGACCACCTGTCCATTCTGACCAGATTTTAGTATGCTTCCGCAAGCATCGCCTTGCCTCGTATATGGGTTTCTCCATCTGGGCGCACCAGTCCACTCCCCTCCTCCATTTCAAAAACATCAGGGGAATGCTCGCTGACCAATGTCTTGCTTTGCAACCATAAGGGCCGTCCCCACCAATTGTCTATCCGCTAGGTAACCTCCCATCCCCTCCATCACTCCCAGTATAACCATTTTTGGAGACATCTCCAAGGTCTCCCCAACCCCATGGAGAGTTCTGTTAACACTTGTTCCAAGTAGTGTGCAATAATTGGACAAGACCAGGCCATATGAAAGAAGACCTTTGGGGAGCCATCACAGGGTCCACTTCGGTCATGGGCCGGAGCCCAGCATGGTGCAATCGAATCGGGGTTAGGTATGCACAGTGCAAGTAGTATGTACCAGTCGTAGTTTAGCCGAGATGGCAGTCATTCGTGGCGCAATTAAAGCATATCTCCAGACATCTTCATCCGTTGGTCCCACCCAAGCTTCCCAACTAGATCTCAGGGGGCAGAGTGTCTCAGATGCGTTTAAGACAACTGAACAATATTTCCTCCTTTGTCTAATGCCCCCCATCAGCACCTTTGCCTCCATGAGAACTGAACTCCAGAACTGAAATAGCCTTGGGTATGTGGGATTTCAGTGCATGTCCCAATTGTAAATAGTTAGGGAACTGTGTGTGTGACATCGAGTACCTTTGTTGGCGTTCCTGGAAGGATTGAATACGGCCCACGTCCACACATCACCAAGCTCAGTTATGCCAATCGCATCCCATCTTGAAAACCCCTCTAATGCACTAGCCTCTCCCAACCAGGTCCCTCTCCACAGCGGAGTCTGATATGTAAACTCCTTCCACCACCCAGTGTGCCGATGTGTCTCCCTACATCCCACAAACACCATTCTGGTAACCTCTGTAATGTTTTGTGATATCAGGCCACCCTACAGAAGATCCATAATGCGGGAAAAACCCAGACTTGAGAGTTCCAGCCGATAGGCCGGGTCTGCCCAACCCCCCATAAGCCAGTCGTGGAGCAAGAGGACGTGAGAAGCTAGATAATAGTAGTGTATGTTGGACTTCCCCAACCCTCCTACGTAGGTGCTTCGCTGGCATATCTTCTTACCAAGGCGTCTTCTTTGGTTCTGCCAGAGGAAGGCAGTGGCCATAGCGTATAACTCTCTGAACCACTAGGATGATAGCTGTATTGGTAAGTTTTGGAGAAGGTAGAGAAAGCGTGGCAAGACCAGCATCTTGAATAGGGCAATGGACCACCAGGATACTTAGGGGTAGTGTGTTCCATTTCTTCAAGTCTGCTTTGATTTTATGAACAAGCGGCGTGATGTTTAACGCCCACATAAGGGATGGTCCAGTGCTATTTTAATTCCCAAATAAGTGAAACTTAGTCTCCTTATGGGTAACTCAGATTGCCAATCAATTGCCTCCCAGGATCCAGTTAACGGAACCAAAAGAGATTTATTTGGATTAATCACCAATCCGGACGCTTTTGCAAACAAATGCAAGAGATAAAGCCATCTGGGCGCAATCCCTTTCAGGGTGGACAGATACAACAGCACATCATCTGCGTACATTGCTACACGGTCCGGCTCCTCCTGAGGCTAGCACCAGCCTGTCACCAGCGGGTCCTCTTGGAGAATGTACGTTAATGGTTCAATGAGCAAGGGCCCCAACCCCGTATTGTGGCTTTTCCAGCCTCCCAAAGCAGCACGTTCGTGCTCACCATCCCATCATTGAGCTTGAAGTAGTGAACAATCTCTTCTTTCAAGTTCGCAGCATATTCCCCATTTTAGAGAAGCTAGGCACTGAGGTGGCACATGGGGCGCTGCGTCAGAACAGTTGAACCAATGTTCGGAAGAACCAAAGCGTAATGTGATATGCCCGAGCCAGTATCTGAACTTGCCTAACCTTGGGTAAATCTGTCGCTGGCACAAAGCCCATGTCTTTGCGCGCTTGTGAATGATGCGCTGCGGACGTATGGGTAAATTGCTTGGAGTGTGGGTTCCAAGTATGCCACACCTTGCACAAACCCAAGTTTGACACCCATTGTCTCAGGGGCGCTGAGCGTCGACTTCTAACCTCTGAGGCTACACGGGTGGTGTCCACCGCTGGGTCCAAAACCGCGTACACGTCATTCCTAAAGACTGCGCACCCAGGAGGCATCTGAGCCACCACCGCCATCAACTCATCCTGAGAGCGATTAAAGGTCATGGGAGCTGCATAAATGCACATCAGGTTCAAGGGGCGTCACCCCTCCATACCTGCTAGCGCTATATATATCTGCCATGTGGGTCCAGTCATGTTTGATGTACCACCATAGAAAATCCCCTGCACAGCAGTATTGGGAGCCGCACGAGTCCTGCATGGTAGACCCGGTCAAATCCATTACAGGCCAGGAAGGGACAAGTCTCTCTTATAGAAACAGAATGGATTGATGAAGCCCTTGCATCTGACGGAGTACTGCTATTCGCTTAATTTTATCCAGTAACCATTCATATTCCAGGATACCGCTATAAAAGTATCCATGGGAGGAGTCTGTCTGATCTACCAACTGGGTCCATGGTCCATCCCAGACCTCAATCCCATCATAGATATCATTCCCCACTGGACTACCCGGGATTCCGTCAGACAGCTTTGAACAGTTCTGTCTGTGTGACACTGCAAACAGGAAAACATCATCAGTACGACGACAAACGTATTCAAATACTCCCCAACATTTCCCAACCTCCCCCCACCCTATATTTCCCCTCCCAAACAGAAGAAGCATCTGTTGCCCCATTTATTGCCCCAACCAGCAACTAAAGCAAACTTAACGTGGAGTGGTGGACCCCTCCATGTGCTAGGGTTAGATTATCACCTGTTCAGCCAGTACAGAGTTAATTGCTTTGATACCACTTATTTACACTAGTGGTGACTGGCTCAGTCTCTCTGCTTGCAGTTGTAGCTCCTTCTCGTGGGTTTGGTGACATATTTATGCGCTGTGTCGACTGTGGCGCCAGGTTGTTCAAGCTCGGTGAGTGGAATGCAGGGCCAACCTTTGTCAGCCGAATACGGGATCTCTTAAGTCAACCGGGCCTCTAGTCCTGGGGTCTGTTTGAACATGTTGTGAACTGCTCGAGTGAGGCAGTTGGACTTACGCTCCGCTGCAGGTGACGTTCCTCCGTCACCCATTCCCATGCTGCTTTAGGAGTCTCAAAGAAGCGTGCTTTAATACCATGCAGCACCTTGAGCCGGGGGGAAATATAAGCATGTAGGTGACTTGGAGCACCCTTAACTTTTGCTTGAATGACTCGGAGCGCCGGCGTGACTGCACCACAGTTTAATCTAGGGAGATCAACATCTTTGAATTTTGGTGCCTGAGTTCAGCTTGGTGGTGAGCTTCTTGCAGGATACAGTCTCAGAAATTGAAAAAAACATGCTAATTTGGCTTTAGGCGACGCTCCGGGACAGGGCCTAGACGACAGGGCCCTGTGGGCGCGCTCTACAGAGAACCATGGAGTCAGTTTGTCTACTTGCATCCACAACTTCAGCCAGGCCTCTAGGAAGTCCGCCGTCCGAAACCCTTTTGTCCTTTCGGGGAAGCCCACAAATCTCAAATTGTTGTGCTGTGACGGTTTTCTGCATCCTCAGCACGTTGTTGAAGTTTGTGTTTTCTGGTGAGGAGGTGGTATTACTTTAGTTTTCAACTTCACTACTTTATCTTCCACCACTGACACACTGTTCTTCGTTTTTGTTACATGGGCAATCGCGCCTTTCAAATCCTTACGAAGTAAGGTCATATCAATCCGTATTTCACCTATCTTGCTCTCTACAGCTGCCTGGGAGGTATGGATTGCATGTAGGGTTTTGTCTTTGTCCCCAGCACCAGCCGCAGAGAGTTCCTTATCGGTGTCTCCATGAGCACCCCCTGGAGTAGTATATTTGTCAATGCATGGCTGGGAGGGTGGCAACTACGGTTGTTTATCTTTCCCCATCGCAAACCCACTACCAGGTCCTGGTATGGCATTCCGTCCAGTGTTCCTGATGCCACACAACCCACTAGAGGTCTGCGCCATTCCCACGATCGGGTCACAGTCATCCCAGGAACTCGCTTGGAGATGGAGCCTGTCTGAAGAATATTCTACTCTATTCTTGGCTAAATTTAACAAATATGGAAGGGTCTTAATAGGTTTTATTTGAAGTGGATGATGACAATTATTTCAGCACCAGACACAGAAACGCTTGAATTTAGGTTTTAGACCTTATTAATCACTGAATCTCAAGCCTGCACCAGAACAGGTTTACATTTTTGCAGTCATTCTAAGTGGCCAAATTCTATGTGGTCAGGAAACACGCTGTCAAATTCAGCAACGTTGGGTCATGGTTGAGACGCCATGCTGTCTTAAAAGTATCCTGGTATACGCCTTCAGAGTAATGGCTGGACGTGCTGATGACTGCAGTGGTTCCCTGCACCAATACTGGGGAGGCTACGCAGGTGCAATGAGAATCGGAGTGCAATGGCCTAATTTCAACTTCCTCAATACCCTGGGGATCAGGGGAAAAGGAAGAAAGGCTAAGGCAATTATCTTGGGCCAACTGATCAAAGAGCATTGCTTAGCCCTGGATGCCAAAGCCTGGTTGCAATGCACAAGCAGTTCCAGTTGTTTAGAGTGGCAAACAGATCGACTGTGGAGCTAAACCACTGATTAAAAATGTAATAGACTGAATGCATCCATCTCATCGTTCTGGCGGTCTGGCAGAGGTGCCAAAGAAAAGTCTAACGCTGATCTGAGTCTAAAAGGGAGTGCCTTGAACTGGTAGTGCTCCCTGCTACTGAAAATCAAATGTATTTTCTGTGTTTTCAATGAATCGGTATGCAGAAGTATGTGTCCTGGAGGTCCAGGGAGTTCATAAAATCCCCTTCCTGCATCATCAGGAGGATGTCTCATAAAGCAATCAAACAAAATGACTGTTTCTTTAGAAACATATTCACCTGCCTCAAAGCCAATATTGGTCTCCATTGACCCGTCTTCTTTTGGTTTAGGAAGCACCTGGAACACAATCCCTGGTTTCTGTGCAATCTGGGAACAAACAGTATGGCTCTTGATAAGAAGCATGAGAATTTACATTTGAAGCTCAAATGAAAACGATTTACAAATTGATTAAATCCTCCTCTGAAATTTTGTGCTTTTCTGGAGTCACAAAAGCTAAACATACCAAATTTACGAGATGGCAAAAGTCCTAATGTGTTTGGGCTATCGGTTTTAAGATCTTGCAAAGCCTCATCTACACGTTTGCCAAAAAGTGAGGCCATCAAGAGGTATATTCAGAATCCTGGATTAGATATCAGTAGGACTGTAGACTAACTAGCCTTGACTTTAATACAATACATCCTGTCAGTTGGCAAAACCCTGCGTTTGAGACATCCTTTACTGGGTCAATAATGAAAGACGTAAGCTCCCCGTTCATCTAGTATAGCTCTTGCTGCTTCCCACTTATCTTCAGGAATAAGTTCTAGTAATGTAGTAATGAAGCAATGATATGCCAAGTCTCGTGATCAAAATAACCCAGAATTGCCAGGGCATTGGCTGCCTTAATTGAGGGTGCGGTCATTGATGAAATTCCTCAGCCCAGATTATCAATAAATTTGCGGTCCTTGTCTGGTTGACTATAGGATGATGTTAATGGGGTCTTGGTTTTCCTCTGAGCTGCCGAAAAAATGACCGAATCAGATTTTTTGTGACCAGTGAGACAAGCCAAAGCAGAATCGGAAGCCTTATACTTTTTCTCCAGACGAGTGATCAACACTGGAACTGTAGCCACTGTCTAAATTTCAAAACTTCTGACCAGGCATAATCATGAATGGGTATGGACTCAACAGATTTCTTAGGTTGCTCTTTAAAGTCATAAGGAAAATATGATTGATCTACAGATGTCATTGGTAGGTTGAATTTCTTGGTAGCTCTTTTTACAAAGGAATGACATTTAGAGATATCTGTAGAATACTGTCGATTCAGCCATCATCATTTCCACTTGGGACAATGAATTACCATCCGCTATCATCTTGTGCTCCATCGTCTTGTGGAATTTCACCTTCCTACTCATCATACCAAAATATACAGAACCATTAGAGCTAACCTCATTCATGCCTCTCTGTGACCAGATCTGGAAAATGGTTCTCTTGCTGGTAGTGGAGGAGGTAGTAGCGACGGTTTTTGAGGAGGCAACGCCGGTAAAAAAGTAGATGAAGGAGGTGTCAGAATAGATGTGGCAGGTAACACCATTTTAGGATTATCAGCCAGTTGGTGTGGAATAATTTACTGAAAGTATCAATAATCTGTTGGAACTATGAAAAAAGGCCATCGGTACTTGAACCACATCTGGTTCCTTATAATGTCTTGGTGTTTTCTCTCTCACACCGATTTGAGTAGTTTGAGACTCCTAATCTTGCTGATGAACATATTTGTTCTGTCACTCATCATTATTTGTTTCTTCTCCAAAATCTGGGACATACCTTACATCCAATTGTGTTGGACTGTAAGCTATCATGGAGCCATAATCACTAGCCTCCTCTTCTTGGTATGATTGCCTTATTTTGAGGTGGTGGTAAATTTGACATCTTTAGTGGTGAAAAAACATCTCCTCCTAAGTATACTGCTAGTCAACCGTATTGTCATCAACAGTATTACAGTCAATGACGACGTCATCTGAAACGTCGCTGATATGGTCATCTTCAGCGATATAGTCGATAGTATTGTTATCAACGGGAAGGTTCCTTTTAACTTAAATCTTTTGAGGATTTCTTCTTTATTTCTGGTTAATCTCCCTGTATATGCCTAGAGGCATCCTCATCCTGAAAATTACCAGAATGGGTGACTGCAAGCACTGTACCAAATAAATTATGTTCAGGAAACTGTACAAGTCTCCTCTTGTGAGCTGCCTTCGTGGGTGTACATGGAGGAGCACTTTTCACAGAATCCTTCCCTTAAGGGGGGGTATCTCCTTTAGAAGGAGGAAAATTCTCTTTATCCATAAGGAATAATGCAAACCTCCTTTTTGTGTCCTTAAGTGTTTTAGTTGTAAAAGTCTTACAAATAGTGCACTGTGATGCTTTCTGAATTGGATAAAGGCAATAAACGCACTGGGAATACAGGTCATCTGTGTAAATCTTCTTGTTATTAGAAGACGACCAGCGTTTAAATACAGACTTCTTTCTGTCAGCCATAGTGACACCTGGAGACAGTTGGTTGTCATCTCCCTGGTCCAGGAAATGTAATATTCTTCCCTAAAACCAACTCACAGGGACTCAGTGTTAAAGATAGGGCAGGTTCAAACTCAAGGCGGACCAAAATAGCAACACTTTAAGGTTCACTGAAGGGTCAGATCAGAGCCCTGCCAGGGGACTAACTCACATTAGATGTGTGGTAGAAATCTGAATCTATGGTGGCTTCGATGGAGAGTAGGAGAATTAAAGGTTCCACCTCAATGGCTTAAGTTTGGGTTCTTTCAAACGAGGTGGATGTGTTACTAAAGACACTGTATTGTTTCAGGCCTCTGGCCTTTTTTACACTGTAAGCTATATATATTTACACTGTGTACTGATATGTTAATGTGCTGGGGATTCCCAGTCAGACGAACAAGGACTGATTCAAGCTTAGGAATATGCAAAAGATCAATGCTGGAGAAGGTAGTTCAGGACTTACTTCCATGTAACACAGATCTAAGCTTTCATGTCAGAGTGGGGGACTTCAATCCCTTTCTATTTCAAAATCAGTAGACTTCCTGCAAATGAGTAAATTATAAATATGGAGAACAGTACAGCAACCAAAACACATTTACAAATAATCAATAAATTAAATGTACAAATCTTCCTTAAACCCTCATAATGAAAACGGCCTGTAACATATATTAAGCAATGGCTCAAAAGGTATTATGATGTAGTAGGAGTTTTTCCTGAGCGGCAGAAGTATCACTGAATTGATCACTGGGAATCTCATATAGAGCACTATATATAAAAAAAAATAACCCAAAGTAAGACAGGTCTTGTTCTAGGGTCTACAACTTTTCAGGCGTTATGGTACTTGCAAGAGTTGCAGTTTGACAGAAGAGTACAGAAAATGAAGAAAAGGTCAGATGTGAGACATAAGCCATAGCCTTTTGTAATGACATTCAGGAGAATGCAAATTTATAACGATTAGGATATTACCACTTTCTAACTTTTGTAAAGATGAATTCAGAATATGGTACACTCCAATATGAGCTTTTTTTGTATGTATGCAAATATTAGATTTTTCTTTTTGTTTGTGTAATTTAAGGGAATGAGTTTTATGGCATTCTTGAAATATAAGCTGTGCGCATGTGTGGTGCAAATTATTTATGGCAAAGGGTAGAACATATAATTGTGTGGAAAGCAAGTAAGAAAATAAGTTACTTACCTGTAACTGTAGTTCTCCAGTATTGGAACTTTCATAGATTCACATGCTTGAATCATTCCCCGTCGTCAAGATGGGAGCCCCCGGTATAAATTTCACAAGTAGTGTTAAAATATATTAACAAAAAAAGGCCCTAGGCCTCTTCACTTCAACAGTCTATCAGAGTCATTTTAGGAAAAGGACCAAACTTGAGCATCCACCAATCAGACGACACCACCCTCTAGAATCCTCCTGAGAGAAGCTCCAGCACCTCAGATTTTCCAAGCACAAGTGAGTTAAAGATAGGAAAAGAGAGAGAGACAAAAAGGTGAAAGTGAGCTTCTCCGGGGAGGTGGGTGGGTAGCATGTGAATCTACGAAAGATTCCAATACTGGAGAACTACAGTTACAGGTAAGTAACTTATTTTCTTACTCCAGTATTGGAACTTTCATAGATTCACATGCTTGAATCAGAGTAGAGAGCAGTACTTATGCACATTGTACCATTGTAACCATATATGATACAAAACATGCGCATATATAAAACATAAGTATATACATGTATATAAATCTATATAACTATATACCTATATTAAGAAGTACTTCAAAGAACATATGGGATGTGAATACTATCATTAATTATGTCCACTTTTCTCTATGTTACAGTGTTCTCTTTTTTTTTATCATAACTCTGTAAACGAAAATAAGGGATATAAACAATGTGCATACCTGTTCTAGGATGGAGGGATGGAAAAGAAATGGCTCACCTTCACCTGAAGAGATTCCTGAGAACTGCTTGACCCACTGTTACCTCTCCCTGAGATAGAGATTCCAAGCAGTAGTGCTCTGTGAATGTATGACAGCTCTTCCATGTTGCTGCCCTACAAATGTCTTAGAGGGAAACTCCCGCGAACAGCACTGCTGACGAAGAGACTGCCCTTGTAGAATGAGCATGTACAGATGAGTGCAGAGGTTTACCCACTGCTTAATGGCAGAAACGAATGGCTGAGGCGATCCATCTGGAAATACTCTGCTTGGACAGTGGTTGGCCTTTTCTAGGTGCACTGTATGCTACGAATAGCTGATTTGTGCGTTGAAAAGATTTAGTTCTGTCCAAATAGAATTGAACACATCTTTTAACGTCTAAGGAGTGTAATGCCCTCTCCACCGGAGTAGAAGGATGAGGAAAAAAGGATTTGAAGATTAACGGCTCATTGATGTGAAAGTCTGAAGGAACCTTTGGGATGAAATGCGGATTAGTCCGCAGCAGCAGTCTGTCTCGTTTAAACTGCAAGAATGGCTCTTGAATAGAGAGGGCCTGCACTTCGCTGACACATCTGGCTGATGTGAGAGCCACAAATAAAGCAACCTTCCACGAAAGGAATTCGAGAGAGGCACGATGGATTGGCTCAAACTGATGCTTCATCAGCTGCGCTAAGACAATATTTAGGTTCCACGAAGGAGGTGGTGGTCTGAATGGAGGGAAAACCCTGAAAAGCCCTTTCAAAAACCTCTTGATCAGACGAGAGGAGGTGAAGCATCCGAACCTCTGTATGCTGCTATTGCCGCTAGATGTACTTTAATGGAAGAATGTGCCAAGCCTGCTTGAGCTAATAAGTATGGCAATATTTGCTCTGGCGGTGAAGACAGTGGGTCAACCTGCAGCTGATGACACCAGACACAAAAACGTTTCCATTTGCAAGAATATGCCTTATTAGTGCTATCCGCTCTAGCTTTGGACAAGATATCCCTACACTCCTGTGGAATGTTCAGATGTGCGAACTCCCTGTGCCCAGGAGCCATGCTGACAAACGCATCGACTGCGGATCCGGGTGCCATACTAGCCCTTTGCCCATTGTTAACAATTGTGGAAACGGTTTCAGCAGAATGTGAGGTTTGATTGACAGAAGAAGGATTTCCGCAAACCAGTGTCAACGCAGCCAATACGGGGCTATTAATATTAGAGTGCACAGCTCTGCCTTCATCTTCGTGAGGACTCTTGGGATCAATGGAACTGGAGGAAAGGCGTAAGCAAAGATGTCTGACCAGACTATCGAAAACGCATTCCCCCAAGATCCCTTTTGGTGATGCCAACTTGCGAAGAACTGGCATTTGGCGTTGTTTTTGTTGCAAACAGGTCTATTGTTGGTGTTCCCCACTGGGAAAAGATGTAGTCCAGTACCGACTGGTCCAACTCCCACTCGTGGAAACTTGATTTTTGCCTGCTGAGTGCATCCGCTGTCTTGTTCTCTATTCCCAGCAAATACACAGCTGAGAGCATGATGCCCTGCTGTGAGTCCCAATTCCAAATTCTCTGGGCTTCTCTGGAGAGAGTGAGAGATCTTGTGCCTCCTTGTTTGTTAAGGTAATGCATCGTACGTGCGATCCTGAGATTTTCGGGAGAAAGGCCTTTAAAGCAAGGTACACTGCTCTGAGCTCTAGCCAATTGATATGCATCGCTGTCAATTGCGGTGGACACTTGCCAATTACTTGAAGATTCTGTAGCACGGCTCCCCAGCCTTCAGGAGATGCGTCCGTAGTGATGGTCCACGGAGCCGGATGATGTAGGAACAAAAGGCCTATTGATAGATGATGCCTTTGAGACCACCATGTCAATGCTCTGAGTATTGCTGGGGTTATGTGTATCTGATCCTCAAAGCTTTCTGAAACCTGGAGCCATGGACAATTTAGTTGCTCCTGTAACGGGCGCATCTTTAGTCGGCGTAGAGGAACTAGAGGAATGCATGACAACATCATGCCCAACAGAAACTTGAATACGCGGACAGAAACACAGTTTCTTTTTTGTATAGATCTTGTCAGTAACCTTAGTTGCCTGTCTAATGTGGGACATGCCATGGTGAATTGCGTGTCCAGGTTTGCCCCTAAGAAAGTGATACTGCGTGCTGGCAGAGGTTTGGACTTCTCCCAGTTGATGGTGAGTCCCAGATTGGTTAGTAAGGAAACGCACTTTCTTGTTGATTTGCGCGCTCCTGCGTAGGTATTTGCTTTTATCAGCCAATCGTCTAAATACGGAAACATTTGTTGTTTCCTCCTTCTGAGGAAGGCTGCGATTGGTGCTAGACATTTGGTAAATATTCTGGGAGCTGATTCTAGGCCGAAGGGAAGGACACGAAATTGAAAATGGCTGCCAGCTACGGCGAATCTCAGATAATTTCTGTGGGCAGGGTGGATGGGAATGTGGAAGTATCCGTCTTTCAGGTCTAGTGTAGACATGAAATCTCCCTGGTTGAGGCACAGGAGGACATCTTGTAGGCTGATCATAGGGAATGATTGCTTTTTTAAGTAGGTGTTCAGTTCCCATAAGTCGAGGATCGGCCTCCAATCTTCCCACTTTTTTCAAATGAGGAAGAACCTGGAATAAAATCCTCGTCCCTGCTGTGCTTGAGGTACCTTCTCTATAGCTCCTTTGAGAAGCATTTTGTTGATCTCCTTCTTGAGTTGTTGTGAGTATCTTGAAGGAGTCCTGCGAGGAGGATTGGAGGGAGGCAGTTGGGTGAATTCTAGAGTGTGGCCCCATTTCACTAATTGGAGGATCCACTTGTCTGATGTGATGATTTGCCATTGTTTGAGGAATAGGGATATCCTTCCACCTAAAACCAAAGGAGGAGAGTTGGATGTAGCAGGCGCCTCTGATGCATCAGGCTCTCCGAGCCGAGTCTTTAGCCGGGCAAGTTGAGAGTCCTCCACCACCAGATCTACCGTAAGCCGGTTGCGGCGGCTGCCTCTGAGGGTAGTACTGACGGTACTGTTGAGAAGAGGAAGGATAGGTGGAATATCTGTACTGCTGATATTCTCCTCTGTATGAGGGTTGGCCACGCCCTCTAGCATGAAAGGAGGGCTTTTGATATTGTAGGGTCCCTAATGACTTTGCAGTGTCTGTTTCCGATTTAATGGATTGCAAAGCCTCATCGATGTGTTTTCCAAATAACGCCTGGCCATCAAAAGGTAAGTCCAGAATTTTGTTCTGCACCTCAGGATGGAAAGAGGTAGCCTTAAGCCAACCTTGTCTTCTAAGAACAGCTGCCCCGGCGAGCTGTCGAAATGCAGTGGTTGCTATGTCCATTGCACAGTCAATAAGTTCTGCTGATGTGCGTTGACCCTCCTGCAAAGTCTTGTTTGCGTCTGATTTTCCATCTTCCGGCAACTGGCTAATATATGGGGCCATATCCGCCCACAGCTGCCTGTCAAACCTAGCCAATACAGCTAATGAGTTGCCAGCTCTTACCACTAGGCTAGACATAGAAGAAAACCTTTTCCCGATATTATCTATTCGCCTACTCCCCTTGTCTGGGGGTGCGGAAATCGGGGCAGAAGGATTTTTGGACTTTCTCTGTGCCGCTTGAGCCACCACTGAGTCCGGGTGAGGGTGTCCAGTTTGACATGCTGGTGCATCGTCCGGTGCCTTGTACTTTTTGTCTAAACGAGGCAGTACTGCTGTGACTGTAGCAGGATTGTGCATGACCTTTAGACCTTCTTCCCACAGATAGCTAACCATCGGAATAGAGCGTAAGGATTTTTGGAAAGGCTGTTTAAAGTCATAGAGAAAACAGTCTGTTTGCTTAGATGGCATTGGCAAAGCAAAACAATTGGCAGCTCTTTCTAGGAGATTGTGACATCCTCCGATGTCGTCTGGTGGGGACTCCACCTTTGATTGAGAAGGAGGAGCAGGGATGATGTATTCATTCCACTCGGAATGAGTGTCCAGGAGCTCCCCTTCTTCATGATCTCCCTCTGACATGTCTGTATCCTGAGGAAGTGTCATATCCAGAGTAGCCACGTTCGTGAGAGATAAAGAAGCTGGTCTCTGACTTGGAGTGGTAACCCCAGAGACGGGCGACGGAGGAGGTTGCTCCCCTTGAGGAGGAAAACGCCTGCTGTAATCAGCTAACATTGCTCTGAGGTCAGACAATAAGGAGGATGGAATATATGCCCCTTGTTGGTATTGCTGTTCTTCTCCATAAATTTGAGGGTCATAGGATTCATCATATTCATCCTCTTCTTGATATTTCACGTTCAATTGGGATGGAGTATGGGCTGCTCCGAATGGCTCCTTGTCGTATAAGTCTTCATCTCCCTCTAATAGGTGTACTGGGATAAGGGAGGTTACCTTACTAGGTGAGGTATGTTTTGGCGTTAGTTTTTCCGGAGTTTTTTGGTGTTTCTCTCGTCGACGATGTTGTCGATGGCGCATACATGGCCTTCGTCGGCGGCGGTGTCTTAGACGCTGAACGCATGGAGATCTTGATGGAAGAAAGCCTCACCGACGAGTCTACCGTCGACGAGGTCGTCAACGACAGTAGAGCTCATACTGTCATAAGCGCCGTCGATGATGATGATGTGTAGACGTTCGTCAACGATGACGTTGTCGATGCAGTTCTCGTTGACCGTGGGGTACCCGTCATCGACGTCGTCGTCGGAGCTGTCGTTGACGGTGAAAATGTAGAAGTCGTTGTCGCCGTCGGAAAAACACTCACCGACTGTGCTTTTTTCGCAGAAACAGAGGATGGTTTCTTAAAAGGCACAGATGGGACAGAGGAGGATTTTTTGTGCCTCTCTGAGCTGCTAGTATGACCTCTCTCCCCTTTGCTGGAAGATTTCTGAGGAGAAGAAGATGGGCTGCGGCCCTTGTAAGACCCTGAAGCAGTCTTTTTGTGGGATTTCCTGGAGTGTTGTGAGGGGGATCTTGTGTCTGATCTCGCCCTCTTTGATGACCTTTTAGATGTTGAAGAGTCATCCCTCTCAGAGTCATCCCTCTCAGAGTCAGAAACTGGATTTTCCCTGTATTTTAGTTTCTGCAGCCATATCAATAATCTGCCTTCCCTATCCTTTAAAGTCTTAGAGGAAAAGGTACAACAAACCTTACAGTCCTTGGCTGAATGGTCTGGGTAAAGGCAGTAAATGCAATCTTGGTGAGGGTCTTCAGAATGAAGTCTTTTCTTTCCACAAGTTTTGCAATTCCTGAAAAGACCCTTCTTCCTCTTATCAGACATGTTAAAGATAGTTTTCCAATCAGGTCAGATAAGTTTTTCTGAGAGAAAATGTTGTTGAAAAGGTGTGAAGAAAGAGCAGATCTCTGAGGAGACTCCCTAGCACGACGTGCGGTAGAAAATCTGAGGTGCTAGAGCTTCTCTCAGGAGGATTCTACAGGGTGGTGTCGCCTGATTGGTCCTTTTCCTAAAATGACTCTGATAGACTGTTGAAGTGAAGAGGCCTAGGGCCTTTTTTTGTTAATATATTTTAACACTACTTGTGAAATTTATACCGGGGGCTCCCATCTTGACGACGGGGAATAATTCAAGCATGTGAATCTATGAAAGTTCCAATACTGGAGTAAACATTTTTACATACATAAAATGTAGCATTTCTAAAATTAGAAGCAGTATGTCTTCAATTAGGACAGAAAGTGAACATGTGAATTATATTGAACTATATTGTGGCATAATGGTGTGTTTCTTATAATGGCCTATGCATGAAAATATGTAGGCGGTGTACTAAGCTGAAAAAAATAAGGAAGGGTCCAGATTAGTCTCAATGTGTCAGGTAGCAAAGGGGACAGACACTGAAGGATAGAGGCTGGAGACTGAATGATGAAAGAAATAGAAATTTATAATGAGAGAGACAGGAAAAATGAGGAAAGAGATTATATTTAGCATTAAGCTATTTGCTTGAAAACAGAATAAAAATGTGTCACAATTAACATTTTTTATAAAAACAAATCTTCAAGGGGATTTCTTCCAGGATGAAGAGCGGAGTGGACGCGTGTGCATTTCTGACTCTTATGAAGACATTATGAAGTGAGATGGATGTCTTTTGAGAGGCCTGGATTTGTTTAGAGTTGGGACAGGACATACGTCACAGACTTAAAACCGATTATTTTTGTTGATGTTGATAAGAAGTGTGAGTGGGAACAGAACCAGGAGAGGGCTAATGCAGTGGTCCTCAAGTCCTTACCCTGGCAAGTTAAACGGTCAATCTATGGAAAGACATTTTAGGCTCGGACTCTCAGACTTTCTGTGTGCAACAGGAAGGCAGAACCTGGGCAGACACCCACGTGCTTATAGTAACAGAAGAGCTGAAAGCAGACAAACAACAGCTCAAGATAAGATAGCAACCGTATCAATGTATGCACACTGCACACTTTTAGACAATAGTCAATAAAATAAAAAATAAAACATGTAAGATATTCTATTTTGATTTACTAAAGGTGTGGCCCTTACCGTGATGATGGAACAGCCTTTGGAACCTGGGACATTTCATCTTTGTAGCCAAACGAAATAACTGCATATGGACACACATGTCTTGGCCTTCGTCTAATCTCATCAAAGCCATACTCATACAGATAATACTGTAATTAAGGTGAGAAAGATGGCAACATTAGCTACATCTGAAGCTACACTAAGAACAGAATAATTTCATAATGCTTGTGAGCATAATCTCACTAAGATGAAACAAATTACAAAAGTTAGTGATGTATCTTGTTGTAGGTATGTGTTTCGATAGTAAAATGGCTGTATAAAAGTATTCCCCCTGGGAAGGATACTTGCTACTCTACAATAAGCTGTAAAACAAAAGTTAGAGATATTTAACCTTTTCTGTTTTTAGCATGTGCCTGCTCTACATCCACATTGTAGGAATTGATAGTACAGCAATACTCTCACCATCCCTAAGGAGGTGTTTTGTGAAGCTGGGAAAGAAGGGTAAGAAAATAAGTTACTTACCTGTAACTGTAGTTCTTGAGTATTGTAATCTTTCATAGATTCACATGCTTGAATCCTTCCCTGTCATCGAGATGGGAGCCCCAGGTACATTAAAACAGCAATATATAAGCTACTGCAATGAAAAAAGGCCTAAAGGCTTTCACTTTAGTAGCCTATCTTTATCTCTATGAGTAAAAAGGACCAAAGCAAGCCCCAGCCAATCAGGCTTCCCCTCCCTCTAGAACCCTCCTGAGATAAGCTCCATTCCCTCAGATGTTCTCAAGCACGAGTGTCAGAGTATCTGAAGAAAAACAGGAAACGGTGAGCTTCCCAGGGGAGGAGGGAGGGTCGCATATAAATCTATGGAAGATTCCAATACTGGAGAACTACAGTTACAGGTAAGTAACTTACTTTCTTACTCCAGTATTGGAACTTTCATAGATTCACATGCTTGAATTAGAATAGCAAGCAGTAATGGGGCACATTGTATAGTATCAATCCATACCTGTACATAAACTTATATACATAAAGTCCTGGAACTTATATATATTAGCAGAATCATTGAAGAAAAAGATCATGTATGTAAGATACAATATTAAACCAGCAATAAATATGATAAAAGAATGTCACCTTGACTAGAAAAATAAGAAATATCACAACCTTAAAAGGAAGAGACAATCCTATACAATGTGCGCGAAGAAAACTGGGCTGGCGGGAAAAGGGAATAAAGAAATACAACAGCTCACCGTTACTGGAAAATATGTCGTAAAACAGCTTGTCCTACTGCCATATCACCTTGCTGAGTTTCTTCTAAACAGTAATGTTTCGCAAAAGTATGCGTTGACTTCCATGTGGCTGCCCTGCAGATGTCCTGGATGGGCATGGCTGCAAAAAGCGCCATGGATGCAGCCATTTTCCTTGTTGAATGTGCAAACGCTGGATTCTGTAAGGGTTTTCCTGCCGCTGCATGACAATAGTTAATCGCAGAGGCTATCCACCTTGCAATCCCCTGCTTGGATAATGCTCGGCCTTTACGCGGCCACTAAATGCCACAAAAAGCTGATTTGATTGTTTAAATTGCTTAGTTCTATCAAGATAAAACCTCAGGCACTTCTGAACTTCCAATGAATGCAGAGCTTACTCTGCTGGCGTCGATGGATTTGGAAAGTATGATTTTAGTACCACCAGCTGGTTTATATGAAAATCCGACTGGACTTTAGGTATAAATTTTGGGATTGTTCGTAAAATCACCTTGTCTCTCTTGAACTGCAAGAAAGGATCCTGGATAGTGAAAGCCTGAATCTTGCTCACTCTTCTGGCTGAGGTAAGAGCGAGAAGGAGAGAGACCTTCCAGGATAGAAACTTCAAATCCGCCTTATGAATTGGCTCAAACGGTGGTTTCATTAATAGAGACAAGACCAAATTAAGGTGCCACGATGGAGGAGGAGGCCGAACTGGAGGGAAAGACCTGAACAGACCCTTAAGAAACAGCTTTAGGACCCTTGCAGACAACAAAGGAAGTACGTTCTCTGTACACCTATAGCGGGAAATCGCTGCTAAGTGGACCTTAATCGAGGAAATAGTCAAACCCGATCTGGCCAGGAGGAGAAGATAAAGCAGTATCTGCTGTGGCGATGAGTAAAAAGGATGCACCTGAGCTTGTGCAAACCATGAGCAAAACCTCCTCCACTTCAGATGATAACATTTGCTGGTACTCTCAGCTGCAGCCCTGGCGAGGATGGCTCTACAATCCGAAGTTATATCAAGATGCGCAAACTCATGGTGTTCAGGAGCCAGGCTGTCAAGTGAAGTGAAGCCGGACCCGGGTGGAGAACTTGGCCCTCGTTCATTGTTAGCATGGAGGGCATCACTGGTAGAGGGATGCTGTGGTTCTGTGAGAGGTGAACGAGCACTGTATACCAAAACTGGCAAGGCCATGCCGGAGCAATCAGAAGGAGCTTGCAGCGTTCAATTTTGATCTTTGCCAGAACTCTTGGTATTAGGGGAATGGGAGGAAAAGCATAAATCCGTGACCATGCTATGGAAAACGCATTCCCCCAAAAGCCCAGATGGTGATCCCGACTTGCGAAGAATCAGCATTTCGCATTCTGCGGTGTGGTGAAGAGATCCAGGTTTGGTTTTCCCCATAGGGAGAAGACTTGATTCAAGACTCCATTCGTGGTTGGACGATCAGGACCTGCTCAGAGAATCCACAATTATGTTCTGTACGCCTGGGACATGTTCCGCTCGAAGGCTTATCTGCTGGCTGATAGACCATTCCCAAATGCGCTGAGATTCTCTCGTTAAAAGCAGAGATCTGGTTCCTCCCGGCTTGTTGATATAATGCATCGTTGTAGTGTTGTCCGTCCAAATGAGTATTGATGAACCTTTTATTTTTGGAAGAAAAGCGCAAAGCGCCAATCGAACAGCTTTCAATTCGAGGTAATTGATGTGAAAGACCTTCTCATGAGGTTTCCATTTGCCCCTGACTTGTTGGTGTTGGAGGAAGGCACCCCAACCCTCGAGAGAAGTATCTGTAGTTATCACCCATGGAGCTTGTTGGGGGAGAAAAGAACGTCCCCTCGATAAGTGAGACTCCTGAGTCCACCAAGCTAAAGGTGATATTATGGGATTCATTATTCTGATGACATCATCGAAAGACCCCCTGGATTGCGTCCACAGAAGATCTAGCTGCTCCTGTAGGGGCCTCAATCTGAGATGACAGAAAGGTACCAGTGGAACGCAGGAGGACATCATCCCTAACGGGGACTTGAAGAGGTGAACTGAAACATACTTTCTTCTTTGTAAGCGCCTCGCGAGGGATATGAGCTTTCTCCGTCTGTCCTCTGTAGGAGTTGCATTGTTGGTGGAAGTGTCCAATATTGCCCATAGCAAAGTTCTCCTTTTAAATCGGCCGATTTGCCCCCAAGGGGAAGAGAAAATGGTCTAAATACAATTTGCCCCCCAGGGGAGCGACCCTTGCCTAATGGGTCGCTCCCCATCTCTAAAAAACAAACAAACAAAAAAAACACAAAAAAAAAAATCGCCCTGGCGCCTAGAGGTTTCTGCCCCCCCCACACCCCCGGGGGCAGATCGGACTAATAACAATGGGGATTGCAGATATGGTCTAAAATAAATTCCCCCCCCCATCATCCCTCCCCCCCCGCGGAGCAACCCTTGCCTACGGGGTTGCTCCCCTTGCGTGACGGCGAAAAAAAAAAAAAAAGATCCCTGGTGCCTAGTGGTTTCTGCCCCCCTTGGGGGCAGATTGACCTAAAATCGTCCGATCTGCCCCCAAAGCGGGCAGAAATGGCCTAAATACAATTTGCCCCTCCAGGGGAGCGACCCTTGCCTAAGGGGTCGCTCCCTCATGCCAGTTTCATTTTTTTAAAACTAAATCCCTGGTGTCTAGTGGGCTTTTCAAAAGCCCCTTGGGACCTAAAATCGGCTGATCTGCCCCCAAAGCGGGCAGAAATGGGCTTAAAAAAAATGCCCCCCTCCCGGAGCGACCCTTGCCCAAGGGGTCGCTCCCTCATGCCATTTTCATTTTTAAAAATAAATCCCTGGTGTCTATTGGGCGATTTCAAAAGCCGGATTGCTTTAAGAAACTGAAATAACTTTACTTCCCTTTGAAGCCTCTCTCGGCCTCGACCACGTGATCGGAAGAGAAATGCTTTGCATTTCTCTTCTGATCGCGCTGGAAGCAAAATGCTTTGCATTTCTCTTCCGATCGCGCAGGAAGGTGAGCGGGAAGGGCTTGGGGTGGTTGGGGGGAACCCAGGGCTCCCTCTGAGCTCTGTGCCCAGGACGTAATGGTTACATCCTGGGCACAGCAGCACTGTGCCTCAGGACGTAACCATTACGTCCTGGGCACAGAAGGGGATATGATCTGAGAGTCTGTCAAACACATATTTCCATAATGGCTACACTGAAATCTGGGAAGTTTAGTATCAAACTCCCCCTGCAGGAACTGAACACCTGGCAGTGAGCCTCAAAGGCTCATGCTTTTTGTTTTGTAGTGGAGATCCCCACCACTCCAGCCACTGGTCCCACTTTTGGTGGCAAGGCTGGAGGAGATAATGAGAAAAACAAGGAGGAGTCACCCACCAGTCAGGACAGCCCCTAAGGTGACCCCTGCCTTTAGAAATCCTCCATTCTGATTTTGGAGGATTCCCCCAATTGGAATAGGGATGTGCCCCCCTCCCCTCAGGGAGGAGGCACAAAGAGGCTGCAGCCACCCTCCAGGACATTAGCCATTGGCTACTGCTCCCTAACCTAAACACACCCCTAAATTTAGTATTTAGGGGCAAACCTGAACCCAGGAAATCAGATTCCAGCAACCTACAACAAGAAGGAGGACTGCTGAACTGAAAGCCCCGCAGAGACGACAACTGACTTGGCCCCAGCCCTACCGGTCTGTCTCCAGACTCAAAGAACCTGCACAGCGATGCATCCGACGGGGACCAGCGACCTCTGAGGACTCAGAGGACTGCCATGAACCCGAAGGACCAAGAAACTCCTGAGAACAGCGGCACTGTTCAAAAACTGCAACAACTTTGCAACTTTAAAGCAACTTTTAAAGAACTCTCTCTTCCCGCCAGAAGCGTGAGACTTCTCACTCTGCACCTGATGCCGCCGGCTCAGGTTCAGGAGAACTAACACCGCAGAGAGGACTCCCAGGCGACTACGACGACGTGAGTACCCTGAGTCAACCCCCCTGCACCCCCGCCTGCAGAGAGGATCCAGAGGCTTCCCCTGACCTCGAGTGTCTGGTAACAAGGCAGAGAGGATCCAGAGGCTTCCCCTGACCGCGACTGTCTGGTAACAAGGAACCCGACATCTGGACCAAGCACTACACCAGCAGCCCCCAGGACCGAGAGGAACCACCCACCAGTGCAGGAGTGACCAGCAGGCGGCCCTCTTCCTAGTCCAATTGGTGGCTGGCTCGAGAAGCATCCCTGTGCCCTGCCTGCATCGCCTAAGTGACCCCGGGGTCCCTCCATTGCTTTCAATAGCAAACCTGACGCCTACTTTGCCTACTGCACCCAGCTGCCCTTGTGCCGCTGAGGGTGTGTTTTGTGGGCTTGTGTGTGTGTCCCAGTGGTCTACAAAACCCCCCGGTCTGCTCCCCGAGGACGCAGGTACCTGTAAGCAGACTAGGACCGGAGCAACCCGGGGGCAACCCGGGAGCACCCATAGGCGCCTATGTGTTCTGGGCCCCCCTTTGACTTCTGCACCAGACCGGCCCTGTGTTGCTGGTGTGGTGACTTTGGGGTTGCCTTGAACCCCCAATGGTGGGCTGCCTATACCCAGGAGACTGACTGTGTAAGTGCTTTACTTAACTGCAAAACCTAACTAAACTTACCTCCCCCAGGAACTGCTGATTTTTGCAGCGTCTACTTTTAAAATAGCTTATTGCCATGTTAACCTAAACTGTGTGTACTACTGATTTAAATCAAAGTTCTATACTTACCTGTGTGAAGTACCTTGCATTGTATGTACTTACCTCAAATCTTGAATCTTGTAGTTCCAAAATAAAATAAGAAAATATATTTTTCTATATAAAACCTATTGGCCTGGAGTTAAGTCTTTGATTGTGTGTTCCTCATTTAATGCCTGTTTGTGTACAACAAATGCTTAACACTACCCTCTGATAAGCCTACTGCTCTACCACAAAATAGAGCATTAGTATTATTTAATTTTGCCACTATCAACCTCTAAGGGGAACCCTTGGACTCTGTGCACTCTCACTATATATATATATATGGAAAATGTAACTTACCCAGTGTACATCTGTTCGTGGCAGGTTGCGCTGCAGATTCACATGCTGTGCACTGTTCCTGCCATCTAGTGTTGGGCTCGGAGTGTTACAAGTTGCTTTTCTTCGAAGAAGTCTTTTCGAGTCACGGGACCGAGTGACTCCTCCCTTTCGGCTCCATTGCGCATGGGCGTCGACTCCATCTTAGATTGTTTCCCCCGCAAAGGGTGAGGCAGGAGTTGTTGAAGTAAGGATAATAGAGGTGCCCATGCAATGGAGCAGATGTGTATGTACATAGTGTGTAGTAAAGTAATATTTATTTACATATTTACAATTTATATGCAACTAAAACGGCTACAGGCTCCCGGGGAGGTGGGAGGGCGCATGTGAATCTGCAGCGCAACATGCCATGAACAGATGTACACTGGGTAAGTGACATTTTACGTTCGATGGCATGTGTAGCTGCAGATACACATGCTGTGCATAGACTACAATGCAGTAATCTCCCCAAAAGCGGTGGTTAGCCTGTAGGAGTTGAAGTTGTCTTAAATAATGTTCTTAATACAGCCTGTCCTACTGTGGCTTATTGTGTTGCTAACACATTTCCACAGTAATGCTTAGTAAATGTATGGGGCGTAGACCAGGTAGCTGCCTTACAAATCTCTGTCATTGGTGTATTACCAAGAAAAGTCATTGTGGCACCTTTCTTTCTAGTGGAGTGTGCCCTTGGAGTAATGGGTAATTCTTTTTTAGTTTTAGGGTAGCAGGTCTGAATGCATTTGACTATCCATCTGGCAATGCCCTGTTTGGATATAGGGTTACCTGCATGCGGTTTTTGGAAAGCTACAAACAATTGTTTTGTTTTACAAAATTGTTTTGTTCTGTCAATGTAATATATTAGTGCTCTTTTTATGTCTAATGTATACAATGCCCTTTCTGCTATGGAGTCTGGCTGTGGAAAGAAGACTGGGAGTTCCACAGTTTGGTTTAGGTGAAACGGTGATATGATCTTTGTTAAGAATTGTGGATTTGTACGGAGAACCACCTTATGTTTATGTATTTGTATAAAGGGTTCTTGAATAGTAAACACCTGTATTTCGCTAACTCTTCAAAGTGAAGTGATGGCTATTAGAAAGGCTACTTTCCAAGTCAAAAATTGTATTTGACAAGAATGCATGGGTTCAAATGGTGGGCCCACGAGTTGTGTTAATACAATGTTAAGATTCCACGAAGATACTGGTGGTGTCCTTGGGGGTATGATTCTTTTTAGTCCTTCCATAAAGGCTTTAATAACTGGGATTATAAAAAGCGATTTTGAATGTTTAATCTGCAGATAAGCAGATATTGCAGTGAGATGGATTTTAATGGAAGAGAAGGCTAGATTGAACTTTTGTAAGTGTAGTAAATAACTTACAATGTTTTGTGTGGAGGCGTGTAATGGCATAATTTGATTAGCCTGGCAGTAGAAGACAAAAGTTTTCCATTTGTTTGCGTAAAAATGTCTTGTTGTGGGTTTTCTTGCTTGTTTAATGACCTCCATACACTCTTTGGAAAGGTTTAGATATCCAAATTCTAAGACTTCAGGAGCCAGATTGTTAGGTTGAGCGATGCTGGATTGGGGTGTCTGATCTGTTGATTGTGTTGTGTTGTGTTAACAGATCTGGTCTGTTTGCTAGTTTGATGTGGGATACCACAGACAGGTCCAACAGTGTGGTGTACCAGGGTTGGTGTACCCACGTTGGTGCTGTAAGTATTAGTTTGAGTTTGTTTTGACTCAGTTTGTTGACCAGATAAGGAATGAGCGGGAGAGGGGGAAAAGCATAAGCAAATATCCCTGACCAGCTGATCCATAGAGCACTGCCCTTGGACTGAGGGTGTGGTTATCTGGATGCGAAGTTTGGACATTTTGCGTTTTCTTTTGTCGCAAACAGATCTATGCTTGGTGTCCCCCAGTGCTGGAAGTGATGTTTTAGAATCTGGGGATGTATTTCCCACTCGTGAGTTTGCTGGTGATCTCGACTGAGACTGTCGGCTAACTGATTGTGAATTCCTGGTATATATTGGGCTATTAGGCGAATGCTGTTGTGAATTGCCCAATGCCAATTTTTTGTGCTAAGAGACACAGCTGTGACGAGTGTGTGTCCCCCTGTTTGTTTAGATAATACATTGTTGTCATATTGTCTGTTTTGACAAGAATGTGTTTGTGGGCTAGAAGGGGTTGAAAGGCTTTTAGTGCTAGAAAGACTGCTAACAGTTCTAAGTGATTTATGTGGAGTTGTTATTGCTGATTGTCCCACTAACCTTGTATGCTGTGATTGTTGAGGTGTGCTCCCCACCCAACCATGGATGCCTCTGTTGTGATGATGGCGTGAGGCACTGGGTCTTGAAAAGGCCGCCCTTTGTTTAAATTTACAGGGTTCCACCATTGAAGCGAAGAGTGTGTTTGGTGGTCTATCAACACTAGATCTTCGAGTTGACCCTGTGCCTGCATCCATTGTTTTGCTAGGCACTGTTGTAAGGGCCGCATGTGTAGCCTTGCGCTTTGGGACAATAGCTATGCATGAGGACATCATGCCTAGTAGTTTCATTACAAACCTGACCGTGTAGTGTTGGTTTGGGTGCATGCTTTATTTTATATTTTGAAACGACTGCACTCTTTGTGGACTTGGAGTGGCAGTTGCTCTTTGTGTGTTGAGTGTTGTTCCCAAATATTGTTGTACTTGGGAAGGTTGTAAATTAGATTTTTGGTAATTTATAGAAAACCCTAGTGTAGGAAGTTGGCGCTTTATGTACTATTTCAAAGTAAGAAATAGCATGCACAGAATCCAAGGGTTCCCCTGAGAGGTAAGATAGTGGGAAAAAGAGATAATTATAATGCTCTATTTTGTGGTAGTGTGGTCGAGCAGTAGGCTTATCAGAGGGTAGTGTTAAGCATTTGTTGTATATACACAGGCAATAAATGAGGAACACACACTCAAAGACAATTCCAGGCCAATAGGTTTTTGTATAGAAAAATATATTTTCTTAGTTTATTTTAAGAACCTCAGGTTCAAGATTTACAAGTAATACTTCAAATGAAAGGTATTTCACTTAGGTACTTTAGGAACTTTGAATTAGCAAAATAGCATGTACAGTTTTCACAAAAATGGCAATAAGCTATTTTAAACCTAGACAGTGCAATTTTTAACAGTTCCTGGGGGAGTTAAGTGTTTGTTAGTTTTGCAGGTAAGTAAACCACCTACAGGGTTCAAAGTTGGGTCCAAGGTAGCCCACCGTTGGGGGTTCAGAGCAACCCCAAAGTTACCACACCAGCAGCTCAGGGCCGGTCAGGTCCAGAGGTAAAAGTGGTGCCCAAAACACATGGGCTTCAATGGAGAAGGGGGTGCCCCGGTTCCAGTCTGCCAGCAGGTAACTGCCGCGACTTCAGAGGGCAGACCAGGGGGGTTTTGTAGGGCACCGGGGGGGACACAAGTCAGCACAAAAAGTACACCCTAAGCGGCACGGGGTGGCCGGGTGCAGAGTGCAAACTGGCGTCGGGTTTGCAATAGGTTTCAATGGGAGACCAAGGGGTCTCTTCAGCAAAGCAGGCAGGAAGGCAAGGGGGGGGCTCCTCGGGGTAGCCACCACCTGGGCAAGGGAGAGGGCCACCTGGGGGTTGCTTCTGCACTGGAGGTCGGATCCTTCAGGTCCTGGGGGCTGCGGGTGCAGTGCCTTTACCAGGCGTCAGGTTCTTTGAATCAGGCAGTTGCGGTCAGGGGGAGCCTCTGGATTCCCTCTGCAGGCGTCGCTGGGGGGGGGGGGGGCTCAGGGGGGTCAACTCTGGCTACTCACAGGGTCGCAGTCGCCGGGGAGTCCTCCCTGTGGTGTTGTTTCTCCGCAGGTCGAGCCGGGGGCGTTGGGTGCAGAGTGCAAAGTCTCACGCTTCTGGTGGGAAACGTGTTGTCTTTAAAAGTTGCTTCTTTGTTGCAAAGATGTTTCTTCTTTGGAGCAGAGCCGCTGTCTTCAGGAGTTCTTGGTCCTTTTAGATGCAGGGTAGTCCACTGAGGCTTCAGAGGTCGCTGGACCCTGTGGAACGCGTCGCTGTTGCAGTTTTTCTTGAAGTGGGGAGACAGGCCGGTAGAGCTGGGGCCAAAACAGTTGGTGTCTCTGTCTTCTCTGCAGGGCTTTCAGGTCAGCAGTCCTTCTTCATCTTAGGTTGCAGGAATCTATCTTGCTTGGTTCTGGGAGCCCCTAAATACTCAATTTAGGGGTGTGTTTAGGTCTGGGGGTTAGTAGCCAATGGCTACTAGCCCTGAGGGTGGCTACACCCTCTTTGTGCCTCCTCCCTGAGGGGAGGGGGGCACATCCCTAATCCTATTGGGGGAGTCCTCCATCTGCAAGATGGAGGATTTCTAAAAGTCAAGAGTCACCTCAGCTCAGGACACCTTAGGGGCTGTCCTGACTGGCCAGTGACCCCTCCTTGTTTTTCTAATTATCTCCTCCGGCCTTGCCGCCAAAAGTGGGGCCCTGGCCGGAGGGGGCAGACATCTCCACTAGCTGGAGTGCCCTGGGGTGCTGTAACAAAGGGGGTGAGCCTTTGAGGCTCACCGCCAGGTGTTACAGTTCCTGCAGGGGGAGGTGAGAAGCACCTCCACCCAGTACAGGCTTTGTTACTAGCCACAGAGTGACAAAGGCACTCTCCCAATGTGGCCAGCAACATGTCTGGTGTGTGGCAGGTTGGTAAAACTAGTCAGCCCACACTGGAAGTCGGGGTATGTTTTCAGGGGCATCTCTAAGATGCGCTCTGGGGTGTATTTCACAATACAATATACACTGGCATCAGTGTGCATTTATTGTGCTGAGAAGTTTGATGCCAAACTTCCCAGTTTTCAGTGCAGCCATTATGGTGCTGTGGAGTTTGTGTTTGACAGACTCCCAGACCATATACTCTTATGGCTACCCTGCACTAACAATGTCTAAGGTTTTGCTTAGACACTGTAGGGGCATAGTGCTCATGCACCTATGCCCTCACCTATAGTATAGTGCACCCTGCCTTAGGGCTGTAAGGCCTGCTAGAGGGGTGACTTATCTATGCCATAGGCAGTGCGAGGTTGGCAAGGCACCCTGAGGGGAGTGCCATGTCGAATTAATAATTTTCTCCCCACCAGCACACACAAGCTGGCAAGCAGTGTGCCTGTGCTGAGTGAGGGGTCTCCAGGGTGGCATAAGACATGCTGCAGCCCTTAGAGACCTTCCCTGGCATCAGGGCCCTTGGTACCAGTTACAAGGGACTTACCTGGATGCCAGGGTGTGCCAATTGTGGAAACAAAGGTACAGGTTAGGGAAAGAACACTGGTGCTGGGGCCTGGTTAGCAGGCCTCAGCACACTTTCAAATCATAACTTGGCATCACCAAACGCAAAAAGTCAGGGGGTAACTATGCCAAGGAGGCATTTCCTTACACCTAGTTTGTGTAGAGTATCTATTACATATTGCGTGTGAACGTGACATTGTTGAGTGTATCCCCCTTGTTTTCGTAAGGGGACTACATCCTGAAGTGTTACAATGTGGAAAGGATCTGATTTGATGAAGAGATTCAGTGTTCTGAGATCTAAGATAGGCCTTAACGTTTTGTCTTTTTTCGGGATAAGGAAATACAGGGAGTAAACGTCTGTTCCTTTCTGGTGATAGGGTACTAGCGCTATGGCTTGTTTTGCTAGCAGTGCTTGGACCTCTATTTGTAATAGGTCTATGTGTTGTTGAGACATTTTGTGCGGTTTTGGGGGAACATCTGGAGGGAATGTTGTGAACTCTATGCAGTAACCATGTTGGATAATTGATAGGACCCCCGTGTCTGTGGTAATGTGTGTCCAATTGTGGTTGTATTTGGTTAATCTCCCCCGTGATATGTGTTGGGGAAGTGTGACACTGAAGTCACTGCTTGCTAGGGCTGGGCTTGGAAGGCTGGAATTTCCCTCTTCCTCTTGGGAACTGTCCTCTGTAGGAACCACGAAACCCCCCCTCTCTGGTACTGAGACTGGTAGGTGGGTTTTGTTTGGGAGGTGGATGGTTCTAATGGCTGTTGTGTAAACCCTCCCCTAAACTGTGGTTTCCTAAATGTTCCTCTGTATTGTGAGGAGTGGAGCGCGGCCATGGCTTTGGCCTTGTCCGTGTCTTTTTGCATTTTTTCGATTGCGGTATCCACTTCCGAACCAAATAGCGGATGTTGATTAAACGGCATATTCAATATCGCCTGTTGTATCTCTGGTTTAAACCCAGGACTTCGCAGCCATGCATGCCTTCTAATTGTTACTGCTGTATTGACAGTCTGTGCCGCTGTATCAGCAGAGTCTAGGGCAGACCGGATTTGGTTGTTTGATATGGCCTGTTCTTCTTCAACCACTTGTTGGGCACGTTTTTGGTGTTCTTTGGGCAAGTGCTGGATGATGTCTTGCATCTCGTCCCAGTGCGCCCTGTCGTAGCGGGCAAGTAGGGCTTGTGAGTTGGCAATTCGCCACTGATTGGCTGCTTGCGATGCCACTTTTCCCAGCCGCATCAAATTTTCGACTTTCCTTATCAGGGGGTGGTGCATCCCCTGATGATTGTTAATTTGCCAGTTTCCTTGCAGCCCCGACAACCACTGAGTCCGGAGGGAGCTGTTGAGTAATAAACATTGGGTCTGACGGGGGCAGTTTATATTTCTTTTCAACCCTTGGCATGATGGCTCTCCCTTTTACAGGTTCTTGGAAGACCTGTTGTGCATGTTTAAGCATGCCCGGTAACATTGGTAAACTTTGGTACGATGCATGCGTGGATGCCAGAGTGTTAAACAGGAAGTCATCATCTACCGGTTCCGAGTGCATTTTTACGTTGTGGAATGTTGCAGCTCTGGCCAGTAACTGCGTGTAGGATGTACTGTCCTCTGGCGGTGAAGGTTTTGTTGGATAACATTCTGGGCTGTTGTCCGATATAGGTGGGTCATATAGATCCCAGGGGTCCGCATCGTCTTGAGTCATCCCAGTATGTGTGGGTGACTGTGCCATTGGTGTACCCACTGGTGACAACTGTGGTGATTGCAGTGGGGATGTTTGTGGTGAGAAATGTGGTGGTGGTGACTTTTCTCTAACCACTTTGGCTTTTGGTTGCATCTCAGTCTCGTGAAAAGCCAGTTTTCTTTTTGACTTGATCGGAGGGATGGTTTGTATCTTCCTTGTGTCTTTCTTATTTCTAACCTTTGCTGTGTTTGGTCATGTTCTTCTAAATCCAGTTCCTGCTCAAATCTGTGCCTTTCTTTGAGCTGCAGAGAAAGCCCTTGCTCTTCAGTGTAGGAAGAACGTTTCGGCTCCGAAGGCGTTTGTTTCGGTTCCGAAATTCCCATCGAAATTGTCTTTTTCGGTTCCGATAAGCTCTTTCTAGGCTTGCTCGACTCGATTACTCGATGCCGACTCTTTTTCGTGCCGGTTTCTCGACCGGAGTCGAAAGTCGTCGGCAAATCTTTGGCCTTTTTAGGTGCCGATGTTACTTGGTCACCTTCTTTTCTGTGGGTTGAGCCATGGCCTTCCGGTAGTGGTGTCCCTGTGGCCTTTAGTTTTTTGCTGTGACCTTGGGTGTGGGATGGGGCAGGTGTACTCACTTTTTGCACCGCCGAAGGTCGATCACTGTCGGATTCATCAGAGTCCGATCCTTGAATAGATATCCGCATCTCTTCTGCCTCGACGTCGAGATGTTGTTTCGGCTTAAATGCCATCTGTAGTCGTCTTGCGCGTCGATCCCTTAAGGTCTTCTTGGATCCAAACGCTCGGCAGGCCTCACAATTATCCTCTCTGTGTTTGGGGCGATAAACAAAGGTTACAGACCCGGTGCTGGTCTGTATAAGGATACTTGGCGTGACACTTGGGACAGAAACGGAAAGGGGTCCGGCCCATTAGTCTTTGACGACGGGTGTGGTCAGGCCGACCAGGCCTTGGTGAAGTGTGGAAGGTCCGAAGGGCCGCCGAAGCGGTCTTGTTGTCGGTGCCGATGTGATGAAACTAAACCGGTGCCGAACGTAAACAATACCGACGAATTTCGATGATTTTCTAAGTTTCCCGATTCGAATTACGGAGCGAAGAGGAACACGTCCGAACCCGATGGCGGAAAGAAAACAATCTAAGATGGAGTCGACGCCCATGCGCAATGGAGCCGAAAGGGAGGAGTCATACATATAGTGTACATCTGTTTGTGGCATGAGACGCTGCAGATTCACATGCTCTGCATATCCCGCCATCTAGTGTTGGGCTCGGAGTGTTACAAGTTGTTTTTCTTCGAAGAAGTCTTTTCGAGTCACAAGATTGAGGGACTCCTCCCATTTCGGCTCCATTGCGCATGGGCATCGACTCCATCTTAGATTGTTTTCCCCGCAGAGGGTGCGGTAGGAGTTGTGTATATAGTAATAATGCCCATGCAATGGAGTAAGTATGTATGTACATAATGTGACTAAAAGTGTTATATTTACAAATTTTCAATTGTTTAAGTTTAATTTTAGTCAACTTATAACGGCTACAGGTTCCCGGGGAGGTGGGAGGGCCCATATGAATCTGCAGCATCTCATGCCACGAACAGATGTACACTGGGTAAGTGACATTTTCTGTTTGATAGCATGTGTAGCTGCGGATACACATGCTGTGCATAGACTAGTAAGCAGTTATCTCCCCCAAAGCGGTGGTTTAGCCTGTAGGAGTTGAAGTTGTCTGAAATAATGTTCTTAGTACTGCTTGTCCTACTGTGGCTTGTTGTGTTCTTAACACATCCATGCAGTAATGTTTAGTAAATGTATGAGGCGTAGACCATGTGGCTGCCTTACATATTTCTGTCATTTGTATATTTCCTAGAAAGGCCACTGTGGCGCCTTTCTTTCTAGTGGAGTGTGCCTTCGGTGTAATAGGCAGTTCTCTTTTAGCTTTAACATAACAGGTTTGAATACATTTAACTATCCATCTGGCAATGCCTTGTTTGGATATTGGATTCCCTGTATGAGGTTTTTGGTAAGCTACAAACAATTGTTTTGCGAAACTGTTTAGTTCTATCAATGTAGTACATTAGAGCTCTTTTTATGTCTAATGTATGTAATGCTCTTTCAGCTACAGAGTCTGGTTGTGGAAAAAACACTGGGAGTTCCACAGTTTGGTTTAAGTGGAACGGTGATATAACTTTTGGCAAAAATTTAGGATTTTGGATTTGTGCGTAGAACCACTTTATGTTTGTGTATTTGTATAAAGGGTTCTTGTATGGTAAAGGCTTGTATTTCACTCACTCTTCTGAGGGATGTGATAGCTATTAGAAAGGCTACTTTCCAGGTTAAGTATTGCATTTCACAAGAGTGCATGGGTTCGAATGGTGGACCCATGAGTCACGTTAATACAATATTGAGGTTCCACGAAGGAACTGGTGGTGTTCTTGGTGGAATGATCCTTTTTAGACCCTCCATAAATGCTTTTATGACTGGGATTCTAAATAGTGAAGTTGAATGTGTAATTTGCAGATATGCTGAAATTGCCTTGAGATGTATTTTAATGGATGAAAACGCTAAGTTAGATTTTTGTAAGTGTAGTAAGTAGCTTACAATGTCTTTTGCGGACGCGTGTAATGGTTGAATTTGATTATTTTGACAGTAATAAACAAATCGTTTCCATTTATTTGCGTAGCAATGTCTTGTAGTAGGTTTTCTAGCCTGTTTGATGACCGCCATACAATCTTGTGTAAGGTCTAGGTGTCCTTATTTTAAGACTTCAGGAGCCAGATCGCTAGATTGAGCGATGCTGGACTCTGGTGTCTGATCTGCTGTTTGTGTTGAGTTAACAAATCTGGTCTGTTTGGTAGTTTGATATGAGGCACTACTGACAGGTCTAGTAATGTTGTGTACCAAGGTTGTTGTGCCCAAGTTGGTGCTATTAGTATTAGTTTGAGTTTGTTTTGACTCAATTTGTTTACAAGATACGGAAGGAGTGGGAGAAGGGGAAAAGCGTAAGCAAATATCCCTGACCAACTCATCCATAACGCATTGCCTTTGGAGTGAGGCTGTGGGTACCTGGATGCGAAGTTTTGGCATTTTGCGTTTTCTTTTGTTGCGAATAGGTCTATTTGCGGTGTTCCCCACTTTTGGAAGTAGGTTTGCAGTATCTGTGGATGAATCTCCCATTCGTGGATCTGTTGGTGATCTCAACTGAGATTGTCTGCCAATTGGTTTTGAATTCCTGGGATGTATTGCGCTATTAGGCGAATGTGATTGTGAATCGCCCAATGTCAAATCTTCTGTGCTAAGAGACACAGTTGTGATGAGTGTGTGCCTCCCTGTTTGTTTAAGTAATACATTGTTGTCATGTTGTCTGTTTTGACAAGAATGTGTTTGTGGGTTATTAGCGGTTGAAATGCTTTCAACGCTAGAAACACTGCTAGTAGTTATAGCTGATTTATGTGAAGTTGTTTCTGCTGAGTGTCCCATTGTCCCTGGATGCCATGTTGGTTGAGATGTGCTCCCCACCCTACCATGGATGCATCTGTTGTGATTACGTATTGAGGCACTGGGTCTTGGAAAGGCCGTCCTTGGTTTAAATTTACAGGATTCCACCTTTGAAGCGAGGTGTGTGTTTGGCGGTCTATCAACACTAGATCTTGAAGTTGACCCTGTGCTTGTGTCCATTGTGTTGCTAGGCACTGTTGTAAGGGCCGCAAGTGTAATCTTGCTTTTGGGACAATGGCTATGCATGAGGACATCATGCCTAGTAGTTTCATCACTAATTTTACCTGATACTTTTGGTTTGGGTGCATGCTTTGTATTACGTTTTGGAATGCTTGTACCCTTTGTGGACTTGGAGTGGCAATCCCTTTTTTTGTGTTGATTGTTGCTCCTAAGTATTGTTGTATTTGACACGGCTGTAAGTGTGATTTTTGGTAGTTTAGTGAGAACCCTAGTTTGTGAAGGGTTTCTATGATGTATTTTGTGTGTTGAAGACACTGTTTCTGGGTGTTGGTTTTGATTAACCAATCATCTAGATACGGGAATACGTGTATGTGCTGTCTTCTGATATGTGCCGCTACTACTGCAAGGCATTTTGTAAATACCCTTGGTGCTGTTGTTATTCCGAATGGTAACACTTTGAACTGGTAATGTACTCCTTGGAATACAAACCTTAAGTATTTCCTGTGTGAAGGATGTATGGGTATATGAAAGTACGCATTTTTGAGATCTAATGTCATCATGTAGTCTTGTTGTTTGAGCAAGGGGATTACGTCTTGAAGTGTTACCATGTGAAAGTGATCTGACTTGATGTAAAGATTTAGTGTTCTGAGATCTAATATAGGTCTTAGAGTTTTGTCCTTTTTGGGTATGAGAAAGTACAGGGAGTAAACCCCTGTCCCTTTTTGATGACTGGGTACTAGTTCTATTGCCTCTTTTTGTAACAACGCTTGGACTTCTATCTGTAATAGATCCATGTGTTGTTTGGACATGATGTGTGTTGGTGGTAATTGTAGGAATTCTATGCAATAGCCATGTTGGATGATGGCTAGGACCCACAAGTCCGTTGTTATTTCCTCCCAATTTTGGTAAAAATCTGTTAGTCTCCCCCCCCCCCACTGGTGTTACGTGTTAGGGATTTGTGACACTGAAGTCACTGTTTGTTTTGAGGGGTTTTGGGACTTTGGGACTTTGGAACTTCCCTCTAGTCTTAGGGAACTGTCCCCCTCTGTATTGTCCCCGAAAGACTCCTCTCTGATACTGGCTCTGGTATGTGGGCCTGGTTTGTGAAGTTGAGGGTTCTGTTGTTTGAGCCCGAAACCCCCCTCTAAATTGTGTTTTCCTAAAAGTGCCTCTGCTCTGTGGGGAGTAGAGCGCGCCCATGGCCTTGGCCGTATCTGTATCTTTTTTCAACTTCTCGATAGCAGTGTCCACTTCCGGCCCAAACAACTGCTGTCCATTAAAAGACATATTAAGCACAGCCTGTTGGATTTCGGGCTTGAATCCTGAGGTGCGCAGCCATGCATGTCTCCGAATTGTCACAGCTGTATTTACAGTTCTTGCAGCTGTGTCTGCTGCGTCCATTGCTGAACGCATCTGGTTAATTGAGATACTTTGGCCTTCTTCTACCACCTGTTGTGCACGTTTTTGGAATTCTTTGGGCAGATGTTCAATAAAGTGTTGCATTTCATCCCAGTGGGCTCTGTCGTATCTTGACAGCAAAGCCTGTGAATTCGCAATGCGCCATTGATTGGCTGCTTGTGCTGCCACTCTTTTTCCCGCTGCGTCGAACTTGCAACTTTTTGTCGGGTGGTGGTGCATCTCCGGAGGTGTGTGAATTCGCCCTTTTACGTGCTGCGCCAACTACTACTGAGTCCGGTGTCAGTTGCTGCGTAATGTACATAGGGTCTGTTGGTGGAGGCTTGTACTTTTTCTCCACCTTGGAGTAATAGCCCAGCCTTTCACAGGTTCTTGAAATATTTCCTTTGCGTGTTTCAACATTCCCGGTAGCATTGGAAGACTCTGGTACTGACTAGGTGTGGATGACAAGAGTATTAAATAAAAAGTCATCTTCGATAGGTTCAGCGTGCAGTGTGACGTTGTGAAAAGCAGCTGCTCTGGACACCACCTGCGTGTAAGCAGTACTGTCCTCAGGTAGTGATGGTCTTTCTGGGTAAAAGTCAGGACTGTTATCTGACACAGGCGCATCATAAAGATCCCATGCATCTGGGTCATCTTGGCTCATGCTTGTGTGTGTTGGAGACTGCACCATCGGTGGGCTAGCGATTGGTGATGATTGTGTTGAATGTTGAGGTGATGGTGGCGGAGTTACTTGTTTTGCCACCTTTGCTTGTGGTGGTTTATCCTTCTCTTGGAAAGCCAGTTTCCTTTTCATCCTTAGAGGAGGGAGAGTTCTTATCTTCCCTGTCTCCTTTCGGATATGGAGCCTTCTCTGTGTATAATCTGGCTCCCCTGCCTCTAGTTCCTGTCCGAATTTATGGCTTTGCATTTGTGTGGAAAGCCCTTGCTCCTCAGTGTAGGAACTTGTTTTCAGCTCCGAAGCCGGATGTTTCGGGATCGAAACCTTTTCCACCATCTTTTTCGGCTCCGAAGCCACTTTTTTGTGTTTCGGTGTTCCGATCTCTCGGTGCCGGTATCTCGATGTCGAGATTGTTCTGACCCAGTGTCTCGGGGTCGAGTCTTTTCTGTGCCGGTATCTCGACCGGAGTCAGATGACTTCGACACATGCGTGCCCTTTTTCGGTGCCGATGGACGGTCACCGATTTTTGGGGTTAAGCCATGGCCTGCCGGCGGTGGCGTCCCCTGGGCTCTGATGAATTTACCGTGAGTTTTGGCTGGGGCGGTTTTCGGCGTCTGTTCTGTTTCGGCCTCGTCCGAGTAGAAGTCAGCAATGGAGAAGGTTTCTTCTTCCTCCAAGTCTTGGTGTCCTGGCGGCGCCGACGCCATTTGAAGTCTTCTCGCTCTCCGGTCCCTCACCGTTTTCCTCGATCGAAACGCTCGACAGGCCTCACAGGTATCCTCTTTGTGTTCGGGAGACAAACACAAGTTACAGACCAAATGTTGATCTGTGTAAGGATAATTGTTGTGGCATTCGGGGCAGAAGCGGAATGGGGTCCATTCCATTAGTCTTGTCGACGCACGTGGTCGGGCCGACCAGGCCCCGCCGGGGAACCGAAACCCCGAAGGGCCACCGGAGCTCTTCAAAATTCGGTGTCTATCTGTGTTAACTAACCCGATACCGAACGCAAACAGTACCGTCAAATTTTTCCAATATCTAACTAATTTTTCCGAACGGAAACACAGAGCATAGAGGAACACGTCCGAACCCGATGGCGGAAAGAAAACAATCAAAGATGGAGTCGACGCCCATGCGCAATGGAGCCGAAATGGGAGGAGCCCTCGATCTTGTGACTCGAAAAGACTTCTTAGAAGAAAAACAACTTGTAACCCTCTGAGCCCAACACTAGATGGTGGGATATGCACAGCATGTGTATCTGCAGCTACACATGCCATCGAACATATATATATATATATATATAGTGGACGGTGGGAAAAGAAAAACTGTCTCACCTTATGTAAATATATTTCGTAGAACTACTTGTCCTACTGCTGCGTCCGTCCTGTATGCGGCATCTAGGTAGTAGTGCTGAGTGAAGGTGTGGCTACTATACCATGTTGCCACTCTACATATTTGCTGTATAGGCACCCCTGCGAAGAGAGCTGCAGAGGTGGAGACAGCTCTGGCGGAGTGAGCTTTGATGTTGGCTGTCAGGGGTTTTCCTGCTAGCTGGTGACATATTGTATGGCAGTGACGATCCACCGAGCTATAGTCTGTTTGGTAATGGGATATCCCTTTCTTAGTTGTCCATAGCCTACAAACAATTGATCAGCTTTGCAAAAGCTGCTATTCTTTTGTATGTAGAATTTGAGACATCTCTCGATATTTAAGGAATCTAGCACTCTTTCTGCTGGAGTTTGGGGGTTTGGGAAGAAAGTTTTCAATACCACTAGTTCATTCTGATGAAAGTTCGAGGGAAATTTGGGGATACATTTAGGATTAGTTCTAAGGATGACAATGTCAGACTTAAATTGGAGAAAAGGTTGAGATTGCAAATGCCTGAATGTCACTGACCATCTTTGCTGAAGAAAGAGCTAGGAGAAGCATTGTCTTCCAGGAAATGCATTTCAAGTGTTCTGTGTATAGGCTCAAATGGATGTTTCATCACTTGTGAAAGTACTATATTGAGGTGCCTGGGGGGAGGAGGGATTTTAACTGGAGGAAACAAACAATCTGAAAAGTCCGTTTAGGAATTGTTTTACTTACTTGGAGGACCATAAAGATGGTTGTTGGACCTGGCCCTTTCACAGGGTCATTCCCCAGACTTTTTGCTTTTTGCCTCCTTATTTTTCTGACCTTTGTTGGCTGACGTTTTGACCCTGAGCACTTTTTCACTGCTAACCAGTGCTAAAGTGCATGTGCTCTCTTACAAATTTGGTATGATTGAATTATACCTAATTGGCATATTTAATTTACCTATAAGTCCCTTGTAAAGTGGTACCCCTATACCCAGGGCCTGTAAATTAAATGCTACTAGAGGGCCTGCAGGGCTGCTTGCGCCACCCACTAAAGTAGCCTGTCAAACCTATCTAAGGCCTGCTAGCGCAGAGCCTGTGTGCGCAGTTTTCGGTTACAGGGACCTGGCATCTAAATTTACTTGCCCGGCCCAGAACTCCCCTTTTACTACATGTAAGTCAGCCATAAGGTACGCCCTAGCTAGCCCTTTGGGTAGGGTGCCATGTATGTAGAAGGAAGTACATGTGCCATGTTGCGTGGCCTGTCCTGGTAGTGACAAACAGCCTAACTTGGTGTCTCACTGCTGTGAGTGCTGCATCCTCATAGGATTCAATTGGAGATGCCCTGCCTTATGTTTAAGGGGTATTGTCTGATTTATGAGGGGTAGCGTAGTAATGTTTGGTATGGTTGTGATAGTGGTGAGAAATGCTGCTTACTGGTTTAAGTGTATTTTTTATTACTATCACAGAAATGCCACTTCTAGAAAGTGCACATTTATCTGTGCTTATGACTTTGGTGTTTTACAGCTTGTCTCCAATCAACGTCTGGGCAGACTGACATTTGGGGCTTTGTGCATACTTCTCAGACAGCCTGAACACAGGGAGGGTGGAGGTGACACAGAGGTGCATCTACATATTGTAAAGCCTTCCTGGGCTGAGAGAAGGGAGAGGCGGGGCACACCTGCATTTGTAAAGACTGTGCCCTGGCCTCACACAATAGGGCCATTAACCCCCCACTGATGTTTGGAGCCTGTGCTGAAAGGAGAGAGGGGGCACTCCCAGAACCAGTTGTAACTGGCTGGAACCTCCTCTCCCTACCATTGTGAAACACTGTAAGAACTGACTATAAGTACAGGGGAATTTTTCCCCACAATTTGAACAGTCTTGGAACTTGAAACTGGACACAGAAAGCTGATGAATGGACTCACCAGGAAATCACCTTGGACTGCTGCTGTTGTGCTGACCTGTGACCTGCCTGGTCACTAGGAGGAACTGCCACCATCTGCACCCCTTGTGCTGGTCTGAAGTTGGGCCCACCAGTCCTGTGCTCCTTGGGCTCCTGATTGCTCCCAGGGGCAGGGTGCTGTGCCCCTGACCCCTGCACCAATTTCTCCAGGGTTGTCTTAGCGCTTTGGAATACCGCTCCTCTATTGAAATTGCTGGAACCTATCACAGCTGCAGCCTGGGCTTTAATTTTGTCCTAAGCGCTCTAAAAAGCGCTTTACCTTTTCCCCAGAACACTGCCGCAACCCGGGGCTCAAAACTTATCTCAGCGCTTGGGAAGCGCTTTATTTATTCCCCAGAAATCACCGTCGCAGCCCGGGTTGCTGGGCTCTACTCAGCGCAAGATCTGCACTACTCCCAATGCCCCCGGGGCACAAAGACATTTCACTTGGAGCTGGCGCGCTCCTAGCGGCGCCCCCAGGGCACGGTCCGCTCCCAGGTGCGCCCCTGTGTTCGTTGTTAGGCACTGGAAGTGCCTCTCCTACCAAAACCCAGGTACTCTTTAGGAAATCTAGGCTCTAGGAGCCTAATACAGACTTGTAGATGCTTGTTATTTCCTACCTGTCTATTGGTTCTACATATATGAGCTTATGTTCTTTTTATGGCCATGTTTAGCTGATATGTATTTATATGACTTGGGAGATATTCACTAATGTTCCTTTTATGGGTATTTAGGAATTTTTCATGACAAGTGCATATATCTTTTATTCTAATACCGGACTACTGCTTATGTTGCAGAATCCGGAGTACTTAAGTGTTCTAATGTGACAACTGCATATTCTTGCTGAGTATTAGTAACTTGTGTAACATTCTGACAACTGCTAAGGTAGCAGGGTATTATTTACATGTAATGTTGGTCTAATTATGTTTTGTGCAATACAGATTATTTTTACATAGTTCAGTGTTGTGTTTACTTTGTGGTGTATATTTAGCGTCACGTGTGTTGTGCAAACGCTTCACACATTGCCTCCAGGTTAAGCCTGACTGCTCGTGCCAAGCTACCAAGGGGGTGAGCAGGGGTAATCTTGGACTTGTAACTCCCTAGCCCTGACTAGAGTGGGTAAGTTCTGTCTGGCTGAGGTAACACCCTAGCCAACCGGAAACCCCATTTCTAACAATGGTGAATTAGCGGTACAGCGAAATCTAGAAATCTAGAAATGGCTGCCAGGTGAACCTTGATGGATGAGTGAGAGAGACCTGATTTTGCCAAGTGAAGAAGATACAGAAGTATCTGTTCTGGAGAAGATGTCAGAAGGTGGACATTGTAATCCTTACACCACATACAGAATCTTTTCCATTTGAGTTTGCATGGTTTATTTGTAGTCTGGGCTCTAGCATTAGAGTGCACTTTGTGACAAATAGTTGGAATGTTTAGGTCAGCAAATTCATTGAATTCAGGAGCCAGGCCGGTAACTGAAGAGAAGTTTGGCTGGGATGACGGACCTGGTCTCGATTCATCGTTAGCAAGTTCGGTATTGGTTCCAACAGAATGTAAGGTTGTTCCGAGAGGAGCAGGAGCTACATCAACCAAAACTGGCGTGGCCATCTGGGAGCTACCAGTAACAGCCGGCAAGGCTCTCTCTTTATCTTCCTTAGAACTCTCAGGATTCGCGGATGAGGAAAAGCATTAGCATAGATTCCTGACCATTTAATCCTCTCTGCGGTTGTCAGCTTGCCAGCTTGTTTTCCTTTGTCGCAAAGAAGTCCAAATTGGGTTTGCCCCAGGGGAGAAAAATATGATTGAGAGTTGCCTGGTTGAGCTCCCACTTGTGGCACATTGTTGAGGTCCTGCTTAATGAGTCCGCCGGGGTGTTTGATAAATCCCCATCCGTCTAGGGACACATGTGTGGTCAGAACATGTTCCGGGTTTCGATTCAGAAAGGAGAGACCTTCGGAGTTGTGGTGCGTCTTCGACCACCATTCCATGGCCTGCTTCATTGGTGGAGTTATTTGGACAATGTTGTAGAAAGATCCGTTTATTGTGTCCATTGGCTGTCTAACTGTTGTTGAAGTGGTCTCCTGTGGAGATGGCAGCTTGGTATCAACAGAATGCAGGAGGAGAGCATTCCCAGAAAAGATTTGTAGATCCGGACAGAAGTGGACTTTCTTTTGCCGAGGCGGAGCGCTAGATCTCAAATTTTCTTCTGCCTGTCTTGGGATGCGAAGGCGTTTGCTTGTTCAGTAACTAATACGGCTCCTAGAAAGGTGATGTTGGTTGACGCCATCAGGTGTGATTTTTGGTAGTTGACCGAGAGGCCTAACGTCTGGAAGAGTGAAAGGCATGTTGCTGTGTCTCTGGCTGCCTTGGACGCTGTGTTCGCTTTTAATAGCCAATCGTCCAAGTATGAAAACACTTGAACTCTTTTTTGTCAGAGAGACGCTGCCACCGAAGCTAAGACCTTGGTGAACACTTGAGGAGCTGATCTCAGACCGAATGGTAACACTCTGAATTGGAAGTGGATGCCTGCTACTTTGAAGCATAAGAATTTCCTGTGGCTGGGGTGAATAGGGATATGAAAATAGGCATCTTGGAGATCTAAGGCCATCATGTGATTCCCCTTGTTGAGCAACTGTAATACAGCCTAAAGAGTGACCATCCAAAATGATTGTTTTTTCAGGAATTTGTTTAGTCGTCAAAGATCTAAGAAGGGGCCAGTCTGCTGTCTTTTTCAGGATGAGGAAGAAGCATGAGTAGAAGCCGGTTCCCTACTGAGACTTCGGTACGATCTCTATTGCTACCTTGTCTATTATTGTGGTAATTTGTAAAAGGAGGTCTTTTAAGTGGGCAGGTGGAGGTCCTCGCGCTGGACATCTGGGGGAGCTTGCTGAAACTTAAGGGTATGCCCCCTGGTGATAATATCAAGAACCCATTGGTCTGAGGTGATCTGGGACCAATGGTGGGACAAGCTGGAAATTCTGCCCCCTATCTGAGTGTTAGAATAGGGGTTGGAGGCAGGCACCTGGTGGAGATCAGTGTTTTCTGGACGTATCCTTGCCCCTATAAGTAGGGCTTCCACTGGTGGCATGTCTATAGGCTGCAGATGGTGGCTGCCTATAGGGCTATTGTTGATTGGCGGCTGAACGAAACTGGCCCTGATAAGGTTGGTACTGTCTACACCGGTGCAGGCCACCTCTGTAGGAGTACAGTCCTCTTGCTCTTTCCCCTCGAAAGGGCTGCTTTCTGAATTGTAGAGTACCCAACGATCTAGCTATGCCTGTGTCCGTCTTTATTGCTCGTAGCGCATCATCAACATGATTGCCAAACAGTAGTTCCCCATCATATGGCATGTCCAGAACTTTCATCTGAACCTCCGGGCGGAAGGAAGTGGCTTTTAATCAACACTGATGTCTTAGTAATGCAGCTCCGGCTAGCTGGCAAAAAACCTGTGGACGACACATCTTTTGCACAGTCTATGATCTCAGTGTAGGTTTTTTCTCCCTCTTGCAATGTCTTCTGTGCTTCAGCTCTAGCATCCTCTGGAAGGAGATCAATGTACTGAAGATGTCCGACCACATGGGGCGGTCATATCGACCTAGAATTGCTAACAAGTTTGCTGCCCTGACCACTGTAGGCACCTCCTGGAGAATTTCTTCCCTATTGTATATAAGTGTCGTCCTTCCTTAGGGGCGAGGAAAGCGGGGAGGATGGGTTTCTGGACCTGCGGTGGGCTGCCCGAGTTATCACGGAGTCAGGTTTGGGTTAACCAATCAAAGAAGCTGGTGAGTTTTCCAGCGCCTTGTATTTTTTTGCCTAATCTGGGAAATACCCCTGGTATGGAGGATGGGGTCTGCATCACTTTAAGGCCTTCTTCCCAAATTAAATCTACAATCGGGATCGCACAAACTGACTTTCTGGTGCCTTCTTTAAAGTCATAATCAATCAATCAAGGATTTATAGACCGCACTAATCACCCGTTAGGGTTTTAAGGCGCTGGGAAAGAGGGGGTGGGGGGCTATTGGTCGAAGAGCCATGTCTTGAGGCGTTTCCTGAATGTCAAGAGGTCTTGGGTCTGGCGAAGGTGGAGAGGTAGGGAGTTCCAGGTCTTGGCGGCTAGGTGAGAGAAGGATCTTCCTCCGGCGGTGGTGCGGCGGATGCGGGGATGAGGGCGAGGCTGGAGGAGCGCAGATTGCGGGTGGGGGTGTGGAAGGTGAGTCCGTCATTGAGGTAGGCTGGGCCTGTGTTGTGGAGGGCCTTGTGTGCGTGGATGAGGAGTTTGAAGGTGATCCTCTTTGATACTAGTAGCCAGTGAAGGTCTCTGAGGTGGGGGGAAATGTAGTTGCGGCGTGGGATGTCCAGAATGAGGCGGGCAGATGCGTTCTGGATTCTTTGCAGTTTTGTTAGGAGTTTGGTTGTTATTCCTGCATATAGAGCGTTTCCGTAGTCCAATCGGCTGCTGACCAGGGCGTGGGTAACAGTTTTCCTGGTTTCGACGGGAATCCAGTTGAAGATTTTGCAGAGCATGCAGAGAGTGTTGTAGCAGGAAGAGGAGATGGCATTTACCTGCTGAGTCATGCTGAGTGTGGAGTCCAAGATGAAGCCTAGGTTGCGTGTGTGGGTGAGGGCGCGGTTCCTAGGGAGGGCCACCAGGAGTCATTCCAAGCTGAGGGGTTGGTGCCAAAGATGAGGATTTCGGTCTTGTCTGTGTTTAACTTGAGGTGGCTTGATTCCATCCAGCTGGCAATGACGTGAAGTCCGTTGTGGAGGTTGTTCTTTGCAGTTGTAGGGTCTTTTGTGAGGGAGAGGATGAGCTGAGTGTCGTCTGCGTAGTAAACTATGTTGATGTGGTGGGTTCGTGCTGTGTTGGCGAGGAGGGCCATGTAAATTTTGAAGAGCGTGGGGCTGAGCGGAGATCTTTGGGGGATGCCACAGATGATTCTGGAGGCTTCTGACAGGAACGGTGGGAGGCGGACTCTCTGGGTTCTGCCTGAGAGAAATTAAGAGATCCAGTCGAGTGCCTTGTCGCGGATTCCAGCGTTGTGGAGGCATCTGCAGAGAGTGTGATGACATACCGTGTCGAAAGCTGCGGAGACGTCCAGGAGGATGAGTGCTGCTGTTTCTCCTTCGTCGAGCATGGTCCTAATGACATCTGTGGCAGCAATGAGTGCAGTCTCGGTGCTGTGGTTTCTGCGGAATCCGGATTGGGAGGTGTCAAGTACCTTGCGGTCTTCCAGGAACCGGGATAGTTGGCTGTTTACGATTTTTTCGATGAGCTTGGCTGGGAAGGGGAGGAGGGAGATCGGCCAGTAGTTCTTGGGGTCGTCTGGGTCTGCCTTTGGTTTCTTCCGCAGGGCGTTGATTTCTGCGTTCTTTCAATCTTTCTGGGAAGGTGGCTGACTCGAAGGAGCTGTTGATGGTTTTGCAGAGGTGGGGGGCGATGTTTGCCTTATTGAAGAAATGGTGTGGTCAGGGGTCCGATGGTGATCCGGAGTGGATGGAGGCCATGGTGGTGGCGGTGTCCTCTATGTTGACGGGGGTCCATGTGTGGAGGAGGTGGGTGTTGCTTGGAGCGGTGGGTTCTTGGGTGTTTGTAGTCAGCTGGTGGGTCTGGGGTTTGAAGCTATTGTGGATTTCTTCTATCTTTCGACGGAAGTGGGTTGCCAGTGAGTTGCAGAACTCCTGTGATGGCGGTGGTTCGCTAGAGTAGGTCCTGGGGGTGGAGAGCTCATTGATGATGCCGAAGAGCTCTTTACTGTTGTAAGCGTTGGCGTTGATGCGGTTTTTGAAGTGGGTCCTTTTGGTGGTGCGGATCAGCTGGTGATGTTTGCGTAGGGCATCCTTGAAAGCCTCAAGAAGCAACCCGACTGTTTTGTTACAATGGGAAGCTGGAATATCTTGGCTGATCTTTCCATTACACTATGGAACCCTCCTATGTCTTGTGGCGGAGCATCTACTGGTGGTGAAGTAGAGGGGAATGGCATTTGCGTCTGATAGTCATCCTAGTCATTAGGGAGTGAGGCAGTTTCCTGAATTTCCCCTTCTTCTTGATCCTCTTAAGAGAAAGCGGATCATTTTCGAGAGGTGAAGATGGAGGTGGTAACAGTATTGTAGGTACCTGAAACTCTGAGGATTGGTCTCTGGAAGAAGGACTTAATGGTAATTGTGGATGCTGAAGCGGAGTTCTTGATCCTGGTGGTGGTAATCTATTGTAGTAATCTTGCATATGCTGCAAATTGGCAATTACTGACACTGGCAACTGGAATGTTGGCTCACGCAGTTCTTGTTAACGTGTGCGGTGTTGATCATCAAACGATTGTTGAACATACAACTGTTCACACTTCCTCATCCTCTTCCTGGCATTTAATTCGTAGGTCAGAAGGACTACGAGCCACTGGAAACAGACCATCATCGGAATAATCATCTCCATAGACTTCTTCATCTTCATTCAAGAACATGTTCTGGAGGTACAGGCGATACCTTACTGGGTGACGTATGTGACGGTAGTATTGTCTCCTGAGGGGAATTATGTCTTATTGTTATCACCCTTAAGGGTAAAAAGGAAGATGCAGCTGAATCAACTGTCAACGGCGTTGGCGTGTCTGGAGGAAAGAAATGGGCCACCAACGGTGTCGTCGACGACGGTGCCCCGGTCGACGGTGTTGTCATTCTCGAAGTTGCTGTCAACGCAGCTGTCATTGACAGAGCTGGTGTCATCGGAGCTGCCGTTGACGGAGCGGTCTTTGACAGAGCTATTGTTTTTGGTATGTATGTCGCCATTGATGGAGCCGTCGACGGTATCCGTGTTGATGATGTAGAAGCCTTTGTGGAAGCCGAATTCTTAATGGTCGACAATAGAGGGGACATTGGGGAGTGAAACCTCTTCATCGATGGTTCTATGATGGTTGATTTGTAAGAGGTTTTCTTACGATAGGGTGTAGTCGACAGTAAGGAAGACCCATACTTTATGCTCACCGATGTTACTGTTGATGATAACGGCGACGACGTTATCATGGGTGAAGGTAGTGCTGTAAACGTTGCCATCGCTGTGGTAGTAGTGGTATCAAACCTGTCGTCGACAATGTGCTCGTCGACAGTGTCATCGACAAGGCTGACATTTTTTAAGTCGATCGGGGCAGAGAACTGGACGACTTTTTAATTTTTATTCTAGTGGCAGTTGGAGTGGAAGGTTCGGAGTGAACTTTCTCCCCAGGTTTCTTTGAAGTTGAAGGAACTTCCTGCATTTTTTCCTTCATAAGATGCATTTTCTTGGCTGACTTACCTCATCTTGGAGAGAAACTCTCCACAGATCTTTTCCTCTTTCTCGATGCCACTGAGGTATCGCTGTCATCATTATCAGAGAAGTTTTCATTGGATTTAAGCTTTTGAAACCAAAGCAGGAGTCTAGCCTCTCTGTCTCAAAGTCTTGTGAGTAAAGGTTTGTAGGAAAGTGCCCTCTTTCTTCGCATGGCTCCCCCGTATTCTGCCTGTTCACTGGGATTTTTCTAACCAGGACCCCAGTGGTTATGCTCTCTCCTCTAAATTTGGTTGCTACTAACCTTTTATCCCCACAACTGGCATACTGGTCCACCCATGTAAGTCTCTAATATATGGTACCTAGGCACCCAGGGCACTGTGTTTCCAGGGGATCCCTAAGGGCTGCAGCAGTTATTCTGCCACTCATAGGGAGCCCATGCAAAGGGTTCTGCAGGCCTGCCACTGCAGTCTGCATGAACTGGGTGCACGCAACCGGTTTCAGTACAGGTCACTGCACCAGGTCACTGCAAGTCACCCCCAAGGCAGGTCCTCTCAGCCCAGAGGGCAGGGTCCAGGTACCTGAGTGTGAGGGCATCCCTGCACTAGCAGAGGTGCCCCCACGAACTCCAGCTTCATTTTACTGGACTTCGTGAGTGCGGGACGCCATTTTATACATATATTTACTGGACATAGGTCACTACCTATGTCCAGGTACATAATGGTAACTCAGAATCATACCCCAATACTGTTGCAAGTATTGGAAGTATGATTCCATGTACTTTGTGGGCTCCTTAGAGGACCCCCCGCATTGCCACCACCAGTCTTACAGGGTTTTCAAGGGTCGCCTAGCTGCTGCCACCCCTCAGACGTGTTTCAGCCCTCCTGCTGATTGATCTGATCAAGACAAGGAAGGCAGAACAAAGGCTTTCCTATGGGAGAGGAGGTAACACCCTCTCCCTTTGGAAATAGGTGTGACTGGTTTGGGAGTGGTAGCCTCCCCAATCCACTGATTTTGCTTTGAACAGCACATTTGGAGCCCTCAGTGAATAAAACCAGTCCACACCAGTTTAGGCCCCCCACCCCCAGTCCCAGCACTGGTGCGAAATTGGACAATGGAAAACGAAGCGACCACTCCCCTGTCCATCACCACCCCACGGGTGGTGCCCAGAGCTCCTCCAGAGGGTCCCTGGGTTCATCCATCTTGATTTCAAGGTTGGTAGGGAACTCTGGGAACATCTGAGAGGCCAGGCCAGACAGGTGATGTCAGAGGCACCCTCGGATAGGTAGTTACCTGGTTAGGTGACCAAGCCCCCTGTTTGGGCTTTATAGGATCTTCCTCTGGGATGGGTCCTCAGACTTGGCTTGCAAGACTCCTGCAGGACTCCTCTGCAACCTTTACTTCGACTTCTGGCCTCAGAAACCGTGACTGGACCCCCCAGAAACCTACAAGCTGCAGATTCGAGAGGAAGACTCTTCTGCAACATTGTATCCTGAACTCCTGCCAGCTTTGCAACATTTCACCAGCTGTATATCCTAAGAAGACTGCAACACTTCAGCCTGCACGAGAAGAAGGAATCGCCCTTGGGTGAAGGCATCCCTCCCCTGTAACTACAGGCACCTGGCTCATCGATAATCGGCTGCGTGGATCTCCCCTCATCCTGAGTGGCATGGGTCCTGCATCACAGGTGGTGGTCCGGAGATTCGCCGTTGGTCCTCTCTACCAACTGTCGCACTTTGGTAGGGGTAAGTCCTTCCACTCCACGCAAGACAGTACCCCTGTGCACCACGTCCTTTGCAGTTGCCAAGGCTTGTTGCTTCACCTCCAAGGGGAACTTCAGGCGCCATGTAGCTCCAGCCCCCAGCACTCCCTCCTGCAACTTATGGACCTCTGCTTGGTCCTCCGGCGACATGGGAGCAACTTCTGTGGTGCTGCCTGGGCTGCTTCAGCAACTTCTGTGGCCATGTCCTGTGGGACACCTGTGGGAGATTCCTCTGCTCCTGTGGGCCTTCTGTGACACGGAGGAACCCCTGTGACTCCCCCACCTGAGTAGATTCCTCCTGGACCTTGCTGGTCCCCGGCAGCACCTCATTTCCTTCAACCGCAAGTTGGCCTTTGCCAAGGCTTGTTGGTGGAAATCCTTCACCAACACCCATCTGCAATTCAGCTTCCAGCATGGGACACCTTTAGCATGTGTCAGGAACTCTTCTCCGGTTTCTGTGCTGCAGTGCTGACCTGTCTTCCTTCTTTGTCGACCAACTCCAAAAGGTACCTCTGGGTGGGCAGTATCTCCTACTCCACCTGGACTCCACAGACACTTCTGGACTTGGTCCCCTCTCTCCACATGTCTCCATCTTTGGTTTTCCACTGCTGGTTCCTTTCAGGCTGCTCTGGGTGTCTTCATTTTCTTCTTTTGATCTTCTGGGGTGCTTTTGGGGAAATCCAGTGTTTTACTCTTGCATTCCTGGTCACTGGGGTGTACTCCATTACTTACCTGTGTGGTTTCCTAGTACTCCCAGCTCCCCTCTACACGATTCAGTTACCTAGGTGGAGGCCCAGTGTTTGCATTCTACTTTCTTAGTATATGGTTTGCCCTTCCTATAGGGTTACTACTGAATATTGCTATTTTACACAGTTTTGTAACCTTGTTATGCCTCTTACTGTTTAATAGTGTGTGTGTGTGTGTGTGTGTACATATGGAAAATGTCACTTACCCAGTGTACATCTGTTCATGGCATGTTCCGCTGCAGATTCACATGCTGTGCATATACTTCTGCCATCTAGTGTTGGGCTTGGAGTGTTACAAGTTGTTTTTCTTCAAAAAAGTGTTTTCGAGTCACAGGATCGAGTGACTCCTCCTCTTCAGTTCCACTGCGCATGGGCATTGACTCCATGTTAGATTGTTTTCCCGCAGAGGGTAAGGTAGGGGTGATGGATTATAAAGAAAAAAAATGTCCATGCTAATGGAATGTTAAATATATATATATATATATATATATATATACACACATATGTACAAATGCTGTTAACTTAAACGACTACAGGCTGCCGGAGAGGTGGGAGGGTGCATGTGAATCTGCAGCAGAACATGCCACCAACAGATGTGAGGAAATGCATCCTTGGCATGGTTACCCCCTAACTTTTTGCCTTTGCTGATGCTAAGTTCTGATTTGAAAGTGTGCTGGGACCCTGTTAACCAGGCCCCAGCACCAGTGTTCTTTCCCTAAACTATACCTTTGTCTCCACAACTGGCACAACCCTGGCACTCAGGTAAGTCCCTTGTAACTGGTACCCCTGGTACCAAGGGCCCTGATGCCAGGGAAGGTCTCTAAGGGATGCAGCATGTCTTATGCCACCCTGAGGACCCCTCACTCAGCACAAGCACACTGCCTCACAGCTTGTGTGTGCTGGTGAGGAGAAAATGATTAAGTCGACATGGCACTCTCCCCTCAGGGTGCCATGCCAACCTCACACTGCCTGTGGCATAGGGAAGTCACCCCTCTAGCAGGCCTTACAACCCTAATGCAGGGTGCACTATACCACAGATGAGGGAATATGTGCATGAGCACTATGCTCCTACAGTGTCTAAGCAAAACCCTAGACATTGTAAGTGCCGGGTAGCCATAAGAGTATATGGTCTGGGAGTTTGTCAAACACGAACTCCACAGTTTCATAATGGCTACACTGAAAACTGGGAAGTTTGGTATCAATCTTTTCAGCACAATAAATGCACACTGATGCCAGTGTGCAATTTATTGTAACATACACCCAGAGGGCATCTCAGAGCTGCCCCCTGAATACCTACCCGACTTCTAGTTTAGGCTGACCAGTTTCTGCCAGCCTACCACATACCAGACATGTTGCTGGCCACATGGGGAGAGTGCCTTTGTCACTCTGTGGCCAGGAACAAAGCCTGTACTGGGTGGAGGTGCTTCTCACCCCCCCCTGCAGGAACTGTAACACCTGGCGGTGAGCCTCAAAGGTTCACCCCTTTTGTTACAGCGCCCCAGGGCATTCCAACTAGTGGAGATGCCCGACCCACCGGCCACTGCCCCCACTTTTGGCAGCAAGGCTGATGAGATAATAAGAAAAACAAGGAGGAGTCACCCACCAGTCAGGACAGCCCCTAAGGTGTCCTGAGCTGAGGTGACCTCTGCCTTGAGAAATCCTCCATCTTGAGTTTGGAGGATTCCCTCAATAGGATTAGGGATGTGCCCCCCCCTCCCCACAGGGAGGAGGCACAAAGAGGGTGTAGCCACCCTCAAGGACAGTAGCCATTGGCTACTGCCCTCCCAGACCTAAACACACCCCTAAATTCTGTATTTAGGGGCTCCCCAGATCCCAGGAAATCAGATTCCTGCAACCTGAAGAAAGAAGGACTGCTGACCTACAAGCCTGCAGGGAAGGAGGAAGACGACAACTGCTTTGGCCCCAGCCCTACCGGCCTGTCTCCAACTTCGAAAATCTGCTCCAGCAAAGCATCAGACAGGGACCAGCGACCTCTGAAACCTCTATCTTTCGCTCAGTATCACAGGAGCAACAACTGCAAGGTCTAAGTGAACTCCAGGCCGAAGATTCTGAAGGAAAGGGATAAGAAGAAGCAGGCACATTACACCATACAGGAGCAGAAGGAGACTACATGGCTAAGAGACCAACGACGAGGAAAACATCGCCCAAGGGGCAGAAGAACGATTCTCGAATGCCAAAATTAGACTCATCGAGGACAAGGACAGTGCAAGCACAAAGAGAAACGACCCAAGTTAACACCGAAAAAACGTACAGACTCTAAATCGCAGAGGTCTGACTGGGGGGTCAAAAATGTTGCCAACCGAAAACCTAGCAGAGACTGAAAGAACCCCTCGGGAGGCAAAGAAATGACACATCAAGTGGGTGCACACACGAAAAGTTGATGTCAAAAGACTATCTAAATTTAAAAGTTTGGGCGTCAACAGACAAAGGGGGGAAGTGCCGAGAAAAGGGATGTTATTAACCAGGAAACGAAGCCTCAACATTGAAGTGAAAATTGCAGCCGCCCGACGTCAAAGACCCCTCTGCCATAACTGAGCAGAAGAAAAAGCGTCTCGAGGCCGAGAAGGCAGCGATTTTGCATAAGGAGAGGGAGTTTGACACATCCCTTTGAGAAATGTTCATCCCTTTACAGACTTCGACGGACAAAGGTCCAATTGACAGACGCCGAAGAACTAGAACCCCCGCCCCCCTCACCAGTCTCACCAGAGCCACAGGAGGAGGAAGAAGAACAGAAATACTTATTCTACCAAGATGATCCTGATAACATGGGTATGTTTCAGGAGACGAAAGGGCCGGAGTATATGGAGACTCAGGGGCAAGACGGTGAAACGGATTCCCATGAGGAGGGAATTGACACGTATCGCCCTATGACATTGCAATGTACGGTCAGCTGATAATAAGAGCGCCTGCAAATATGGGGTGCATCTAGAGGAGGATAAAACACAATCATGCTTCCTCCTAGAGACATTGCTGCCTTTTCAAACTAGGAACCAGTTCCTACCAATGCTACAAAACACTCTAGATTAAAGAAGAGAAGGCTTCAAGAAACCTACAACATGAAGGGCAGTAAGACAGGGCAGAGAAAAAAGTGCAAACACTTTTCCAAAGACCCTTTATATAGGAGGAACAGTCCCAAGCTGACTCATCGTCATTCCTGTTACAGCCAGGAAATGGGCAAATATACCAACAATATCTGGATCACCACCGGATAAAGAAAGCAAAAAGATGGATTTGGTGGTGAGAAATTTTGAGAGAGGTGCAGCAAATCAATGATTAATAGCCAATTCAAGCTTTCTGCTAAATAGATATGCATAACAATACTGGGAATGGATGGCGTCAGGAGAGGCTGGATTAAACACCAAACGTTGGGATAGTCAACACCAAACAACAACGAGAAAAAAAACCGAAAGAAAGAGGATGGACTACTAGTACGCTGGAAAATTCAGAACCCAACCACTAGATGGCGGAATAATGCACAGCTTGTGAATCCTGAAAAGATAAAATGATATAAAAAGTTATTTTTGAAAAGAATCGGCCAAATATTCCGTTTTACAGCACCATTTCTCAGGAATGGGCTACAAAGCCATGGATTCTGAAGGGGAATTCGTGAAATAGTTAACTTACAAAGTGTGCTTAGCAATGCTTTCCTTCCCCAGGGTGGCAGGGGTTACCAGACCAAAGAAACATTTGGAAGCATTGTGGAATAATGCTGCACCTGCACCAAAATTCCCTTAAAATAGATCTAAAAAGCCACAGGTGACACATGTAGCACAGAAACCTCAATTATTTTTCACACAATCTAAGTTCTCATAACTCGTATCCCAGTTTCTACATTTTGCCTAATGTCATGTTTCATATGGAACCTTTCAAGTAGATTCTCAATTATATTTTATGAATGACTACTTGAAAGAAGTATGGTAGAAAAATAAAATAAAACACACAAATGGAAAGGAGCCTAAGACTCTACAGGAAATGTTTAATCACTGGAATAGTGGAAAGGAAGCCTGAGGAGAATTACAGTAAGCAGTGATAGAAGCCAAATGGACTATTAGAAGAGTACTGTAAACCAGATTTTGCCAAGTAAAGACGATTATGTAATACTAGGGCAACCTAGCATGTTTCTGGATCTACTCCTCTCTCTTCCACTTCAACGCATAAGGCAACTTTGTGAAACAGCACTTCCTTCCCTCTCTCAAGATATCCATGCAGTCAATAGGTAACATCAGATGTCCATACTGAAAAACCTCAGGTACCATGCAACCAGGTTTAGCAACAGAAGATTGATATGGAAGATTGTGCCCAACAACCGTGACGGAAGATCCGACTTGATTCTTCTGCTTCTTGCACAGAAGAAGATATGCCCTAATGGTGCACCCAATCAAGAGTGATGAGAATCATCTTGCTTTGCTGAGCATCCTCTTGGTAATCACCTTTGGAAGAAGTGTGACTGGAGTAGAAGTGTATAGAAACCCTCCTTACTAAACCACTGAAAGTGCATTCCCCAGATATAAAAAGGTTTTCAAAATTCTATTGGTGTAAAAAGTGGCATTTCACGTTTTTAATCAGTTGCAAAAATGTTACATTTTGGATGGCCTTAGCAGAATTATGCCTTCCAGCACTCAGTCACCTTGCTACTCTGACAAGTGATGATCCAGCTCATCTGCTTATGTGTTTCACAACAATGGAAGATGTGTGGCAGGCAACTAAATGCCTCTTGCTAATATCTAGGGCCAAATCGCTTGAGCTTCCCAAGAAAGCACCCTTGACTTTGTACCGCCCTTGCTTTTTTAGATAATACTTGGTTGACATATTGTCTGTGTGAAGCAAAAGAGAGGTCTGGAGCACCAGCAGTTAAAACGTGTCCTAGATGAACCATCCTCAACGTCAACAATATTTGAGAACCCTTCTCTGAAGAAGATCATTGCCTCCAAGTTGTCAGATTCTTGATGTGGACTCCTCAGCCCTCCAGAGAGGCATCTGATATGACCCTCTGTGCGAAGAGTGGAGCACAGAAAGGTGTACTAGAAAGAAGGTTCTTCTTGCACCACTATTGCAGAGCATGTGACAGATGTACATTGCTGTCCCAATTTCATGATTTCTGACTTTGTTGATCGTTCTATACCTCATACAAACCGTGACTGTTACATGCAGCAGAACCAGGACTCATATCTAACTGCACTGCTGAAGAGGCAGGAAGATTTTAAGAAGAGTCATCTTCATTAATTTTCCTCTCCTGACCCTTCCATTCACTTTTCTAGGTTCAAAATAGGAAGGATATCTTGTTTGGGACTTTTTTTTACTTGTTTTGAAAACGTGTACTGTTTTTCTTTAGCACACAACATGAACCGCACCCTTTAAAACTCCTCATTATTTTCCAGGACAAAAAGCATTACAATTTCTACTTCAGTTTTCATTTTTTGGATTCATTTAGAAGGCTGAGGGACAAAAAAAGATGTTCACTGGAGGGCAACTCTGCTATGATTTTCTGGGCATAAGTAGACAAAGGAGTCTAAGCCCAGGGGAGCATCTCATTGAGCTGCCATAGCAAATGTCTGCTATAGGCAGGTTAGTGGTGTCGGTTGATAAACTGACAAATGTCTGAAGTCAACACACTTACCTGTTTTCAAAAATGTTTTTTTTTTTTCGCTTGGAAGCTAGTCCAACAATTGACTCATTGAGGCCACAGAGAGTGTCATAGTGACTTAAAAAAGAATAACTGGCTGCAGTATGACATACTTTCCTACCCTTAAAGTTCCACTACTAAGAACTCGGAAGATATCACTGCCTTCAAGAATTAGGATCCAAGTCAGCTGATCTAAACTTCTTCTCCAGGTAACTTTTTACTGCCCGAAAAAGAGGACAGATTTACAAAAGGTGTCCATCATTGACTTCTGCAGTCCAAGAACAAGTTGAACAATAGAACAAGCCTGTGGTTTTGACTGGGCCGCCTAAAAAATAACTGGAGTTACTCACCTTCTGGTTTTGTCTGCAGATTAAGCTATCTTTCTGCAATGTTTGATAGCACAAGAAAAGCCAGCTCACCATTAAGCGGGATTTAATTTGCAATTAGCTCTGTAGATACAGGTGGGAGAGCAAGTCAAACAAATTACAATCCATTCAAATACGAATTCTTATGATACCACCAGACATATCTCTATTTTGGGCTCGGGAGTCTCACAACAGGAGTCGGTACATCATTAAAAAAAAATGTTTTTTTAAAATGGTGCTTGTAGTAAGAGCTATAGTCACCATCTGACTCAGAGAGGCAAACGTAACTGCTGGACACTGCTTGGAATGATGGGATAAGTCTAGTCTTCCAACGTTCTTTCATGAGCAGGATTAGTTAGCACTAAGTTAAAGCACTTTACTTTAGGCCACCATTTTCAGCTTTAATTTAATTTAGCACACTGTTTCTAACTGGTGTTTTTAAACAAATGCACACTTGATGTGCAATTTTGCTAACAAAAAGAATGTAAACGTTGCTGGCTGGTTTCTGTTTATGTGGTTAATTTACAAACATGGGCATTTTTGTGTTGCTAAATCTCTCACATGCGGAGAGATATTCTACTTTTATGATTATTAAAGAGACTCTGATGGTGAAGAATAAAAAAAGCTATGTACGTGCTAAACGTACCATGGGCAAGGACGCAGTATGTAGTACAGAAGTCTCAAAATTAAATACACAAGTAGTCAATTCAAATGCAAAACACAATGTAAAGACTAGTCAGATTTTGGGAAAAAAATACCTGAGTAAGCTCAAAAGCTCTGTAAGCCAGCAAGGAGTTCACTCTGTTGACATTCTTTGAGACATGGCATTCATGCTTAGGAGTAGGATCGAGTGATCTTTTGTTTGCTGAATCCATTTGACTTTTCCCAGGCTGATCAAAAACGCTTTTCATTTTTCCCTAAAAGATATTAATGTACACATACACTGAATCGATAAGCTTTTAGAGAATTCATCCATGCAAAAACATTACTATTTACAGAAAAATCAAATTAATAAAAAATGTACCTTCATTATTTTGAATATAATAACATCTCCAGTTGCCCCTGGATCTAACGGGTTCGCTTGTAATAAATCTGCATACCTGGAAAGATAGACACCTAAAGAACAAGTACAGGATTAAAGACACAAGCGGCTAGGATTTCGCAGTCCACTTATGATCTGACAATCTGAAGTGTTTCACATAACAAAAGAAGGAGCAGGGCATGGCATCTTCACAGCGTCATTCGAAAAAAAAAAATCTTACCCGTAACAGTAGCTTTCAACCATGCGTGCTCATTTTATTATTGAATATCGGGCCACGACTCCACCAGCTTCCACCAGAGAAAAGTAGGTTTTCTCTCCAGAAATAACACTAATCACCAGAGTTATTTTAACATTTGAAGACTGAATGCAATCTGTGATCTGCCTACAACACATTCCTTGCAGCAGCCACTTTAACCCTCTGCACTGCCTCATAATAATTTTAACCTCCATCTCTTGCTTACATCGCTGCATTTATTATGACCAAAAGAGACACTTGGGAAAGTCATAAAGCCAAATCAATTAAAAATGTGCTTCTTTGCAATTTCAAAGTAGCCTGCTTTAGTATTCAGTAGTCGTAAAAGTACATGCAGCAATTAGCGTGCGGTGTAAAGTGACAGATGAACCCAGAAAAAACATACTTCTTGTGTATGCTAACAAGTCAATTGTGGGTCGTGTAAGCTAAAAACAAAGCTTATGGCTTCGCTATCAAGGAAAGATAAATCAGCCTTCTATGTAGAGTAACAGCTGGATCTAAAAGAAGGCACACTTATTATGTGCGCAGTGCTTAATTTGAGCAGGTGTGTTCAGATGCAGGGCATAAACATATTTTGTTAAAGGGCCATCAGTTATTTTTCTGCCTCACTGATTTACTGTGGGCAAAAAAAAAGGATAATTTATTAGAAATGCAAACTCGAACATCTGAAAATGTCCTTCCGCTTCAAACTATAAACATGCTGCCAGGTTGGAAGTTTAAACAGCAAGATGTTATGTTGTAGAAAACATTTTGAACACAAGGACATCAATCTCTTTTTAGTTGTAAACACTGTGAAATACAGCAAATTAGCGTAAAAAAAAGACTGCTGGAGAGACAAAAGTTTAACGTGAAAAACAAAAACGCAGAGCAGAAACCTTAGCATGTGTTAGTAAAAAGGGCAGCATCATTCAGATAAAAGAGTGTAAATGACTGGCTGGCTTGTTCTGTAGACAGCAGCGATGTTATCAGATGCTATAAAACTCTCTGGAGTGAATCACACCCAAACAGTGTAAATTGCAGCCAAAAACCATATGGGATACACCAGTAAAACCACAAGTAAACAAATATTAAAAGACACAACTGTATTAACATGCAGGCATTAGCTTTTAAAAAATATTTATTTTCCGTGTGACCAATGTTCTGTGGTTCGACTATAGTTTTTAAGTGGAAATCGTGTATTTTGTAAGCGCATATTTGCCTTTAGTAAACACAGCGTTGGCGTGCTTCAATTAAGCTTTGACCAATTAAACACTGCTAAGTAGCAAAAATTTTTTTTTTGCTGCAGAAAGAGGAATAAGATACATGGAAGTGCTTTAGTTTTATGCAGGGCCGCTGGAATTATATGGGAGGAAAAGACAAAATTATGAGGCAGGGTTGACCAATTTATGTGGCAAGAAAAGTCCGGTTATGAATTTACATGTGCCTCCAGAGACAAAAGCATGGTGATAGAATGTTGGTTGGTCATCTCAGCTGCCTGTTCCTCCCTCTCCTGGATTTCTAAAGACCCTAGTAGGATAGGAGAATTCAGGTGGCACTAACCCTGCACCAGCAGCCTCCTCCACTGTTAGCCCGGGTGTTTGCAGAACAGCACTGAAAGAGGAAGGGTAAATTGCTAACCTGTAATCCTAGTTCTCTGTCAGGGGAATCCTCATCAAAGTCATAAGCACTGAATAGGCCCGCACCTGTGCAGGGACCCCCCCCCCCGGAGCACTTCGTAAACATATAAATGTATAACATAGTGGCAGTCACCACCCACAGGTAGTTATAGTTAGTTAGGATTCCCTCTGCAGGTGTCGTTGTGGGGGTGCAGAGAGGTTGGCTCAGGGAGGACACGTTGTCTGAGTCGCCTGGGGGTCCTCTCTGCGGCGTTGGTTTCTCTGGACACGGGCCAAGGGTGTCGGGTGCAGAGTGGTGGGGACTCACGCTTCTGGAGTGAGGTGAGAGTCCCTTTGAAGATGGTTGCATCTTGTTGCTTTAGACAGGGCCGCTGTCCACAGGAGATTCTTGGTCCTTTGGAGTAGCAGGGCAGTCCACTGAGTCAGCATGGGTCGCTGGGCCCACAGGATGCGTCGCTGTTGCAGGTTCTTTGAATCAGGAAGCAGGCGGGTAGGAATGGGGCCAAAGCAGTTGTCGTCTCCTTCTCTGCGGGGTTTTCAGGTCAGCAGTCCTTCTTGTTCGGTCGCCAGGAATCTGATTTCCTGGGTTCAGGCTCGCCCCAGAATACTAAATTTAGGGGGGTGTTTAGGGCTGGAGGGCAGTAGCCAATGGTTAATGTCCCTGGGGGCACATCCCTAATCCTATTGGGCTAAATCTTCCAAAGCAAGACGGAGGATTTTCTAAGGAGGGGGGGTCACATCAGCTCTGGTCACCTTAGGCGTGGACCTGGCTGAGGGGGTGACTCCTCCTTGTTTTTCTCATTATCTCTTCGAACTTGCTGCCAAAAGTGGGGGCTGTGTCCGGGGGGCAGGCACCTCCACTAGCTGGAGTGCCCTGGGGTGTTGTAACACCAGGCTTGAGCCTCTGAAGTTCACCGCCAGGTGTTACAGTTCCTGCAGGGGGAGTTGTGAAGCACCTTCACCCAGGACTGGATTTGTTCCTGGTCACAGAGTGCACAAAGGCACTCACACCATGTGGCCAGAAACTAGTCTGGAAGTGGCAGGCTGGCAAAGACCAGTCAGCCTAGCACTCGCAGTTGGGCTGGCATGCAGGGGGCGTGGCATTTCTCAATAAAACCCACACTGGCGTCAGTGTGGATTTATTGTGCTGAGAAGTTTGATACCAAACTTCCCAGTATTCTGTGTAGCCATTATAGAACTCTGGCGTTTGTGTTTGACAAACTCCCAGACAATATACTCAATATGGTTACCAGAATTGACTTAGACACTGAAGGGGTATAGTGCTTATGCAGCTGTGCCCTCACCTGTGGTATAGTGCACCATTGCCTTAGGGCTGTAAGGGGACTTACCTATGCCACAGGCAGTGGGTTGTGGGCATGGCACTCTGAGGGAAGTGCCATGCTGACTTAGGGGGTCATTCCGACCCTGGCGGCCGCGAATGACGGAAGCACCGCCAACAGGCTGGCGGTGCTTCCATGCCCATTCTGACCGCGGCTCAGAAAACCGGGACCGGCGGTTTACCGCCAGTTTACCCCCGGCTGGGCGAATCCGCCAGGGCATCGCTGCAAGCACCGCTGCCTTGGGGATTCTGACCCCCTTCCCGCCAGCCTGTTTCTGGCAGTTTTCACCGCCAGGAAGAGGCTGGCGGGAACGGGTGTCCTGGGGCCACCTAACAGGGCCCCAGCCTGCTTTTCACGGTCTGCCTAGCAGACAGTGAAAAGCGTGACAGGTGCAACTGCACCCGTCGCACACCCGCAACACCGGCGGCTCCATTCGGAGCCGGCTTCAGTGTTGCAGGCCCCCTTCCCGCTGGGCCGGCGGGCGCTAACATTGTTAGCGCCCGCCGGCCCAGCGGGAAAGTCGGAATGCCGCCAGCGGTCTTTTGACCGCAGAGCGGCCAAATGGCGGTTCCCGCCAGGCGGGCGGCAACCGCCGCCCGCCGGGGTCTGAATGACCCCCTTAGTCTTTTTCTCCGCACCAGCACACACAAGCTGTGAGGCAGTGTGCATGTGCTGAGTGAGGGGTCCCTAGGGTGGCATAATGCATGCTGCAGCCCTTGGGGACCTTCCCTGGCCACAGGGCCCTTGGTACCAGGGGTACCTTTTACAAGGGACTTATCTGTGTGCCAGGGCTGTGCCATTTGTGGAGACAAAGGTACAGTTTTAGGGAAAGAACACTGGTGCTGGGACCTGGTTAGCAGGGTCCCAGCACACTTTCAATCTTAGCTGGCATCAACAAAATGCAAAAAGTTAGGGGTAACCATGCCAACAGTCGCATTTTCCAACAACGTGTGCCCAACTATGACATGGTGCTTTGGAACTAATTTATGTATATCCTGAATATCTCAGTCTCTCACACAGCAGGTACCCTAAGTACCTTTATACAGAGACGTCCTCAGCTGAATAAGGAGCACTTAATTAGGCTGCAGGTTGTTCAAGCTTGAAGCCTTTTAAAGATTTTTCCCCAATTGGCAGTGACAGTGTCCCTACAGTATCTAAGTCCATTCTTAGACATTGTAAGTACAGGGTGGCCATATTAAGTATATGATCTGGGAGTTTGTCATTACGAACTCCACAGCTCCATAATGGCTTCTCTGAATACTGGGCAGTTTGGTATCAAACTTCCTAGCACAATAAACCCACACTGATGCCAGTTTTGGATTTATTGAACAATGCAACCAGAGGGCATCTTAGAGATGTCCCCTGTATTTCACCCAATCCTTTAGTGCAGGACTGGCTGGTCTGTGTCAGACTGCCACGAAGAGACAACTTTCTGACCGCATGGGGTGACAGCTTTTGTGCTCTCGGTGGCCAGACACACAGCCTGCACTGAGTGGAGGTGCTTCACACCTCCCCCCTGCAGGAACTGTAACACCTGGCGGTGAGCCTCAAAGGCTCACACGTCTTGTTACATTGCCCGAGGGACTCCAGCCAGTGGAGATGCCCACCCCCTTGATAAAGCCCCACTTCTGGCGGCAAGTCCGGTGGGGAAACTAGGGAAAACAAGGAGGAGTGACCACCTCAGCAGGGATCACCCCTAAGGTGTCCAGAGCTGAGGTGCCCCCTCCTTGGAAAATTATCCATCTTAGTTTGAAGGACAGGGACCAATAGGGTTAGGTTTGTGTTCCCCTCCCCAAGGGGAGTGGACACAGGAAGGGTGTAGCCACCCTCTGGGACAGTAGCCATTGGCTACTGCCATCCGACCCCCTGTTACGCCCCTAAATCCAGGATTTAAAGGCTCTCCTGTACCTAGCTCATCAGATTCCTGGCGAGCTCACAAGAAGGAAGGACTGCTAAGCTGAAACCCCAGCAGAGAAGACAGAAGGCAAAAATGGACTTGGCCCCTGCCCTACTGGCCTGTCTCCTACTTCAAAAAGCCCTGCAAAAGAAAGTGACGCAACCTGCGGGTCCAGCGACCTCCGAGAACCCTCCAGAGCACTGCCTGCATCACAGAGGACCACGAACTCCTGTGGACAGCAGCCCTGTCATAGAAGAAACTCCATCTGAGGACTCTAAAACCACCCCAGATCTGCAAATCCGGACTACTCCGCAGAAAAAGCCCATGGCCTAAGTCCAGGTAGTCGAACCGACTAGAGCTGGTCCACAAGAGATTCTGAGCAAGTGCCCACCCCTCCAGTGCACCACAATGCCTGTAGACTGAGTCCGGAGGGCCCCTCTGACCGCAACAGAATGGATGAAGATTCCCAAAGCCAGAAGGTACTCCTGTACCCACAGCCCCCTGGCCTTGGGGAATCAGACATTCAGTGCAGCAACTTCCTGCAGGCGGCTCCCCTCCTTGTCCAGCCTTTGGTTTCCCAGAACTGCCCCCCTGGAGTTCACCTACAGCATCTTTGTGGCTTCCCGGGTCTCCCTATAGGAAAGCATTGGGAGCCCGACACTTTGTTTGCACCCTGCACAGGGACGTCCCTGAGCCTCTGAGGGTGTGTGTTTGGTGCTGACCAGTGGCCCCCCAGTGCTCCTCTAAATCCTGCAGGTTTGCCCTCCGAAGACGCGGGTACTTACCTGCAAGCAGGCCCAGTCTCCATAGGAGCCCATAAATTTGCCTCATCTTTGACCTCTGTACCCAGCCAGCCCTATGTTGCTGGTGGTGGGTGTTAAGGGTTAACTTGAACCCCAACCTATGGACTTCCTAACCCCCAGAGACTGGGACTGTAGGTCTTGTACTTACCTGCAAATCATGCTAACTTTTCTTCCCCTCAGGAACTGTTTCTGAAAATTGCACTGTCAACTTTTAAAACATATTTTTGCCATTTATTAAAAAACTGTACAACTTGCCAATTCTAATCAAAGTGGTTTTGATGCATATGTGGAATGCTTATTCATTCATGTAGTTACCTGCAACTTGAATACTGTGGTTCTAGAAATAACAAAATATATTTTTGCTATATAAAAACCATTGGTCTGGAGTTAGTCACTGAGTGTGTGCTTCACTTATTGTCTGTGTGTGTGCAACAAATGTTTGCACTACCCTCTAATAAGCCTTACTGCTCTACCACACTACCACATAAGAGAGCATTAGCATTATCTACTTTAGTCTCTGTTAAGCCTCTGGGGAACCCCTGGACTCTGTGCACACTATGGGGGTCATTACAACCCTGGCGGACGGTGTTAAAGCGGCGGTAATACCGCAAACAGGCCAGCGGGAAAAAAAGGGAATTATGACCGTGGCGGAAACCGCCAAACAAAGACAGCCACTTTAACACTCCGACCGCCACGGCGGTACAGACAAGCAGCGCGGCGGTCACCGCCAACAGACAGGCGGAAGACAAAGTACCGCCCACAGTATTACAACAGGCCAATCCGCCACCTTTTCCGGGGCGGATTCACCGTGGATAAAAACACGGCGGAAACAGCCATTTCAATGGGAAAACGCTCACCTTAACACACTCCACGAGGAAGGAGGGCACCATGGAGCCGGAACTCGAAATACTCCCTGCAATAGTCTTCCTGCTCCTCTACAAACATCAGCAACGCCAGCGCCGAAGACAACTGTGAGTACTGCACCTACGACATAGGGGAGGCAAAAGTCAGGGACACACACACGCAACACCCCCACCCCGACCCTCACACACTACAACACACACACCAATGCATTTCCAAACATCACAGTAACAACCCCCAACCCCCCCAGAAGAATGCAAAGACAAAAGGAAATTAGTTCAACCATTGTAATGAATCAAAATACAGTAAGCTAATATATACAGATATATATATACACATTAAAAAAATATACATCACGATTAGTAGTGCAGGTATGCACCATTCAATGTCCGTGGACCACTGGGCCCAAAATGCATGGGCGAGGCCCACACACGATACCTGTCCAGAAACGGAGAGAACACTGCAGGGGCATCAGATAGAAATACAACAGGCACCTCAGGGAGAAGGGAAGAGGGGGGCACCTCAGCCGGTTGAGTGCACAATGCCAAATCCACGAGGGGGCCCCATGCCCACTGTTCAATCCTGGGGAGTGCAAAGCCACAGTCTCTCAAGTCTCTACAGTGGGTGGGTTGCCCACTGTACCATCCTGGGGAGTGCAAAGCCACAGTCTCACAAGTCTCTACAGTGGGTGGGTTGCCCACTGTACCATCCTGGGGAGTGCAAAGCCACAGTCTCACAAGTCTTTGCACTGGGTGGTTTGCCCACTGTACCATCCTGGGGAGTGCAAAGCCACAGTCTCTCAAGTGGATAACAATCTCCACTGGTTCTGGAGGGGGACTGGTGCCCAGAGTGCTTCATCCTGGTAAGGACTGAGGTAGTGGATGCTGTTCTCCACTGGTTCTGGAGGGGGACTGGTGCCCAGAGTGCATCACTCTCCCCGAGACTGTCCAAGTTCCGTCACTGCCCCTGCCGCACATGGGCTAGCGGTGCTTGAGTTGGCGGTGCTTGCCCTGTTCAGCGGTGCTTGCCATGGTGGTCTTTGCCCTGTTCAGCGGTGCTTGCCCTGTTCAGCAGTGCATGCCCTGTTCAGCGGTGCTTGCCATGGCGGTGTTTGCCCTGTTCCGCAGTGCTTGCCCTGTTCAGCGGTGCTTGCCATGGCGGTCTTTGCCCTGTTCAGCGGTGCTTGCCCTGTTCAGCGGTGCTTGACTTTGCTGTCTCTGACCTGTGCAGCTGTATGTGCCATGGCGGTCCCTCCTTGCCCAGCGGGCTGTGGCTGCCGGGGCCCTCCTGGGCACTGACTCTGGCGGTGGTCTCCTGGCCGGTGACGATTGGGCTGCCCTTCTGGGCACTGACTCTGGCGGTGGTATCCTGACCGGTGACAACTGGGCTGCCCTCCTAGGCACGGACTCTGGCGGTGGTCTCCTGACCGGTGACGATTGGGCCGCCCTCCTGGGCACTGACTCTGGCGGTGGTCTCCTGACCAGTGACGACTGGGCCGCCCTCCTGGGCACTGACTCTGGCGGTGGTCTCCTGACCAGTGACGATGGGGCTGGCGGTGGCATCCTGGGCAGCGGGGATGATGGCGGCCTTCTCCACTGTGCTGCTCTTCCCAGACATTGGCGCTTTCTTCTGCCCCTTCCCCACCTTGGGAGGAGTCACAGCTGACTCGACACTCCCCCCGGGACCCTTGTGAGCGGCTTTGCCGGCAGGAGTCTTCCCCCTCTCCCGTCGGGCACTGTCCAACTTCTGGTGCTTCACGGGGGGGACTGGGTGCGCTTTGGCTCCGTGTCACACTGGCTTCCCTGGTGCCCGGTGCACTCCACATACCTCTAACAGGCACCACTGGTACCAGAGTTTTTTGGGCTGAGGTGCTACTACGGGACCTATGAATTGGAGGGTGGGGTTGGTGGGAAAGAGGTCAACGTTGCTCAGGAAAAGTTTGACGAACACTGGGACGGGTAGCTGGAGGGGGTCTGGGAGTGGAGGAAGAGGAGGTGGTTGTAGGAGGTGTAACTTTTGATGATTTGGGTGCAGGTGAATGTTCTGGAGGCTGCCGTGAGGTGGATGGATGTTGGGTGTGTGTGTGCCCGCGTTTGTGTACTTTGGGAGGGGGCGTCACAGACACACTGGGAGAGGACACGGGACGTGTAAATGGTAGTGGGGGTGGTGTGTGCAGGTGAGCGGGGTGTGGTGGTGGGTGTTCTGGTGCAAGTCCTAGTGGCTGTAGTGGTAGTGCATGTAGGTGAGAGGGTAGACGACACTGGGAGGGAGGAGGGAGACGACGAGGAGGGGGACACAGTGGAGGCAGATGATGTTGCTGTGTCTGTATGTGGGTGATGCTTGTGTGAGTGCCTGTGGGATGTGTGGTGCCTATGTTTGCCTGAGCTGCCCTTGTGTGTTGAGGTGTGTGCAGGCTGGTCTGATGGTGTGCTTGGGATAGGCAGAGGTACAGAGGATTGGGTCTGGGTGGAGGAAGTTGGAGGGGGGAGGCTAGACACAGGGACAATGGTTGCCATCAGAGCTGAGGCCAGAGATTACAGGGTTCGATGATGGGCAGCCTGACCAGAATGAATGCCCTCCAGGAATGCATTAGTGTGTTGCAACTCCCTTTCTACACCCTGGATGGCATTCACAATGGTAGACTGCCCAACAGTGAGTGACCTGAGGAGGTCAATGGCCTCCTCACTGAGGGCAGCAGGGGTGACTGGGGCAGGGGCTGAGGTGCCTGGGGCGAAGGTGATGCCCACCCTCCTGGGTGAGCGGGCACGGGGCGAAGGCTGAGGGGCTGCTGGTAAGGGGGGGGGGTGGCGGCTGTACCTGTAGAAGTGGGGGGGCACAGATGTTGTCGCCACCACAAGGGAGCTCCCATCGGAGGACGAGTCCGTGTCGCTGGTTGCTGATCCGGTGACCACTGTGAAGCTCCCCTCGCCCTCCGTCCCACTGGTGTATTCTGAGTCCGTGTTGTGGCCATCCATGGCCATGTGGGATGCAGCCCCCTCGTGCTCCGGTGCCACTGTACCTCCGCCTGATGATGCTGATGCACAAAAAAACAGGGAGAGCACAAAAAGGGGTGGGGAAACAGAAGAAAGACAGGTTGAGTGCATAGCTTACCGCTAACGTTGGCGGACAATACAGACACAGCAGGCCCCTGCACTACGCCGCGCTCTTGGCCTCTACAGATGCAGTTCCTGGGATATGGCCTACATGGCTATGGTGGACATCTGCACACATAGATGACACAGGGGCATGTATACCTGTACTTGACACTCTACAGAGGTGGGGTGGAGTGCCACATGGTCTGCATTACGGAGGGGCCTAGCCTACGCAACTCGCCCTGGCCTAGGTAAACCCACAGCCCTCCTCCCCCACCCAGACCCCTCCACTGCGCGCAAAGCCAGCAGAATGAGAGTGTACTCACCCCCTTGTGTCTGCTGTGATGCCCTCATGCGCCCATCCAACTCAGGGTAGGCCACCGCCAGGATCCGGAACATCAGGGGGGTCATGGTGCGACGGGCACCCCTCCCACTTTGGGAGGACATCCCCAGCTGAGCCTCTGCCGTCTTCTTGCTCCAGCTGCAAATGTCCTCCCATCTTTTACGACAGTGGGTGCTCCGTCTCTGGTTGACACGCCAAATATCCTTCTTCTGGTGGGCGCTGACCTACATGACATGTACAGGGGAAGAAGAGAAGTCATTACCAAATGCACCGTCGAAGTGAGTGGCCCACATCCCTACCCTTGCCATGTGGCACATGCATTCACAGTCCTTCATGCTCGCAGAACTCTGCCCCCTTCCTTCTTACAACCAGCCCTCTCCACCCAGGCATAGCCCATACAACTAGCACCCTATGTACTCACCTGTTGGTCTGGAGGACCGTAGAGTAGCGTGTACTGGGGGAAGACCCCCTCCACGAGCTTCTCCAACTCCTGTGCAGTGAAGGCAGGGGCCCTTTCCCCAGACGCATGTGACATTGTCTCTTCCAGACCGAGGTCACAGCAGCACTTGCAGTGTAGGTCCTCTCCTGTCGAAGATCAGGTATCGAGTGATTGAACAGATAGAAAATGGCGGTGACGTCCGCGGCGGTGCGTATCATCACCGCCGGCGCACTTCGTCATTGGCTCCTGGGACCCATAGGGTCCAATGTTAACCAATGCAGCATTGCACCGTGGTCTTCGACCACCTACCGCAAAGGTGTATACAACACCAGCGCAGTTACCTCACATCCCATTGTCCCACTTTAGAGGTCAGGCAGCCGCCATTTCAGGGGGCCACATGGCTTCATTTTCAACTGCGTCACACATACCTAGGCCGGGACTCAACACACATACAGACAACTTTTTGGATTTTGTTTCGTGTTCTGTGTAGCTGTGGGTACATGCCTCTGAGTTGCTTGACTCTGTGGTCGCTGTTGTCTTTCCTAGGCACTGTCAGCTGGGACATGCGAGGAGATGGCAGAATCCTCCGGTGGACCGACCGCTGGTGGACCTGGTGACAATGGAGGAGCGACATTTAATCATCACCTACAGGTTTGACCGTGCCACAATCCAGGAACTGTGTACCCAGCTGGAGCCAGACCTGATGTCACCAATCCGCCATCCCACAGGAATCCCCCCTCAAGTGCAGGTGCTATCAGTGCTCCATTTCCTAGCAAGTGGGTCATTTCAAACAACAGTGGCCATGGCATCAGGGATGTCCCAGCCTATGTTTTCCAACATGTTGTCCAGAGTGTTGTCTGCCCTGCTGAAACACATGAGGAGCTACATTGTTTTCCCTCAGGTGGAGGGTTTGGCTACTGTTAAAGGTGACTTCTATGCCCTTGGGCATATTCCTAACGTCATCAGTGCCATTGATGGGACCCATGTAGCTCTGGTCCCCCCCCACAGGAGTGAACAGGTGTACAGGAACAGGAAGAGTTATCATTCCATGAATGTACAGATGGTATGTTTGGCAGACCAGTACATCTCGCAGGTAAATGCTATGTTCCCTGGCTCAGTGCATGACGCCTACATCCTGCGGAATAGCAGCATCCCTTATGTGATGGGTCAACTCCAGAGGCACCGTGTGTGGCTATTAGAGGACTCTGGTTACCCCAACCTGTGATGGCTATTGACCCCCAGTGAGGAATCCCAGGACCAGGGCAGAGGAACGCTACAATGAGGCCCATGGGCAGACTAGGAGGGTGATCGAACGCACCTTCGGCCTCCTGAAGGCCAGGTTCAGGTGCCTCCATATGACAGGTGGTTCCCTATTCTACTCACCAGATCATCATCGCCTGCTCTATGCTTCACAATCTTGCTTTGCGACGCCAGGTGCCTTTTCTGCAGGAGGATGGTCCAGATGACGGTGTTGTGGCAGCTGTGGAACATGTGGACAGTGATAAGGAGGAAGCAGAGGAAGAAGACATTGACAACAGGGACTCCGTCATACAGCAATATTTCCAATGACACACAGGTGAGAACACTTTCTTTACTAATACATTTACTTTCACACTTCTACCTCTATCCTGTCTGTCAATTTCAAGCAGTATTTGGTAACTGAGTTGTACCTTTCCATTACGGTTTCACAGGTGTGGTAACCAACGTGTGTCATCTGCTTGCATCCTTCATGGACTTGTGATGTGTGACATAGGTATGTTGACATTACATTTTCGAACTGATTTTGTCTTTGTCATTACTAATACACATTTTCAAAATCACAGACTGACTCCAGATTGTTTTGTGGTTCAAGGGTGTTTATTGAAGTGCTAATTATTGGAGGGGGTGGTAAAATGGTGATGGGTGATGGTGGAGGAATGTCCATGGCAGAGTCCAGTCTATTAGTCTCACAGGTGCACTGCCCATATGGGCATAGGAAGTGGAGCTGGGGCAGTTACAATATGGACAGGGTTACAAAGTGGGACAGTTGGATGACAATCAGGGTGGTCTCATTTCTTGGCGGGGGTCTTGCCATCGTGCTCTGTCCTGTTCCTGGATCTCAGGGTCTGCTTGTGGGGTGGTTCTCTGTCTGCAGGGGGTGGGGTGCTGGGGTGGTGGTCCTGTGGTGGGGCCTCCTGTCCACTAGCGCCGGAGGAGGTTGTGACCAGTTCATCGTCCATGCTAGTGTCAGGGGCCCCTTGGAGTGCCACGGTATCCCTCATGGTGTTCTGTATGTCCTTCAGCACCCCTACGATGCTGCCCAGGGTGGAGCTGATGGTTCCGAGTTCCTCCCTGAAGCCCAAATACTGTTCCTCCTGCAGGCGCTGGGTCTCCTGAAACTTGGCCAGGACCGTAGCCATCGTCTCCTGGGAGTGGTGGTATGCTCCCATGATGGAGGAGAGGGCCTCGTGGAAAGTGGGTTCCCATGGCCTGTCCGCCCCCTGTCGCACAGCAGCCCGCCCAGTTCCCCTGTGTTCCTGGGCCACCGTCCCCTGGACTGTGTGCCACTACCACTGCCCCCAGGTCCCTGTTGCTGTTGGGGTGGTGGGTTATCCTGGGTTCCCTGTAGTGGTGGACACACAGCTGATTGACGTGTCCTGGGGACGGAGGTATGGGCCCGCTGGGTGGGTGCTGTACTGGTGTTTCCAGAGGGTGGAAGGTCAGTGTTGGGCTGTGCCTGTGCGAGGGGAACCGACTGTCCCGAGGCCCACGATGGTCCGGGCTGGTTATCTGGATCCAGTTGGCCAGAGCTGCTGTCATCACTGTGGGCCTCTTCTGTGGGTGGGGTAGAGATGTCTGGACCCTCCTGTCTGGTGACGTTAGGTAGTGGTCCTGCAGGGGTGTAAGAGCATGATTATTGCATCTGTGTGTGTCATGGTGTGCAATGGGTGGGTGAGCGTGTACCCCAGTGCTAGCATTCATGTGTGGGGGCTTGTGTGATGATGGTTAGGGGGTGTTATGGGAATGTGCAGTGGGCATGCTTTAGTATTGGGTCTCCATGCTTTGTTGTGTCATGCAGGGCTTGGAGTTGGGATGGGTGGTTCTTGTTATTAGTACATTAGTGAGGAGTTGGAGTGACAGGGGAGGGGGTGGGGGGGTGTGATAGCATGCAGGTAGGGTGGGGGATATGATAGGTAAGATTTGACTTACCAGTGTCCATTCCTCCACCGACTCCTCCGAGGTCCTCAGGATGCATAATGGTCAAGACCTGCTCCTCCCATGTTGTTAGTTGTGGGGGAGGAGGTGGGGGTCCGCCACCAGTCCGCTGAACCGTGATGTTGTGCCTGGAGACCACGGAACGCACCTTCCCCGTAGGTCGTTCCACCTCTTCCTGATGTCCTCCCGATTTCTTGGGTGCTGTCCCACTGCGTTGACCCTGTCCACGATTCTTCGCCATAGCTCCATCTTCCTAGCTATGGAGGTGTGCTGCACCTGTGATCCAAATAGCTGTGGCTCTACCCATACGATTTCCTCCACCATGACCCTGAGCTCCTCCTCCGAAAACCTGGGGTGTCTTTGGCGTGCCATGGGGTGGTGTAGGTGATGTATGGGGTGGTGTATGTGGTGATGAGTGTGGTGATGTGTAGTGGTGTAGGGTGTTTTTTGCGTGGATGCTGTGTGGGTGATGGTGTTGTGTGCCTGTGTGGTGGGGTTGTCTATTGCTGTGCTCTCTCTCTCACCTTCGTCTATTATTTTTGGTCGTAGGGGTTTGTGGGTGATGTGGGTGTGTGTTTTATATTGTGTTGACTGTGTGGGAGTGGTGTTTGTATGTGTATCAGGTGTGTGTATTTTGAATTGTCCAATGTGGCGGTGTTTTGGAGATGTGTGTGTATTTTGAGTGCTGCGGTGTGTACCGCCAATGGAATACCGCGATTGAAAAACCTCAGCGTGGATTCGTGGATCGTAATAGCATGGGCGTGTTTCTGTTGGCGTGACGGTGGAGGTTTTGTTTTCGCCAGTTTATTACTGACCTTTGGTGTGGCGGACTTGTGTGGGTGTCTGAATTTCGGCGGATTCCGAGATGTGGGTCATAATAGCTGTGGCGGATTTCCACGGCGGTGTATTGGCGGTCTTCTGCACGGCGGCAAGCGGCTTTTACCGCCAATGTTGTAATGACCCCATATCTCATTTTGATATAGTATATACAGAGCCAGCTTCCTACAATCAGTATAAATACATCTCACACAGACAAGGTCATTATTTGTGTGGCGGGGAGGGGGGGGAGGGGTCCTTCCAGATGCCATCTATGCTGCACGTCACCTTGCAGCAGAAATCAGCCTTTGCGTCTTCACAGAGTCTGACCTAGGGTCCTTATTCCAAGGTAAAAAGGGTTGGAGGGGAGTAGGGCACTTCTCATGGACATAGTACTGGCAGATTAGCTTTATCATACCCAGCTCTCATTAGGGTAGAGATTAGGCTTTCTTGGTTAGGAATGTTATATCATGTTTATTGCAAGAAGGTAGTTTTTTTTTTTTATTCACAACTCTCGCCTTCGCAACTCTGCTTTTGTACCTCATTATCCTAATCATTGCAGCACATGCATTTTTTTTGATCATAGATTGCAGTCTTTACAATAAAGCTATTGAAAACTCTCTTCCATCTCCTTCATTGCCTATGTGTGTATGAGACTTGTTGCTAACGAGAGAAAAGGGCAACTTCCATTCCACCACAACTTCACTGAGCACTCTTATCTAGAGTCCATGCTTAAGGCTGCCAGAAATCCCCTTTGCTGTCTGAGTTTTGGTGAGGTACTGCTTGTGAGCCAGGAGGGATGGGCCGACAGTTGAGACTTGTTGTAGGAGTGACTTAGTCACCTACAAACAGAAGTGCGGTCACCCCTAAACCACTAGTCTTGCTAAGGAGCTAGAATCCAACGACAACAATATATATATATATATATATATTTATGGAAAATGTCACTTACCCAGTGTACATCTGTTCGTGGCATGAGACGCTGCAGATTCACATGCTGTGCACATCCCACCATCTAGTGTTGGGCTCGGAGTGTTACAAGTTGTTTTTCTTCGAAGAAGTCTTTTCGAGTCACGAGATCGAGGGACTCCTCCCCTTTCGGCTCCATTGCGCATGGGCGTCGACTCCATCTTAGATTGTTTTCCCCGCAGAGGGTGAGGTAGGAGTTGTGTATTATAGTAATAGTGCCCATGCAATGGAGTAAATATGTATGTACATAATATGGTTTAAAGTAATATATTTACAAATTTATAAATGTTCAAGATCAACTTAAAAACGGCTACAGGCTCCCGGGGAGGCGGGAGGGCGCATGTGAATCTGCAGCGTCTCATGCCACGAACTGATGAACACTGGGTAAGTGGCATTTTCCGTTCAATAGCATGTGTAGCTGCAGATACACATGCTGTGCATAGACTAGTAAGCAGTTATCTCCCCAAAAAGCGGTGGCTCAGCCTGTAGGAGTTGAAGTTGTTTGAAATAAAGTTCGTAATACTGCTTGTCCTACTGTGGCTTGCTGTGTTATTAACACATCCACGCAGTAATGCTTGGTAAACGTATGAGGCGTAGACCATGTGGCTGCCTTACATATTTCAGTCATTGGTATGTTTCCTAGAAATGCCATGGTAGCACCTTTCTTTCTAGTTGAGTGTGCCTTTGGTGTTATAGGCAGTTCTCTTTTTGCTTTGATATAACAGGTTTGAATGCATTTAACTATCCATCTGGCAATGCCTTGTTTGGATATTGGATTCCCTGTATGAGGTTTTTGGAAAGCAACAAACAATTGTTTGGTTTTGAGAATTTGTTTTGTTCTATCAATGTAGTACATTAATGCCCTTTTGATGTCTAATGTATGTAATGCTCTCTCAGCTACAGAATCTGGTTCTGGAAAGAACACTGGTAGTTCCACTGTTTAATTTAAGTGGAACGGTGATATGACTTTCGGTAAGAACTCAGGATTTGTGCGCAGAACTACTTTATGTTTGTGTATCTCAATAAAGGGTTCTTGTATGGTAAATGCTTATATTGCACTTACTCTTCTTAGAGATGTGATGGCAATTAGAAATGCCACTTTCCATGTTAAATATTGTATCTCACATGAGTGCATGGGTTCAAAAGGTGGACCCATGAGTCGTGTTAAGACTATGTTGAGGTTCCACGAAGGAACTGGTGGTGTTCTTGGTGGTAAAATTATTTTCAGACCCTCCATAAATGCCTTTATGACTGGGATCCTGAATAATGAAGTTGAGTGCGTAATTTGCAAATAAGCTGAAATTGCGGTGAGATGTATTTTAATGGATGAAAAAGCTAGCTTTGGCTTTTGTAAGTGTAGTAGGTAGCTTACGATGTGTTTAGCAGATGCGTGTAATGGTTGGATTTGATTATTATGGCAATAACAAACACATTTTTTCCACTTATTTGCATAGCAATGTCTTGTGGTTGGTTTTCTAGCTTGTTTTATGACCTCCATACAGTCCTGTGTAAGGTCTAGATGTCCGAATTCTAAGACTTCAGGAGCCAAATTGCTAGATTCAGTGATGCTGGATTTGGGTGCCTGATCTGTTGTTTGTGTTGAGTTAACAGATCTGGTCTGTTTGGCAGCTTGATATGAGGCACTACTGAGAGGTCTAATAGTGTTGTGTACCAAGGTTGTCCTGCCCAAGTTGGTGCTATTAGTATGAGTTTGAGTTTGTTTTGACTCAATTTGTTTACTAGATATGGAAGGTGTGGGAGAGGGGGAAAAGCGTATGCAAATATCCCTGACCAACTCATCCATAACGCATTGCCCCGAGACTGAGCCTGTGGGTACCTGGATGCGAAGTTTTGGCATTTTGCATTTTCTTTTGTTGCAAATAGGTCTATTTGCGGTGTTCCCCACCTTTGGAAGTAAGTCTTTAGTATTTGGGGGTGAAATTCCCATTCGTGGATCTGTTGGTGATCCCGAGAGAGATTGTCTGCTAACTGGTTTTGAATTCCTGGTATGAACTGCGCTATTAGGCGAATGTGGTTGTGAATCGCCCAATGCCATAGTTTCTGTGCCAAGAGACACAACTGCGTCGAGTGTGTCCCTCCTTGTTTGTTCAGATAATACATTGTTGTCATGTTGTCTGTTTTGTCAAGAATGCGTTTGTGGGTTATTATAGGTTGAAATGCTTTCTGCGCTAGAAATACTGCTAGTAGTTCTAAGTGATTTATGTGAAGCTGTCTCTGCTGATTGTCCCATTGTCCTTGGATGCTGTGTTGGTTGAGGTGTGCACCCCACCCTATCATGGAAGCATCCGTTGTGATTACGTACTGAGGCACTGGGTCTTGAAAAGGCCGCCCTATGTTTAAATTTATATTGTTCCACCATTGAAGCGAGGTGTATGTTTGGCGGTCTATCAACACTAGATTTAGAAGTTGACCCTGTGCTTGTGACCATTGTGATGCTAGGCACTGTTGTAAGGGCCGCATGTGTAATCTTGCGTTTGGGACAATGGCTATGCATGATGACATCATGCCTAGTAGTTTCATCACTAATTTTACCTGTATCTTTTGTTTTGGGTGCATGGCTTGTATTACGTTTTGAAATGCCTGTACCCTTTGTGGACTTGGAGTGGCAATCCCTTTGGTTGTGTTGATTGTTGCTCCTAAGTATTGTTGTATTTGACACGGCTGTAGGTGTGACTTGTTGTAGTTGAGTGAGAAACCTAGCTTGTGAAGGGTTTCTATGACGTACTTTGTGTGTTGTGAACACCGTTCTTGCGTATTGGTCTTGATTAACCAATCGTCTAGGTACGGGAACACATGTATTTACTGCCTTCTGATATGAGCAGCCACTACTGCCAGGCATTTTGTAAAAACTCTTGGCGCTGTTGTTATCCCGAATGGCAACACTTTGAACTGGTAATGTACCCCTTGGAATACAAACCTTAACCCCTTAGCTGCTGGGCCTTTTCCCCCCCAATGCTGAGCCCTTTTTTGGCTATTTGGGGTAGTTCGTGCTTAGGGCTTCATAACTTTTTGTCCACATAAGCTAACCACGCCAAATTTGCGTCCTTTTTTCCCAACATCCCAGGGATTCTAATGGTACCCGGAGTTTGTGGTTTCCCCTGGAGGAGACCAAGAAAATAGCCAAAATACAGTGAAAATTTAGTTTTTTCCAAAAAAATGGGAAAAAAGGGCTGCCGAAGAAGGCTTGTGGTTTTTTCCCTGAAAATGCCATTAACAAAGGGTTTCTGGTGCTGAAATCACTATCTTCCCACCTTTCAGGAACGGGCAGACTTGAATCAGAAAACCACATTTTTCAACACAAATTTGGCATTTTACTGGGACATACCCCATTTTTACTATATTTGGTGCTTTCAGCCTCCTTCCAGTTAGTGACAGGAATGGGTGTGAAACCAATGCTGGATCCCGGAATGCTGAACATTTCTGAAAACTAGACATAATTCTGAATTCAGCAAGGGGTCATTTGTGTAGATCCTACAAGGTTTTCCTACAGAAAATAACAGCTGAAATAAAAAAATATTGAAATTGAGCTGAAAACAACAGCCATTTTTCTTTATGTTTTACTCTGTAACTTTTTCCTGCGATGTCAGATTTCTGAAAGCAATATACAGTTTTGTCTGCTGGACTCTTCTGGTTGTGGGGATATAAAGGGCTTGTAGGTTCATCAAGAACCCTAGGTACCCAGACCCAATAAATGAGCTGCACCCTGCAGTTGGTTTTCATTCTATACTGGGTATACAGCAATTCAGTTGCTGAAATATGAAGAGTGAAAAAGAGGTATCAAGAAAACCTTTGCATTTCCAAAATGGGATCAAGATAAGGTTTTGAGGAGCAGTGGTTATTTGCACATCGCTGAATTCCGAGGTGCCCATACTAGCATGTGAATTGCAGGGCATTTCTCAAATAGACGTCTTTTTTACACACTCTCTTATATTTGGAAGGAAAAAATGTAGAGAAAGATAAGGGGCAATGTAAGGAAATGCCTCCTTGGCATGGTTACCCCCTGACTTTTTGCCTTGGCTGATGCTATGTTTTGAATTGAAAGTGTGCTGAGGCCTGCTAACCAGGCCCCAGCACCAGTGTTCTTTCCCTAACCTGTACTTTTGTATCCACAATTGGCACACCCTGGCATCCAGGTAAGTCCCTTGTAACCGGTACCTCTGGTACCAAGGGCCCTGATGCCAGGGAAGGTCTCTAAGGGCTGCAGCATGTCTTATGCCACCCTGGAGACCCCTCACTCAGCACAGACACACTGCTTACCAGCTTGTGTGTGCTAGTGAGAACAAAATGAGTAAGTCGACATGGCACTCCCCTCAGGGTGCCATGCCAGCCTCTCACTGCCTATGCAGTATAGGTAAGACACCCCTCTAGCAGGCCTTACAGCCCTAAGGCAGGGTGCACTATACCATAGGTGAGGGCACCAGTGCATGAGCACTATGCCCCTACAGTGTCTAAGCCAAACCTTAGACATTGTAAGTGCAGGGTAGCCATAAGAGTATATGGTCTAGGAGTCTGTCAAACACGAACTCCACAGCACCATAATGGCTACACTGAAAACTGGGAAGTTTGGTATCAAACTTCTCAGCACAATAAATGCACACTGATGCCAGTGTACATTTTATTGTGAAACACACCCCAGAGGGCACCTTAGAGGTGCCCCCTGAAACTGTATCCAACTATCCGTGTAGGCTGACTGGTTCCAGCAGCCTGCCACACTAGAGACATGTTGCTGGCCTCATGGGGAGAGTGCCTTTGTCACTCTGAGGCCAGTAACAAAGCCTGCACTGGGTGGAGATGCTAACACCTCCCCCAGGCAGGAGCTGTAACACCTGGCGGTGAGCCTCAAAGGCTCACCCCTTTGTTCCAGCACTGCAGGACACTCCAGCTAGTGGAGTTGCCCGCCCCCTCCGGCCACGGCCCCCACTTTTGGCGGCAAGGCCGGAGAAAATAATGAGAAAAATAAGGAGGAGTCACTGACCAGTCAGGACAGCCCCTAAGGTGTCCTGAGCTGAAGTGACTAACTTTTAGAAATCCTCCATCTTGCAGATGGAGGATTCCCCCCAATAGGATTAGGGATGTGACCCCCCTCCCCTTGGGAGGAGGCACAAAGAGGGTGTACTCACCCTCAGGGCTAGTAGCCATTGGCTACTAACCCCCCAGACCTAAACACGCCCTTAAATTTAGTATTTAAGGGCTTCCCTGAACCTAAGAATTTAGGTTCCTGAAACTACAAGAAGAAGAGGACTGCTGAGCTGAAAAACCCCTGCAGAGGAAGAACAGAAGACACCAACTGCTTTGGCCCAAGACTCACCGGCCTGTCTCCTGCCTTCCAAAGAAACCTGCTCCAGCGACGCTTTCCAAGGGACCAGCGACCTCTAAATCCTCTGAGGACTGCCCTGCTTCAAGAAAGACAAGAAACTCCCGAGGACAGCGGCACTGCTCCAAAAGAACTGCAACTTTGTTTCAAGGAGCAGATTTAAAGACCCCTGCAACTCCCCGCAAGAAGCGTGAGACTTGCAACACTGCACCCGGCGACCCAGACTCGACTGGTGGAGAACCAACACCTCAGGGAGGACCCTCCGGCGACTCCGAGACCGCGAGTAACCAAAGTTGTCCCCCCTGAGCCCCCACAGCGACGCCTGCAGAGGGAATCCCGAGGCTCCCCCTGACCGCGACTGCCTGAACTCCATTTCCCGACGGCTGGAAAAGACCCTGCACCCGCAGCCCCCAGCACCTAAAGGAACGGAACTCCTGTGCAGGAGTGACCCCCAGGAGGCCCTCTCCCTTGCCCAGGTGGTGGCTACCCCGAGGAGCCCCCCCTTGCCTGCCTGCAACGCTGAAGAGATCCCTTGATCTCTCATTGAAAACCATTGAAAACCCGACGCGTGTTTGCACACTGCACCCGGCCGCCCCCGCGCTGCTGAGGGTGTACTTTTTTGTGCTGACTCGTGTCCCCCCCGGTGCCCTACAAAACCCCCCTGGTCTGCCCTCCGAAGACGCGGGTACTTACCTGCTGGCAGACCGGAACCGGGGCACCCCCTTCTCTCCATTGAAGCCTATGTGTTTTGGGCACCTCTTTGACCTCTGCACCTGACCGGCCCTGAGCTGCTGGTGTGATAACTTTGGGGTTGCTCTGAACCCCCAACGGTGGGCTACCTTGGACCAAGAACTGAAACCTGTAAGTGACTTACTTACCTGTGAAACCTAACAATACTTTACCTCCCCCAGGAACTGTGAAAATTGCACTAAGTGTCCACTTTTAAAACAGCTTATTGTGTTTTATGTAAAAAGTATACATGCTAATGTAATGATTCAAAGTTCCTAAAGTACTTACCTGCAATACCTTTCAAATGAGATATTACATGTAGAATTTGAACCTGTGGTTCTTAAAATAAACTAAGAAAATATATTTTTCTATAACAAAACCTATTGGCTGGATTTGTCCCCGAGTGTGTGTTCCTCATTTATTGCCTGTGTGTATGTACAACAAATGCTTAACACTACTCCTTTGATAAGCCTACTGCTCGACCACACTACCACAAAATAGAGCATTAGTATTATCTCTTTTTGCCACTATCTTACCTCTAAGGGGAACCCTTGGACTCTGTGCATGCTATTCCTTACTTTGAAATAGCACATACAGAGCCAACTTCCTACAGGCAATAACACTTGTTTTGCTATTCTATGTTCCCCCAAGTCTCCCGATAAAAATGATACCTCACTTGTGTGGGTAGGCCTAGTGCCCGCGACAGGAAATGCCCCAAAACACAACATGGACACATCCTATTTTTTTTATAGAAAACACAGCTGTTTTTTCCAAAGTGCCTACCTGTAGATTTTGGCTTCTAGCTCAGCCGGCACATAGGGAAACCTACCAAACCTGTGCATTTTTGAAAACTAGAGACCTAGGGGAATCCAAGATGGGGTGACTCGTGGGGCTCTGACCAGGTTATGTTACCCAGAATCCTTTGCTAACCTCAAAAAGTGGCTAAAAAAAACAAGTTTTCCTCACATTTCGGTGACAGAAAGTTCTGGAATCTGAGAGGAGCCACAAATTTCCTTCCACCCAGCGTTCCCCCAAGTCTCCCGATAAAAATGATACCTCACTTGTGTGGGTAGGCCTAGCGCCTGCGACAGGAAACGCCCCAAAGCGCAACGTGGACACATCCAAATTTTTGGAAGAAAACAGAGGTGTTTTTTGCGAAGTGCCTACCTGTAGATTTTGGCCTCTAGCTCAGCCGGCACCTAGGGAAACCTACCAAACCTGTGCATTTCTGAAAACTAGAGACCTAGGGGAATCCAAGGAGGGGTGACTTGCGGGGCTCGGACCAGGTTCTGTTACCCAGAATCCTTTGCAAACCTCAAAAAGTGGCTAAAAAAACAAGTTTTCCTCACATTTCGGTGACAGAAAGTTCTGGAATCTGAGAGGAGCCACAAATTTCCTTCCACCCAGCGTTCCCCCAAGTCTCCCGATAAAAATGATACCTCACTTGCGTGGGTAGGCCTAGCGCCCGCGACAGGAAATGCCCCAAAACACAACGTGGACACATCACATTTTTTCATAGAAAACAGTACCTACCTGTGGATTTTGGCCTCTAGCTCAGCCGGCACCTGGGGAAACCTAGCAAACCAGCACATTTTTGAAAACTAGAAACCCAGGGGAATCCAAGATGAGGTGACTTGTGGGGCTCGGACCAGGTTCTGTTACCCAGAATCCTTTGCAAACCTCAAAATGTGGCTAAAATAACACGTTTTCCTCACATTTCGGTGATGGAAAGTTCTGGAATCTGAGAGGAGCCACAAATTTCCTTCCACCCAGCGTTCCCCCAAGTCTCCCGATAAAAATGATACCTCACTTGCGTGGGTAGGCCTAGCGCCCGCGACAGGAAATGCCCCAAAACACAACGTGGACACATCACATTTTTTCATAGAAAACAGTACCTACCTGTGGATTTTGGCCTCTAGCTCAGCCGGCACCTGGGGAAACTTAGCAAACCAGCACATTTTTGAAAACTAGAAACCCAGGGGAATCCAAGATGAGGTGACTTGTGGGGCTCGGACCAGGTTCTGTTACCCAGAATCCTTTGCAAACCTCAAAATGTGGCTAAAATAACACGTTTTCCTCACATTTCGGTGATAGAAAGTTCTGGAATCTGAGAGGAGCCACAAATTTCCTTCCACCCAGCGTTCCCCCAAGTCTCCCGATAAATATGATACCTCACTTGTGTGGTTAGGCCTGGTGCCTGCGACTGGAATAGATCACACAACGGTCAATGTTGGTCCTTACGTGAGGCAGCTGTTGACCCTGGGGTGATCCATTCCTGACACAGGCACTAGGTGTAGGCACTCAAGTGGGGTAGTGTTTTTATCAGGACAGGTGAGGAGTCACTGGGTGGTAGGAATGTTGTGGATCCCAGCATATTCCTGTAGTTTGTGTGACAGAAATGCGAGAAAAATTGAGGTTTTTTTCAACATTTCAGCTTTGCAGGGTATTCTGGGTAAGAAAACTTTGGGGAATCCACACAAGTCACACCTCTGTGGACTCCCCTGAATGTCTAGTTTCCAGAAATGTTTGGGTTTAGTGTGTTTCTCTATATGGCCGCCGAATCCAGGAACAAAAACACATTTGCCTGCCTTACAAAACCAGTTTGTTTTGCCATAGACAATTTTGATGTCTCCACAATATGATTTGGGTGGTGGAATTTGGGGCTGAACTAAATTGGGGAGCTCCCAAGAGAGCACTCTCTCTCTGCTTGCCGCCGCATTCACCTGCTCTCTGGGTTGGCCTAACCCACTATTACCCAGTTGCACGAACAGCTTGCGAAGGGACAGCAGGACTGTCCTCATCACCTCCCTCATAATGTACTGGAAGAGGAGTTATCGAATGGGACTCCTCTGACTGAAAAATCACTCCCAGAGTCTGCGCCATTGTCCTATCCCTCAGATGCTGTCTCAGTATCTGATGTCTCAGTCTCTGATCCTATGTCAGAGCGGTCCTCTATAACCTGAGTGCAGGCAGCAGTCATCCATCAAGATGCCATCTCTGCTATTGGCTAAACTGTTGCTCTAAAACACTAGCCTACGTAGACAGTCACAAAATCGATGGTGTGTGTGAGATACGTGCAACAGTAGAGGCCACCTTACCTGCGCTTCTTCCCTCAATCAGCACGTACTTTCAAGACACTCAAAAAACACCTTGTCACATACCATTCGTCACAGTCTTTAGCACCTCCTGCGCCCAGTCCAACAATCATTATTGGTGCTCCCACTCCCTCCTCCTCGGATTCCCTCATTACCACCCAGCAAAAGTGCCCTTCATCTCTCCATAGACTTTACTAATGTACTCAGCTATTTACATAAAATACAGATTTGCTCTTTATCGCGATCGGGGGCCAGGAAACACTTTCAGAAGGCCTCGTAAGAAAGGGGAGAGTCTCCCCTTTCTTACAAGGCCTTTTCAAAGTGTTTCCTGGCCCCCCGATCGCAGCTGTGCTGCGATCGGGGGGCCAGGAAACCTGAAAGTGTTTCCTGGCCCCCGATCGCAGCACAGCTGCGACAGGGGGCCAGGAAACACTTTCAGGAAGGCCTCGTAAGAAAGGGGAGTGTCTCCCCTTTCTTACGAGGCCTTCCCGAATGTGGGAAAGGCCGTTTTCCCCATCAAAGCAGGAAGCGGCCGCAAGGCTGCTTCCTGCTTTGATGGGGAAAACACCTTTGAAACGTCGGCGTGCTGACGTCACAAAGGGGCGGGTGGGGGGCGGGGGAGACACGGAAGCTTCCGTGTCTCCTGGGGGAAGTTTAAAAAAAATAAAAAATCCTCGGGTGCAACGCACCCGAGGATTTATTAATACCCTTCCTGGTGTCAGCCACTGGTCGTGACCCGCACCAGGGAGGGTGTGTGGGCGTCGCCCAGTGGCCGACGCCCGCACCGAAAAGGTGAAGTACTTTCTGTGCGAAGGATGAATAGGTACATGGAAATATGCATCCTTTAGGTCTAGTGTTGTCATGTAGTCTTGTTGTTTGAGCAATGGGATCACGTCTTGCAGTGTCACCATGTGAAAGTGATCTGATTTGATGTAGATGTTTAATGTTCTGAGATCTAATATAGGTCTTAGAGTTTTGTCTTTTTTGGGTATGAGAAAGTACAGGGAGTAGACTCCTGTTCCTTTCTGATGAATTGGTACTATCTCTATTGCATCTTTTTGCACAGCGCTTGGACCTCCAGTTGTAAAAGATCCATGTGTTGTTTGGACATGTTGTGTGTTTTCGGTGGGACATTTGGAGGGAATTGTAGAAATTCTATGCAATAACCATGCTGGATAATGGCTAGGACCCACGTGTCTGTTGTTATTTCTTCCCAGTGTTTGTAGAACTGGGTTAGTCTCCCCCCACTGGTGTTATGTGTTGGGGATTTGTGACGTTGAAGTCACTGTTTATTTTGTGGAGTTTTGGGACTCTGGAACTTCCCTCTACTCTTTGGGAACTGTCCCCCTCTATATTGTCCCCGAAAACTTCCCCGCTGATATTGGCTCTGATAAGTGGGCCTTGTTTGTGAGGTTGAGGGTTCTGTGCTCTGTCCCGAAACCCTCCTCAAAACTGTTTTTCGAAAAGTGCCTGTGCTCTGTGGGGAGTAGAGTGCGCCCGTGGCTTTTGCCGTATCTGTGTCCTTTTTTAGTTTTTCGATAGCAGTGTCCACCTCCGGCCCAAACAGCTGCTGTCCGTTAAATGGTATATTCAGCACAGCTTGTTGTATTTCCGGCTTGAACCCTGATGTACGCCGCCATGCGTGTCTCTGTATGGTCACTGCTGTATTTACAGTCCTAGCTGCTGTGTCCGCTGCATCCATTGCTGACCGTATCTGTTTGTTAGAGATACTCTGTCCTTCACCACTTGTTGTGCTCTCTTTTGGAACTCTTTGGGCAGGTGTTCTATGAAATGTTGCATCTCGTCCCAATGAGCCCTATCATATCTAGCCAGCAATGCTTGTGAGTTGGCAATGTGCCATTGGTTGGCTGCTTGAGCCGCAACCCTTTTCCCCGCAGCGTCGAACTTGCGACTCTCCTTGTCTGTAGGTGGTGCGTCTCCTGAGGTTTTTGAGTTCCCCCTCTTGCGAGCTGCCCCTACTACGTAGTATGGGTTAATTGCTGCGGCTTGTACTTTTTCTCCACCCTTGGAGTAATGGCCCTGCCCTTCACAGGCTCCTGAAACACTTGTTTGGAATGTTTCAGCATTCCAGGTAGCATGGGGAGACTCTGGTACTGGCTATGTGTGGACGACAGTGTGTTAAATAGAAAGTCATCTTCTATAGGTTCTGCGTGCAGGGTGACATTATGAAAAGCAGCTGCTCTTGACACCACTTGTGTGTAGGCAGTACTGTCCTCAGGTGGTGACGGTCTCGCTGGATAACAGTCAGGGCTGTTATCTGATACAAGCGCATCATAAAGATCCCATTCGTCGGGATCATCTTGACTCATTCCTGTATGAGTTGGAGACTGCATCGTTGTGGAGTGGCTACCGGTGATGGTTGTGGTAAGCATTGTGGAGATGGTGGCGGAGTTACTTGTCTTGCCACCTTTGCTTGTGGCTGCTTGTCTTTCTCTTGGAAGCAAGATTCCTTTTAATTCGAATTGGAGGGAGAGTACTGATCTTCCCTGTGTCTTTTTGAATGTGGAGCCTCCTTTGAGTGTAATCTGGCTCCCCTGCCTATATTTCCTGTCTAAATCTGTGTCCTTGCATCTGTGAGGACAGGCCCTGTTCCTTGGTGTAGGAACTCGATTTCGGCTCCGAGGCCGAATGTTTCGGTATGGAAACCTGGTCAGTCTTTTTCGGCTCCGAAGACACTTTTTTGCTTTTCGGCATACTGCCCTCTCGGTGCCGCCCTCTCGGTGTCGAGAGTGCTCTGACCCTGTGTCTCCGGTCTAGAGTCTGTTCTGTGCCGGTATCTCGACCGGAGTCGGATGACTTCGACACATACATGCCCTTTTTCGGTGCCGATGTGCGGTCACCTATTTTCCGGGTTAAGCCATGGCCTGCTGGCGGTGGCGTCCCCTGGGCTTTAGTGTTTTTTCAGTGAGTTTTGTGTGACGTCTTACTCACGGTTTTCGGCGTCTGTTCGGGTTCGACCTCGTCCGAGTCCGAATCCGCGATGGAGAAAGTTTCTTCTTCTTCTTCCAGGTGTTGTTGTCCTGCCGGCGCTGACGCCATTTGTAGTCTTCTTGCTCTTCGGTCTCTTAACGTCTTCCTCGACCGAAACGCTCGGCAGGCCTCACAGATGCTGATCTGTATAAGGATACTTGTTGTGACATTCGGGGCAGAAGTGGAATGGGGTCCGTTCCATTAGCCTTGAAGACGCACACGGTCGGGCCGACCAGGCCCCGCCGGGGAATCAAAAAACCCCGACGGGTCACCGAAGGGCTTCAAAATTCGGTGTCGATTCTGTTGTAACTAACCCGATACCGAACGCAGACAATACCGTCGAATTTTCAGAGATTTTACTAACTTTCCGAACCGAAACGCAGAGCGAAAAGGAACACATCCGAACCCGATGGCGGAAAGAAAACAATCTAAGATGGAGTCAACGCCCATGTGCAATGGAGCCGAAAGGGGAGGAGTCCCTCGATCTCGTGACTCGAAAAGACTTCTTCGAAGAAAAACAACTTGTAACTCTCCGAGCCCAACACTAGATGGCGGGATGTGCACAGCACGTGTATCTGCAGCTACACATGCCATGGAACATATATATATATATATATATATATATATATAGAGAGAGAGAGAGAGAGAGACAGACAGACAGAGACCTTGTCCGTAGCACATGATATAGTGCCCATAGAAAGGGTAAAAAATGGCCAGATTACATTTACTTCTCTTTTAAAATCATAACAATCAATAACATTCATGTTATCCAAGAAAATGGCTTACTATAGGAAGCCTTCCACAAACCTTTATTTAAAAGCAAAAAAGCAAAAGGAAAGGGAATATGAGTCATTGTAATCAATAGGCTGCATTCAAAGAGTAAGCATAAAACTGGAGCTGCGCATTTAAGAACCTCACAGTACCCCCTGTATCCCATCAGGCTCCACAGGTAACAGTTAGGTCAGGTTATTTTTTATCGAAAAAGTAAGGAATTCTGTATACAGAACTTGTTGACAGCTGTAATGGCTTCAGTCCAGGGAGATGGGTGGGTTGCTTATGACTTTGTTGTTGATTCCCCTGGAAGAGAACTAGGATTACAGGTAAGCAATATATTGTACCCACCCAGGGATCCTCATCAATAGTCGTAAGCACTGAAAAAAGAATAGCAAGACCATCCCACGACAAGCAGACTTAAAAGTTCAAAAAAAAAAAAAATAGGTACCAACATTTTAGGCAAAAAGATTTCTCAAAGAAGCCGGTCATATTTGAGTGTCTGCCTTAGCATCTGCATCCAGTCAGTAATCCTAGTAAAAGTATGAGAAGACTTCCAGATAGTAGCTTTACAGATCTCAGAAATGTGTGCAATTATCAACCAAGTAGTAGCTTTTCCCTTAGTAAAGTGCACTGTAGGTCTAACAGGTAATGACCTTCTAGAAAGTTGGTAAGAAACAAGTATACACTAAACAATCCATCTTCTAAACGACTGTTTAAACCCAGTGCTTAATTTGTAAATACAAATGTGCCGTGCCCAAAGCCCTCCTCTTAAACACGCTGCTGCAATTAAATGTGTGAGCACAGAATACTGAGGCAGCATAATCCTGAAGCCTCTTCGATCCATTTACAGCCACTCCCCGAACATTCAGTTCACTTTTGCAGCTTTTTACTTCGTCCTTTGTGACGCTTTATCGCTTTTCCCTTGCTCCATCTTTCCCATATGTGTCTTTTACTCACAGTAAATACTTGAGGCAGAAAAATAAGTGCCGGACCTCAAAAATAAGTGACAAGTGATAAGAAACAACAAGCACAAATTACGCACTCTTCAAACCTGTCCGCACAAGAACATAGTTAAACAGGTGATCCGATTTCCTAATAGTCTTAGTCTTGTGGGTCAAGGACTGTCTCGACTTCAATGGGTGATCCCTTTCTGGCAGTGATGTGGCTTTCGACATTGAGTGCTGGGTGTGCTCCGATGTCTAGTGGTGTACTGACCTCACTTTCGACGGCGTTCTCGATGTCAAAGATAAACAGACAGGTATTTTCTTCACCATCCTACCTCTCAACGTCAACCTGGACCTGTGTTTTGGCTTTTTTTATCTAGACCTACCCCTCTAATCTTTTTGGGGATAAGAGGAGGGCTTTTTGGAGGGTGTTCGATGTTCCTAAAGGCCTCTTATGGATGATCCTCTCTCCTGGAGTCTTATTTTCTCCCTGTCCTTCAGAGTACACCTTACAAGTTTCTGGCAGTGAGGACAGGAGTCAGGTTGGTGGGACACAGGCAGATAATGCAGACCATACGAAGATCAGGAAGGCAATTTGATGAACAGTGAAGGCACATTTTTGCAAGAATTGAAAAAATGTTATCGGAACAAAAGTCTGTCGGTATAGTGCATACTGTCAGCTATCAAGAATAATGGTTTTAAAGCTTTTGGAAAAGATGTTTCGACTATTTTAGTCAAAACACAGCTCAGTACTCCAGGATCCTAACTGAAGGAGACGGAAAAATGAACTGAACTGTCACCTGTGGGGCGGGACGGGATACAGGGGGTTAATGTGAGGTTCTTAAAGCACAGTGCCAGTTATATGCTTACTCTTTGACTGCAGCCTATTGGTTAACAATATTGCCTTTCCTTTTAAATAAAGGTTTTTAGAAGGCTCCCTGTAGTCAGTTTTTTCTTGGATAACATGAATTGTATTGTTATGATTTTAAAAGAAAAGTAAATGTCATCTGGCCATTTGTTAACCTTTCTTTTACATACATATAGAGAGAGAAATGAAGCTAAACTGACCAGTGTAGAGGTCTACATACTTTTGATGCAACTCCATTTAGTGGAACAATAAACTAAGCTGGATGATCATTCAAAGCGCATTATGGCTCAACTATTCTTGTTTCTGTAACTGCAATGTCAGGCATATTATTGTAATGTCTTGGTAGGATACCACTTCCCTTTGCCCCATCTGCATCTCACTGTCACCACCAAACCATTTAGTTATGTGTCTCAGAGGGCATATTGTCCAGCAGTGCCTTGTATAACACATCACTCAGTACATACATGCTCAAGAATAGGTTAGACCTGAAGGTGATCTCCTTAGTTCTTAAAGACTTACTACAGTAGTGTGATCAAGAGTGGTAATGAACCAGACATGCAAAAATCACTACCGCATGAGAACATCCACTTACCACAGCTCTGCTAGCTGGCAGTGACCCTGGAAGTCGGTGCCACAACTCAGCAACCAAGCCCAGTCAGTCCTTCTTTCACCCAGGGAGAGATCTCTGATCACTGGTTGAGTGGCATTCTGTCTCTCAAATGCATAGCAGAGGTGCTGGGTTCAACCTGGGGGTGGTGCAGAGGAGTGTCTACATGGGCCTGCCTAGTCAGGCAGGAACTGTGACCAAGACTGCCCAAAGGAAATGTTGTATTTCATTTATTGGCGAAAGTCACCGATTCACATGCTTATGAGAACTACTCAGTCTTCATGTGGAACTACAGTGACAGCAGTGCTGTGATTTGTCACTACAATGAGATCTACCCCTTCATGGCTGACCTTTATAACTCTGTTGATACTGCCAAAGACGATACTGGAAGAATCAGAGTGAATGCCATAGGTCCAGTAGTGGTAGCGTAGGTGCAGGAAGAGAGACAGCATGGTGTCTAAAAAAGGAAACTAAAAAGAATTCCTGAAAAAAAAAAAAAGTTAAAATATACGTCCTACCTCCAGAAAAAAAGCATTGAACAGGCAATGCGGCTCACCTTTTGGCTGACATTGCTAATGTCTGTGCAGTATCTGCAAAAAAAACAAAAAAAACAGGAGGAACAAAAAAAAGAGCAAGGACATATATGCATGCATGAATACGTTTGCCTGCATATACGTCCTGAAGTTATGGCAGAAAAGTGTCATGAAAGACCAAAGGACCCGTTCGGTAAAAAGATATACAAAGCATACACAATCCTACACACTGTATCCAATAACTACAAATATACCAAAATTTGATGACATCATATATACACAAGTGGTCTGAAGAAAGATACATTACCCAAAGAAGGATTTCCAAGAATTGATATTTTGGAGTGCCCAACATGTAATCCCTTTTCACATATATTTTGAACCTAATGAATGAACAAAAACATTTTTTTAAAAATTACCGAAGGACAAAATAATGTACAAACGAACAAGTGCAAATATAATCGGCATGAAATATTTATTTCAAGTTAATCACAGTCAAGACTTTTGTACTGGTGCCTCCTAGTCCATGACCTTACTTGTGAAATGCAAGGAGAGGCAAACAAACATAAGCTTGAAGTCAATATGTTCGATGATGGGCACACACAGCAGCTTCCACACTCCAAAAGGCCGCCGCCCTACTGTTTAGACTCAGTCAAAGGAAAAATAATCTGGAAGTATTAACTACTAAATCTACAACAGTCACTACACTGAGAACATTTTATTTTTAATGGGACTTGGAATTTTCCAACAGAAAATAAGTGAGTTGAGAATATATATTAAAATGTTTAATCAGAAGGTGTCATGCTCACCTGTAAAACACTGGTCATATGGTAAATACACATGAAGAGCCAAACAATAAAACACAAATGCAGTCCGTGTTCTCGCAAGTATGTACACTGAACAAGTTTAACATTAGTGAGCAAATTGGAGTCCCGATCAATTTTTCACAATGGAGCACAAAGTACATTTTATGAAATAAGCTAGGTATTCGTTGCTGGGTGGGAAATGTGATCGTGGTGAGGAGCAGTCTTCATCTATAGAGCTGATATTCTGGTATAACTCACGGATTTATTAAGCTAGAAAGAGGTGCAAGTGGGCAGGCGTGGCCAGGTGTGCAGTAATCTGTATATAAAAATGGCAGATACACTCACCACCCAATTCACTCAGTACGAGTTCCTCTTCAATTATTATTCTTGCTGAGTCTCCAAAGCCTAGCAGCCCCAGTAACCTCAGTCAAGCTGAAACCAGCATAAAAAGTGACCTCCCAATAAGCTAACATACTAGCTACTGCCCAGTATGGTGCAAAAACGGTGCTGTTCTAAGAACTTTAAGCACCATTCAGTTAAGGAGATAATCTTGTATCTCCCAAGTGAAACTCTAATGAATCTATTTAACCTTGAATTGGGTCTAAATGGCGTGAGTTACTATGTGAAATGGAACCAGCTCTGCTCTAGAACAAAGGTTTGGGCCCATGAGTCCGTAACATGCAATAAAGGAACACATAATGAAGTCCCCCTCCCAGCGATCAGGGTTCACACTTGCTGCAGTGAGTCAAACATGTTAAATGATTGTCTATTATTATTGATATGTTTATAAAGAACACTATTACCCAAGGGCGCCCTGGCTCTAGATTAGAGACCTATATTTTTATTTCACCAGAAACCCAATATTACCCATTACTGCCTGAAAAGCCAGGTCTTTAACCGTTTCCTGCAGCCTAAGAAGTTGTAAGAGGCTCCAATCTCCAAAGGCAGAGCGTTCTATGGCACATGCACCTTATGGGAAAAAGCACTGCATCCTAGCCTTCTAAACTTTGGGTCCCTGGAAGTGAAGCAGAAGGAGATTGTAAAGCTTGAGTGGAGCGATACCAATGAAAACTTTGCCTGATAAAATCTTGGGCATTGCCTCACAGTGACTTAAAGCAGATACAAAGACTTTTGGAAAGCACTCTTTTCTTCACCGTTGATGCACAGATAATGGAGCCCAAGAAGAAAGACTCAGAACCAGACATACAGCCACGTTATGATTTAGCTGAAGATGGTAAATTGTGCAGGCCCGTATGTCAAGAAAGCATTGGCGTAGTGAATTTGGGGCCGCACTACAAACCTGCATGATTATTACATGTAAATCATCTGGTAAAAATTCTCCTGAGCATATGGTTATGGAAAAAACACATGATCAGTACTTTAGCCAGCTTTATCATAAACCTTCTCAATGGATAGGAGGCCTCAGTTTTTACACAGTGTTGGTGGGTGAAGGCCAGTTCCTGAAGGTGCTCTACCACAATCAGAAGTCCAAACCAAAGGTGTGTCACCATACCACCATCACCCCCACCTTGTCAGAGTTTAATTTCAGGCAGTTTCTTTACAGCCAATCTGCTACTTCATTAAGGCAAGAAGTGAAGTAGCGATAAGCTGCCATATTTTTACCATTAAGCTTAATAATAAGCTGGACTAAGTGAAGAGCCTGGGGAACGCTCCAAAAAGGGTTCAAGAGTTGGACCTGAAAGATGTCAAAAAGACAGTCTGACACAGACTGGTTAGGAAGAAGCAGATCCAGTCTAGGCCCTTCTTTCCAATTCATTTTTTAAGCTTTCGAACAAAATGGACCAAGTCTAAGGCACCTGACAGGTCGAGTACAATCAGTGATGCAATACCTCCGTGATCCAAGAGCATCCGAAGTTAGTTGAGACTAGCACCCAACTTTTGTAATGTAGAATGGCTGAAACCCTGCTTGAAAAGAGTTTTGACCTTGATGAATTGCAAATGGTATACATTCACTTATTTTCTCCTTCCTTTGCACAGTAAGGTAGAGTTAAATAAGTTGATAATTATTTGAGGAGGGGGTCTGACTTGTAGTGAGGCCCTCTTGGATCTAAGTTGGTTCCCTATTTCAGCTTCATTTTATAATTTTCATTTTATAATTTACATTTTACACATTTTAGCTGCAGGGCTTTTTGGCAGTGACATTTTACACACTTTGCTGGAATAATATTACTCTAGGAATATATTGTACGAGTTGGGTTTTTTTAGGCAGCCTTTCCTTAACATATAATCAGTGCATTCTGTTCAAGGCTAGGAACACAATACATAATATCCTAGTGCTTGAGATGCCCATTCGGAGAAAGCTTCTAACACCTAGACATATCATTGCATTACAGCTGTGCCTCCAATACAGTGTCGCTTTGATTATATAAACAATGCACTGACCCGAAAGGGGCAGAGTGGCACTTCAGCTGCGACCATCCTGGGACAAATGCTGCGTTCGACAGGCAGCTCTGCTGCCGCTAACCTACCAACTTCCTGAAAGGGCTGCCATTCATATTACAGGCAAACTCCTGATGCTGTTCTACAGATCTGGGGGATAACGCTAACCTTAAAAGCAGAGGGTACACCAACTATGCTTTCAGTTTAAGTTTAGGATTATGTAGGAATGTCTAGAAATCATTTAGCATGGTTGGATTGTTCATTCTCCTTACCATGTTCATAATGCTGTTTATTTTGCTTTGTTTCATCTGACTAATAATGAAGCGCATTATTTCTATGCAAGACTACGAAGGTTTCAATAAATTGTCTCGTCTCTCTCTTGTTTTTTCACCTGAGCATGCAGAAGTAATACAAAAAAAGGCTAAGATCTGTTTCCACAACTTCCTTGGGAGCCAGAGTGTCATGTTTAGGTTGCCACAATCACCTTTTACCCCGGTAAAGGGGTGTAGGTGAGAGAGTGTGAGCTAGCCAGGAATTTGGCCATCAGTTCCTTATGGTGTGTACCCCACATTATGAAATTCTGTGATCCTAATACGCCGCTATTTAGCTTACAGGGAAACGTATAACATGTATGCCTTCTTTCAATATGAAATGCACAAGCTGAAGCAAAAGAGAAATTCACCAGAATACAGAACACTAGGGACGGAATAGAATCAAAAGACTTAAATATGTGTGCTAAGTTAGGATCATCCAGAGAAACTGATTTAATACTCGCAATTATCCTTGCTGTGCAGTCAAGCTTTGGAAATCTAAATTTTGTCAAAAAAGGTTTAATTGGTTTAAATAGCTCAAATAGTCTTGCCCTTTCTGATATCAAAGACTCAAGATCTATGTCCGGATGAGCAGGGAATAACTGACAGATATAAACAATCTTATTGGCAAAAAAGAAGAAAGTGTTACAAGGCGCCAATGACTATGCCTCAGCATGGTTACTTAATGCACACATGAGACATTAACCTTTGTTCTCAAACTATTCACCTGGTGATACTCTGTCACTATATATATATATATATATATATATATATATATATATACACATACATATACACATACATATACACACACACACACGCTTTACATATACACAGTTTGATTTTCATGTTAAAAGTATACCGCAGTTATAGATGCTCACACTAAGTCAGTCAAAATTAATTAATTAATGTAGGCCAAATGACTTATGCTAATATATCAATGTACTTTGGGGAACTGTGATTCTGTCTTCCTTTTCTCTCGTTTCAGGAGCCAAGCTACAGAAGTTTGGGTTTATTAAATGGTGCAACTGTTTTGGTTTCAGTGAGAAATGTTATCAGTATGTGTTCTAGAGAAACTGAATAGTAAATTTCCACACCTGTGCTTGGGACAAGCTGACTGAAATGTATCATCCAGCTACAAGATATCTCTTGAAGGCTGTGCAGCTTTACGTCCAGTTGTGCAATGGCTGGGAAAAAGGGTGAAGTAGCCTTATCATGAAATGGCAGTTCAGACTGGTTAACTCTCCCTGAGAACCGTGGTGAGTGTCACAAACTGTTGAGCACTGCATATTTTAATTGTGCGTTGCTGAGCAAATTAGATTCTCAAGAACAGATCTCTCAAGAAAACAGCTAATAAAGTCATTGTGTTTAGGTTGAGTGTGCAAGCGCTTTTCGAACTGTTGTAAGTATTCGCTGGGCTTTTAACCACACCCATATCACGCCCATCACTTTCTCATTCCTGGGCTTAAAAAATCCCTTGATGTCATTGGTAAATGCTTTACGTTTCTACTGCCTTGCAGACTGACCCTGTTACATGTGTTATTGCACGACTTTCGATATACTTCAGCATGGGCGAACTATTTTTTTTCTTTTGTCTCTCCCCTTCATACTCCTTGGCACTCACAGGACAGAACAGCAGCGTCAACTCCTTCGGCGTTATTGAAGTATTGGTCACATAGTTCACACTGTTAACTAACCAGAGTCATTTCTTTTGCCTCTCACCTTCACGCTCCACAGCTTTCACAAAAATGTTTGTAATTAATAAATGCTTTACGTAAATAACACAGAAATCCTCACAGCGGCTCTTCCGACACAGCAGGAGAGCCGATACTTAAATATTCACTGCTGCAGGAAACTCGCCCCATAATGCTCTGCAAGCATTCTTTTACAAAACATTTTTGCCCATAACTCAGCCTGTGATTGGCCTAGGACAATGTGATCGCCACAAAAAGGAATGGTTTCTTACCTGTAACTCCAGTTCTCTCATAGGGGTATTTCCATGATAGTCATAAGCTTTGAATAGTCCCGCCTGCCTGCGGGGACCCCAGAGCACTTTTTCCAATATAACTTCTTAAAGTGTTCGTGTTACTTCAGGAAGGCCTGTATAGTCACTTAAGTAATGTCCATATGCAGCCTAGAGGAAAGGCTACAGTGTCCAAAATTCTTCATCCAGTTTGCTTTAAAAAGGACAAAATTAAGGATCATGCCTTCAAACGCATGAAAGAGTTGAAAATACAGAAGAAAAAGACTATCATAAACATTTTTACAATGCAAAATAATGATGGAGTGCAGGGCAGTGTAGCCCATAGGCTGCCAATATAAATGAGAAAAAGGAGACTGTGACTTTAAGAACAGCCAGTCCTCCAGTATCGCATCATGCCTAGAGTGATGCAATTACCTCAGTACTTTTTGTAGGCAGTCATTGCTGAGAGTGAAGGTATATCCAAGATATTATTCTGTCTACTCCGCTGGGGAGGAGGGAGGGTTGCTTATGACTATCATGGAAATACCCCTACAGGAGAACTGGAGTTACAGGTAAGAACCCATTCCTTCTCTCGTAGGGGATTCCCATGTAGAGTTCTAAACGGTGAACAGAATAGCAAACCCATCCCAGAAACCGCGGGGGAAGTAGACCACACAATATAGGAAAGTGTAATACAGCAATTAGGTTCCTGACAGATGCTTGTCCCACTTGAGCATCTGTCCTGGCATCTGCGTCAATGCAGTAATGTTTAGTGAAAGTGTGAACAGACTTCTAGGTTGCAGCCCTGCAGATATTTGCCAGAAGAACATTTCTCAACAAGGCAGTTGTGGCCGACTTGCCTCTAGTAGAATGCGCTCTTGGTTTTCCAGCTAGAGATCTGTTAGCCAGCTGGCAGCAGTAAAGAATACAGGAGACAATTCACAGAGAGATGGACTGTTTAGAAGTGGCCAAGCCAGTACGAACGGGCCCTTAATTGACAAATAAGTGCTGAGATTTTCTAATAGATTTGGTTTTGTCTAACTAGAATTTTAAAACCCTCTTTACATCTAGGGAGTGTAGTGCCCTCAGCTGGGGTGGCAGGATTTCCAAAGAAAGTTGGTACGGAAATTGTTTGGTTGACATGAAAATCAGAGATAAGCTTGGTTAAGAATTTAGGATGTGCACGCATCACTACTTTGGAGGAGTGGAACACTGTGTAGGGCTCATGAGCATTGAGAGCCTGATTGTCGCTAACTCTGCGTGTTGATGTCACTGCCACAAGGAAAGCAGTTTTCCAAGTGAGGTGCTGGAGAGATGAATTGTGTATGAGTTCTAATGGATGCTGCATGAGGCATGAAAGAACCACGTTCAGTTCTCATGGTGGGGAAGGACGCCTGAGTGGAGGGAAAACTTTCTTTAGACCTACTAGAAAATCTTTTATGACTGGCAACTGAAAGAAAGAGGTTTGTGAAGGACCTTTTCTGTATGCAGTCAAAGCTGCCAGATTGAATTTAGTAGAAGAGAATTGTAAACCAGACTTTGCTAAGTGTAACAAATACGGCAGGATGACATCCTCCTGGCAAGATGATGGGTCTCTCTTCTTGGAGGAACACCAGATACAAAATCTCTTCCATTTGGAGGCATAAGCAGCTCAGTGGAAGGCCGTTTTGCCTCCTTGAGAATCTCCATACAGTCCTGCGGAAGATGTAAGTGCCCAGACTGCACTAGCTCAGGATCTGTGCTGCCAAATTCAAGGAGGAGAGATTGGGGTGTGTCAGCTGACCTCTGAACTTCAAGAGGGGGTCTGATCTGCATGGAAGCCTGAGATGTAGTCGGAGTGACCGGTGAAGGAGGTCCGGGAACCACCATTGCCTCGGCCATTCCAGAACAATGAGGATCACACTGGCTGAGGTAATTGAGAGTTTGTTTAGGACTGCTGGAATCGGGGGAATTGGTGGAAAGGCGTACAGAAATTTGTTGGACCAATCTATTCAAAGAGCATTCCCCAGTGATTCTAGGTGGTAATATCTGGCGGCGAAGCCTCTGCATTTTTTGTTGTCGACATTGGCGAAAAGGTCGATAGAAGGTGTGCCCCATAAGCGGAATATATCGTAAACGACGTCTTTGTTCAGAACACACTTGTGGTTCTCATCTAAAACCCTGCTGAGGGCATCCGCTTGTACATTCTGAACCCCTGGAAGATGAGTTGCTATTATCTTTATATTCCTGGCCAGGAGCCAGTGCCATAATGTCTGGGCCTCTTGAGACAAGACTCTGGATTTGGTCCCCTCCCCCTGCTTGTTCAGGTAATACATGGTGGTTGTATTGTCTGTCTGGACAAGCAGGGTGTCGGTGTTGAACAAAGGGAGAAGGCTTTGAGAGCAAGGTGAACCGTACGTAGCTAGAGGAGACTGATGTAGTAAGACTTTTCCCTTGGAGACCAGAGACCTTGAATATGCAGGTGATCCATATGAGCTCCCCACCAGAGGAGAGAAGCATCCATCACAATGGTCTGAGACCGAGCATGTGGGTGAAAAGGCATTCCTTGTTGCAGACTGAATGGAGAGCACCACCAACTGAGGGATTGGAGTGCATGGATAGATAGACTGACTGTCTTCCCAGTTTTCTGTCCATTGATTCCATTGGTCCTCCAGGCACTCCTGGAGAGGTCGCATGTGGAGGCGATCGTTGGGAGTTAGGCAAATGCAAGAGGCCATGTAGCCTAGAAGTGAGGAAACTGTGCGACTGTAGGACGAAGAATAGTGCTGAGCACGCGGCACTTCCGCAGGATAGATAAACATTTTTCCTCTGAAGGATACACTTTTCCCTGCAGCATATGTATGGACTTGGGAAAATTGACATGAAGACCTAGGCGATATAGAAGATCGCATGTCCAATTGAAGTGCTGCTGGGCTTCTGGAAAGGGGGCTGCCTTGATAAGCCAGTCGTCCAGATATGGGTAAATAAATGTTCGGTGCTTTCGAAGATGCGCTGCTAAGACAGCCATGCATTTGGAAACATTTCTGGGTGCTGATTTGAGTCCAAACGGGACAACAGTGTATTGGTAGTGTTGTTTCCCCACCACAGGAACTTTTGATGTTTTTTTGCAATTGGGATATGAAAGTAGGCGCCGTGTAGATCGACTGAGCAAAGCCAGTCCACTTGGTGAATTTGGGGATATATTTGGTGAAAGGCCGGCATCCTGAACTTTTCCTTTCGGATCCAATGGTTAGCAGCTTTCAGGGTTAGAATGGGTCTGAACTCTTTTTTTTGTCCTTTTTTGGGAACAGAAAGTATCTGGAATAAATGCCTTTTCCTCTCTGGTTGAAAGGAACTTGTTCTACCGCTTTCTTTTCTAGCTAAATGGAAACCTCTGCCTTTAAGAGGATGAGAAGTGGTTGCCTTTGGCAGAATACTTTGCGGTGGAGTGGAAAATCTGAGACAATACCCATTCAGCACAATGTTTAAGACCCAAGAATCTGCTGTAATTTGTTGCCACTCTTAAGTGATTGGTGACGCTTCCCCCACCCCTCCATCCCCCCCCACTGGAGCGGATAACAGCCTCGGGGGAAGAAAGGGTTTTGCTGCTCGTTGCGGACTAGTACCCGGAGTAGACTGGTGAGCCGCTCGTCCTCAATGTTGTTTCCTTTGAGGTTGATAGATTCTTTGGAACCGCTGCTGCGATCTATTAGATGGCCACTGAGGGGGTTGAATCCCCTGAGAAGGGTAACAGTGCTGGAAGGGACAGAAAGATCTTCGGTCTTTAGACCTACCGCTTTCAAAGTGACCAGAGGAAGTAAATGCATTGATGTCACCTCGTTGGTGAAGCGTTTAAAAAATGACCTAAGTAGTTCATGTCGGGACAGCCATTGGAATGTTAAGTTTTGCTGCGCCTCAAAGTAAGACTTCCGAAAAGGTATTAACGTCATCCTCCCGTGACATACGAAGTTGAGGCAAGTCAGATTTAGTAGGTGAATAGTCTCTGGTAGACGATGATGAGTCTCCGTGGTAGCGGCGAAAGAGCGTGACCTTGACCTTTGTCACGATCTGTGACAAGAGTGCCTTGATCTTGTTGTAGAACGCCAGATGTATGATAGCTATAGTGTGACCGGTGGCGCGATCTTGAGCGCGTTCGAGTGACGCTCTTTGCTTGAGGCAAAGGAAGTGGCGTAGGTGTCTGGAGCAGCAGAGAAACCAGCAGTGAGGCAGGCAGCTCTTGAGGATAAGGAGTTGCAGCTGCAGGTGGAGCGGTAGTGGGAGGTGGCGACAGAGATAAAGGGAGGAGAATGAGCGAAGGCTAAACTTCCCTGGAACGTTGCAACTCAGACGAGGAATAAATCCTCCTCCTTTTAGAAGACTTCGGTCTCTTCAATGTCGAGGGGCTCTTCGACGTAGACCTCTCCGTACGTCGATATATCAACGGCGACCTAGACCTCGGCGTCGGACTGTGACAGCAACGTTTCCTTCCTCTCGACGTTGAATTCACTCTTCGACATCGCGCACCGTGCCTCCTGAGTCCTCAACGTCATGCTGTAATGTGCGGTATCTCGACGTCGTGCGCCATCAATCCAGACTTCGATGGTGAACATGTGGGCGCCGTATCTGCTCTTGACATCGATCTCCTCAACATAGACGGGGACCGAAAGTGTTTTCTGCACGAAAAATGCCTCTCAGACCTTCCATGTCCGCTGGAGGCTGAGGAAAGAGCTCTGGTGGAAGACTGACTTTCACCTCGCTCAGAGGTCCCACTTGCTTCTTGCTGGTGTCGCCTTTCTGCTTTTCCTTGAAGGCAAATCTTCTTCCTATCGCACAGGGTGCGTCTGGAAAATGTCCTCATGAGGGTCAGTTTTGGCTTTTTTCCTGCCACGTCTTGGGTATTTGTCGAATAGAGAGGCATTTTTTCCCAGAAAAAAACTAATTCCATTTAGATGTTAAGTGAAACAGTTGTCAATGAAAATTTCACTGATTTTTTTAAAGAAAAAAATCTAAAAAGGTCGAGCTCAGTGCCCCAGGATCCTGTCAGGTGGTGCTGGAAAAAAGAACTGAGGTAACTGCCTCACTCTAGGCATGATAGGATACTGGAGGACTGGCTGTTCTTAAAGTCACAGTCTCCTTTTTCTAATTTATAATGGCAGCCTATGGGCTACACTGCCCTGCACTCCATCATTATTTTGCATAGTAAAAAGGTTTGTGGAAGACTTTTTCTCCTGTATTTTCAACTCTCATGCATTTGAAGTCATGGTCCTTAACTTTGTCCCTTTTAAAGCAAACTGAATGAAGAATTTTGGACACTGTAGTCTTTCCTCTAGGCTGCATATGGACATTCTAAAGTGACTTTACAGGCCTTCCTGAATTTAGACGAACATGAACACTTAAGAAGTTATATTGAAAAAAGTGCTCCAGGGTCCCCGCAGGTGGGCTGGACTATTCACCTCTTATGACTATACATGGAAATCCCCTTTGAGAGAACCTTCACTTTCTGTCTGGTCAACTCTGGGTCCCCACAATAGGTTAGTGGGGACCCCAAAATAATAAGCCCTCCCACCATTCAGTGTCTCTTTAAACTCTCTCTTGGCTGGAACTTTTGTTTTACAGATGAGAGCAGTTTGCGTTTTAAGGGTCTTGTTTGTAATACCGTTACAATAGGCCTGCTATCCTTGAAAATTTGTAATGCACTGCGCCCTCTAGGGGATAAATATATGGTTGCACAGCATAATTTTCTGCCATTCGGCTTTCATGAGGTTATGCCCTATAGGCTTCAACTATATGGTTACACGACCATGTTTATTAGAAATGCTATTTTTATTGTGTAGTTCTCTGTGGGCTGTTTCGAGCATTGCAGTCAACATACTACAATATATGCTGCACTCTGAAACTTGCCCCATAATGCTTTGCAGGGCATTACTGTTTTCACAAACATTTTGCTCATAACTCAGCCTATGGTGGTCCTAGGACAATGGGCCCACCTTCAAAACGTGTTCACCATAATGTGCTCTTTCTCTTGACTAGACTCCTTGACTCCTCACACTAGACTAGTGGGGACCCCAAAATAACCCATTCTACCATTTAGTGTATTTGTATGTTCTCTTATAGCTGCAACCTTTGTTCTGCACCTGGGAGAAGTTTGGGTTTTAAGGTCCCTGTTGTAGTGAAATATGCGTTTTTGACCACTGACTTTGTGTTGCATTACTTTGCACATGGATTAGTTGGTCAGTGTTCACAAGTTGCAGATTACATTTTGTATTCAGTTTAGCTGCCTATTGACTTTATCGTAGTGTCAGACACTGCCATGTTAAATGTGTTAGGAATATTCCACATTGTAAACTGTGCTTGTTTTCGTATTCTTTCTCACCAAAGAGCTAGGACATATCACCAAAACATAATATGAAGGAGGTAGGCAGTCAGCATGATGAGAATGTACCAGACTTCTGTTTTTTGTAAAAGCAGGGAATGGTTTGGCCTAGAGAGACAATTTGGGAGACCGGCCAGTTCCAACCGGTTTCTTTCAACTCTGACCTGCATTAGCCAGCATGTTTGAATATTTCTTGTTTATGGGAGGGTTTTCTTCCAGAAAGCCCTCTACGGTTCTTTAAGATTTAAAAAGGTGGCCCTGCTCAGTAGCGGTGAAATTTCCAAGACCTCGGTCAGGATTAGACGTCAAATGCCTGATATATCTGTCCCATGAGGGTGGAGATCTTTCTCGCAGTTGAACGGGGTCATCTTGCTGGTATGAGAAATATGAGGGGCTTTGCAGGCCCTACGGTGATTAATTTTTACTTTATTCTTTGCTTTGCATAATCATAACTACATATATTTGCCGTGTACATTGCAGTTGAGAATCATTTTGGTATATTTTCCTTTCACTGCTGTGTCTATTGTTAAACGTGTGCTTTCAACCTACTAACCTCCTTCTTTAGGAACCTTGTGGTGAAATAATAATAAATGTCTTCTTTGAACTGAGAAGTGCATTCCAGAGATTTTTGTCAGCTCGGTCATTAGTGTAATCAAAACACCTGTTTGAAAAAAATATTCCAGTAGGCCTACTAGCCCTTTAGTTATATGCAGGACCATTGGAATTATGTGGCAAAAAGGACCAGAAAATGTGGCAGGGTTGACCAATTAATGTGGCAAAAGAAGTCCAGTTATAAATTTACAATGCCAATAACTCCAACTCAAGTAAATGTGATACCTATTGCATTGCAAATGCGTGTTTCCATGGTGACGGTTGATCTGACCTTTAGAGTTTATAACTGTTGCTATCCAATTACAATCGTCTATTTTCAGTACGGTGTTTTCATTGCTATTCCTATAGATGAATCTTCCCTGAGTAGTTTTTGTTATAACAATTCGCTCACTTTCCCCAGATTCATGTTTCTCACTAGCCCGATCTCCGACTGTAGTCAATACTTTCCCTCAATAGTTAATTTTAACCTAAAACATTTATATTTCTGGTTTACTTTTAACTGAGAAATAAAATCGGTATTTTAATTACTTCCATAAGTATCATAGCCAGTAGGTCATAAAACCTTTTCTGCAAGTATTCTCGAATGAAAGTGAATCAATGCAACTTGACCTTTATAATTTTGAACAGTTTGAGCATTGTGACCAAGGTTATATCTTTGGATGTTATTTTCTATAGCTTCGGAAGCGAGCTAAAAAACGTCAAAATCCTTGATTGATTTAAAGATTTGTGGCCTTTATCTGAGAAGATATCCACTAGCAGCATTATTATGTTGTCTCTTTTGTACCAATTGTGATTCCTCATTTATTTTAAGTATTCCAAAACACAACTGTCTTGTCATCTGGGCATCTCTCCTAGGGGGTTATCCTCCAAAGTTCTCATAGTTACATGCTTTAGTGGACCAAAGACTAGGATTTTTTTTCAGTGATTTGACCAGGTCTTCTAATAATATATCATCTAGCTTACCCTCAACTGTTGCAACATTTACACACTTTTTTGTGGTTCAGCCTAATATTTTATTTTCTTCCTGCGTTTCCACTGACATTGTTTTTTTAATTAGTCAATGCCGGTTCTTACTTCCTTGAACTTAGCTTTTTCCAGGGGGCTTTCATATTCCTTTTCTAACTTAGGTGCAAACCTGAGGATTCTCACATCTTTCTTTGCTACTTTTTTTCTTAGACATTTTGAGACAAGTCTTTTTTTTGGCATTTCTTTCAGCCACTATTGTTTTGAAAAATTTAGAACACATTCTTCTGTTCCATTTGTTACTGTGCCTCTTTTTCTCAGATTTAAGAGCTTCAAAAGCACCCTCAATGTTCTTATAAATCTCCTTTTTAGTTGATTCTACTTGACGTGGTGGTTTATCCTCTGCTTGGGCATGGTCCAGGGGCAGAAACTATCTCACCCTTTCCCCAAACCTCCCACTGGGTCACTGAAATTAGGAGGGTTCTGAGAGGTTAGGAACACACCCTTATTCCAAGTCGATGGTTTGTGCATCTATCTGGCAGGGTATATACCCTTCATCCTCTTGTTGCTCTGCATGAGTATCAGGCTCATTATTATTTAACAGCTAATGCAAATTTCATGAAATGTTAAAACCTTAGCATAATTGTGTCTCACTTATAGTCAATATCATTAACAAGTCTCATCAGCAGTAGAGTTATGGATTCTAGTTATTACTTATTGAATGCAGGCATTTAGTGTTTATTAGGACTTTGCCCCCTTGCAGGTATTTTCATGTGGTGAGAAGATTCCTCCTTTTGTGAGTTTCAAAATTTCTCCACGGTCCTATTTTGGTTTCCAATCCAAATTCTTCTTTCTTTTGCATAGAGGACACGTCTATCAGAAAAATAAGAATCTTCGATTATTTTGCCTATCACTTTGCCTCAAAATATGATTAGCATCCTTTTTTTATTTTATTTTTTATAGGGCTACAGGATCTTTCCCACTATTGGAATATTCACGGATAACAGAGCACAATGGCATCTTATACTGGCCAATTAATTCCTCACTCTCATTCATGCCCGTAAACACCGACTTATCACTCACCACATTATTAAACTTATTGATGATTTCCTCTGTATCGGTTTATATTCAAAGACGAATCACTAAACATGGCATGAAGTACTTTTGCCTGCATTTGTACATCAACCCTAGGTGATTTTTGATTTACTAAGCTTTTACCCTAGGACATGTTATACTCTTCAATCTCAATACACTCGCCTTTTGAGTCAGGTTTAATATTGTTCTTTAATATACCAATTTCTTTCTGGAAGCGACCATTTTGATTCCCTATCAGTATCTCATCAAATCCAACCAAATCTTTAGTCAATGTTTGATCAAATACTAAATTAGTCGATAATATGAATGGTACACACGGTTCAGGCTGGATGTTCAAATGGATCAAAAGAAGAGGGACCGGGAGATTGCAGGTCCAGTGTACAGCCTCCCAATATAGTCGTTTATCAATCTAAGAGTACACTGTTCCTATCTAATTAGACCATTAACGTGAGTTAGATATCTACAGGAGCAAGGACCCTCATGCATCACAGTGGATGACTAGCCTCATCATTGGGACAGCTCCTCGTTAGGCTGGTGCTGCAATGCCTAACGGGCTCCCCACAAAGGGGAGCTCTTAACCAGAGTGCTTAGTTAATTGCACATTCAGACCAATTGTTTTGAAATGGTGCCCAATTTGAAGAGCCCAAATGTAAGTAGGGGCAGCTGCCGGCGTGTAGGGGCAGTGTAGGGGCAGCTGCCGGCGTGTGGCAAAGCAATCAGAGAGTGCGAACACAATGTGCTCAGTACTTCACATCTGAGTTACCAGCTTTATGGAATTTCCAACAAGGGGAAAACAAAACTTACTCGATTCGCATAGGACAACTTTAAATAGTCTAGCTTTGTATTGGTGTTTTGAATCATTTTGAAATATATGATCATTAATTTATGACGAACATGATTTGAATTTGTAACTTTGCGATTCTGCTAATAAACCTTTAGGACTTGAAGTCTACTACTCTCTGTACCTTTATGGGGCCTAATGTGCTTCACTGTAAATGATGCATTAAAGATGTCAACCTCAGCCCGGGACTAAACTTCCATCTGCTCAACTGCAGCTTGTACTTGAGTTTGCAACAACAATTTGCTTAGTGCAAATTCCGCTGGAACACACCTTTTACTGGATATCTTAACAGAATTAAACTTTACATCCTGACCACCTTAAAGTACTGGATCAGTGCCCATAGACTTAGGAAGATACTCTCTGTCCAAGGTTAATCATTCTAGTTCTCTTTTAGGTACTCACACAGACTTCTCTTCTTTTATTGCAAAATTAGCGGTTTCTCTTTCCATCCAGTCACTGCCAGTTAATCTTCCATTCATCGGCATGCTTCACCACTTTTATTGTGTCGGTTGTACAACTGCCACATCTCTCTTAATGACTCAATAATTTTATGTTTGTTCAGTCACATTCCATGTAGACTCGCTGCAAGGTTGGTAGATGCAAATGAGGACAAGAAATGCCAACATTACCTTGAAGAACAATTATTATAATGTTCCCAGCTTTCCTGGGAACAGTCAATGCTGCTGCACAGGAGACTGCGGCTCTGACCTCATCACACACAGTCTTGGTGAATTCAATAGAAAAGTGCTGAGGACTGAACTTATACGAACTGGTGGCTCGAGGTTACATAATGGTTTAAGAAACTCTTCTGCCGCAAAGTACTGTAAGCCTTGGCAATCTGGAACTCTTCCACTAAGACTGTGCCAGGTGGTGTAGTGGGCCCTGAGGAAACTGGCCCACTCCCGGTGGGGTGCAGCAGGGCTGTGCTGTTCAGGGTATTTGGTCATTAGTCTGTTATTGTTTCTTACCGTTTCTGGATGGGCTTGGGTTGGGCTAGGTAGTGCTGCCTGGCTGCGAGTCTGACTGGGCTCCTCACAGGACATTTATATGCGGGTATTGACAACTGTCTTTCAATGACATTTGTGCGCTGGTCTATACCCTTGAAGATGGGGTATTTTGCAGTTCTTGAGATGGAAGTATTAGTACTGATGTTTGGATAGAAGCGTGAGGGAATAGCAGAGGAAAATGAGTTATGGCGAAGACGTGGGATAGCAGTGAATGGACTAGCATTGTACTCATTAACCTTACTGGATAATCGCACAACACTCATTGAAGCTGGTATTGTGGAATGTCTGCGGCGTCCGTGATTTCAATTTTGCAGAGGCAGAATGTTAAAATTATTTTTTAGAAGAGACATATCTTATTGACAAACAGAGCAGCGTAGTCGTGGAGGGGGCACATGTTTTTATCATGCTATGGATCCTTCTCTGGAGATGGAAGTCCCACGGATGTTAATCTGGACTGCAAGGTCCCTTTGACACCTACACTTACACAATAAAACCTTGAACGAGATACATATTGGTCTGAGAAGAACGGGATGTTCAGGAAGTCAGTTTTATGAATGTTCTGACCCAAACGTAATAGACATGTTTTTTTACAAGCCGCAACAACTGGTAATTCGGAAAGTTGGTTTACCAATGACCTGGGCAGATGACTTGAACTATGTGATGTCAAACGCTAAGGACAGACAATCCCTTCACCGCCCCCTCAAACCTAGGCTCAGAGCACAGATTTAGCACACAACTGTCGCCGTTAGACACAATTTAAACCTGATTAATGTGTAGCAAGAATGTTTTCCCGGGAAGGTGATGTACTCATTTTACCCTTCCTACACTGATCATATAGAAAATCAAATTATGTCTTTCTTAGCTCTGAATTGTAGGATGAACGTACTGCAATAGTGTAAGGAAATGCCTCCTTGGCATGGTTGCCCCCTGACTTTTTGCCTTTGCTGATGCTATGTTTACAATTGAAAGTGTGCCGAGGCCTGCTAACCAGGCCCCAGCACCAGTGTTCTTTCCCTAACCTGTACTTTTGTATCCACAATTGGCAGACCCTGGCATCCAGATAAGTCCCTTGTAACTGGTACTTCTAGTACCAAGGGCCCTGATGCCAAGGAAGGTCTCTAAGGGCTGCAGCATGTCTTATTCCAATTCCTAGAGCAGATGAGCTCATAGACAAATTAGGTGCTGCCAAATTCTTAAGTACCTTTGACTTGACAGCAGGGTACTGGCAAATAAAAATGGCACCTGGAGCAAAAGAGAAAACAGCATTCTCCACACCTGATGGGCATTATCAGTTTACTGTTATGCCCTTTGGTTTAAAGAATGCCCCTGCCACCTTCCAAAGGTTGGTGAATCAAGTCCTTGCTGGTTTGGAGGCCTTTAGCACAGCTTATCTTGATGATATTGCTGTCTTTAGCTCCACCTGGCAGGATCACCTGGTCCACCTGAAGAAGGTTTTGAAGGCTCTGCAATCTGCAGGCCTCTCTATCAAGGCATCCAAATGCCAGATAGGGCAGGGAACTGTGGTTTACTTGGGCCACCTTGTAGGTGGAGGCCAAGTTCAGCCACTCCAACCCAAGATCCAGACTATTCTGGACTGGGTAGCTCCAAAAACCCAGACTCAAGTCAGGGCATTCCTTGGCTTGACTGGGTATTACAGGAGGTTTGTGAAGGGATATGGATCCATTGTGACAGCCCTCACTGAACTCACCTCCAAGAAAATGCCCAAGAAAGTGAACTGGACTGTGGAATGCCAACAGGCCTTTGACACCCTGAAACAAGCAATGTGCTCAGCACCAGTTCTAAAAGCTCCAGATTATTCTAAGCAGTTCATTGTGCAGACAGATGCCTCTGAACATGGGATAGGGGCAGTTTTGTCCCAAACAAATGATGATGGCCTTGACCAGCCTGTTGCTTTCATTAGCAGGAGGTTACTCCCCAGGGAGCAGCGTTGGAGTGCCATTGAGAGGGAGGCCTTTGCTGTGGTTTGGTCCCTGAAGAAGCTGAGACCATACCTCTTTGGGACTCACTTCCTAGTTCAAACTGACCACAGACCTCTCAAATGGCTGATGCAAATGAAAGGTGAAAATCCTAAACTGTTGAGGTGGTCCATCTCCCTACAGGGAATGGACTTTATAGTGGAACACAGACCTGGGACTGCCCATGCCAATGCAGATGGCCTTTCCAGGTTCTTCCACTTAGAAAATGAAGACTCTCTTGGGAAAGGTTAGTCTCATCCTCTTTCGTTTGGGGGGGGGGTTGTGTAAGGAAATGCCTCCTTGGCATGGTTGCCCCCTGACTTTTTGCCTTTGCTGATGCTATGTTTACAATTGAAAGTGTGCTGAGGCCTGCTAACCAGGCCCCAGCACCAGTGTTCTTTCCCTAACCTGTACTTTTGTATCCACAATTGGCAGACCCTTGCATCCAGATAAGTCCCTTGTAACTGGTACTTCTAGTACCAAGGGCCCTGATGCCAAGGAAGGTCTCTAAGGGCTGCAGCATGTCTTATGCCACCCTGGAGACCTCTCACTCAGCACAGACACACTGCTTGCCAGCTTGTGTGTGCTAGTGAGAACAAAACGAGTAAGTCGACATGGCACTCCCCTCAGGGTGCCATGCCAGCCTCTCACTGCCTATGCAAGTATAGGTCAGTCACCCCTCTAGCAGGCCTTACAGCCCTAAGGCAGGGTGCACTATACCATAGGTGAGGGTACCAGTGCATGAGCATGGTACCCCTACAGTGTCTAAACAAAACCTTAGACATTGTAAGTGCAGGGTAGCCATAAGAGTATATGGTCTGGGAGTTTGTCAAACACGAACTCCACAGCACCATAATGGCTACACTGAAAACTGGGAAGTTTGGTATCAAACTTCTCAGCACAATAAATGCACACTGATGCCAGTGTACATTTTATTGCAAAATACACCCCAGTGGGCACCTTAGAGGTGCCCCCTGAAACTTAACCGACTGTCTGTGTAGGCTGACTAGTTCCAGCAGCCTGCCACACTAGAGACATGTTGCTGGCCCCATGGGGAGAGTGCCTTTGTCACTCTGAGGCCAGTAACAAAGCCTGCACTGGGTGGAGATGCTAACACCTCCCCCAGGCAGGAGCTGTAACACCTGGCGGTGAGCCTCAAAGGCTCACCCCTTTGTCACAGCACCGCAGGACACTCCAGCTAGTGGAGTTGCCCGCCCCCTCCGGCCCCGGCCCCCACTTTTGGCGGCAAGGCCGGAGAAAATAATGAGAATAACAAGGAGGAGTCACTGGCCAGTCAGGACAGCCCCTAAGGTGTCCTGAGCTGAGGTGACTAACTTTTAGAAATCCTCCATCTTGCAGATGGAGGATTCCCCCAATAGGGTTAGGATTGTGACCCCCCTCCCCTTGGGAGGAGGCACAAAGAGGGTGTACCCACCCTCAGGGCTAGTAGCCATTGGCTACTAACCCCCCAGACCTAAACACGCCCTTAAATTTAGTATTTAAGGGCTACCCTGAACCCTAGAAAATTAGATTCCTGCAACAACAACAAGAAGGACTGCCTAGCTGAAAACCCCTGCAGAGGAAGACCAGAAGACAACAACTGCCTTGGCTCCAGAAACTCACCGGCCTGTCTCCTGCCTTCCAAAGAACTCTGCTCCAGCGACGCCTTCCAAAGGGACCAGCGACCTCTGAATCCTCTGAGGACTGCCCTGCTTCGACGACGACAAGAAACTCCCGAGGACAGCGGACCTGCTCCAAAAAGACTGCAACTTTATCCAAAGGAGCAGCTTTAAAGACCCCTGCAATCTCCCCGCAAGAAGCGTGAGACTTGCAACACTGCACCCGGCGACCCCGACTCGGCTGGTGGAGAACCAACACCTCAGGGAGGACCCCCGGACTACTCTACGACTGGGAGTACCAAAACCTGTCCCCCCCTGAGCCCCCACAGCGCCGCCTGCAGAGGGAATCCCGAGGCTTCCCCTGACCACGACTCTCTGAAACCTAAGTCCCGACGCCTGGAAAAGACCCTGCACCCGCAGCCCCCAGGACCTGAAGGACCGGACTTTCACTGCAGAAGTGACCCCCAGGAGTCCCTCTCCCTTTCCCAAGTGGAGGTTTCCCCGAGGAAGCCCCCCCTTGCCTGCCTGCAGCGCTGAAGAGATCCCTTGATCTCTCATTGACTTACATTGCGAACCCAACGCTTGTTCTAACACTGCACCCGGCCGCCCCCGCGCCGCTGAGGGTGAAATTTCTGTGTGGGCTTGTGTCCCCCCCGGTGCCCTACAAAACCCCCCTGGTCTGCCCTCCGAAGACGCGGGTACTTACCTGCTGGCAGACTGGAACCGGGGCACCCCCTTCTCTCCATTGGAGCCTATGCGTTTTGGGCACCACTTTGAACTCTGCACCTGACCGGCCCTGAGCTGCTGGTGTGGTGACTTTGGGGTTGCTCTGAACCCCCAACGGTGGGCTACCTTGGACCAAGAACTGAACCCTGTAAGTGGCTTACTTACCTGGTAAAACTAACAAATACTTACCTCCCCCAGGAACTGTGAAAATTGCACTAAGTGTCCACTTTTGAAATAGCTATTTGTGAATAACTTGAAAAGTATACATGCAATTGAAATGATTCAAAGTTCCTAATGTACTTACCTGCAATACCTTTCAAACAAGATATTACATGTTAAATTTGAACCTGTGGTTCTTAAAATAAACTAAGAAAAGATATTTTTCTATAACAAAACCTATTGGCTGGATTTGTCTCTGAGTGTGTGTACCTCATTTATTGTCTATGTGTATGTACAACAAATGCTTAACACTACTCCTTGGATAAGCCTACTGCTCGACCACACTACCACAAAATAGAGCATTAGTATTATCTCTTTTTACCACTATTTTACCTCTAAGGGGAACCCTTGGACTCTGTGCATGCTATTCCTTACTTTGAAATAGCACACACAGAGCCAACTTCCTACAAATAGTCTACCTGGGCAGTAGAATACAGAACACACTCTGCTGATACTTTCATAGACTACCTACGGATGTAGACTCCCACGTTCTCATTCGGTGTCTCGGTGCTGGGTTCCTCCCGGATGTGGTATTCGAGCCAATGATTAAGGTGTACTTATGACTAACTTTGACTTGAACTGGGGACTGGCTGACACCAGAGTGAATGAATGGGATGTGCTTAAAGTTGTAATATGGGGAAGGGGAAGAAGTGACTGTTAAGGCCTGGGGAGTGGTCAACACCTGCAACGAGAGATTACAGACACCAAAAATAAGATAGCTTTAAAAATGCAGCTTAAGAGAGTAGTACGTTCAGCTCGACAAATTCTTAACATGTCCCCTTTCCCTCTGGAGTCTTCTTCCCCATGTGGCAAGTTGTGAAAAATGTTGACATGGCTACTGAAGAATGAAACTTACAAGGGAGAAAATTATACTGATACAAGAGATAACTGCCCTGCATTGTTTCATCCTTATTTTGAAGTTGTAAAAAGGTTTGTGAAAGATGTTTTCTACTTCATCTCTAGAATAAACATGTTTTTAAATGTATATCTATACTACGGTATCCTTTTTTCAACCAAAAGAATGAACAATTTGGCCTTTGTAGCCGTTCCTTTAGGCTGCACATGAACATTCTTAACTGACTTAGCAGGCCTCCCTCAAGAATGGCGAACATCTACACTTAAGGACACACTTCAGAACAGTGCTCCGGGGTCCCCGCAGGCGTGCGGAACTATTCAGTGCTTATGACTATACATGGAAATCCCCGACGAGAGAACTTTCAGGAATCCATGTATAGTCGAGGATTTGAAAAGGGATGGCTGATCTGGCAAACCCAGATATGCTGAAATGGCTGAAAGATAACCTTTAAACATGTCAACGCAGAGTCATGCTGGACTAGGGAAAGAATAAACAAAATAATCTGGGAAAGGGGTAAGGTGGGTGGTCATCTGCACACCATGCCATGTATTTGTTCCAATAGCAGCCATATAAAAAGTAGAAAAAAAGGGGTAGCTAAATTACTGTGAAACTTTAGGTGCTTTTTCTCTGAAGCATCATTTAGTAAAATGTGTTGATGCATGCTAGTATTCCAAAACATATTCATAATGGAAAATCAGTTTAACCATTTTCAACAAGATTATGGGAAACATGAAAATAAACTAGCACTGGCACGGCTAACCGATCTAGCATTGGTTGTCAGTCTTTTGGTTTTGTCAGTGCATGTCTTGTTTTGACATGGCTTTTGTGCCACTTTATTGTTGTGGGAGCTGCCAGACCCTCACCATTGTAAATAACATTGGCAAAAAGCAAAAAACGTTTTTTGGTCTCAAATGGCACACACTGCCACAGTAGGTCCTGGCACAGAACAAAACTACAGTGTGTGCCAATATGCTCCTTGTGGAAGAGCAGACTGCTATCATTCACAGTAAAGCCAGACGTGAGATGATTAGAGAGAGAAATATAATTTTAATAAAAACAAAATGCTTTGGTCAACACCAGATATAATTAGGGGCGCAATTCTTAAAGTGACAAAAGTGCACCGATGGTATATGTCTTTGCAATTGCGGCTTTTAGGAATTCACAAGATTTTACAGAAGTAGACAAGGAAATTGTATTCTGCCTTGTCAAGAGTAAATTTCCAACCTTTCTCAGTATGGGAAAAGGTTAGAGAAGAGCTGTAAGTTAGTAGATTTGCACAGATTCAAAGGCATTCCAGCCCTGGAGTTATTACTTACTGCTTCCTCCAGCCCAAGTATGTAGCTCTGAGGAAAGGAAGGAAAATAAGTAAATTGCTATACCAGGGCTTGGAATTGCTAGTATTCAGGCTCTACTATAGTACTAGCCCTGGCATAAGCAGAGAGGCTATTATCAGAGCTCTTACATAATGAGATTGCTGCCATAATATGGCGTTACACAACATGGCACCAAAGGGACAAGTCGATTTTTTTTTTTTACAAGACAAGTAGATTTACGAAGCAACCTGCCCCATGGACAAGTAGATATTTTATTAAGTTCCACACCCCTGTAGAGATATTATTCACCCAAGATTCTAGAAGAGACAATCTCATCTACTGCCAGCGTACTTCACACTTTGCAGGTGACATCTCGCCTGAAGCTGATATAGTCTAGCCCAAGAGAAAGACCGCTTGACTGCTACCGCAGTGGGTGTTTGCACTTTGCGGGGAACACTGTCTTCCCAACTCTGCCACCAACAACAGCTTTTATTGTCAATAAGGTTTATTGTCAATAAGGTAAACAGTGCATCCCTTCTACCTAAGAAACTCTATAATGCAAGTTTCTTTGCCACAAGGTATTGCGCACAGAAATAGGCAAAGGGGGTTTAGACATTATTTTTAATCACATCTTAGCAATACTGGAAATGTTTGCTTTATTCCCATTACTTGTAACATGTATCCTAGTTGTTTTCATAATATTCTTTGTGATTGCTTAAGATGTACTGAGAAACAGATTCTTTCTGTGGTAATAAATACTTTTAACATTAAAGCATTTCATTCTTCTTCGTACAATGTAGATGGTAGAATGATTAGCAAAATGAAGAGGCTGTTGTTGTTCCCAAAGTGCCCCTGATCCCTTTAATCGGACTGTTAGTAAACGAAAAGCAATACTTCTATATCAATTACACACTAAATCGTGTCTTGCGGGACTACAATGATTTCTCTGTCGCATTCGCTGCTGGGGTACTGAACGGAGTTTACTAGTATCAACCGTGGGTAGCAGGGGGACACCTTGTAGAGTAACACCAAAGTTGTAACTTATCGAACGGCTGTGCCCAATGTGGGGCACATATCTTGTGGCTAAACCTTGAGCAGTTCTTCCTTCTCACACATTTTGAACCAATATTACACCATTGAGGAGACGTCGGTAGTAATCATGGTCCCCTCCTATTAAGAACGAGTGAGCACTTATTTCCGTAAATTTGTCCGTTTTGATTAATAAAGTATTTCCCAACCTGTGGGTTTTCTAGTTCTTGGATTACAATCACAAATTGAATGCTTTCATCATGGGAAACCCTACTGTTATAGTTGTCAATTGCAGGGAAACCATTACTCTGCATGTCAAGATGCGAGGTGTCTGTTATGAAGGGGCAGTTACTTTTGTAATAGCTGCACATCCAGCATATGCCTTTGAGACTTTTTACTCTTAGGAGGAGTTTGAGCCCATCAATGCTGCTTCAGGGACATTTCAAGAATATACAATTGTAGATCCACCTGTACAATATAGGACTTACCAAGAGTTGGAAATTCCTTTCACCTATCAAGAGCACCAAAATTAGTTTGGTGGTCGTTTGCTACATACACACAAAAATGTTTGTTTGGGCCTCTCAGCAACAAGGGAGCTACATCGCCAGTATTGGCTGGCTACACTCCAGTTCCCCACCCTGAAAATCTGCCCCAGGAAGAGGTAGTAGGGGTTTTAACTACGCAGTCACTTTCTATAGGCGACTAGTATGATTTATGCGACGCATTCTAAGCTCCCAACCTACTATAGTATCAGGACCCATTTCTTCAGCAAAAATACAAACCATTAGTCCATAGACTATCAATGCCATCATGGGCAAAGTGCCCACAAAACGTGAAGAAATTGCTTTCTAGACTGCTTGCAAGACCAACCAGTTAGAAACAGTATATCCATACACTAACCCCAAGACAAACATAGAACTTACTATGCGTTTACCTCTCGGGATGGTGCGCAAGTAGAAGAGTAACTCCTGGGGAAGCATTTTTGCATGCATCTATGCTAGTATGCATGGTGCGCCTTCACTGGCAGTCCACCCTAACATACTTCAAGAAGCGTAAATGAGCAGGGAGTTGCACTTGCACTAGATTTAGGATTTAAATTAATGGGAAACTTCTCTACAGTTTCCATCATCATTCTGAGAAACATTAAGGGAGATGCTTCCGTTGTGGCTATACATCAGAGACTGAAAGCTGTTTCCATCGAGGATTATGAACGGCAACAACCAAAAATAAACAGGGAAGTCTACACCTCTGCAAGTAGAAACACCTTAGGTACTGGACCCGTTAAGCCACATTTAACACGTAGAACTAAAAACAAGCGTCCTGTTAAGGCGAACTCCATAATGGAAGGAAGAAACCCGCTTCTTGGGAATGCAGGGATGGTTATAACTTAAGAGATCACGGACAAATAAAAAACCTGATAAGTATTCTGGTAGCGGTTCGTCACGTTGTTTTCAGGACATTAAAGCTAAAAGAACAAAGGGGGAGCTGATCCGAATACTGAAGAAAGAAGGAGTAAAGTAGAAAAGGAGAAGGATGATCTGAGACTGATATTAGCGTTTAAAGGGAAGAGAAAGCACAGGACTCTAAAACCCTGATAAAAAAATAGGAAAGTTGCACAACGTTCTAAGTAACATGGCAATACAACTATGGGTCATTTTGAAAAGCAGGACTTTGGCAAGAGCGCTTCTAAACAGAGCCGCAGAAGTCAAGATAGTACATCAGACACATTAGAGATTTCTGGAGGCAAATCCAACTTATGACTACACAAATCAAGACTCCAGATCAACACTTAAATCCTCCTGAAACGGTTTCTAATTTAAAAATACAAATTGAAGGGGGCCCACCAAGTGAAATTAAAAGCAGTCTTCTAGACTCAATTATTAGATGATTATGACATCATCTCAGAAGAAGAAGAAGAAGAATAAGACTGGCCTCCACCCTTCAATAGGGAAGCACCCCAGGAGCAGGAAATCATAAAGGTAGCCTTCTCTCCCATAGCTCTTTAACCCCTTGGGCGCAGTGGGTGAGCTGGCCTCGTCCAGGCACATGGTTTCCATGTGCCTGGGACGAGACAAGGGCGTTGTGCACCCGACCCACGGCTAGCGCTCCCCGTGGGCCTCCCTCCCACACCACCCAGACAAAGATGGAAGGGGAATCGCTTCCCCTTCCAACCCTGACTCCCCCCAGCCCCACAGTGACGCCTGATGATGTCAGCGCGGAAATCGCGTGCTGAGCTCATCAGAAGTCACCTCGGATCACGCCCCCGGAAGAAAAATGCTTTTGCATTTCTCTTGCAACCGGGCGGTGGGGCAGGATAGACAAGAAAGGAAAGACCTTTCCTTTCTTGTCTCTCACAGCATTTCTGCTGCCCGATCGCCAGCAGACATGCCCCCTAGACACCAGGGATTTTTTTTTGGGTGGGGGGGGGGGGATTATCAATAAAGGGAGCGGCCCCTTGGGCAAGGGTCACTCCCTTGGGGGCCATATTATTTTTAGGCCATTTCTGCCCCCGGGGGAGATCGGCCTAGTATAATTAGGCGATCTGCTCCCCGGGCGGGGGGGGGGGGGGGGGCTGAAAACTCCTAGACACCAGGGATAATTTTTATTATTTTTTTAATGTATGGGGAGCGACCCATTAGGCAAGGGTCGCTCCCCAGGGGGCCAAATTATTTTTAGGCCATGTCTGCCCCCCCCGGGGGCAGAAACAACTAGACACCAGGGATTTTTTGAGATACTTATGCATAAGGGGAGTGATCCCTTGGGCAAGGGCAGCTCCCCAGAGGGGGCAAAATATTTTTAGGCCTTTTTGATCCCCCCGGAGGCTGATCGGTCTAATATAATTAGGCCAATCTGCCTCAGGGGGGGCAGAAACCTATAGACACCAGGGATCTATATATATTTTTATTTACTTTATGTTTTTATGTATGGGAAGTGACCCCTTAGGCAAGGGTCGCTCCTCTGGTGCGCAAATTGTATTTAGGCCATTTCTGCCTCCCTTGGAGGCAGATCGGCCTATTTTTGTTAGGCCAATCTGCCCCCAAGGGGGGCAGAAACCACTAGACACCAGGGATTGGTGTGTGTTGACGTGTGTGTTTTGTTTGGGGGGGCAGCCCCTTGGGCAAGGGTCTCTCCCCATGGGGGAACTTTACTGTTGGCCATATCTGCCCCCAAGCAGATCGCCCTATTTTTGGAAGGCCCATCTGCCCCAAGGGGGGCAGAAAGCTCACCAGGGAAGATTTTTTTTCAAAATAAGAAGGTGGGGGGTATGGCTATACCCCCACCCCAAATAAATGGGACCAAAGTTGGCAGATGATGCAATTACCCCTGATCCACACCCCGGGGGCAAAACGTCTACTAGATGTCATGGAATTAAAAAAAATAATAATAATAATGGGATGGTGGCTACCAACCAGTATGGGTCTGGTTATGCCCCCAACCCAACTAAAGGGGGTAACAGTCTTTCAGCTCTCCCCCGCACACTAAAACATCTTATCCCACGGCAAGCAAGAGGACATTGGATTATTCTGGGTTTTGGTTTTACATTTGGGGTGTGAGAGCTTGGTAACTCTCAAAATCGTCCCACTAGGAACGGAGAGGGTGGCACTTTTTTGACTTTGGGATGCTGCAATGTAGAAAAATCCACAAGACCTAGACACATCTGAAAACTAAACATCTGGTTGATTCCAGGGTGGTGTGCTTCACATGCACCCCACACCATTTTCTTACCCACGATGCCCTGCAAACCTCCAACATGGCTGGAAATCACACATTTTCCCACATTTCTGTGATGGAACCTTCCGGAATCTGCAGGAACCCACAAAATTCCTACCACCCAGCACTGTCTCATCTATACCGATAAAAATTCTGCTGCACTTGTCAGCCTAAAAGTGTTTTTTTTTTCTCAAACTGCCCCTTTGGACCAGCTTTGGTTTCCCCTCAATTACAACATGTTTTTGGCTCTTCCCTGTCACAGGCACTTAGCCCACCTAGACAAGTGAGGTATCATTTTTACAGGGAGACTAAGGGGAACATTGGGTGGTAGGAAATGTGTCTTGGTGCAGTGATCTCACACAGAAATGTGGGAAAAAGTGATTTTTTTAGCTAAATTTGATATGTGCTGAGGATTCTGGGTAACAAACCATTGGGGGATCCACGCAAGTCACACCTCCCTGGACTCCCCTGGGTGAAATATCTGGGTTTGGTAGGTTTCCCTAGATCGCTGCTGAGCCCAGGACTAAAAACGCAGGTCGCAGGTGCCTCCCCCCCCCCCCCACACACACACAAACAGGTAGTTTTGTATTTGATAATTTTGATGTGCCCAGATAGTGTTTTTGGACATTTCCTTTCGAGAGCACTAGGCCTAACCACACAAGTAAGGTACCATTTCTATCAGGAGACTTGGGGGGAACGCTGGGTGGAAGGAAATTTGTGCCTCCTCTCAGATTCCAGAACTTTCTGTCACCAAAATGAGAGGGAAAAAAAAGTGTTTTTGGGCAAAATTTTGAGGTTTGCAAAGGATTCTGCGTTACAGAACCTGAAGAGAGCCCCACAAGTCACTCCATCTTAGATTCCGCTAGGTGTCTAGTTTTAAAAAATTTACAGGTTTGCTGGGTTTCCCTAAGTGCCAGCTGAGCTGGAGGCCAAAATCCACAGCTAGGTACTTTGCAAAAAAAAAAAAAACAGCTCTGTTTTCTTTGGAAAAATGTGATGTGCCCACGTTGTGTTTTGGGGCATTTCCTGTCGCGGGCGCTAGGCCTACCCGCACAAGTGAGGTACCATTTTTATCTGGAGACTTTGGGGAATGCTCGGTGGAAGGACATTTGTGGCTCCTCTCAGATTCCAGAACTTTCTGTTATCGAAACGAGAGAAAAAAGTTTTTTTTCTGGGCAACAGATCCCCTAGGTGACTAGTTTTCAAACATACGCAGGTTTGGTAGGTTTCCCTAGGTGCCGGTTGAGTTAGAGGCCAAACTCCACAGCTAGGCACTTTGCAAAAAACCATGTAAGATTTCAATGTAAAAATGTGATGTGTCCATGTTGGGTTTTCTGTCACTAACATTAGGCCTACCCACGCCAGTGAGGTACCATTTTTATCGGGAGACTTGGTGGAACACAGAATAGCAAAACAAGTGTTATTGCCTCTTGTCCTTATCTACTTTTTTTCCTTCCAAATGTAAGACAGTGTGTAAAAAAGATGTCTCTTTGAGAAATGCCCTGTAATTCACATGCTAGTACGGGCACACCGGAATTCAGAGATGTGCAAATAAACACTGCTTCTCAACACCTTATCTTGTGGCCATTTTGGAAATATAAAGAGTGAAAAATAGGTATCAAGAAAACCTTTGTATTTCAGCAAATGAACTGCCGTATACCCGGTACAGAATGAAAACCCACTGCAAGGAGCAGTGCATTTATTGGCTCTGGGTACCTAGGGTTCTTGATGAACCTACAAGCCCTATATGTCCCCGCAACCAGAAGAGTCCAGCAGACGTAACGGTATATTGCTTTCAAAAATCTGACATCGCAGGAAAAAGTTAGAGAGTAAAACGTGGAGAAAAATGGCTGTTTTTTTCACCTCAATTTCAATATCTTTTATTTCAGCCATTATTTGGAAATCACACATGTATTTTGACAGAAGCATGGTTTGCTTCCAATGATAAGATACTAACAGCTGTACAGACAGCCATTTTGAAGGAGCACCCTTTGGCACACGGAAAAAAGTAAATATTGAAATATTGTTTCTCCTGTACCAGCCCAAGAAGCGACCACTAAGGCAAGCATTCCTAATGCTTGCGCCCTACACCCGAGATGGATGCAGTGGGCCTCTTCCGTAAGTGCAGCAGACGTAAAGTTTCAGTGTGATCCTCCTCATCATATGAAAGCCTTTCTCCAATATGAACAAGAGATTGTTGCCACTCTAAACATGTTGCCTGTTGAGTCTTTACAGAGCATGTTATCCACAGATGGGTCTGGAACCAAAAGTAAGTATTGTGCAGCATGTGCAGCAGTACAAGGCATAATGAACAATGGTGAGTTCTTTCTACAACACACACACACTATGCTTTTGAATGACAGCACAACATGCAGAATTACATGGCCTGGTAATTGTATTACGAAAGGCTAATTCATCAGTTCCCACGCGCCTATAACTCAGCTTTCTGTGTGCAAGGTTACAATGTTGACTTAACACACTGGCGACTGAATGGATTCAAGGATTGAGAGGGAAAGCCTATAAAAATTAACAGCTTTGGGGGAAAGACAAGACAAGCTGCCACTGGTCCATGTGAGGCACACTTTGGGCCACCAGCATAGTGGTATACACGCTAAAGGGAACTGTGCAGCTGAACAAGTGGCAAAAGCTGCAATCCAGACCACCAGAGTAGCAGTCTTAACCAGAGCTCAAACGAAGATGAACACAGGGATATTAACAGCCATAAATGCAACTAAGCAAGTTGTGAAACCTCCCATAGGTTTTACTTCGAAATACTCCTACACCTTTAATTCAGAAAACGTTTCTGTATTTGCCATACTGAGAGTGGGAGACAGAATATTACCTAATAATCTGTCCAGAATTGAATTAATCAAAGAGGCACACGAGCGGCTGGCCTCTGAACATGGAGGAATACCCTCAACCGTACCAATGCTAAAGCAACGATATTGGTGGCCTAATATATTCAGACTAGGGACTATGTTAATGTGATATTTGACAGCAGATCAAACCCTCTACGATCAAAAGACCTTCGCCAACTCCCCTCATGACCTCCAACATCCCTTTCCAGGTGATTCACCTGAACCATGTTGGTACCCTAATTTCAGCTCCCCAAAATAAATACATATTGGTAGCTGCTGATTTATGTTCTCGATTCCTATAGGTTTGACCATAGAGAAATGTAAACGCTTAAGCAGCCGTAAAAGATTTGCAATGCCTTGGGTCAATGGGAGCAGTATATTGGTTTCACTCAGTTAATGGTCCTGCATTTGTCTCTAGGCCTTTCAGGGATTCAATGTCTGCTCTGGAACTTTGTCTGCAGTTCAGCAAAGCATTCAATGCTGAATTGAACAGCATTATAGAAAGGGCCAGTGGCATGATTAAACAAGCTTTGAGTGCTAGGTTGTTAAGTTTAGGTCTTAGTTGGTACTATAATCTGTATAGAGTTCAGAGAGCATTCAATAACTTGCGGAGACGAGTAATGGGAAGGGGAGGGTACACTCTTTACCAAGTACTCTCTAGAGTACTTACGTATGTGCCTGGCTTAGATAATTCTGGGACGGTGGCAGATGAAGATAAATTTGACTTGGAGAAAGGTTTGACTGTTCTAGGGAGTGCCCAAAAAGTCAGCAACAGGCTGTTACACATGAAAGACTCCAATGCTGCTACCTGTGAAGAGAAGGTTATCACTGCTGGCAGCGAGTAGGTTGCCAACACCAGGAAGCTAGTCCAGGATAAAACCCACAACATGCAAGCTTTCAAGCCATCCTACAGACCACCCATTGCTATTAGGATAAAAAGCAACAGAAATGTTATCCTGCCTCCGCTGCCTGGATCAATAGGAAATAGACAGGTGTCTATTAATCACATTAAAAAGCATTATAAGGCAAGTTCTACACAGCCGTACACCGGAGACAACATCAAGAAGGAGTCAGTAGTGCCTCACCATCTTTCCCTACACTGGCCTGATTACCTCATCAACAAAGCAGTAACTTTCTTAGTCTTTCCAGCCAGGGATAGCTGAGCTTACCACTCCGCATGGAACCTTAAGTGAAACACACACAGATGATGCTGCGGACATGGCAGTGGCTACTGTCCAACATAACTGCATGGTATTATATGAAATACCACCTGATGCTACACCATTTGAACTGCCACCATTTCGAGAGAACCGAGAAACCAACAATGCAGTAAATGACTCCGGCTACTTCTCAGAAGAATTTCGATTCCTACTAAAGCCACTTATCGTCAGAGACTGCTTTATGCCGTCAGTAGTTTTGTGGCAAGTATACAATTCCTCTGTGGTTCTATGCCTGGATCACTTTGACAACCACATGAGGATGAAAAAGTTCCCAATGATATCTGTCGTTCTAGTATTCAAATGATATTATGTTCCCGCAAGGACAATTGCCTCACCAGTGGTTCATGAACTACAGCCTACCTCTTCATCCCACAGAGCCCGAAGATGTTTCTACACTGTCATTACAGTGTATCCTGTGCCCAAATGAAAAGCCAGGGAGAAGATCCCATACCAAATTATGGGTCTTATAGAGACTTTGCAATTATCTTTTGTAATAAAGGTTTCAATGAATGATGTTATAATACCCAATTCTCTTTCAGATGAATTGGGGCATTGAAACTGTTAAAAGAAAGTTGGACGTGCAGGCATATGCTACTTTGAATAATGAAGATTCTTATTTGAATTCAGCATATTACAAAGAATTGTATTGTTGGCGCTATGCACACTGCTTCATACACAGGACTAATTATCCTAGAGATGTTCACAATTATACAGAATGGGACCATTGTGAGGCTTCTCCGCCAGAGAGAGACACTTTAATTTGTTAAATAAATTCCCTTACTTTCAGAGTGTTGACAGGTCACATTTTTTTGCGCTTTACTTTACACAAAAGCCATATCAGCTTCCAAAAAATCTAATCACTACCAACAAGCTGATTTACTCAACCAAGTATAGTCAAAACGTGGCTAGGAGTATTGGAAAGCAAACATTGAAGAGAAAAGCATTTCAGAACCCACATTTTGGCAGAATCAAGGCAAGGAAGCCTCATTTGCAGCCTGTATAATGAAAAATTTTAAGAAACCTTCCATTTCAAAAGTTAATCTGACCATGCTCAATAACTGGCAATTTTGTCTGAAACAGACATAAATGTTAGGATACAAAATTGAACCTACAATTCCATACAAATTCCTCTAAAGGGTTTGGCCCTATGGCTCTATAGTCCAAAAACATGCATGCAGCGTTACCTATACAGCACTCCTGGCCCTACATTTAATCATCCTGATTCCTGCTACAATACACAAACATCTGTAGTAGTCACCACATAGTTTAGGCAAACTATGCCAAAAATGATTAAAACATTCTAGTCTATCAGTCGTAAAGGAACACTTCACCTCCATAAATGAAACAATAGATTTTCCTGATTTGCTACTGAGAACTTGTCCTCAGAGCCATAAGAGATTCCTGGATACATGGATATATGCTTTATACAACAAAAAGTAAATAAATATTCTCAAAAGAAGCAGCTGAAAGAATTTGACAAACAGACCAAGAAAACATGCAAATAGTTTTTAAGGTTATGGACAATGGAATGAACACACTTTCCAAAAGAGCGTACTCACCAAGACACATTCTCTCCTCAGCCCTAGACCTCATGAAAGGTGACTTGAACTGTTACAAGAGGAATGTCAATTAAGACCAACAATACAACTAAATTGGGCATAAAAAAAACACTTCGCTCAGGTTTTGTGCCTTGGCAACTTTTAAATGAAACCACCTTATCTGAACCTCATAATTTGACACTTACACAAAAAACAAAAAACAAAAAAAGTACAGTTATACTCTATTAAATATATAGCAGGTTGACGAACCATTTGCAGTCAGTGACACCCCACCTATTACTTAGTTAATACATAGTATTATATCCTTACCTATAACCACTTTTTATTTTCATGACTGTCAAGAATATTAATCTATTGGATGGTAGGAAAATTCACAATTGTTCTATTCATGGAAATTCTCTTTCACCCACATGTCTTTGAAAACGAGGATGACCTGGTGTACATTAGTACAGCTAATTGCAGGACTCCACTGGGACAATCCCTTCTGAGTGACAGCATATTTCTGCGCGTAATGTGTAGCGCTTTAATGCCAGGGTTAAGTTGTACCTTATCTGTTTACCCCCCCTTGCAGTAATTACCCTTTGAAAATGGCTCCTATTTATTTTTAGCGAACACTACTTGATCTGGGTTTGAACCTGCCTGCCATACTTGATAACAGTGTCAAAAATAATAGTGTTGTAGAAAGACCGTGTATCATCCGCTTAGAAATGTTATTAGAAACATCCCTTGACCTAGTATTCATATGAAATCCATGTATATTGGTGATTTGAACTACAAAAAAGTCCCTTTGTCTTCAGCGGTTCAAGTTTATGACTTACAGGCAGTCCGGACTGCTTCCGAAATTCAACAGCTGTTACATACACAATCCCTCTTTTTGCAGATATGATGCAAAACATTTTTAATTCATCTGCAAGAACCAGAGTTGTGCATTTTTTAAAGAATATTTGGACTGGTAACAGGATTTAAAGCAGTATTTTGACTAATTCCGTCATTTTTCCATTATTTAATCTCCATCCTTTTTGGAGAATTTCTTAACACAATACTAATAGGCTGTAGTATTATCTTCCTTCTGCTTCTCCATGGAAGTCAACAACATGAAAGAGCTGTATCCGACTTAACAAAGCTGCAGAATCTGACTGAACAAAGCTGCAGAGAGACTGGCAGTCTACAAGGAACATGCTTGGCTATACAAACTCAGTGAGCACTGGACACCAACCATTTGCAAAACAAATAAAATACACATGAAACCTGTTTTCTAGTGCATTAATTGTCCAACAGATATCATCTTGGAACTACATCTGGGACAGCCACCAGTAGCAAGAGTATCTTAACATGGAATTGATGCTACATCCTCTATATGAGCACCAGAAACAATGTCATGCAATGCACTTGACCCTTTTACGGGTGGCTACATATCAAAGTTCAGCATCACCAATGGCACTATTGGACTCCGCTTTTAATGAACAGTTTGAACGGTTATTCTTTTAGCTTTCTGATGGAGCAGTGCCACTCCACTTAGGTGTGTCAAATGAACAAACAAGTGCTAGTCCATCCGGCACTTCAGCTGCTGAGAATGAACATGTTCTGAATGGATTCCGCAAAGATCACACATATGTTGCCCGTGCACCAGAAAATGATGAGTGAGCTCAACAAATAAGCCTACCAATGAAACATAACAGTCTTGATCCTGTCTTACAACAAAAGCCAATGTGAACTGAACCAGAAGAGAATTTTATCTTTTCTTTTTATGGACTGACATTTTTCCTTTTTATACCACTTATTTTTAATCTGGCCTATCTATACCTATTATCCCTGGTATATCTTCTCACGAAAATGCATACTGTGTACCCTCCAAGTTTAACTGCTGTAACTCAAGAACTATATACGTGCTTTTGCTACAAATATTGTTATCCATCTTTTATAAATCAAGTCATATTATTTTTCATGTTGCATAGAAATGTAGCTCCCTTAACATAACTGTAGATTGACAATAACTTGAGAGCATATATCCTCTACACATTAGCCACGCCTTAATACATCACATTAAGATGTAGATAAGGGGTGGTAGTATGATCGACTTAATGAGGCTGTTGCTGTTTCCACGGTGCCCTGATCCCTTTATGGGATTACTGGTAACTCAAAAGCATCACTTCTATGTCAATTACTCCTTGAATAGTTCCTTGAGGAGCTAGAGTGATTTGTCCTTCACACTCAGGGCTGGTGTATTGAATGGAGTTCACTACTCTCACCCGTAGGTGGAGGGCACCCTTTGTAGAGATATGCCAAAGTCATAACTATGCAACAGTTTCACAGTCAGTCTCACCAAAATCCAGGACGGAGGTTGAAACATCAAAACCATAACCTGAATATCCCATATTTGCTGCTCCAGAGGACAAGTCTGCCTTTAACAGCTAATCATCGAGACACAGGAAGACTGGAATCCCTGACCTCCAGAGGTGTGTTGCCACCACCGCCATCTCCTTGGTGAACACCCACCTGTAGGGTGCTAGTAAGATGAAGGTGAGCATCACAAACTGAAAGTGCTCCTGGCCCATTGTGAACCAGAGGTAACATCCGAGTCCAAGCAGGACAGGGATGTAAAAACAAATGCCCTTCAAGGCCAATGCTATCATCCAGTCTCTTGGGTCCAAGGCAGGCAGGACTTGTGCAAGCATCTAGAATTTCTCGTTTTTTAGGAAGAGGTTAAGAAGGCGCAGGTCTAGAATAGGACGAGGGCATTTGTCCTTTTTGGACACCAGAGTATTGGAAATAGCAAGCACAACATATGTCTGATGCCAGCACCCTATCTATAGCTCTCTTGGGGGACAGCAAACACTTCCTGACAGTGCAAGGAGAGGTGGTCCTCTGTCAGGTTGTCGTAAGAGGGTGGCACAGTGAGCAAGTAGTAGCCCTTTTGGACACCCTACAACAGTCAGATACTACCGACCTCCAGTGGTGCAAGTGATGGAGAATCCTGGCCCCATCACCCCGATGCCATGATGGTCGGAGGGCAAATAAAGAGTTTGGGGACTGTAGCTGCTGGGGAAGGGGGGAGGGTGGGCAGAGGGGGTGAATGCCCCCACTTATGCTTCTTGTCCCACATGATTTGTGGGGGGGGAGGGGGAAATGTGAAACTTGTTAGCCATGGTGGCTCAGGGTGCAGAGGTGACATTGGAAAACCCTTTCCTGGGCCAAAAGAGGGGTAAGAAGGTGAAATGGGATTCATAAGGGGCCAGCTCCAGCGCTGAGTGCGTCCTCTCACTAAACAGATGTGGACAACGCCATGATAAGCCGAATGACGCCACCTACTTGCGTGCAGGAGCACTACTCACCAAATGTTTCCAGATCCATTTTGACACCTTGGGAATATTCAAAGGTAAGGAATCTATGCCTAGAAGTCTCTATAGGTCTCTCTCTGCACCAGGAAGTCATCACTTGAACCCTTTCGTAATATATACAATATGTTTTGTTTGGTGCTTTCCTCATTGATTATTCTTTCACTCCAAATGTAAGGAGGTTGCCAACCAAACCCTTGACTGCTTGCCAAAGACGCACAGCCATCACATTCCAGTTGAGGTTTCTGTCAACCAACCGGCAAGAGGGAGTGCCTCTCTGTCTCTCCCTTGTCCCCAACTCTCCTTATACTGGGGACTTTGTCACAAGCCTTGCAACAACTATAGGAGGTTTGGACAGTAGTAGGGATTGGCCTTGTCAGAACCTCTTTCGAACTGAGAAGAGGAGCAGGTGTTACCAGGTCCAACCATAGTGGTTGAGGCCTTTTACTCCTGATGTCCGAAGGCCCTACCTACTATTGGCACTGAGCAAGTGGGACGAGTACCTCTTTAGCCCTTGACTCTCAGTGTTAGCTGTGGATGAGCCGTCAAAAGTTCTCTCGGAGGAAAGAGTGGATACCGATTAGTGAACAGGACTCAAAACTCAAAGAGCGCATAGCAGTATCAATAAATTGATGTTAAGTCAAATACTTATTTTTATAATAAAAATAAGTATTTTATGTCTAACTCTGCACATTCAAAGGTAGGGTATGTGATTTAAAGACAACAATACATTTACCCCCCGAGGTCGTGGCTCTAGTGTCTATGGCAAATCCCTGTCCCATCCGCTCCTCACAATGTGGTTGGGGTTACATACAGGAAATGCTCAGTGATAGGCCTCACCTCAAGAGTGGACTCCAGTTCTGGGTGACATGACTTGGAGTAACTGACGGAGGGTGTAAATTCCTCCCAAACAGTCACATAATAGAGGGATTGTGTGTGACGAATTGAACATCTGCTGGCAGGATGGGGGCGAACTGAGCACAGTCCCACCTACTCTACTTTGAGCATTTGCAGTTGTCTCCGGCAGTGATCAGAGCTGGTCCTGTGCTCCTCCTGAGGGGGAGTAGGGTGTCCTCAGTCAGTCCAGAGAGTCAAGTGGTGCAGTCTTCGATTTTCCTTATAACCAAGGTCATCACAGCTTCACAGCTCTCAGGCTCCGATTTGATCCCCACAGAACAATTATTTCTGACAGCCCCTCCTCGCATACAGGGTTGCCGCACCACTGTCACCCAGGCACCAGCTGTCACTGCACGCCTGTCTGTACCACAGCAGCCCCTACTGGCACACAGGGTGTCCACTATGATCTCACACAGGCTTTGGCACACATTACTGTAAGTAACTTCCACAGCGGACCCTCCTAGCATACAGGGTCACCGCAACAGTGCTGTACTGGATTTACTCTCACTACAAGGCACACTTTTCATGGTTATGATCGAGGTGGATCTCTTCTGGCACACTGGGGTCACCAACTTGAATCTGCACATGGGCAACAACCCGATCGGTGCAGCAGCTGTCTCCTCAGACCTTGCACCGGGAGGCCACTCAACAGGGTTCCCCCGTGAACCTGGCTCCCTCCAGTGCTCTCCTAATCCGCACAGGAAACACTGGTCTTGGCAAGCAGCAGGCACTCGTGCTCCAGAGTAGATGATCTTGGGGTCCCTGGGTAAAATCCTCTCACCTGGCAGGGAGATTAGCAGGCCTTTGCCCCTATTCCTGGTCACACGCAGAAGTCTTGCAGAGCTTCCCCTCCTCATACAGCCAGTCTGGAAGCGTGACAGGTGACATTATGTGGGGTCACAACCTCTCCTTCTTATAGTCCATTTTCAGACACCAAATATGATTTAGAGTCTGGGTCTTTGAAGTTTTACATTGGGATTCTGCTTCGCTTGAAGTACACATTTCTCCTCTCACTCTTGAAAGTCTGTCTGTCACAGCAGGAGAGATTCTGAATCCGATAGTTCCACAAACCAGGCCACGGGAGTGACTAAAGTTCATAAGTGGATGTCAGTCACATTGAAATGTGCATCACAGAGTTAATCTTGGGCTCCCAGCCATACTCTTTAGGATTCCTTTCTCAGCTCAATCTCCTTCAAGAGATGTGTCCAGGCCCCTTCCTCGTGATTTTAAACTGAATCAAAGAGCACCCTTTTGAAATGTATTCAGGAGATAGGGGAGGGTGGCGGATTCCCTCTCCTTTCTTCTGTGTGTCCTACCCAACTCACAGATTATGCAGCAATACACTAATCTGTCTCAGAGGATTCTTCTACTGCCTCATGTCTTCATCAGACTGGCTTGGGCTTTCAAAAATGTAACCCAGGATATTCCATGTAATGTATCATTACATGCACACTTGCACTCAGTGTATATATACACAGCACACACACTGTCCAGCACTGTTCCCTCCATGTATTGTGCACCCGAAGACTCGAAGTGGAAACGCATCAAACTCGATGGGTTTTGCAATTTACAAAGTAACATTGCAGAAACCTAACAAGTTTGATTTATTTTCAATGGGATTCTTTCTCTTTCATACTACTGCACGGCTCCGTTCTAAACATAACATGGCTTTGGAATGGTGCCGTGCATTAGTATGAAAGAGAAAGAACCAAAGTGAAAATAAATCAAACTTGTTAAGGTTTTGCAATGTTACGCAGTAAACTGTAAAACCCATCATGGTTCATTTTTTTCCACTACGAGTTTTGCTTTCACAAAGTGAAAGCATTTTCAATGTTCCCAGGGTGTGCGCAGCACCCCTGGCGAGTTCGGACGGCGCACCCTTTGGGAAACACTGACTTAGAGGATTACAGAACTTACCATACACCAACAGCTACGTCTAGTTCTGGTAGACCAAAGGGTGCCTATTCACTTATGTTTCTAGTCAATTGTTTTTCACCAATATAACACTGACTGTGTCCAATCAGTACTAACAGACTATTACTTTTGAAGTATCATCATCTATTTTGTTAGTGGTGGTTATTTTTTTACAAAGCCTGTCCTTCAGCAGCTTGACTGCGATTTCAAGGGCATACGCAATGGTATCTCCAGGGGACAGGTTTTCTTGTGGAGTGAGGACTTCAACACATACCTATGTCAAGCCTCATCGAAAAAAGTATGTGGAATAATAACTCCTGACAACTGTGAGCAAACTCACTTGCTACATAATTGTTATGGAGATAAATTGCATGAGGTACTGTATAAAATGATTTGGGCTTTTGCAATGAATTATCTATCCCACACGCATCTTTCACATGTACTTTTAATGGTAAAGGAGAAAATATTGTTACAGATGTTGTGCTGCCCTCATATGGGCATTCTATCAGGGCCTCTAATTTTACCACCCATACAATATCAATTAGTGATAATTTCCCACAGAAGGTTTATCTTAATACCAGCCAGCATGGGAAGCGGTCTAAGCTACATACACTCACTACAGTTAACAACATTGAGATTGCATCATTAAATGAATATTTCTGAGGTGGAGCCCAGCACGTTTTAGAACACCTAATCATAGCCCATAGAAATGCTTTTGAATCCTAGTTAGATGATACAGCTGGCCCTAATGCAGTTATAGAAGCCTTTCTATCCATCAAGAAAGGTATTAAGGCTGGTCTTGCTATTACCAAGAGGCGTATAAGCTCTAAGAGAAAAGGGTGGTTTGATCCTCTATGCTCGAAAGCGCACAAGAGACTAAAGGAAGCTTTGCATATATCACCTAGATGTAAATATGACACATAAGTGGCCAGACACGAATAAGTCAGCCTTTCAGCAACATAAGAAAGAGCTAAAGTAGGAAGCATAGGAGACTCTGCATGAGGCAAGCCTCTATAATGATACTTCAATGTTCTGGTGTATAATTAATTCGCAATACCCCCTACTTAAAAGCAGAAGATCGTCTTCGGAAGTTGCCATTCCCGAGGCCGAATGGATAGCCCGTTTTTCCACTATTTATTCAAATGCTATGGGAAAGGGGATAGAAACAAGGGTCTTTTTAAAAGCCCTGCAGTCTGATGTGTCTTTACATAATAATAGCAGCCTTTGATTCACATTAGAGGAGGTCAACAGGGCCTTAAATGAGAGTGGACGGGGGCAGAGCACTGCTCCTGATGGGATCCTTGTGGATCTTTTGAAATCTTACACACATACTTCAGAGTACAACTTCTGCAAACTTGGTCGCTGTCACTTATTGTCCCAATTTACACAAAGGGCAACCCCCACAGTCCTTTTTGCTATCGCCCTATTTTGCTACTTAAGATTGCTGGACGCATCATACTGAATAGACTCCAGGAATGGGGAGAATCTAATGAAGTTCTTTCAGATTTATAATATGGATTTCGGTCAGGGTTAGGGACGACTGATCAAGTAGTTCATCTTTTAATTGGGAAGTACACTCAGGTCAGATGGGGTAATATGTTTTTAGCTTTTGTTGATCTATAGCCTCCAGAAGTTGTGGACTATTATGACTGATTTTGGCGTGGATCCTCCTATCACTCATTTTATTAGGGAGCTGTATGCAGGTAGCAGGACCAGAGTACGGTATGGTGCTAATGGAGAATGCACTCACAAAATTAGCATTGAGAGGAGGGGTCAGGCAAGGCTGTGTCCTTGCACCCTTCTTGTGTACATTATTATATATTAACAACTTGGGTAGGGTGCTAGCAAATAAATGGAAAGATCTCCCCCAAATTGGTCAATGCCCGATCCCGGCTCTCTTTGCTGATGATGCCGTGCTCACGTCCCATACTCATTTGGACTTTCAGCTCTTGTAGACCCATTTTGTCCCTTTCATGCAAGATTCCGAATTATCAGTGAATCGAAGTAAAACCTTTATCATGAAGTGTGGGATTTGGTCGGCAAAATGTTGCAACGCAACTATAGGTGACACCAAGATCTGTTTCACTGCAATCTCTTCCTATTTGGCAATTCAATTTGATAAGGGGGGTACATGGAGACAAACCATCAACACTAGAAACTCAAGTTCCTGAAATCCACAACAGCCCAACGTCTCCTCTATAGGAAATCGGGTAGGAATACTCCTGACGAGATGCTATCCATCAATAAAGCTAAATGCGTGCCTACTCCTTCATATGGGGTGGGAGTCTGGGGGCATATTAATTGTCAATCTCTACAACTGGTGGAAAATGCTTTTCTAATGTACCTTCTTTCAGTCCCAAGTGGTAACTCCACAGTCATATGCCATATTGAATTAGAAATACAATTTTTAACAGATACAGTTAGGTTGCAGACGATTTTACTCTGGCACAAGATCTGGACCTCTGAGCACTAAGTTTGGGAAAACAAATATGCAGGCTGAAACTTTACAAAATTACAAGACTTCAACAATGGATTAATTGAACACTTCCTCTGGGGGGGGGGGGGGGCTCAAAACACGATATGTATAGTGCTTTGAGTCGACAAATCATTCACGTTGTGTAGACTGGTGAGGCGGTGAAATGTGTCCATTCTGAATCAAGTTAGCACAAATCTTTGTTTATCACTATGTACAAATTCTAAGTAAGGTTGGATGCTAAACATGACCAGCATCATTTGATATTTCAATAAGCTAGGCTTCAGCAGTTCTGTAGACAATTTTGAGTTGTCAAACAATGTCATGCTTTCCCCCTTTTTACTCCCTGCGACTGATGTGCACCAGAATGTCAGGCTGATCAAAATATTCTGGGTGTCCCAGATCCCCGAAGAGATTTTTAATGCATTTCAGCCAATGAAGTCTAAGAACAAAAGGAGAATTGAGATAATTCTCAATAAGGTCACAATTGAGCCTGGAATGTTATGTTACATTTTTTATGGGATATGATAAATCGTAGAAAAATGTTAAAATCTTGCAACTCTGCCTCGATGACCAGTAGTACTTTCTTTTTTAATTCTAATCATTATTCATATGGAGTCTGTAATATACTTAATGCATATGTGGTGTTAGGTTTTTAATCGAACTGGTTGTTTTTACTTGTTTTATAATGATTTTCTGAAAAGAAATCAAATAGAGCTTCTATGACTGAATGACACTCACCATTCACGCCCTGCCTAGCACTACATCTCTCATGTACCATATTCCTCACAGGTATATATCCAGTACATCTATTCACCATGGACGCACTGTCTAGCACTACATCTCACTTACTGTACTCCTCACAGATACACATACACCCAGTACATGCATTTTACTCTTCCCAGGCTTACATACATTCAAGTGAAGTCACCACTCCTGCACTGAGCAGAACTTCACATTTGATGTAGGCCAAGGGTGATTTAAGCACACAGTAGCAGAAAATTAAAAAGGTTAGTAAAACTGAAGGTTTCACTCAAGTAACACCAGTTGAAAGGAACCTGTTCACACCTACTGATCACTACACAGTATGCTGCCACCACCGCACTAGTGCTGTGTAACTTCTGGTGAAGGCACTAGCCTTCCACTACGAGGGTAGCACTCTGGGCGACCCTTCCAGCCAACAAGATCGTACTCTGCGAGACAGGTCTGTATTATGGCGCAAAGGCATGTTCATGCTTCCCTATGGAACAAAAATCAATATTAGGTATCCAGAAAACAGTACTTTTGGGCACGAGTACCGGTCCATTACCATGCAGAGGAATTTACCGTCCCAACAAGCCTCAACATAATCAGTGCTGACTGAGCTCAAGTCATGACAATGACATAGGATTTGGTTAACATGCAACACCCCTGTCTGAATTTACCCACTTGCTAGATCTTATGTCAGGACTGAGCCAAGCTCCCAGTAGTGGACTATTGATGACAATTGCATTAAATTTATGCATTACTCTTTAGTTCCATTCTTTTCATCACTCTCCTGTCCTAATCCCCTGCTCATGCTGTATAATGTCATACTTCAAGCATAAGGACATTAGTGTGTAAGTATATAGCATTTTTGTTTGGATAATACAGTCAATGATTTCCTGAATATGAGATAGACAATGATGTACGCAGACAGTTTTTCAAACTGTTTACATATAATAATTTTCTATACTTTTTTTTAAAAACATTTGATTGGGTTGTTGCAGAAAAACAGTGACACATCGAGTACAGATTACACATTTAGCTTTACATTCAGTGTGTCTAACAACATAAACTTTCACAGTCTATCCCCTGCCCTTTTCATCCCTACCCTACATCCCAAACATTTTTGCACTCAATGATTTGTCATCCTTCCCGTGTGCCATGTCATAACATTTTGTTACTATTGCTCCGGATCTTTTTGTCTAAGCTGAGGTTGGTGTGATGGATGGGCTCCAGTATGATCCCCCCCATCATCAGACAATCTTTGCCATATTTTTGCATGCTTTTGAGGACACCCCCTGGCAAGGTACACCGCCACTTCCATCCCCATGCAGTGATCATTTCCAGGTTAGAAAGAAAGGCAGAGGTGTCTCGGCCTTCCTCGCCCTGTCAATGTCTCTTTTAGAAATGGTGAGCCCAAGAAAAAGAAGTGACCTTTTGTATCTATTGCCCCCGTATGTCTATACAGTGGAGGAGCACCAGCTTCGGGTCCATGGGGATTGGCTATTACAGGATCTTCCAGAGGAAAGAGGTCAGCCCTCCTCCAAAACTGGTTTGGGGCCATACAGCTCCACACAGTATGTATAAATGTACCATCAGCCTCACCACATCCAAGGCATGTCGGTGATGCAATAGCGCCCATTCTCCACAAGCGTTGTCTCGTAATAGTAAGCTCCATGTAGATATTTAAGTTGTATCAAGCAGAGGTGGGCTGAAGTGGCAGCTTCACGAGGAGAGCTAGAGCCTTCACCCAATCATCATTGTCTCATGATCCCAGGTCTGCATGCAATGCAAACCGAACTACCCCAGATCCTCCTTAAGAAACTTGCCCGCTAGGGGACTGATCAGTTACGTATCTAATATATGGAGTGATGGCGTGTCTCAACTGAAGATAGCAATGAATTTGGCTGCGATGTAGCATATACTCAGTCTGCATTTCCTGAAAATATTTTAAAGTCCCTTGCATGACGTCTCCCTGGGTGGAGATCCAAATGAGGTCCCATGTCTGGAATCCCACCACTTGGTGTAGTAACCTATTCGTTCTTACTGGAGGCTGCTCTGTAAACCTCCCCCACCACCCAATCTGCTTCAAGGAGCACCACCATATTTGGAGGACTACCTGAGTGGTTGGTGGAAGAGAAAACAGCTTTCTCCTGTCATATAAGTAATGTAGTATGGGGCGGATCCCACTGCCCACTTCTCCACCGCACAGGCCGGGGCACCCCGCAGGCCATACCACCAATCATTAACGACAAAAAGGTGGGAAGCTGAATAGTGCGAGAAGATATCAGCTTCTGCTATACGCCACAGTGGTGGATTGAAAGTAGATTTGGTGTGCAATCCGAGCAGTTTCACCTTATCTCCCTTCCACCCCCACACCAAGAAGGAACGGACCTGGCTGAACCACTTGGGAATAACGTATGGGTAATTTTGTATCTGGTATAATAAGCAGGCAGGAAGACCATATTAAAGATGGCCAATCTTCCAGCCAAGAACAACTGCAACTACAACCAAAGCTGCACCTCCTCCCTTACCCGGGCCAATGTGGCCCTTCCGTTCCAAACCCAGGGTACACCCATGCTGGGTGAAACTAAAACATCTAAGTTATGAAAGCCTCTCCCCTTGCCAGTGGGAGTCATGGTGCACAATTAATGGGCCCTGTATAGCCATAAATAGGAAAGATGAACGAGTTACTTACCTTCGGTAACGACTTTTCTGGTGGATACATTAGCTACCTGTGGATTCCTCACCTAATGAATACTCCCATGGCGCCAGCATTTGACGGAAATCTTCTTACTAGTCTCTGCACGTCGACGAGGACGTCACTCTAGCCCACGCGACGCCGTCTGACGTCATACAGGCAATAAGAAGTCCTCGCCGACGTGCCGATGACAGTACCAACATTTTTTACGTGCATGAGAATAATAATAATAACCCAATGCAATGAAAGAGCAAAGCAACATCTCTTAATATTGTAAATCACACAACATTGCAATAAAATAGCTGTAGATTTAATATAACCTTTTTTTTTTTTTTTTTTTTTAAACAAATAAATATATTTATACATACGAATCATGTATATACCCAATATATATATAGATTTATATATAAATATACACATATATACAAATATCATACATGCAAAATGTATTGCAACTTTGAAGACCAAAAGGAGCACACTCAAGGATTGCTTGGAGAGACCAAAAAGGCAACGGGGAGGCGGGTGGGACCGTGAGGAATCCACAGGTAGCTAATGTATCCACCAGAAAAGTCGTTACCGAAGGTAAGTAACTCGTTCTTCTGATGGATACAACTACCTGTGGATTCCTCACCTAATGAATAGAGTCCCAAAGCAGTACCACGCCCGGCGGTGGGTGCCTAAATGGTCAAACCAAGAAATCCTGCAGCACTGACCGTGCAAAATGACCGTCCCTTCTGACCTCAGAGTCCAAACAGTAATGTTTCACAAAAGTGTGAAGGGACGACCAAGTTGCGGCCTTGCAGATGTCAACCACAGGAACACCCCTGGCCAAGGCCGAAGAGGCCGACTTAGCTCTGGTGGAGTGAGCTCTAATGCCCTCAGGCGGATCCTTCTTTGCCAAAGAGTAACAGATTTTAATGCAAAGAACAACCCACCTGGAGAGTGTTCTCTTGTGGACTGCCTTTCCTCTCCTCTTGCCCACGTATCCGACAAACAGCTGATCCTCCAGCCTGATATCCTTCATTCTGTCGATATAGAAGCTCAACGCCCTTTTTGGGTCCAGGCGATGTAGTCTTTCTTCCTCCTTTGAAGGATGAGGCGGAGGATAAAACGTGGACAAAGTGATTGTCTGAGCCAAATGGAAGGGTGAAACAACCTTCGGAAGGAAAGCAGCCTTGGTCCTCAACACCACCTTATCCCCATAAAACGTTATATAAGGGGGTTTAACCGATAAGGCCTGCAACTCACTCACTCTCCTTGCAGATGTTATAGCTACCAGGAATACTGTTTTAATAACCAAATACCTTAAGGGGCAAGAATGCATAGGCTCAAAAGGGGACCCCATAAGGAAAGTCAGGACCAAGGACAAATCCCATTGAGGCATAACGAATGGTTTTGGAGGATATTGATTCAGAAGACCTTTCAAGAATCTGAGAACAATAGGGGATTTAAATAACGATGGTTGGTCTGGAAGACAAATGAAGGCTGACAAGGCCGACAAATAACCCTTAATGGTAGCTACTGCACAACCTTTCTGCGCTAGAGACAGTGCAAAAGACAAAACATGTGACAGATGAGCATGTAAGGGATCAATCTGTCTCTCTCCACACCACATAACAAATTTAGACCACCTATTAGCGTAGATAGATTTAGTGGAGTGTCGCCTGGCCGCTAAGATAACATCCACTACATCAGGCGGGAGAGAGAAGGAACTCAGGTTGCCCCGTTCAATCTCCAAGCATGTAGGTGCAGACTCTGGAGGTTGGGGTGTAAAACCTGCCCCTGCGACTGCGAGAGGAGGTCTGCCCTGAGAGGGAGACGGAGCGGAGGGCACAGTGAGAGTTGGAGAAGGTCGGAGTACCATACCCTCCTTGGCCAATCCGGAGCTATTAAGATGACTTGGGCCCGGTCTTGGCGAATTTTCCTCAACACTCGAGGAATCAAGGGTATGGGGGGAAACGCGTAAAGCAACTGGTCGCACCAGGTTATCTGAAACGCGTCCCCCAACGCTCCCTGCATCGGATACTGGAGGCTGCAGAATAACGGGCAATGCGCGTTCTCCCGAGTGGCAAACAGATCTATCCGAGGAAACCCCCACATCTGGAAGATTAAACAGACTTGATCTGGATGGAGACGCCACTCGTGGTCTGCCGAGAATTGGCGACTGAGACTGTCCGCACGTACATTCAAGACCCCGGCCAGATGATTTGCCACCAAGCAAATCTGATGGTCCTTTGCCCAGGACCATAGCCGAAGAGCTTCTCTGCAGAGAAGGTACGACCCTACTCCTCCCTGTTTGTTTATGTACCACATCGTGGTAGTATTGTCCGTCAGGACCTGTACCGACTGACCACGAAGGGATGGGAGGAAGGCCTTGAGAGCCAAACGTACAGCCCGTAACTCCAACAGATTGATATGAAACACCTGTTCCTCTGGAGACCAAAGCCCTTTGATCTCCAGATCCCCCAGATGAGCTCCCCATCCTAGGGTGGAGGCATCCGTTATTACCGTGGCCACTGGTGGCGACTGCGCGAACGGCTTCCCCTGTGAAAGATTGTTGCCCGCAATCCACCACTTCAATTCCACAGCAGCATCTCTGGAGATCTTGACAGTACCTTCTAAATCTCCCTTGTGTTGAGACCACTGCCTTCGGAGGCACCACTGAAGAGCCCTCATGTGCCAGCGAGCATGCGTGACCAACAGAATGCAGGAGGCGAACAGACCGAGCAGACGAAGGACCTTGAGGACTGGAACTACCGCTCCATTTCGAAACATTGGAACCAATTCCTGAATATCTTGAATCCGCTGAGGCGGAGGAAAGGCTCGACTCAATGTTGTATCCAGTACTGCCCCTATGAACAGGAGGCGCTGAGAGGGCTCCAGGTGAGATTTGGGCACGTTCACCGAAAAGCCCAGGTCGAACAACAACTGGGTTGTTGACTGCAGATGATGCGACACAAGCTCCGGGGACTTGGCTTTGATCAACCAGTCGTCCAAGTAAGGGAATACTGCTATCCCCTTCCTTCTGAGCTCCGCCGCAACCACTGACATCACCTTTGTGAAGACTCGAGGTGCTGAAGTAAGACCAAACGGGAGGACCGCAAACTGATAGTGCTGCGACCCTACCACAAACCGGAGATACTTCCTGTGCGACTTGAGTATCGGGATATGAAAGTAAGCATCCTGCAAGTCGACAGACACCATCCAATCTTCCTTGTTCAACGCCAAAAGCACCTGTGCTAGGGTCAGCATCTTGAACTTTTCCTGTTTGAGGAACCAATTCAAGATCCTCAGATCCAGGATTGGTCTCAACTGACCATCCTTTTTGGGAATCAGGAAGTATCTTGAGTAACAACCTCGACCCTTTTCCTGCTCTGGGACCAACTCTACCGCGCCCTTTGAAAGGAGGACTTGAACCTCCTGTTCTAGCAACAGGAGGTGTTCTTCTGAACAATAAGATGGGCGGGGCGGGATGAGGGGCGGGAACTCCCGAAAGGGAAGGGCGTAGCCTTTTCCCACAATGCCGAGAACCCAAGTGTCCATTGTGATAGACTTCCACTTGTGGAGAAAACGCTGTAATCTTCCCCCTACAGGAGAGGAGTGAGTGGGAAACGGTGGAAGCCTAAGGCTGCTTCCCCTGCTGCACCCCTCCAGAGGACGAGGAAGAGGCAGAGTGCTGTTGAGAGGCTCCTCTGGTACGGACCCCACCCCTCCCCCTCCCTCTAAATGACCTATAGGGGAGGGAAGAGGCGGGTTGCTGGAACCTCCCCCGAAAGGAAGAGGAATAAGAGCCACGCCCAAATCCCCGAAACCTCCTGAAAATTCTAGAAGAGGCAGAGGAAGAAGGAGCTTGCAGTCCTAACGATTTGGCTGTGGCTCTGCTCTCCTTAAATCGTTCCAAGGCTGAATCTGCCTTGGCTCCAAACAGTCTGTCCCCATCAAACGGGAGGTCCAGCAGGGTCGACTGCACATCCGCAGAGAACCCTGAGTTTCGGAGCCAGGCCTGTCTTCTTGCCACCACAGCCGTGCCCATCGCCCTGGCCACCGAGTCGGTCGTGTCCAGCCCAGACTGGATAATCTGGGTCGCGGCAGCCTGGGCGTCCGAGACCACATCCAAAAGACCCTGGGGAAGCTCCGTGAATGAAGACGAAATATCATCCATCAGCGCATGGATGTACCTCCCCAGAATGCACGTGGCGTTGGTGGCCTTCAACGCCAAACTGCATGACGAAAATATTTTCTTGGACTGCGCATCCAGTTTCTTGGAGTCTCTGTCTCCAGGCACCGTCGGGAAGGAACCAGGCGCTGACTTTGAGGAACAGGAGGCTTGCACCACCAAGCTCTCCGGCGTAGGGTGTCTAGAGAGAAAGCCAGGGTCAGATGGTGCAGCTCGATACCTCCTGGCCACAGCCCTATGAACGGCCGAGGAAGACACCGGCTTCTTCCACACCTCCAACACCGGATCCAGCAAAGCCTCATTAAATGGCAAGAGAGGCTCAGCTGCAGCAGAGGCCGGATGCAATACCTCTGTCAGCAAATTCTGCTTTGCCTCTGCCACCGGCAAAGGCAGGTCCAAAAAGCTCGCTGCCTTCCTCACCACAGCATGAAAGGAAGCAGCCTCCTCCGTATATTCCCCTGGAGATGAAAGGTCCCACTCAGGGGAAGTGTCCAGCCCACTGGCTGTATCCAGACCATGCAGTCCGTCAGAGTCCTCAATCTCTCCCTCCTCTAGGACTCGCTGGTACTCTTGCTCTTCTTAAAGACGGAGAGCACGCCTCCTCGAATGAAGTCTCTCCTCGATACGCGGAGTCGACATGGCCTCCGCCGACGTCGAAGAACGGCGCCGATCTCCAGAAGCATGTGACGCCGCGTCCGGCGCCACAGGCAGCTTCGGCGCCGAGGCAGGAGCCGGAGGACGAGGTCTTGGAGCCGATGGACCAACCGGAGTCACAGGGCAAAATCCTGACTTCGACGGAGGGGCAACCTCCGGGGCCGAAACATCCGAAGCCACCGGAGCGGCCACCGACGCCGGCACCGGCGCCGAGCCCACATTCCCAAAAGGGAGAAAGGGCATAAAGGGTGCCGGCCGAAGAGGCGCAGGATCACCCAACGAAAAGGCCAAGGGCCCCGAAGGACCAGCCGGAGCAGCTCCTGGAGCCATCTGCTGAAAGATGGTATACATCGCATTAAGAAACGCGGTACTATCGGCTCCAGGAGTGGGAAAAGCCGGATACTGGGGTGCATGGATCGAGGGCGACCCCGACGCCGGCCTCGACGTCTGCGACGCCGGAGAAAACACAAGAGGCTGCACCACCTCAATCACTGACGCCTGACCAGGTGAAGTCGGTGACGCCGGAGAGGGCAACGCCGTCGATGGATGCGGCGTGACCGTGGGGCTGACCTCCCAAGTCCTCCGACGCCGAGCCGAAGGTGACCTCGAACGAGACTCCTTGCTGGAGTGACGTCGTGAGTCTCTACGGCGCCGGGAGTCTCGATGACGCCGGTGAGACCTTGGCGAAGAAGACTTCTTATGATGTTTCTCCTTCTTCTTTGACTTTGCCATGAATAACTTGGCCTCGCGCTCTTTGAGGGCCTTCGGATTCATGTGTTGACATGAATCGCAAGTCGAGACGTCGTGGTCGGAGCTCAAACACCATAGACAGTCGGAGTGAGGATCTGTAACTGACATCTTGCCCCCACACTCTCGACAGGGCTTGAAACCCGACTTCCTCTGAGACATTGTTACCGCAGAGAAGACTACGCAGCAGACAATACACTGTAACCACGAAGGTAACAGTAACTCCCTCGAAGATAACCGTTTCGAATGCACGGAAAAAAGGGAACTGTCATCGGCACGTCGGCGAGGACTTCTTATTGCCTGTATGACGTCAGACGGCGTCGCGTGGGCTAGAGTGACGTCCTCGTCGACGTGCAGAGACTAGTAAGAAGATTTCCGTCAAATGCTGGCGCCATGGGAGTATTCATTAGGTGAGGAATCCACAGGTAGTTGTATCCATCAGAACTTGGATTTTGTGGCGTTCGTGTAGAGGCCAGAGGTCTGCCCAAATATGCACAAAACTTGCACTGTGTGCGGTACCGGGGTCTCTGGCTGAGTGAGAAAGAACACAGTTGTCCATATAGAGAGCAATTCTGTCTGAGACCCCTGTTTCCCCACTCAAACCTTGCTCAACATATTTTATCTAATACGTTGAGCACTGTAAAGCAGAACTAGGTGCTATGTGTCAATTTCTATCATGCATTATAAGTCACTTCTCCAATGTATTTGGTTCTGCAAACTATTAATCAATTGTGTCATGTTAGTATTATTGAGTATATCATAAAACAATATTTTTCTATGGTTTTAAGTGTATGTTTCTTTTTCATCTCACTTCTTATTTGTTTTTTGTCTTGCCTATAGATAGCTTTTTGCCGTCTATTTGCGAAAGACCTCTTGTGAACCATGCAAAATCTTACAGTGAGCTTTGAGCAGCCTATTGCTCAACACCCTGCTTTCTTGCCACTCTCATTTGCTTGATTCTTATTCACTGGCTTCCCCTACTCTTCTTGTCCCGCCAATGAGGCACAGGTTCCTTCCCATCTTTTTGATTGGGTGACTTTTATTCTTCCACTGCTCACATTTAGGGCACAATTTTCTATTATTCAGGCACTTATGAGAATGAAAGTGTTTTCTTGCTCTCACTTGTGTGCTGCTTCCCTCTCTAATATCCAGTCCCACACACAGTTATGCAAACACTTACTCTCTCAATTGTGTGCTACTTCTCCGGTTCAATAGCCCCATCCCCAGAATGTGTTTTGTGTAGTTCCCTTCTCACCCCACCTTACCAACTCCTTCCACCACCCTGTTTTTTTTTAAATGTATTCCCTTCTCAAGTTTAATTGCTCCCGTCAGCCACTCCCTGTGGCATGGCCCCACCCGCTCCTCTGTTACTCCACCCCCACTTGCAACCCTTAAAATGAGTTTTTTATTTGACATCATTTGAGGGCAGAGCAACTCCCATTTCAAAGAGAAGAGGCCTACTGACTTTATGAAGGCTTGTCATCTTGATGAAAATGGATTTAAAAAGCCTTGAAACAGAACAACTGTGAAATGCATATTTTTTTCTTCAGGGTTAAATAAAAAAAAATAAAAAAAAAACACTAGTGTCAAAAGTTTAGTTTAGAAGCCAACAGCTGGCACTATCAATGGCCCGAGGTGCTTAATATCAAAGCTATTAATCTTGAAACCACCAGATGCCTCTTTAGTTTCCTCTTCATCCCTCCTTTTACCGTTTTGTCACAGTTTTCCATATTTCTCTTCCTCCTCCTTTCCACCTTTTGTGTTTTTTTCTCTCCAATGTCCTGGACCATTGTTTGTTGAGAAAAAGTAAGTGCTGGTCGCCAAAAATCGGTTCAATCAACAACTTAAATTAAGCACCGGTTGCATCTGTTGTGACTTTGTGATTAGGAATAATTCATGCATATGTCTCTTTAGTTTTTTCTGCAGTGAATCCTAGTTTGTTTTAATGGGATACAGGAGTTAGCTTAGCCTTTGGCTTGCAGATTTGTGCCCCGTCACCTAGTGACTTTCCCCCCACTTAGCTTACTCTGTTTTAGTGCATTTATTTAATTAAATCTTTTAAGATGGCTGCCTTGTTTTTAGTTAGGACCATGTTTTAGTTTTGCGTTATCAGCGCCACCGCGCTAAGGTGTCAATATCAAGCGACAAAGATAAACAAACTGCAGGTGTTCACATTAGGTACTTTCCCTCTTCACGCTTTCGATGGAATTGTTTATATAAACTACCATCCCAAGCATGTCTCGCTATCTATTATTTGGGAACAGACCTACATCAGGGGTCCAAGCAGATCTGTATAAATACTCCTCACTTAAACAGATAGACGGATTCCGACCAGATGCCATCACTGCTATCGATGCTGCACATCGCCTTGACGCTGACCCAGCCTTCGTGTCCCTATGGAGTCTGAGCTAGAGACCTCATTCCATGGAAACTAGGGTGGGGAGCTCTTCTCATGGACATGGAATTTGCAGATTAGGTTTATCACACCTAGCTCTCTTTTAGGTTAGAGATCAGGTTCATATTATTAGGACACTTATCATATCTCATGTCACTGCAAGATGGTGGGGGTATTTGTATTAATGACTGTTGTCTTTACCATTCTGTTTCTTGCATCCTTCATTATCCTAATTATTGCAGCCCATGCAATTTATTGCAGATTGCAGTTTTGCTAAATAAAACCTAATGAAACTTTACTGCATCTTCTTCATGGCCTGTGTTTGATGGAGAGATGTTGTTCATGTGAGAAAGGGGTCATCTACGTTTAACCACGACACTCCCTGAGAGGTCACATTCTTGCATCCATGCGTAAAGGCTGCCACAAATCACTTTTTACTGTTTGGGTTTATGGTGAGGTGCTGCTTGTGAGCCGGGAGGGTTGGGACGACAGTTGCAACTTGCTGTAGGACTGGCATAGTCGCCTACAAACATAAGTACTGTCATCCTTAAACCAGCAGGCTTGCCTACAGCAAGAGTCAAACTACGACAGTTCTTCATCCCTTCTTTCACTGTTTTGTCACAGTTCTCCATTTTTCTCTTCCTCCTTCTTTCCACCTTTTGTGTTTTTCTCTCTCTTGTTCTAGACCAATGTCTGTTGAGGAACAGTAAGTGCTGGTCCCAAAAAAGGGTCGCAACTACAACTTAAATCTTGTATCAATTGTGACTTTGCGATTAGGAATAATCCATGTACATGATTCCTGTTTTGTATAACTTATTGTCTGATTTATTACATCTGTACATGAACTATGAATGCATACAGAGTTATCTCATGAGATTTTTGGTGCTACCAATGCTATTTTTTGCTACAAACCTACTATTACACTAGGGCAGTCCGTGGCGTTTTGAGATAAACCAGCCTGTCAGCATTTACAGTTATAACTCTCATTAGCAGGTAAACACTATTCTTTTATGCTTTAACATTTACATGAAAATACATATAATAAAAATTACAAAAAGCCACCACACCAAATTATAAATATACAAAGGAGTGAAAAGTTTAATATTTGGTTCTTACCTGTTGACGCTCCACCAGTAAATAGGCATAGGCTTCAACAAGTTCTTTATCCATGCGGCCTTCAAATTTTAACTCTCTGCGTTTTTCTGTGAACTGAGGTAACAATCACTCTTTAAATAAAGAGGGTCCAATAAACAGGTAGAATGCACAATTTGGCATCACAGCATATGAAGGAGCACTGTCCTTGAAGATTTGACTTCTCAAATTAGACATGCTGCACGCTGATATTGATTTCAATGATCTTATGTGACTTAGTATTTTATTATTAATTATAGGACAATACCATTGCAATAATCCCTTTCATGCAAACCTTGTATTCATTCACTTTAAAAATACGGACAGCTACAATGTATTTGCCAACATTAACCAAATGCATTAAGTAACTTGTTCATGACACTCCAGTATTGCTCTAATTATTCACAAAAGGTCAAGAATGAGCCATACAGACAACTCAAATCCCACACTCAACTTGATATGGGTGGATTTCAAACATTCTAGCATAAAAGCTTTCCCCAAAATAAGTAATTATTAGCAATAGTTGGCAGGCTTAGATATCGGAATTGAATTGTCACCAGGCAGGTCGCTCCCCCCCATCTGCCACGCAGCCCCCTGTGGGTTGAACCTCCGTTGCCACTTTTGCCGCCTGACTACTCGCTCCCTTTTTTCTATTCCCCTGAGCTTGTGCTTCTGTGCCACTTGTTTTTTCCATTCTGTGTCCCTGTGTTTTGCTTTCTGTACCCCTGTGCTCTGTTGTCCCTCTCCCGACGTCTTTTCCCGCCGTTTTTTCCCCGGGTTTTTCCCTTGCTGCTGAGCCCCTGCTGCCCCGCCCCCCTTCACTTCCATTGGCCGCCCGCTCCCACCTCCCAGCTGCTCCTCCCTCCCTCTGCCCTCATATGGAGGCCGCGAAGCGGTGGTAGAGCGCGACCTTTGACCCGGTCACCAGGCAGGTCGCTCCCCCTATCTGCCACGCAGCCCCCTGTGGGTTGAACTACCGTTGCCACTTTTGCCGCCTGACTACTCGCTCTCTTTTTTCTATTCCCCTGAGCTTGTGCTTCTGTGCCACTTGTTTTTTCCATTCTGTGCCCCTGTGTTTTGCTTTCTGTACCCCTGAGCTCTGTTGTCCCTCTTCCCGCTGTCTTTTCCCGCAGTTTTTTCCCCGGGTTTTCCCCTTGCTGCTGAGCCCCTGCATCCCCGCCCCCTTCACTCCCATTGGCCGCCCCGCTCCCACCTCCCAGCTGCTCCTCCCTCCCTCTGCCCTCATATGGAGGCCGCGAAGGCTAAGACAAGCCCGTCTGCGCCCGTCCGCGCTTGGACCGCACCCAGCACCAGAACCCCTGGAACCCGCACCCCCCGCAACGCCAGACTGCACTACGACGCAAGAACCCTGCACGCACTCAACACCAGACGAGACCACCCCTGCTACCGGGCCACCCCGAAACGCACCCAGGGGCCCCTTTCACCTGCCGGAACTGCAGATTCACCAGCATCCAACTCTCCACACCACCAGCCAGAGAACCCAACCACCTCCGCTGCATCCTCCTCAACACCCGCTCCGCTCGCAAGCACGGCATCAAACTTTGGGACCTCCTAGACTCCACTACCCCTGACGTTGCCTTCCTGACGGAGACCTGGCTGAACGCCACCTCAGCACCAGACATTGCCATAGCCATCCCACAGGGCTACAAGATCTCCCGCAGAGACCGCACCAACGGAGTGGGAGGAGGAATCGCCATCATCCACAAAGACTCCATCAAAATCTCAACGAACACCGATGACACCCTCACCACCGCCGAGCACATGCACTTCCAGATCCACACCGACCCCAACACCACCCTCAGAGGAACTCTCATCTACAGACCTCCCGGACCCCGCCCACAGTTCAGTGACACCATCGCTGACCTCATCAGCACCCACGCCCTCGCTTCCACGGACTACATCCTCCTCGGGGACCTGAACTTCCACCTCGAGAACAACAACGACGCCAACTCCACCGCCCTGATCGACAACCTCGCCAACCTCGGACTCAAACAGCTAGTAACGACACCCACTCATGCCGCTGGACACACGCTTGACCCCATCTTCTCCGCAAGCCCCCACGTCTCCTTCAACCACACCACCGAACCACACTGGACCGACCACAGATGCGTCCACTTCACCTTCAGAAAACCCACCACACACCACCACACCCAACAGCTACCACGCCGCTGCTGGGGCAAGGTCACCGGGGACCAACTGACTACCGCCCTCGCCCTGAGACCACCCACCGACCCCACCGACCCAGACACTGCCGCGACCAACCTCACACAGTGGATCAACGACTGCGCCAACACCCTCGCCCCTCTCAAGACCTTTACAACCAACCACACCAACAAGAAAGCCTCCTGGTTTACCGAGGACCTCCGTATCTCCAAGCACACCTGTCGGAAGCTGGAGAAGAAATGGCTCCACGACCGAACACCAGACAACCACACAGCCCTCAAGAGTGCCACCCGCAGACATCACCAACTCATCAGGACCGCCAAGAAGACCGCCTTTAAGGACCGCCTAGACAACAACGCACACAACACCAAAGAGCTCTTCAGCATTGTGAAAGAACTCTCCAACCCCAGCTCCATCACCAACGACATCCCGCCATCTCAAGACCTGTGCGACTCCCTGGCCACCTTCTTCCACCTCAAGATCACCGACATCCATGACAGCTTCAACCCCGACCCCCCCTCACCCACCACCGAGTCCACCACCCCTGCGACTACCACTCGCACCAGTCGCCTGACCGTCTGGTCCAGCGTCAGCGACGAAGACACCATCAAAACCATGAACTCCATCCACTCCGGATCCCCATCGGACCCCTGCCCTCACCACGTCTTCAACAAAGCCAGCGCAGCCATCGCGCCCCACCTCCGGAAAACAATCAACTGTTCCTTCGAGACAGCAACCTTCCCAGAAAGCTGTAAGCACGCCGAGATCAACGCCCTTCTGAAGAAGCCCAAGGCGGACCCCAAGGACCTCAAGAACTTCCGTCCCATCTCCCTGCTCCCTTTCCCGGCAAAAGTGACCGAGAAGATTGTCAACAAACAGCTGACCTGCTACCTCGAACTCAACAACATCCTGGACCCGTCCCAATCTGGTTTTCACAGTAACCACAGCACCGAGACCGCCCTCATCGCCGCCACTGACGACATCCGGACCCTGATGGACAAAGGAGAAACAGCTGCCCTCATCCTCCTGAACCTATCAGCAGCCTTTGACACGGTCTGCCACCGCACCCTATCAGCACGCCTCCATGACGCCGGTATCCAAGAGAAGGCCCTGGCCTGGACCACATCCTTCCTCTCCGGCAGAACCCAGAGCGTCCGCCTCCCACCCTTCCGCTCCAAAACCACTGAGATCATCTGCAGCGTCCCACAGGGATCCTCCCTCAGCCCGACACTGTTCAATATCTACATGGCCCCCCTCGCCCACGTCGCACGACAACACAACCTCAACATCATCTCCTACGCCGACGACACCCAGCTGATCATATCCCTAACCGAAGATCCCCACACCGCCAAAGCTAACCTCCACCGAGGAATGAAGGCCATAACCGACTGGATGAAGGACAGCAGACTGAAGCTGAACTCAGACAAGACGGAGGTCCTCATTCTCTGACCCACCCCATCAGCCTGGGACGACTCTTGGTGGCCCACGTCACTAGGCACAGCCCCGGAACCCACGGACCACGCACGCAACCTGGGGGTCATCCTCGACTCCACTCTCTCCATGACCAGGCAAGTCAACGCCGTCTCCGCGTCCTGCTTCAACACCCTCCGTATGCTCCACAGGATCTTCAAATGGATCCCCCTCGACACGAGAAAAAACGTTACCCAGGCCCTCATCACCAACAGACTCGACTACGGGAACGCCCTCTACTCAGGAACTACAAACAAGCTCCTGAGACGACTCCAACGCATCCAGAACGCCTCGGCCCGACTCATCCTCGATGTCCCCCGCCGCAGCCACATCACACTCCACCTGAGAGGCCTGCACTGGCTCCCCATCAACAAAAGGATCACCTTCAAGCTCCTGATCCACGCACACAAAGCACTGCACAACACCGGACCCACCTACCTCAACAACCGACTCAGCTTCCACACCCCCACCCGAAGCCTCCGCTCAGCCAACCTCGCCCTCGCCACAGTCCCCTGCATCCGAAAAACCACCGCCGGCGGCAGATCCTTCTCCTACCTCGCCGCCAAGACCTGGAACACTCTCCCCATCATCCTACGACAGACCCAGGACCTGCTGGCCTTCAGAAGACTCCTCAAGACCTGGCTCTTCGACCAGTAGCACCCCCCCTCCCCAGCGCCTTGAGACCCTTGCGGGTATGTAGCGCGCTTTACAAATGCAGTGATTGATTGATTGATTGATTGTGGCTTCACAAAAGAGTACAAAAATTACTTTTACTTAGTAGGGCCTTGTCGGAAAAACTATAATACGTGTTTGTTAATTTCTTTTTTTAACTTCATTGTTTTCAAAGTGGAACAAGAACAGATCCAGAAACACGTAGCCAGGCAACACGGCCATGATATATTAGGCTTCACATGTATAAATAACGATAATAAAAGAACCAGAAAAATGCTCAAATGGTGATAAAGGGCAATTCACATAATAAAAGGTTCACAGGTGGGGTTTTACACATTCACACGTAGTTGGCATAGCAGTAGAGAGCTAATATTAAGGCCCAATGTATGTGGCAATTTCACGCAGAAGCAACGGACACAATCCATGAAACACATTTTGCAGCAAGTCTATAGAAGATGCCAAAGGTGAAAGGGCATTTATTTATGGGACAGCCCATGGTACAAAAAAGGACAGGAACCACGTCTGATAATACTTCGGACAAACCATCAAAATATATTACATCTCGTATCTGGGCACCTTATTCAGCAGGGAAGTTCACCTAAATGAAAGCTACTCTTCCAATAAGGGAATAGTAAAGCCATATATTTTCTATACCTTTTAGGTATGCTCATATCCCAGAAAGGTTAACAAGTGTGCTAAACTGCAGATCTATTCCAATGATTTCCTTTGTCCCAAATGTTTGCATTCCCCACCCGAAAAGAAACACCACCAGCTGTAGAATTAAATTTTTCACTCATCCCTATAATTCTGTACAGCCTTCCTTGCACAATTTTGAACTCCCCAAGGTGTTTTTGAGAACACGTACCTGCAATTCTGGACTTTGACACATATATCTCCATTATGCCTACAAAACATTCTGGGGTCAGGTCGTCTGGCCCTGAATTGAGACCCCCCCCCCACACTCTGTGGGCTGACTAATGTACAGTTAACTACAGTGCTGAGTCCTGCCAAGTCCAAGCCACATGGTGCAGCAAATGGGAACCTGTGATACTGCCTCAAAACATCAAAACGTAGACTTATAAAAATAATTCTTTTCAATTATTAGTGCTGAAAATAAATACTTTGACAAACACTTCCCAAGGTAATTGTTTCCAAAATATACAAGGACAGTGTAAAAGGGGTGAAGGCTACAGTCTAGAAGGACCAAGGTTAAGGGATTAAGATGGGGGGTTAGGGATATAGGGTCTACGATATAGAGTTCAGGGCGTGTGTGTATGGTTAAGGGCTCCTGAATAGGGTTAGAGTGTGGTGTATATAAATTCAGGGTGTGGAGTTAGGGTTGACGGTATACAGTTAAGGTTGTGAGGAACAAAATATAGAATATGAGGTTAGGGATTATGGATATAGGTTTAAGGGTTAAACGCGTAGGATTAAGGGCATTTGATTAAAAGTATGGGGTAATGGTTAGGGGTTACGGTTAAGCGGTAGGCGTTTGAGATATAGGTGTGTTATAGGTAATGGGCTAATGGTTAGGGGTACAGGGCTAAAGGTATCGGCACAATGCATAGAAGTTGAAAGTATGGGGTTTAGATTAAGGGGACTCACTCAGGAGTTGAGGGTATGCAGTGTAGGGGTTAAGGATATAGGTGCATATTTACGAAGTTATAGATAAGTGTAAAGTTTTAAAGACACAGGATCAAAGGTAAAGAGCTGACCACTAGGATTACATTGGTTTAGTGTCACCATTGTAAATGTGTTTAAGGTGCACTGATCAATGTGAGTTATTTTCAGTCTATTGTCTCAAAATAAAAAAATAAAGAAATTATGCTTTCCACATTAACACTTCACTTGCCTGTGTGATCCCAGGTTAACTCCGTAAGTGTTATGGTGTATGTAGGGGTCTGGCTAGTGCTGTTGAACAGATTACTAGTATTGAGTGGGCAGTTATTGCAACTCTAACTACTCAAAAGCTTTCATACTGCAGTCTTCAAACTACAGGTAGCTTGTAACAGCAAGGTTAAATGATGTCATAGCAGTGCTTAACTTGTAAAATAAAAAAAATAAAAAAATTGCGGGGGCCCAACTTTTTGTTTAGTGTCCTAAAATAGGTGCCAGCTTGCTCCACCTGCAACCACCAGTTGCAACCACCAGCTCTAATTGAAAGCAGTGCCCCAGTGAGATAAACTTCAGAGAAAGAAAGTGTTACACAAGTTACTTCATACACAGTACTTGAAAAGCATACAGGAGACTGTCAATGTGAATGTGTTTGAGAAATTTGCCCAAAAGGAATTTCTGAAGCTGGATCTTTCACTGTGATCAAATACTCGTTAATGCATCTAGCAAGAGCTTACAAATCCAAGGTGTCTGCAAAGCAAAACAAATGTAAACTAAAGGAAGCTGATCCAAATTCTGAAAAATTCAATGAACCCCCTTGTGGCAATGATGAGGAAACTAACTGGCTTCATTCATACTTGGTGAACCTGCAAATCCTCAGAAAAGCTAACCGCGCAGGCAAGAAAACAAATAGATGGTGGTTAGTTGCGTTTCTAAGTGTAATCAGGCACTGACGGGGGACCACTTCCAGTTCATACGCCTCTGGTCTTTATATCTGAACTTTGGTAAAAGAAAACTGGCACCCATTCATGAGCAGGAATGCATCTGTGATACAAATACTAACAAGTTCTTGAGCAGCAATACATTTGTAAGCCAAACACTATTATGTTTTATCTTCTGGGTCACCTGGATCCACAGGTAACTGATGACAGCAAACTATATAGTAAAAGCTTGCAAGATAAGAATTATCTGGGAGGGAGTAGAAAACACATGCTGACTGAATGCATAATTTTCAGCATTTTTCTTTTAGAAGCAGGGATGTGGAATTCCTATCGCCCGACGCCCGGGACATCTGGTTTGGGGTCAAGGGCAACAAGTTTTTATGTTTACTTTGTCCTTGGGACAAGTAGGCCCAACCCCCTGCAGCACAAACCCTTTGGCTGCCTGTTTACAGAGAGTAGAACTCTCTGTAGTTGAGGTAATGTGTTTCCAAAAGATAATGCTGTTCGAACTTGTATTTATGGTTCATTATTTGAAAGCCTTCATTATTAGGGTGAGTGCTGTAAATAAATGTTTTAAGGTCACACTTCACTACTGACGTTGGTTCCAGTACAAAAAAAAAAAAAAAAAGTGTACACACATGTTTGAAAGGTTTAGACTAAGAGGCTAAGTATAATGCTCCCAGAATGCTCTCTGGTTATATGCAAATGAAGTGTCATTTAGTAAAATGTGTTGATGCATGCTAGTATTTCCCAAAAATATTTCTAATGGAAAATCAGTGTAACCATTTTCAACACGATTATGGGAAGCATGAAAATAAACAAACACTGACAAAGCCAACTGATCTGACATATTTTTATAAGTCTTTTAGTTTCATCAATCCGTGTCTTGTTTTGACATGGCTTTTGTAATACTTTATTGTTGTGGGAGCTACCAGCCCTCAACATTGTAACAAACACTGGCAAAACCCCCTAAAATGTTTTTGAACGCTAAAAGCACAAGTTGCCACCAGCGGCATAACAAAGGCCCCACAGCCGCCCTCCAGGTGGCCCCTTCAGCACAGCATCTGCTCTGAGTGAGTCTGGAGAGGGGGCTCCTCCATGTTCTTTGCAAAAGGGCACCCTCCAGTTTCGTTACGTCACTGATTGCCACTGTAGTTCCCGACACTGAACAAAACTACTTTGTGTGGCAATATGCTCCTTGTGGAAGAGCAGAATGCGATCACTCACAGTAAAGCCAGCCGAAAGAGAGAGAAATAGAAGTTTAATAAAAACAAAATGTCTTTGTTAACACCAGACCTAATTAGGGACCAAGACCCACATGTAGGTAGCTTTTTGCATGTCGCAAACAGCGACTTTCGCTGTTTGCGACGTGCAAAAAGCACATTGCGATGCTCAAGCCCAGTTTTGCGATTCAGTAACCTGGTTACCGAATCACTAAACGGGTTTGCGACTCGCAATTAGTAAGGGGTGTTCCCTTCCTAATTGCGACTCGCAGTGCAATGTAGGATTGTTTTGTGACCGCGAACGTGGGCGCAAACCAATCGCAGTTTGCACCCATTTCAAATGGGTGCTAACACTTTCGCAAAAGGGAAGGGATCCCCATGGGACCCCTTCCCCATTGTGAATGTCACTGCAAACATTTTCTCAGAGCAGGCAGTGGTCCTGTGGACCACTGCCTGCTCTGAAAAAGTTAAACGAAAACGTTTCATTTTTCGTTTTTGTTATGCATCTCGTTTTCCTTTAAGGAAAACGGGCTGCATTACAAAAAAAAAAAAACTGCTTTATTGAAAAGCAGTCACAGACATGGTGGTCTGCTGTCTCCAGCAGGCCACCATTCGCGAAGGGGTCGCAAATTGCGACCCACCTCATGATTATTCATGAGATGGGCATTTGTGAAGCCCTTGCGAATCACAGATGGTGTCAAGGACACCATCCTACATTCAGATTTGCGACTCGCAATTTGCAGGTCACAAATCTGAACCTACCTACATGTGGCCCCAAATTCTTAAAGAAAGTCACAAAAGTGCACCCATGGTATATGTCGTACCCCTGTAAAATATTTGTGAACTGTATTTTAGCATGGGTAAATACGATGTGTAGATTTGCTCAATCTATTGAGCATTTGCAAGTTCATTTTCCCTCCAGCCACTTTCTTCCCAACCATGGAAGAAGTTCTAATTCTGCCATTGTCAGGAGTAAATGTCCAACCTTTCTTATTATGGGAAAATATTAGAGAGAAGCTGGTAAAAATCTTTAAAACATGCAGGTTAGTAGGTTTGCAGACTCAAAGGCATTCCAGCCCTGGAACTATTGCTTACTGCTTCCTCCAGCCCCAGTATGCAGATCTGCAGAAAGGTGGCAAAATAAGGAAATTGCTACAGTAGGGATTGAAACTGCAAGTATTCAAGCCCTACTATGGTAGTAGCCCTGGCATAATCAGAGAGGCTATTAATTGCGGCCATAATTTGTCACCACACTACATGGCACCAAAGGGACAAGTAGATCTTTTTACAGGACAAGTAGATTTGAGAAGCAACCTGTCCCCTGGACAAGTAGATATTTTAATAAATTCCACACCCCTGTAGAAGTACGCAGTTCTGTATCAAGTCCAGAAAAATGCATCTGGGGGTATGTTCTCTGTTAGCTAAGGTACTATGCTGAAGTTAATCAATACTAAGTGTATTTTACATACATCACACATACCACTTTGGTCAACTGAGGAGTGTTTGCTTCTTTTATGGTTAACCATTATTTTCTCAAGCTGCTCTTTAATAATATTCCATTTCTGCTGTACATTCCAATGTTTGGCAACTTTAGAGCCATATTCTTTATATGGAGAAGTTGCTTTTGTTCTCAGAGAGAGCATTTCAGCTCAAACACCCAAATGATGTTGCTTTGCATGCGTTGCCTTGGATCCACCACAAACTCTTTGGTTCTCAAGTTGCCAATTTAAATCTTTTGGGAGGTCTCTTTATTCTCCACAAGACTTGTAGTGAGCCAACCTTTGTATCAGCTGCACTTCGATCCTGTTGCTAGTCAATGTAGGTCTTCAGAACCTTTCCTTAATATACAGATGCCTCAGAGTAATCAGTTTGTGTTAAAGGAGAAATGTATGGCTTGTATATTTCAGTATTTTTAACGATTTATTTTGGACAGAGAGGTTAAAGAGGAGGGGCACAGCAGCTTATGGAACTCCTTGAGAAACAGGGAAGGGGGGACAATAGGACGTTATTGGTCTGACTTATTTGACTGAAAAAATAATACATCATTTAGGAACTGTTCCTTTTAAGCTTTTATGATACTTAGAAGGATATGGTGATTAAGAGCGGTGAAGGCTGACTGTAGAAAAATCATGTTTTCAAAGTATTTACCTTACATTAGTTGATTTCCGGGACCATGCACAGCAGGTGTTTTTGCACTCTGGGCAATTCTGACCTCCGGAATAGGCCATAAGTGAGGTTTCCTTTCCTAAAATAGGTTAGCCATTTTGGCTATTTAACTGTCAAATTTTAAAATAGAACTGAAAATTGCAGACACATAGTTCAAGTGACTTAAAATTTCAATTCCCATATTTGAGATTGTAGCATAGCTTTTACAATTCAAATTAGACCAAACCCTATGCAACAGGCTGGGAGACAGCTATTTCACACCTCAGACTGGGCCTGGAAGTTGAAAGGAAACATGGAAACATGCCTGCAACTGGAATGCTCAACTTAACACTATGCAAGTTAACTTACTGTAGGAAGTTGGCTCTGTATGCACTATTTCAAAGTAAGGAATAGTATGCACAGAGTCCAAGGGTTCCCCTTAGAGGTAAGATAGTGGCAAAAAGAGATAATACTAATGCTCTATTTTGTGGTAGTGTGGTCGAACAGTAGGCTTATCAAAGGAGTAGTGTTAAGCATTTGTTGTACACACACAGGCAATAAATGAGGAACACACACTCAAAGACAATTCCAGGCCAATAGGTTTTTGTATAGAAAAAAATATTTTCTTAGTTTATTTTAAGAACCAAAGGTTCACATTTTACATGTAATACTTTAAATGAAAGGTATTGCAGGTAGGTACTTTAGGAACTTTGAATAATCAAAATAGCATATACACTTTTCACATAAATCACATATAGCTATTTTAAAACTAGACAGTGCAATTTTCACAGTTCCTGGGGGGAGTAAGAGTTTGTTAGTTCTTGCAGGTAAGTAAACCACCTACGGGGTTCAAGTTTGGGTCCAAGGTAGCCCACCGTTGGGGGTTCAGAGCAACCCCAAAGTTACCACACCAGCAGCTCAGGGCCGGTCAGGTGCAGAGGTCAAAGAGGTGCCCAAAACGCATAGGCATAGGAGAAGGGGGTGCCCGGGTTCCAGTCTGCCAGCAGGTAAGTACCCGCGTCTTCGGAGGGCAGACCAGGGGGGTTTTGTAGGGCACCGGGGGGGACACAAGTCAGCACAGAAAGTACACCCTCAGCAGCACGGGGCGGCCGGGTGCAGTGTGCAAACACGCATCGGATTTCCAATAGGTTTCAATGAGAGACCAAGGGATCTCTTCAGCGAAGCAGGCAGGCAAGGGGGGGGGGCTCCTCAGGGTAGCCACCACCTGGGCAAGGGAGAGGGCCTCCTGGGGGTCACTCCTTCAGTGGAGTTCCGATCTTTCAGGTCCTGGGGGCTGCGGGTGCAGAGTCTTTACCAGGCATCGGGATCTGGGAGTCAGGCAGTCGCGGTCAGGGGGAGCCTCGGGATTCCCTCTGCAGGCGTCGCTGTGGGGGCTGATGGGGGACAACTCTGGCTACTCACAGTCTCCGGGGAGTCCTCCCTGAAGTGTTGTTTCTCCACAAGTTGAGCCGGGGGCGTCGGGTGCAGAGTTGCAGGTCTCACGCTTCCGGCGGGAAACGCAGTTGTTTTAAAGTTGCTCCTTTGAAACAAAGTTGCAGTCCTGGATGAACAGAGCCGCTGTCCTCTGGAGTTTCTTGGTCCTTCTAGAGCAGGGCAGTCCTCTGAGGATTCAGAGGTCGCTGGTCCCTGGGGAGAGCGTCGCTGGAGCAGTGTCTTTAGAAGGGGGGGGGGGGGGGGGGAAAGACAGGCCGGTAGAGCGGAGGCCAAAGCAGTTGGTGTCTCCGTCTTCTCTGCAGGGTTTTTCAGCTTGGCAATCCTCTTCTTCTTAGGTTGCAGGAATCTGAGTTCCTAGGTTCAGGGGAGCACCTAAATACAGAATTTAGGGGTGTGTTTAGGTCTGGGAGGGCAGTAGCCAATGGCTACTAGCCCAGAGGGTGGCTACACTCTCTTTGTGCCTCCTCCCAAGGGGAGGAGGTCACATTCCTATCCCTATTGGGGGAATCCTCCATCTACAAGATGGAGGATTTCTAAAAGTCAGAGTCACCTCAGCTCAGGTTGCCTTAGGGGCTGTCCTGACTGGCCAGTGACTCCTCCTTGTTTTTCTCATTATCTCCTCCGGCCTTGCCACCAAAAGTGGGGCCGTGGCCGGAGGGGGCGGGCAACTCCACTAGCTGGAATGCCCTGGGGTGCTGTAACAAAGGGGGTGAGCCTTTGAGGCTCACCGCCAGGTGTTACAGTTCCTGCAAGGGGGAGGTGATAAGCATCTCCACCCAGTACAGGCTTTGTTACTAGCCACAGAGTGACAAAGGCACTCTCCCCATGTGGCCAGCAACATGTCTCGAGTGTGGCAGGCTGCTAAAACCAGTCAGCCTACACGGGTAGTTGGTTAAGGTTTCAGGGGGCACCCCTAAGGTGCCCTCTGGGGTGTATGTTACAATAAAATGTACACTGGCATCAGTGTGCATTTATTGTGCTGAGAAGTTTGATACCAAACTTCCCAGTTTTCAGTGTAGCCATTATGGTGCTGTGGAGCTCGTGTATGACAGACTCCCAGACCATATACTCTTATGGCTACCCTGCACTTACAATGTCTAAGGTTTTGCTTAGACACTGTAGGGGCACAGTGCTCATGCACTGGTGCCCTCACCTATGGTATAGTGCACCCTGCCTTAGGGCTGTAAGGCCTGCTAGAGAGGTGACTTATCTATACTGCATAGGCAGTGTGAGGTTGGCATGGCACCCTGAGGGGAGTGCCATGTCGACTTACTCATTTTGTCTTCACCAGCACACACAAGCTGGCAAGCAGTGTGTCTGTGCTGAGTGAGGGGTCCCCAGGGTGGCATAAGATATGCCGCAGCCCTTAGAGACCTTCCCTGGCATCAGGGCCCTTGGTACCAGGGGTACCAGTTACAAGGGACTTACCTGGATGCCAGGGTGTGCCAATTGTGGAAACAAAAGTACAGGTTAGGGAAAGAACACTGGTGCTGGGGCCTGGTTAGCAGGCCTCAGCACACTTTCAAATCAAAACTTAGGATCAGCAAAGGCAAAAAGTCAGGGGGTAACCATGCCAAGGAGGCATTTCCTTACAATTACTGTTAAAAGTTACATCTAGGTGCATAGCATAAAGTCAAGTGTGGATGCTTTCACAAGTGTATTCAGAGTAGTATTTAGTTCGGTCACAGCTGTGCAGAAAGGTAGAACAATGAGACAAGGCTGTAGTGTTGTACCACTGTAATCCAAGTGAGGAAGGTGTTTCAGGTTATGAATTACTTTTTAAGAGTTGACAGTAAGGAGCTGATTTACTTAGTGACAATGAACTCAACTTTGTTGAAGGAAGCTATGGGATGATTCCTTTAGGATGACAGCAAGGGTCTAGATCATCATCAATTCCTAACTAAGCAACAGTGAACCTTTGAATGGAACCAGTTCAAAGAAAAAACTTAGGCATCTGGGTTTTTGGTTGGATTTTAGCAGGGATACGGGGGGAGTGGGGACGTGGGGCGCAAACACACACACATACACCCATGTATTCACACACAAACCCATTAACAATACTCACAAATACCCATATGTACATTCACACACCAAACATTAAAAAAAAAACATAAAAGTTACCTTCACTGCAACTCTCTGGGAGGGAAGCCTAGAAGAGTCCAGGAGGGTTGGTTCGGCTGTCTCCAGTCACTGAATGACCTTAGATCAGCCAATGAGGGAAGACAGCAGTCTCTCACTCATCAGAGTGGGATGGGGTCAGTGAGACTGCTGAACGTACCCCCCCACCAATAGGAAAGTAGCCTATTTTTAGCATAGTTACCCCCCCAATGTTTGCCTGTTTGTCAGTGTGTTTAAATGTGTTCAACGGGATCCAGCTAAACAGGACCCCAGTGATTACGCTCTCTCCCTTCTAACTTGTTAACTTTCACCCCACATTTGGCATACTGGTGACCTCATGTAAGTCCCTGGAGTATGGTGCCCGGGCATTGGGGTAAAAAGGGGATCCCCCATGGGCTGCAGCATATATTATGCCACCCATGGGTAGCTCATGCAATGTGTTCTGCAGGCCTGCCACTGCATCCTGCATAAAAGGGGGCATGCACCATTTTCACTAAACGTCACCCCTATGGCAGGCCCTCCTAGCCCAGAGGGCATGGTGAAAGTACCTGTGAGTGAGGGCACCCCTGCACTAGCAGAGGTTTCCCCACGAACTCCAGTGCAATTTTCATGGACTTCGTGAGTGCAGGGATGCCAATTTATGCGTGTACTGGACATAGGTCACATGCTGCACTTCCGGAAAGGCTGTTTAGAAAATAAACAAATTGAAATGTTAAAAATAATATAATTTGGTGCAAAGGAGGGTGTGATTGCCAAGTCACCGCTGTTTCGACAACTTTCACAATTGATTTTCCAGGCAGTGGTCTCAGTCGCTGGTGTGGATGTTCGTGACCATCTCTTTTCAGATGTACAGGCTGCCTCAGTCCCATTGTGAGGGGCTCAATAGGTTCAAGAAACTGAAGACTCTCTGAACATACCAGATTCCTTGGGGCTGTATAAGGCAAGCTCAGCAACTGCAGGATAGGGAAGTCAGCAGACCACTGCCTAGCTTCAATGGCGTTGGGGGTCACTCGGGCTGTCTAGATCTTCAACAAGGAGATTCTACAACTACCTGTCAAGGGAATTTGATCATCAGGTTACGTTCACAATCGGGTCGGACAGAATAGAGTCAATCCCACCCCGATGCACTTTAAAATTCAATGGAGGAAGCCAATCAGGCAGGGATCACTTTCTTTCATCTGGATAGCTGAAGTCTCTGCATACATGCAGGGGCTCAGACTAAAACTTCTAGATGCAGTTATAGTGGGAATCAATTTGTTTCCTCTCCACAATGCTGATACAGAGGCAAAAGCAGGAAGAAGGTAAGGGCCAGGGGTTGAACCTTGGCGGGCTGCACTCATGCTCCAACTCCATTCTTACATCATGACAAATGTTCACAGACATCTACAAGAATCATACTTTAGGTATACTGCCGATGTCAGTGGTCCCTCAGCGCTACTCAAAAACATTAATGTTCACAAATATGCATAAAGCAACACTTGCATATGAACATTTACATTTCATTAATAAAAATGTATACATAAGCACAAATGACCCAGTAGCCTCAAGCCTTTGAACTTCAGTTTACACAGGGAGGCAGCTCCCCTGGGCACCCTAAAAACGGTATATAAAATGCCACCAGCAAGGGCTTCGATAAGCTCAGCTATCTCCCTCCGGACAAAAGTGGGGAGTTCACGGTGAGCTCCCCTTTAAGGGCTCACACAAAGAATGGCAATGAAGCACTTATTCTCCAAATTTGGGATTAGGTGATAATCCTTATGGATCAGGTGTCCACCCATTAAACTGCAGCCAGACAAAAAAAAAAAACTGTGGAACCTGACCGAGCGAGGTAAACCAATGAGGGGAATACCAGTGGCATAATATGTTGAGGACTTTTGTACATACAGTGTGGGAGTCAAATATGCCAGAATTATTCAATAGTTTTGCTTCAATTTTACCTAGACATCTCATCAGGAAAAAAAGACCTAGATTCTCTACTTCCCGACCACATTTGGCTAGAGAACACAAGAGTTTTTATAAAAATCCTTTTTTTGAGATCGATCGGAATTCTGATTCGGTAGCGTCGGAAGCCTTTATGGTCGCATTACGGGGTCAGGTTATTGCCTTTCAGGCCCATAAAAGCAGGGAACATCAAACCAAAGTTTGCACATTATAAGGAGCTTTGGACTGCGCTACAAATGCATATTTGGCTTCAGGGAAGGGGGACTCGTGGAGGAACAGCTCGAAATATCTAAGCAGGAGCTGCAGGATTTCTTCTTGACCAAAGAGATCAGTGGTCATCCAGCCTATCAACAAAAAAAAAAAAATACAAAGAAAGCCAACATACTGGTAAATAACTTTCATGCTCCACAAAACAGTGAAACACCATGCTGGAAATTAGGGGAATTGAGAACACCAATACCCAGACAGTGCTGGAAGAGAGTAGTGAGATTACTACGGTCTTTGTACATCACTAAATAAATTTCTATGAGACAAAAGATGTAGTTTTGAAAGTTACGTCTGACCAGTTTTTAACATCCTTAATCTACTGCAGGTAAAGAGGGAGCAAAGAGACAAAATAGCAGAGAATATACAGGTCTCAGACATGGCAAGTGCGCTTAAAAATATGCCCAATGCAAAAGCTTGTGGAAGTGATGGTATCCCCACTGAGGTCTAAAAACTGTCTTTACAGGGCTGCCTCCTTATTTAGCTGATTTGTTTAATCAATACAGAATTAGATTCAAGCATCCCTAAGTCATGTAAAGAATCAATTATAGACAGTTTCAAGAGAGAAGATAAATCTTTCACCTCTCAAAGACCCATTAGCTTACTGAATTCTGACTACAAGTTATTCATTAAAGTTTGGGCATCACATATAATTCCACTGTCCCAAAGCGAAATCCATAAGGATTCAAGAGGTTTCTTACAAAAAAAACAGAGATCTCTGCTAATACGCAATTTTTTAATACAAGAAATAGATTATTTTTCTAATAAGTAAGAAAAGGCAGCTATTTTAATGATGGATGTGAGGAAAGCCTTAATCTTGGTCAATTTGGAGGCTTTGTTTTTCAATTTAAGGAAATTCAGTTTTCCTGATCAATTTCTTATTATGTTAAAAAATCTTTATGACGAAGGAAAGCCAGAGTTATTGCCAATTGTAAAGAGGCAGGGGTGGTGGAAATCAATAGACGTATCAGCCAGGGATGCCCGATGACCCCATTACTTTTTACCTTATTTTTTTGATCCCCTAACAGGGAGGAGAGGAAATGAAGAACTAGTTGTCCCATCATTAGAGGGGATGTCAAAATTCAAGTTTTTTTTGCTGATTACATACTTTATTTAAAAGCTGATCAGGATAAAATTCAGGGGATGCTGAATCGGATTGCAGAATATACTGGGATCAGGGATTATAAGGTGAGTCAAACAAAAATGGAAATGTTATTGTTTAATTCCTCCTTTGTGGATCTACCCTGTGACTTACGGCCTTAGTATATACCCAAACATCCTATTAGATATTTAGCAATTTATGTTCCCATTGACTATTCTCAATTATTCCAATAAAATTACCGAACTACATTGTTTAAGGTGAAAGGTATATTGGATAGATTGGCCTCACTTCCTCTTTCTTTGATTTGCAAAATGACAATTCTCCCATTTGTAATACTTCATTTGGCAAATCTCTCAATCAAAATGAAAGCATCATAATTTAAATAACCAGATCAGCTTTTTAAGAAGTTCATATGGAATAATAAACAGTCAAGGATTTGATTAGTTTAATTTTGATGTCTTACAAGTAGATAAATTACAGGGAGGACACGCCTTACCCCACTGTCAGACTTCTTATCAAGTCGCCCTGCTGGACAATATAATTCAAATGCCAGTAGACACAGACGTGTTCAACACCTTTACTGTAACACGGATGGCTAATGAATCTCCAACAGATTTACCTATCTGTTTAAGAACAGCAAAGTTCCCCCTAAAAGAGTATAGAAGACTCTTCAGGCATTTGAGGACCATGTTAAGACTTTTTGTGGTATACTGCAGATTCCACAATGCAATGAGTTTACAGTGATTCAAGATTGTAGATTGTTTGGTCTTGCTTTACCTAAATCCATCTCGGAGGTTTGGAAGTTTAAAGGGTTCATAAGGTTGGGAGACTTGTATTTGCTGATGGGGGCATCTAAAATGAGAGGAGGTAACTCTACGTCTTGAGGAAGAAGCCCACCAGTTATTGTTTAGCTATAGGAGATGAGTAAGGAAGCAGATGCAGTGATTTGTCTACTTTATCAAGAGTAAATTAATAGGTGTAGTCAACTGGTACCGGGCATTGCTTAAAATATAGTCTAATTTAGTCCCTGAATTTCTGGATAGGATTTATAGTACAACCAGCTGTAAGATAACTCAGGAGGAATGGGAATATACTTCTGAGATGGAGCACAAATCTTTGCCAGCTGCAAATGATAAAAGAATGGTTTTCATGCCTAGGTGGTTGGCATATTATACCCCCCACACTATGCATAAGATGGTAGACACAATTCCTGGTCAATTATTCTGATCTCAGTCCAAAGTTCCGGGAGACTGGGTCCACATTTTTTTAGTTGCCCAATACTTACAAATTGTGGAGCACAATATTCTATGAAATAAGCAAGTGGGTCCAATTTTGAATACTGTCCAAGCCTAAGTTAGCTCTATTGTTCGCTCCATTTGGTGCAACTCATGCCGTCAGACACATTAATAAATATCTGCAATACTAGCGTTAATTGGCATATCAGTTGTTTGCAGTTTAATCCTGCAAAAACATAGAGGATGCTAGATAGTCCAAATATAGAACAGTGGAATGAGAAAATTAAGAAGATTAAATCATTTAAGGAAGCCTATACACGACATGTGGTGTGCCTCTGAAGGTTTTTAGCAGTTTGGACTACATTTGAATCATGTAAACTGGGCGATACGTGATAATTAGGATATGCTGCTTGGTTTAAAAGCAATACTTGAGGATATAGGGAACCTTTAGGTTAGTTTACAAGAAACCGTATTGATGAACTTTGAAAAACATCTAAGCTACAGCACGATGCACTTTATTGTTTAGGTTCTGTTAGAATGACGTTTTTTTTTTTTTTTTTTTTAGTACTGAAGCACTGTTTTGATTCTTTATTTGTATATTTGAAAGGGTATGCAAAGGGGTTCATATAGTTTATAATGTTTGCACTGGGAGCACTTTATTAGAGACAGTCAGCCTTCTCTCTATATTGGATCGTGTTTATATATATATATATATCTCGGATCACAGTATTTGAAGATTCATATATGTTTGGTTTAATGCATGTTATATGTTATTTAGGCCCTTCCTGCACTATTTGTAGTGTACTTTATGATGACAAGTGAACTTTGTTTCTGATCTAGTGAAGTTACTAGCTAGAATGCGTGAGCTTCTATTTGTAAATAGGCAAAGTCATGCAAGTGGTTTTATAAAGTTTGCAACAGGCACTGGAAGCACTTTAGTAGAGTGTAATGCATAATGTTTTGTACCTATGCACTTTCCATACTATCTTTGCTTTTGTCTCATCATGTGTTGTAGTATCCTTATCTCCAGAAGATATATGCACTAGCTATAACATAGTTCCATAGGTTTCTACAACTGAGTCATGCATTACAAATACACATTGCCACAGATACCGCCATACCTGAAATTAGCCCTCTGGAGGCCAAGGCACTGAAGGGGGTGTTGGGTGCGGGAGGGATCTCACAGGAATACTGTTCCCTTATATTGAACGCCTCTCCTTCACTCCAACCTCTACGGTCTCGCTGGGAGGCCTGGATTGGTCCAATAGATGATGAAGACTGGCGGAATGGACGATGGCATCGCATACTAGCACAGTCTCTGCCAGGTTTTACGCTTGGTGCTTTCACTTCACCTATCTAACACCCGAAAGGCTTCATCAAGATGGGTTATGATCTAACTCGCAGTGTAATAGATGTCCAATCTCACCAGCTGACTTTTTCCACGTAGCATGGTCCTGCCCTAGCATCATGAGATAATGGATGCAAATTCTGAATGAACTTTCCGGGGTGTTGGGTCTCGTCCTGGAGCCCTCACCACTGAATGGTACTGCTGGGTGTGATGGAAGGAGTCACGGGCACGCCAAACATTTATGGGTACTGCGTTACTTCTAGCAAAGAGAGACATAGCCATATGTTGGGTGACGAATGCCCGCCCTCGCTGCCCCACTGGAGACGGGGGACTGGTGTGCCCGATGGAAGAGGCCTGTGTATCAAGCGAGGGGCTGCCTGAAAAAGTACAATAAGGTGTGGGCTGGATGGTTAGGAGCTACACGATAATGACTAGCTTGTATATTTTGGGTTGTTGAAATGGCACTATGTTGTGATGTCACGAATTGCCTTCTCCTGTAATGTGACAAGTTGCTATGCACATAAATCAATAAAGTTGGTTGTCAAAAAAAAAAAAAAAAAAAAAGCATCCAGGTGTAAGCCAAGCAGCTGGAGCATGATAACCTCAGAGATGTCACAGAAGTAGACAACGGACCTAGAGACAAACTGAGTCTCGGAGTCAGGTTCCTGCATCCAGTGATTTACAATCCATACAAAAACTGTGTCAAACAGGAAGCTACCAGGGCCTCTGGCCAGGTTAGCAAATAGTAACTCTGACAACTAACAAAGACTGTAATTCAGTACTAAAACAGGAAAGCAGAGACAAATTCATATGCTCCAGACACTCAAATAGTGATGTCCCCACAATGTTCAATAGAAATGGAAACCGCCAGGCTCTATTTGTATAGAAATATATTTCTTTACTTTCCGAAATCACTTTGAGTCCTCTTCCAAATTGGATACTGTATTTGAAAGTCTAGGTTTAATGAAAATATTCCTTTAAAAGCAGAACACAACCCCTCATTCCATGATAGGATGGGGTCCTGATCTTTCAGTGGTCTGTCACATAGGATAATTCGTTCAGGTGAGGTATATTGTGCATAAACATTTGCCTCACCAGTTCCCTTCAATACAATTGTGGTGATGTTATTAGGAGGATAAAATAAGAATAGATAGTGCCACATAATCAACCTCATCCAGAACATAAGTAACTTGTTTTACCACATGCATTGTTTCCCTTCTCTGCCTTTTCAGTACTGATTCCAGAAATTAGGACGGTGCTGATAGACAGGTCACTTCTTTGTTGTCCCTACAACTGACACAGATAGGTAAAGAGTAGGGAACAGTTTAGGGAGGAATCATGCAGGTACTGATTGATGAAAGCCCAAAGATGTAGACACAAGTAATAAGGGACAGAAACATATCAGCCTTTTACTAAGAGATAAGGCGACATCATAATTTGTATGATGCACTGAACTCTCCCAACAACATTTTTAAATTTGTAAAGGGGCTCACCTTCAATAAAATGTTAAGTCTGACCCTTTCTTTATGAAATGTTAATCCTTCTAATGACCCTTCCGCCTTCAGACATCCAAAGGACACAATCATCCAATTAAAAGCTCAGGATGAGACCATCTAGCATCAGTTCCGCTGGTGAATTAGGACTGCCATGAAGAAGCATGCCACCTAGAATAAGTGAAGGGTTGTATCTTTTTTTAAAGTATATTTTCCATACATCTAAGCTTTTGAATGGAACATCAGATTTGGGGAGAACCGTAAGGGGTTTCCGAAACTAAATAAATATTTTTTCTTCACAAATAGATCCTGTCAGTCTAGTTTCATCAAAGATATCTATAAGCAGGGAGATTGTAGCGACCGTGGCTCTCTCGAAATCCTCCAACCCTGTGCTTCTTAACCTGGGGGTCCACAACTGCTTAGAACATAAAAATAACATTGACAGTGAAACTGGAGTCAAACAATTAAGTTAGTATTCTTAGACTGATTCATGGGAGCTGTGCAACTGCATAAAACAGAATTTATTATGGACGATGGGTGGCCTCAAATGAATTTAGGAAAGCCCAAACCTTCCCTTTATAATTAAAATGTTGATTTTGATTGATGAGTTTGTGAATTTAATAAAATATTTCATTTTTGTTTTTTAGGATTGCTTGTTTATGTACTTTTGAGTACTGTGTTGCAGGTCAAATCATAAAATGGCTTAGATTGTGGGCCCTGGCTTCCAGCAACAACTGAGTGGAAGTCCTCGGATTCTAACAATGGTTCAGTGAGTGGAGATCCATAGAGGGTAAAACGTTAAGAACCACTGCTCTAACTCATTGCCTTGTGCTGCAGCAGGCTATACCCCGAAGCACTTCAGGATTTGGAGGGACTGAGCAGATTATAGGAGGGATACAGTTAGAGCACTGCCCCAATAAGCATGGGCACAAACAGGTGAATTGGGGGACGGGATACGGCACACACAACAACATGGCTGAAAGAAACATGCCCTACTATACTGTTCTGCGGGGAAGTGGGGAGCGCCTTGCTATGAAGAGACAATGAACCAAGGGAGGGTTGATGTGTGATTCTGTGGTTATATCACTGATATTATTTGGTGCATTTCCTTGCTCCTGTGCTGCCAAAAAAAAATAACGTTTTTTTCTAAAAAAAAAAAAAAACATGTAAATGAGAAATGATAGACCAAAGGATGAAGATAGTTGATAGTAAGCCACTAAGTATAATACACACATAATTTTGCCAAAACAAAAACATCTTGGCTAACGTCAGACCTATAAAAATATAACAGGAGTCCAATTAAACTGTTTATTTCATGTTTTTGCTGCACATCTTATGATCTATTATATTCACAGATTGTGTTTGACCACTAGCTCGTGCTCCACCACCGATCAAAGCTGCTTTAACTGTTCTGTTTATCCTTGATGGACATTTCATGCCAGTTAGTAACAAGGACTGTCGGACAATCTTCAGACTTGCAAAGTCAGATACTGGGACTGCTTTGTGCCCCTTAAGTGCAACTTCTGCTTCATTTCTTCCACAATTGACCCTAAACAGGACACATCAAAGCCACCAATAGGTGGCACAATGGACAGCTAACTGTCCAGGTAGTGGAAGATCTGATTGGTTCAAAAGTGAAAGGAATCATGTTACATATTTTGATGTGGGGTGTCTCCTTCCCACAGACAGACCACGGAAAACAAAGTCACATGAACTATTACATACACAAAAGAAATACAGAACAAACGCATTAAGTAGTCAGCTCGGTTATCAGGAATAAGTGAGTCTTTGAGGAGATGCAGGAATCAAGATTACAAATACAATAACAAAGAATACTGAAATAGTTGATGTAATCATTGTTGGACTTGGCCATTTCTGGAGGGATACCCCCAAACGTTCTGCCTTCAGCCTCCTTTTTTCTGAACCCATGTTTGTTGGCTTTTAGGACTCTGCACAATTTACCACTGCTAACCAGTGCTAAAGTGCTTGTGCTCTCCCCTTTAAACAAGGTAAAAATTGACATATACCCAATTGGCATATTTGATTTGCTTCTACGTCCCCAGTAAAATGGTACTACGTGTACCCAGAGCCTGTAAATGAAATGACTGGGCCACACACCTAAGTAGCCTTTTAAACATGTCTTAAGCCTGCCATTGCAGCCTATGTGCGCAGTTTTAAACTACCATTTTGACCTAGCAAAGTAAACGTCTTGCCAGGACCAAACTTTCCTCTACAGGCCACCCACAGGGTAGGCCCTAAATAGCCCATAAGGCAGAGAGCAGTATATATAAAAGATTCAGCATGTACTTTTTAGATTTTACATATCCTGGTAGTGAAAAACTCTTAAATTTGTGTTTCACCACTGCAAGGCCTGCCTCTCCTATAGGATAACATTGGTTTGACATTTAACAAGTTCTGTTAATTGAGAGCTCACAGGAATGTCATGTTCTAGGTCTGAGAAATTGTAATTAAAAATCCTTCTTAATGGCAAAGTCAGATTTTAACTTACAATTTTGAAAATGACCCTTTTAGACAGTTGACATTTTCCTGCCCTAACTTTTTTGGGGTCTGCTGAAAGTTCCTGGGTCACATGGCAAGGTGTAGTTGTCAGTTGGACTTTTATTTTTTGTAATTTCTCCCGGACAGCCACACAACAGAGGGATTAGGTTTGCCTAAATGGGCCATCAGCTGGCAGGACGGGGGCGGAACTGGGCACGCCACATGCACATGAATCAGCTGTGCTCTACCTTCACACAAAGAACTTGTCACCACTGCATCATTTGCGGAGCCAAGAAAGGCAGGAAACTTTAAAGACATCAAAGGGAATTCTCTAGAGAAACTGCTAGTAGTTCAAAGTGGACACAAGTTATTGTCCACTTACCTACATGTGGACTTTTGAAAGCTAATAAAAGCTTATGTTACACATTTTAGACTGCATTTATGTTTTATTGGGCTGACATTACCTTCATATTCTTCACAATTTTTCATAGTGATGCATTTTACTTATTTTTCCTTAATCCTAAACTTTGTGCATTCTCCAATTCCTACTAATTGTATATGTTCTAAAATTCTTATACAACATTATTGTACTAACATATGGTACATTTCCCATGATGCATTGATCTATTGCTGAGTGTAACACTATGCCTCTTTCAAAAAAGATTCTCTGCTTCCTATAGATAATGTACCACAAATTCAAATGTTTCACTCTAAACATAGATCTAAGCCTTCAAAATAGAGAATCAAGGTGTTCAAAAACTTGCCCAGCATTCCAGAAAGATTAAAGATGACGCATGCTGACAAGCAGCAAAAAATAATTTCAGCATCATTTTATTAAATAAAAGTTTAAAGGAGTGGTTCTACAAATCACTTATTAAGAAATCACACTACTGTAGGGTTAATAAGGACTGGGTTACTCCATTCCCTTTAATCTCATACCAAAAGGTATCCATCCCAGTAGTTGACTTCTACCTCACATTGCGAAAATGATAATATCGGAAATGACACTAAGGCACAGCCTTTTTTTCCTTTTCAAAAAAAGGTAAATCATTTCTGCAGACATCAGTCTTTTAATGTTGCAACACATGCTGTCTTTTGTTGTGCTTCTGCCTAAGATTTCCAAAGTACTTGTACATGGTAGAGGGCAAAAGGCTGCTTAGTTGTGGCATACGGTTCTCAAGACTGTCCCTCGCCAATTACCACCATGGCAACATGATTAATTACTTAGAGGATTACATTACTATTACAAGTTTTGTTTACACTAACCTCCTTTTCCAAGAGTTCACTATGAATCAAGCTGGCTTTTTTGTAAGTGAAATTAGCCACAGAATTTGGCTCCAAATAGGATGAATGCAGAATTTTCAAAACGTCTTCAAATTCTCGAGATCCTGAAATAATTGGCTGGAAAAGGGCTGAAAGTGAAATAAAAATAATTATTATTAAGATCTTGAAGACAACATAACTGCATGTTTTAACATATGGGCACATTGCAGCTAATGAAACTCCACCACACTGCACGATGTAAAGAAGGGGGAAGGAGCAAAAAAAGACAAATGAAGAAAGCAGCTCTACTTTGGAGATGGCAGAGGGTTAAGCTGTATTGTATATTTCAGTGGTGGAGGAGGCTCTATGGGGTGAAATTATGATAGTTTAGGTAAGATCCCTGAAAGCCATTAATGAAGTGTGGTGGAAGTATGAAAGTGCTAAATATTAATTTTAGCAAACAAACTGAAGCACACGGCAATGTCTGAGGAAATCAACACAAAATATTACTAAACAATCTCAATACTACTTAAATCAAGGAACAATCTAGTAGGGCACTTCGCCATGCACAAGCACAATTCCTTGCAGGAAAAAGTAACAATTAGACCTATCAATTTGGTGACCAGATAAAAAGAAAATGGAAAAGAGGACAAAGTCTTGAGATTATCAAAACATGGCTAAATTGGTTATGCCGAACTTTGATCATAAATATTTTTACAAGCAAAACGTTATTGCAAAAGATCTGGCAGTGGCATTTGAACATAGAGATCTGTACTGTAACTGTTTTCTCTGGAATCCCTTACATAAACAATCATGTTTTTTTATAAAGCTTTCTATTCATATAAAATGTGTTGACCTATGAAACGGAAAAACAAAAAAATCAGGGATGGTCAAATAAATGGACAACAAATTTATTAGGATTCTCAAGACCATATCAAAAATTGTAAATAATAATTTCCCCAAGCCTTCAATTGCCACTGTGGACTAGGGACAGAAGGCATAATACAAGACAGAAGCACATCATATTCTAGTACAACATTTTATATTTGTTTCAAAGGAATAGAGCATATTATCTTACATGGCGGCATTGTAGTACAGCCAGCAAGTTACAATTCTTAAAAGTGTATATGTCTCAAGATGCATGTATATATGCAAAGAGAAAGTGGAGGACTGTTCACGGCTTGATCCCAAGAAAACAGTCAGCGCAAGTTTTTGGGGAGGTAACAGAAGGGAGAGTTGCTCAGTTCAAGAGAAAAGAACAGATTACAATGTTCACTTTATGAGGACTATCTGGTTAGGACTTTAGTCTACACAATCTACTGGACCAAGGAAGGCAAATAACAGCAATGCCAACTATAGCGCTGTTAGCCTAGCTAGTCGAAGACCAGAGGTTTAGCAAGTCATTGCTACTAAACTGCCATTTCAGAATTGGCACCTTCGATATAAATTACAGTACTTTAGAAAGTTTAAAGAATGTGTACAAATTTCAACAGTTATGGAAAGTTGCAATGTTTACAAAGAGAATTTAAAAGTCTGACCAACGGATGCTTTCATATCTCTTTGAAGTATATAGTAAGTTGAAATAAGACAATGTGGGGATACAACCTGTTAAAAAAGCTGAATTGTCAAAATGTGACCAGTGGCACTTGCTCAAAAATAAAGATGGGCATGAGACAGTCTCAACGTCTCATCCTTACCACAGGAATACATATGAGCTGCATGACTTATGTAAAATGTATAACCAGTGGGTTCCAAGGCATCATCAATCTGCTGAACACATGCTTCTGACAGTTGTCCAGGATCCAATTAAGAATACACAATCCTTTTTAAAGAAACCTATTGCAGATGCCAACAAGTTTATCACCAACTGTACCATGTCCAACCAACCAGATCAAAATCATGGAAAACAAGGTAGCCAGACCAAACACAAAAATATGGATAATTTACTATTTACTTTAAAACCAAGAGCCAGGCTTCGTACCCACCAATCAAACAGATTGCATTTGCCAACACTAGAAAGGACACTGAACAAGAAGCAGTCAGCAGTACTAATCGCTTTCTTCAGAAGTCCACAAAGGGTACTCCAAAGAAAAAAACATCTTTCACATTGGCTGAACTCCAGGAACAGCCCCAAAATGGATTTAACTCTTGAACGTTCACATTGTTGAGCCTCATCGCCATAGGTATCACTTCGCTTCAGGATGAAATAAAGACGCACATTGCTGAAATGAGCAAAAACTGATGCTCTAATGGTAGGCAACAGAGAAGAACAGACAGCTTTTCATATTGACATGCTCAATGGGGAAAGTGTAACCCCAGTACAAAACATCATAAATTCTGCCTTTCTCTTCACCTCTGAGCAATCCTACCAGCAGACCAGTCCTGTAAATAAGGGCTCAGTCTTTTATTATCAACCTACTCATATATGTAAATACTTTGCTCAAAAACCTATCCTAAACAAAGGAGACAACCCCAAATAATACAAAATCGAGCAGCAAGATAGTGATTCGAATTGGGGGAAAAGTGCAAATAACCTATGCTATGAAGGAACTTTCTTGGTCGTAAGTGGAACACTGAGAATCTCACAATGCACAAGGTCTTCTGCAAGCCCACACAACAATAAGTAAAGCACCAGATGCTGTAGATACAACTGCCAGCTTATATTTTCCAAACCAAGTTTAGACGTAATGGATATGATCAAAAATCCCTACAGTGCTCCTGAATATTCATCGCTTGACCAAGCAATAAACAAGCAAGTTATTCATTCTTCAAGGACCTAAAAATGCATCCTCTTCATGCAGGAATTCAGGATCTAGCAAGCCAGAGAAAAGGATTGCCACTCAGGAATACAATGTATAGCAACATTTATTCCCCAGTTTGGCTAATTGGGATCTTTCTGTCATACTCAATGAGGGCCTGAAATCATTCCCATGCTTTTTCCATGTACTGCAGCTTGTGAACCTAAAGCCCAACCCAGGAAGAGACTCTTCCTTCTTTGAGCTTCATCAACAGCAGAAGTGTTCTGTAAAAGTGACCATGTCAGCACATTACAAAACTCAAAAAACATGACCAATTCAAATACTACTGCTAAGATTAGTATTTTTACTGGTTATGTTATTGGATGATTATCACCTAGCCAGACTACTGACAAGATTAGCATTTTGATTGGCTGTGTTATCGGAAACCTGTATGAGATTACAAATTTCTGAATTACAATATACAAGTTGTAAAATCTGAATACTGATTTGCAATCACCCCCAAAACGTTTCAGGGTAAACAGAAATCGTCAATATATGGTCACTTGAAAGATGAAGACAAAAGTATGGGATTAGTTGTGAACAAAGAACCTGATTGATAAACTCCCAACAAATACAGATTTTAACTTCTACTTCAAAGAAGCAGTTACTCTATTCTTTCCACATGCATTTAATGTAGTCACCTTAAGAAATTAGTGACTAAAATTCAAGAAATTAAATAATTTACCTGTTAAGAATAGAAATTGTGTAATTCCGAGAGAATAAAGAATTTAAATTTGTCATGCTTTGAATGTTACCCCCATAAGGAATAAAATAGTAAATCAAAAGGCCTGAAACAACAACATCCAAAAAAGGATGTGCAGGAAAAAAGGAGAAAAAAAAAAAAATAAAAAAATAAGATCCTCCATTTATTGTCAAGGGTACCAAGCAACCTATCCAAAACAAAAAAACTACCAACAAAGCTAGGCAAGGAATATTTTCTTGCAAACAAATGGATCCTCCAAGGAAACAAAAATGGCCATGGGTGGAGGATGGTTAAAGAAGTCCTCCACACATGAAGAATACAAAGAGGAAAGGAAGGGAAGTGCATAAAAAGACTATGGCTCACTTAGTCAGGAAACTTAGAAACATCTGCTACCATGAGGAGAAATTCCATCATGAGGCGCAATCTATAGATCAGCCAAGTTCTTCATCACTCAATGGCCTTTCCAAACTAATCACTAAGAACTGTACAGAAAAATGGAATGGGAGGACATACCCTTGCTGACTATATATAAACTACCTTCTTTCCTTTTGCTGGACGTACCCACATTAGTCTAGATCCGAAGAAAGTCATACATCTCAACAGCTAATCGTTTGAAGCTACAAATTAACAGCCACACACCATTACATACCAAGAGATTGATACAACTGAAAATGATAAGTCAATGACTAACTTAGTGGACTTTGATCAACGTTTGACACAGTAAACCATTCATGTGGATCAACTCACTCCTTCATTCTAGCCCAGCATAGTTGCCTAATCCTTGACTAGATTATCAACATCTGTCCAACCTATGTTCAGTCATTAACCATCCCAATAATTAACACAAAGGAATTATTTATGGCCTTAACAGAGGCTTTTATATAAACAAGTCGGCAAACAAGAAAGTTGCTCAAACAGCACTACACGAGATGAAAAATCTTCCAACCTTTGGTCCTCCACCACCTACACAGCACTTGGCCCTTTCCTGGCCTTAGGCACCTGAAAAACTTAACAACCAGGGTCATATGCCAAGTGCTATCTCTGACCGTCTGGCAACAGTCGCCAAGAGACACCCCTCTCCCAAACACACAAAGCTTCACAGAAGGGACAATAACTTTACCACTTCTTTCACAGCCTCTTGCATGTACGCACTCTCTTAAAGCAAAGTCTGTCATCAAGAATCAAGTGTTATCGCAGGAAACTCCTCACTGCCTCTTGTTATTCACCAAGAGATTCTTTATAGGCACATCCATGATAGTGGATCCCTGAACTGATAAAGTCTTAAAAAGATCCAATGCACAGTAATAATTGATATGAGTAATATGGAACTCAAAGATTATTTCCATCTGCCTACATCTCTGAACAATGACGACCATAGCAACAAATAAATATCAACCCAACTATTACAGATTCTGACTAGCTAAATTCTATAGAGGGAGAGCCAAGCATGAAGTTTAAAGCGGCAACCAAACAAGTGTCAATCCTCCCAATGGAAACTGAAAAAATAAAAACAGATGCCTAGCCATAGAATACCCGCTATTACTTACTCACTCAAAAAGTAAAGTTCCATTTCCCTAGATAACCTATTTCCCTATCCTCAGGCCACACAAACACAAGTCCATCAACATAAGTAAAATAGCTAGTTTACAACAAGGCTCAGCCTTACAAAATGTAAAGACGGCTAAAATCCCAAGCACCCAATAACTACAGCATGGGCCAAAAACAGTCCAGGGATTCCAACCAAGGACACATCCTGCAAGGACACAAGCATGCAAGAAGAATGCAGAAAAAAATCAATGAAAGCATTGTTCTGATCTACAATGAACACACTGCACCAAAATCACTAGAGAATGATGTGAAAACCGAATATCCTTTTTCTACAACAAAGTCCTGGTTATCTGTTAACGCCCATAGCCACATGACTGCAGTGGAACAGATGTGACAGTTATAGTGGATATTCAACACAAAAAAATAATCCACATTTACAGTGTGCAACTCATAGCTTTTCAACTGAGGCATTTCCATTTTTGCTCATATAACCTGGTGAATGACTCCCTATTTACACACATCACCTTCAAACACTGTGCTGGTCATGAAAGGTTTCCAGCATTCGTTAAACCTTTTTGGTCCCTCTTCTGACCAACAATGCAAATAAAAACAAATAAACCTATGATCACTGTCAGACAGTATCTGTAGACCGTGAATTACAGTTACATCTTTTCATTTTACTAGTCCACTTAGCGGCTTTTGGTACTAATCACAAAATATCGGTCATTCACCTGGCTGTGCCTGCTGATATTTTTAGGAACTATCTTTCCCGGTTTAAATGTCCCAAAAAAGCCACACTGCAGTAGTGAGACAAGTTATTTCTTATCCGAAATTGACAGCATAAACTGCTCCGGTCTCAAAAATGTATTATAACAACTGTATTCACCATTCCAAGAGGGCAACCACCACCTAAGCCAACTTCAAAATGGCATAAGAACTGCACTCTATAGAAAAGGCAGGCTTTTTGTCCCTCTTCTCAAAATGTTTCACTGACTTCAGTGTCATAAGGACCTACTCTCTCGTAGATCTGTTGGATCATCTATAGTCCCATTGATCAACATCATGAGAGAAGTATACACTGGCTATCACCTTTGTGGGCAACACCTGCTTCACCTTCAAAATGGAGAAACAGCTAGCACTACTTCAAGTTAAACAATATTCTTTCTTCTCAAAGCACTGCTATAAAATTGCATTATCCCACATGGGAAAACCATCTCATATCTATTTTCAGAGGCCCCGCTAACTTGATTATAGAAGCTCACATCCGCTGACATATGCATTGTGCAAATGCAACCCAGATCAATCCCAACACTAGAAAAATTGGGTAACACCATTGAAAGACAAACTACCTGCCAAAAGTGCAGTGTCTGATGAAGCCCACCGTGCGCTCCGGGCTCCATTGTACAAAGACTGATACTGCTTATGGCCACAGTGGAATGCATAGCCTTCCATTTAATCGGGCCCAAATTGAAAAAAGATCCTGCTACACACTATCCTGGCCACATAAAGAGATAATATTTTCCTGGACCTATGTTTGCCCATTCGAGAACACTTCAAATTGTAAAAATTCCTTCATGAAACTACAGGATGTTCAACGTTTGCACTTAAAAAAAAATAAAAAAAAATAACACACATCTGAACTGCAACAATTTGCGTCATATCAAAAAGCGTGATACTTCCAATAAAGAATACTGCGTTTTCCCATGGGTAAACCAAAAATGAGACGATAACAAGCCCTCTTGCAAAACATACTGTGTATACCATTGCCCTACTACAGAATTACAGATAACCCACTTAACTGAAAGTTCCATATCCGGACAAACTGCTTCCTGTAAGAACATGCTTGTTGGTGTAGTTTTTGTAACACCATATCAAGCAGACAAAGAATATATCTGCATGTTCCAAAGAAGTGCAGAGCTCTTCTTTCTACACTTTAACTATTATCTGAATTATATAAAGTCCAATAAGTAAATATCTCCAAAATGTATTGTTAATTTTTGGAGTCGCCAGGTCGCAGCCTAAATCCTTCCACTGAGTGCTTGGTTCTATCAACCAGTCTTCAATGCACAAGTCACCACATTGGTTTCGTTGAATACATTTGTCCGAGAAGAGAGATGGCAAAAAAATGCAAAAAATATGGAATTGCCATTTTCGTCCAAATACAAGGAATGCTGTGGCATAAAGCAAATAGACAGGGAGCACTGCAAAATATGGTCTTGGACTTCTGGGAATCCGAAAAGTAGAGGAAGTGCCAAGATATCGGCAGCAGTCACGTTACCTGAGAGATAGATAAGGACAAAAAAATGCCACTGCATCTCTCAAACTAAAGTTAATATTTGCAAACATTGCAAAAACACAGCTCAGCATTCAAAACAGCTGATGGTAATGCAAATAAGAACAGTTAGTATGCACAAAGTTAATTGGGTAGGCTGGCTTCAATTCACAGTGGGCGGATACAATGTGGAAGGTAAATCCAAGGTTGCATCAATTTCAAACACTGATGTGGATTGTTCTAAAATTCTCCAACAAAAAAAAAAAATGATTGTTTTTGATGAATTTCAAGCAAAAATAGGAGCTTACTTTTCAGTCATGTGCGAATGCATATCAGGAACACTGTTGAGACTTAAATCAGAGGAGTCCACATCAGGCCACAGGTGACCTTCTTAAATATTCCTTTGGGAAGGCATGGTTTCCATCCAGATGTTTCTCAATTGGCTAAATCAGTGGTTCGCAACCTGTGGTCCGGGGACCACTGGGGGTCCGCGAAGCCTCCTGAGGGGGTCCACGACTGGCTAGGAAATTAAGTAGTAACAGATTAGGTCCATAGCTTTCAGTAAGGACTCATTGGTGGTCCCCGGTTTCCAACAATGATAAAGTGGGGGTCCACCGATTTCAAAAGGTTGGGAACCATTGGGTTAAGTCATCCACAAAGCAAATACCTTTAACTGTTTTAAATGTTGAAAAGGAGAAAAAAAAAATCTTAAAATGGAATCCAGTGGCGCACTATTAGAAAGGAACAGCAGCAAGAATTTGGCAAAATCCTTTACGAAAGTTAGCACTTTGGAGTTTTGTAGCATACCATTTTCATTCCATGCACAATATTTAAGTATGTTAACAAACTCAACTGCTTACAATGCAGTCCATCAGGCAGATATATTCGACACTTCCAAAAACGTCAGTCTGTAGCCTGTGAAGTGCTAATAGTAGCTACGTTTATAGATCCAGACTTGGACTCAAGGATGAGTGCTGTAGGTCGAGTAGGAGGCCTATGACGGAAAAGGAGTCCTTCAATGTATATTTTGCATTCTTCTTTATTTGGTTTTCCAAACTAAATGTTAAACAAGAGGACAAATACACTGGATGCAGACACCGGCTTAATTTTGTATCCAATTTGTTTTATTTATTATTGTATACTGTAGTTCCATGGTCACTATGATTGGTTGTGGCATAAAAGCTCAAAAAACAATTATAAATCTTATGAAGTAAACATCACAAAAGCGTACTGCAACAACACAAAGAATACAAGTCATTTTTTTTTATTTGACCTGGCCAGATTGTCAACATGTCAAGGTGAAAAATAATGCAGCATTGCTCAGAAAACCCAATGACATCCAACAGTGCCACTGCGTTTTCCAATCCAAGGAAAAAAACATAGGAAGACACACACCTACTATTATTGCATATAGACAGGTGGAAATCAAAGTTTAGGCTTTTTTTTACAATACAGGCCTCAGCTGCACAAGTTTGAGAATGCACAACTTATATATCGTCCATCCATTCTAATAATAAAATGGCTAAGTTTGCATTTAATAAAAAGTCAAATAAAAAAAGAAACCTGATAACTACTGGGCGTTTTACACTCTTCTAATATTATTATGGTTATATCTAGCACTATGATACAGATCGGAATAAAGTTTCCGCAGTGGGAGTGTGCTGTTTGAAAATTGGGCAACTACTAGCCTCAACATCTTCTGAGGCGCATTCAACAGCACCTCTGGTCTGGTCTACACCACGTTATCTCAGAGACCACCTGCCTGCCTCTCCCGTTGCTGCTTCCCTTACTGCCGCCTAGCTACCTCTGAAGAACGCATGCAGCTGATGTAACGGGTGGTAAGAGATTCAAGTGAAAGCACGAAAAAGGGGAGGAGGGGTGAGAGTTTGAACAACCTTTCTTTTCTCTGTTTTTCCGGGGGATCTGAAAATTTCTCCGAGGCGCGGGCTCATCCGGTGTCTTCTGAGCTTCATGTTCCTCTCTGAGTCGGTCTATCGTGCTGATCCTAGTTTGCTGCGTGCTGCCATCAGCGGGCGGGGGTTCGTCTGTTTCGGCGCGTTCGCCATTTTGGCTGGCCGGGATCACTTCCTCGGCTAGCTGAAACACGTTTGCTGTGCTTTCCTCAAAGGCATGGCCGTCAAGCTGTTCCTCCGCTTCTTGAGAAGATTCTTTCTCTATGTCGGTGGACATGGTTCAGAAAAGCAAGAGTGGGGAATAGAGAAGCGAGCGTTGTCCCTCTGTGCTGAAGTTTTTTTTTTTTTCAAATATAATTTTCACAGTTTGAGCCGCACTCCGAACCCCACGGCGCCATCTCACAGTGGCGTCCTTCTCCTCTCCGGACGGGCTTTCTAATAGCGAATGACTACAGTGACGCGGCGGTGGGAGTGTAGAGAAAGCGGCCTTTCTTCCAATCACCGGGCGACTCGTTCCCGTCACTCACGGAAAGTATTACGCACTTCAGTGTTTTTTCCAGTCTGTCAGGCGCTAAGGTCGTGAAGGAGGGCGATGTTCTCTTGTAATGTACAGTATTTTTTTTTCTTGAATGAAGGAGTGTTTTCGAAGGAACTTTTTAAGTAGCAACTTTCCGTCGGCTTTGATTGTTAAACAACGTCGCTAAGAATTCTAGCGATGACTACTGTTACCGCACGTTTGGCGAGTCATAAAATGGCCGTGGGAATATTTCATTGTAGGTTGTTTTCCTAACTATGTTGTTACCAAAGTACGGTGTAACACATTAGGCGTCGGGGGCATCTGGTTTATGTACAAATTTATGATTTTCCCGTGCGAGGTATTTTTCGACCGTTTCGTGGACAGTTAAACGGCAAGGGCAACCGTTTTTACTGCGACACGAGGTCTACATGTGGCCCGCACGTTCGTAACTGCCGTTGCACAGTGAAAACCAACGTTGCTGTTATACCACTGACTTCGGGACGAGTGGACAGCCGTCAGATTCGTTTACGTCTTGGGTGAAAGCGCCCGTTGAGACGGAACATCAGCACGAGAGGGCGGGGCTAATATATTGAGATTACGTATGTAGTGTTGTAAATGACATCATAATGGATTTTATCCATGGCTATACAGAGCTCCTATAAATTTGCCCAAACCCAGAAATTACTGTTAGAAGTAAGGTTCTATTTGATTTAATTCTTTGTTGTGGAACACCTGATCATTCTAAGATGACTGTCCAAACAGTTATGTCTTTAGGAAATGGTGGCAGACTTTTACCAAATGCCACTTTATGCTCTTTGGCTATTGTGGGACTGTAGGCTGCCATTTGTCCCAGGATAAGACAGGATGTGGAATGGCCGTCACTCATGCTTTCTTCCAGATGTGGACATTCATTTTTTTTTTTTAGCATCGGTGAGCACGATGTTGGGCCCTCTTCAGGCTTTGGCGTATGTGATTCTCACAGAGCTGAGGTTGAAAGCTGTGTTCTGCAAGGCTCCATTGTCACAGCTGCAGCCGAGATTAACTTAGCTGTAAAACTTGTGATCTCAGTATCATAGGAGGGGAACACACCTCTTTGGCAGAGCCTTCCCCAAGGAGACATGTGCCACCTGTCCAGGAGCAAACTGGATAACAAACGTTCAAGGCAGAGCTTAAAACAAATCAACAATTAGGCAGCCAGGAGCTCTTTCGTTCAGACATGGAGACTTCTTTTCCCTTAAGTTTTCAGTAGACATGCCAAATACTGTAGGTCATGCAGGGTATTTTAGATGGTAACCTAAGTAGTCCATCAAGACCTTAGGCAATCCTATTAAAATTACCTGATTTAATGCTCCTTGTTATACAGCATTGTCGTCCAATGCCTGTCCTGTTATACATCTTGCATTGGCAAAACAATCCCTTTGCTACATGCATCGAATTTCAAAACTGGAATTTCATGCCTCAACTGTGTTAACCTCTCTTTTTCCAACTACTCTTTTGCCCCTTCCAGTTCAATCCTCTGGGCTCCAAATGGGAGCTACCATCTGGTACGTGGCGTCGTTTCCGATGCTGCAGAGCCGAGGCATCAGTGCGAAGTGTCGGTTCCTTGCTGTGAAGCAGTGGAGACGAGGCGGCGTTTGTGCAAAACGTGGTTCCATACACACTGACAGGGCTGAAGTCTGGTGGTCAAGACGCGGTGGGGTGACCTCACCGGGTCGTGGTCACGCCACAGGGCTACAGGCGCCGCAGCAGAGTTGGGTGTCATGGACGTCGGTGACACGGTACTTGGAACTCACGGTACCCCAGAGGCTGCTGCAGCGTCAGGTCTGCGATGTCGGTCGGGGTTGTCACACTTCAGCGGGGACCACTGCTTCAGTTGCAGGCAGTGGCACGGGATCAGGCAGCGGTGTCAGTCCAGGTGGCGTCCGAAGCCGGTGCACTTGGTTTTTCACCAGCTTTCACTCCCAGAGGCCCAGAACTGGAATAGGCACCACCTGACAAGTTAGTCCACAGCAGGTGAACCCAGAGGCTGGTAGGTAAAGTCTTTGCTGTTCCTGAGACTTCTTAAGAGGCAAGTTCAGTCCAAGCCATTGAAGAAACTTCACAAGCAGGATACACAGCAAAGTCCAGTCTTTGTCCCCTCTATGGCAGAAGCAGCAAGTGCATGCCAACCCAGCGAAGCACACACAGCAATGGGACAGTATTCCTCCTCCAGCTCTTCAGCTCTTCTCCTTGGCAGAGATTCCTCTTGACCCAGAAGAGTTCTAAAAATCTGGGGTTTTGGGTCCACTACTTATACCTCTTTCTGCCTTTGAAGTAGGCAAACTTCAAACAAAACTCTCTGTTGTTGGCAAGATCCTACCTGCCCAGGCCTGGCCCCAGACACAAACCAGGGGGTTGGAGACTGCATTTGTGGGAGGACAGGCACAGAGCTTTCAAGTGTAAGTGCCATCTCCTCCCTCCCCACCCTAGCCCGGGAGATTCATCAGGATATGCAGGCTACACCCCCCAGCTGCCTTTCTGTCGCTGTCTAGAGGGAATTCACAACAGCCCAACTGTCAGTCTGACCTAGACGTGGAATACACAAGCAGGAGGAGACACAGAATGGTTAAGCAGGAAAATGCCAACTTTCTAAAAGTGACATTTTCAAACTGGCAATCTAAAAAACAACTTTACCAAAAGAATTAGTTTTAAATTGGGAGTTCAGAGACCAAAAACTCAATTTCTGGCTATGCTCCCAATGGAAAACTGCACTTAAAATATATGAAAAGGTAGTCCCCATATTAACCTATGAGAGAGACCGGCCTTGCAACAGTGAAAAACGAATTTGGCAGAAGTTCATTGTCAGGACATGTAAAACACATCAGTACATGTCCTACCTTTAACAGCACTGCACTCTGCCCATGGGGCTACCTAGAGCCGACCTTAGGGGTGCCTTTCATTTAAAAAAGGGAAGGTTTGGGCCTGGCAAGTGGGCACACTTGCCAGGTCGAATTGGCAGTTTAAAACTGCACACACTGACACTGCAGTGGCAGGTCTGAGTCATGTTTACAGAGCTACTCATGTGCATGGCACAATCAGTGATGCAGGCCCACTAGTAGTATTTGATTTACAGGCCCTGGGCACATCTAGTGCACTTTTCTAGGGACTTACTAGTAAATCAAATATGCCAATCATGGAAAAGCCCATTACTCATACAGTTTACACAGAGAGCACTTGCACTTTAGCATTGGTCAGCAGTGGTAAAGCACCCAGAGTACCAAAAACCAGCACATATTCAAAACATAGGAAGCAAAGGCAAAAAGACGGGAGACTATGCCAAGGATGCCAGGTCTAACAATTGGCTTCCCGGGAGGGGAGTCAAGAAGGGCTGGAACAATGGCACAGCCAGCTGCTAAAAAGGGAACAGCATAGGGCGTGGCAAACCAGCCCCTGAGCGTACCCCCAGTGAAAATTATGGGGTGCCTTTGATGGCCGCCCCTTAGTCGACTGAGGAGGGCACTGCTTCCCTTGGTGACCTGCCTACACCTGCTGATTGTCAGGAAAAAGGAGGACCCACCAAAGAGGAGTTCTGTAGGACACAGAGGGAGTGCCCAACCCTTGAGGGCATGAAGAAACAGGCCAAAGCCCAAGCAGCAGATGATATCTCTGAGAGCTATCACATTTACTGGGAATGAAATCGCCTTTACTGTGAGCCTAAAATTTCTGTGCATAAGACAAGAGCCCTGGTGGGCCCCAAATGCTGCAGAGCCTTCCTACTGGAGCTGGTGCACAACATTCCCCTGGCAGGACACTTCGGTTCAGACAAGACCTTTGCAAGGCTTGTCCTCTACTTTTATTGGCCTAAGATCAGGACTTTGTCAGACAGGTTCTGTGGACCTATGTGACCTGCCAGGCCAGTGGGAAGATAGTAAAAAAAGTTAAAAGCTCCCCTGGAACCACTACTGATCATTAGCACCCGCTTTGAAAGGGTGGGCATCAACATTGTTGGGCTTATGGATCCTTAGCCCACTTCTTGGGCCAGATGTATCATTGTTTTTAATAGAGATTATGTAATTGCGATTCTCTGCGAATCGCAATTAGGTAAACTCTATTTGAAGGCATGGAGCTCCATGAGTTTCTTTTAGCATTTCCTAATGGGTCACAAATCGACCTACCTCATTAATATTAATGAGTCAGGTCGCACTTTGCTACCCATTAGGAAACACTAAAATCACAGGAATTATTTTTTTAAATGCAGTCCGTTTTCCGTAAAGGAATACGGAATGCATTTAAAAAAGAAAAATTAAACATTTTGGTCGGCCCGCTCTTAAAAATAATTTTTGCTGCCATTCTCAAAGAGGAAGGGGTCCCTTGGGAACCCCTTTGCATTTGTGAATGAGTTACGGTAAAATGTGAATGTTTTGCGACACATTTCAGTCACAAAACATTCCTACATATTGCTGCGATTCTGTATGAGTAAGGGGCACCCTGAACATGCCACTTCTAATATTGAAGCAGTATGCATTCGCAGTTCCAAATTGCAATTCGGTAACATCTTACTGAATCGCAAATTGTAATACATACAAAAACCTTTGCAGTCGCAAAAGGCCCACTCGGGATCTTCTGTATGGGTACTCTGTCAGAGGACCTTTCAGTGTGGTGAAGGAGGGGTGGGAGCAAGCTCCCAGAAAAGTTTCCCAGGATGTTGTAAGCTACATGCTGGCCTTCAAGAGCCAAATGGCTAAGTTGTGGAAGCAAGCTTCTGACAACTTTGAAGCCATCCAGGCTGTGATGAAGGTGGATTATGGAATCTGGGGCCCTCCAGGACCCTGGACTGGACTCTATGAAGTGGTAGAGAAGAAGAGTAAGGCCACCTAAGTGTTGGACCTGAAGACCACCAGTGAACCCCATGGGGCGCTTCATATCAGTTGCCTCAAACCATACTTTGAGAGGTCTGAACTTACCATGCTTTTGGTGACTGATAGAGTGGAGGAAGAGGTGAGTGAACCTCTCCCTGAACTCTTAACCTCCAAGGAGAAGGATGGTTCTGTGGATGGAGTAATCTTTTCCCCCACTCCAACTCCTGAACAGCAGAGGGACTGTTGTCAAGTGTTAGAACAGTACTCCTCTCTTTTCTCCATTACTCCTGGGATTACCCACCTATGTAACAATGATGTGGACACAGGGGACAACCTCTCTGTCACCAATAAATCTTACAGGTTGTCGGATAAGGTGAGGGCCACTATCAAGAAGATTCTAAGATGCTGGAAATGGAGGTGATAGAACCCTCCAGTAGCCCTAGTCCAATCCTGTGGTTCTGGTACCAAAAGCAGCCCCATGGGGCTTCACACCTGAACAGACCCTCTGTGTGAGTGATAGAGGACTAAACTCTGTAACCAAGATGGATGTTCACCTCATTCCCCAGGCAGATGAGCTCACTGACAGGTTAGGGGCTGCTCAGTACTTAAGTACCTTTGATTTTACATTTGTATTCTGGCAGATCACCCTAACAGAAAGAGCTAAGGATATGTCGGCCTTCTCCACTCCAGAGGGCCACTACCAGTTTAGAGTGATGCCTTTTGAGTTAATGAATGTTCCTGCCACCTTGCAGAGGCTGGTGGACCAGGTCCTTGCTGGGTTGGGGGCCTTCTCTGCTGCCTATCTGGTTGACATAGCTGTCTTCAGTAGCAGCTGGGAAGACCACAACTTTCACCTCCGGGAAGTGCTCAGGCCCTGCAACAGCAGGCCTGACTATCAAGGCCTGTAAGTGACATATAGGACAGGGGTCGGTGGTGTACTTAGGGTACCTGGTGGGCAGGGGTAAGGTGCAGGCCCTCCAGGCCAATATTGAAACTATTATGGGCCTAGAAGCGCCCCCCAACCCAGTCTGAGGTCAGAGCATTCTTGGGCCTCACTGGGTACTATAGGAAGTTTGTCAAGTATATGGCACAATTATTGCCCCCTTCACTGAGCTGACTTCTAAGACGCACCCCAGGAATGTGATTTGGGCGGAGGCATGCCAAATGACGTTTGACTCCCTTATGCAAGCCATGTGCACAGCCCCTGTGCTCAAGGCCATTGACTTCTCCACATAGTTTACTGTTGAAACAGATGCCTCAGAGCATGGCATGGGGCAGTTTTATCACAGCTCAGTGAAGGCAGCCTGCACCAACCTGTAGCCTTCATCTCTAGGTTACTTTCCCGGGAATGAAGGTGTAGTGTTATTGAAAAAGAAGCTTTTGATGTAGTTTGGCCCAGAAGAAATTGAGGCCATAGCTGTTTGGCACTCACTTCCTGATTCAGACTGCCCACAGGCCCTCGGGTGGCTCATGCAAATGAGTGGAAATCCAAAACTGTTGAGGTTGTCCATTTTCCTACAGGATGTTGGACTTCAGGGTGGCACGCAGACCTGCGGTAGACCATGCCAATGCGGATGGTCTATCTAGGTTTTTCCACCTTAGTGATGAGAACTCCCTGGAGGTTGGATAGCTCTCCCACTTTCAGCTGGGGGACACATGTTAGAGCTGGCATCCTTAGGGTGGTCTTACACCAGACTTTTTGGTTTTCACCCTCCTGTTTTGGTGTATCTTTTTCTTGGCATTAGGACTCTGAGCATTTTACCACTGCTAACCAGTGCTAAAGAGCACATGATTCTCCCCTAAACATGCTAACATCGGCGTATCCGCAACTGGCATATTTAATTTATATGTAAGTCCCATGTAAAGTGGTATACCATATACCCAGGGCATAAAAATTAAATTTCTACTAGTGGGCCTGCAGCACCAATTGTGCCACCCACTCCAGTAGCCCTGTAAACATACCTCAGGCCTGCCATTCACTGCCACTTCGACTTGGCATTTAAAACCTCTTGCCAAGCCTTACACCCTCCTTTTATTACATATAAGTCACCCCTAAAGTAGGTCTTAAGGAGCCAATAGGGCAGGATGATGTGTAAGTAAAAGGTCGGACATTTACTTTTAAGTTTTTCATGTCCTAGTAATGAAAAAATCCCAAAGTAGTTTTTGATTACTACTCCTCTCACTGGCCAGCATTGGGATTTCGTTAATTTACTTTTAATCTATAATTCCTGATCAAAACGGAGTAGCTACGTCATGTTTCATATCATTAGAATGGTGATGACAAATCATCTTTACTGTTGTGAGTGGGCATTTCTCAGCGCTCTGTGCCTCGCAGCCTGTCTTCAATACACACCTGGGCTGGGTGACAGCCACATTTGTCCATTTCCTCCAGTCAGCCACAACACAGGACAGTCCACTGCACCTGCATTCATCTGCATACTGATGGGTCTTCCTGGGCAGGGAGGATGCGAAGGGCTCACACTTACACTTCAAATGGTAGTGGCCTGAGTCCCACACAAGGTGCAGATTACCCTCAACTGATAATCTGTAGCCATGTCTGGGACGAAAAAGGGACCTGTGTACTTCATGGCGCTGCTTTGAAGTCACTCTCACTTCAAATGCACTTTTTGGTATAAGTGCTGGGGCTCTAACCCCCTGAAATCTGACCACTACAGGACATGGGAAGAACTCTTCTGTAAGGATTGCCACTATACCTGGACTGACTGTTCCAAGGAACTGTTTCTCTGCATTGCTGAGATGCACTGCTGCCTGCTGATCTTTGCCTTGCTGAGGACAAGGACTGGATCCATATTGCTGACCCAGTGTCACCATGGGCTTGCTAGCTTGCCCACTGTTCTTTTACAGTCTTGGGAACATCAAAGACTGCTTGCTACTCTTCTGATACTGCTGGACTTTGCTATCTGTGATTCCTACCCTCGCCTGAGGTGCCTTTCTCCATTTCTGGGCCTCAGAGGTGGGTTCTGCAGCAGAATCCTGCAAAAACCATTGCATTGCCTCAAGTGTGTGTAAAATTTTGTTGCATCGCTCTTTCGATGCAGAGGCTGGTCAACGACATTGGCTCCACAGCCTGCGCGGCTCTACAAAGACGCTCTATGCAGCTCAACAACGTATCCCATTCAATTCATCAGTATTCTCTGCTGATGCAAGACTTGACTGGCAGGATCGAAACTGATGCATCGTGCCCTCGACGTCGATGCTCCATCAAAGGTACTGTTTCTATCACAACCTACTCGTTGTTTATGTCTGTGGCCCACTGGAAATGTGGTGAGGTCTTGGTTCCTATAGGTTCTACTTTGACCCAAGTAGGGGCGACCCTTTCTGGTAGCCACGGTGCTGCTGCCAGAGGGAACGCCAAAGACAGTCTGTGCCCTCCAGAAGGAGTCCTGGAGGAGAAAAACCCCAAAAAGGGGAAAAACCTCAAACAGGAACTCCTGGAACAAAAAGAGCGCAACAGTAGGTCTCCCACCTGCCCCCTGGAGCCCTGGGTTTGTCTGGAAACAGCCGAACAAATGCACAAATCAGAAGAAGGTTTTGAACAGAAGAGGCATCTTCCCAAGAACATTCACTAAGAGGATAGCCTTTCCAATGAATAAGATACTGGAGATGGTTCCGGAATATACAAGAGTCACATATTTCTTGTACTTCATATTAAGGTTCATTATCCACCAATAAAGGAGGAGGACATGTGAAATGTTGGGAAAAAGGATCAGGTGTATATGGTTTTAACTGAGAGACATGAAAGACTGGAAGGATCTTCCAGGTTTGAGGTAAACGGTGATGGAAGGTTACAGGATTAATTTTCTGATGAATACAAAAGGGTCCGTAGTAACGGGGCTTAAACTTATTTTGGGAAAGACGCAGTGGCAAAAATCTTGAAGAAAGCCAGACTTTATCTTGGACGTGATAACCTGGAGCCTCACTTCGTTTCCTATCAGCCAGTCTTTTCATGTATCTTTTAGTGACTAGTAGATTAGATCGAATAAGCCATTGAATTCTATGTAATATTTTGGAAAGAGAAGTTATAGCAGGAAGTGTAGAGGAGGTCTTGGGAGTAGTAGGAAAAGATGTGGGATGGAATCCATATGAGCAGAAAAAAGGAGTGTTTTGGAAGCACTATGGATGGTATTATTGTAAGAAAACTCTACAATGGGAAGGTAAGTGCTCCAGTTGCTCTGAGTGGAGTTAGAAAAACAAGTAAGGTATTGCTCCAGTCCTTGGTTAAGACGTTCGGTCTGCCCATTGGTTTGGGGATGAAATCCAGATGACAAAGCTACATTGATATTCAGGATCTTACAAAAGTGTTTCCAGAACCGTGATATGTATTGAGGTACCCTGTCAGACACAATACTTTGTGGGAGACCATCAGGACGAAAAATGTTTGGGATAAAGATCCGACTCAATTGTTGTGAGTTGGGTAATTTCTTCAAAGTAGTAAAATGAGCCATCTTAGTAAATGAATCTATTGTCACCATTATAACTCAGTTTCCCACTGATGGAGGCAATGAGCACATAAAATCAGTTGATATCGTTTGCCAGGGGGCTGGTGGAACTGGTAATGGTTGAAGTAGCCCTGCGGGCCTAGTACGGGGTACTTTCACTTGGGCACTAATGGGACAAGATTCCACGTATCTTTCTGCATCGTGTTTCAAGGTAGGCCAGCAAAAAGAGCAACAGAGTAATTCCTGTGTGACTTTAATACCCCGATGACCGGCTACAGGGGAATCATGACACACCTGAAGTGCCTTTTCTTGCACTCTTTTAGTGGGTAGAAATAAGGTGTCCTTGTAATAGTAGTATTCTTTATGTTTGCATATTTTGGGACATAGATCTTTTAATTCTTGTTCTGAAAGGGTTGAGTATTCAGATTGTACTTCATCTAGGAATGATTGGACTACACCAATTATTTTATCTGGTTCAAGTAGATATTGGGAAGGGGTACTAGAACTGTCAGGATAACGGTGAGATAGAGCATCAGCCAAAATATTTTGAGATCCTGGAATATAGGTAATATAGAAATTGTATTGACTAAAGAAAAAGGCCCAACAAGCTTGTCAACTGTTTTGTCACTGAAAATTGTATAAGCATTGCAGATTACGATGGTCTGTTCTTACTTCAAAAGGTTCTTTTGAACCCATGAGGAATTGTCTCCACTCTTGACAGACAGTTTTTAGAGCCAACAGTTCTCTTTCTTGCACTGAATAATTTTGTTCAGAATCAGAGAGCACACAGGATAGATAAAAGATCGGATGTTCTAATCCATCGTCGTCTTGTTGTTGTAGTAATGCTGCCCAATAGCTCTTTCTGAGGCGTCAGTAACCACTATGAATTGTTTATTGGTGTCCCGATGTCTCAGTATGGGTGCTTGAGTGAAGGCCTGTTTTAGGTTTTGGTAAGCAGTCTCAGCCATGTCCGTCCAGATGAAACCATTTCGCAAACTCTCTTTTTTGAGAGTTTGTGTAATTTGACTGGTTTCTTTAGCAAAGTCCAGGATAAATTGATGGTAGAAGTTGGCCAGCCCTAAGAAACATTGAGTTTCCTTGATTGACGAAGGGGATGGCCAATCTAGAATGGCTTGAACTTTTTCCGAGTCCCTAGAGATACCAATTTTATTAATGTGATAGGCTAAATATTTTACCTCAGTCTTAGCAAACTCGCATTTCTCCGGCTTACAGTGGAGTTGATGTTGCCTAGGTCTATTTAAGACTTGCTTAACATGTTTAGGATGAAGTTCAGGGCGTCTGGAATAAATGAGGATATTGTCTAAATAAATCACTACAGTGTGATTTAATAAGTCAGAGAATATTGAATCCATAAATCTTTGAAACACTGAGGGGGGCATTTGTTAAGCCAAAAGGCATTACTTTATATTCATAATGTCCAAGAGGTGTCCGAAAGGCAGTTTTTCACTCATCTCCCTCCTTAATTCGCAAGAGATGGTATGCTCTACGAAGATCTAATTTTGTGAACATTTGTGCCCCTCTGACAGCCTCCAAAATGTCTTTGATGAGGGGAAGTGGATATCGATCTTTTATAGTGATTTTATTTCATCCACGGAAGTCTATACAGGGACGAAGATCTTTCGTCTTTTTAGGTACGAAGAAGAGGGGAGCCCCATAGGAGAAAAAGATGGTGTAATAAGACCACTCTGTAGATTTTCTTGAAGATAGTCCTTGAGAATCTTTTTTTCTGGTTCAGTGAGAGAATACATCCTTCCAAAAGGAACAATCGCTCCAGGTTCCAGGAGAATGGCACTATCGTAGTCTCTGTGTGGAGGTAGTACAGGCTTTGATGTTTTTTTAAATATATCTATACATTCTAGATATTAACTTGGGATCTCTTGGACTCAATTTATGGAACTTCGTACATTTGGTTCTGAGGTTATTATTTTTCTGGGAGACCAGTAGGTGTCAGAAGCATAGCGATGATCGTGACAGAACTTCGAAGACAGAGAAATGGTTCTGGTTTCCCAGTTAATATACAGGTTGTATCTCATGAACCATGGTGTTCCTAGGAATATAGATTGATTGGGAGAGGAAATTAAATCAGAAGAGACATGTTCCTGATGTTTCCTAAAGTGTAGACCTAGAATTGAAGTGGTATTAATAACAGGACCGGATTATAATAAGGACGCGTCTACAGTATGCACTTGTTCTGGAACGTCTTTAGGCAGTACTGGAATTTGTAGTTTTTTAGCCCAGGTCATATCCATATAAATGCCACTAGCTCCACAATCTAATAAAGCCAGGGTCCTTTCTTCACGACCATCAGGTAATTGAAGGATAACAGGTAACATAAATAGAATAGTGGCATCTTCCTTGGAAGAACTGATGGAAGGTATTGCAGAAGATCCCGTCCCCTACCTTCTCACAGAGGACAGGAAGTTGTGTTTCCCGATGTCTTCATAGGACGAACTGGACAAGTGCGAAGCAAATGACCAGCTGCACCACAATATAGGCACAATCCTTATCTCTGTCTGTCTTCACGTTCGCTAGTAGAGAGTGGACCTCAAGCAATATCTACCTGCCTAGGTTCTCCTTCTCTCTCCCTAGATACAGTCCGAGGTTCTTCAGAACGATGTACAAAGATACTTGGGTTGCTTGACTGGGAAGGTCCATGATTCTTTCTTTTTTCTAGGCGACATTCTTGGAGATGATATTCTATAGAGAGCGCTAAATCCATCAAACCTCGAAGATCATCTACTCTGGCAGAGTGTACTAATTAGTCTTTTATGTCTTCTCTTAAACCTCTGCGAAAAAGAGTTACCAGAGTACGCTCTACCCATGTTGTCTCAGCAGCCAATTGTCTGAAGCGTGTGATGTATTGGAGAACATCTTGAGTGCCTTGTTGAATACCATAGTGCGCTTCTTTTGCTGTTGCTTCCAATCCTGGGCATTCAAACATCTGTTTAAATCTTCTCACAAAGGCTGAATAATCAGACAGCACCGGGTCGTTGGAGACTACTTTTGGAGTCGCCCAGTCCAAGGCAGGATCTGACAAGACACTGATGAGATAACCCACTTTTGTTTTATTTTGTGAAAATTGTCTGGGTCTAAAGGCAAAATAGACAGTCAGGGCATCAAGGAATTCTCGCAGCTTGTTGAAAAAATCAAGGTGTAGTAGCAGAGACAGTAGGAACACCGGTACTTTGGGATGCCAAGGCTTGTCGTGAAGCCACATTTTCATTTCTTAGTTGTTGCAATTCCTGGGCTTGTTGTTGAATAGTTATTAGTACGGACTGGTTAGGGTCTGCAGGAGCTGTTGCAGTATCTTCCATTCTGCCCGACGACGTCTGGTTCGTTTGGCGCTGCAATCTGTCACAACCTACTCGTTGTCTATGTCTGTGGCCCACTGGAGATGTGGCGAGGTCTTGGTTCCTATAGGTTCTGCCTTGACCCAAGTAGGGGTGACCCTTTCTGGTAGCCACGGTGCTGCTGACGGAGGGAACGCCAAAGGCAGTCTGTGCCCTCCAGAAGGAGTCCCCGAGGGAAAAACCCCAAAAAGGGGAAAAACCTCAACACAGAAACTCCTGGAACAAAAACAAAAAGTAAAAAGTAAATCTGAACAAAAAACAAAAAATAACAATGAAAAAGCTGGAAAAGGCTCAAAAAACATATAACTGATGCAGAAGAACAGGAGCAAAGATCACCACCCAAAGGAAGTGTTGCAGCGCAATGAGAACTGGAATCACACACCTTTTTTACCCAAAGAACAGGAAGTGACAGGCAGGAAGTAAAAGACACCATATTAGATTGGGAACATAGCATAGAAACCTATAGAAAAAGTCACCATGTTAAGTAAGGTTCCAAAGGCATGCAGGGAGAAGGAAGGCATGCTGGGAAAGAGAAAGGATCATGGAAATTAAAGAAAGGCATAAATTCAGGAAGAAACTAGAAAAATAGAAAAGAATGAAAGAAAAAGAAGCAGAAGGCAAGTCGGGGTGAAGGAGTGTGAGGAAGGTATAACTTAGCAGGGGCCCGCCATGCCCTGAACATTTCGAGGCCCCATGCCCTATTTGGGGCCTCGATAAAAATAGGAAATGGCAGGGGCGCAGCACGTTCTGCTGCCGGGGCCCGAGCCGAATGTTTGGCTCGCGGCACAACGGTTTCAGGGGACACTGCAAGGGTTCTGTAGCCAGCCTACCCACCATCTCGTTTGGCTTGTACTATGAATTTGCACAAGTTCCTCATGACCTCAAGTATCCTTTTGATTGATAGTGACTTCTAAGCACTATTTTACATGCAATCATTAAAATGTATAGCTCAACTTCTACCAATCGGATTTTGTTGTTTTGCTCTTGTTTTACTCTAAAAATATCTATTGTTCTAAACTGGTAAGGAGTCCTTTTTGTGGTATTTTGATTGTGTTATTGTGTGGGTGTGTTTTGCACAAATGCTTTACACATTGCCTCTTAAGGTAAACCTGACTGCCCTGTGCCAGACTGTCAGAGGGCAAGCACAGGTTAATTTAGGATGTGTATCTGACTTATCCTACCTAGGATTGTCTTCCCTACTTCAACGGAGTGCATGCCGCTGCCAACTACAGACCCAGTTTCTAACAGGAACTATCAGCACCTTTACACATTTTAAAAGATTTATTCTTGATAACTTGTACTTCCCCCACCAAATATAGAATCCCTTGTTGATTTCTGTTGAACTGCTATCTTACCCACAAGCCTGCCTAAAGTCCAACGGCAAACCAAGGATAGGCCCTAGCCACAGCACATCACTCGCCTGTAGCACGGTCTCCACCACCTGCTTCACACCTGCTACCTGTCCCACACTACCCAAAGGCAAGGTAGTTATTACCACTATGAATAATAACTTGCTAATGCATGACCCGATTGTGTCACCCACTGACATAGGCATTACCAATTCAGTCCCAGAAACTCATTCGACTGGGCTGATTTTTGTGCCTCTTCAGGTAATATGTTAGCATTTGCTTGACTGTTCCCAAAGCCAAGCCTGATAGGGCTGGAGTGACCACCCACCCCACTGAGCACCCCTTCTGCCCCCAAACTTCCTCGGCTTCTTTGGTCATGGGTAAATTTGTACTAGCCACTTTAGGTTCCTTTCTATTGACAGTTGAAGGTCTCAATAATGCCAACACCAACAGTTCCTCAGTTGAGTCCAACCTGCCCCTCACATATTCCCTGTCATGATTCCTGTTGGAATCATGACAGGGCTCACAACCCTTTTAGTTGCCTGGGGAAGCATACTAGCTGATAAGACTGACCACTTAAAATCAAGCCTGAGACAAACTGAGATTTTAATTATACCCCAGGACAATTATTTATGATTTGTACCAAAAGTTATTAAACCAAGCACTACAGTCCTTGTTAGAGGTGTAAACTGCCTGTGCTGCCTCAAATGCAGGCCACTACAATCCGCCTACCTCCGAATTACAGCTCTCGCTTCTCTTCACTGTCCAGGCATGGGCCACAGGCAACAGAAGACAAGACAATCTCGTAAGACAGGGATTGAAATCAGATTGAGCTGCAGCCCCCAGTCAGGCAAAGCTCGAAGAAGGGGGAGGGGACTGCAGTCCAAAAGTGGAAGCCCCTAGATGCCACCGCCCACTGCAAGAGTAATCTTCACCCTCACTGATCGAATTAGGGGGCGTGGTGTGAGGCGAAGGTTGGGGCAGAACCTACCACAGCGCTGAAGGAGGGGCTGCCATTGAAACTGAGGCAGCAGTCCCACAGCTATTCTCTGGAGCAGAAGCACTGGTCCACAAAAGAGAATGAGCAGCAGGCCAGACTGCTTTGCTGGAATATGTGACTGGTGAATACAAGGACTGGATGCAGTGGCAGCACTATAAGGTGAGAGCAGGCACAGGGAGACCGTGGCCTAGGCCTTGTGAGCAAACCACGTGACACGGGCACTGGATGCAAGGTGACAATCAAATCAAAGGGTCCTGCTATCTTGCGTCCCCCAGCCCTTTTTCTGGGGAGTGTCTTGGGACATTCTTTTTGTCATCTGGTGTAGGAAGTTGGCTCTGTATGTACTATTTCAAAGTAAGAAATAGCATGCACAGAGTCCAAGGGTTCCCCTTAGAGGTAGGATAGTGGCAAAAAGAGATAATTCTAATGCTCTATTTTGTGGTAGTGTGGTTGAGCAGTAGGCTTATCAGAGGGTAGTGTTAAGCATTTGTTGTACCACACAGGCAATAAATGAGGAACACACACTCAAAGACAATTCCAGGTCAATAGGTTTTTGTATAGAAAAATATATTTTCTTAGTTTATTTTAAGAACCACAGGTTCAGATTTACAATCAATACTTTAAATGAAAGGTACTTCACTCAGGTATCATAGGAACTTTGAATCAGCAAAATAGCATGTACAGTTTTGGCAAAAATGGCAATAAGCTATTTTAAAACTAGACAGTGCAAATTTCAACAGTTCCTGGGGGAGGTAAGTATTTGTTAGTTGTGCAGGTAAGTAAACCACCTACAGGGTTCAAAGTTGGGTCCAAGGTAGCCCACCATTGGGGGTTCAGGGCAACCCCAAAGTTACCACACCAGCATCTCAGGGCCGGTCAGGTGCAGAGGTCAAAGTGGTGCCCAAAACACATAGGCTTCAATGGAGAAGGGGGTGCCCCCGGTTCCAGTCTGCCAGCAGGTAGGTACCCACCGACTTCGGAGGGAAGACCAGGGGGGTTTTGTAGGGCACCGGGGGGGACACAAGTCAGCACAAAAAGTACACACTCAGCGGCACGGGGGCGGCCGGGTGCAGAGTGCAAACAGGCGTCGTGTTTGCAATGGAGTTCAGTGGGAGACCTAGGGGTCTCTTCAGTGAAGCAGGCAGGCAACGGGGGGGGGGCTCCTCAGGGTAGCCACCACGTGGGCAAGGGAGAGGGCCACCTGGGGGCCGCTCCTGCACTGGAGGTCGGATCCTTCAGGTCCTGGGGGCTGCGGGTGCAGTGTCTTTACCAGGCGTCGGGTTCTTAGAAGGAGGCAGTCGCGGTCAGGGGAAGGCTCTGGATTCCCTCTGAGGCGTCGCTGGGGGTGCTCACGGGGGTCAACTCTGGCTACTCACAGGGTCGCAGTCGCTGGGGAGTCCTCCCTGTAGTGTTGTTTCTCCGCAGGTCGAGCCGGGGGCATTGGGTGCAGAGTGGAAAGTCTCACGCTTCCAGAGGGAAACGTGCAGTCCTTTAAAAGTTGTTTCTTTGTTGCAAAGTTGTTTCTTCTTTGGAGCAGAGCTGCTGTCCTCTGGAGTTCTTGGTCCTTTTAGATGCAGGGTAGTCCTCTGAGGCTTCAGAGGTCGCTGGACCCTGGGGAACGCGTCGCTGTTGCAGTTTTTCTTGAAGTGGGGAGACAGGCCGGTAGGGCTGGGGCCAAGGCAGTTGGTGTCTCCGTCTTCTCTGCAGGGCTTTCAGGTCAGCAGTTCTTCTTCGTCTTCAGGTTGCAGGAATCTCTCTTGCTAGGTTCTTGGAGCCCCTAAATACTCAATTTATGGGTGTGTTTAGGTCTGGGGGGTTGGCTACACCCTCTTTGTGCCTCCTCCCTGAGGGGAGGGGGGCACATCCCTAATCCTATTGGGGGAATCCTCCATCTACAAGATGGAGGATTTCTAAAAGTCAGAGTCACCTCAGCTCAGGACACCTTAGGGTCTGTCCTGACTGGCCAGTGACGACTCCTTGTTTTTCTCATTATCTCCTCCGACCTTGCCGGCAAAAGTGGGGCCGTGGCAGGAGGGGGCGGGCATCTCCACTAGCTGGAGTGCCCTGGGGCGCTGTAACAAAGGGGGTGAGCCTTTGAGGCTCACCGCCAGGTGTTACAGTTCCTGCAGGGGGAGGTGAGAAGCACCTCCACCCAGTACAGGCTTTGTTACTAGCCACAGAGTGACAAAGGCACTCTCCCCATGTGGCCAGCAACATGTCTGGTGTGTGGCAGGCTGGCAAAACTAGTCAGCCCACACTGGAAGTTGGGTATGTTTTCAGGGGGCATCTCTAAGATGCCCTCTGGGGTGTATTTCACAATAAAATGTACACTTGCATCAGTGTGCATTTATTGTGCTGAGAAGTTTGATACCAAACTTCCCAGTTTTCAGTGTAGCCATTATGGTGCTGTGGAGTTCGTGTTTGACAGACTCCCAGACCATATACTCTTATGGCTACCCTGCACTTACAATGTCTAAGGTTTTTCTTAGACACTGTAGGGGCATAGGGCTCATGCACCTATGCCCTCACCTATGGTATAGTGCACCCTGCCTTAGGGCTGTAAGGCCTGCTAGAGGGGTGACTTATCTATGCCATGTGCAGTGAGAGGTTGGCATGGCACCCTGAGGGGAGTGCCATGTCGACTTAGTCATTTTCTCCTCACCAGCACACACAAGCTGGCAAGCAGTGTGTCTGTGCTGAGTGAGGGGTCCCCAGGGTGGCACAATACATGCTGCAGCCCTTAGAGACCTTCCCTGGCATCAGGCCCTTGGCACCAGGGGTACCAGTTATAAGGGACCTACCTGGATGCCAGGGTGTGCCAATTGTGGAAACAAAGGTACAGTTTTAGGGAAAGAACACTGGTGCTGGGGCCTGGTTAGCAGGCCTCAGCACACTTTCGAATCATAACTTGGCATCAGCAAAGGCAAAAAGTCAGGGGGTAACCATGCCAAGGAGGCATTTCCTTACATCTGGTTACTGTTGATCATGGGAAAGTCACCCATCATAGTTGATCTACTGGTATACTAGACAGGACCATTAGGTGACAGCTCCTGTGTATCTGCCTTAGTAAGCCATTGGAGGTTAAAAAGTTAGAGATGGCCTGAGATCTTGTTCAGCTATGACTCTTATTTTGCCATATCAATGTTTAGTCATATTTTGAGCAAAGCCCCTATGAATTCTCTTAGGTGCCACCTACTTAGAGAATTTACTAGTCAGTCCCTCCAACACTTTGCACTTTTCTGATTTCTTTATAAATTGTGCATTTGGCACTTTTGTATAAAGCTCACACTTTTTACCAAAGCTCCTACCCAGTGAACAAAAATGCTGCCTCTTTTTATTATTCCCTGAGCTGCTCTTTGGGACCAATAAAAGGATGGCGCAAGCAGCAGTCAGGACAGGTGTTATCTTTGTTTCGTACCTCCAGAGTATTACCACATGATGATGCACTAATCAAAGGCTGCTCCTATGGATGCTCCTCCCTCTCACCAGCTCACACCTTGCCTTCTGGAATAGCACTGCAATTGTTATGCTGACAGAGACTGCACACGATAACACTTTACACCGACCCAAAAGAAAGCTGCCTTATTTTGCACTCATCCTCAAGTATAATGTTCTGCAATATGTTGCGCTCTTAAGTTCTTGAGATTTTTGTTTGTAAGGGAGATGACATATGTTAGTCTTCCTCCCTTCACTGACATAATTACATAATTGATTCATGAAGCCTTGAATCTCCATGCCTCTCTATCAAAAACCCAGACTAGTCTTTATAAGTTAAGGCCGGAGTACACAAGTGCACTCCTTAGATTCCACTGAGACCTATTGTCCTTTAATGGCAATATATCAGACCACAAATGAAGGATATTGTGAATATGGTGCTGAGATTGTTGCGGAAGTGACGGGAAACTGTCCAAAAATAAAGCAATAAATGTCCATCGAACATCTGTTAGTTGGTTCTGTTCACAAAAATGTTTCATGGTTGTTCACTGGGGAAATCTGTTTCTGGAAAGTAATGCTGCTTTTTCTCTGGTGAAAAAGTAGACATTACTCCCTTAATTTCCAGAACAAAACACACCTTTATAAATGCCCTCGACATAGCACAAAACAATAATAGCTCTGAAATTCAGGTGGGGGCCAAAATAACTTTGTGTGGACTTGTTGTTTAGCAAGTGTTTCATGAAATCTACACATTGGCATAGAGTACTCCAGGTCACAGCTCACTCAATGAATAGGAACGTGCCTCAAGGAAACACCATATGCACATAATTGCTGTGAATGTTAGTGAATGACATTAAAAATAGGAAGCTTATACAGTTGAGCAAGGCTGCAGCTAATATGCTGTCCAGGAGAATGTGATTCAATAAAACAAATGGAATCAACACTTTTGTGAAAAACGTGCACATTTTAGTTTCACTTAGAGTCATGCTCTAGCTTTCTGTTAATAAGACCTATTATGGACGAATACTTACAGTGGGTTTTTGGTCAGCCTATTGTTTCCCATTGGTTGGCTTTGTTGGCAATCTCATTTGCTATCTTCTTACTCAACACTTTTTCTTTCTCTTCTTGTGTTAGTTCTTCCACTGGTGCAGAGTTTCTTTGCGATCCTTTTGATTAGATGAATTGTGTCTTCCACAGTTCCTCATCTGGGAACTACTTATTTCTTGTTCTTGCAGCACTCCCTGTAAGTGCATGTGTTTCCTTTTTCTCCCCCACGTGCGCTGCATCAAATGAAAACCCTGTATGCTTCTTGTTGCACTAAGCATATAGATTATTAGTTGCATCCCCCACCACTTCATGCTCAATTTTGCTTGTTTTTAAATTTACAGTCTGTATCCCCACCAAGGCCCCCCGTGCTGAATAGCATCAGAAAAAAGCATAGGAAATTCTACAGGCGAGACCCATTAGCTTTTCAAATGCTTGTTTACAACCCCCCTCATGTTTAAGTCACAAAATGTGCATCTAAAGTTTTCTAAACTTTTTAATGTTCGTAAAAAAGTCCACAAAATTACCGAAAAAATACAATTGTGTGCAACATTATTTCCATTGTGTATGCTGCAGCATTTGCTGTTCCATCCAGTGTACCCTGAGGTCTTGTTCTTGTATGTATCTGAATTCAATCCCAATAGAAGTTTAACTAGAAATCTCAGATGTGTTAATGATATGTTCTGCAGGAAGGAACCTTTTGGAATGTGTTGATCAAGGATTTCAGGAACATTTGTGCCAGGTGTAGGGTCCACACCATCACTATATAACCTGCTTCACTTCAGGTGCCAAGAAAGCAATCCAAACACAAGGTACCCACATATTTAAATTATTTGGAAAGCACACACTAGTGGTAAAAGCCCCTTTGAATCACTTTTACTCTTCAAAGTGAATGTTTTGTTATAGAGTCTGCGCTTAGTCTCCATTTTAGATTTCAGTCTTAGCTTGACATCTTTTTCTAATGGTGACATTTTACAAATTTTCCACTGACACAAGAATGTGCTGTAAACACATTTATTCTTGGTAGGCATTGTTGCCCTGTAGTCAACATATTTAGTCCAGGGACGTACAGTCTAAATGTAGTGCCCTTGTTTTCTCTTTCTTTGCTCATTAGGAGACAACCCGTTGACACTAGACAAATCAAAGTATCTGTTCTGCACCTCTGTCACAGTGCGATAAGGAAAGTGTTTTATCATATGAATAGCATCCATGGTACGCTCAGTGAGAGGAGTACTTCATGCTGAGATTATCATGGAAGAGCTGTGACTGAGATGTACCACTGCTCACTCTGACCTTCATCCTGCGAAGGAAGATAGTCTGCACACGTAGGCCCGCTTTCTGACATCTAAGACCAAGGTATGGGAGTTAGACTATCCCAATTGATGTAGCAGAGGGTAGTCCCATTATGCTCTCTTTACTATAGTATTAGTAACAAATAGGAGTAAGGTAACATTAGTAATAACTAACATGGTTGAATTGTTTGGATTTTCCGCCATTCTAGTAATGCTGATTACTGTAATATGTTTAATCTTTCAAATAATCCACCTTATGCTTTTTTTTCAGAAATACAATTATTTCAATAAATGTTTTGAAAATGCTTTTTCGCATTGTTCTTGAGTGTACCTTGGATGTGTGAGAGTGACAAAATGAAAGGGTTAGATCGTTTTTCATGAATTCCTTGGGAATCAAGGTGGTCATGTTCAAGGTTACCAATAACAACTATTACCTTGGTCAGGGTAGGGGTTTAGATATGGTACAGGGAGCTAGCCAAATCAAACCAACATTTATTGATGATATATGGAGACTAAGCGCCTGATTTAGAGTTTGGCTGGTGGATTACTCTGTCACAAATGTGACAGATATCCCATCTGCCATATTATGATGTCCACAGGATATAATAGAATCGTAATACGGTGGACAGGATATCTTTCACGTTTGTGACGGAGTAACCCTATCCGCCAAACTCTAAATCAGGCCCTAAGTCTCTATATTGTGAAGTTCATGTTGTTTTATACACAGTCCTTCTAAATTTGTAGGAACCATATGACATGGCAACCAACAGTTTCTACAGAAAACCAACTACACAACCTCAAAAGAGATGTGGAGTAGTCGGTAGTTGGTAAGGGTCAACTGAATTACTTAAAAGTAGAGTTTTAAGTTCAAGTGTCCTTGCAGCTGGCATGGAGAATGTTCATTTTAGAATTCCATGGCCTTCAGTATTAAAGAAGATCCAGGGCCAAAAGCATCCAAACAATGTACATAGCTTTCGTGAAGGATATAATGAGATAAAGAGACCTTTGATCACAGAAGAAACCTGTATACTTTGGTAATGTGCCTTTCAGAAGAGGCACTAGAAAAAGATGACCCAGCTGCTTTACAATAGCATACTAAGAAGTATAACAAGTTTATTCAGGCAAAGTCACCCAAGGTGATACTTAAAGCACAGATAAAGTATTAACAGTAACAGAAATGCCATGCAGCACATTTAACATAGGCATGTGGAAATTCACATCATCTTACTGATCATGTACACTAATTAACCATAAATCACTAGGGATTGCTTGAAAAGTCAGGCAGATGTTAAATGTATCTAGATTGTTGCCAAAAAAGAAATATTATTTATTGTAATAAAATCATTAAAATAATGCAAAATCTAAAACAAGGTGTACATTGAAATACATGATCACTTACCAAGATAGCCAATGTCTGGTGTAGATAATACACTTTTGAGGAGTTAATGATCCAAGTCAGAATCAAATAATAGAGAAGAAACAACAAAATAAGCAATGTTCTGTAAATAAAGGTAGGACATTCAGGGGGTCATTCCAACCCTGGCGGTCGGTGTTAAAGCGGCGGCCAACCCGCCAACAGATGGGCGGTAAAAAAAACGGAATTCCGACCCTGGCGGAAACCGCCAACAGAGACCGCCACTTTAACACTCCTACCGCCACGGCGGGACAGACATACAGCGCGGCGGTCACCGCCAACAGACAGGCGGGAGTCAATGTACCGCCCACCCTATCACAACCCACCAATCCGCCACCTTTTCCGGGGCGGTAGCCCCGCCGATAAAAACACGGCGGAAACAGCCATTTCAAACGGAAAACGCTCACCTCTACACACTCCACGAGGAATCTGGACAGCATGGAACCAGAACTACACATACTGCCAGCTATTGTATTTCTGCTCCTCTACCAGGAGCACGAACGCCGGTGCAGAAGACAACGGTGAGTACTGCACCTACAACACAGGGGAAGGGGGAGGAGAAAAGATTACGGGCACACACATACGCGACACATCCACCCTCACCCACCACTACACACACATCAATGCATAGCAACAACTCAGAGTGACACCCCCAAACCCCACGGAAGAATGCAAAGACAAAAGGAAAATATGATGAAATGTGAATTATATTGTACGGTTGAGTTAAAAAAAATCTAAAACATCTATAACTATATATATATATATATATATATATATATATATATATATATATATATATATATATATATATATATATATATATATATATATATATATACATAAAAAGTCCAGTCCGAATTGTGTAACAGCCATTGTTCGTGGGCCACTGGGCCAAAACACATGGGCAAAACCCACACAGGATACCCGAGTCCAAAGGAGAGAACACTGCAGGGGCATCAGATAGGAAAACTACAGGCACCTCAGGGGGAAGGGAAGGGAAGGGGGGGCACCTCAGCCAGATGAGTCCATGACGCCAGATCCACAAGGGGCCACTGTTCAATCCTGGGCAGTGCAAAGCCACATTCTCTCAAGTCTCTACAGTGGGTGGTTTGCCCACTGATCAATCCTGGGGCGTGCAAAGCCACAGTCTCTCAAGTCTATACAGTGGGTGGCTTGCCCACTGTGCCATCCTGGGGAGTGCAAAGCCACAGTCTCTCAAGTCTATACAGTGGGTGGTTTGCCCACTGATCAATCCTGGGGAGTGCAAAGCCACAGTCTCTCAAGTCTATACAGTGGGTGGCTTGCCCACTGTGCCATCCTGGGGAGTGCAAAGCCACAGTCTCTCAAGTCTATACAGTGGGTGGCTTGCCCACTGGACCATCCTGGGGAGTGCAAAGCCACAGTCTCTCAAGTCTATACAGTGGGTGGTTTGCCCACTGATCAATCCTGGGGAGTGCAAAGCCACAGTCTCTCAAGTGGAGTACAGACTCCACTGGTTCTGGAGGAGGCATGGTGCCCAGAGTGCTTCGTGCAGCCCTGCCCGACATAGATGTGGGCCTGCCCCTTCTGCCAATGGGCCAGCGGTGCTTGAGACGGCGGTGCCCAGCGGAGCGGTGCTTGAGACGGCGGTGCCAGCGGAGCGGTGCTTGAGATGAAGGGCCCAGCGGAGCGGTGCTTGAGAAGGCGGTGCCCAGCGGAGCGGTGCTTGAGACGGCGGTGCCCAGCGGAGCGGTGCTTGAGATGAAGGGCCCAGCGGAGCGGTGCTTGAGATGAAGGGCCCCGCGGAGCGGTGCTTGAGACGGCGGTGCCCAGCGGAGCGGTGCTTGAGACGGCGGTGCCCAGCGGAGCGGTGCTTGAGATGAAGGGCCCAGCGGAGCGGTGCTTGAGACGGCGGTGCCCAGCGGAGCGGTGCTTGAGACGGCGGTGCCCAGCGGAGCGGTGCTTGAGATGAAGGGCCCAGCGGAGCGGTGCTTGAGATGAAGGGCCCAGCGGAGCAGTGCTTGAGATGAAGGGCCCAGCAGAGCGGTGCTTGAGATGAAGGGCCCTGTTCAGCGGTTCTTGACTTGAAGGGCCCTGTTCAGCGGTTCTTGACTTGAAGGGCCCTGTTCAGCGGTGCTTGAGACGGCAGTGCACTGTTCAGCGGTGCTTGACTTGAAGGGCCCTGTTCAGCGGTTCTTGACTTGAAGGGCCCTGTTCAGCGGTTCTTGACTTGAAGGGCCCTGTTCAGCGGTGCATGAGACGGCGGTGCACTGTTCAGCGGTGCTTGACTTGAAGGGCCCTGTTCAGCGGTTCTTGACTTGAAGGGCCCTGTTCAGCGGTTCTTGACTTGAAGGGCCCTGTTCAGCGGTTCTTCACTTGAAGGGCCATGTTCAGCGGTTCTTCACTTGAAGGGCCCTGTTCAGCGGTTCTTCACTTGAAGGGCCCTGTTCAGCGGTTCTTCACTTGAAGGGCCATGTTCAGCGGTGCTTGACATGAGTGTCCAGGTCACCAGATCCGGCCATGCCATGGATTTCACTCGCCACCTGACATGTGGCTTCCGGGCCCTTCCTGTCCATCTGTCTCTTCGCTTGCGGGGCCCTCCTGTGCTGCCGTACCAGGCCTGTGGGTGTCCTCCTGCACACCTGGAATGGGGCTGGTGGGGCCCTCCTGGGCAGCTGGCCTGCTGCCGGACTTGTCGGGCGTGCTGCCCTTGCCACCCTTCCCTGCTCGTCTGTGGCCCTTTCCTCCCTTTGGCGGTGTGCCAGGTGGCACCCCACTTCCTGACGGAGCCAGGGTAGGGATTTTGGAGGCTGCTGTCTTTGGCCTCTCGCGCCGGGCACTGCCTTTCTTGTTTTTTTTTTCAGGGGGTGGGATGGCCGTCTCTTTGCTCCTAGCCGAACTAGCTGGCCTTGAAGGTGGGGGACTCCAAAATCCTTGGACTATGGTCTTTGTTGGTCCAGGTTTTGTGGTGGCTGAGGTGCTGATTGGAGTCTTATGAGATGGACGGGGTGGGTGAGTTGTTGGAAAGAGGTCAAGTTTGGAAAGGAAAAGCAATTTCTTAAGAGAGGGACGGGTAGGTGTAGGGGGTATGGGAGTGGAGGAAGAGGATGTGGTTGTAGAAGAGTGAAGTCTGGTGTCTTTGGGTGCAGGTGCTGGTGCTGGAGGCTGTCGTGAGGTGGATGGCTGTTGGGTGGGTGGCTGCCTGCCTGCGTTTGTGTGCTTTGGAAGAGGGGGTGACAAACACACTGGGAGAGGACACAGGAGACGTGTAAATGGTAGTGGGGGTGGTGACTGCATGTGTGCCGAGTGTTCTGGTGGGTGTGCTGGTGATGGACGTAGTGGCTGAAGATGTAGTGCATGCAAGTGTGAGTGGAGATGTCACAGGGAGGGAGGAGGGAGACGAGGAGGAGGGGGACACAGAGGAGGCAGTGGCTGTTGGTATGTCTGCATGTGGATGTTGCTTGGGTGAATGCTTGTGTGATGTGTGGTGCTTATGTCTGGATGAGCTTCCCTTGGGTGTTGAGGTGTGTGCAGGCTGGTCTGTAGGTGTGCCTGGGATAGGCAGAGGTACAGGGGAGTGGGACTGGGTGGAGGTAGTTGGAGGAGTGAGGCAGGAGACAGGGACAATGGCTGCCGTCAGTGCTGAGGCCAGAGCGTTGAACGATCGCTGATGGGCAGCCTGACCAGAATGAATGCCCTCCAGGTATGCATTACTCCGGTGCACCTCCCTTTCTACACCCTGGATGGCATTCAAAAGGGTAGACTGCCCAACAATGAGCGTCCTCAGGAGGTCAATGACCTCCTCACTGAGGGCAGCAGGGGTAACTGGGGCAGGGCCTGAGGTGCCTGGGGCGAAGGAGATGCCCACCTTCCTGGGTGAGCGGGCAGGGGGCGAAGGCTGAGGGGCTGCTGGGAGGGCGGGGCTGGTGCGCTGGGTGGCGGCTGTACCTGTTGTTGCGGGGGGCACGGATGTTGCCGCCACCACAAGGGAGCTCCCTTCCGAGGACGAGTCTGTGTCGCTGGTGTCACCACGTGTCCCCGCTGTGGAGCTCCCCTCGCCCTCCGTCTCACTGGTGAATTCTGAGTCAGTTGCATGGCCCTCCATGGCCATGTGAGATGCAGCTCCCTCGTGCTACGATGCCACTTCTCCTCCGCCTGATGATGCTAATGCACACATGAACAGGAAGACCACCAAAAAAGGGGGGGGGGAGAAATAAAGACATGTTGAGTGCATGCATTGGCGACACCGTTGGCGGAGAGGACAGACACAGAAGCCACCTGCACTACGCCGCGCACTTGGGGTACACTACTCAATCAGTGGGACATGGCCTACAACCCTATGGACGACAACTCCACACATAGGTGACACAGGGCCATGAATAGCTGTACTAGGCAACCTACAGAGGTGGGGTGCGGGGGCACAGGGCCATGCCTAACGGAGGGGCCTAGCCTACAGAAATCGCCCTGGCCTATGGTGACCCACAGCCCTCCTCCCCCACCCAGACACCTCCAATGTGCGCAAAATCAGCAGAATGTGCTTGTACTCACCCCCTTGTGTCTGCTGTGATGTCCTCACGTGCCCATCCAAATCGGGGTAAGCCACCGCCAGGATCCGGGACATCAGGGGGGTCAATTGACGACTGGCACCCCTCCTACGTTGGGAGGCCATCCCTAGCAGAGCCTCCGTGTCTTCCTTCTCCCGCGGCGGATGTCCTCCCACCTCTTCCGGCAGTGGGTGCCCCGTCTGTTGTGGACCCCCAGGGTCCGGACGTCCTTGGCGATGGCACGCCAAATGTCGATTTTCTGATGGGCGCTGACCTATGTGACATGTACAGGGGAAGAAAAAAAATCATCACCTTCTGCATGCTCGATGTGAGTGGCCCCCCATCCCCACCCTTGCCATGTGGCACATTCTCTCATCTGTCGTTTGATGCATGCCTCATTCGCTCCCCTCCCCACCATCTTTCATTCACTCCACTCAACCCAGGCATTGGCCACAAAGCATGGTCCCAGTGTACTTACCTGTTGGTGTGGAGGACCGTAGAGTAGCGCATACTGGGGGAGGACCCCATCCACGAGTTTCTCCAATTCTTCAGGAGTGAAGGCAGGGGCCCTTTCCCCAGTCACAGCAGTCACTGTCTCTTCCAGACCGAGGTCACAGCAGCACTTGCAGTATAGGTCCTCTCCTGTGGATGATCAGGTATCGAGTGACAAAGCAGATAGAAAATGGCGGTCACTCCCGCGGCGGTGCGTACCGCAGCGGTGCGTACTGCGATCGCCGGCGCACATCGTCATTGGCTCCTGAAACCCATAGGGTTTCATGTTAACCAATGCGGATTTGCGCCGCGGTCTTCGACCGCCTACCGCCACGGTGTGCCACGCCAGCGCATTGACCTCACATCCCATTGTCACACTTCACAGGTCAGGCAGCCGCCATTTCAAGGTCCCACATGGCTTAAATTCTACTGCGTCACACATACCTAGGCCTTGCATCAACACTCATACAAGCCATTCAATGCATTGAGAATCGTGTTCTGTGCAAGCTGTGGGAACGTACCTGTGGGTTGATTGACTCTGTGCTCCATGTTGTCCTTCCTAGGCACCGTCCACTGGGACATGCGAGGAGATGGAGGAATCTTCCCGTGTACAGACCGCTGGTGGACCTGTCGACAATGGAGGAACGACATGTCATACTGACATACAGGCTTGACCGAGCCACTATACGGGAACTATGTACCCAGTTGGAGCCCGACCTGATGTCACCCATCCGCCAACCCACAGGGATCCCCCCTCTAGTGCAGGTGCTGTCAGTGCTTCATTTCTTTGCAAGTGGGTCATTTCAAACAACGGTGGCCATATCATCAGGGATGTCCCAGCCTATGTTTTCGAAGGTGTTGTCCAGAGTGTTGTCAGCCCTGCTCAAACACATGCGGAGCTACATAGTTTTCCCTGAGGTGGGGGATTTGCCTACCGTGAAGGGTGATTTCTATGCCCTTGGACATATCCCCAACATCATTGGTGCCATTGATGGGACACATGTTGCTTTGGTCCCCCCCAGCAGGAGTGAACAGGTGTACAGGAACAGGAAGAGTTATTATTCCATGAATATCCAGGTGGTCTGTTTGGCAGACCAGTACATCTCCCATGTGGAATGGGTATGTGCAGTGGGCATGCTTTGGTGATGGGTGTCCATGCTTTGTGGTCGGATGCAGGGCCAGGTTTTGGGATGGGTGGGTTGTGATGGTGAGACATTTGCTAGGAGTAGGTGTGATGGGGGTGGGGGTGAGGGTGGGGATATGATTTGGCATGCTGGTGGGCTGGGGGGGGATGAAGTAGTGAAGATGAGACTTACCAGAGTCCATTCCTCCAGATACTCCTGCGAGGCCCTCAGGATGCAGGATGTTCAAGACTTGCTCCTCCCATGCTGTAAATTCTGGGGGAGGAGGTGGGGGTCCGCCGCCAGTCTTCTGCACCGCGATGTTGTGCCTGGATACCATGGAACGCACCTTCCCCCGTAGGTCGTTCCACCTCTTCCTGATGTCGTCCCTATTTCTTGGGTGCTCTCCTACAGCGTTGACCCTGTCCACTATTCTTTGCCATAGCTCTATCTTCCTGGCAATGGTGGTGTGCTGCACCTGTGTCCCGAACAGCTGGGGCTCTACTCGTACAATTTCCTCCACCATGACCCTTAGTTCATCATCTGAGAACCTGGGGTGTCTTTGAGGTGCCATGGGGTGGTGTGGGTGATGTGTGGGGTTGTGTGTATGGTGATTAGTGTGGTGATATGTGGTGGTGTGTGGTGTTTTGTGCGTGGGAGATGTGTGGGTGATGGTGTTGTGTGCCTGTGGCTGCTAGTTTGTTGATGGTGGTGTCTCTCTCTGGCTTTTGTTCGTGAATTGTTGTCGTAAGGGTTTGTGGGTGATGTGGGTGTGTGTTTTATATTGTCTTGGGTGTGTGGGTGTGGTGTGTGTATGTGTATCAGGTGTGTGTATTTGGAATAGTCCAATGTGATAGTGTTTTGTACAGGTATGTGTATTTTGAGCGCGGCGGTGTGTACCGCCAATGGAATACCGCGGTTGAAAGACCGCTGCGTGGATTCGTGGGTCATAATGGCGTGGGCGTATTTCTGTTGGCGTGACGGTGGAGGTTTGGTCATCACCAGTTTATCGCTGCCCTTTGGTGTGGCGGACTTTTGTGGATGTCTGTATTTTGGCGGTTTGCCTGTTGTGGGTCAGAATGACCGTGGCGGTTAACCGCGACCGCGGCGGTGTTATGGCGGTCTTCTGTCTGGCGGTAAGCGACTTTTACCGCCGAGGTTGGAATGACCCTCTCAGTATTTTATTGATATCAACAGATGAGGGATAGTCAGGAAAAACTCCAAAAGGAATACTAGAAGTTGGCCTTTTAGGCCTTTCGAGTAGAGATTTTAGCTTCAGGACTTACTTCACATTGAGCAAACATGAAATAATTTGTCTTCCTGGATCATCATCTATTAAAGTATCATGGCTTCATAGAGGCAATTTACTTTGTCACCATTAAAATATAAAATCTGCAGGGCCCTTCTTGTGTTTTAGTGCTCCTAGAGTTAATGGCATCTCTTCACTATTAGTGTTTCAGACACTTTCTCCAGCTGATTAATATTCTCCAAAAGAAATATTTAAAAGGGTTCAGACTGAATGCCTATTAGAGACTCCGAACCTAACAAAACATCTGATTTATCATTCTTTACTTCAAAATTAAAGAAGAACTATATCATGCAAAGAACATCACCCACAAAGCTTATCTCTGATTCATACCCCTTATCATTTTCAAACCAGACACATTGGTCGGATTTTTTAAAGTAGAAACTATGGCCCTCATTATGACATTGGCGGTAAATCCTGCTTACAGCCACGCTGACGGCCGCCAACTTACTGCAGTGGCGGCAGATATCCGTTTACCATATTATGACACACACACCAATCCGACAGAATACAGCCACAGACACAAATCCGCCAGCTCAAAGGTCAGTGATAAAGTGGCGGTGTCAAAACCTACACCGTTACGCCAACAGAAAAACGCCCACCACATTATGACCCACAAATCGCCATGGAGGACATTCAACAGCAGTAAACCATTGGTGGTACATACCGCTGCGCTCAGAATGGACACCCACTGACAAAACAACACCACATTGGACAATTTAAGCAACACAGACCTGACACCCACACCACTATAAAAAACACACCCACATTACCCACAAACCTTTACGAATACAAATCATAGGCACAAGACTGACACCAACACTACTGCCACAACTACATACACACACCACATACACCCATACATCCATCACGTACCCCACTTCACACACCCCAACACATTACCAAACACACTCTCACCAACACACATTAAATAACACCCACGGCACCACAAAGGCACCCTTGTTTCACTGAGGAGGAGTTAAGGGTCATGGTGGAGGAAATTGTCAGGGTAGAGCCACAGCTATTTGGAGCACAGGTGCAGCAGATATCAATATCGAGGAAGATGGAGCTATGGTGGGGAATCGTGGACAGGGTCAACGCTGTGGGGCAGCACCCCAGAACTACATCAGGAAGAGGTGGAATGACCTATGGGAGAAGGTACGTTCCATAGCAGCAAGACACCAGCTCGCTACCCAGAGGACTGGCGGTGGACCCCCACCTCCTCCTGGGAGGAGCAAGTCTTGGCAATACTGCATCCTGAGGGTCTGGCCAGAGTCAGAGGAGGACTGGACTCTGGTAAGTCAACTTTCAACAATTATCACCCCCCTACCTGCATGCCATCACATACCCTCACTCCCACTCCCATCACTCCACTACATCCCACACACTCCATCATCACATCTCAATAATCCCAGTGCCAAGCCCTGCATGCTGTACCAATGCATGGACACCCTTCACAGCCCTGCATGGACACCCATCACTAAAGCATGCACGGCATAGGGAAACTAACAATCCCACCATACACCAATATACATAAGTAAAAGCTGGCAGGGCAACAACAACCATAGAGGGGAAGCCAGGGATGTACAATATGTCATACGCATGAAGCATAATACATCATTTACATCCCCACAGGTACCCAAGCCAATGTCACCGGAGAGGAGGTGCCGCACTATCCATTCCCCCAACTGAAGAGGCCCACATTGATGACAATAACTCTTGTCTTCAGGATCTGGATGATCTACCTGGCCCATCAGGGACCACTGGACAGCCGTTTACCCAAGCCCAGTCACAGACCACCACAGAGCCTCCCCCATCAGGAAACAACACCACAGCACCCACCCAGCATAACCAAACCTCTGTCCCCAGGACACATCAATCAGCAGTGTGCCCACCTGTACAGGGACCCCAGGCCACACATCGTACACAAGACAATCAGGGACCTGGGGTCAGTGGCAGTGGGCACACGGTTCAGGAGACATGCCAACAGGGACACTGGGAGGATTGCTGTGTGCCAGGGTGAGGGCAGGACCAGGGAACTGACTCTCCAGGAGGCGCTCTCTGTAATCCTGGGAGCCTATCAACATTCCTAGGACACAATGGGTCAGATCCTAGACAATGTGCAGGAGAACAGGCAGCTGAAGGAGGGACAGTATCGGGGGATCAGGGAGGATTTGCAGGCCATCAACAACACCCTGATCTCCATAGGAGGGGTGCTGGCAGACATGGCCAACTTTATGAGGGAGGCAGTGTCACACCAGCGGGCCCCTGCCACTAGCCAGTCATCTGATCAGCCTTCCACTTCCGCTGCCGCTAGTGGCCAGGAAGCCCTGCCACAAGGCTCAGAGGCCACCAGCACCCCTCCCCCTGCAGAAGGTGAACCACCCCGCAAACGTTCCCTGCGATCCAGAAAGAAGCCAGAGACACTTGCCAAGACCCCCGCCAGGAAATGAGACTATCCTGATTGTCCCGTTGTGTCTCACTCAATCACCCTGTCCACCTTGAACTGCCATTGCTCCCTTTCCTATGTCCCCTTGGACACTGCACCTGTGCTACAAACAGATTGGAACAATACCCTGGACTTTCCTCCATCATCACCCCATCCCATTGCACTTCCCCCTCTATATATTAGCACTACAATAAACACCCTTTGATATAAATCAATGTTGAGTATGTAATGTATTTCAAATATTTATTGATTGAAACAGGTACAAGCAGTGCAACTGAATTGTACATAGAACTTGCATAGAACCAATGACCTGTAGCTGGCTGCTTTGATCACACCAGGAGTATTTGTCAAATCATCAACATCTGCAAAATGTATAGCCAGAGGTAACAGTAAGTGGACATAGAAGTGGGAAATACCAGCATGCCAGTGCCACACAGAATACAACCAAAGTCATTGAAATGTAAAGTTGCACTGTCTCACCTGTGTGTCATTGGAAGTACTGACGGATTACAGTTGTTCTGTTGTCCACATCCTCATCCTCTACCTCCTCATCTTCACTATCCACAGGGTCCACTGCTGCCACAGGGGCACCTCCAGTCTCCTCCTCCTGCAGAAAAGGGACATGGCGTCTGAGGGCCAGGTTGTGCAACATGCAGCATGCCACCACTAGCTGGCAGACCTTCTTGGGTGAGTAGCACAGGGATCCACCTGTCAGATGGAGGCACTAGAACCTAGCCTTCAGGAGGCCAAAGGTCCTTTCAATGATCCTTCTGGTTTGCCCATGTGCCTCATTATAATATTCTTCTGCCCTTGTCCTGGGATTCCTCACAGCGGTCAGCAGCCATGATAGGTTTGGGTAACCAGAGTCACCTGCAAGTATTGAGGGACATCATTTAGCCACACACTATCCTATATGGCCAACAGCATAGGCATACACCAACATATACTGGCTGGGAACCAGGGCTCACTTATTAGCCACACCCTATGCCTCTGCAGTTGGCCCATCACATTTGGGATGCCGCTATTCCTCAGGCATCATGCACTGACCCAGGATACTTAGCATTGACGTGGGAGATATACTTGTCTGCCAAGCACACCATCTGCACATTCATAGAGTGGAAACTCTTACGATTCCTGAACACCTATTCATTCTGGCGGGGGGGACAAATGCAAAATGTGTTCCATCAATTGCCCCAATTATATCGGGGATATGTCCCATTTCATAAAACCCAGCCTTCACAGTGGCCAAATCCTTAACCTGGGTGAATGCAATGTAGCTGCACATGTATAGTAGCAGGGCAGACAACACTCTTGTCAGCACTATTGAGAACATTGGCTTTGACATTCCTGCTACCAAGCCCACTGTTACTTGAAAAGAACCAGTTGCCAGGAAATGGAGCACTGATAGCACTTGCACAAGAGGGGGGATCCCAGTGGGGTGACGGATAGCAGATATCAGATCAGGCTCCAGTTGTGCACACAGTGATTGTGGCCCTGTCCAGTCTATAAGTGAGGATAATGTGCCTGTCCTCCAGTGTAGCCAAGTCCACCAGGCGTCTGTACACGGGGATGTCTGCTTCTCCTATTCATCCGCAGCGGTAGGTATCTAAGGGACAAAAGAGTGAGGAGCCTGTCACAAACTGAACAATGGAACCACAGCAGTAGTTCGCAATCTATAAACATGTTATGGGACAGTGTAATTTGTCAAGTATGTGCCTATTTATCCTGTGATGCAGCATTATTCCATAGGTCTGCCCCTCTCCTCACTGAAATGGTGTCAGCCTGTCCTGTGTGGAGGGACAGGTGGAAGTGAAGTAATGCCGCTGACGTGCGCTGTGGCGGGAGGCAGTCGGGAATCACCGTGCAATTCCTCATTGGTTATAATTGGGCCCTATGGGGTATAGTGGCCAATGGTGATCTCCACGGCGGTGACGGTATGCACCGCCGCGGACGTGACCGCCAATCTCCATCTGATTCCTCACTTGTTTCCTGACCTTCCATAGGAGAAAACCTACACTGCATGTGCTGCTGTGACCTGTGTCTGGAACCTACCATGGCCCGTGTGACAGGGAAAAGGGCCCCAGCCTTCACTTCAGAGGAATTGGAGAGACTGGTGGATGGGGTCCTACCCCAGTACGGACTGCTGTATGGGCCTCCAGTCCAACAGGTGAGTACACTGTGGGTACGATGCATGTGGCATGAATGCATGGAGGTGTGTGTGAAGGCATTGTGTAAGGGGGGAGGGATGGCCTCTTGGCTGGGTACACATTGAATGCTGGGCTATGTGTGTGCCAATAGTGATGGAAACAGGTATGGTGGGCCATTTGCGTTACTGGCTGGACTGTTTGTTTAATGGTGTTCTCCTGTCTGTATTGCCTCTGCAGGTCAGTTCCCCTTCAAAATAAGGGTATGTGGTGTGCCATTGCCAAGAAGGTGCGAATTCTGGGGGTCTATGGCAGGTGGGACACCCACTGTCGCAAATGGTGGGAGGACCTGAGACACTGGACATGGAAGACTGCGGAGGGCCAGCTCGGGATGGCCTCCCAACGAGGAAGGGGAGCCCGTTGGACCCTGACCCCCCTGATGGCCCGCATACTGGCGGTGGCCTATCCAGAGCTGGATGAGCACTTGAGGGCATCACAGCAGCCACAAAGTGGGGGGGTGAATACAGTGGCCATCATTGAAGGAAATAGCTGGCGGGGTGGTATCTGGGCGGTGGCCCTAAGCCAGGCCAGACACAGCAGTGTAGGTCCTCTGGTGGCTAAGGGTCTGAAGAGAAAATACTGCCTACCTAGCTTGTTAGCACCCACTACTGGTCAGGGCTGTGTGGGTCCCATGTGTGCTGCAGTTGGCGGTGTGTGCTCCTCCTCATGCCTTCGTGCCTAGCAATATCACTGGTAGTACAATGCATAGTGCATAGGCCTGTTCCCTGTGTGGGAGGGTGTTGTATACGCCAATGGTGGTTTTGGTGCAGTCATTGACCCCGTGTATCCTTTGTCTCTCTCTCTCCCCCTTTCATGTTTCGCATCCTGTCCTTATGTGCATTAGCATCATCTGGTGGAAGAGCAGAGGCACCAGCGATGGAGGGAGCTGCATCCCACAGGACCCAGGAGGCAGAGTCCACCGATGCTGAGGGCACCAGTGGGACGGAGGGCAAGGGGAGCAACATGGCGGAGACTGGAGGGGACAATACAGTCAGATACCTCCTCTGATGGGAGCTCCCAGGTGGTGGTGGACACTTCTGTGACCACCCTAACTACAGGCACAGCCGCCATCCCCTGTACCATCATCGCCCTCCCAGCAGCCCCTCAGCGAGTTCCCTGTGCCTGCTCACCCAGGAGTGTGGGCATCTCCTTCACTCCAGGCACCTCAGGCCCTGCCCCAGTGAGCCCTGCTGCCCTGAGTGATGAGGCTATTGACCTCCTGAGATCCATCTCTGTAGGGCAGTCAACCATTGTGAATGCCATCCAGGGGCTGGCAGCCCAGATGCAGCAATCTAATGCATTCCTGCAGGCCATTCACAGTGGATTGGTGGCCCAACAGAGAACAATCCAGGCTCTGGCCTCCTCTCTGATGGCAGCCATTGTCCCTGTTTCTACTGTCCGCCCTCCAACTTCCACTTCCCAGTCCCATTCTCCTCAACCCCAACCCATCCCAAGTACACAGCCAGACGAGCATGCACACAAGACAACACCCAAGAGTGTCACAGGCAAACACACGCACCACACTTCATCCCACTGGCACTCACACAAACCATTCAGTTGCAGACACAACAACATCCACTATTTCCATTGTCACCCCCTCCTCCACCTCCCACCCAGTTACGTCCACACTCACACCTGCATGCACTATATCATCATCCACTACCTGCATCATCACCACACCAAGCAGAACACACCTCACTGGCAGACACCTCCACAACATCCATGCGCACATCCCCTGTGTCCTCTCCCACCCTGTCTGTCCCCCCCTAAAGTACACAAACGCAAGCACTCAGACACCCAACAGCCATCCACCTCACAACAGCATACAACTCATGCACCTGCACCCAAATCCAGCAGACAAACACCTCCAACAACCACTCCCTCATCCTCCACTGCCATTACTTCTAACTCTTCCTGCCCCAATGTCCCTGAAAAGCTTTTCCTTTCCCAGATTGACCTCTTCCCTACCCCCCGTCCTGCACATATGGCCAGGGTATCAAGGTCCCAGCCAAGCACCTCAACCAATTTCAGCAGCACCTACTCGTGGTGGAACGTATTCCAGGCCATAAATACTGAAGGGGAAGGAGCCTGCACTAGCCAGCAAGAAGGGGAAGGAGCATGCACCAGCCAGCAAGAAGGGGAAGGGCCCTTCACCAGCAGCTGTCACAGAGACCACACCGCCATCCGTGGTTGTGCATCTGTCAAAGAATGCAGGAGTTGAGCAGAAGCCTTCCACAACCACCACCACCGCAGTGCAGCCATCAGAGGGTGCAGGGGCTATGCCGGAGCCTCCCACAACCACCACCCCCACAGTGCAGCCATCGGAGAGTGCAGGGGCTGAGCAGGAGCCTCCCTCGACCACCAACACAGTGCAGCCATCGGAGGGTGCAGGGGCTGAGCAGGAGCCTCCCACAACCACCACCACAGTGCAGCCATCGGAGGGTGTAGGGGCTGAGCAGGAGCCTCCCACAACCACCACAGTGCAGCTGTCACTGCCGGTGGATGCCATTTGATCCAGCCTCAATGGGAGGCTGTGCGGCCTGCCCCCACCAGAACCAGTTGGGTATTCACCCACCTGAGAGACTGTGGCTTTGCACTCCCCAGGACCAAGCACAGGGCATATTGCCCCCTCCAGAACCAGTGGGTAAGACACCCACTCGAGAGACTGTGGCCTTTCACTCCCCAGGACCAAGCACAGGGCATGTAGCCCCTTCCAGAACCAGTGGGAAAGACACCCACTTGAGAGACTGTGGCCTTGCACTCCCCAGGGCAAAGCAATGGGCATGTTTCCCCCCCCCAGGACCAGTGGTCTTGTTTCCGCACCTGGTTGAGGTGCCCCTCCTCCCACTGAGGTGCTTGCCTCTTTGCCAACTGATGCCCCCGCAGTGCTCTCTCCATATTGGTGCAGGGATTGAGTGGGATCTTGGACTTTGCCATGTGGCCCCTGTGAACTGTGGACTGGGCAGTGTCCCTTTTTTTTTGTACATTTGTACATATCTGTTGTATTGCCACATCGATTTATTATTTTTGATGTTGATCTTATTAAAATCACTTTTGTCAATTCCTGTTGTCCTTGCATTATTCAGCCAATTATCGGGGACAAATTGATTATCTTGTGCAGCTGGTTGTGTGTATCGTGTGTGTGTGTGGTGTGTGTTGTGCATGTGTGTGTGTGTGTGTCACTGTCATTTTCCTCCCCCTCTCCATTGTGTGCTAGGCGGCTGTACTCACCTTCGCCGGCGTTAGTGTTCGTGGTGGAGCATGACGTAGAAGATCATTGGAAAGACTTGCAGTTCTGGTTCCATAGCGGCGTGATTCTTCCCTGTGTCTCCAATGGTGAGTCCTTTGTGTTTTGTGTTCTGTTTCCGCCAGGCTTTTGATGGCGTTGGTGCCGCCCGGGAAAAGGTGGCGGTTTGCTATGTCATAATATGGTGGGCAGAACTTTGTCTTCCGCCTGGCTGTAGGCAGCTACCTCCGTGGTGGCTGGTGTTTCCGCTCTGGTGGTCAGTGTGGTACATTGGCTGTCTTTCGGAGATATCACCGCCATTGTCATAATTTGGCGGTACGTACCGCCAGCCTGTTGGCGGTATTACCGCCACTTTATCACCAACCGCCAGGGTCGTAATGAGGGCGTATGTGTTTTCTAAATACTGCTCTCTGGGGGAATGAGCTAGAAGACCTCTATTGTGGTCACTAGTCACTGGAGTTCCGGTGTAAACCCTCCTAGATAACTTTCTGGGGCTGATCACTGTTGACCGTAGCTTTATTGAGGTCCAAAATTAGATTTTCTCACATCCTTGAATAGTGGTCCATCAAGCTGGGGGCCCTCTCAAGACTAACACCCCTTTTCCAGACCCCTCTCTAGACAAAGTTCTACAATTACTCCCCTTACTGAAGTGTTTTCTAAGATGGTTGCACCCATGTTAAGTGTATCCAGATTCCCCCAGTTTGACTGGGAATCAGTGGAGATAATTCTGCAAATTGTGGAAGCTTGGGCACTGAGACATATACCCTCATTTTGAGTTTGGCAGACGCAAAAGGCCGCCAGCCAAACTCCTGCGGTCAGGTCACTGCCAGTGCGGTGACCTTCGCGCAGCCCTTATTACGAGTTTCCCGCTGGCCCAGCAGGAAACAGCCCACAACATTGATACTGGCATGTAATTGAGCCGGCGGCAATGTTGCGGTGCGTAGGGTGCAACAGCACCTGTTGTGCTTTTCACAGTCTGCTTAGCAGAACAGGGCTGTCCATGGGGGCCCCTGCATTGTCCATGCCAAGTGCAGGGGCCCCCGCACTCCATCTCTGCCATCTTTTACATGGAAGTGCAAATGCCATGTAAAAGCTGGCAGAGAGGGGACTGGTAATTAAGACTGCTGGCACTGCCAGGCCATCAGCTGATGAAAAAGTGGAGGTGCCGGCGGCCCAACACTGGCGTGTTCACCATGGTCATATTGTGTATAGGCCGGACTGCTGCATTTGCGGCGGTCCGACCGCCACTGCGAGTCTGGCGTTCCTAGGACCGCCAGACTTGTAATGAGGGCCATAGTCATTTGAACAATGTGACGTATTTCGAGACCAGTTCTTCAGTTTAACATGACATATTTTAAAAACTGTGCAAACAACACAAAGATACCAGTTCGATGGAGGTGGATATGATGCATGCAACACAAATGAGGTCGCTCCCTTGGGGGGCATTTTTTCTTAAGGCCTTTTCTGCTCCCCCACCCCCGGGAGGGGCAGAAACATCTAGACTCCAGGGATCTTTTTTTTTTTGTGATGTCTTTTAACACGTGGGGAGTGACCCCTTAGGCAAGGGTCGCTCCCCGGGGAGGGCAAAATTTCTTTAGGCCATTTCTGCCCCCAGGAGGGGACAGAAGCCTCTAGGCACCAGGGATAATTTTATTTTTTAATTATTTTTCAGACGTGGGGAGCAACCCCTTATGCAAGGTTTGCTCACCTGAGGGGAAAACCCTTTTTAGGCCAGGATCAGCTTATTTTTATTAGGCCAATCTGCCCCCAAGGGGAACAGAAACCACTAGACTCCAGGGATTTTTATTTTTTTGCGTCAGTTTCTCACAAGGGGAGCAACCCCTTAGGCCATTTCGGGCAGATTGGCATATTTTTATTAGCCCAATCTGCCCCCAGGGGGGCAGAAACCACTAGGCACCAGGGTTTTTTCTTTTTGCGCCAATTTCACACAAGGGGACCGACCCTTAGGCAAGGGTTGCTTCCCAGAGGGGGCAAATTTGCTTTAGGCCATTTCTGTCCCCCTTGGGGGCAGATCAGGCTATTTCTATTAGGCTGATCTGTCCCCAGGGGGTGGGTGGGGGGGGCAGAAACCACATAGACACTAGGGATTGGTGGTGTGCATATGTGTGTTTTGTTTGGGCAAGGGTCGCTCCCCACGGGCGGGGGCACATTACTGTTGGCCATATCTGATTGGCCTATTTTTGTAAGGCCCATCTGCCCGAAGTGGGGCAGAAAGCCCAGCAGAGACCAGGGAAGATTTAAAAAAAAAAAATAACAGGGTTGGGGTATGGCCATACCCCCACCCCAAATAAATGGGGACAAAGTTGTTCTGCCCACTAGGGGGCAGATTGGGCAATTACCCCGATCCACTCCCCGGGGAGCAAAAAGCCCTCTAGATGCCAGGGAATTAAAAAGAAAATAGTGGGTTGGTAGCTACTAACCAGTATGAGCATGGTTATGCCCCCACCCCAACTGAAGGGGAAATAGTCTTTCAGCTCTCCACTACACACTAAAACATCTTATCCCACGGCAAGCAAGAAGACATTTGATTATTTTGGGTTTTGGTTTTACATTTGGGACATGAGAGCTTGTCTAACTCTCAAAATCGTCCCACTTGTAAGGGTGAGGACTGCACTTTTTGGACTTTGGGACGCTGTCATGTAGAAACATCCACAAGACCTAGACACATCTGAAAACTAAACATCTGGGTGAGTCCAGGGTGGTGTGCTTCAAATGCTCCCGACCATTTTCTTACCCGCAACGCCTTGCTGGAAATCAATAATTGTTTTCAACATTTTTGTGTTTTAACCTTCCAGAATCTGCAGGAATCAACAGAATTCTTACCACCCAGCATTGTCACATCTATACCGATAAAAACTCGGCCCCACTTGTCAGCCTAAAAATTTTTTTTTTCAAACTGCCCTTTTGAACCCGCTTTGGTTCCCCCTCAATTTCGACGTGTTTTTGACCCTTCCCTGTCAGAGGCATTTGGCTCACCTACACAAGTGAGATATCATTTTTACCGGGTGACTGAGGGGAAAGTTGGGTGGTAGGAAATTTGTCCCGGTGCCGTGATCCCACACAGAAATGTGGGAAAAACGTGATTTTTTAAAACTGAATTTGAGGTTTGCTGATGATTCAGGGTAAGAAAACACTGGGGGATCCACGCAAGTCACACCTCCTTGGACTCCCTCGGGTGTCTAGTTTTCAGAAATGTTTGGGTTTGGTACGTTTCCCTGTATGGCTACTGAGCCCAGGACCAAAAACGCAGGTGCCCCCAGCATAAACTGGTAGTTTTGTATTTGATAATTTTGATGTGTCCACACATTGTTTTGAGGCATTTCCTTTTGCGGTCAGTAGGCCTATCCACACAAGTGAGGTACCATTTTTATCAGGAGACTTGGGGGAACGCTGGGTGGAAGGAAATTTGTGTCTCCTTTCAGATTCCACAACTTACTGTCACCAAAATGTGAGGAAAAAGTGTTTTTTTTTTGCCAAACTTTGAGGTTTGCAAAGAATTCGTGGTAACAGAACCCAGTAAGAGCCTCACAAGTCACCCCATCCTGGATTCCTCTAGGTGTCCACTTTTCAAAAATGCACAGGTTTTAAAAAATGCACAGGTTTGGTAGGTGTCCCTAGATTCCAGCTGAGCTAGAGGCCAAAATCCAGAACTAGGCACTTTGCACAAAACAGCTCTGTTTTCTTTGGGAAAATGTGATGTGTCCATGTTGTGTTTTGGGGCATTTCCTGTCGCGGGCACTAGGTCTAACCACACAAGTAAGGTACCATTTTTATCGGGAGACTCGGGGAACGCTGGGTAGAAGAAAGTTTGTAGCTCCTCTCAGATTCCAGTACTTTCTGCCACGAATGTTAGGAAAAGGTGTTTTTTGGCCAAATTTTAAGGTTTGCAAAGGATTCTGGGTAACAGAACCTGGTAAGACCCCCACAAATGACCCCATCTTGGATTCCCATAGGTGTCTAGTTTTCAAAAATGCACAGGATTGGTAGGTTTCCTTAGGTGCCGGCTGAGCAAAAGGCCAAACTCCACAGCTAGGCACTTTGGAAAAAAAACACATCAGATTTCAATGTAAAAATGTGATGTGTCCATGTTGTGTTTCCTGTCGCAGGCGCTAGGATTACCCACACAAGTGAGGTACCATTTTTATCGGGAGACTTTGAGGAACATAGACTAGAAGAACAAGTGCTATTGCCCCTTATCTTTCTCTACATTTGTTCTTCCAGATGTAAGACAGTGTGTAAAAAAAATATGTCTATTTGAGAAATGCCCTGTAATTCACATGCTAGTATGGGCACCCCGGAATTCAGAGATGTGCAAATAACCTCTGCTTCTCAACACCTTATCTTGTGCCCATTTTGGAAATACAAAGGTTTGCTTGATGCCTGTTTTTCACTCATTATATTTCAGAAAATGAATTGCTGTATAACCGGTAGAGAATGAACACCCATTTCAAGGTGCAGCTCATTTATTTACTCTCGGTACCTAGGGTTGATGAGCCTACAAGCCCTATATATTCCCGCAACCAGAAGAGTCCAGCAGACGTAACGGTATATTGCTTTCAAGAATCTGACATGGCAGGAAAAAGTTACAGAGTAAAATGGGGAGGAAAATTGCTTTTTTTTTCAACTCAATTTCTATATTTTTTTATTTTAGCTGTTATTTTCTGTAGGAAAACCTTGTAGGATCTACACAAATGACCTCTTGCTGAATTCAGAATGTTGTCTACTTTGCAGAAACGTTTAGCTTTCCAGGATCCAGCATTGTTTTCACACCCATTTCTGTCATTAACTGGAAGGACACTAAAAGCACAAAAAATTGTAAAAAATGGGGTATGTCCCAGTGAAATGCCAAAATTGTGTTGAAAAATGTGTTTTTCTGATTCAAGTCTGCCTGTTCTTGAAAGCTGGGAAGATGGTGATTTTAGCACCACAAACTCTTTGTTGATGCCATTTTCAGGAGAGAAAAAACAGAAGTCTTCTTCTGCAGCCTTTTTTTCCCCATTAAAAAAAAAAAAATCTTTGCTGTATTTTGGCTAATTTCTTGGTCTCCTCCAGGGGAACCCACAAACTCTGGGTACCTCTAGAATCCCTAGGACGTTTGGAAAAAAGGACGCACATTTGGTGTGGGTAGCTTATGTGGACAAAAGTTATGAGGGTCTAAATGCAAACTGCCCCAAATAGCCCAAAAAGGCCTTGCACCTGAGGGGGAATAGGCCTGGCACCGAAGAGGTTAGATTTGACATCGAGTGACTGTTCTTTAATTCTAAACCTTTTGCTTTCCAGACTGCAGTTCGGCAAAATGTCACTTTTCTACAGACTGCCTGTTGATAGGTTATATGACCTATTCTCTTCAAAAGGTGAGGTTACCCACTATTGCCCACTCTTAGCCATGGTCATTAGGAGAAAACTTTGCATTCTAAGTGGGATAAAATCTAGGCTTTTTCCACAAGCCTTCCCATCCCGTATTTAGCTCCATTCACGTTTAAATCATCTTGGTCTTTTTTTGTGAATAATTAATCTCTTCAATTACAATGTCCTTTAATTCATTGTGTGACATGCTAGAATGCTGTAAGCAGAGATTGTTATGAGCAGTTTACTTCAGTGTTGAGTACACACAGTAACGCCTCCAGTAATTTTAATTATAGTGAATAATTCTCTTTACATAAGGTTTTACAATGGTGTATATTCTTGGTGTGTCGTTAGACTCTCGAACCACAAAATGTTGGTTTGGCCTAAGTGTGAACATTCATACCCAATTACAGGTTGTGTGAAGCTGAGTTTCCTTGTGGAATTCCGCCCAGCATATTATAAATGGTCCGGTAACCCTGCATTGAGATTTCACAGGTGTAGGAACAGTGGGCTCCATTGGAAAAATGCTGCATAGAAGCCCAGACCCGTTCTCTGCTCCCTCACCCTCATATTCTCCCTTCTGCAGTGCCTTGCGCAGAAGTCCTTGAAGGCATGTATCCCCTGTCTAGAGAACGTGATAAAGGTACATATTTTAAGAGCAAATAGACCTAACTTTTTTACACTCCTTAGGGATGTTTTAGAGGGAGCAAAGACATGGTTAGAAGAAGCCCCTTTTACATGAGAGAGAGACTTGTAATGGAAGAGACTCTGAAACAGACGAAAACAGAGAAACACAAAATTAGAAGAAGAAGGTCCAACTCAAAGTGCCCTCGTCACTCTAGAGCCATGGGAAATGAATGAACATTTTAGGGCCTCTGAGTTGTATGGCCCTACCCTGCAGCTTATATGGAAAAAGTGAAAGGAACGCACCATAGGTCTATTTTCAAAGACAAAAGGTGGTTATGATAGGGGGTGGGGAAAGCAGGGAACTACCCACAGTTATTAGTTCCCTTTTCTTTTATGGGTACAATACTTTTCTGCGCCAATTCCCACTTGTTAGTGGACTTTTTGGCTTAGAAAAAGCACCCCAGGCTGTTTTAGAACTGTTTTATTAGCCCGCTGTTTTTTTCTCAAATGAACGAGTATCCAAAGTGCCAGAAGAAGAATCCCCGTCTATCTCTGCAGGTTCCCTGACAAAAATGCCTGTTAGGAACCCCCTTTGAATGTTTTGGGCTATACTTAATGGGGCCTCTTGTCCCTTCTACCAAGGGCTACAAATAGATTTTAGTTATGATTGACACGCACATTTTGTTATCAGAAATCAAGTCTAGTCTCGGTTGTTCCTCCTTTAAACTCCTACTTGGTCGAAAACCTAGAAACTTACTAGAGATCTCACAAGCGGTTTGAGAGAAAGATTGCCAGGAAGAACAACCCCATTTCGATTGTGTCATTCAGTTGGCATCCCACCTAGAGAAGTGCAGCCTAGAAAAATTATGGGAGTTAACCAAAGCTAACTTGGAGAAAGAGTAGCAATACCAGCAAAGTTATTATAATCAAAACACTATGTGAAGGGAATTAGAACTAGCTGATTGGTTTTAAGTTCTGCTTCCTATATCAATAATAAGTTATGCTCCAAATGGTAAAGACCTTATAAAGTTATGACGAAGGTGGGTGAAGAAACCCAACGCCTGGAAGAAGCACTGCACCCGCAGCCCCCAGGCCCATGAAGAACCAACCACCAGTGCAGCAGTGACCAGCAGGCAGCCCTCACCCTTGCCCAGTCCGTGGCTGGCCCGAGAAGCCCTTCTGTGCCCTACCTGCAACGTCTGAGTGACCCCCGGGTCCCTCCATTGATTTTTATAAGAAACCCGACACCTTGTGCTGCTGAGGGTGTACCACCCCCGAGTGCTCTACAAACCCGCCCGCCACCCCCGTCTGCTCTCTGAGGACGCATGTACTTACCTGCTAGCAGACTGGAACCGGAGCACCCTCTGGCTCCATAGGCGCCTATGTTATTTGGGCCCCTCTTTGACCTCTTCACCTGACCGGCCCAGTGTTGCTGGTGCTGGGTGTTTAGGGTTGACTTGAACCCCCAACGGTGGGCTGCCTATGTCCCGGAGATTCAACTTGTAAGTGCTTTACTTACCTCAAAAACTAACCTGTACTTACCTCCCCCAAGAGTTGAATTTTGCACTGTGTCCACTTTTAAAATAGCTTATTGCCATTTTATGGCAATCTGTGTACATTACTGTTTTGATTCAAGGTCCTATCTATACCTATGCAAAGTACCTTACATTTAATGTACTTGTTACCTGCAATTTTAATCTTGTGGTTCTAAAATAAATTAAGAAAGAATATTTTCTATATAAAAACCTATTGGCCTGGAGTTAAGTCATTGAGTATGTGTACTCATTTATTGCCTGTGTGTGTGCAACAAATGCTTAACACTACCCTCTGATAAGCCTAACTGCTCGACCACACTACCACAAATAGGGCATTAGTATTATCTACTATTGCCTCTGTCAAGCCTCTTGGGGAACCCCTGGACTCTGTGCACACTATCTCTCACTTTGAGATAGTATATACATCACCAGCTTCCTACACAATGGAACAATAAGGTTTTGTATTTACTTCACAGCTGTAAATAACATTTCAAAATGTGATAGCTACCCTTAACTAAGAGTGGTCAAACATATATCATTTGTGAAACTCAAAATATATCACCGCTATTGACCTCACAAAGGAGTATTGGCAGATCCCAGTACACCTTGAGGATAAGTAGAACACCACATTTGCTACCCCTTATGGCTCTTTCAGTTTACTGTACTTCCCTTTGGTTTGCATGGCACATTTGGTAAGCTTCAACTCCTTATAAACCAAATCCTTGAGCCTCATTGGGGTATGCATCGGTATACTTGGATGATATTGCGTTTTTTAGTAAAACCTGGGAAGACCATGCTGGTCTACACATAAATGGAAAGAAGTCTTGAGTAGCCCATAATAAAGTTCAATTTCTTGGGTACCTCTTGGGGAATTGCTTGATAGAACCCCAGGAAGAAATATTGAAAGCAATAACTTTTGTTCCCTTTCTCCAAAATAAAAGGAATATGCAGGCTTTCTTAGAACTCCTATACTATTATAAAAGATTTATCCCTGATTATTCGAAAGTAACAGCTCCCTTAACAGACATATGAAAAAGAACAACCTTCAAAAATTGCTCTTCCAGGCCTCTCTGGCCACAGTCCATGCATTAACACCCTGAAAAACATAATTTCATCCAACTCTGTAGTACAATCTCCCAATCTTAAAAATAATTAATCCTTCAGACTGATGCTTCTGATGTATGCATCAGAGCAGTTTTGTCTCTGCTGGATACTCAGAATGAAGAAAAAACTATATTGTTCATCAATCAAAAACTGTACCATAGAAAGCAAAAAGAACATCCATAGAGAAAGAGTGCCTGGTGATCAAGATGGCTACAGAGAAAAGATGCTCCTATCTAGGCCATTTTACTTTTACACTCTGTACTGATCACACACCCATCAGTTGGATGAGTTCTAATAAAGAGAACAACCCCAGAATTTTAAGATGTTTTTTGTCCCTACAAGCCTATCAATTTGGACCTCAAGCACAAAAAATGGACAGAACAGGATAATACTGATTTTTTCTCAAGCCATTTCTCAGTTTTTCCCAACCGAAAAAATGTTAGAGAGGAGCTAAGGACCATGGTGGATGAGATACTCAGGGTCGAGCCACAGCTATTTGGGGCACAGGTGCAGCAGATGCCCTTGGCCAGGAAGATGGCACTCTGGCAGAGGATCGTCAACAAGGTCAACGCAGGGGGAACCCATCCACACAGAGGGGATGACATGAGGAAGAGATGGAACGACCTGCAGGGGAAGGTGCTCTCCATGGCATCACGACACAACATCGCGGTACAGAAGACTGGCTGTGCTCCCCCGCCTCCTTCCCCCGAATACAACGACTGGGAGGAGAAGGTCTTGGCTATCCTGCACCTGGAGGGCCTCACTTTACTCCCTGGAGGACTGGACTCGGGTAAGTCAACGACAATACCCTGACGGTCACCACACCTGTAATGCATGTATTACCCCATCCCTCTCACTACCACCATGCCCCCATCCCCTACCCAGACCACAACACTCAGAAACTCCTATCCATGTTTCCAGCATGCCCACAACCCCCCATACAAATCACTATCCAGCCCCCTGTGCACAGTCACCAACCCATCCATGTAATGTCAGGAGCACTACAACACCCAGAAAGCACCCTCCGTCACTAAATGCTTCAAAAAGAACACAAAGGGACCCTGCATGCTACTACATGGGACTGTAACCACCAATCACTGCTGAGCAGTGCTGCAAGGGACAAGAAAGTGCAGGACACCCACATCTCTATTCTCGCACACACAGGTACCACCACCTATGCCCCCTGGACAGAGACATCAAGGAGTGCCAGTCCTCCACCTGAAGACGAAAGCCCCACTCAGGAGAATGCAGAGGGATGTCTAGACACAGAGGAAATCCCTGGTCCATCGCACAGTCCTGGACAGTCACCTTCCTCTTTGTTTTACTGACGTCTTCTTTCTTCTTCAAAACATGCCGTCTTCTGTCGTCTTTCTTCACTGCCATCTTCTTTCTTCTTTACCACATGCTGTCTCATGTCGTCTCTCTTCACTGCCGTCTTCTTACTACTTCTCCACATGCTGTCTTCTTTCTTCACTGTCCTCTTCTTTCTTCTTCTTCACCGCATGCCGTCTTCTGTCTTCTTTCTTTACTGCTGTCTTCTTTCTTCTTTACCGAATGCCATCTTCTTTCTTCAATGCCATCTTCCCTCTTCGTTGCTGCATGCCGTCTTCAGTCTTCTTTCTTTACTGCTGTCTTCTTTCTTCTTTACTGCATGCCATCTTCTTTCTTCACTGCGGTCTTTTTTCTTCCTGTCTTCTTTCTTCACTGCCGTCTTCCTTCTTCTTCATCGCATGCTGTAATCCCAATAGGTTTCGCCTTTGTTTCTTCTATCTATCTGGATTACAAATATTAGAAAAATGTTATAATAAGGTTTGTTTTAAATTTGATAAACCATTAACAATTTATCAAATTTAAAACAAACTTTCTTATAGCATTTTTCTAATATTTTAGAATCCAGTTAGAAAGAAAAAACAAAGGTGAAATCTATTAGCTTTGCCGATGCTTTTGGTTGTCACCCTTAAACCAGCTCCAGACCACCAATCTGCCTTCGACTGGCTGACTTAGAAGTAAGAGGACAGAGTTTTCTTCTTTTTTGTGGAAAATCTAGAGTTTTCTCGTAACAATCTCCAATTCCTTGATAAGCCTAAAAGGTGAGGAAACCATAGTTCACAGGAGTTTATGGAGAAGAAGTTTTCTTTCTCAGGAGAGAGTGAACGTTAGATGGAGACTAAAAAGAAGAATCTTATATTTGAACAAAACACTTTGCTGTGCACATCTTTGTGTCTTTCAAGGGGGTTCCGGTCTGTAGCAGTGCGAATCTGCAGAAGAACGAGAGGAAAGGATCAGCGCCACTACTTCATACAGACTGATTCCATCAACACAGATACTACTGGAACTAAAAAACTTCAACCTAGATCTTTTGTTTTCATTTGCCTTCTTACCAACCTTTCAACAGAAAGGAACAAAGTAAGTCTAAAATAAAAGCTTGATGTATGTTACATAGGTCTTAAACCAGAAACAGATAAGGAAAGAGTTTCCCAAGTTGTTGCAGGTAAAAGAAAGCAGTCCTTGCCATCAAGCAAATAAAGTCGGAAAACTACAGGGACCCCTGGTTAAAACGTCCCTCAGCTTGACTGGGACAAGGATGGGCAGCCAGATGTACTGAACAGGAGGTGCACAACCAAATTTGCTTTTCACTTAGATTTTATTTAGAAAAAAATAGCATCTGTCAAATTTATAATGAAACCCAAAAAAGATTGTACAAGGAAGACCGTAGTTTCATAGTTCCTTTCTGTGTTAAACCCTACAGTACATTGTCTTGATGTAGATTCATCAGGACATTGGATGCCTTGCAATTTGTCTAACAGAAAAGACTGACCCCATTTGAAAATTGTGCTACCCATTGCATTTCCCTCACTTGTTGTGGGAGAGAGGTGTGCCTGACGGTTTTTAATTCTGCTCATAGGTTTAATAAGATTAGAGGATAGATCAACAGATTTCAGAAGATTATCCAGCACATACATCTTCAGAGAATCTGTTACCTAACGTGGGTGAAACCCAGCTTAGAAACTTTCCAAGCTAATCTGTAGTTAGATAACAATTGCCCCATCCAAAGTTTTTATTGAAAGAAACATTGGAGATAGAACAGAAACTGTTTTGTTAAGGGGACTATTATAATATTTTTCCAGTACAATGGAACTCCTTCTGGCTCAACTGATGTGTTAATAATCTTTGTATGATAGATGCTTATGCCCATTGTGACAGTTGTTTGAATAAAGTGATTGGTAATTAACCATTGGTGGCACCTGATATTTGACATTGTTTAAGTAGCTAGACAGCTTGTTCAGCTCTCAGAGATAAAAAGTTACAGGACATGTTGAGGAGGGATGAACATGTTCTTTTAGAACCTTGGGGCATTTGTCCTATCAGATCTCATCATGGAGATTATAGCTTAGTTTCAGAGTAGTGAGCAGCAATGTCAGCAAGCCTTTTGTCGATCTTAAGATACAACATGCCTAACATTGAAGAAACATTGGCTAGATTGATCCAATTTCGCTTTAGTAATAATTATTTTCCAGCTGTCTATTTTAGGGGGTACTCGTAAGTCTTTCCTGATGCACCGAAAACAGTTTGGTGATTGGCACAGGGCCACAGAGCACTAGAACTGGTCACCAACAAAAAATAGTTATTTCTTTTTATTGACAGTTGGTTTACAAACATGTATTCTGCGAGAAAGTAGGAGCAGGTGTGTTAAAAAACTCATTCAAGAATTTAAAAAGGGTGTTGTGGGTCCTCACGATGGAATCTGTGGACCGAATAGAACCAAACTGCATAAGATGTACAGATAACCTTACAGGAGTGATTCAGGATTTTACACATTTGAAAACTCGATGAGTACGAGACACAAAGGAATACAGAAAAATGTACCTTTCTGTATTTTACAACCCTAGGCATTGAACACCAGGTCCTTATTTTCTAGCTACGGAAGCCTCATCCACATAACGTGACATGCTTCTGTGTAGGCTTCCTCACCCAACTCTGGCAAGGCGGTACTACTAGGGCGGACTCAATGGCAAAGATATGAGGGAGTTCTTGATAAATTACGATAACTGAATAGAGCAGGATCCAGATGTAAAAATACCTTGGGTTAAACCCGTGGAATTTCTCTTTATTGGTAGGTACTCTAGGTATAATTAAAAACTAATAAATGGTGCTATAGCCTTCTCATCCTGTTTCCTACTGACATGTTTCTGCCCATTATCTAGCCTACTACAAGGTCTCGAGCATTCCTCAGGGATAATCAAAATAGAGGACCTCTACTTAACTAAAAAAATACACCCTTATACACATAACAAGGGACTTCATACCTTCACCTTGTAGTAATAACAACCTAGGAAAAATGGAGAATCAAATATCAGAGTTCCTTTATTAGTAAAATTGAGGAGTCAGCACACATCATCCTGTTTGTGTCATTGCAAGTCAAATGTACACTGCACACGTGAGGTTGAGGCTGTGTGGAGAAAAAAGAAAACATGCATATACATTCATCCATCATGACTTACCCAGCTGTGGGCTGGTGTCAGGTACTAACGAGGACAGCTTCTGTAGTCATCCGCTCAAAAGATCATAGTTGTTAGAACGTACTTAAGTCATTTACAATTTTTTTTTTAAATCACACATAATTTGCTGTTTTTACTTAAAAGACACAGAGTTTACGAGAGGTGGGAGATTTAATAAAAAAAAGACACGGAGGTGGAAGATTTTTAAAAAAGTCTTGAAGGGAAGCATCTAGTAGTGCTCCTGAAACGAGATGTAGTGTTTATACTCATGAGCCCATTTCACATTTATTTTGTAATTCATATGCACGTCTCAATACAAAATGTCCCAATGTTGAGCCCCTAGAGGGGAAAGGAACAGTGAGCAAAAACTTACATGTGCCCAGTAGAGGTCCAGTACAGGATGGCTGGGAGCACTTCGTCAAGGAGCGGCGTATGCCAGTAAAGCTCCACAAATTCCTTTGCCTCAGGAATAAAGGCAGAGGCTGAAGGAGATGCTTCTGAATGCACAATAGGTGCCATATTGGGACATGGTGACACATGTGCAATGAACCCGTGAGATCTGGAAACATGACGCAGAGACATTAATTTGGATGTCCGCCCAAAAGGATAGGGTGAATCAAGAGTAATGTAGTTTTGATATCAGCATCCACTCGAATGCATGGCAAAAGAACCATAGTATTCCTGGCTACTGTAGTTTGTTACAGGTAAGCCCTGAAAACAGTTGAACGGAGGAGGTAAAAGATTGATGGAAGAGGCAAAAGAATCTAAAACACACCCCAGGCAAACAAATCGTTGCAGCCTTTAGTAAAGGAAGGGTCGTGCTTCAAAAATAGATTAAAGGTATGTTGATGAACTTCACATCAAGTCACTGTAAATACACCTATCTCATACATTTAGTTGTATATAATTTTTGGAGAAAAGAAGTACATAGAGTTGACAGATTCCCCAGAGCTTATCACATAATACAAATGGATATATTTCCATAATCCGAGTCAGACAATGGAATACCGCTTTATCTGGAGCAAAGGTTTTTTTCTTTGTCATGTTTCTTCTTTTCTTTTCCCGGAACTAAGTTAGTATACCACTTAGTGAGGTCCACTTTAAGAGTGAATAAAATTGTTCAGGTGCTCAAAAATGTGTTTTATATAGAAACATCAGAGGAAAAGAATTTGCTATACAGTAGTTAAGGGTAAAAATCCATATTACTCCACCAAACCATCAGATTATAAAACATGTTCCGCACAGAAAAATGGCTCCCTTGTTCATGAGGTGACTCTATTTAATTGGGCCCAGGGAATGTTCTCATTGAAGCCATTCTAATCAATTTTCATATAATATAATATTAATATAATATAAATCTGCAGTTGCTCATATCGTAAGAGTGGTGCAGCCATAGCTTGGTGGCACGACTGCAGGCTTTCAACGATGTACAGCTCAATTTTATCCACAGAATGTTTCTTGTTGGAAAGAGTCTAATGCGATTAGTATTATCTCTTTTACATCTTATTGTGCTCTGTTGCTTGCTGATCCTGTTCTTATATTTTGTGTGGTCATCCCAATATAAATGGGGTTCAGGAGCGCTTGTGTGTCGGGGGCAGGGGCGGGGGGGTGTTGAGGCGTGCTGGAGAAAATTCATAAAAACATTTTTTTAAAATCACTTACCTGCCCCACTCCCACGCCACTCCTCTGCCGTCGCTGCTGCAGGCACAGGCTCCCAGCCTGCCCTGCATCCAATGACGCTGCTCAGAGCAGCACCAGGATTGGCTGGGAGCCCCAAGTCCGGGCGCTCCCAGGGAGACTGGGAGCCTGTGCAGGCGCTCTCCAGCCCAGCACCTGTGTTGCTGGGCTGGAGAGAGCGCTGTGCGCATGTGTGTTTGGCCGGTCTGAGACAGCCGGCCACACACACATGCTCTCTGCTGATCACCCCTAATGCCCCACCCCTTTCACAAGGAAAGGATAATGAGCAGAGTTTATTATCCTTTCCTTGTGAAAAGATTTGCAGCGGTTGCTGCTGGTGGGGGGTACGGGGTTTGAGGGGGGGCAGACGCTCCTCCTCCCAAATGGAGGTGCCACACCTGATGGGGTTACAAGGACATTTGATAATATAAAGCTCATTACTTGAATTTCAGTTGGTAAACCCTTTGAGTTGCCATGTTGTTGTGAGTCCTGGTAATGCGTCTGACCTTAATAAGTAAACTTACAAGGGGACGCAAATAGGTCGATGAACCTTTGGACTTGCAATTAATATGATCCCACCATAACTCCTGTACATGCAGGTCAATAATCAATAATTAATCAGTAACATCAATAATCAATAATAATTGACATTAATAATCAATTGGAGTCAGTAATTGTCACACACCATGACCTTTCAGTCATGAATAACCACACCTTTTAGTAAAAGTTTGAATATTTATTACCCTATATTAACAATGCCAACAACATATAAATTAATCTCAAAATCAAATGATAAACATACCGAAACAACACTGGCTGTCCAAATCTGCAGAAGAAACGTAATCTAATCAAAGCTTGAACTATTACACATTCTAAGGTTACGGTGCAAATTAATAACAAGAACAATTGTGCAAACAATATCACATACATTTAGATTCAGCAAGAAATTCATCAAACATTATTTGCTATCGGCAGACTTTAATTAGTGAGAATCCTTATCAAACCTCAGATTCGCATCAGCATGTTGTGTTTCATGCAAAACAATTTAGTAACACAAATTTGGAAAAACATCTAACTATGGCTCCATCAAAACAGTACGGTTGGTACCTAGAAAGGAAAAGCAAATAGGCATAACAAACACATCTGGACATCAGTTCGGTCAGCAAGGCGTCAGGATTCAGCATCATAGTTCAAAAAAACACAAAGGCCCTCATTACAACCCTGGCGGTCGGTGATAAATCGGCGGTAATACTGCCAACAGGCCGGCGGTAACAAAAATGGTATTATGACCACGGCGGAAACCTCTCACAAAGACAGCCACTATAACACACCGACCACCACGGCGGTAGCAACAAGCACCACGGCGGTAACAATGTACCGCCCACTGTATTAAGACAGGCCTATCCGCCACCTTTTCCAGGGCGGTACCAATGACATCAAAAGCACGGCGGAAACAGAACACAGAAGTCAAAGGACTCGTCTTTGGAGACTCAGGGAACAACCCCGACACTATGGAGCCTGAGTTGCACATCTTCCCCATGCTTGTATACCTTTTCCTGCATTACGAACGTCAACGCCGGCGAAGATGACCACGGTGAGTACTGCCGCCTAGCAAACAAGGGAGGGGAAGGGAAAAAGAGAGCGACACGCACACCAACACGCAACACCCCCACCCCCAACACCATACACACAACCAGATGCACCAACATTACATATCCACCCCGTACCCCTCAAGAATAATGCAAGGACAAAAGGAATTGATTAAAGTGAGTGTTATAAGACAAAATAGCATAAATACGTGCTTCAAATTCGAAATGTATATACATATTTACAAATGGAGGGACACTGCCCAGTCCTCAATGTCCCTGGGTCACAGGGCCACTACACATAGGCCAAAGCCTCACGTCACTCCTGAAACAACACGGAAAGAACACTGCAAGGGCATCAGGTCGAAAATACAGAGGCACTTCAGGGGGACAGGGAATGGGGTGGGCACCTCAGCTGGAAGATGGTACAATGCCACTGATCTTGGAGGTGGCTACATGCCCTGTGCGATATCCTGGGGAGTGCAAAGCCACAGTCTCTCAAGTGGGTGGTTTGCCCATTGCTTGGTCCTGGGGAGCGCAAAGCCACAGTCTCTCTAGTGGATGGCTTTTTCCACTGGTTCTGGAGGGGGCCTTGTGCCCAGTGTGCTTCATCCTGGCAAGGATGGGGTGAGTGGATGGCTTCTTCTTCTGGTTCTTGAGGGGGCCTTGTGTCCAGTGTGCTTCATCCTGGCAAGGATGGGGTGAGTGGATGGCTTCTTCCACTGGTTCTGGAGGGGGCCTTGTGCCCTGTGATGCAGCACGTGGGGAGTGCAAGGTCAGTCTCTCACCTGGTTGTCACACCCACAGGATTTCCAGGGTCCAGGACGCACTACAGCACATGGAGGCAGGACTACACACTACCCGCCGGCGGTGATGGCTGCTCAATGGTGGCAGTGGCGGGGCTGGTGTCGGGGCTGGCAGTGGTGGGGGGATGCTCCAGCCCATCCCCTGCAGCCTCGGATGGCTGCCTGTTGGGGCTGCTGCTGCTGGTGGCGCTGCTGGTGGCAGTGCTGGCAGTAGTGGAGGGAGGCTCCAGCCCATCCCCTGCAGCCTCAGGCGGCTGCCCACTGGGGCTGCTGCTGCTGGCAGTGGTGCTGGTGGTGGTGCTGGCTGTGGTGGAGGGAGGCTCCAGCCCATCCCCTACAGCCTCGGATGGCTGCCCACTTGGGCTGCTGCTGCTGGCAGTGGTGCTGGTTGTGGTGGGGGAGGCTCCAGCCCATCCTCTGCAGCCTTGGACGGCTAAACCGCCATGGTGGGTGGTGGGGGCTCAGTATCAGTCCCAACACCAGGCCTCCTGCCCTTCCTGCCTGCTGGTGCGAACCCCTTGCCCTTCCCTTTGGCAGCTGGTGGTGTCTCCTTGCCCTTCCTTGACACACCTGGTGCAGGCACTCTTTTAGTGCTGCCACGTGGTTCCCTAGAGCCTCTCCCACCTGCAGTAGCTGTCGACACTACTGTGGTCGTGGACTGGGTGGCTGAAGTGCTCACCTGGGTTCTGACCACCCTGGCCTGACGTGAAGGATGGGGGTAGGGGTAGGGAAGAGGTCAACGGTGAAGAGGAAAAGCTTCTTAGGGACATTGGGGCGGGAAGAGGGTGAAGGTTTGGGAGTGGAGGAAGAGAGAGTGGTTGTAGGAGGTGTCTGCTGAGTTTGGGCGCAGGTGCAAGGGCTGGATGCTATTGTGAGGTGGATGGCTGTTGGGTGTATGAGTGCTTGCGTTTTGGTACTTTGGGAGGAGGGGGCACAGGCACAGTGGGAGAGGACACAGGGGACGTGTGCATGGATGTGGGAGTGGTGACTGCCAGTGAGGGCTGTGTAATGATAGGCGTGATGGTGATGGAGGTAGTGGATGAGGATGTAGTGCATGCAGGTGTGAGTGGAGACACTACTGGGAGGGAGGTGGACGAGGAAGAGGAGGGGGACACAGTGGAGGCAGTGGATGTTGGTATGTCTGCATCTGGATGGTGTTTGTGTGAGTGCCTGTGCGATGATGTCTGGTGCTTGTGTTTGCCTGAGCCACTCCTGTGTGTGGTCTGGTGTGCATGCTGGTCTGCCTGTGTGCTTGGGATAGGTTGGGGTTGAGGGGAATGGGACTGGGTAGAGGAAGTTGGAGGGGGAGGCTAGAAACAGGGACAATGGCTGCCATCAGAGAGGAGGCCAGAGCCTGGATTGATCTCTGTTGGGCCGCCATGCCAGAGTGAATGCCCTCCAGGAATGCATTAGTTTGTTGCAAATGGGCTGCCAGCCCCTGGATGGCATTCACAACGGTTGACTGCCCAACAGAGATGGATTGCAAGAGGTCAATAACCTCCTCACTCAGGGCAGCAGGGCTAACTGGGGCAGGGCCTGAGGTGCCTGGGGCAGGGCCTGAGGTGCCTGGGGCAAAGGAGATGCCCACCCTCCTGGGTGAGCGGGCATGGGAAACACGCTGAGGGGCTGCTGAGAGGGCGGTGCTGGTATGGGGTGGCGGATGTACCTGTAGTTGGGGTGGGCACAGAGGTACCCACCACCACCAGGGAGCTTCCATCGGAGGAGGAATCACTGTCAGACCTGTCCCCTCCTGTCTCTGCCGTGGTGCTCCCTTCGCCCTCCGTCCCACTGGTGCCCTCACCGTCGGTGGATTTTGCCTCAAGGGCCCTGTGAGATGCAGCTCCCTCCGTCGCTGGTGCTTCTGCTCCTCCGCCAGATGATGCTAATGCACATAAGGACAGGGTGACAAAAACAAAAAGGGGGGGAGACAAAGGATACACTTGGCAACAACACCACCGCTGGCGTACACATACACACACACACACACACACACAAGCACTACGCACTAGGCAATGCACTAATAGTCACAATGCTAGTCACCAGCCCATGGACAGGGATACCTAACGCCTATTGTAGCATACCTGAGACCCACAGACCCCAGCCCAGTAGTTGATGCCTACTAGCTTGGTAGGAGGTGGTGTACATCAGACCCTGCCCAACATGGACCTACCCTGCAATGTCCGGCCTGGCCTAGGGGCACCCACAGACCCACATCCCCAACCTGGAAACCACCCACCACGTGCAAGTAGTATATTGTGAAACTGTACTCACCCCCTTGTGGCTGCTGTGATACCCTCAAGCGCCCATCCAGCTCCACATAGCCCACTGCCAGTATGTGGGCCATCAGGGGAGTCAGGGTTCGATTGGCACCCCTTCCTCATTGGGAGGCCATCCCCAGCTGTGCCTCCGCCGCCTTCCTTGCCCAGCGTCTCAGGTCGTCCCACCGTTTGCGACAGTGGGTGCTCTGCCTGCCATAGACCCCCAGGTTCCGTACTTTCTTGGCGATGGCATGCCATATACCCTTTTTCTGATGGGCGCTGACCTGCAGAAAAATACACATAGAAAAAAGGTATCAGTCACACCATCTAGCTTGTTACACTCATGTCCCACCATAACCCTCACATCCCCATTAGCACAAACATTGCCCACCATACATGCAGCCGCTACCCAGGGCCCTTCCACCAACCCCCCCACACGAGGCCCTCACACACAGCACTCCATACATTCATGCCCCATGCATCGTGCTCACAGTGTACTCACCTGTTGTTCTGGAGGCCCATACAGCATACGGTACTGGTGTAGCACCCCATCCACCAGTCTCTCCAAATCCGCAGTGGTGAAGGCAGGGGCCCTTTCCCCAGTGACACGAGCCATGGTCGGTTCCAAACACAGGTCACAGCAGCACTTGCAGTGTAGGTCCTCTCCTGTTGAAGGTCAGGTAGCAAGTGAGTGAACAGATAGAAAATGGCGGTCACGGCCGCGGCGGTGTGTATCGTCACCACCAGTGTACATCACCATTGGCCACTGTAACCCATAGGGCCCAATGACAACCAATGAGGAGTTGCAGGGCGGTACTCAACCGCCTCCAGCAACGGCGCACAACGTCACCGACCTTACCTCATTTCCACATGTCCATTCACACAGGACAGGCAGATGCCATTTCAGGGAAGGTAGACCATGGCACCTAACTGCGTCACAGTACACATAGGCACCATTTGGGCCTATTCAACAATATACTGTTACAGTCCCAACATGCAATACAGTGTAGTGTTTGGTAATGTGGAATACTGACCAGCTGCTCCCCGTTTTGCCCCCTAGATTTCAACTGCTGCGGATGAATAGGAGATGGAGACATCCCCCGTGTACAAACCCCTGGTGGACTTGGCAACAATGGAGGACAGGCACATTATCCTCACCTATAGACTGGACAGGGCCACAATCACAGAGATGTGTGCCCAATTGGAGCCTGACCAGATATCTGCTATCCGTCAGCTCACCGGGATCCCCCCTCTTGTGCATGTCCTATCTGTGCTCCATTTCTTGGCAACTGGCTCCTTCCAAGTGACAGTGGGCTTGGCAGCAGGAGGGTCACACCTATGTTCTCAATAGTGCTGACAAGAGTGTTGTCTGCACTGATTAAACACATGTGCAGCTACATAGTTTTCCCCCAGGTGGAGGATTTGGCCACAGTGAAGGCTGACTTCTATGCAATGGGACACATCCCCAACATAATTTGGGCTATTGATGGTACACATATTGCATTTGTCCCCCCCGGAGAAATAAACAGGTGTTCAGAAGTCGAAAGAGCTTTCAATCCATGAATGTGGAGATAGTGTGCCTGGCGGACCATTACATCTCCCATGTCAATGCAAAGTATCCTGGGTCTATGCATGATGCCTTTATCCTGAGGAATAGCAGCATCCCATTAGTGATGGCTCAACTCCAGAGGCATGGGGTTTGGCTAATAGGTGAGCCCTGGTCCCCACCCAGTGGATGTTGGTGTATGGGTTTGGTGTTGGCCATAAGGGTTAGTGTGTGTCTAACAGGTATCCCTCGATATTTGCAGGTGACTCTGGTTACCCCAACCACTCATGGCTACTGACCCCAGTGAGGAATGCCAGGACAAGGGCAGAGGAACGTTACAATGAGGCACATGGGCGGACCAGAAGGATTATCAAGAGGATCTTTGGGCTCCTGAAGGCCAGGTTTCGTTGCCTCCATCTAACTGGTGGATCCCTGTACTACTCACCCAAGGAGGTCTGCCAGATAATCATGGCATGCTGCATGTTGCCTTGAGAAGCCAGGTGCCTTTCTGCAGGAGGATGAGGCTGGAGATGAGGGTGTGGCAGCAGTGGACCCTGTGGACAGTGAAGATGAGGAGACAGAGGATGAGGATGAGGACAACAGAATAGTAATAATACAACAGTACTTCCAGTGACACACAGGTAAAACACTGTAATTTCACTTCACATTGACAGTTTTGTGTTTGACATTGTACATGGCAGGCAGATTCTTAGGGGCCACTTACTGTACCCTTTGGCATCTCTATTTTCAGATATATGTGCCCACTCTGGCACCTGATGTGTTGACTGCAGCCTACTACAGGTCATTCCTATGTATACATTACTGTACAGTTGTATTGCAGTGTTTAAAGCTTGTTATACAAATACATAGTTCATTCATTTAACAGACTCCATACTTGTATTTTTTTAAAGGGTGTTTATTTAAGTGCTAATAAGTAGAGGGGTATGTGCAATGGGCTGGGGTGATGGTGGAGAAAAGTCCCGGATAGAGTCCAGTCTATTTGTATCTCAGGTGCATTGTCCAAGGGGGCATAGGAAGTGGAGCAATGGCAGTTCAAGTTGGACATGGTGACAGACTGGGACACAAGGGTGACAATCAGGGGAGTCCTATTTCCTGGTGGGGGTCTTGGCAATGTTCTCTGGGTTCTGCCTGGATCGCAGGGATTGTTTGCGGGTAGTTCTCCTTCTGCAGGGGGAGGGGTGCTGGTGGCCTGTTGTTCCTGTGGCAGGGCATCCTGTCCACTAATGGCAGCGGAGGTGGAGGGCTGTTCATCGGTGTGGCTAGTGTCAGGGGCCCGGTGGTGTGCCACTGCCTCCCTCATGGTGTTGGCCATGTCTGCCAGCACCCCTGCAATGGTGACCAGGGTGGTGTGTATGTCCTTCAGGTCCTCCCTGATCCCCAGGTACAGTCCCTCCTGCAGTCGCTGGGTCTTCCGCAACTTGTCCAGTATCTGGCCCATTGTCTCCTGGGAATGGTGGTATGATCCCCAGATGTTGGTGAGTGCCTCCTCGAGAGTCGGTTCCCTGGGTCTGTCCTCCCCTGTTGCACAGCAGCCCTCCCAGCTTCCCTGTTTTCCTGTGCCTGTGTCCCCGGAACCATGTTCCCACTGCCACTGACCCCAGGTCTCTGATCGTCCTGTGTTTGTGGGGTGTCCTGAGGTCCCTGTAGTGGTGGACACACTGATGATTGACGTGTCACAGGGACAGAGGTATGGACCCGCAGGATGGGTGCTGTGGTGGTGTTTCCTGAGGGAGAAGGCTCTGTAGTGGTATGGGACTGTGCCTGGGTAATCGACTGTGCGGAGATCTCTGATGGGCCAGGTTGGTCATCCAGGACCAGGTGTCCAGAGCTGCTGTCATCACTGTGGGCCTCTTCTGTGGGGTGACTGAATGTTGCTGGCACCTTCTCTCCTGTGACGTTGGCTGGGTGACCTGTGGGGATGTCAATGCAGTGTTATTGTTTCTGCATGTGACATCTTGTGCATGGGTGTGTTGCCCACTATGGTTGTGATTGCCCTGGCAGCTTTGCCTTGTGTGAGTAGTGATTTTGTTGGCTAGGTAATTCTTTATAATGTACATGCTTTAGTGATGTGTGTCCATGCAGGTCTGTGATGGGGGTCCGTGCATTGGTGTTACGTGCAGGGCTTGATATTGGGATGGGTGGGTTGTGATGGTGGGGTGTATGTGAGGTGGTGGAGTGTTGGGGTGAGGGTATGTGATGGCATTCAGGTAGGAGGGTGAAGGTAGTGAAGAGTTGACTTACCAGAGTCCAGTCCTCCTGCTACTCCTGCCAGGCCCTCAGGATGCATGATTGCCAAGATTTGCTCCTCCCATGTTGTTAGTTGTGGGGGAGGAGCTGGGGTCCACCGCCAGTCCTTTACTGCTATCTGGTGTCTGGAATTCACCTTCCCACGTAGGTCGTTCCACCTCTTCCTGATGTCATCCCTTGTTCTGGGGTGCTGTCCCACGGTGTTGACCCTGTCCACGATTCTCCGCCATAGCTCCATCTTCCTAGAATTGGATGTCTGCTGCACATGTGATCCGAACAGCTGTGGCTCTACCCTGATGATTTCCCCCACCATGACCCTTAGCTCCTCCTCTGAGAACCTGGGGTGTCTTTGTGGTGTCTTGGGTGTAGTGTGAGTGGTGTGTGTGAGGGTGTGTGCTGTAAGGTGGGTGAATGGTGTATGGGTGATGGTGTTATATTGCTCTGGTTCTGTGGGTGATCTTGGTGTCTCTCTCAGTTGTCAATTCTTTTTGTCTTAAAGGGTTGTGGGTGGGTGTTTTATAGTGGTGTGGGTGTGGTTTGTGTATGTGTGTAAGGTGTGTGTAGTTTGAATTGTCCAATATAGTGTTGTTTTGTATGTGTGTGTGTATTTTGAGCGCAGCGGTATGTACCGCCAATGGTTTACAGCGGTGATTTGTGAGTCATAATGCTGTGGGCGTAGTTCTGTTGGCGTAACAGTGTGGGTTTTGTTACTGCCAGTTTATCACTGCCCTTTGGGCTGGCGGAGTTGTGTGTGTGGCTGTATAGTGACGGATTGCTATGTGTGTGTCATAATATGGGTAGTGGTAATCCGCCGCGCCGGCTATATGTTGGCAGTCAGCATGGTGGTAAGTAGGACTTACCGCCAATGTCATAATGAGGTCCAAAGTCTTTAAGCATTAAAGTTAAGCATGTCTCTTGTCAAGACACACAAGAAAGGCCAGCAAGAAAATGGGCAATGGCTCTCTTCTCTCAGTGCAGTCTCGTTAAGTTAAGTCCCTAAAACTACTTCCCAAATCCCTATTAGTCAAGTGGTCGCATGTTCACACTTTGTCCAATAAAACTATAACTCCAAATCTATGAATTCTACCACTACTCTGTTCACATGTCGCTGATTGTTTTTTCCTGCAATGTCCTCATCATCCGGCTCCTCAGGTAACAATGTTGTTGCAGCTTCTACTCCAGTCAGTATCTCCATTATTCTCCTGAGAAAGACAGTCTTACACACATTACACACGTATTGTTACATTTAACAAGTACAGCATCTTCTAGCACTCGGTTCTCATGAGAAAAGATTCTCAGCTACGAGCACATTCACACAATACAATGGAAAATCACAGTTTAACTCTCTAGGATAGCCATTTTATTAAATGCTGAGAAATACAGCTTGACAAGAGGCCGGGCAACAAGGCCAAGACCTTCCCTAAGTTAAGGCATACAATTAATAAAGCTAATACATAGTGCATAACTCTTAATATGACATAATACTACACTAATTTAACGTATACTAAACATTTTGTATTAATGCGTACACTTCTTGAACATTGGCAGCCTCTCATCGTGAGTACATTTTCAAATGCGTGCATTATTTTTCTACGTTATTATATTTTCTACACAAATCCATTACTCTTAATACACGAACTCTGTTAATAACTTTTATTCAAATACCTGCGTGAACAGTCTTAAATCCAATTTTTCAGTCTACACAGTCTACAATTACCACTCTGATGACAGCCATAATTGAATGGAGTTAATGGCATGATGGTCTTCTTTGTTTGTTTAGAGCATGTATGGACCAGGAAGTCACGTAAACTATATCCTTTGTGGAACAAGAATATGGGTTTATCAAGTTTTATACTCCCTGAATTGAGTATTTTCCAGTGTTAGTTAACTGCTTTTCTAAGTTTGAGGGAGCTGGGGCAGAATTGTGTCACACAAATTAGTTTAACACTTTCCTTTCTTGTCTGGAGAATGAGTAAATGTTTTCTATTATTATTATCCCCCATCTTAGCTCTGCTGATAATTGGGTCTGGGTATTTTTTTTCAATCATGAGTTTTTCAGCATATCTATTCAGTTCCATCAGAGACATAGAAAGTAACCCACTGAGTGATTCTCCCTCAGTGAGCGGGGAAGAAACCTTTCAAACTGCAGTAGGCTATTTCTGCCTGTAGCGTTATAAAATATAAAATATAAAATACTTCTGTTTTCAATGAGCCACCACCTGGGTATATTCTCAGGTCAAGGAAACCCAGATCCGTTGCCTAATTGTTACAGTGAATTTCAGATAAGAATCAAGACCTTTCAATCAGTCTGGAAATGTTTCCACTTCCGTGCTTGTGGTATTTAAATTGTTGTTGTTATAAAAGAATTCTGTCTCAAATGAATGTACCCATGAGCAAGCAAGGCTGGGAGCGAAGGTACTACCCATGGAAGTTCCATGGGTTTGTAGGAAGTATTACCCCGTTAGCGCGCCTTGTCCTTACAACAAAACGTACAAGGGGACCCGTATAGGTCGATTAATCTTTTGGATCGCATAGGGTATCCTAGTGAAGTATAGTGAGCAAAAGACATCCACGACAAATCAAATGATCAACTTAAATTTCCATGAACTAATCTAATCAGAAACCACCATCACTCATATGGAAGTTAGTTAGTTTTTTTCCCTTTTAGTTACAATTCTAATCAAAAACCTTTATTCAGCAATATCATGATTTTCACATTTTATTAGCAACATAAGCAATGAATTTCTCAGCACTTTATTAATATGCAACCAACGTTAAGCAAAGCATAGCAATTCATGAGCAAGTGAATAATTCAGCAATATGAGTCAGTCAGTGAAAGTCACCCTAAGTCGCCCTTGTCAGCCCACCTATCTCCAATTAGCATCAGCATGTGGGTCTTCATGCAAAAATAATTTAGTCAAAATCATCAATTTGAAAAAAATCTAACTAGAAGAGAAAAACATTTTAAAACAGCACAGTTGGTACCTGGAAAGAAAAAGCATTAGTCAGTCAGGTTATAGCTACCTATCCAAGTTAGATCAGCAGCTAGTCAGTCTTCGTCTCCAGGTCATCAGTCATCAGCAAGGTTTGGGCTCACAGAGAGCAAGCCCAAGTTTCAGCACTTCGGACAGCGTCTCCTGACGTCACCAACTTTCGCCTCTCCGTTCTGATTTCTCCCCTCATGTCATGACTTTTTATTAGGGTCTCTCAGTCCGTCCCACAATTTGCCCATTGGTCAACCTTATCAGGGGTTATGACTCTAACCTATAGTTTTGTTTACCATTTGTCTACATTATTTTGAGAGTAAAGTTCCATTAACATGATTGGTACTCTTGTCGAAGAGTACATCATCCGGTTTCTTCAGGTAACAAAATTGTTGCCCCCAGCTCTCAGTCTGTAGCTCCACTGTTCAAGTCCAGGGAAAGTACATTTAGCCTACTCTACACATAATTGTATCAATTTGATCTGATCGTCTCCTGTCCGCTGGTGAGTTTGCAGATGTTTCTAGCAGTGTTTCATGGTGATCTCTGTACAGTTCAAGGTCCCTTTTCTCCAGTTCCAGTCTGCGGCAGCTCATCGCGTCTCCACGTTTAAGCAAGCAAGGCCCAGCGCCGACTAGACCTCTGGTATAGCTAATTTAAGAATATGAAGCATCATAACATACATTTATATCTCTCATTGTAGCACATTAGTACAATTATTAAACTTTCACATTATTTAATACTGTTAACACGGATGGTGACCACTCCCTGTGGGCACATTTTGCACATTACACGTTATTTTCAATTACTGTTAATCAAATATAAAATTTTCTCATTAGTAAATATACACAACTCATTAGCATATTCTCATATTAGCATATCAGCTGCAACAGTCCCTCCTCTGATGACTAAATATGTCATCACACCTTTCTTTGTCAAACATTAAAAGTTACTTTCAGTTACATTCTGATCTTTTCTGTTTCGAATTTCCCTATAGATTCTTCTTCTAGGTGGCTCTTCCCTCCTCTGATTATTCTTAGCTCTTTTTAATTGAATTTTGTGCCATAATTTGCATGCCCTCCATAATCCTAATATAATAACAATTACAATCAGTATCCCTTGAACAATTTTCCACAATATTCCACCCCAAATTTGACTATACCAATTGCCTAGTATTTCAAATCCATTTCCTACTTTTTCCCAAACTCCTGGTTCCTTTAACTCTTTCAAATCCTTACTTGCATTAGTTAAATTAGTAAGCAATTCTTTTACTTCTTTTTCATTTGCATGGATATATAAACAACAATGCTTTTTGTTAATTTATTTTGCAAACTCCTCCATCTTTCGCTAATATTATGTCTAAAGCAAGCCTGTTTTGAAGCGTCATAGCTCTATCCACAGCTAACTCAGTGTTTAGTAATAAGATAGCTCCTGTAAAGTTAGTTAACATATTATCTACTATAGTTGACAACTTTTGTATCTTGTTTGCATTGAATATAACTCCTACTGAAGGAATTAATGCTCCAAAAATATCCCCTACTATTCCAGAGGCTGTTTCTCTTCTTTGTCTCATTCGGTGTAACTCAATCATTTTCGGTATCTTTTTCAAATCATCTATTTGATAGATGTTAGGGAATACTATTCCCAAATAACATGTCCCATACCATCCCTTATGGAGTCTGTAACAAGCATTAAGTCCACAAATGTAATAGATCCCAGGAATCACAGGGTCAGCACCATTAAACATGAACGTTCATTTCCTCTGAAACAAAAACACATGCCTACATTCACTTGTTCCCACAAATAAAGTGTCACTGCGTGATTTTGGCCTATATATACAAAGCTTCCTTACATGTAATGCATTTATAGCTAGCTTCCCTTGTGTTTTAATAGCAATATAAGCTTTCTCTAATCCTTTTTCTAAACTTTCTTTCAATGCTTTTCTCCTATCATCAGTATGCCCAATAAAGCTCTTTTCCATGGGAGTTAATAAGCAAGTCAAATTGTTACGATGCGCATAAGCTGTGCCAAACGTTAGTGTAGGCTCACAAAATCCTCTAACTAATACTATATCATGCTCTTTAGCTATCTTACCTAAATATCTAATTATAGGAATAAAAGAAAACATTAAGTTGTAATTAGGATAAAAATACTGAATATACTCCTGGTTATAGAAACGAGTTAGTAGCAAACTACAAGTTATACCGTAAGTCAGAGGTAGACTGATAGGTAACCCCTTCTTCCACAGATGAAGGAATTTGCGTGCACACAAGACAATCCTTTGCCTCCATCATTTCCACATACTCACTCAATAGACGATAGTAGACTTTTGAAGACAATTCTCCCCTTGCGTTAGTATAATAATGTAAATATCGCTCATCTAATTTAAACTTCTCTATAGCTGTTAATGTAGTAGCTTCATGCACAAATGTAACCCTTGTTTCATTCATCTCATGAACTGACATAGCCACAATCATTATCACAAACAATATTCCACACACAATTGCCATTCCTATACTCAAATATCTACAATACTTAATATGCCTCACGTTATTATCTAATTTAGCCATGATCTGTAAAGAATGAGAAAGCAGAGTCTTCAACTCTTAATTAATATGCAACACAAAAATCAAAAATAAAAAAATATATATCTATTTCTTTCTTCACACTTTTAACTTCACATGACAAGGCCCCCTCTTCCTCTGTCAAAATCGGTTAGCAGCTGGTCAACTCCAAGTTTTAAATGTCTCTTTAGGCTATCAATATCTTCTCCGATAAATCAGTAATCTTAATCTCTTTCCTTATTCAGCAACATAGTCTGTTGTTTCTTTCCTGCAAGTTGCATCAAAATACTGATTTGGAACTTCTCTGTCAAAACAAAAGGACATAAACTCGTTCTGCCAATCACTTGTTGTAGCGTATGCCCACTCTGGTCCTGTGTATTTTCGACTTGCCACTCTCTTTCTTTTCAATCTCCTTTCCCCTGTCAGTTCTCCATCACTCACTTCATCTTTCTTTGTAGTATCTTGTTCTTCCTTTATGGTCTCATTTATTACCAAGTCCTTTTTCTTGCCTATTTGAGGTTCAGGCCAATTGTCCCCTTTTCTTACACCTTCTGTCAGCAATCTCTTTAAGATAGGACTTTTTTCCTTTACCTTGTCTGAAGTGCCCTCTTTTGATGGGCCTACAACGGGTTCAGGAGGAGTCAGATCACTTTTGCTTTGACCTGGCTCAACTCTTTCCCCCCTCAGGCTCTGGCACTGAATCTCCTTGTTTTTCAGTCCCTTTTGTTTGCGTTAGCACTTCTCCTGTGCAGGGATTACTTAACGCCTCTTTTGCCTTGTCTGCACGTTCTGTCTCTTGATTTTCCACACCCTCATCTCTTTCTGGGGTGATTGATCCTTCTTCTGTTAGTTCTGGGTCTATTTCCGGCTCGACTTGTTCTGGCTCTGGTTCAAGCAGAATTACTCGCTTCACTGCTGCTGGTGTTCTCAGCAACACTTCTTCATGATCCTGGGGACTCACCACCTTTTTGGTATGGCTTGCATGTATCCAATTGGGCAATTCTGCACACTTTACAGCTGTGGTAGTCGTCAACACCACTTGATATGGACCTCTCCAACGTGGCTCTAAGCAGGTTTTTCGCACATGCTTTTTTATCACGACCCAGTCTCCGGTTCTCAGGTTGTGACCTGGATTATGGATAGGTGGCAGAGTATCAGCTTGTACCTGCTGGGATAAAGATCGAACCACATCAGCTAGACCTTTGCAGTAGTCTAACACCATATCATCTGTGATATTGACAAGAGCATTGGCTGGTATTGCTGGCAGTCTCATTGCTCTTCCCATGAGAATCTCGTGTGGAGACAATCCTGTCTTCCTGTCAGGTACATTTCTCATTGACATCAACACTAAAGGTAATGCATCTGGCGATTTCAGATTTGTGGCTGCACACATTTTGGCGATTCTTGATTTCAGGGTACCATTCATTTGTTCTACCAATCCTGATGCTTCTGGACGATAGCTGCAATGTAGCTTCTGTTCAATATTCAGTGCAGCACATAAGAGTTTAATCACTTCGTTATTGAAGTGCGTTCCCCTATCTGATTCTAAAGAGATCAGAAATCCGAACCTTAGTATCAGCTCTCTAAGAAGTAGCTTTGCAACTGTGAGACTGTCATTTCTATGTGTGGGGTATGCTTCAATCCAATGACTAAACACACATACAATCACCAACACGTACTTCAGTCCAACACATGCAGGCATTTCAATGAAATCCAATTGCATTCTGCTGAAATATCCTCCTGCTCTTCCAATGTGGCTCAAATTTACCACTGTCCCTTTTCCTACGTTCAACTTCTGGCAAATCACACATGTATGGCACACTGTCTCAGCTGCTTGTCTAAATTTCGGATTGAACCAATCAACCTTGAACAACCTAATTATGGCATCCATTCCAATGTGTGCCTGACCATAGTAATACCGAGCCATCTGAGACAACAGACAGTTCGGTAACACCATCTGGCCCTCCTCAGATACCCAGATTTCATCTGATCTTTGTATACATTTCAGTTTTGCCCACAGCTTTTTCCCTTCCTTATCTGCATTTTCTTGCAACGTTTTCACTTCCTCTAAGGTGTCAATTACTTTTAGAGCAAAATTTGCACAACTGGTCTCTTCTTCTTGCATTAGTTCCGACTTATCCTTGAATGATATACAGTTCAGGGCACAAAATATTTCTACCTGATCCGCATATCCATTTCCTAAGGAAATGTAGTCTGGTGTTTTCTGATGTGCACTGCATTTTACTACAGCGATTTCTTCAGGTAACTGTATTGTGTACAATAACTCTTTTATCCTGTCACCATTTCGTACTGAGGTTCCGCTGGAAGTCATGAACCCTCTTTGAGACCACAATTGACCAAAATCATGAACAATTCCAAATCCGTATTGGCTATCTGTGTATATTGTCACTCTCAGCCTGGTAGAGACGTACCATGCCCTAGTGAGAGCCACCAATTCTGCCACTTGTGCTGAATATACACCAGGGAGCCAAGATGCTTCCAGGGTCCCTGTAATTGTACACACAGCATACCCTGCTCTCAATGTGCCTGTCCCATCTCTAAGGCATGAACCATCAACAAAAACAATTTGATCATTTTCTTCCAGTCGAGTGTCTCTAAAATCAGGTCTAGGCTTTGTACAGAGATCTGTAACTTCAAGACAATCATGCTCTATATCTTCCTCTTTTTCGAGTTCAACTGTATCACTTGGCAATAATGTTGCTGGATTCAACACTGTACATCTTTTCAAAGTAACATTTGGAGCTCCCAATATACTCATCTCTTACCTTGTCAGTCGGGCCCCCGTCAAATGTTGAGTCTTTGTTCTTGTCAGCAAAATTTCAACTGAATGTGGCACCATTACCACCAATGGTACCACCATTACCACTACCTCTTCACATTGGGAAAGACTTTGACCAACTGCGGCTACTGCTCGCAGACAACCTGGTAAAGCTGCTGTAACCGGGTCCAAGGTAGATGAAAAATAGGCTACTGGGCGATAAGCACCTCCATGGACCTGTGTCAAGACAGACAAAGAACAAGCATCACGTTCATGACAAAACAGTGTGAAAGGCTTTGTGTAATCAGGCATTCCCAATGCCGGAGCTCTGCACAAACTCTCTCTTAATTCAGTGAAGGCCCTCGTCTGATCTTCATCTAACGTGATGGGGTCTGTAACTCCCTTGTGTGTCAATTGTTGTAAAGGTTTGGCAATCTCTGCAAAATTCGGGATCCATCGTCTACACTATCCTACCATTCCCAAAAACATGCGTACATCCTTCTGGGAAGTCGGTGGATTCCTCTGCAAAATCAATGTAATTCTTTCTCGGGAAATTTTGCTCAACCCTTTCTCAATCTGATATCCCAAATATTTGACAGATTTCTGACAGTATTGCAGTTTGGCAGGTGAAACCTTATGATCAAAGTCTCCCAGATGATTCCGTAGGACAATCTTATCATGTTTACACTCGTCCCTTGTTCTGGATGCAGTCAATAAGTCATCAATGTACTGTACAAGTGTCGATTGGCAAGGTAATTCCAATGACTCCAGGTTATTTTTCAGGATCTGATTAAACAAGGATGGTGACACCGTATACCCTTGTGGAAGCCTGCACTAGCTGTAGACTTTATCTAAGAATTTGAAACTGAAGAGAAACTGACTATCCTCGTGAAGTGGTACTGAAAAGAAAGCTTGTGACAGATCGACTACTTTGAACCACTCTGCCTCGCATGGAATCTGAAACAGTATCACTGCTGGATTGGGCACAATCGGGCAACACTTAACCACCATGTCATTCACTTTTCGCAAATCCTGCACAATTCGCACTTTCCCACAGGGCTTTTTCAATCCCATTATCGGTAAATTGCATGGACTACTCAATACTTCCTTCAAAACACCCTGCTTCAAGAAATCCCCAATTATTTGTGCCACCTTCATCAACACATCCTGTGGCATATTGTACTGTGGAAGTTTTGGAAGCTCAACATTCGGTTTCGGGGTGATTTTAATTGGCTCCACGTCTTTGATCAAATCCACTTCTTTCCCTGTCAAATCCCAAACCTTCTCCTTCACCGTTCCCTGTAAATCTGCGTGCAATTCCTTCAAAGTGAACATTGGAAAAACCTCGATCAAAGGATATTCTTCAAATGCTTCATTAAGAACCAGGACTTCTATTCCTGCATCTGTACAATTTATGGAACATTTGGTCTTGCATAATAAGTCTCTGCCTAACAAAGATAGGGGACCAGAGTCGCATACCACAATTCTATGCAGTCCTGTATAGTTCGCAATTTCAATCTGTACTGGTTCCGTGATGGGATTTGTTAATTGCCTATTCTCCACTCCTACAACCTGCACTGTTCTTCCGGAAAGGGGCAAATCTGGTACTTCTACACTCCTTACTGTGGAGCACATAGCTCCAGTGTCAACCAAGAATGAAACTTTATGTCCCATTACCTTTCCCTTCAAAAAAGGCCCTCTTTGATCTACCTCTAAGGATGCGGCAAGTATACAGGCTCCTTCATCAGAACTGTCACTCATCCATTCATCGTTTATTTCATCCTCACTGTGAAATGGGAATTGGTGTACTGTATTGTTACTGTTTTCTGATCTCTGACCATTGACCTGCTGAGTAAGCATAACTTGTTGCTGCTGCATCGGGGCTTGAGGTATGTGCATTTGCTGTCTAGGCACCATAGAAATCTGCTGCTGTACCAGTGCTAAAGGAGTAAATTCTGCATCTGTTATACTTGTAAAAAGTTTTGACCTCAAGTTTGGACATTCAGGACTTGGCCCGTCACTCTGGGGACTCTTACTGTTTTTGCTGTACTGACATCACCTTGCTCAATTATTCCTTCCTGCACCATCAACAGGCACTCCCGTTTCCAGTGTCCCACGTTTCCGCAGAGGTGACATGGCAACATCCTTTTCATCCCCTGCATGTCATTCTGAAGAACCACTGTATTCAGATCCGGACCACGCATCACGTCCATACCACGTCCTCTACCCCTCACTTGAGGCTGAAACGCAATAGCTCTCTGTTGCGCTGGCATTGGCGGCACTAAAGCTCCTTGCACTCCTGATTGTGCTGCCTTAATCTGCATCACCATTGGCTTTTCCTTCAACTTCTTTTGCTTAAATTCAATCTAATTACTACAATATTTAGCATACTGCAGCACCTCATCAATCGGCTTTGCTTGCCAACAAATCAAATGATTCTTAATCATCTGACCTACTTCAGATCTCAGCCCTTCAACAAATCTAAACACAAAATGAAACATGTCCTTTGGTTTAACTGCTTCCTTACCACTGTACTCCTTGAAAGCCTTTAACAATCTTTCGTAATAAGTGTGTATTGACTCTGGTTTCCTGAACCGTCCTGTCAATTCTCTGCCAATCAATGTTTTTCGGTGAAATCCTAGTTTTCAAAAACTCAATCACCTTGTAATAATTTTTTATTACTGCAGGTGACGGTGCGCCTGTAATTTTGTGCCTCTCAGGTTCGCTTGTTGGCCAATCTAGTGCCCTTTTGCACTCGACCCATAAGTCAGCTGGCACAACTATCTCAAAGAAGGTGTTCAAATCTTCCCACAAACATTTGGAAAGTTTCACAAACTTCTTTGTCTGCTGGTACCAATCAACTGGCTTCTCTCTCAATTTAGGATAATCATTGGTAAAAGACAGCATGTCACTTCTATGCTAAGGAACATGAACAAACTGTCCTCCTGGAATTTCCCTCATCTTTTGACTGCTTCTCCCTTCTCTGCTCCTTCTGTTTCCCCTTCTGAATCTCGTTTTCGTTTATCTTTTCTTTTCGCCCATCGGCCGTCCCACTCCTCTAATGCTCGCCAAATCTGCGCACTCTGCAGCAAATCTCTCAGATGTGCTTTCATTCCTGCTGACCTCATGTGTTCAAAATCTTTTGCCTCGAAATCTAATCTGTAGCTTCGTCTCAAATGTTTCGTTGTCTTAAAATCAATGTCATGCTTCTCCGCTAATCTATGGTGTATTTTCCCAACTTCCTTTATAATCCTCGGACACAGATACCTCAGCTCTTCTTCAGTATAGGATTCTAACCTGTTCAATCCCATTGTTCCTTCAACCAATTCATTTGCTTTGAAATGTAATCCTACTCGATTCAGTTGCTCTTCCCCCTTCGAGGCACCTTGCGAAGAACTCAAACTGTCCAGCCAACTATTTAACTGCTGTGCCGTTAACCCTTGTAATGAGATGTTACTCGCATTAGTCGCTGGCAGCTGCTGTATCCCTGTTCCTGAAACTTGTGGAGTCAACAGTCACAGACTTTGATTAGCATCTGGCAATGCCACAAGAGGACTAAATCCCACAGGAGATTTAAGCTCACCCGGGCGAGCACTTGATGATGATGTCGACTGTACTAAGTCTCCCGTTCCCCTTCTCACCAGACTCGGTGACATCTCTGCCTGGCCTCCTGTTTCTGCTTTCTTCTGGGCATATAAAGGTACCGCTGGACCAACATTAATCGGTAGTGATATTGCATCTGGAGCTGCACTAGAACCTGAACTTTGTGTAAGTGATACTCCCATTGCCTTATTCATAACTGGTGCGTGATCCACTGATGTCCCTGTTATCTGACTAAACTTTGGCATATTCTGTATCTGTGCTGGCAGCAGTAACATTGGTGTTGGGTCAGTGTGAACTAGTATTGGCTGCGGATGCACCTGCTCCCTCGGCACCACAATATTTGAAACAGTCTCAAGAGTTGGTACATTCGGGTAAATCGCTGGTGTAGGCACCTACACTTGAGCTTCCGCTCTCGTTCCTGCAACTGGCGTACTCTGCACTACCCCTGGTATCTGTCCTCTTTCTGTTTGTTCAGCACCCACGGCTCCCTGGGGTGTCCCAAGAGTAGCAGGAGGTGCTGTAGCAATATTCCCTGGACCCCCTGCATAAGTCGTCATAGGTGGAGGTCTATCTCTCAGTAACTGTGTAATATAATCCTGAACATCAGAATCGTCATCATCTACATAGAACTTCTTCCCTTTTCTTTTTTTTCCATTCTCCCTTTTCATTGTTATCGTCTCCCTTGTCTGAATCGTCATCTTCCGTGATTGCAGGGAACATCTTAATCTCCTTCATGGTTGCCATTCTCCATCTTTTTTGTTCCCAGTCCCACCTAGCTTCGGCTAGTGATTTTTCTATCTTCTTTATCCTTCTATTAGTCTTTAGCTCATGCTGCTGTCTGGCCACTAGCTCCCAAACTGCTAAAGCCTCGAACTGTGCTGGTCTCGGTAATGGTCTCATGTCATACAATGATAATCGCAATTGGTCTAGAACTCTTAAATGAAACATTCCATGCTCTGGAAATGCTAGGGTTCCTTGATTCTTAGTCAATGCCCTCCATTGCTTCAACCAAAGACAAGAAGCTATGCCTTTTTCTGTCATTATGAGATGTGCTGGACTATCCTCCGGGGGGGTTGGTTCCCCTACTGAAGCCTTAATGTAAGATTCACCCTTCATCGCACTCCTAAATGCCTTGAAAAATTTCATTTTGCCTGTTTTATGTATTACAATTCAATAAATGAAATGACTTTCACTCCCAAGATTCCCTTCACCCGTTCACTCAACCATTTGCCTTTCACGGACAGCTGCCAATCCGGTCGCGGTTTTTCTCGGTAACAGACCTATCCCAGCATGGCACACGCTGACAAAGTCTTGCGGCTTCGCCTCCGTCAATTCAAATCCATTCAACTAATGCAATTATGTTGCGAGCGTCTTCACCAAATAATAACTAAAACAAATCCGCTGGTTTACTACAGGAAGGGACACAATCGCTTCAGGGACCTTACAGATTTTCACTAAAGGGCACTCTCTGGGACCTTAGCTATTCTTCTTTCTCAGTCCCCCACGTCCGCAAGTAAAATTAGACACACAAATTTTACTCTCAACTGATCTTTGGGTCTGTCCTGGTGCACATAGGACTCACCAAATTTCAGTCAAAGCCTCTTTTATTCAACGTATGTAAGGAAATGCCTCCTTGGCATGGTTACCCCCTGACGTTTTGCCTTTGCTGATGCCAAGTTATAATTTGAAAGTGTGCTGAGGCCTGCTAACCAGGCCCCAGCACCAGTGTTCTTTCCCTAACCTGTACCTTTTGTCTCCACAATTGGCACACCCTGGCATCCAGTTAAGTCCCTTGTAACTGGTACCCCTGGTACCAAGGGCCCTGATGCCAGGGAAGGTCTCTAAGGGCTGCAGCATGTATTATGCCACCCTGGGGACCCCTCACTCAGCACAGACACACTGCTTGCCAGCTTGTGTGTGCTGGTGGGGAGAAAATGACTAAGTCGACATGGCACTCCCCTCAGGGTGCCATGCCAACCTCTCACTGCCTATGCAATAGATAAGACACCCCTCTAGCAGGCCTTACAGCCCTAAGGCAGGGTGCCCTATACCATAGGTGAGGGCATAGGTGCATGAGCACTATGCCCCTACAGTGTCTAAGCAAAACCTTAGACATTGTAAGTGCAGGGTAGCCATAAGAGTATATGGTCTGGGAGTCTGTCATACACGAACTCAACAGCACCATAATGGCTACACTGAAAACTGGTAAGTTTGGTATCGAACTTCTCTGCACAATAAATGCACACTGATGCCAGTGTACATTTTATTGTGAAATACACCCCAGAGGGCATCTTAGAGATGCCCACTGAAAACATACCTGACTTCCAGTGTGGGCTGACTAGTGTTTCCAGCCTGCCACACACCAGACATGTTGCTGGCCACATGGGGAGAGTGCCTTTGTCACTCTGTGGCTAGTACCAAAGCCTGTACTGGGTGGAGGTGCTTCTCACCTCCCCCTGCAGGAACTGTAACACCTGGCGGTGAGCCTCCAAGGCTCACCCCCTTTGTTACAGCGCCACAGGGCATTCCAGCTAATGGAGATGCCCGCCCCCTCCGGCCATGGCCCCACTTTTGGCGGCAAGGCCGGAGGAGGTAATGAGAAAAACAAGGAGGAGTCACTGGCCAGTCAGGACAACCCCTAAGGTGTCCTGAGCTGAGGTGTCTCTGACTTTTAGAAATCCTCCATCTTGTAGATGGAGGATTCCCCCAATAGGATTAGGGATGTGCCCTCCTCCCCTCAGGGAGGAGAGACAAAGAGGGTGTAGCTACCCTCAGGGCTGGTAGCCATTGGCTACTAAACCCCAGACCTAAACACACCCCTAAATTGAGTATTTAGGGGCTCCCAGAACCTAGGAAAACATATTCCTGCAACCTGAAGACGAAGAAGGACTGCTGACCTGAAGCCCTGCAGAGAAGACGGAGACACCAACTGCTTTGGCCCCAGCCCTACCGGCCTGTCTCCCCACTTCAAGAAAAACTGCAACCGCAACGCGTCCCCCAGGGTCCAGCAACCTCTGAAGCTTGAGAGGAATACCCTGCATCTAAAAGGACCAAGAACTCCCAAGGACATCGGCCCTGTTCCAAAGAAACTGCAGCTTTGCAACAAAGAAGCAACTTTTAAAGACCACATGTTTCCCGCTGGAAGTGTGAGACTTTCCACTCTGCACCCGACGTCCCCGGCTCGACCTGCGGAGAACCAACACTACAGGGAGGACTCCCCGGCGACTGCGACCATGTGAGTAGCCAGAGTTGACCCCCCCTGAGTCCCCCCAGCGACGCCTGCAGAGGGAATCTAGAGGCTCCCCCAGACCGCGACTGCCTGCTCCAAAGAACCCGACACTGCACCCGCAGCCCCCAGGACCTCAAGGATCCGACCTCCAGTGCAGAAGCGACCCCCAGGTGGCCCTCTCCCTTGCCCAGGTGGTGGCTACCCCGAGGAGCCCCCCTTGCCTGCCTACATCGCTGAAGAGACCTCTGGGTCTCTCATTGAAACCTATTGCGAACCCAATGCCTGTTTGCACACTGCACCCGGCTGCCCCGTGCTGCTGAGGGTGTAATTTCTGTGCTGACTTGTGTCCCCCCGGTGCCCTACAAAACCCCCCTGGTCTGCCCTCCGAAGTCGCGGGTACTTACCTGCTGGCAGACTGGAACCGGGGCACCCCCTTCTCCGTTGAAGCCCATGCGTTTTGGGCACTTTGACCTCTGCTCCTGACTGGCCCTGAGCTGCTGGTGTGGTAACTTTGGGGTTGCCCTGAACCCCCAACGGTGGGCTACCTTGGACCCAACTTTGAACCCTGTAGGTGTTTTACTTACCTGCAAAACTAACCAAAACTTACCTCCCCCAGGAACTGTTGAAAACTGCTCTGTCTAGTTTTAAAATAGCTTATTGCCATTTTTTTGCTAAAACTGTACATGATATTGTATTGATTCAAAGTTCCTAAAGTACCTGAGTGAAATACCTTTCATTTGAAGTATTACTTGTAAATCTTGAACTAAGAATAAATATTTTCCTATATAAAAACCTATTGGCCTGGAATTGTCTTTGAGTATGTGTGTTCCTCATTTATTGCCTGTGTGTGTACAACAAATGCTTAACACTACCCTCTGATAAGCCTACTGCTCGACCACACTACCACAAAATAGAGCATTAGAATTATCTCTTTTTGCCACTATCTTACCTCTAAGGGGAACCCTTGGACTCTGTGCACACTATTTCTTACTTTGAAATAGTATATACAGAGCCAACTTCCTACAACGTACATTCATTCAGACTTGTTGACCACGCCCGATCAACCTATTAAACCAGACAGATTACAACATATACCCAAGTGTCTCCTACACTTGTCAATATACTCCGGAGTCTTAGACTACGCAGGGTCCGTACATCACCAACAACCACGTGGACAATTTTTTAGCACAAAGCGCCACACACATATAAAGTTCGACGACTTCCCTACTCTTACACCATTTAGGAGTACTCACACTCCTACTAACTTTAAACTGGAGTACGCAAACTCCCTACTGTTACCTCACATACATCACAATTCACCTGCGATCTGCTTAAGCTTATGCAAGTGCAATTCTACCACTCTCATACTATCTCAAATACGCCGGGAACATACCCAACCTTATTTACGGGATCCAGGATCTGGGAAAGTCATTTCTGGTCTTAAGGAAACATCTTCTTTGCTACCATTATCATTTCAGAAAAACAAAATTCAAACCTCATAATCTAAACAACTATACTCAAATTTAAACTACCTCCATAACCTTTACTCAGCACTAAGGAAACTAACCATCAAGCTGCTACCAAAAACTGTTAGTGCGCCTTGTCCTTAGTAAGTAAACTTACAAGGGGATGCGTATAGGTCGATGAATCGTTTGGATCGCATAGGGTATCCTAGTCAAGTATAGTGAGTAAAAGACATCGACAACAAATCAAATGATCAACTTAAATTTCCATGAACTAATCTAATCAGAAACCACCATCACTCATATGGAAGTTAGTTCGTTTTATTCCCTATTAGTTACAATTCTAATCAAAAACCTTTATTCAGAAATATCATGATTTCCAAACTTTATTAGCAACATAAGCAATGAATTTCTCAGCACTTTATTAATATGCAACCAACGTTAAGCAAAGCATAGCAATTCGTGAGCAAGTGAATAATTCAGCAATATGAGTCAGTCAGTCAAAGTCACCCTAAGTCGCCCTTGTCAGCCTACCTATCTTCAGTTAGCATAAGCACGTGGGTCTTCATGCAAAAATAATTTAGTCAAAATCATCATTTAAAAAAAAAATCTAACTAGAAGAGAAAATCATTTTAAAACAGCGCAGTTGGTACCTCGAAATAAAAATCATTCATTAGTCAGTCAGGTTATAGCTACCTATCCAAGATAGATCAGTCTTCGTCTCCAGGTCATCAGTCATCAGCAAGGTTCGGGCTCACAGAGAGCAAGCCCAAGTTTCAGCACTTCGGACAGCGTCACCAACTTTCGCCTCTCCGTTCTGATTTCTCCCCTCATGTCATGACTTTTTATTAAGGCCTCTCAGTCCGTCCCACAATTTGCCCATTGGTCAACCTTATCAGGGGTTATGACTCTAACCTATAGTTTTGTTTACCACTTGTCTACATTATTTTGAGAGTCAAGTTCCATTAACATGATTGGTCCTCTTGTCGATGAGTACATCATCCGGTTTCTTCAGGTAACAAAATTGTTGCCCCCAGCTCTTAGTCTGTAGCTCCATTGTTCAAGTCCTGGGAAAGTACATTTAGCCTACTCTACACATAATTGTATCAATTTGTTCTGATCGTCTCCTGTCCGCTGGTGAGTTTGCAGATATTTCTAGCAGTGTTTCATGGTGATCTCTGTACAGTTCAACGTCCCTTTTCTCCAGTTCCAGTCTGCGGCAGCTCATCGCGTCTCCACGTTTAAGCAAGCAAGTCCCAGCGCCGACTAGGCCTCTGGTATAGCTAATTTAAGAATATGAAGGATCATAACATAAATTTATATCTCTCATTATAGCACATTAGTACAATTATTAAACTTTCACATTATTTAGTACTGTTAACACAGATGGTGACCACTCCCCATGGGCACATTACACGTTATTTTCAATTACTGTTAATCAAATATTAAATTTTCTCATTAGTAAATATACGCAACTCATTAGCATATTCTCATATTAGCATATCAGCTGCAACACCCCTCATATTCAAAAATGTTTCTGCTTAAAGCCAGATGAGCACAATCAAGTAGAAATCCTGGAGGAGGAGTAGAATCCCAGTAGGTGTCACTAAGAAGTCTCTCAATCACTTGTAAAGTCGATTACAGAGGAAACCTGGTATGCAGGGACTCGATATCCAGGCTTACCAATAGTTCTTTGTCACGGTCAAACTCAAAGTTGTTAAGGAGGTTAAGTACATCCCTTGTATTTTTTAATATGATGGCATGCTGGTTCCAATGCTGTATCTATGCCAGAGACTTGGACATTCCAAAGTCGGATACTTGTTCTTGTGGACTTTGGAGAATATGTAAAAACACAGAACTCTAGGTTGCTTCCTGACCAGGAAATCTGCTTCCCCCTTGGTAATCCAGTGATTATCTAATCTACCATTTACCAAGAAGGCCATCTCCTTACTACTGTCGAGGGTAGGCTCTCTTCTAAGGCGTTTATGGTTACGTTCATCATTTAGAAGGCATAAACATTTAGTATAGTACATGGCCCTGTGAAGAATAAGCTCAGCACCACCCTTATTGGCTGGTTTGATTACGACAGAGGGGTCATGTGACAGTCTCTGTAGGCCTTCTTCTTCATCTTTCTTTTTTTCTTTATATTTTCAAGCTGCAGATTTACTGCCTGTTCTAATGCAAGTACTTCAGAAGGCTTCTTAAGTGTTGCTGGTGTAAATGTTTTCTTGCTGTACTTTCATCAAGTGCATCATCGATCTCATCCGCATTTGGTTTGCTAAAAAAATACTCTGGGTCTGATTTTCTTTAGAAATGTTGCCATTTGTACTTTCAGTTGGAAGAACTCATCCTTAGGTGTAGGAACAACCTCTAGATGTCTGTTAAGAATCTTGCTTTGGCCTTATCATAACTTTCACTCAGTTTGATCACAGTGTCACCGTCAGGTTTTAAGATTTTCTTGTTGCTGTTCTCAGTTCCCTCTGAGTTAGTCAGTTTGGATCCTGATCCCTTTCTTCCAGGAGACCCCTCAGTCTTTTCGTCTTCTTCTCCCATGCCCCTATCTCTTTTTAAAAAGTGGGGTTCTGAACAGCATTAAGCATGACCGTGCCCCACATGCTCAGCAATACATGTAGGAGGCTGACCTGGCTTGTAGTGGGTACCAGAGGTACTTACACCTTGTGCCAGGCCCAGTTATCCCTTATTAGTGTAGAAGAGGTGTTTCTAGCAGCTTAGGCTGATAGAAGGTAGCTATAGCAGAGAAGCTTAGGCTGAACTAGGAGACATGCAAAGCTCCTACTATACCACTGGTGTCATATGCACAATATCATAAGAAAACACAATACACAGGTATACTAAAAATAAAGGTACTTTATTTTTATGACAATATGCCAAAAGTATCTCAGTGAGTACCCTCAGTATGAGGATGCCAAATATACACAAGATATATGTACACAATACCAAAATTATGCAGTAATAGCAAAAGGAAGTAATGCAAGCAGTGTAAAGTTACAATAGATTCCAATAGGAGCACATAGGTATAGGGGCAACACAAACCATATACTCCAAAAGTGGAATGCGAACCACGAATGGACCCCAAACCTATGTGAGCTTGTAGAGGGTCGCTGGGACTGTAAGAAAACAGTGAGGGTTAGAAAAATAGCCCACCCCAAGACCCTGTAAGGTAGGTGTAAAGTGCACCTACAACCCCCAGAGAGCACAGAAGTCGTGATAGGGGGATTCTGCAAGGAAAACCAACACCAGCAATGCAACAACAGTGGATTTCTGGACCTGAGTACCTGTAGGACAAGGGGACCAAGTCCAAGAGTCGCGACAGTGTCGAGAGTGGGCAGGAGCCCAGGAAATGCCAGCTGAGGGTGCAAGGAAGCTGCCACTGGATGGAAGAAGCTTGGTGTTCTGCAAGAACAAAGAGGACTAGGAACTTCCCCTTTGGAAGATGGATGTCCCACGTCGTGAAGAAGCTTGCAGAGGTGTTCCCACGCAGAAAGACCGCAAACAAGCCTTGCTAGCTGCAAGGGTCGCGGTTAGGGTTTGTGGTTGCTGCTGTGGCCCAGGAGGGACCAGGATGTCCCCACTTGAATGAGGAGACAGAGGGGGCGCCCAGCAAGTCAGGGAGCCATCACAGAAGCAGGCAGCACCCGCAGAAGTACCGGAACAGGCACTTAGAAGAGGAGTGAACTGGAGTCCACCCGAAGTCAGAAAAGGGAGTCCCACGATGCTGGAGGACAACTCAGAAGGTTGTGCACTGCAGGTTAGAGTGTCAGGGACCCAGGCTTGGCTGTGCACAAAGGAAATCCTGGAAGAGTGCACAGGAGCCAGAGCAGCTGCAAATCACTTGGTACCCAGCAATGCAGTCTAGCGTGGGGAGGCAAGGACTTACCTCCACCAAACTTGGACTGAAGTGTCACTGGACTGTGGGAGTCACTTGGACAGAGTTGTTGAGTTCCACGGACCACGCTCGTTGTGCTGAGAGGGGACCCAGATGACCGGTGATGCAGTCTTTTGTTGCCTGCACTTGCAGGGGGGAAGATTCCGTCGACCCACTGGAGATTTCTTCAGAGCTCCTGGTGCAAGAAGGAGGCAGGCTACCCCCAGAGCATGCACCACCAGGAAACAGGCGAGAAAGCCGGCAGGATGAAGCGATACAAGGTTGCAGTAGTCGTCTTAGCTACTTTATTGCAGTTTTTCAGGCGTCCTGAGCAGTCAGCGGTCGATCCTTTGGCAGAAGGTGAAGAGGGAGATGCAGAGGAACTCTGGTGAGCTCTTGCATTCGGTATCTGAAGAATTCCCCAAAGCAGAGACCCTAAATAGCCAGAAAAGGAGGTTTGGCTACCTAGGAAGGAGGATAGGCTAGCAAGAAAGGTAAGAGCCTATCACCTGCTGGCCCTGGCCACTCAGAGCAGTCCAGTGTGCCAGCACACCTCTGAATCCAAGATGGCAGAGGTCTGGGGCACGCTGGAGGAGCTCTGGGCACCTCCCCTGGGAGGTGCAGGTCAGGGGAGTGGTCACTCCCCTTTCCTTTGTCCAGTTTCGTGCCAGAGCAGGGCTGGGGGATCCCTGAACCGGTGTAGACTGGCTTATGCAGAGATGGGCACCATCTGTGCCCATCAAAGCATTTCCAGAGGCTGGGGGAGACTACTCCTCCCCAGCCCTGACACCTATTTCCAAAGGGAGAGGGTGTAACACCCTCTCTCAGAGGAAGTCCTTTGTTCTGCCTTCCTGGGCCAGGCCTGGCTGGACCCCAGGAGGGCAGAAACCTGTCTGAGGGGTTGGCAGCAGCAGTAGCTGCAGTGAAAACCCCGGAAAGGCAGTTTGGCAGTACCCGGGTTCTGTGCTACAGAGCCGGGGGATCATGGAATTGTCATCCCAATGCCAGAATGGCATTGGGGTGACAATTCCATGATCCTAGACATATTACATGGCCATGTTCGGAGTTACCATTGTGACGCTGTACATAGGTATAGACCTATGTACAGTGCACGCGTGTAATGGTGTCCCCGCACTCACAAAGTCCGGGGAATTTGCCCTGAACGATGTGGGGGCACCTTGGCTAGTGCCAGGGTGCCCTCACACTACGTAACTTTGCACCCAACCTTCACCAGGTGAAGGTTAGACATATAGGTGACTTATAAGTTACTTAAGTGGAGTGGTAAATGGCTGTGAAATAACGTGGACGTTATTTCACTCAGGCTGCACTGGCTGGCCTGTGTAAGACTTGTCAGTTCTCCCTATGGGTGGCAAAAGAAATGCTGCAGCCCATAGGGATCTCCTGGAACCCCAATAACCTGGGTACCTCAGTACCATATACTAGGGAATTATAAGGGTGTTCCAGTATGCCAATGTGAATTGGTGAAATTGGTCACTAGCCTGTTAGTGACAATTTGGAAAGCAGAGAGAGCATAACCACTGAGGTTCTGGTTAGCAGAGCCTCAGTGAGACAGTTAGTCATCACACAGGGAACACATACAGGGCACATACTTATGAGCACTGGGGCCCTGCCTGGCAGGGTCCCAGTGACAGACTAAAACAACATATATACAGTGAAATATGGGGGTAACATGCCAGGCAAGATGGTACTTTCCTACAATACATCACCATTTTCCACGTATTTTGTCCCCATCATCTGCCCCACTGCCTCATTCTCTCTCCTTTGTCACTACCCACAACACCTAATAGAAGATCTTTGGGTGAATAGATGTGTGAGGAAGGTTGTGGTATGTATGCAAACTAGCTCCAGTGAACAACTCAAACTCTCTTGGTGTGCTGAGGTAAGGAGGAATAGACAGGCTTTTCATGTTGCCGATATGTGGGGATTGCAAATGTTTTTCACTACAAATTTGATTTGGTTTTCGTAAATACACATGACATAATTGGCCAGGAATGACCGATCAGATAATGGAATAACCATACAAAATATCATAAATAACAACTTACACAGACTGTCCCACCCGTCTTGACCCAACCCCAACAGCGAGCCATCATTTTCACAATATCATTAGTCTCTTTCTTTAGTGCCATTGCCTCTATCATCAGAGCCATACCACTGCTTTTCATCAGTGATACAAGAGTCAGTAAGGCGGTTTGGTTCTAGTACAATACCACTATAATTTGCCCATCTTTGCCAGATTTTGAAGTGTTTTTGAGGGCAGCCCCTTCCTGATAAACAGCAATTTCCAACCTCATGCAGTGATCCAGTCCCCTTTTCAACACAGCTAACGGAAGGGGGGACTCTGCCTTTCACGTCCTGGTGAGATCACGTTTGGCCCCATACCATCTGTGCTGTGAAAAATAATAAATTTGTGGTCCCTTAGGACAATCCACAAGAGGACGTCACCCAGGCAGGTGATTACATTCCTCCAGAAACTGTCCAGGGCTGTGCAGCTCCATACTGAGTAAAAGATGGTGCCCTCTGCCACTCCACAACGAAAGCAAATAGGGGAGGCAACAAGGCGCATGTGCCACAGATGGTGCCTTGTAAAGTAGGCCCTGTGTAGGTATTTCAATTTTATCAAACGGAGGTGGGCCGAAATTCCCTAGGTGTCCCCAGTCCTTTTGTACAGTCCTCATTATATAATTTTCCCAGATCTGCCTCCCATACCGCCACGGGCGGGTAAGGTGTTGGTGTTGTTAGTGACCAGTGATTGAATTAGTTTGGTTATTTTATCAGACTGTAGCTGTCCCTTGAGGAGATTACCCTCAAGAGGGCATGGTATAGTTGGAGTTAGCAGTGGAATTGGCTACGGTGAAGTTGATGTTCCAATTTCATTTCTTGAAATGATTTCAGTGTTGTGTCCTGCATCACGTCACCCAGGGTGGTGATCCCTATGATGTCCCATGTCCAGATGTCCTTGAGCTGGGTTACCTGGTGAAGCATATGACCCTGCAAAAGTGGGGTCTGCTGCAGCTAAATCCCCACAATATGTGGATTTGAAACACTTCTTGAGGGCAACACAAGCATCTCACCCCGGCCTCTCCCCACAGAGAAAGCCCCCAAGAATGGCATTGATCTGCCTGAACCAGGATTGGGGAATGTAATATGGGTAATTCTGTAGTTGGTACAGTAATCTGGACAGGGACACTATTTTCAAGATCAACACTCTACCCGTCAAGGACAACAGAAGATGCAACAAGATCCTCGTTTCTCACCCTGGTCAGGACTGACGACGAATTCCTATCCCATGACAGAGTCGAGTCTGGGGAGACAAATACTCCTAAATACTTAAAACCACTGTCTGCAAGAGACTGGCCCGGCTCCCACTCTATGGGTCCTTCATAGCGATTTAAGGGAAAGGCCTTGGATTTGGCAGCATGTCTTCCCAAAGACATGCATAATTTGCGTAATTCATGGCCCTGTGGTCTCTGGCTTGATAAGGAAGAATAGGACATTGTCCACATACAGAGCAATTCTGTCAGAGAGCCCAGGACTCCACTTGAATCCCCACACCTGGGCATCCATTCTGAACCACACTGCAAGGGGCTCCACGGCCAATGCAAACAGGAGCTGGGAGAAGGGGGACCCCATAGATTGCATTCTTGGTGATATTTCTGACATATGGATAACTGTTGCTTGAAGACTAATCCTTTGAAATCAGTAACCTGAAGGTAAAAAGTAAACTCAGCAATCCTTCCTTCGTTTAAAGCCTGGGCAGCCTTAGAACTTGACTGGCACAGTGTAGAGCCTCACAGAATAGCTCAAAGCTCCTTGGAGGTACAATACCTTGCACTAGCCTATCCACGCATCAGTGAACACATTTGGAAGGGTGTTGGCAACACCCAGTGCTGGATGACATGCACACCTTCAAATTATTTAGCACCACTGTATTAGACAGGACCGCACCCTAAAATATTTGAGCCGTACTTGTATATATTGGAGGTTTGTTGACATATGACGTGAGCACTCCATCAAATAATAAGAATGAATTATATTTACTGAACTCCTAACTGACAAAGCAACAATGATAGGCAGAGTGTCCTGGATATAGTAAAAATTTATTTCTCATGGTATGTGATTTTTGTTTCATGGGAATATTTTTTAGAAACACATATAATATTAGATGAACACTTTTATATTATATTGCTGTGAAGCCAGTTTATGGTACCTTGTACATATCTTTGTTGTAGACAAATAGATAGAAAAATATCCCTTAGGAATGTGGCAGGCCATTACATTATAGAATATGTTAATAGTTTTCTTTCAGAATGGCCTGCAAAACCCAACACTTTTACCCTAAATATTTAAAAACTGGAGCTGTAATTGTAGTGTTTAACCTATTCATAAAATAAAAAATAAACATTGTTTGTTAAACTTTACAGGATTTAGAAATCCTATCTATTGAGTTCAAGGCTACTTAAAAGCAGCCTCCCACTACTAGTGGAGCCGATCAAATATGGCAATAACAACAAAAGTTCCTGGGGTATCTGAGGGTTGTCTGTTAAAGTGCCAAAAAAACTACAAGGGATACAGTTCCTTGCCCTTGGTTATAAATGAGGGCAACACACATACCTGCCTGATCTTTGTGTTCTGATTGCTAATTCTGTATTTTTTTCCAATTATAATAACCATTTCCCAAGCAATCACTATATTACATTGTGTCCTGTATCCAAGAATATCAGTTTCACACCTGCCTGTTTTTACTTGTGAGATGTGTCTCCTGTAATGAAATAACTCCAGCTTGAGTCTGCTTCTTTAAAACTCATAATTGTAGTGCTTTTTTCTCTCTCTAATATCCTAGTATGATTTAAAGCCAATGTCTTCACTTGGCTAACATAGAAAAACACAAACCCTTTCCTTCCCTTTTTAGACAATAGATGATCACTTTTCTTTTTCGTCTTTGCTCCTCCCTCCTTTCAATAAACCATCTCCACCATCAGCTTCACCTTCTCTGCTTCTTGTCCACCATCCACCTTAGGCTCCCTGTTCTTCCTCCAATCCCAGTGGAGCACTTTGGATCAGGTGCTTCCCTGGTGGTTGATATACCATACCGTCAGACCATTGTCAGTGTTCTGTAACATTCAGCATGTGACTTTTTCTCTGGTTGTATATTTTAGTGCAAAGCATCCTGCAGGGTCTTCTAGGCAGTTGATGTGAAGATCTGTCTCTTGTTCTCACCGCTGTACTCTGGTTGTAACATCCCTAAATCAAGCCCATAGCCTAGTGATCTGGAACCCACCTCTGATCAGCTTTGAGATGGCACCGAAGATGTTGAGGTGACACCAAAGATGGTTGAAGATGTTGAGGGTGGCACCGAAATGACTGTGCTGTTCAAGGCTTACATTTGATCCCATCACTATTGGATCCTATTCCTGGTTTCTTCTGATAGCCAGATCCTCTTTGAATAAGTAATGTCTTTTCTCAAGTGGGAATCCTTGAGTCTTTGGAGGGCCCAGTAGTGGAGCTGTCCCTGAAAGATTGCTTGATTCGAAAAGGCCAATATATCAACCAGTCTGGCATGCTGCCTTTGAGAGGGAGATTATATCCTTCAGATGGTTCCCCTTCAGTTCCTTCCTGATGTTCGTCATCTTTTTCTGGAGAATACTCACTGTTACCAACATTGAGTCCACTGTAAACCCCAATGAGGTCATTATTTCTGCCAGAGAGAGCTGTCACTTGTCCCTATTGACGACGAATTCCATTCCCTTCCAGTTTGATATGGCTTTTGAGTTTCTCAGGACACTGCTCCATCAGGAGGCTATCTTTCAGGCACACAATGAACTAGAGCTCTTTGGACCTCATCAATTTCACGGACGGCATCATCACTTTGGTAAAGTACAATTAGACTTTAGGAAAGGTCAAAGGGATGGGGCACAAACTCAAATTGTTATTGCTTCCATATTAAAGAAAGTGCTGATGAGTTTTGAAGACTGGAACCTTGAATCACATCCTTCAGGTCTAGCCTGACCATCCTGTCGCCCCGGACAAGTATACCTTCAAAAGATGAATCCCTTCCATTTCAAAGTGGTAATATACCAACCATTCATTAAACTCCTAAAGGTTGATGGCTGGACTGTCTCATTTGCTCTTTTCACCATGAGAATATGTTGCTCAAGAATCTTCCTTTGTGAAGGTTAATTTGTCCCACTGCACCTATGCCATGTAAGGGCTCCACTTATTGATCAATAAGGGAGCACTGCTCTAGAGAAATGGTAAGTGGCTGATGACTCCTTCTCTTTTTGAGTGTCCTGTAAAACCCTCTGTGGAAACCCATGATGGTATGAAGGACCAATGCATCCCTCATTATCTCTTGCAATATGTGAACAAATAGTGCTAGTCTCCCTCCCACTCTTGGTTGGGAAAAGAAAGTAATCTGTACTGCAAAATTAATGTGGCATGCTGGCTGCATTCTGGAATCTGCCTTGTGCAGCCCAGGTGTGTGTGCCATCTCTATTGTGGAAGACATCTCTAAACCATTTCTGGTCCTGCTACAGGTTGCTAGATCAGGATACCAACCTCTTTGAGCGGCTGAGAAGTTTGGGCAACCGATCAAGACCTGGCTGCCTCTAATGGCCCACCAAAAACCGTCTGCCAAACGCCTATTTCATTGACATCTGGACCTTATTTAGTGAGGAAAATGTGGTAAACTTACTGAGGTGCTTTTTCAATGACCCTCCAAAGAAACCTCTCTCCGCTACAGGATCTGCCTCAGAAGTCACAAGACTCCGTAGCTTGGGGTCTACTTTAATCAAAGAAGAGCATCCTAAGAGTCCAATGTTTCAGGTTCCCTTTTGTTGGCTGAGTCTCTTGGGCCAGTTTGTACCCAGATTGAGGTGCCAAGGTCTGCTTGGGACCAGTTCTTCCCTCAAGCCTTCATCATGATCACCACCTGATCCTTCCTCATCTTCGGATACCTCCTTTGGGAAGGGGATATCCCTTCTGTCAGGGACGGCATCTGGTTATTCCTCCAGTAAAGAGGAGAGGTGCTAAGTAATGCACGCTCTCTTTGAGAATTACTTTTACCCCATTTGTTAGAAATTGGGTCTTTAGTTGGCAGAGGTGTCTATGTAGGGACCGCAATCCTAGTCAGAGTAAGTTACAACACAATCCAAATTATCCCGTGCTCACCCTCTGGTAGCTTGGCACAGAGTAGGCACGCTTAACTTATATATGTAACATATTTGTGCAATAACTCATACAGTAACACAGTAAAAACACCACAAAAATACACCACACAGGTTTAGAAAAATAGATAATATATATCTGAATGAAATAAGATGAAAATGACAAAAATCCAATGTGCACAAGGTGACATGTCACTTTTTAAAGGTTTAACAGAGTTTGAATCCTTAAGAATCAGTGGCTCTGTCCTTGTAATACACAGTACCTGGGATGCATAAAAGTTAATGATGCAAGGGGGCTTCAGAGGAGGAGATGTGTTGAAAAATAAGGCACTGTGTCGAATCTTACTGTGCGGCACCGACGATACGTTGTTTCTTTCCACGCTGGAAGGTGATGCGTCGATTTCCAGGAGCGCGGCTTTGGTTCCTCACTGCGATGCAGGGATATTTAGATACCCAGGGACGATGCATTGAAAATCCTTGACGTGCTGTTAAGAAGGAGGCTGCGTCAATCCGGCAGGCGATGCAGCAAATTCTCAGACGCAAGCCAGGGGCTGCATTGATTTCTGCAGGCGTTGCGTCCATTTTCTGATGCACGGGGATTTTCTTCTCTGGGGTGAAGTCTTTGTGGACCTGAGACTTCAGAACAGGAGGTAAGGTCAGCCCAAGCCCTTAGAGAGCACTTGTGGGGAAGGCAGAAGGGCAACAAGCAGGGAAGCAGTCCTTCTCAGCAAAGCAGTCCAGATGAGTCCTTTGGGCTGTCAGGCAGTCCCTCTGACAGAGTCTAGGTGTAGATCCAGAAGTGTGTGATTTGGTGGGGTCAGAGACCCAGTTTACATACTCAAAAATGCCTATGAAGTGGTGGAAACTTCAAAGAGTGGTTTTGAAGTGCACAGTCTCTCCTTTCAGCCCAGTCCTGTCTGACAGGATCCCTGTGGGGGGTTATCAGTCCTTTTTGTGAATGCAGGCCATTGGTCTTTGAACTGTAAGAGAAAGCCTCTCTGCCCCTACTGCCCAGGGAGACTCATTCAGTGTGCAGATGAATGCAGATGTGACTGTGTGTCCTGTGTTTATGGCTGTCTGAGTGAATGCACAAGAGGAGCTGTCAACCAGCATAGACCAGACGTGGATTGGAGACAGACTGTAAGGCACAGATGGCAGTAAGTGAAGAGAAATGCCCACTTTCTAAAAGTGGCATTTCTAAAATAGTAATATTAAATCCAACTTCACTAGTAAGCAGGATTTTCTATTACCATTCTGGTCATACTAAACATGACAAGGCTACTCCTTCCAGCTCAGAATCTAGCACTTAAAAGTATATGATGAGAGCTCTAACGCTAGTCTATGAGAGAGGCAGGCCTCACAGTAGTGGGAAACAAATGTGTGAGAATTTCACTACCAGGACATGTAAAACACATAAGTACATGTCCTGCCCTTTACCTACGTAGCACCCTTCCCTATGGGTTACCTAGGGCCTACCTTAGGGATGACTTATATGTAGAAAAAGGAGAGGTTAAGGCTTGGCAAGTAGAATTAAATGCCAAGTCAAAGTGGCAGTGAAACTGCACACACAGGCCTTGCAGTGGCGACCTGAGACATGGTTAAGGGGCTACTTATGTGAGTGGCACAATCAGTACTGCAAGCCCACTAGTAGCATTTAATTTACTGGCCCTGGGCACATGTAGTGCACTTTACTAGGGCCTTACAGGTAAATAAGTATGCCAATTGGGTAGGAAACAATGTTACCATGTTTAGGGGAGCGAGCCTATGTACTTTAGCACTGGTCAGCAGTGGTAAAGTGTGTAGAGTCCTAAACCCAGCAAAAACAGGGTCAGACAAATAGAGGGAGGCAGGGAAGAAAGTTGGAGGATGATCACCCTAAGGCTGTCAGGTCTAACACCATTCAAAGGATATGTAAAATTTGAGGAATCGTGCTTTATCTTGGCCTTGTTGGGCAAGAGTTGTAAAGGCGACCACTGGGGCTCTCTGGTCCTAAAAGGGTGTTGTTCTTCCCTGTCACTGAAGGGTATGCTCTAGGCCTCAGCAAAGGACAGAAGCTTCCTTCGTAGTCGCTTCAAAGCATACCAAAAGCTTGCTGGCCACTAAAAGATCTCCCAGTGGGGAAGAACCAATGCTTGTCATACATGTACTCCAGGAGATGCTGGTCTCCAGACCCTACCATAGTGCTCATGAGCTGTCTGTGGAGTGGAGTGCAGTGCCCTACCCGTTCAGTACTGAAGGAGGACTTCGACACCCTAGAGATTTATGACTGTAGTCACCAATAAATACTACCTGCTCAAGTAAGTGATGTTGATATGGACCCTGCTGAGCTTCACAGTTCATGAAGATGGAGCACAATTGAGTTGTATTCTTAATCCGTAATTAAATTTATGAACCTCCCGAAGGCTCCAAGTTAGGATGAGGCACCCGTCAAAAATATTCAGGGCAAGTATGTGCTTTCAGCCCTCCACCATGGCCATTTCCAACCTTGGAGCAATAAGACAAGATTGTATGTGTACCACCTGCAGTGCCACCTGTTCCTGCAGCATACAACTGCTTGCCTTACGGGCCATTGGAGGCTCTGTTGTGCCTGATGCCAAAGTGGGACCACAACTGTGCACTGAGAAGCACGCCTACAGAACTCCTCCTGTACTGTTTGTGCACGCTAGTCTGACCGGAGGCGTTAGGCCTACTGGGTGAAGAACTTGCTGCTGCCAATTATATGCCCCACTTCTCTATCTTACTGAGGTGTGGCTGGTAGGCCATTCAATGGCCTTGCAAGCACGCCTAGTCCTTAGTAAGTAAACTTACAAGGGGACGCGTATAGGCCGATGAACCTTTTGAATCCCATGGAGTATCCTAGTTATGCAGTGAACATTGGACCAATAATCAACATCAATAATCAAGAAACATCTATTATGAAATCCAACAGCTCTAAACCATCTACTCATGAATAACCACAACTCGGAAAGGAGTTAATAATTTTTATTTCCCTATTGATTACAACTGTTAGATAAATCTTTATTCAAAACCACTTTTTTATGAAGCTGTTAATAGAAAACATCATCACTTGAAAGGAACATATACAACAATGTAATTTTATAAGCTAAGAATACCAGCATTAATAGCAAAGTTCAGCAGAGTAAGTTGTCAGTCATTTGTCACTGTCAACGTCACCCTTACCAGCCTGCCTAACAAAGATTAGCATCAGCATGTGGGATTTCATGCGAAAACCTTTTTTAGAGAAAACTTTAATTTGGAAAAAATCTATCTAAGTAAGAATATCTATAATCAGCGCAGTTGGTACCTAGAAGAAAAGGCATAAAAATCATCAGTCACATTTTCATAGATACTTATCCAGGATGGATCAGCAACAAATCAGTCTTCGTCTTCAGGTCATCAATTAGTCAGTTACGGATCAGGCTCGCGGGCTATGAGCCAATATCAGCACCTCGGACAGCGTCTCCTGACGTCATCAATTCGCCTCTTGCAACTCTGATTTTAGCCCCTTGTCACGACTTTTTATTAGGGTCTCCCAGTCCATCCCCTTAATTGCTAATTGTTCAGTCAGCCAACAGATATGACTTTAACCTATAGTTATCCAGTATTGGATTTTTCATAAATTCACATGCTTGAATCATCCCCGTCGTCGAAGTGGGAGTCCCACGGTACATAAAATAGCAATAATTAACAAATATTATTTTTTTGCTATAGGCTATAATGGAAATACCAGTCACTCATACAGCCTATCCAGGTGCTTTTGTGAAGAGGACCCAAACTTGCCTGCTGGCCAATCAGACACCAGCACCCTCTAGAACACTCTCCAGAGAAGCTCCTTCCCTCAGATTTTCTACCGCACGTTGTGTGAAGGGAGTCTCCCTGAGCTCTGCTCAGTTTTCTATTTCTTCAGAAGCTTTTTTCTCTCAGAGAACTTAAAAGATGTTGGATTCTTCTAGAAAAGGCCTTTTCCATCCTTGCAAGACCTGTGGAAAGAAAAGGCTCCATGTGGATGATCCACTTAAAGACTGCTTGTATTGCCCCTACCCACAACACCAGGTGAAGGACTGCAAGATGTGTCGTACTTTCTCCACAAAAACCCTCAGAGACCGTGAGGGTAGACTCCTGATATGGTTACAGGCAAAATCCTGTACTTCAGGTGAGGAGAGTGGGTCAGAAAGGCCACACAAAAGGTCCAAATCTGAGGACCTGGGGCCAGACGGAAAAATCTAGGAAGAGGCAGAAATTACATCATGGAAAAGGCTTACAGACTTCAATTTCCTCTGAGCCTTCCTCTCCTCTTCAAAAGAAGGAGTCCTACCGTATTTCTCCTTCCTCAGAGCCTTCTTCTTCTAGAAAGGTAACCAATAAAATCAAGTCGACGACGACACCACTGTCGACGACCGTGACGACGACGACGTTTACAGCTACTGTCTCCACTACCTCGTCGATGAGACCATCGTCGGCGACGACTACATTGACGTCAACGGTAAGGGCTCCTATCCCTTCAATCAAACATCCGTCTACGAGGATTCCAGAACGGAGTGCGTCGTTAACAACATCGACTCTGTCGTCAACGACAACATCGTCGCTGATAACACCGTCGACAAAAGCCCCATCGACTATAACATCACCTACGACAGCGCCGTCGGCCGTCTCACTGTCGACGAAGACACCGTCGAAGAAGCCATCGGCGACGAGACCACCGTCGACGACACCATCGGCGACGAGACCACATTCGACGAGACCACTGTCGTCGACACCATCGTTGGCACCATCGTCGACGAGACCGTCGTCGATGGAAAAATCATCCATGATCACAGTAACGTCGACAGCATCTTCAACATTCACACCATCTACTATGCCACTGGTGCCTGTCAGACAAATAGAGGCTACTCCTACCTCTTCCAGGTCTCTGGATCTTTGAGCCATGGTCAGGATCACATCTCTGCCCAGATCAGAGATTTATCCCACAGACACGTCTCCAAGCAAGGTGTCAACTTTAGTACCCAGTCATCCACTTGACTGGGAGGAATCCGATGAGGGTCCATTCGGAGATGCCCACAGCCCACCACAGCTCCACGTTCAATACCAGGAAGAGGACGACGATGATGAGTATGACCAATACCAACCATATTACTCACATCAAGAACGCTATTACCAACCGAGAGAGTCTCAGCCAAGAGACTCTATTCAGATGCCTTCCTCCTTAATCCAGGACTTACAATCTATGCTACAGGATTATAGGAGGAGGTTCCCAGTTACAGCAGAAGATCAGCCACCACCGCCAGCTTCTCCTGCTACACCAAGAAACGTCCCTCCGCATCCAGCTACTCCCAGGATGACACCTCACTCTGTTTTAGCCGCACCCCCTGGAGATGAAGGTTCCACTTCAGGGGAAGAAGAGGAAGAAGGAGAGATTTCTACCCTGCAACATCCCACTAAGGAATGGGATGACTACTTAGCCCCAACTCCTTCTCCACCACCACCTCGCCCTTCTGATTCTCCACCCGAGGATATAGGTGGTTTCCACAACCTAATGGACAGGGCTGCTGCACGTTTTCACCTTCCAACATCTGTCTCTCAGTCGGAATGTTTCCTGCATGATTTTAAAGAGCAGTCAAGGAAGTCCGTACGGTCCATTCCCATTATTGACTTTATATGGAGCGAGGGTACAAAGATCATGCGCAACCCGGCAACAGTCCCGCCAGTACCGCAAAAATTGGACAAGAAATACAAGGCAACCCAAGACTCTCCGGCATGTCTCACTGGCCACCCAAAGCCTGACTCTGTGATTTCGCAAGCAGCTCAAAGGCGTTCTAAGAACCTGTCAACGCCTATCTCTACTCCTCCAGACAGAGAAGGAAGGAGATTGGATAATGTGGGCAAAAGATTCTCCTCCATGTCAGCAATCACTGTCAGAGCGGCAAATTCATTAGCAATCCTGGGTTGTTATGACCGGCAAATGTGGTCGGATATGCAACCTTTCATCGATCTCATCCCTGAAAGCAAGCAAGCAGAGGCACGAAAGATCCTCCAAGAAGGTGAGCGTACGTTGGAGGAGACAATCGAATGCGCTCTAGATATAGCCTCCACTGGCTTTCGTCAGCTGGCTGGTGCTGCGGTCTTACGCCGCCAGGGTTGGCTCAAACCCACATCTTTCAGGCCAGAAGTGCAGTCAAGAATCCTCGACATGCCCTACGATGGCGAATCTCTCTTTGGCAAGCATATAGATGACGCGCTCCATGCCATCAAGACCAACACAGACACTGCCAGGTCCCTAGGTACCCTACAGGACTGGGGACAGCCCTTTTGGGGTGCTAGAGGAAAAGGATTTACCTCATTTCGAGGTTCCTTTCACAGACAGTACCAGCAACCCCAATATAGGCAGTCCTATCATCAACAGTATAGGCAACCATCTATGGCTTCTTACGCCAGACAAGGAGGAAAGAGAAGACAGGGTTCACAAAACAGAGATCAACCCAGAAACCAATGATCTTCTCCAGGCACCGGCTATGCTTCCCCAATGTTCACACCATCAACAAATAGGAGCAAACATCTCCAACTAGATCCAGGAGTGGAAGAAAATAACATCAGACAAATGGGTGCTGGATATAGTGACAAGAGGTCATACCCTGGAATTCATACAAAAACCACTGCATCATCCACCAAGAACAGGCAGACCGCTCCATCTTCGTCTGCTTCAACAGGAGATATTCCTTATGCTTGCCAAGGGAGCTATAGAAAGAGTTCCAGTTCAGCAACGAGGTCTCGGATTTTACTCCCGTTTCTTCTTGAGAAGGAAAAAGTCAGGGGAATGGCAACCGATACTAGATCTCAGGAAACTCAACAAGTTCCTTCAGAAGCAATCCTTTTGGATGATCACGCTGTCGGATATCCTGCACCTGCTCAATCCTGGAGATTTTATGACAACATTGGATCTCCAGGATGCTTACTTCCACATACCAATACATCAGAAACATCGCAAATACCTCCGCTTTACTGTAGCCGGTGCCCATTATCAGTTCAAAGTTCTACCATTCGGCCTGAAGTCAGCTCCAAGAATCTTCACAAAATGCCTTGCCTCAGTCGCAGGTTTCCTCCGCAGCAAGGGCTTCCAGGTGTTTCCATACCTGGACGACTGGTTCATAAAAGCTCTGTCTCCGCTACTAGCCTCCAAGGCTACAAACGCTTGCCTGAAATTATTCTGCAGTCTGGGGCTAACAGTAAATCTACAGAAGTCAGTCACACTTCCCTCATGCAGAAGAGTCTTTCTGGGTGCAGAATTAGACACCATCTAGAACAAAGCATATCTCTCTCCGGCACGGCAGCAGAAGCTAACCAACTTAGCTGTCAGAATTTCCACAAAAGAGTTTGTTTCAGTACAACTGTTCAAGTCGCTTCTGGGCATGATTTCCTCAGCCATCGGCCTAGTTTGACTAGCAAGGCTGAGAATGAGACCGTTACAAGAAGAACTACAACTCCAATGGACCCAGTCGCAAGGGTCCTTTGACGACTTAATAACTGTCACACCAACATTTCGGCAGGTGTTGCAGTGGTAGTCTCAGACTAACCATCTCTCCCAAGGTCTTACTTTTCTAACACCAATGACAGACTTTATCATCACCACAGACGCTTCCTTGCAAGGCTGGGGAGGCCATTTACAAGACATGCGCATTCAGGGAAGATGGTCCAATCTCCAGAAAGGAATGCACATGAACCTGCTGGAATTGAAGGCGATCCATCTCACGCTCAAGGCTTTTCTTCCACGCATCGCAGGGTCCTCAATGTTGGTCAGGACGGACAACACAACAAGTATGTTTTACATCAACAAGCAGGGAGGAACAAGATCCCTCTCCCTCTCAAGGAAAGCTCAGTCTCTTTGGGACTGGCTCACGCTGCACAATATTCACCTCAGGGTGGAGCACCTGCCAGGAGTCAACAATGCCCTAGCGGACTCTCTCAGCAGGACGGACGACAACTGCCACGAGTGGGAACTCAACCAGAACATACTCAACGGCATCTTCCAATGATGGGGTCAGCCGATCCTAGACTTGTTTGCCACCAACCTGAATGGCAAATGCCAGTCTTACGCCAGTCGATACCCACTCCCGGGGTCGTGGGGAAATGCTCTTTTGATGAGATGGTCTGGAATCTTTGCCTACGCTTTTCCCCCCATCCTGTTGATACCCAGGCTCCTCAGGAAAATGAAGTCCGAATGCTGCAAGATCATTCTCATAGCCCCCAGATGGCCCAGACAGTACTGGTACACGGAGCTCATACTCCGGTCCGTGGCCAATCCAGTCCGCCTTCCTTGCAACCACGACCTTCTCACAAAGAATCAGGGTCTAATCCTTCATCCCGATCCAACTTCTCTTCAATTGCATGCTTGGCTCCTGAGTTCAGAGAGTTTCATGGTATGAATATCGATCAGGAATGCAGACTGATATTATCTAGGGCACGAACAGAGAGCACAAATAAGACCTATAAACTCAAGTGGAAGAGATTTTGTGTTTGGTGCTCTCAGAACAATTTCCACTTGTTACAAATTAAGCCTGAACAAATTATTTTGTATCTTCTCACACTCTCTAAGGCTGGTCTTTGCCATGCATCAGTCAAGATTCACCTAGCAGCTATAGCCTCCTGTAGGCGATCATCTGAGATGCCTTCAATCGGTTCATCCAGAATCATTAAGCAGTTCATGAAAGGACTCTTCCACACTTTCCCTCCGGTACGGTTACCTCCGCCAGAGTGGCACCTCAATATAGTCCTGTCTCAGCTCATGAAAGCCCCTTTCGAACCTATTCACAGGGCGGAACTCAAGTACATCACATGGAAAGTGGCAACCCTGCTTGCTCTCACTTCCACTAGGAGAGTCAGTGATATACAGGCTTTTACGACTAAAGAACCTTTTCTGTTTTTTTCTGATGACTTTGTTATGCTCAGGACCAACCCCAGATACATTCCAAAGGTGCCATCTTCATTCCATCTCAATGAGCCCGTGATACTATGAACCTTTTTTCCAAATCCAACTACAATCTCAGAAAAAACTCTACATTCTTTGGACATAAAACGATGCCTCAGATTTTACCTTCAAAGTACCAGACAGGTCAGGAAATCAGATCAACTCTTTGTATCTTATTCTCTTGGATGACAAGGAACAGGGGTCACCAAGACTCAGTTCAGTTCTGTCACACCAAAGCAGGAAAACCGTTGACTAGGCACCAGAGAGCCCACTCCACGAGAGCATTCTCCACATTGGCTGCTTTGTTTCAGGGTATTGCCCTGGATAAGATATGTCAAGCTGTGACATGAAAGACTACGCACTCCTTTACGCAGCACTATTGTTTGGAGTCCTCGCAGAGAACTGACTCTCTAATTGCACAAGCTGTTCTACGTCATCTCTTTCACTAAGGTGAGACCTTTCCTTGGTTATATAGAAACTGTTTGATGTGCAAATAGCCCATGATTGCTATACAATATATACTTTGACATGCTTCTACATAAGTTTTTAGTTGGTTATGTATGGGTGTATATATATATATATATATATATATATATATACTTGGATTTCAGTATATGTGTATTTGTACTTAGAATTATCTATTTTTGTTTGAAGTTCATAATACAAGATTTATGAGATAACTATTTCATATAGGTTGTGAAGAATTTCCATGCTCGCACCCTCCATCCTCTGCGAGTATAATGTTTATCAACAGTACTGCTGGCTATTCAGATTCAAGCATGTGAATTTATGAAAGATCCAATACTGGATAAGAAAACAAGTTACTTACCTGTAACTACAGTTATCCAGTATTACTAGCTTTTTATCTTTCATAAATTCACATGCGACCCACCCTCCTCCCCTTAGACGCTCGCATTTCCTCTCAGGTTATAATCTTTTCACTCTTGTGCTGGAAAATCTGAGGGAAGGAGCTTCTCTGGAGAGTGTTCTAGAGGGTGCTGGTGCCTGATTGGCCACCAGGCAAGTTTGGGTCCTTTTCACAAAAGGACCTGGATAGGCTATATGAGTAACTGGTATTTCCATTATAGCCTATGGCAAAAAAATTTTTTTTAAAATTATTGCTATTTTATGTACCGTGGGACTCCCACTTCGACAACGGGGATGATTCAAGCATGTGAATTTATGAAAGATACCAATACTGGATAACTGTAGTTACAGGTAAGTAACTTGTTTTCTTTTTGTTTACCGAATCTACTAATATGAGTCTGTTCACAAGATGCGGATTAGTTCCCCATGCGATGTTCTCATCATCTGGCTCTTCAGGTATCAAAATTGTTGCATGTTTCTCTTCAGTCAGTGGCTCAAGAACTGGGAAAGTACATTTAGCCTACTCTACACATAATTGTATCAAATTGTCTTCATCATCTCCTGTCCGCCTGGACATTGCAGAGAATTCTAGCTAAGTAACTTTAACATCGTCCGGGTCATGGCCAGTGTGTGCCTCCAGTTCTTTGCAAAGTGCTCAGTGATTTCAGCTTCTTGTGTGTGTGAGGCTCAGGAAACTAGGCCTTTAGTTCGTCTAACCTAGCACTACAAATTAATGCAAAACATAGATTATACATCTCATTATGACATATTATTACATTTTCACCCCCGAGGGCACATTTTCAAACGTGCACATTATTTTCTCTATGATTAATTTCCCTATGCATTTCTTATTAGTAAACACATATATATCATTAATAATTTACTCAATTAGCATATCTGCAGCAACAGTCCCTCCTCTGATGACTAAATATGTCATCACACCTCTCTTTGCCATCATCTTTTACAACTGAGTCTCTAATGTACTTTGCCTTCTTCTTGAATTATCTCTATAGATTCTTCTGCTGGGTTGTTCTTCCCTCCTCTTATCATTTTAGACCTTCTCAATTTTATCTTTTGCCATAATTTACATGTACCCCATAGTCCTAATATGCAAGTAAGCACTGTTAATATTCCCTGTACAATTTTCTGTAATACCCCATTCCAAATTTTACTAAACCAATTGCCTACTGAAGCAAATCCGTTTCCAACTTTTCCCCAAACTCCTGGTTCCTTCAATTCTTTCAAATCCTTACTTGAATTAGTTAAGTTAGTAAGTAAGTCTCTTATCTCCTTATCACTACCAGGTATGTAAGAACAACAATGCCTAACGCTAATCATCCTACAGACTTCGCCGTCTTTCGCTAAAATTATGTCTAAAGCAAGCCTATTTTGAAGCATCATAGCTCTATCCGCAGCTAATTCAGTATCTAACAGTAGTATTGCCCGTATAAAATGTGTCAGCATATTATCCACAATAGTAGACAACTTTCATATCTTGATTGCATTCAAAATAACTGCTACAGAAGGAATTACTGCACCAAAAATATCTTCCACAATTGCAGACGAGGTTTCCCTCCTCTGTCTCTCATGATGTAATTCAGTCACTTTCGGAAGCTTCTTTAAATCATTTATCTGATAAACTTCAGGGAAAACTATCCCCAAATAGCATGTCCCATACCATCCTCTAGGAAGACGGTAATAAGCATTAAGTCAACAAATATAGTAGATTCCAGGAATTGCAGAGTCTTGACCATTCAGCATAAAAGTCCATTTACTCTGAAACAAAAACACATGCCTACATTCACTCGTTCCCACAAATAAATTGTCAGTATGTAATTTTGGCCTATATATACAAAGCTTCCCTACATGTAATGCATCTAAAGCTAATTTCCCTTGCGTTTTAATAGCGGTGTAAGCATAATCATTCTTATAAGTTCTCTTCTCTAATCCTTTCTCTAATTTCTCCTTCAATGCCTTCCTCCTGTCATCAGTATGCCCTATAAAGCTCTTTTCTAATGGGGTTAGTAAGCAGGTTAGATTATTTTTATGAGCGTATGAGGTACAAAAAGTTAATGTTGGTTCAAAGAAGCCTCTAACTAATACTATATCATGCTCCTTAGCTACCTTACTCAAATATCTAATAATAGAAACAAAAGAGAACACCAAATCATAATTCAAGTGAAAATCATGAATATACTCTTGGTAATAGAATCTTGTTAGTAGCAGGCTACAGCTTACGCCATAGGTTAAAGGCAGACTATGGTACGTAACCCCTTCTTCCACAGAGGAAGGAATTTGCGTACACACAAGACAATTCCTTGCATCCATTGTCTCAACATAGTCACTCAACTAGCGATAGAATACATTAGAAGAAAGCTCTCCTTGAGCATTAGTATAGCCATGCAAGTATTTCTCATCCAACTTAAACCTTTCTAAAGCTGTTAGTGTAATAGTTTCAGGAACAGAAACAATAGTAGCCTCCTTCATTTCATGAACAGACATTCCCACAATCATTATTATAAACATTATTCCACACATAATTGCCACTCCAACACTCAAATACTTACAATATCTAATATTCCTAATGCAGTTACCTAACTCAGCCATGATCTGTAAAGAATCAGAAAGTAGAAGTAACTCTTAAATAAAGTGCAACAGAAAAATTCAAAATCAAAAATGAAGGAAAATATTTATTTCTTACAATTAAGTTTCACACGTAGGAACCTTTTCTCCCGTGTCAACAATCGATAAGCAGCTTGTCACATCCGGGTTTCAATTGTCACATCAGGTTATCAATGTCTTTTCCGGTTTTATTTTTAATGGTCTCTCTTTTTCAGGTTTCTTCAGATTGACTCAACAACTCAGTCTATTGATCAATCACCTTCAGGTTGCATCAAAGTACTGATTCGGAACTCCTCTATCAAAGCAAAAGGACATAAACTTGTTTTGCCATTCACTTGTTGCTGCATATGCCCACTCAGGACCTGCATATCTTCGACTTGCTACTCTCTTTCTTTTCAACCTTCGTTCACCACCTAATTCTCCTATACTCAGTTCTTTCTTTCTTGTAGTATCCACTTCTTCCTCTAATGTTTCATTTATGACCAATTCTTTCTTCTTTCCAATTTGCGATTCAGGCCAATTATCTCCTTTTCTCATTCCTTCTGTCAATATACTCCTCAGGATTGGACTCTTTTCCTTTTCTTTCTCTATGGTGTTTTCTCTTGATGGACCTGCAACGGGTTCAGGGGGAGACGGATCACCTTGACTTTGATCTGTCTCAACTCTTTCCCCTTCTTGATCTGGCACTTACTCTGTTTGCTTTTCAGCACCATCTGCTTCTGGGAGAACCCCTGCTGTGCTCGGTTTTCCTGCTGTATCCGTTGAGTTAAGTTCTTTCTCACCCTCCTGTAATTCTTCACTCTCATCTCTTACAGGGGTGATTGACCCATCTTCCACAAGCTCAGGTTCAACTCCAGGTTCAGCTTGCTCTTGTTCCGGCTCAGGTATAGCCACTTGTTTCGCTGCTGTTGGTGCTCTCAACAACACTTCTTCAAGGTCTTGCGGACTCACCGCTCTCTTTGTATGGCTTGCATGTATTCAGTTTGGCAGTCCTGCACACTTTACAGCTGTCGTAGTTGTTAGCACCACCTGGTATGGACCTTTCCAGCGCGGTTCCAAACAGGTTTTGCGAACTTGCTTTTTGATGACGACCCAATCTCTAGCTCTCAGATTGTGACCTGGGTCATGGATGGGTGGCAGGGTAGCAGCCTGCACCTGCTGAGAGAAAGAGCAAACCACATCAGCCAGACCATTGCAATAGTCCAACACCATAATGTAATATTGACAAGTGCATTGGCTGGAATTGCTGTCAATCTCATTGCTCTGCCCAGGAGGATCTCATGGGGCGACAGTCCTGTCTTTCTGTCAGGTATGTTTTGCATTGACACCAACACCAAAGGTAATGCGTCTGGCCATTTCTCGATTTCAAGGTACCATTCATTTGTTCCACTAGTCCTGAAGCTTCTGGGCGATAGCTACAATGCAACTTCTGCTCAATGTTTAGTGCTGCACATAAGAGTTTGATAACTACGTTATTGAAGTGAGGTCCCCTATCCGATCCTAAAGAGATCGGAAATCTGAACCATGGTATTAACTCTCTAAGCAACAGCTTTGCTACTGTGAGACTGTCATTTCTTTGTGAGGGGTATGCTTTAATCCAATGACTAAAGACATACACAATCACCAACACGTACTTCAAACCACCACACGCAGGCATTTCAATGAAATCAAATTGCATCCTGCTGAATGGACCTCCTGCTCTTCCAATGTGGCTCAAATTCACCACTGTCCCTTTTCCCACATTTAGTTGCTGACAAATCACACATCAATGACACACTGCCTCTGTTGCTTGCCTGCATTTTAGATTGAACCAATCAACTTTGAACAACCTGACCATGGCATCCCTTCCAAAATGCACCTAGCCTTGGTATTACCTGGCCATCTGAGTCAACAAACTATTTGACAACACCATCAGGCCCTCCTCAGAAACTCAAATTTCATCAGATCTTTAAATACATTTCAGCTTGAACCAAAGTCATTTATCTTCCTTATTTGCATTTTCTTGCAATGTTTTCAATTCTTTTAGAGTATCAATCACCTTTAGGGCAAAACTTGTGCAATTGTTCTTTACTTTAGGCATCAATTCCCATTTGTCTTTAAACGATATACAGTTCAATACGCAAAACCTTGCAACATGATCTGCATATCCATTGCCCAATGAAATGTAATCCTGTGTCTTTTGATGTGCACTGCATTTTACCACTGCAATTTCTTCAGGTAACTGTATTGCGTACAACTCTTTTATTCGGTCACCATTTCTCACTGGTGTTCCAGTAGAGGTCATGAAACCTCGTTGTGACCATAGCTGACCAAAATCATGAACAATTCCAAATCCATATTGACTGTCTGTATAGATTGTGACTCTTAGACTCGCAGAAAAATAGAATGCTCTAGTAAGAGCTACTAATTCTGCTACTTGTGCTGAATATAACCCTGGAAGCCATGAAACTTCTAACGTGCCTGTAATTGTGCATACTGCGTATCCTTCTCTCAATGTCCCTGTTCCATCACTGAGACATGAACCATCAACAAAGACAATTTGATCATTTTCCTCTAAAAGCGTGTCTCTGATATCAGGTCTTGGTTTTGTACACAGCTCAGTTACTTCAAGACCATCATGATCAATGTCTTCTTCTTTTTCAATTTCAACAATATCACTTGGAAGCAATGTTGCTGGATTCAGCACTGTACGTCTCTTCAATGTTACATTTGGAGCACCCAATATGCTTGTCTCATACCTTGTCAGTCTTGCACCCATCAAGCATTACATTTTCGTCCTTGCCAATAAAATTTCAACAGTGTGGTACCATTACTGTCAAAGGGTATCCCATGACTACCCCTTCACATTGGGAAAGACTTTGACCCACTGTGGCTACTCCACGCAGGCAACCTGATAAAGTTGCTGAGACCGGGTCCAAAGTAGCTGAAAAGTAGGCTACTGGGCAATAAGCACCTCCATGAACCTGTGTCAAAACAGACAAAGAACAAGCATCACGTTCATGACAAAACAATGTGAAAGGCTTTGTGTAATCAGGCATTCCCAACCCCGGAGCTCTGCACAAACTCTCTCTCAATTCAGAGAATGCCTTCATATGTTCTTTATCTAAGGTAATGGGATCCATAACTTCCTTGTGTGTCAATTGCTGCAATAATTTGGCAATTTCAACAAAATTTGGAATCCACTGTCTACAGTACCCCACCATTCCCAGAAACATCCTGAAATCTCTCTGCGAAGTCGGAGGACCTCTCTGCAGTATCATGGTAGTTCTTTCTCTGGAAATTATCCTTAACCCCTTCTCGATCTAGTGTCCCTGGTATTTCACTGATTTTTGGCAATACAGTAATTTTGCAGGTGAAACCTTATGTCCAAATTCTCCCAAATGATTCAACAGGGCAATCGAGTCGTACTTACACTCATCCCTTGTTCTGGATGCGATCAGCAAATCAACAACGTACTGCACTAGAGTTGATTGGTATGGTAATTCTGATGACTCCAGGTTATTTTTCAAGATCTGATTAAACAGTGATGGTGACTCCGTATGCCCTTGTGGAAGACTGCACCAGCTATAGACTCTGTCTAGGAATCTGAAAGTAAAAAGAAACTGACTATCCTCATGAAGAGGCACAGAAAAGAAAGCTTGTGACAAGTCTACCACTGTGAACCACTCTGCATCACGAGGAATCTAAAACAGTGTCACTGCTGGATTTGGCACCACTGGACAACACTTGACCACCAAATCATTAACTTTTCGCAAGTCCTGAACAACACGCACTTTCCCACATGGCTTCTTTAAGCCTGTTATTGGTGAATTGCATGGACTGCTTAACACTTCTTTCAAAAGTCCTTGCTTTAGGAAATCTCCAATTATTTGCGCCACTTTCATCAAAACATCTTGCGGCATGTTATACTGTGGAAGCTGCGGAAATACTGCATTAGGCCTCAAAATAATCTTAATCGTCTCCACTCCCTTAATCAGACCTACTTCTTTACCCGTCAGATCCCAGACTTCTTCTTTCACCATTCCCTGCAAGTCTGCATGTCATTCCTTCACAGTAAACATTGGTAAAAAATCAATCAACGGGTATTCTTCACTGGCACTGTTAATCACCATTTCAGCCACCTGCTCTTCTTCGTCATCGCTATTTGTTTGCACTTCTATTCCAGTGTCCGAACAATGAATGGAACATCTTGTCTTACACAGTAAATCTCTTCCCAGTAGAGATACTGGACTCGAGTCACACACTACAAACCTATGTAGTCCCTGATAATTACCGATCTCAACCTGCACTGGTTCTATGATTGGGTTTGTCAACTGTCTATTCTCCTCTCCCACAACTTGAACTGTTCTGCCTGAAAGAGGTAAATTCGGGACTTCCGGCAAATCAAAGGACGGTTTATCATCTGTCTTACTTCTGGTCTCAAACCTTCGACGAACCTAAACACAAAATGCAACATGTGTTTCGGCTCAATTGCTTCCTTGCCACTGTACTCACTGAACACTTTTAACAATGTTTCATAATAGGTATGTATTGACTCTTTAGACTGTTGAACCGTTCTGTCGATTCTCTGTCAGTCAATATTTTTGGGAGAAATTCTTGTCTTCAGGAACTCGATCACCTTATAGTAATTTTTCATTACCTCAGGTGAAGGTGCACCCGTTACTTGATCCCTTTCCGATTCACTTGTTGGCCTATCCACTGTTCTCTTACATTCAACCCTTAAGTCGACTGGAACCACTATCTCCAACAATGTGTTTAAGTCCTCCCACAAACATTTGCAAAGTTTTACAAATCTGTCTGTCTGCTGATACCACTCGACTGGTTTCTCCCTCAGCTTTGGGTAATCGTTTGTGAATGACAATATATCACTCCTGTGCCATGGGACATGAACAAACTGCCCCCATGGAATCTCTCTCATCGGAAGCATCTTTACTGATTCCCTTTCTTTCTGAATATCTTCAGACTCCTCTTGTGAATCTCGCTTTTGCTTATCCTTTTTCTTTGTCCATCTACCTTCCCACTTCTCTAATGCTCCCCAGATCTGAGCACTCTGCAGCAATTCCCTCAAGTGAGCCTTCATTCCTGCTGATCTCATGTTTTCAAAATCCTTTGCCTCGAAATCTAATCTATAACTGCATTTTAAATGCTTTGTTTTCTTAATCTCGATGTCATGTTTCTCTGCTAGCTCTGCCAATTTCTGATGTATTTTACTCACTTTTCTTGGAATCTTTGGGCACAAATACTTCAGAGCTCCTTCTGTGTAGGACTCTAATCCATTCACACCCATTGTTCCCTCAACTAACTCGGTTGCTTCTATATTTAACCTCACACAATTTATCTGCCCTTCACCCATGGTGAATTTAAACTGTCCAACCATTCACTTAGTTGCTGTGCTGACAATCCCTGTAATGAGATGTTACTTGCATTTGGCACTGGTATCTGATGCATCACTGCACCTGAAGCTTGCGACGTCAAGAGTTTCAAACCTTGACTCACATTCGGACCATTTGCTGCATCTGGAAGTTCTACAAGTGGACTAAGATCCATTAAAGGTCTAGATCAATTGAAAGTCTGACCTGCGGATGACATCATCTGCACGGGATCACTCACTCCCCTTCTCACAAGACTCTGTGACATTTCACTCTGATCTCCTGCACTCGCTTTCTTTTGCGCATATAAGGGTACCGCTGGACCAACAGTAATCGGTAGTGGTAGTGCAGCTGGAGCTGCCCTGACACTCGCACCTTGTGGAAAAGTTACCCCCATCGCCTGGTTCATGACCGGTGTCATTTCTGACTGTGTTCCTGTCGTTGGTGTAAACTTTGGCAAACCCTGGGGCTGTGCTGCAGGCATTAACATTGGAGTTGGCTCGGTCTGAACCAGCATTGGCCTCGGGAGTACTTGCTCCGTTGGCACCACTATGTTCGAAACTTTCTCAAGGACTGGCACATCTGGATAAATTCTCTGTACTGATGGTGGATGCATCTGCGCTTGGACCACAGTAAAAGTCCCTACATTTGGTGTACTCTGTACTGCCCCTGGTATCTGTCCACTGTCTGTCTGTCCTGCACCCTCAGTTCCTGAGGCTTGTGCTGGAGCAGTTGTAGCGGAACTAGTACTTGGACCCCCCTGAAAAGGTCGCAAAGGGAGGAGGTCGATCCCTCAACAACTGTGTAATGAGGTCCTCAACATCAGAATCTTCATCGTCTACATAAGACTTTCTCTTTTTCTTTTCCCCTGCGCTCTCATTCTCTTTAGCACTATCTTCTTTCTCCGTCTCGTCTTCCTCTGTAATTGCAGGAAACAATTTGACACCCTGTAGCGTCTCTGCTCTCCATCTTTTCTGTTCCCAATCCCTTCTAGCTTCAGCTAAGGATTTTTCTACTTGTTTCATTCTCTTCTTAAATTTAATCTCTTGTTGCTGTCTGGCCACCAGCTCCCAAACCGATAAAGCCTCAAACTGCGCTGGTCTCGGTAACGGCTTCATCTCATATAATGCCATTTGCAATTTGTCCAAAATTCTCAAATTAAATGTTCCATGCTCTGGAAATGCTAAGGACCCTCGCTTCTTTGTTAGCTTACACCACTGCTTAAACCAAAGACTCAGTACTACACCTCGCTCCTCCATTACAATATAAGCCGAATAATTTTCCGGTGGGGTTGGCTCCCCCACTGACTGCTTAATGTAAGAATCACCCTTCATTGCACTTCTGAAAGTTTTGAAAAACTTCGTTTTGTCTGTTTTATTTATTTTGATTCAATAATGAAATGACTTTTGCTCCCAAGATTCCCTCCACCCGCTTACTCAACCAATTGCCTCTTACAGATGGCTGCCAATCTGCTTGCGACTCTTCTCACTAACCAACCTATCCCAGCGCAGCACACTCTGACATCACACCCACATACATTGGCTGACAAAGTCTTGCGGCTTGCCCTCCTGAACTCAACTCACACAACTAGTGCAGATTAATTACGAGCACTTATCGAAAACCAACAACTAAAACAAACCTGCTGGTTAACTACAGGAAGGGGACACAATCGCTTCAGAAACCTTACGGATGGTTAATTTTTTAGCACAAAACACCAAACACATGTGAACTTCGACGACTTCCCTGCTCTCATACTGTGGAGTACGCACACTCCTACTAACCTCAACTGGAGTATGCAGACTCCCTACTTTACCTCACATTCATCACAAATCACCTGCGGTTTGCTTTAAGCCTGTGCAATCATAACCTACCACTTTCACACTATCTCAAAATACGCCAGGAACATACCCAACTTTACTAGTGGGATCCAGGATCTGGGAAAGTCATTTCTGGGCTTAAGGAGACATCATCTTTGCTACAGTTGCCATTTCAGAAAAACAAAATTCAAATCTCATAAAATAAAAACAACTAACCCTAACTTAAACTACTACCATAACCAATAACCACCACATAACTAGTTCTCCAAGGAAACTAACCATCAAGCTGCTACCAAAAACTGCAAGCGCGCATAGTCCTTAGTAAGTAAGCTTACAAGGGGACGCATATAGGCCGAGGAACCTTTTGAATCGCATGGAGTATCCTAGTTATGCAGTGTCCATTGGACCAATTATCAACATCAATAATCAAGAAACATCTTATATGAAATCCAACAGCTCTAAACCATCTACTCATGAATAGCCACAACTTGGAAAGGCGTTAATAATTTTTATTTCCCTATTGATTACAACTCTAAAGCATTTGTTAGATAAATCTTTATTCAAAACCACTTCTTTATTAATCTGTTAATAGAAAACATCATCATTGAAAGGAACATATACAACAATGCAATTTCATAAGCTAAGAATACCAAAATTAATAGCAAAGTTCAGCAGAGTAAGTTTGTCAGTCATTTGTCACTGTCACTCTTAACAGCCTGCCTAACCAAGATTAGCATCAGCATGTGGGACTTCATGCGAAAACCTTTTTAGAGAAAACATTAATTTGGAAAAAATCTAAGTAAGAATATCTATAATCAGCGCAGTTGGTACCTAGAAGAAAAGGCATAAAAATCGTGAGTCACATTTTCATAGCTACCTATCAAGGATGGATCAGCAACAAGTCAGTCTTCGTCTTCAGGTCATCAATTAGTCAGCTATGGATCAGGCTCACAGGGTATGAGCCAATATCAGCACCTCGGACAGCGTCTCCTGACGTCATCAATTCTCCTCTCGCAACTCTGATTTGAGCCCATTGTCACAACTTTTTATTAGGGTCTCCCAGTCATCCCCCTAATTGCTAATTGGCCAGTCAGTCAGCAGATATAACTTTAACCTATAGTTTTTGTTTACTGAATCTACTAATTTTAATATGAGTCTGTTCACAAGATGCAGATTGGTTTCCCATGCGGCTCTTCAGGTATCAAACTTTTTGCATGTTCCTCTTCAGTCAGTGGCTCTATTGTTCAAGTCCTGGGAAAGTACATTTAGCCTACTCTACACATAATTGTATCAAATTGTCTTCATCATCTCCTGTATGCCGGTACATTGCAGAAAATTCTAGCTAAGTAACTTTAACATCGTCCGGGTCATGGCCGGTGCGTGCCTCCAGTTCTTTCCAAAGGGCTTAGTGATTTCAGCTTCTCGAGTGTGTGAGGCCCAGAAAAACTAGGCCTTTAGTTCGGCTAAATTAGCACTACAAATTAATGCAAAACATAGATAATACATCTCATTATGACATATTATTACATTTTCTTGTATATTTTCATCATTTTCATACAACTTTAGTTCTATTAGTACACATAGGCCCTCATTCGGACCTCCGCCGCCCGCCAAAGTCCCGCCGTCAGGTTACAGTTCCGCGGTCGAAAGACCGCAGCGGTAATTCTGACTTTCCCGCTGGGCTGGCGGGCGGCCGCCTTCAGGCCGCCCGCCAGCCCAGCGGGAAAGAGGCTTCCACGATGAAGCCGGCTCGGAATCGAGCCGGCGGAGTGGAAGCTGTGCGACGGGTGCAGTTGCACCCGTCGCGTATTTCACTGTCTGTCAGCTAGCTGCGCCGCCTTGGAGGATTCCAATGGGTGGCGGTACACTGGCGGGAGCCCGCCAGTGTTGCCGGTCCGACCGCGGCTTTACCGCCGCGGTCGGAATGCCCATTGGAGCACCGCCGGCCTGTCGGCGGTGCTCCCGCGGTCCTCCAACCCGGCGGTCATGGACCGCCAGGGTTGGAATGACCACCATAGTGATCCCACCCCGAGGGCACATTTTCAAACGTGTATGTTATTTTCTCTATGATTAATTTCTCTATGCATTTCTTATTAGTAAACACATATATCTTTAATAATGTTCTCAATTAGCATATCTGATTCAACAGCCTAAAGGAGCCAGGCTCCTATGGTGATGTGACTTCCTAGCTGAATTTTTCACACAGAGCATTCTAAGTATCGTCATCAACTGTTATCATAACTATATAATAGCAAGCAGTCTTCATAACTTGCGAAGACAAACGCTACTAGGAGAAAGCACGATGGCTGATGGGCAGCAAAAAAAGAGCAGTGTGGTGTATGTGCTTATGTCTTTGGGCAGCATTCTTCCAGAATGAAAGTTTAGTGAATAAAACCCACCTCTAGGTGATGAAGCAGAAAAAGAAAGACTAACAAACTTTCACATATCATGTAACAAAATCGTATAAGACAATGTGTGTTTTAGCAAAGAAAAATAATGTATGTAGAAAATGTGCCCACGAAGTAGGTCGACATTTAGTATAAAGAAGCTTAATTAATCATGAAAATCAACAAATGCATGAATATGTCATAATTGCAGCTATGTGTTATGATTTTCTTGTTGAAACTGTTATATGCTTAGCTTAAATTTAGTAGAGGCTTTGGCCTAGTTGCCTCGTCTCAATTTTAACTGCGTAGTTTTCACTTGTATTAACAAAGACGTGTATTAAACTTTAAAAGCTGTATTTTTCCAGTAGAATGACTAATACCCTTATCTCAAGGTTGCGTGCTAGGCAACTTTCATCCCCTTTGAAGCAAGGTCAGCTTCTGCAGGTGCAGACAATAAAGACACGGATGCAGAATTAATTGGCATCTTTGTTGCTACTTGTGTTCCAAAACTCCAAGGACACCTTACACGTAGATGAGTATTAAGAGAAAATACACTATTCATTGGTCAAAGAAGGAATCACCCCATGGACCCTCCAATGGAAGAACCTGAAGAATTTGGAACTTTTCTTACTTAACCCCACCGGACAAAGAGAAGACAGACATTTTATTCACGCCACTTTTTGAGACGCCATTTTGATGCCATTTGCCACTTTTATTTGATGACCCTTTGATGTTTTTCTCTATTCCAGAGAGAGAGAGACTTTAAAGAATTCTCACCCTAGAGACTTTAACTTTAACTTTATCCCGTCTTGCCCATACGATAACTTTTGCCCCTGTATTCCTTGCTGCTGCAAGGAAAACTTGCCTTTAACTTTGCCCCCTTTGGAGAAGCCCCATGCTGATCGAACCGGTACCTTAAGGACGAAGGCTTATCTTGAATGCTGATTGTATTTGGTAATTATGAAAGGATAAATCTATTATTCATTGTATTTTCCTTCTTAGGTACCAACTGCTTGACAGAGCCCAAGTTAGACGTTTTCTAAATTTATGTTGATTAAATTCATTTTTGGATGAAGCCCCACATGCCAATGTTAATCAGAGGTTAGTTGAGGTATTCATTTGATTCACCATGCTGAATTGAAATCTTGTTATGCTGACCAATGTATGCAATTAGTCAAATTCAGTTACTTTTATTAGTGATTTGCATTGCTATAGCCGAGTGCATTATAATCCAAGTTTTGCGTAGATTGCGTTTCTTCCGTCATTATGGACACCCAGTAATGTTTGTATACGTATATCATTTGATTTTGAGACTTACTTATATTGTGTTAGCTTTGTTAATATAGGGAAATAAACTCATTAACTTTTAATAAACAGGTGTGGTTATTCATGACTGAAAGGTCATGGCGTGTCTAATTACTGATTTTCTGTTTAACTAATTTGTTGATTGATTACTAATTGAGTATTGGTTATTGATTATAAATGATTATTGATTATTGATTTGAGAGATCTGACAATTCTTTGGATGAGGAGAACTCAACCCGGTCAAAAGGTTCACAAGGTTCACCGACCTCCGGTGTGTCCAAGCATAAGTAACTTATAAGGACTGGACGCGCTATCAGTAGATGGTAGCAGAGTTTGATGGTTTGGCCCTTTGGGGCCCCATCCGAACAATAGACAAGTTAACATTTTCTTTAATAAAACAAGTTGGAGAGATGATGATGCCCTAAATCCCCAATGACTTTCCTGGAATCTCGGAGCTTGCGAATGGAGGAAATGGAGGTGTGAGGATGTTTTCGGCGTTTCTAGTGACGGTATGAGTGAAGTTAGGGTTTTGCGCTTGCACAGCTTATGCCGCAGATGAATTGTGAAGTTTGTGAGGATTTTAGGGGGTTACAAACAAATTAAAATTTCAGATGAGTGGTGCTCCAAAGTGTGAAAGTAGGGAAGTCGAACTTCATATGTGTGTAGCGCTTTGTGCAGGAAAAATTGTCCACGTGGTTGTTGATGTTGAGACGGGCCCTGCGAGGTCAAGAGACTCCGGAGTATGTTGAAAAGTGTATGAGACACTTGAGAGATGTTGTAATTTGTTTGGTTGAATAGGTTGATCGGGCGTGGTCAACAAGTCAGTACGAATGTTGAGGAATAAAAGAACATTTTTGACTTTGAGATTTGACGAATTCTAAGGTGCACTAGAATAGTTCATTGATCAGTTGAGAGTAAAGTTTGCAGGTCAAATTTTGCTTGCGAAAGTGGGAAACCGAGAAAGATGGAATAACTGCAGAGGCTAGTGAAAAATCCCTAAGGTTTCTGAAGCAATTGTATTACCTTTTCCTGTAGTAAACCGACAGATTTGTTTTCTTTTTTGATTAGTGCTCATGATATATTGCAGAAATTAGTTTTGAGTGAAGCTGAATGAAGGAGGACAAGCCACAAGACTTTGTCAGTCGCAGTGTGTGAGTGTGACGTCACTAGGAGCCGCGCTGGGATAGGTTGGTTGGTGAGAAGGGTCGCGCACGGATTGGACGCAGTCTGTGAAGAGCAATTGGTGGGGAAAGGCAAGAGAAGAGTATTCTGGAAATTAAAATCACTTATTGATTACATTTTGAGAAAATAAAGGACGGAAAGATTACATTTTTCAAATCATTTAAGAGTGCTTTGAGGGGAGATGTATATATTAAAGCAAATGTAGGAGAAGAAACACTACCTGAGGGTACACCAGCTTACATCGTAATGGAAAAAAAGGGTGTCGCACCATGTCTTTGGTTAAAGCAATGGTGTAAATTAACAGAAAAGCATGGAAGTGTAGCGTTTCCTATCCATGGGACGTTTAATCTAAGAGTCTTGGAGAATTTAAGATTTGCGCTGTATGACATGAAAATACCTCCAAGACCAGCAGAGTTTGAAGCATTAGCAATTTGGGAACAAATGGCTAGAAGGCAATTCCAAAAGAAATTTGAGACAAGAGTGAGAAAAGCAGAAAAGATACTAGCGGATGCTAGATGGGATAGTGCTCAAAAGGTGTGGAGATCAGATATATTGCAGGGGGTTAAATTGTTTCCAGCAATTACTGACGAAGCAGAGATGGAAGGAAAGAAAGCTACCCATAAAACAAACAGGAGTCAGTCCAAAGATAGAGAAAATAAAAGAACCTCGAAAATGTCAGACGAATCAGACGATGAGGAATTCATTCTGCAATTGTTAAATGACCGTCCACCACCATAAGTGGAAAGTGAAAATGGCCCAAGCACTAGTACTGCCCCTCCAGAACCAATACAGGGTACTGTAGCCCCGAATTTGAGAATATTGCAGAGGCAAAGTAGTCACGATATGCCTTTTACACCAGAAATACCACAAGTTCAGAGAATATATCCTGACATGACTAAACTGAAACCTGTTAATGATTATCAGCCACAGGCCCAAAGACGCTATTATGATGAGAATAATTTGGAAATGACCTCTAATTTAATGGTGCAGGGAGGACAGAATTACCAAAGACCGACATTGATTCAAACCGAATCAACACAAATTTTGATGCCTCAAAAGCAGACGCAAGAAGTGCCAAAGTACATTCAAACAACAGAAACACAGTTAGACATGCCAGCAATGATGAACCATAATGTGGGAATTAACATGCCACAGAATTTGGGTAACAGACAGAATCCGGACGCAATATCTTTGCCTCTCACTGTAGGTCCGCCAGTACCATTATATATACACAAGCAAAGCCAAGTGTATGCGATCAAGGTGTAATGACACAGAATGAGACAGGAAGAAGATACATAGAAAATACCCAAGTAGCAACTCCCGTAGGAACACTGTCAAACAGATCTGGGTCTTTGTTGGAATTTAGTCCAATTCCAATTTGTGTTCCGTCAACTGTGGTAAGGTCAAGTCCACCACTAATAGTACCGCTAACTTCAAAACCAGAAATATTACAGAAACCATCAGTAGCAGTAGACGTAGATGTCACATTAATGGGACTAAACACACCACAGTTAACACAATGGTTGAACAGTCTGAATTTCCCACACAGTACATCCAAGGGGAAAGGAGAGGAATATTTGAATCAAATAAGATTGGGCATGGAAGCAGGTGAACTCGTAGATGGAACAATGGGTTTGAACAGGTTAGAATCATACACAGAAGAAGAGCTGAGATACATTTGCCGTAGAATTACAAGAGAAGTAAGCAGCATACATAAGAGGTTACAAGAAATTGCAGACAGACACAAAATAGACATAAATAAAACCAAGCATTTGAGCAGAAGTTACAGGTTAGATTTTGAGACAAAAGATTTTGAACACATGAGGTCTGCAGGAATGAAAACACACCTTAAAGAAATATTGCAAAGCGCGCAGGTTTGGAGGTGTTTAGACAAATGGGAGAGTAGGTGGGTTAAGAAAAAGGATAAGAAGAAAGAAAGTACCCCAGATCGGAATGAGAAACTACAACAGAATGATGATCTTATAACCATGTTACCAATGAGAGAAACAGGAGGGGGAAAACGTATCCATGTACCATGGCACAGGTGTGACATTCACTCTTTTACGGATGATTACCCTAAATTAAGAGAGAAACCGATCAAATGGTATCAACAAACAGATAGATTCGTAAAACTCGCAAAATGTCTTTGGGAAGACCTGAATACTTTTTTCGAAATTGTAGTTCCAGCAGATTTGTGGGAAGATTGTAAAAGGGCTGTAGATTGGCCAACAAGTGAACCGGAAAGAGATAAGGACACAGGTGCACCATCGTGATTGAGTATTTGAAAACAAAAGTTGCGTCGAAAAATGTGGATTGGCAGAAAATTGACAGAGCAGCACAGGAGGTTAAGGAGTCAATACATGCATACTATGAGAGATTGTTAAAAGCATTTAAGAATTACAGTGGCACGGAAACGATTGAGGCAAAGGACATGCTCCATTTTGTATTCAGATTTGTGGAAGGATTGAGACCAGAAATTAGCCAGATGATTCAAATGCATTTGATTTGTTGGCAGTCAAAATCGATCGATGAAGTGTTGAACTATGCAAAATACTGCAGTGATGAGATTGAGACAAAGCAGAAAAGGTTGAAAGAAAAAGTGATGGTGATGCAGATTAAAGCATCTCAGACAGGTTTGCAAGGTTTCCAACAACAGTTGCCGCAGCAGCAACAGCAGGGAAATGCTGTGTTTCAGCCACAGATGAGAGGCAGAGGCCGAGGAGGTTTTGTGAATAATGGTCCTGATTTGAATACTGTTGTGATTCCTAATGGTATACAGGCAATGATGAAAGTGATGCCATGTCACACGTGCGGAATCTTCGGACATTGGAAACGGGAGTGCCCAATGTTGGTGCAGGAAGGTGTAGGTCAGCAAAACAATGATGTCAATAACATTTCAGAATATGAGAGGACCAAAATTGAGAGGTCCAAATCCAAATTTCCAAAATAATGTAAATCAGATGCAGGGTCTACAACCTATACAACAACAGCAGGTGCAAATGCCCCGTGTACAAATGACACAGTTGCAGCCGATGCAACAGCAGTTTCCTATGGTACCTAATCAGCAAATGCAAGTACCCTTAGCACCAATGAATCAGCAACAAGTAATGCTTCCTCAACAGGTAACAGGTCAAGGAATGAATCAAAGTAACACAGTGCACCAATTCCCGTTACACAGTGAGAATGGAATAAACAATGAATGGGAGAATGAAAGTTCAGATGAGGAGGGAAATTGTATGCTTGCAGCATCTTTGGAAGTTGATCAAAAGGGACTATATGTGGAAGGAAGAGTTATGGGTCACAGCGTTTCATTTTTGGTTGACACAGGAGCTACACGCTCTACAGTTAGAAGTATTGAAGTACCAAATTTGCCACTTTCAGGGAAAACAGTTCAAGTAGTAGGAGTAGCAAATCGGTATCTGAAAATCCCAATTACAGATCCAGTGCAAGTCAAAATTGGTAACTTTACAGGGTTACATAGATTTGTGGTGTGTGACTAGAGTCCAATATCCCTATTAGGAAGAGATTTATTATGCAAACTAGGATGCTCAATTATGTGCTCACATAATGGAATTAAAATTCCGACAAACAGTGATGAGGAAGAAGAGGACAGTTTGGAAGAAGAAGAAATGGAAACTGTTGATGAAGAGTATCCCCTGATTACTCTTTATCCTATGCTCACTGAAGCAGATATTCCAGTTGATTTACAAGAAACTGTTGGAAAGGAAGTGTCGGATATGACAGGGAAAGAAATAGGATTGATTAAAGGAGCAGAACCAGTGAAAGTGACTGTAAAACCTAATGTAAATTTTCCTCAGACTCCGCAATACCATATGCCACAAGATACTCTCATGAAGGTCGCCCAACTCATTGACGAATTTGTGAAACGGAGTATTGAAAGAAGTACTGAGTAGTCCACGTAATTCACCAATCATGGGACTAATAAAACCAAGTGGAAAGGTCCGAATTGTTCAGGATTTAAGAAAAATAAATGACATAATAGTCAAATGTTGTCCCGTAGTACCAAATCCAGCTGTAATAATGTTTCAAATTCCCTGTGATGCAGAGTGGTTCTCTGTCATTGATTTGTCACAAGCATTCTTTTCTGTGCCTCTTCATGAGGACAGCCAATTTCTCTTTTGTTTCAAATTCTTGGACAGGGTCTACAGTTGGTGTCAAATTCCTCAAGGGTTTTCAGAGTCTCCATCAATTTTCAATCAGGTTCTAAAGAAAAATCTGGAATCATTGGAATTACCTTTTGAATTAACCTTAGTACAGTATATTGATGATTTACTGATTGCATCCAAAACAGAAAATAACTGTACAGTTGACACTATCGCCTTACTGAACCATTTGGGAAGGAATGGACACAAAGTGTCTCCTTCAAATTTGCAATACTGCCAAAAGAAAGTGAAATATTTGGGTCACCAAATTGAAAAAGGGTCGAGAAAAATAATGAAAGAAAGAATAACGAGTGTACTTCAAATGAGTCCACCCAAAACGAGAAAAGAGGTGAGAAGGTTTTTGGGAATGGTGGGCTACTATCGCCAATGGATTCCCAATTTCTCAACTTTAGCCAAACCCTTGCTGAAACTGACCCAAAAGGATGCGCAGGATGAAATAGTGTTGAAAAGAGATTAAATGGATGCCTTCATTGAATTAAAGGAATGCATGTACAGAGCTCCAGCTTTAGGTATGCCTGATTACAGAAAGCATTTCACATTGTTTTGTCATGAACGTGATGCATGTTCCTTGTCTGTCTTGACTCAAGCCCATGGGGGCTTAAACAGACCAGTAGCATATTTTTCAGCTACTTTGGATCCAGTCGCAGCAGCCTTACCAGGATGCTTGCGTGTTGTAGCAGCAGTTGGTATGAGCCTAAATCAGAGTGAAGGAATAGTGATGGGACATCCTTTAACAGTTATGGTCCCTCACTCAGTAGAAATACTTTTGACACGTTCCCGAACACAGCACATGACTGGTGCTAGGCTTACAAGGTACGAGACAATAATTTTGGGATCACCTAATGTGCAGTTGAAAAGGTGCACTACGTTGAATCCAGCAACTTTGTTTCCCAGTGAAAATGTTGAAATTGAAAACGTTGATGATATCGTGCATGATTGTCTTCAAGTGACTGAATTTTGTACTAAGCCAAGACCTGATATCAAAGATACCCGATTGGAAGAAAATGATTAGATTATTTTTGTTGATGGTTCTTGTTTAAGAGATGCACTAGGAATATTGAAAGCAGGATATGATGTATGTACAATAACTGGTGTTCTAGAAGCATCTTGGCTTCAATGAGTTTATTCTGCACAGTTTATTCTGCACAGGTTTCCACATTAATGAGAGTCACCATTTACACTGACAGTCAGTACGGATTTGGAACAGTGCATGATTTTGGACAATTGTGGTCACAAAGAGGCTTTATGACCTCTTCAGGATCAACAGTGAAAAATGTTGAAAGAATAAGAGAATTGTTACATGCTATCCAGTTACCAGGAGAAGTAGCAGTGGTAAAATGCAGTGCTCACTTGAAATCACAAGACTTTGTTTCTTTGGGAAATGGATATGCAGATCAAGTCGCAAGGTTTTGCGCATTGAAATACATATTGCTCAGAGACGAATGGAATTTGATAAGTGAGCCAGAACTTGAACCAAGTGAAGCCTTTGCTCTAAAAGTTGTAGACACAATAGAAGAATTGAAAATCCTACAAAATAATGTTAGTAAGGATGAAAAGCTCTCATGGAGTAAATTACAATGCGTAAAAAAACCAGATGATTTGTGGGTTTCAAGTGAAGGGAAATTGGTCTTGCCAGACAGTCTTTTGACACAAATAGCTAGGTTATATCAAGGACAAGCACACATTGGAAGAGATGCCGTGATTAGATTATTCAAAATTGATTGGTTTAATCCCAAATTTCGCCAAGTTGCTGAAGCAGTTTGCCATTGTTGCGTCATTTGCCAACAGATGAATGCAGGGAAGGGAACCGTAGTAAATTTGAGCCACATTGGAAGAGCAGGTGGGCCGTTAAGCAGAATGCAAATGGATTTCATTGAGATGCCTATGCATGCAGGCTTGAAATATGTGTTGGTGATTGTGTGTATTTTTAGTCACTGGATTGAAGCATACCCTACACGCAGAAATGACAGTTTCACAGTTGGAAAACTGCTATTGAGAGAACTAATACCACGTTTCGATTTCTGATCTCTTTAGAATCAGATAGGGGAAGTCACTTCAATAATGAAGTAATCAAATTACTATGTGCAACATTGAACAAAAATTGCATTGTAGGTACCGCCCTGTAGCATAAGGACTAGTGGAGCAAATAAATGGCACACTGAAATCAAGAATGGTGAAAATATGCACGTCCACAAACTTGAAATTGCCTGACGCGTTGCCTTTGGTGTTGATGTCAATGAGAAACACACCTGATAGAAAATCTGGACTATCACCACATGAAATTCTCATGGGCAGAGCCATGAGATTTCCAGTAGTTCATGTGAATGCTGTTGTAAATGTTACAGATGATATGGTATTGGACTACTGCAAAGGTCTGGCTGATGTGGTCTGCTCTTTTTCTCCCCAGGTGGAGGCAACCACCTTGCCACCAATCCAAGGTCCAGGACACGCCCTGAAAGCAGGAGACTGGGTGGTGATAAAGAAGCACGTGAGAAAGTCGTGTTTGGAACCCCGTTGGAAAGGACCTTTTCAAGTGATTCTGACGACTACCACTGCTGTGAAGTGTGTGGGAGTTCCCAATTGGATTCACGCCAGTCACACGAAAAGGGTGACGTGTCCCACAGAAGAGGAAATTGAAGCTCTGAAATCATCAATAGCTGACAGGAAAGTACCAGGCACTGAGACAGAACGAAGAGAGCCTGAAAGCGAACAAGAAGAAATTGAGACAGAAGAAATATTCTCTGAGGAAGACGCAGTCGATCCTTTTGAGGACAACAGAGAAGAAACCTCAGGAGGTGACAAAGATCTTGTCTCAGGTGAAGAAGCAGGAGAGCCTAATAAGAGGAGGGCTTTCCCAGAATTAGACGATACAGGAAAAGAAGGAGAAAACCAGACTGACCTCCCAGGTGAAGGAGACAAGACAGAGCAAAGTGAAGTTGTTCCAATTCTTCCAGAACCGGTTGCAGGTCCATCAGGTGAAAACAACGCGAAACGGAGACAAAGCCAATCACCAGTGAAATCAAAGACTAAAGAAACATTAAACGAAAACAAATAGCCAAAATTGAAGGAGAAAAGAAAGGAAGTGTCTATCATAACCACATCGAATGAAGAAAAAGACACAGCCAATAAACAAGACATAAGCGAAAGGGAATCGAAAGGAGATGCAAAATTGAAAAGGAAAAGAATACCGAGCAGAAGATATTCTGGTCCAGAATGGGCATACACAGCCACTAATGATTGGTCAGACAAATTTCTATCTCTTAGTCTTGAAAATGAAGAAGCAGAACAACACTTTAGGTACTTGAAAAGTAGATTACCGAATGAGACATTGATAACCTGATTGACTTTTGAAACCAATTTCGAGACAAAGCTGCTAAACCGATAAGAGACTAAGGGGGTGATTCTGACCGCGGCGGACGGCGGTCGCCGCCCGCCACACGGTTCCCGCCGAAAGACCGCTCCGCGGTCAAAAGACCGCGGCGGTCATTCTGGCTTTCCCACTGGGCTGGCGGGCGACCGCCGAAAGTCCGCCCGCCAGCCCAGCGGGAAACACCCTTCCCACGAGGACGCCGGCTCAGAATTGAGCCGGCGGTGTGGGAAGGTGCGACGGGTGCAGTTGCACCCGTCGCGAATTTAAGTGTCTGCTAGGCAGACACTGAAATTATTTTTGGGGCCCTCTTACGGGGCCCCCTGCAGTGCCCATGCCATTGGCATGGGCACTGCAGGGGCCCCCAGGGGCCCCGTGGCACCCCCTACCGCCATCCTGTTCCCGGCGGGAGAACCGCCAGGAACTGGATGGCGGTAGGGGGTGTCAGAATCCCCATGGCGGCGGAGCGCGCTCCGCCGCCATGGAGGATTCTCAAGGGCAGCGGAAAGTCGGCGGGACACTGCCGACTTTCCGTTTCTGGCCGCGTCTGAACCGCCGCGGTCAGAATGCCCAGCGGTGCACCGCCAGCCTGTTGGCGGTGCTACCGCCGACCTCCGCCATGGCGGTAATTACCGCCAGGGTCAGAATGACCCCCTAAGCTGCTAAAGAAAACCTTGTGAACTTTGACCTCGTTCATCCTTTATATATATATATCTGCAAATTTTATTTGATAAAGTGTCTCCAACTTTCTGATTCTATATAGATCATGGCAGACAATACTACACAAAGACATAAAATGAAATATTGTAAATATATGTGTATAGGTCTAATAATTACATGTGTACTAATAATTATGGCAATAATTCTTGGAATGCACGGAGGGAATGAAAGAGACGCAAATGATGCTTCTACTTTTAAAACTACTACTGAATTAACTCCTTTGAAGAAACTCGAACAAGACGAAAAATATTTACACAACAAGAGAGAACTCTCCTCTAATGTCTTCTATCGCTTGCTGAATGAGTACGTTGAGACAATGGACGTGAAAGACTGTTATGTATGTACACAAATACCTACCTCAGTAATAGAAGGGGTAACATATCATAGCATGCCCCTTACGTATGGAATAACATGTAGTTTGTTACTAACCAGATTTTATGGCCAAGAGTATATTCAATACTTCTATTCCAATCATGATGTTGTATTTTCATATGTCCCCATAATAGAGTACTTGAGTAAAGTAGCGATAGATTATTATATAAAATTAGTTAGGGGTTTCTTTGAACCATTATCACCTTTTTCCACAGTTCACACTCATAAAGAAAACCTTACATGCTTGTTTTCACCCGTAGAGAAGAGTTTTTTAGATCACACTGAAGATAGAAGGAAAATGGTAAAGGAAAAATTTGAAAAAGAATTACATAAAAGGACATCTGTAGATAACTATGCTTTTGCCGCAATAAAGACACAAGGGAAACTAGCTTTAGATGCAATACATATAGGGAAACTTTGTATATATATAGACCTAAATCATACTATGACACAATCTTTGTAGGAACGAGTGAATGTAAACATGTGTTTTTATTCCAGAGTAAATGTACGTTCATGTTAAATGGCCTAGATCCAGCTACTCCAGGGGTATGTTATATTTGTGGACTTAATGCCTATTATCGTCTTCCAAAGGGATGGTATGGGATATGTTATTTGGGAATAGTATTTCCAAAGATTTATCAACTAGAAGACTTGAAGAAATTTCCAAAGCTGTCTGAATTACATCGTATTCAGAAAAGGGAGACAGCTTCTGGTGTGGTAGGAGACATATCTGGAGCAATAATTCCTTCAGTAGGAGTTATATTGAATTCAATCAAAATACGAAAGTTGTCTACTATTGTGTATAACATGATAACAAATTTTTCAGGAGCAATGATCCTGATGGATACTGAACTTGCTGCAGAAAGAGCTGACTCTTCAAAACCGGATTGCTCTAGACATTCTTTTAGCAAAGAATGGCAGCGTTTGCAAAATGCTTAGTGCACGTCACTGTTGCTCATATATACCAGACAAAAGTAGACAAATTAGAAATATGCTTACAAATTTAACCAACGATAGTACAGATTTGAAAGAATTAGAACAAGGAGTATGGGAAAAGGATTTGCTTCCGTGGAAAATTGGCTGAGCAACATTTGGAACAGAATATTACTGAAAATAGTAAAAGGATTATTAATAATACTAATTTGCTTAATAGGTATTTGGGGAATATGGAAAGCTATTAAAATATTGAAATCAAGAAACAAGAGAAGAATTGAAAAGACAGAACAAAAGGAAATGGTAAAATTATACAGGAAAAAATCAAAGGGAGTAAAAAGGAAGAGGGAAATAACTGAAATGCAAGATTATTAAACAGAATTTTAATGAAATAAAATTTGGGGTGGAAGATTTAATGTGATGACATAATTAGTCATCAGAGGACGGATTGATGAAGCAGAAAAAGAAAGACTAAGAAACATTCACATATCATGTAACAAAATCGTATAAGACAATGTGTGTTTTAGCAAAGAAAAATAATGTATGTAGAAAATGTGCCCACGAAGTAGGTCTCCATTTAGTATAAACAAGCTTAATTAATCATGAAAATCGACCAATGCATGAATATGTCATAATTGCAGCTATATTTTATGATTTTCTTGTTGAAACTGTTATATGCTTAGCTTAAATTTAGTAGAGGCTTTGGCCTAGTTGCCTGGTCTCAATTTTAACTGCGTAGTTTTCACTTGTATTAACAAAGACGTGTTTTAAACTTTAAAAGCTGTATTTTTCCAGTAGAATGACTAATACCCTTATCTCAAGGTTGCGTGCTAGGCAACTTTCATCCCCTTTGAAGCAAGGTCAGCTTCTGCAGGTGCAGACAATAAAGACACTGATGCAGAATTAATTGGCAACTTTGTTGCTACTTGTGTTCCAAAACTCCAAGGACACCTTACACGTAGATGAGTATTAAGACAAAAGACACTATTCATTGGTCAAAGAAGGAATCACACCATGGACCCTCCAATGGAAGAACCTGAAGAATTCGGAACTTTTCTTACTTAAACCCACCGGATAAAGAGAAGACAGCCATTTTATTCATGCCACTTTTTGAGACGCCATTTTGATGCCATTTGCCACTTTTATTTGATTACCCTTTGATGTTTTTCTCTATTCCAGAGGGAGAGAGAGACCTTAAAGAATTCTCACCCTAGAGACTTTAACTTTAACTTTATCCCGTCTTGCCCATACGATAACTTTTGCCCCTGTATTCCTTGCTGCTGCAAGGAAAACTTGCCTTTAACTTTGCCCCCCTTTGGAGAAGCCCCATGCTGATCGAACCGATACCTTAAGGACGAAGACTTATCTTGAATGCTGATTGTATTTGGTAAACATGAAAGGATAAATATATTATTCATTGTATTTTCCTTCTTAGGTACCAACTGCTTATTTTGACAGAGCCCAAGCTAGAAGTTTTCTAAATTTATGTTGATTAAATTCATTTTTGGATGAAGCCCCACATGCCAATGTTAATCAGAGGTTAGTTGAGGTATTCATTTGATGCTCCATGCTGAATTGAAATCTTGTTATGCTGACCAATGTATGGAATTAGTCAAATTCAGTTACTTTTATTAGTGATTTGCATTGCTATAGCCGAGTGCATTATAATCCAAGTTTTGCGTAGATTGTGTTTCTTCCGTCATTATGGACAGCCAGTAAGGTTCGTATACGTATATCATTTGATTTTGAGACTTACTTATATTGTGTTAGCTTTGTTTATATAGGGAAATAAACTCATTAACTTTTAATAAACAGGTGTGGTTATTCATGACTGAAAGGTCATGGCGTGTCTAATTACTGATTTTCTGTTTAACTAATTTGTTGATTGATTATTAATCGAGTATTGGTTATTGATTATAAATGATTATTGATTTGAGAGATCTGACAATTCTTTGGATGAGGAGAACTCAACCCGGTCAAAAGGTTCACCGACCTCCGGCGTGTCCAAGCATAAGTAATTTATAAGGACTGGACGCGCTATCACAGGCCCGCCATAGATTTTACTGCCACTCGCAAGATTTAAAGGTAGATTTTGCTGTGCCAGGTTTCAAGCTTGAGACGTGCAGATCACACTAGTAGCAAGATGGTGACTTGATAGGACTTCGTGTCTGTTTATAAAAATCGTTATTTTTTGCATCTTCAGTTGTATGCAGTCATTGAGACCATATGCTCTGCCTTGCAAAGGAACATTAACAATTTCAGTGAAAGAGCATGTTTAGCACACGATCTTATTACCTGGCATGCGCCTTCAATAACATTGATGCATGTTCCACAGTTTAGTTATAATAATCTAAAACCGTACACTTCTTTTTTGCTTACATCAAATACAGAATGCAGGTGCGCAGGGTAAATCTTTCTAGATATTGCGGCAATAGACAGGAGTGAATGAAAGGAAAAATGACGCTACTCAGTGAGAAGGGTGTCAGCCAAAAAAGCTCGATGCACGCTCTCACAACTCTTCAGAGTTATCTGTGTTCATATGTGTAAGGGGAAATATTAGATTTTGCTGTTCATTTGATAAAGACATTAAGAACGAATTTGTGATTGCAAACCCTTACCTGTTTTTTCCTGTCTCAGACAATATTTATACCACAATACTGATACAAGAGTTACCCTTATTCACAGCAAAAACAACTTGTGTTTTATTGTCTTGGTGTGGTAAAGGCATTACCACGGTGGCCACAGAAAATGATCTTTGGGGCCCTTTGTGAGCAGTGAGCTGTAATGAGCACTGCTTACCTGTATCAACCTGCGAGACGTCATTGCTGATCTTCTTTAATGACTAGCAGTAGGAAGGGACTTCATTTATGAGCCACTGGAAAGTTTCGTTTCATATCGTAAGTGTCCAAAGAAGCTTTGGAGACCTAGTACTTATTTGTTGACAGATTCAAAACCCTGTCTAAATTATTTGAGGGCTTACTAGAGAGGGACGAATCTACTAACATACAGGGTGGAATATTGGAGCTATTGAAGCACAGAGCAGGAAAACTAAGCAATTATTTACAAAGGTTGTTAAGTACAAAAATATTGATATAAAAATAATGTTGAAAATTATTGGATTACTAAAGCTTCCAATTAAAGAGTATTTTGTGATGGGTCACACGGTCTATCCAGCTGGAACTGAGGACTGGCATGTCTCCCCAGTAGGCAACACAGAAATCCTCTAGCAATGTGAGAACACCATTCACCAACTGGTAAAAGATAGATGACGTTCTTCATTCATTATGGCATGACCTGAAACTGACAAAGTCACATCTGGATTCTAAACTACATTTTCACCTTTGCGCTAGGTGTAAGTGCAAACTTACAGTGGCTGCTAGCGATGTCTTCAAGAACTATGCTGCACCTAACTTGTTCACTAGCTCTTTCACTAGGGTTATCAGATGTGCATTCATCCTCGTGACCATGCTAGTCCACATAAACCTTCAAAACTGTGGTACTAACACCACTGCTCTTGCCCATGGACTTCGCAATTTCTGAATCACTTTGAGATCAGCATTGTAGCCACTTCTACTTTGATGCAGCTTTGGATAGGTATGGTTAACTACAGATGCAACTTTCCATAAGAAGGTTGTCTTTAGTGTTGATGTTGTGAATACACGCCTGTTCAAATCTGTAATCAGCGAAAAAAGGCATTAGAATTGTCTCAGGAAAATATAGGACCATGTGTCCATCCTATCCCGTTCTCCACCTTGCAAACAACTTTTGAGCTACAGAACGTTTACATCTACAAATTCCTATGACTCAAAAGTGTTTTGAGTAAACTAAAATCCTAATTTGACCCAGACCTTCCCGGACTGTTTGGCACCCTCAAAAGAAGAGGCTATACCCCCTCTCATCTATACAACCTCCTTGATACACCAAATGAACAGGCCCTGAGGCTCTTTAACTATATGTGGGTACACTATATACACTGTACAGGCACCCCCAACACCAACGAAATGACATGGCAAAAGATCTAGAACTCCCCATTCAAGTCCAAATTTACCCCCGCTCTGGCACAATCTAGATTTTGGTCCATTCGCAAGACCCCGGACAGACTTCATAAGCTGGGACAGAGCAATTCGAGTACCTGTTGGCATTGTGGAGAGGGTATAGGGGATCTGCAGCACGTTTTTCACATGCAAATTGGCATTTCCACTATGAATTAAGATCCAAGACCTACTACCCCAGATCACTGGAGTTACATTAGAGATTAATTTCTTAACAATGGTTTTGGGATTACATGTCAACCCCATGCGGTGGTGTTCGACCCCAATGTCGCATCTCTAGTAGACCTTCGCCTTTCCTTAGGCACTAAAACAGTTCTTTCCAACTGGAAATCCACTTCCCTTAGTGCCTTTGATAAATGGTCAAAATTACGATACACCATCACAACCTCTGATAATGCTCTATGTGCTAAACTCCATGGCTCCTCTGGCCCCAGACGGCTTGTGGATTCCTTTGATAAGTATCTACAGGAGAACAAACTGCCATAAACGCCCTCCTTCAGAGCCTTCCATGTTTAAAGGTATCGCCTGGATCTTACTCCACAGCGACTCCAACTTGGCCTTTTGCACCCCTTCCTTACTTGCCTCCCCTCCTCTCCAACCCTCTTCCTCTTTCTCCTCCTCTTCCCTCCTGCTTTGAGCCAGCAGACTCCTCTACATAGTACATTATGGACAGACATCTTGTTTGACATGTTAGGCCTACCAGTCGCTAGATATAACTATTACACAATTTGTTCTCTGATAAGAAATATTGTATGACTCTTGTTTGATATGACATGCCGTAGATTATTTGTACACTTTCATCATCCACATTGTATAATCAGTGCCCTTGTGTTTCTCTTTCCTCTGGCAACTGGAGTGTACCACTCACCACTGTATTGTTGCGTTTTGCTTTTATTTCCTACTTTTGCGTCAAAAGAAATATAAATATCTGAAATAAATAAATAAAATTGTTTCAGGACAATTCTGCATTCATCTAACTGCATATGTGTCAGAACCTGAGCCAAATTTACTTACCCCACTGAGCCACTTGAGGGATGTCCGTAGTGCAAATCTGTCAGGGTGCTTTCTGTCCTCCGTATTCTTCTCTCTAGTCACCAGAATCACTGCCTTCTTTGCGCAATAGCCTAGTAATTAACACAACCCTAATCCTTAAACCCAACAGGAACTTTAGTATTAACTAGAATGTTTGCACTATTGTTCTTTGGGTTCATTTTGTGAAAAGCTTATCAAACTGATTACATCTTTAGACCTTATCTGATTATCAAAAGTACACATATAAATGGATCAAAATCTGACAAAGTACTGCAGAGGAGACACCCTTTTGTTGCACAAGATGTAACAACATTTCTGATGGCTACAACTACCTGTGGATTCCTCACCTTATGAATTCTCCCAATGCGCCAGCATTCAACTGAAAATCTTCTTCCCAGCTCTGCACGTTGACGAGGATGTCACAATTGCACGGCTCCACGCGACTCCGTCTGACGTCACCGTGCCAATAAGAGGTCCTTGCCGGCATGCTGACGTCAGTTCCCTTTTTTCAGTGCCTTCGACGCTAACGATTTTCTCCTAGCTCTTGCTACTATTGAAGGTGTTCCATCTTGTGTCTGGTTACAATCTTGTTTCTGGTTACAATGTCTCCTCCTAGGAAGTTGGGGTTTAAGTTAAGTCTTGTCAGGAGTGCGGGTGTCGCATGTCAGTTACTGGCCCTCATGATGATTGCTTTTGGTGTTTAAGTTCTGAGCATGATGTCGAGGAGTGTGTATCCTGCTAGAGCATGAATTCAAAGACGCTGAAGGAAAGAGAAGCCAAACTCTTTTTGGCTAAGGCAAACAAAGGACATAAGAGCCATCACAGATCGTCTTCTCACACTTCGTCGAAAAAACATAGGAAGCAATGTCATCAAGACTCTCGGCGTCGTTCGGCTCGGAGCCGTCCAAGGTCCAGGTCTCCATCTAGACGGGGCCGTGCGACGTGGGAGGTTAGTCCTACTGTGACTCCACAGCCTCAAAGCCCTTAGGCTTCTCCGGCGACGTCAGTCTTCGAGGTGGTCGCGCCTTCAGTGTCTCCTCGCTTTTCACCTGCGGCGCAGGATTCAGATGCTCAGACAGCACAAGTGCCACATGAAGACAAGCGGTATCCTGACTTCCCGGCTCCGGGAGCGGATCCGGCGGCATTTTTAAATGCCATTTTTAGTATGTTTAATGCTATGGCCTCTGCTGGTGCACCGGCTGCTCCCACGGGTCCTTTGGCATGGACGTTGGGCTCCCCGGCTCCTTGGAAGGCGGCACTGTTTATGCCCTTTTATCCAGCTGAGAGTGCCGGTTCGGCGCCAATGACATCACCTCAAAGACCTGTAGCGCCGATGACATCGCCTTATAGACCTGCGGCGCCAATGACATCACCTTATCAGTCGACGGCGATGACGGAGCCTCAGGTGATCATGGCGCCGATGGGATCCGCTCCGGCGCCGGATGGCTCCGGATTGGACCGTAGTCAACCTTCTTCTACTGGTCCGCATCTTTCAGTCCTGAAGACTTTTTATTCCTGTAGTATAGACCTCAAAGCAGCAAATGCTACCTGTGTACTGGGTAGATATGTGCACTCCCTGATGGACACAGCTAAGGCTATGGTTCCAGACCTGCCGCAAGAGATGCAAGGACAATTTGGTGAACTCCTGTTAGATGCTCAGGTGGCAGCTAAACAGATTTTCCAGTCTGGCCTGGATTCTACAGATTCGGTGGCCAGGGCGATGGGTACCTCTATCGCTACCAGGAGGCATGCATGGCTGAGTTCCTCTGGCTTTTCTTCGGATGTCCAGGCTACTCTCTTGGACTTGCCTTTTGATGGGGAAAAGCTTTTTGGTGCTAAAGCTGACTCTGTCTTAGAGCGCTTTAAGGTCAGTAGGGCCACAGCAAAGTCTTTGGGTCTGCAGGCTTCCACTACTACCCCTTTCAGGTCCTTTTGGAGGTTCAGGGGGTTTGGGTGTTGAGCCGTTTACCGTGGGAGACCCCAGTCCACAGTCCAACAGCCTACCACCTCCCATATAGGTCCTTTAGAGGGCGGGGAGGGTTCGGACAAGAGGGGCCACCCAGCAGCACCTGCATCATCCTCTTCCTCTGGAGGACAACAACAAGGGAAGCAGCCCTAGTTTTCAATCATTTTCAGCCATACTTCTCCTGTAGGGGAAGATTACGTCTTTTTCTCTGCGAGTGGGAGTTAATCACATCAGACTCCTGGGTTCTAAATATTATGCAGAAAGAATATGCTCTTCCTTTTCTGGAGTTCCCCCCTCCCGTCCCTCGTTTTGTTCCGAAGACCATCTCCTGTTGTTGCAGCAGGAGGTTCAAATCCTGTTATCAAAAGGTGCAGTGGAGTTGGTTCCAGAGCAGGAAAGGGGTCAGGGTTGTTATTCCAGATATTTCCTGATTCCCAAGAAGGATGGTCGATTGAGACCAATCCTGGACCTGAGGATTTTGAATTGGTTACTCTAGCGCAGGTACTTCTGGCATTGAACAAAGAGGATTGGATGGTGTCTGTCGACTTGCAGGATGCTTACTTTCATATCCCTATTCTCAAGTCACACAGGAGGTATCTCCGGTTTGTAGTGGGGTCACAACACTACCAGTTTGTGGTCCTTCCATTAGTCTTACCTCGAGTCTTCACGAAGGTGATGGCGGTGGTTTCAGCAAGTCTCAGAAGGAAGGGAATATCGGTATTCCCTTACCTGGATGATTGGTTGATCAAAGCCAAGTTTCCAGAGCTTGTGCATCACTTGCAGATGACAACTCAGTTGTTGTTCAGTCTGGGTTTTTTGATAAACGTGCCCAAGTCTCACCTGGAGCCCTCGCAGTGCCTCCTGTTCATAGGGACAGTACTGGATATAGCATTAAATCGGGCCTATCCTCTGCCTCAGTGGATTCAGGACATCCAGGCGTTGATTCCAATGTTTCAAAATTGAGTGGTTGTTCCAGTCCTCAAGGTCCTACGCCTGCTCCGTCTGTTCGCTTCTTGCATTCTGTTGGTCACTCATGCACATTGGCACATGAGGGCTCTCCAATGGTGCCTCCGCAGGAAGTGGTTTCAACAAGAAGGGGATCTCAAGGAGTCGATATCGATCTCCAGAGATGCTGCAGCGGATCTACGATGGTGGGCTGTGGACGGCAACCTCTCTCTAGGAAGGCCATTTTCACTGCCACCTCTGGTGGCCACAGTCATAACGGATGCTTCCACTCTAGGGTGGGGAGCTCATCTGGGGGACCTGGACATCAAAGGTCTTTGGTCTCCAGTGGAACAGATGTTTCATATTAATCTGTTAGAAGTGCAGGTGATACGTTTGGCTCTCAAGGCCTTCCTCCCATCCCTTCGCGGTCAGTCAGTTCAAGTCTTGACAGACAACACTACAGCAATGTGGTACATCAACAAGCAGGGAGGAGTAGGGTCGTACCTTCTCTGCAGAGAGGCTCTGCGGCTCTGGTCTTGGGTTCAGGACCATCGGATTTGCTTGGTAGCGAATCATCTGGCCGGAGTGCTCAAGGTACGTGCAGAAACTCAGTCGACATTTCTCGGCCAATCACGAGTGGCGTCTCCATCCGGATCTAGTCCATCACAACTTTCTGACGTGGGGTTCTCCGCAGATAGATCTGTTTGCCACCCGGGAGAACGTGCACTGCCTGTCGTTCTGCACCCTCCAGTATCTGGTGCAAGGAGCTTTGGGGGATGCATTTCAGATGTCTTGGTGCGACTAGTTGCTTTACGCATTTCCCCCCATACCCTTGATTCTTCGGGTTCTGAGGAAGATTCGCCAAGATTGGGCTCAAGTCATTTTAATAGCTCCGGATTGGCCGAGAAGGGTGTGGTACATGGCCCTTCTCCAACTCTCACTGTGCCCTCCGCTTCGTGTCCCTCTCAGGGCAGATTTCCTCTTGCAGTCGCAGGGGCAGGTTCTACACCCCCACCTCCAGAGCTTGCACCTACATGCCTGGAGATTGAACGTGGCAATCGGAGTGCTTTCTCTCTCCCACCAGAGGTATTGGATGTTATTTTATCAGCCAGGCGACACTCCACTAAGACTGTTTATGCCGGCAGGTGGGCAACATTTGTAGTTTGGTGTGGAGAGAAACAAATTGATCCCTTGAGGGCCCATCTGTCTGATGTTCTGTTGTTTGCATTAGCTTTAGCACAGAAGGGTTGTGCTGTTGCTACTGTTAAAGACTATTTGGCAGCACTGTCAGCCTTTCTTTGCCTTCCGGATCAACTCGCCTTGTTTAAATCACCCATTGTTATTAGGTTCTTAAAGGGTTTAACGAATAAGTTTCCTCCCACTCCTTTTCTTATGCCTCAGTGGGTTTTGAATCTGGTTTTAACTTTTTTAATGAGTTGAGCATTTGAACCCATGTATTCTTGTCCGTTAAAATTTTTAGTTCTTAAGACAGTTTTCCTGATAGCTATTACGTCGGCTAGGCGTGTCGGTGAGCTTCAGGCCCTTAGTGTTAAACCTCCCTTTACTTTATTCTTTCCTGACAAAGTGATGCTGAAAACCAGGGCGGCTTTCCTACCTAAAGTGGTCACTCCTTTCCATATGGGGCAGACCATTACCCTTCCATCTTTCTACACTCCTCCTCATCCCTCAAAGGAGGAAGAGAGACTCCATCGTTTGGACCCCAGAAGGGCTCTCAGTTTTTATATTGAGAGGACAAAGGACTTTCGGTTGGAAGACCAGCTATTCGTGGGATATGTAGGAAAGATGAAGGGCAGAGTGGTCCATAAAAGAACTATATCCAGGTAGGTCATTCTTTGTATCAAGTTCTGTTACTCGTTGGCAAAGAAGGTTCCCCCTGAGGGTATTAGAGCTCATTCGACCAGGGCTAAGTCTGCCACTTCGGCCCTGGCTAGAGGGGTTCTGTGGTGGATATTTGCAAGGCAGCAACTTGGGGCGTCCCTCCACACCTTCGCAAAGCATTATTGCTTGGACTTGGAGGTTAGGAGGGACGGCCATTTTGCATGTTCTGTATTGCAGGATTTCTTGGTGTGACCAGTCAGGCATCCACCTCCAAGTGTGGTACTGCTTTGGGACTCTATTCATAAGGTGAGGAATCCACAGGTAGTTGTATCCATCAGAAGAACAAGTTACTTATCTTCGGTAATGCTTTTTCTGGTGGATACATTAGCTACCTGTGGATTCCTCACAGTCCCATCCACCTCCCCGTTGCCTGTCTGGTCATACATACCAAGGCTTTTGTTTTACAAGTGTATATATGTTTTGGTAATTTTATGTATATATAAATGATGGTTATAATTGTATTACATCATTATGGTTTTATGGGTGTATTCGTTTGAGGTATTGTGAGGTTGGTTTTCACCTGTTCGCCTCAAAGGCACATAAAAAATGGGTGAAACTGACGCCAGCACGCCAGCAAGGACCTCTTTTGGCACAGTGACATCAGACGGAGTCGCGTGGAGCCGTGCAGTTGTGACGTCCTCGTCGACGTGGAGAGCTGGGAAGATTTTCCGTTCGAATGCTGGTGCACTGGTAGAATTCATAAGGTGAGGAATGCACAGGCAGCTAATTTATCCACCAGAAAAAGCGTTACCAAAGTTAAGTAACTTGTTCATTTATCCATTAGTTACTAAGTAGATAATGGTCAAACATGTGGTGAGGTGTCCCAGTATGTGCTATCACTTTTTAACATCATGCCGCCCATCTGTATTAGATACAAGAAGGGCAGGTCAAATAATTCATGTGCATATCCCTAGCTAAGATTTGCGCGAATTCCTACATCACCTACTGGTTTAAGGGGTCACATACTGATGAGACCCCTTGACACTTGCCCCGGGCAAAACATCGACATAACACTGGGACTTTATTTGATTATGACATACAAAATCAGAATATAGATGACATTTGCACTTCTAAATGACTGAAGCCAAGTGTTTTCACTTACTGAATCTGTACCATCTATATATGTATTTGACATGTTACGGAATACCGCACCGTTTGCACCGTTTGCACCGTTTGCACCGTTTCAATAAGTGCTAACTTATAATACAGTATTTGATGCAAATATAACCACATGAGTTTATGTAGCAAAACTAGGTCCACATTGAATTCCTTTATGTGATTTGGTATATTTAGATGAGTATTATTAATAATATCTTAAAAGTGTGAAGATGTAATCCCTTGATATACATCTTCAAAAAGGGCAAAACATCTTGTCCTAGACAGTGCGATATACAGATTACATCCAGAGAAATTATAAGAGGCCCAAGCAGATATGGTAGCCAATGCAAGGTTAACTAAATCAAAGCTGGGGGCGTGGTTAAGATGGCGGCAGGAGCGGACGCTTAGTTTGAGCTCCACTCGCGGCCCACCACTGATTCGGATACATCGCCGTCCCTGAGACCGCCTGGACGATCACCTCGGCGGTGCGAAGCCCCCGGGAGTCACCAGCAACCACCGGTGTCGCTCCTGATGCGCAGTGAGACCTGTAAAAGGAGCATTGAGCCCTTGCGGGGCCCGTGCATCGGACGGGAGTGGAGCGAGCTTCCCCCTCATTGGAGACCGCAGAGTCCGCAGAGGGGAAGAGAGCTGGGCCCCTAGACTTTCTATGGCCAGAGAAAGAGAAGCGCGGCTGGGCAAAAGCAGGGGCAGGTCTTGACCCCCCCGAAGGACTTGTGGGGGCTGGAGACGGTCCTCACGCGTTTGCGCTACGAAGACCACAAAAGTGAAGGCGGTCTTATCGCCCGACCGCACAGAGAAGTAGTGGAGCAGCTGGGCGGCCTCGTTAAAGGAACACCCTGCTAGCACCCCCGTATAATAAATCACTCGGCGCGACGGCAAGCAGCAAATAAAATCGAGGCTGACACCGAGGGAAACCAGCAAAGTAATTAAGACCAATTGCGGAGAAACAAGACTAACAAGAATACCCCCAAGTAAGTCAAATGGGACCTTTTCTGTGATGGCAAAGGTGGGCTGAGATTTCTCCTCTCCCCCCCTTCTTGTCCTATCTATAACCTGCTGAACACGGCCCCACTAGAAGAGATCCGGGCTTCACCCCTGCCTCCCCACACCTTAATCAAACTCCAGCGAAAAGGATTGGGGGACCCAACGACACCAGCTATTGAATGGGCGGTTAACCCCTGATGGCACAGCGATGCGAAGGTACGCCGAATAAACTGCAGATTGGATTGAGAGCTTATAATTCTAAAATACGACAAGCATAACAGTCCCCCCGACCATTGCTGTCTAACAATGCAGGAATAGTCGCCCCTAATCTTTCCAGGGGGGCAACAGCACCAGCAACTAGCACACGAGGACCCCTAGCGGGGGTGAGAGGAGAGGAGGACAGACACTGCAGGAACAAATCTGGACGAGAGCACCTGAGGGGGGCCCTACACTGCGACGTGCAACCTGAGCGGACCACGACATACGACAGGACCTGGGCAGCTGACGCTCTATTCAGCAGACAACACGGATACGCCAAGGGCAACCATGGTTAAACCAAAGCCACTGAGGGCACACACTAACGCTGAGTCTGGGACCTCTCCCTCTGAGGGGGAACCAGGACTTCAAGCTGGCGCTCTACACAGGATGTCCAAAACCCTGGCCACTCACGCGGCGCAATTTGATAAGGTGCTGCAGGCGATACTGGACACTAAGGCCTCATTGGCAGGGAAAATAGACTCAGTGGTACTGGAAGTTAATCTCCTCCGTGCGGATCACCGAAAACTGATGGTCAGAGTCACTATTACTGAATCGACGCTTGAAACGACCCAACCTGTAATATTTTAAATGAAAGCTCAAATCAGACGAATGGAAGCTGAAAAGACGCTACTACAGTGCAGAGCTGAGGATGCTGAAGTCCGATCATGCAGGAACAATGACAGGTTCCTAGGTGTTCCGGAACGAGCAGAGTTTCCCAATGTTGAACTTTTCCTGAAGCGATGACTAAAGGACACAGTGTTAACCCAGAATGTATCACCGATGCTGGTAGTGGAGCGAGCCCACCAGATCCCGGGCTGACCACCCCTGCCGGGTGCTCTGCCCTGACCGCTGATTGCAAGATTCCTAAACTATCGAGACAGAGATCAAGTTTTACAAAGCTTCCGGACTCAATGTCTTATCCGCATGGAGAACACAGAGATAACAGCATATCTAGACTACACAGTGGAAGTTCAGCATAGGCGTGCCACCTTCACTAAAGTGAAAAAGGTGCTTCGAGACAAGAACATCACTTATTCACTCTTATTCCCAGCCCGATTAAGAGTGATAGATGGAGACAGAACTCTCTTTTTCCCGTCGGCGGAGAATGCATGGACACGGCTACACGCCAAGGGTCTAGTGGACCCTGTGGAGGAGCCCGATGGAAATGGGGAATGCCTGGAACAAAGTCCCCGACAGAAGAAGAAAATAAACACCAGGATCAAAACACGCCCATCAAAGCTACAGGCTGCGGACGCACAGGAACAAGCCCTAAAAGAGGCAAACAGGTTTGCGACCACGTAAGCACTGTCCAGAAATGAAAACAGGGACGCAGATTCGAATTCTTCACGAGGCCTACCCTCGTCGCCACTTATATCCGGTCCAGCCCTGACACTCGCACGGCGGATGACATATGGAACAAAGCATGTGGACTTGGAAACACTGAAACTTTGAGCCCTCAGAGACATAAATGAACACCATGAGACATAAACGGCTCTGACAAACTAGCGCTGAGATGGAGACCTGAGAACAATGATTCGGATGTGCTATGCCCCCCTGGCCGGGAGGGTGCCAGTCCAGGACCCGGAAATGGAAACCGGATCAGTTCTCACTCTAGGGGGCCGAGCGCAGCCCGGAGACCGGGCGGCCGAGACTATCAGGGAAAAATTATTATCCGTGTGGGCCACGAGCACTCGTCAACCCAGATTTTCACCGACCCCGCCTCCGTGCCCATATGGGCTACCGAATGGACCTTGACTGGAGTAACGTATTTGTTGGCACCGGTTGTGCTACACAGTTTATTGCTGTTTTGGTTATTGTACGTTTTGTTACCCCCTTACACCTTTCTCTACATGCGCCATATACTTCATGCTCAAAGAAGGGGTGGGGGAGGCCTTGGGGGGGGGGGTTTGACTGACGGGGGATGCCACGACGCAAAGTAAATCTAATGCCATGGCTATATATAATATTTTAACCTGGAATATGAGAGGAATGGCTAACACCTCCAAATGCAGCAGAATATACAATTACCTTAAACGCCATGCAATACACATAGAAATACTCCAACAGACACACCTCACAGATGTCGAACTGGGCAGTGTTGACAGGAAGTGGTCGGGAACAACATATGGCACTAAAACATCAGCATACGCAAGAGGGGTGTTTGTATGGATAGCCCCTGGGGTCCCCTATACAATCAAGCGCACACAAATAGACAAGGATGGCAGATATGTTCACTTGATGGGAGAATTAGATGGGAAACAATTGACCATATCAGATATATATGCATCCAATACTAAACAGGGAGATTTCTTACTGTCCACCTATGCAGCTCTGTCATGGGATCCGTCAATACCCAGCATTTGGGGCGGGGGGACTTCAACTGTGTTCCAGATAGATCCCACCCTCTGCTTGAGGGCGCCCATAGTAGAAGACTCTCCCAAGCGCTGCAAACTTGGCTGATAGAGAGGAGACTCCACGATGTTTGGAGGAGCTTACATCCCACAGACAGGGAATATTCCTTCTTCTCCGCAGTGCACCAACTTCACACCCAGATAGATTTGCTATTATGCTCAAGCGAACTTACCCAACTCATGGACAAGGCATCATACCTGGCTAAAACTATATCAGACCACTGCCCACTAGTTGCCGTAATGCAATGGGGCAGGTTGGTTGCAGGCGTCCCTACCTGGCGCTTGCAGCCTTCTCTGCTACGGGATCCCCCCTTCCGACCCGAGTTAGCAGAAGGAATAGACTCATACTTCAAAATAAATACAAAGTCGGCATCATCGAGGGCAGTTGAGTGCTGACTGCAGAGCTGCACAGTGTTGAGAAGAGGTTGCGGGAGGCGGAGAGGGTGGTGGAGAAGAGCGGGGGAGACATGAGAGAGGTGACTTAACTACAAAAACAATGGGCCGAGACTGGTGCGCGCTTGAGGAAATTTGACTACCGACACTATGCGGCACGAATGCATGCCGAGGGGGACCATTCCAGCAGATTATTGTCCTGGCTGGTGAAAGGTGAACAACAACACTCCACCATAAACGCCATTTGTTCAGATGCGGGAAACATAGTCAATACACAGCAGAAGATCAATGAGGCCTTTAGACAATACTATGCCACTCCGTACAAAGCCCCCCCCCCCCCCCCCACCCGGGGAACAGATAAGGGAATTTCTCCAGACATCCCAATTAAGTCGCTTGACGGAAACACAATTTTTAGATTTGGAGAAACCAATAGCAATGGACGAGATCCAGCAAGCCCTGAAACAAATGGCCCACAATAAAGCCCCGGGTGGCGACGGTCTCCCGGCAGAGTATTATCAAATTTTCTCAACACAGACGGTACAACCATACCTAGAAATGCTGCAAGAGGCATATGAAAAGGGTCGCCTCCCAGAATCACAATGGGAAGCAATCATTGTGGTCCTCCACAAAAAAGGCAGAAACCCTCTAGATGTCCGGTCCTATCGACCCCTCTCTCTACTGAACTCTGACTGCAAATTGTTGGGGAAGGTGTTAGCAAGTCGCCTCCTCCCACTGATGCCGATATTAATCCACCCAGATCAATCCGGTTTCATACCCGGCCGCAGCACCTACACAAATATCAGGTGCCCCTTAAGATTAATAGATGAGACCCCGGAATTAGACCACTCACGAACGGTGGTTTCACTAGATGTAGAAAAAGCATTCGACACACTGGGCTGGCCATACTTGATGGAAGCCTTAAAATACATGGGTTTCGGAAACACATTTATACGATGGGTAGCAACGCTGTAGGCAGACCCAAAGCAAGAGTGAAGACAGGCGGGATCATATCAGAGGGGTTTGCGATTGGTAGAGGCACCAGACTAGGTTGCCCCCTATCACCACTCCAGTTTGCACTGGCAATTGAGCCACTCGCGACGCGGTTGCGATCCGAGGCTCCGCACTGGGGTATTCTTGACGGGAGTGAACACAAAATCATCTCCCTATATGCAGATAACGCACTAATATACTTACGCAACCGATCTGAATCCCTACCAGACCTACTACAATTATTAGATACATTTGGGGACATATCAGGCTTTCGAGTAAATTGGTCGAAATCATGTCTGTTCCCGATGCAACAGATTGCGAACCCCCAGAGAGAAACCCTCCCAGCGCACAATTTACAGTGGTGTCACATCACCCTCAAATACTTAGGGGTGCAAATATACAACAATGAACTAGACCTTAGAGAGGGGAACTTAGACCGGACAATCAGATCTATAAGAGGCTCGATGCCCTTCTGGTGTTCACTTCCACTCTCACCCTTGGGGAGAGTAGCAGTAGCTAAAACAATCATATTACCTCAGCTGTTATATTATTTTTCGGACTTGCCACTAAAGCTCCCCAAGAATTACTTTGCGCCTCTATCCAGCCTGTTGACGGACTTGATATGGAGCGGGGGACGCCGCCGAGTGGCTCTAGCCAAGACTTATATGCCGTTGGAAAAGGGAGGGATGGGTGTGCTGCATTTTGAATTGTACTACGCAGCGGCACAAATACACTGGATCATGGACTGGATGGGTAATCCAAACGGCTTGGGGGGGCAAATGGTGAACACTTTGCTAGGACACTCGGACATACTTAGGTGGCTCATCTGCCAAGAATATCTACCACCCCACAGTAATATTCTGATGGCAGTGGCGGAATGGGGTGGCGCCAATACGTGATGATAAAAGGACAGACACCACTGTACTCACCCAAGATCCCATTGCTCGCCACCCCTGGAACAAACAAAATAAAAGGGCAGTTTAAATTAACTGCCTGGGTTTCTAAGGGTGTGCAAACCATTGGAGAAATATTTGGGGAGGGACACCTCCTACCATATGAGACACTGGCAAACACTTTTGAGTTATGCAGGGGCGAATTTCTCACACACGGGGCACTGCAACAGGTAGTGCGCAACACATGGGGGAATGGCAATAGCGAGCCACATACATCAACGGTGCATCATGAATTATTGCTGGGCACGGGCGCGCAATTGGATATATCCTGGATATATAAGATATTACAGGATTACCCAGAGGAGGCTCAGACACAGGCAAAAATCAGGTGGGAGACGGCCTTGCTCTCACCTTTATCCACGCAAACGTGGAACACAGCGCTTGCAACTACACAAGAAGTATTGTGAAATGCCCGTTTCAGATACACTCAATTCAATTACCTACACCAGATATATCTTACTCCAGCTAGGATAAAGCGCATGTTCCCACAATCAACCCCAGATTGCCTGATATGCGGGTCCCCGGAAGCTGACTTTCAATCAATCAATCAATCATTCGCATTTATAAAGCGCGCTACTCACCCATAAAGGGTCTCAAGGCGCTGGGGGGGGGGGGGGGCCGGGGCTTGAAGAGCCAGGTCTTGAGCTGCCTTCTGAAGGAGAGGTGTTCAGGTATGGCGCGAAGGTGGCTGGGCAGAGAGTTCCAGGTCTTCGCTGCCAGGAAAGAGAAGGATCTTCCTCCGGCGGTGGCTTTGCGGATGCGGGGTACGGCTGCCAGGGCCTGTCCGGCGGATCGTAGAGTGCGCGGAGGAGTGTAGAAGGAGACGCGGTTGTTGATGAGTTTGGGTCCGAGGTTGTGAAGGGCTTTGTGTGCGTGGGTGAGGAGTCGGAAGGTGATCCTCTTGTTGACGGGGAGCCAATGGAGTTTTTTCAAGTGTCCTGAGATGTGGTGGTGGCGAGGGATGTCCAGGATGAGTCTTGCGGCAGCGTTCTGGATCCGTTGGAGTTTCCTCAGCAGCTTGGTGGTGATGCCCGCGTACAGGGTGTTCCCGTAGTCCAAGCGACTGGTGACGAGGGCGTGGGTGACAGTCTTCCTGGTGTCGGTGGGGATCCAGCGGAAGATGTTGCGGAGCATGCATAGGGTGTTGAAGCATGCTGAGGTCACCGAGTTCACCTGTCTGGTCATGGGGAGGGATGAGTCCAGGATGAAGCCGAGGTTGCGTGCGTGGTCGGTGGGTTGGGGAGTGCTGCCTAGGGCGGGGGGCCACCAGGAGTCGTCCCATGCGGTGGGGGTGGGGCCGAGGATGAGGACCTCCGTCTTGTCGGCGTTCAGTTTCAGGCGGCTGTCTGTCATCCAGTTCGCCACTTCCTTCATTCCTTCATGAAATCTGGTCCTAGCTGAGGTGGGGTTGTTTGTGAGGGATAAGATGAGCTGGGTGTCGTCGGCGTATGATATTAGGTCGAGTCCGTGTTTGCGTGCGATGTTCGCCAGGGGGGTCATGTAGATGTTGAAGAGAGTGGGGCTGAGGGAGGATCCTTGAGGTACGCCGCAGATGATCTCCGTGGCTGTGGATCTGAAGGGGGGCAGGCGGACTCTCTGAGTCCTTCCGGAGAGGAAGGAGATGATCCATTCGAGGGCCTTGCCTCTGATGCCGGCGTTGCTGAGGCGTCGTATCAGGGTGCGGTGGCAGACCGTGTCGAAGGCTGCGGAGAGGTCCAGGAGTACGAGGGCCACGGTCTCACCCTTGTCGGTCAGGGCTCTGATGTTGTCCGTGGCTGCGATGAGGGCAGTTTCGGTGCTGTGGTTGGTCCTGAAACCGAACTGTGTGGGGTCGAGGGAGTCGTTGGTTTCCAGGGCGTTGGTGAGTTGAGTGTTGACAATTTTCTCAATCACTTTTGGCGGGGAACGGCAGGAGAGAGATGGGCCGGAAGTTTTTGAGTTCGGTGGGGTCTGCTGTGGGTTTCTTTAAGAGGGCGTTGAGCTCTGCGTGTTTCCAGCTCTCCGGGAAGGTGGCGGTGGTGAGGGAGGCGTTGATGACATCTCGGAGGTGCGGTGCGATGATGTCGTCGGCTTTGTTGTAGATGTGGTGCGGGCAGGGGTCCGATGGGGATCCGGAGTGGATCGAGTTCATGACGCGGGTGGTCTCCTCAGTGGTGGTTGGGCTCCAGGTGAGGATGGTGGCGATGTCGGTAGCGGGTTCCGGGGGGGGGTTCGCGTCGGTGGTTGGGAAGCTGTTGCATATGTCGGTGATCTTGTGGTGGAAGAAGGTCGAGAGGGAGTCGCAGAGGTCCTGTGATGGAGGGATGGAGTTGTTTTCTGCGTCCGGGTTGGAGAGCTCTTTGACGATGCCAAATAGTTCCTTGCTGTTGTGGGCGTTGTTGTCAAGTCTGATCCGGTAGGCTGTTTTTCGTGCGGCGCGGAGGCGTTGGTGGTGTTGGCGGGTGGCGTCCTTGAGAGCTGACATGTTCTCTTCGGTCTGGTTGAGGCGCCACGTCTTCTCGCGGGCGCGGCATTCTTTCTTGGAGTCCTTGAGGTCGGGGGTGAACCAGGAGTTTTTCTTGTGGTTGTTGGTGCTGGCTTGAGATTTCAGGGGGGCCAGGAGGTTGGCGCAGTCGGAGATCCAGTTGGTGAGGTTGTTGGCGGCTTCGTTTGGGTCGGTGGTGCTGGTGGGTCGGTTCTGGGAGAGGGTTGATGCGAGCTGATCCGTGGTGATACGATTCCAGTGTCTTCTTGGTGGTTGCTGGGTGTGGTGGTGCACAGTGGTCTTCTTGAAGATGAAGTGGATGCAGCTGTGGTCCGACCAGGTGAGTTCGGTGGTGTGGCTGAAGGTGATGTGTTTGCTGGAGGAGAAGATGGGGTCGAGCGTGTGTCCGGCGTAGTGGGTGGGGGTGTTGACTAGCTGATTCAGTCCCAGGTTGGTGAGATTGTCCAGTAAGGCGGTGGTGTTTTTTGTCGGTGAGGTTCTCCAGGTGAAAGTTGAGGTCTCCTAGGAGGATGTAGTCGGTGGACGAGAGTGCGTGAGGGTTGACGAAGTCTGCGATGTCTTCGCTGAACTTGGTGCGGGGTCCTGGTGGTCTGTACATGAGCGTGCCTCTGAGGGTGGTCTTGGGGTCGCTGTGGATCGTGAAGTGGAGATGTTCGGCGTCGGGGAGTGAGTTGTCGGTGTCGGTTGAGATGCGGATGGAGTTTTTGTGTGCGATGGCGATGCCTCCTCCGATGCGGTTGGTGCGGTCTTTCCGGATGATTTTGTAGCCGTCGGGGATGGCTATGGCGATGTCGGGTGCCGAGGAGGGATTCATCCAGGTCTCGGTGAGGAAGGCGATGTCCGGGTTCGTAGAGTTGATGAGGTTCCACAGTTCGATGGCGTGCCTGTGGACGGATCGGGTGTTGACCAGGATGCAGTGGAGATTGCTTCCGGGGGAGTCGTTCTTGACGGGAGCGGTGTTGGTCCGTAGGCAGGTGAAGTGACAGTTGCTGCAGGTGAAAGGTCCGTGGGTCCGTTTGGGGGGGGCGCGGTAGCAGCCCGGAGTGCGGCCGGGGTTGAGGTTGACGAGGGTGGCGGAGTCGTAGGTCAGGCGGGGGGTGCGGGGGCCAGGGGTTCGGGCGCTGTGCGCGGTCCAGGCGCGGACGGGCGCAGACGGGCTTGCCTTAGGCGCGGCCTCGCCGCGGCCGCCATTTAAGGGGTAGCCGGGGAGGCGGGGTCAGCTGGGAGGCGGGAGGAGGGCGGGTAGGGCGAAAAAGCGGCAAAAAAGCGGCGGGAAAAAGGCTCCGAAGGCGAGGAGGCCTAGAAAAATGGCGAAGTGCCGAAAGGCGCAGAAAAACAGGAAAAACAAGGGGGAGACGGCGGGAGGGCAAAGGGGACGGCACTCAGAAGATGCAGGCACTCGGGGATACAGAAGAAAACCAGGGGAGCGCGATCACACAACACAGGCACTCGGGGATACAGAAGGAAAAAAGGGGAGCGCGATCACACAGCACAGGCACTCGGGGATACAGAAGGAAAAAAAGGGGAGCACGAACGCAGACACACGGCAACACAGACACTCGGGGCACAGGCAGCGATGCAGGCAAAAGAGAAGGCAGAACAGGGGATCTGGATCTGGTGGCGCTGTGAGGACAGAGGAGCGACCTACCCTGGGGTCAAGGGTCGCTACTACTGCCTCGCAGTGGCCGCCATTTAAGGGGTAGCCGGGGAGGCGGGGTCAGCTGGGAGGCGGGAGGAGGGCGGGTAGGGCGAAAAAGCAGCAAAAAAGCGGCGGGAAAAAGGCTCCGAAGGCGAGGAGGCCTAGAAAAATGGCGAAGTGCTGAAAGGCGCAGAAAAACAGGAAAAACAAGGGGGAGACGGCGGGAGGGCAAGGGGGACGGCACTCAGAAGATGCAGGCACTCGGGGATACAGAAGAAAACCAGGGGAGCGCGATCACACAACACAGGCACTCGGGGATACAGAAGGAAAAAAGGGGAGCGCGATCACACAGCACAGGCACTCGGGGATACAGAAGGAAAAAAAGGGGAGCGCGAACGCAGACACACGGCAACACAGACACTCGGGGCACAGGCAGCGATGCAGGCAAAAGAGAAGGCAGAACAGGGGATCTGGATCTGGTGGCGCTGTGAGGACAGGGGAGCGACCTACCCTGGGGTCAAGGGTCGCTACTACTGCCTCACAGCGGCCGCCATTTAAGGGGTAGCCGGGGAGGCGGGGTCAGCTGGGAGGCGGGAGGAGGGCGGGTAGGGCGAAAAACGCAGCAAAAAAGTGGCGGGAAAAAGGCTCCGAAGGCGAGGAGGCCTAGAAAAATGGCGAAGTGCCGAAAGGCGCAGAAAAACAGGAAAAACAAGGGGGAGACGGCGGGAGGGCAAGGGGGACGGCACTCAGAAGATGCAGGCACTCGGGGATACAGAAGAAAACCAGGGGAGCGCGATCACACAACACAGGCACTCGGGGACACAGAAGGAAAAAAGGGGAGCGCGATCACACAGCACAGGCACTCGGGGATACAGAAAAAAAAAGGGGAGCGCGAACGCAGACACACGGCAACACAGACACTCGGGGCACAGGCAGCGATGCAGGCAAAAGAGAAGGCAGAACAGGGGATCTGGATCTGGTGGCGCTGTGAGGACAGGGGAGCGACCTACCCTGGGGTCGACTTTCTACATACGACATGGAGTTGCCCACTGGTACTCTGCATATGGCAGGATGTAACAGCGCAGACGGCTACCTGGTCGGGATTACCCTTACTCCCAACTCTGTTATCCTGCCTATTGGGGGTGCGCCCACGTCGAGGAAAGGACAGACAGAAACATTGATGCACCGACCTTGCATTTGTTTTACTCAAACGTTTAATAGTGATACAATGGAAATCACCCAGCGCACCAGATATACACCGTTGGCCTTTGCGTCCTGACTATCTTCCCCTTCCGGCCTACTCACTTCTCTAACCACTAGCCACTTGGGATCAGTGAGATGTAAATTATCTACTGTTTCATCTAATCAGAGCAAATTAAGTTTCTCAAATAGTCACAGATTCATTAATCCTTCAAAGGTTAGTACCTCCTTCCTCTTCATATGCTCAGTAAAACTTTTGCCAGTGTCATACATGAATGTTTCTAAGTTCATATTCGTCAATTTCTCTGCATTCGTCAAGATTTTAATTTCTTCCCCGAGGTCAGCTCAAAACTCCCGTTGACTATATTTTTCATACATTCGTACTTGGTTACTTGGTTGTCTTACTGTCTTTCAGTTCCATCATAACTTCAGCCACTAACTGCTTTACACAAACTGACAAAGTTGATCTTCATGATTCTACAAGCGGCTCTCAAGTCATCATCTGTAGTAATTGCCGTAAAGCTCAGGTTCTCTACCATATTTAGAAAGCACTTACTAAAAATGACATTGCTTTGTGTAAAGTGCATCTTGTGGGCTAGATCCTAGATCACTCATTGCTTGCTACAAGTGTCAGGCTAAATCTCCAAGGTCTGTAAGACCCATTGGTAGTCAGACAATCAGACAAGAGCTGTACTTGGAAACACAGGAACCTGATACTGCTGCATGATCGCTCTCAACTGCAAAATACCTCCTCTTCAGCCCTTTGGCATTCAGGTGCCATACGAATTGCAGTAGATTGGAGTTCACTGCTATGTAAATACACATTTGTACCACATTCAAAAACTTGTGTAAGTGAATTATGCTAAATTCGTATTTAAGTTAGTTTTACAATGGGCGCAAATGCAGTTTAAACCAATGTTAGCAGTAACTTTTGGGTCTAAATTGACACCTTAGTATCACGTTTTAAAAATTAGATTTTAGAAGCATGCATTCAGAAACGTACTTTATTACGCCGTCCCTCCCAGGAATACATTATACAGTGTTACAATACAAATAAATATGCACTGAGTTCTCCCCGACCTTTCTAATAAAAAATCATGTTTACCAGCTGAATCCGCAATTTTGCTTCTTCAGAAGTCCTCTAGACAAACTATATACATTTAAGCACAAACATTTTTTTACTGGTTCTCCTCCTGCAAAGAGTAGTCCAAGAGCTTCCTTGAGAGATACGTTTTCATGATAGCTTTGGTAGTTCTATTCCCCATGCTAAGCAGGTATATTATTGATTACAAAGCAACATCCCTGACCTCCATCTTAGATATTCATCCACCAACACACCTATTCAAGAAGGCTCATGTCACTACATCCAGTGTGTGGGAGTACTACTCCAGCATGTGGCTAGGGAAAATAGTAACCTACCTGTACAAAATTGTACTGCAAACTAAGGGCCAGATGTAAGTAGCTAAAAAATAGCGAGTCGGAAATTGCGATTCACTGCGACTCGCAATTTCCGACTCGCAAACTGGTATCCAATAAGCAAAAGCGACTTCATTTTGCGACTCGCAAATGAAGTCGCACTGCAGATTGCGAGTCCGATGTTTGTGAAGTCGCTTTTTGCGACCTCGCTAAAAACGGACACGCAAATTGCGAGTGGGTGTCGCAAATTGCGATGGTGCCGCAAATTGCATGCAGGTGCAGCAGAACTGTCTGGAAAACACTTCCTGGCTCTTGCTGATGACATCACAGCCAGGAAGTTTACAAATACACATGGGAGGAGGGAGGACCACACCCTGTTCAAACTGCTGAGCAACCATCTTGAGGAACAGCAGCAAGAATGGAAGACTCTGGCAGGAAGAGAAAACTGAAGTTTTCAGAAAAGGAACTAGAAGTGCTGACAGATGAATGCTGCCAGCACCATGACTAGCTATTCGGAAGTGCTGCCCTGAGTGTGCCAGAGACTGAAAAAAGGCAGATCTGGAATGACATCCAGGAGAAGGTCAATGCCATAGGGGTGAGCCACAGGAGTACTGAGGAGATAAAAAAGAGATGGTATGACCTGCGCTCCAGGACCAAGGAGAGGGTGGCAGAGCGCCTCCGGGAGATGAGGGGCACAGGAGGAGGCCCATCCACAGTCCCACCACCCACACCCATGGAGGAACTTGTGGAACAGACCCTTGAGCCTGAGGCAGTGGCTGGAATGGGAGAGCTGGACACGTCAGCGCCAGGAAAATCAACAAGTGAGTACCATGAAACATGCATGTACACCCATATCTGCCATACCCCCACCCACCCAGTACACAGCAACATGCACAACCAAATTAGCTCCATTCCAGACTTGCAACCACCAGAATGGTGCATTATGGACAATGTAGTTCAGGAGTCAGCTGATAGGCAACAGTTTATTAGTAGGCATACAACAGATGTTAGATACTGACAGTGTGTTCCCTATGCCCCACAGGTCTCCCACAAGACATCCCCACCAGCCAGTCCGTCCAGGGTGCAGAGGGCAGCCAACAGGCAGCACAGGAGTCAGAAGCAGCCACTACAGGGCCCAGCACCACCCAACCACAGTCCCCTCCAGCTGCACCAATGGACATTGGGGAGATCGACACACCACCCGGTCCCAGCCACAGTGCCATACAGCAGGACCCTGATGCTCCACTGCATCGCAGACGCCGAGTCCATGTCCCTGCAGTGTCCCAGGAGGATGTAGGTGACTCTTCCATGTCCACCGCGGAGGCAGCCCTCATAAGTGGTCAGCGCCTGCAAACAAGGCAGATGAGGGTAATATCAGGGGCAATGCAACGTATGGAGCAGAATTTCACCACAGGGCTCGCACAGGTGCACACAGAGTTCCAACGCCTGAACAATAATGTCGGTGACCTTGCACTCTCCATCCGTCAACTCGTAACTAAACTAGTGTCAGAGAGAGAGAAAGTGCAAGGCGCCGTGAGCGGCAACTCATACACCGGTTGGACTGCATGGCTGCATCAATCGTCCGCCTGGCAGTCAACACCACAGGGCTGTCACGCCGTACAGTCAGTTTGCAGGTTGACTTGGGCCACTTTGCAGGGGATGTGGCTCGGGGACTGGGTCGGATTAGCCACGCTGTGGACATGATGGAGGCAAGACAGGTGGCTAGGGGCACGGCAGACACACCTCAAGATAGTGAGGAGGGCTCCACCGTCAGTAGTGCATCTGCCACGGACACAAGGGTATTGAGGAGTGGAAGTTCACGTCAGGGATCTGCTGACACTCCAAGCACTAGCCATGCTGGGCGTCCCAGGCGGAGGAGTTGAGCCTATGCCCTGCAGGACACCCGAGGCACATGAGGTGAATGTGTCCTCATTGCAGGTGGACATTTACAGCCCCTTCCCCAAAGTTCAGTTCATAATTACTTGGGTGCACTTAATAAAAGTTCTTGTTCTAGGCTCTTTGTGTGTGACATTGGTGTGTGTGTGGTGACCGTTAGCACGTACCTTCCAAAGTATTGGTTTGCAATGTGGTCCCGTCTCGGTCTGCCTTGATTTGCAATGCTCCCATCCCCATGATGGTGTTGCTGTAGCTCTTGCTCGTCATCCTCCAAATCTGGTTCTTCAGGGGTGAGATGTAGCCCACGTCTGGTGGCAATGTTGTGCAGTATAGCGCATGCGCCAACTATCTTGAATGCCTTTATTGGGGCATACTGGAGCGCACCTCCACTTCTGTGGAGGAATCGGAATCTTGCCTTCAACAGTCCAAAGGTCCTCTCTATGACGTTTCGGGTCCTCCTATGTGCACTGTTGTATCGCCTCTCATTCTTATTGCTCAGTGTTAAGTACGGGGTAAGTATCCATGGTCGTAGCGCATATACACTGTCACCTGTTTGGCATAAATGGACAATGTTAGCAGGGCATGGATGGTTTCTACAGTGACCTGTGTGTATGGCTTCAGGCTGTATTCAGCAATACCTAAGAGTTATCCGTCTCCAAACTCCCCACGTTCTAGGCATTGGTGTATCCCACTGTGCCTGAAAATGTAAGAGTCATGTGTACTCCCTGGAAATTTGGCTACCATGTCAGTGATGACATAATGGGCGTCACATACCACCTGGATGTTCAGTGAGTGTGTACACTTCCGGTTGCGGAACAGATATTCCAGATTTGCAGGCAGGCATATTTGTATATGTGTCCCGTCTACACACCCTATTACATGAGGGAAGTTGGCAATCCTGTAGAATTCCAACTTGGTGCTGTTGATTTCTGCCTCATTCCTGGGTAGGTATATGTATCTGGACATGTGTGTGAGTATGACATCTAAGAAACATCTGAAGAACCGTGAGAGTGCACTTTGGGATACCCCACCTGCCACAGCAATGACCCCCTGATAGCTACCCGAGGCCAAGAGGTGCAGTGAGCATAGCACTTCCACATGTGTGGGGATGGCGTTGCAGCGCACAGTCTGGCATTGCAGCTGCGGATTGAGTAGATCTATTAATTCTAATATTGCTGCACTGCTGAGTCTGTATTTCTCATATATCTCCTCCTCTGTTTGTTGGAAACGTGTCTGCCTGGTTCTGTATATCCTCTCCTGTCTCTGGCTCCTCCTCCTCCTCTGCTGTGCGGCGTGGACTCTCCTCCTCCTTGCTATCACATATATCTCCGCCATCTTGAGTAACCCAGGTGCCTTCTGGGTCTCCTTTTATACTTTGGTTCTGGTTACCACCTGCTCTGAGTTAGTGGTAAATTGGGTGTGCAAAATGAGCTTTTTGCAACTAGTCGCAATTTTCATATGGTTTGCGACTTGCAAATTGCGACTATCGGGTCGCAAATTTTGCGAGTCGGTAATGGCTTGCGTCGCAATTTGCGATTCGGAAATGGGGTTTTTGCATCCCATTTCCGATTTTGCAGGGAATTGCGATTCGGGCCATTTGCGACTCGCAAAATTTTGCTACATCAGGCCCTAAGTGTATCTTCTGTAGGCTTATCCACAACCCTGGCAGTAATCTTTGATGGTAAAGTATTTGCTTTTTTCCCAGCTTTCATTGCATGGGGCACCCTCGCTAATTGAATGAGAGGTATAGAAGAACTCCTTATGTTAAGGGATCTGTCAAGACTCTACTGTTACAGGGCGTGTAACCCCTCAGTGTTCTGTTGAAATTTTTTGGTTTTGAGCGCTGAATAAATGTGTGTGATTGATCAAAGTAACTGTTGCCTAGCAAAAGCTACAGTTACTGAAGTGAACAAGATTCCTACAGATTACATATTCCCTCTGACATCCAGGTTCATCTCCGGGAAGGGCTCCGTCTTCCTGTTAAGGTCAAACCTAAACTGAGGCACACCAGTGATGCCTGGTAAAGTGGAAATGTAGAGACACAGTAGTGCCCTTACATTTACAGTACCTTATGGCCTTCATTATGAGTGGTGTGTTCAGTCATGTAAAAACAGTCAAATAAAAACCTTCCTGCAATCAGTCGTGAAACATTATTTACTATGGAGACTCTGGTCAGTTATGGTAATTTTTCTAAATAATCAAATATTCTGTAAGCATTTGAATGTATCCAATATTAACATGGCACAACCCTTTTATAACTTGCAGTCTGAAATAGTTCATCGTCAACAACACAGCGAATATATAACAATTTAAAAATACACATCGAATCAGTTGAAAACACTCTTTAAATCGTTTGATAATTTCCAAACCCCTTCACTGTGAAACAAACATTGGCAAAGCCAATAGGACACGTCTACACAAGAGCCATCGGCTTTGCCAATGTCTTATAGCTATGTTTTACAGCAGCATGGCTAAAAGTTTGAAAAAAAGCACTATGACACGGTCAGTGTTTTTTTTTTTCTTATGGCGGGTGTGGATGGGCAACACAGGCAAAGAGAGGGAGGGTGTTAGGAAACGGGCAACATGGACAGTGGAAGGGAGGGTGTGCAAGAACGGGATGATAAAAAAGTGTTATAAACCGGGCAGCGTTGGCCACATCATAGCATTTGTGTTGTTAAGTCAGGTGTGGGCGGAAGGGGTTAAAAGCAACATTGACAATGGAAGTAGGGTGTTAAAAGCAACACAGACAAGGTAGGGGAGGGCGTTAAAAGCAACATAAAGAAGGGAGGGTGATAAAAAAGAGGAACACAGATAAGTAAGGAAAAGACTGGTTAAAAGCAACATGCACAAAGGAGGTTAAAAGCAACATGGAGAAGGGAGGGCAGTGGGATTAAAAGCAACATGGACAAGGAGGGCCAGAGGGGTAAAAAGCAAGACGGACAAGGTGGATGAAAATCAACATGGACCTCAAGGGGAATTGAGGAGGTTTAAAACCTAACACAGACACTGAGGTGGAGACAGGCGGTTCAAATGCGACACAGACAAGGGAGAGAAGGTCAAAAGGAACACCAACAATGGGGGTAAGAGGGAAGAAGCAGCAAGAGATGAAGAATAAAGAAGATTAAAAGATAAAAAAATAGTAACTCAATCACAGTGCAAGCGGAAGGACACTAAGCAAGGTGAAGCAATCAGTGCTCCGCACAAAAGGAAAGGAAGTGAAGTCCACATAAATTGGCCAATTTGGAGACAGCAAAGGAGAGAAGCAATGAAGCCAATGAATGGTAAGCAATGGGAGGGCTCCAAGTCCTTTGTTGTATACAGTATTTCTTGCAACGCATGAGCTATCAAAGGCGACAACCAAGAAGAGATCAAACCTGAGGCATGCAAGTAAGTGAACATATCCAAAACCGCCAAAAGACCTTGCATTTGACAGTGCGATATAAGAGCTACAACCATTACAATTATAAGAGACCCAAATAGATATGGTGGCCTGTGCAGAGAATTAATAAAGTTAGGAACTGTCAGGAGTATGTTGTTTGCAGTGGTATAGTCCAACCAGGGGACCTGTAGAGAAGGATAGGTAGTGACAATAAAGCCTTTATTGGTCTCTGTTTTTTCTTGTATACTACTGGTCATTCTGAGTGAAAAAGTCTACGCAAATGTTTTGACCCAGGGGACTTCTTTCTCAGGTCTTCGGCAGGACTGGATCTCAGGGACTCTGTTGGATTGAAAGGGAAGAATAATGTGAGAGTATTACAGGTAAATGGATTGACAAAGGTTATCTATAGTGGTTTATTTCCCACCTTGTATATAGTCACGTGACTTGCAGCTGTGGTAGAAGGGACGACGAGTTAAAAGCAAGTTAAGGAAGGTGGAAGTGTGTCTGGCACATCTATGTCAAAAGAAGGGTGCAATGATCTTACTCATGCACTCTTGAAATCCTGGACAGTAGCTGAGGAAAAATTTAAGAATTTTTGTAAAAGTGACCTTTAGTGAATCAGTTGTATTGTGGCATGGAAAAATGTGGTTGGGGGATTACCCTCCGTCTTTACTGTGACTTGTGTGGGGCTGTAATATTAGCAAAAATGTGGAACGGGGTTGAGTCAATGCGAGCAGACATGAGAGGCAAAATGTCTAAACTATGTTATGCAAAGAAAGAGGAGACCCAATAACCACAACCTAACCTGGGTCAAAGCACTGTATATCAACAACGAAATGGTCTGAAGGTGGGGATAGATTAAATATCTATTTTAGAAAAACAGTGCTCAATACTGTCTTTGTGGGTTATTTACTTCCCAATATTTATTCCAACTAATTAAATGCAAGGCAAACAAATGACTCACTGTTAAATAATTCAAAATGTCAATAAATATCAAAAAATATTTACAACAACCAACATTACATTACACACATGAAAACAAATTCACATTTATTTACATAGTTAAACTAAGACCAGCGTCTAGCTACTTCAAGCTTCGAGACTGACCATGACGTCAGTAGAGGGTTGTGCCCATCAACTTTTCTTTACAGGAAACTGGTGGTCACGCTTGCAACATTATGCTTGTAATCCACTCTCTTGCGATGATTGATAGTTCCCGTCTAAGCAACTATTCGATACCTATCTATATTTCTTTTAAGGTATTCTGTAGTGCATTTAGACCATTATTTAGTGTTGATTTCCATTAGAGAACACAATCTCGCCGGTGTATCTTTCAACGCGTTTCGGCCTCTTCACTTGGGGCCTCATTAGGACTATCGAGGGGGCAACGTCACCTCTACAAAAATTAAAAACACGGACACTATCTGAAAATATATTTACACAATCACTAACGGAAGCGAGCTATACTATATACCACAGTGCTAGATTAGTGTCCCTGCACACAACTATTAGTTCAAGTGGGGTGCCCAAAACCTATTAAAATCTAGTGTCTGAGATAGCAAGATTGTGTGCATAAGCACAGGTGTGGCCTTCCAAAATTATAGACCCATGCGACGTGCAAGCATGCACATGCATCTGCCGTCAGGGTCCAGAATAAATGCCTTTAAACAATAGTGTCTATTTGTACAATTGGAAAGGAACGCGTCTTCACAAGTTCCAAAAATCTCTAGAGCTATTGACCCATGTGACATGCAGGTATGCACATGCATATATGATCAGAGGCCTTAAAAAATACCTTTAAACGGTAGTGCCTCTTTATTCAATTAGAAGGCAATGAATCTTCTCGGATTATGGGGATCAAATGAGAGAGCACAAATCTCTCTTAGACGTGTGTTGGAATTACAGAAAAAAGAAAGTGCTAAGAGCTGGTAAGAATCAAAACTCACTTTATCATATCGTGAAGACACTGTACTCCTTGCCATCAATCAAGCGCACATCCGTGGCCCTTACAGACCATGGGTCAAAGCAGCGTATACACAAAACAGAAGAGAAAAATTTGAGGTCGATGTTACAATTGCCAACTTTGAAAGGTCACTATAGGTGTGCTAAATGTGTTGTATGTCAATACACACAAGATTCTAAAGAAATAACTCTAAATGGAAAGGTACATATACAACATGATTTTTCTAACTGCAATACCAACATTTTTATTTATTGTATAAAATGCCCTTGTGATAAAATCTACATAGGACAAACCTCACAAGCAGTTAAAGTTCGCATTCTGCAGCATCGGTCAAGAATTAAATGTGCCATAAAGGGAGCCCCCCTGGTTGAACATTGTTTGGAGCACAAACATGGAGCAGAAGACATTCAATGGACAGAATTGGCTGTGATTCAATTAAAAGCAGATGGACTGCCAACAATAAATAAACTTTTGAAATTGGAGGCCAGACTAATAGAAAAATACCAAACAGCCCGGGATGGACTTAATGACCTTGATGAAATGTGGACATTAATTAGATGATGGTGGAAACTCCGGTAGGAACAATAAGTACTTTAATGGGTGTGATACAGTTAAAGGAACTGGTAACTTGTACCAATTGTTTTCAATATGTAAGCAGTGACAGAGGGCGTAGACTGTAACTTGCGTTAGATCAATTTAGTGGTTGTAACCTGTTTGTCTCTAGGCGACAAAGAAACCTCATATTTTCGAGAAAAACCTGACCAAGGAGAACGAGGACCTGAACGCGAGAAATTTGTTGTATCTTGCAACACTCCAATTGAAATGTGTGATAGCGGTACTTTTAGCCACTTACATAAATTAAGTTTGTTTTGCTGACAGATAGGTGTGACCTTGTAATACAAAATCCCTCTTTGATACCTTGCTCTGTAAGCAATTTTAGGCGCAAAGAGTTTAGAGGAACATTCCCGTCCGCCCCAAGATGGCTGCCGTTTTGCCGTTTACATGTATTTAGACTTGCCGGTCTAGCAGTCGACATGTTCTTAATACACACGAGTCACCGTGTACGGCTTGTGAACGAAAACAAGGATCTCGAGTTGAAACGAGGTTAAATACGGGCGAGGCAGAGACGGGAGCACAAGTTTTGCAGCACCGCTGAGCCAGGAGCATTTTTTCCAGTCGGAGCAGGAGATAGACAAATTAATTGAGTAAGTGCGAGACAGAGCCGGTTTAGTACCACGTTTCCTTGTGGTTTGAGTAACGTTCGCCTAGTTGAGTGGTCTGATGTCTTTATTTTGGCAGCCCGCCCTGTAAGCACCACGGATGTGCGCTTGATTGATGGCAAGGAGTACAGTGTCTTCACAATATGATAAAGTGAGTTTCGATTCTTACCAGCTCTTAGCACTTTATTTTTTCTGTAATTCCAACACACGTCTAAGAGAGATTTGTGCTCTCTCATTTGATCCCCATAATCCGAGAAGATTCATTGCCTTCTAATTGAATAAAGGGGGGAGGTGAGGGAAAGAGGTCAAGGTTCGCCAGGAAAAGTTTCTTCGGAACACTGGGACTAGTAGCTGGAGGGGGTTTGGGAGTGGAGGAAGAGGTAGTGGTTATAGGAGATGTACGTTTGCTGACTTTGGGTGAAGGTGCATGGGCTGGAGGCTGTCGTGAGGTGGATGGCTGTTGGGTGGGTGTGTGGCTTCGTTTGTGTACCTTGGGAGGTGGCCCCACAGACACACTGGGAGAGGACACAGGGGACGTGTGAATGGTAGTGGGGGTGGTGACTGCACGTAAGCGGGGTGTGGTGGTGGGTGTGCTGGTGATGGATGTAGTGGCTGAGGATATAGTGCATGCAGGTGTGAGTGGAGACGAGACAGGGAGGGAGGAGGGAGACGAGGCGGAGGGGGACACAGTGGAGGCAGTGGATGTTGGTGTGTCTGCATGGGTCTGATGCTTGCGTGAGTGCCTGTGGGATATGTGATGCTTATGTTTGCCTGAGCCACCCTTGTGTGTTGAGGTGTGTGCATGCTGGTCTGATGGTGTGCTTGGGATAGGCTGAGGTACAGGGGTGTGGGTCTGGGTGGAGGAAGTTGGGGGAAGTTGGAGGGGGGAGGCTAGAGACAGGGACAATGGCTGCCATCAGTGCTGAGGCCAGAGTCTGAAATGCTCGCTGAAGGGCTGCCTGACCAGAGTGAATGCCCTCCAGGTATGCATTGGTTTGTTGCAACTGCCTCTCTACACCCTGGATGGCATTCAAAATGGTAGACTGCCCAACAGTGAGGGCCCTGAGGAGGTCAATGGCCTCGTCACTGAGGGCAGCAGGGGTGACTGGGGCAGGGCCTGAGGTGCCTGGGGCGAAGGTGATGCCCACCCTCTTGGGTGAGTGGGCACGGGGCAAAAGCTGAGGGGCTGCTGGGAGGGCGGTGCTGGTAGGTAGGGGTGGCGGCTGTACCTGTAGATGCGGGGGCCACAGATGGGCCCGCCACCGCAAGGGAGCTCACATCAGAAGAGGAGTCCTTATCGCTGGGGTCAGCTCCTGTCCCCGCCGTGGAGCTCCCCTCGCCCTCCGTCCCACTGGTGGCTTCAGACTCCATAGTGTTGCCCTCCAATGCCATGTGGGATGCAGCTCCCTCCTGATCCGGTGCCACTTCTCCTACGCCTGATGATGCTAATGCACAAAAGAACAGGGAGACCACAAAAAGGGGGGGGAAGACAGAAGAAAGACATGTCGAGTGCATGCCATACCGCTACCATTGGCGGACACGACAGACACAGAAGCCCCCCTGCACTACGCCGCGCACTTGGAGTCCACTATTCAATCCCAGGGACATGGGTTACAGGGCTATGGCCGATTTCTGCACACATGGATGTCACAGAAGCCTGACTAGGTGTAGTTGCCACTTTACACAGGTGGGGTGGGGTGCCACAGGGCCTGCCTTAAGTAGGGCCCTTGCCTACTAAACTCGCCCTGGCCTAGGGGAACCTACAGCCCACCTCCCCCACCCAGACACCTACAATGCATGCTGAATCAGCAGAATGAGAGTGTACTCACCCCCTTGTTGCTGCTGTGATGCCCTCATGTGCCCATCCAACTCCGGGTATGCCACCGCCAGGATCCTGAACATCAGGGGGGTCATGGTGCGACGGGCACCCCTCCCACGTTGGGAGGCCATCCCCAGCTGAGCCTCCGCTGTCTTCTTGCTCCAGCGGCGAATGTCCTCCCATCTTTTCCAGCAGTGGGTGCTCTGTCTGTGGTAGACCCCCAGGGTCCAGACTTCCTTGGCGATGGCACGCCACATGTCCTTCTTCTGGTGGGCGCTGACCTACAGGAATAGTACAGGGGAAAAGGAGAAGATATTACCGCCCCTATCTTTCATCCAACCCACTCCACACAGGCATTGCCCATTCAGCATGCTCACAGTGTACTTACCTGTTTGTTTGGAGGACCGTAGAGCACTGTGTACTGGGGGAGGACGACATCCACGAGTTTCTCCAACTCCTCCGTGCTAAAGGCAGGGGCTCTTTTCCCAGACACACGACCCATTGTCTCTTCTGGACTGAGGTCACAGCAGCACTTGCAGTGTAGGTCCTCTCCTGTTGAAGATCAGGTATCAAGTGATTAAACAGAGAGAAAATGGCGGTCATGTCCGCGGCGGTGCGTACCGTCACGGCCGCCGTACATCATCATTGGCTCCTGGGACCCATAGGGTCCAATGTTAACCAATGCAGGATTGCGCCGCAGTCTTCGACCGCCTACCACGACGGTGTACAACGCCAGCGCAGTTACCTCATATCCCCTTGTCCCACTTTACAGGTCAGGCAGCCACCATTTCATGGGCCCACATGGCATTATTTTTGACTGTGTCACACATATGTAGGCCTTGCCTAAACACTCATACAGGCTAATTTCGATTGCTAATATAAGTAAGCTGTGTTTACGTACCTCAGGGTTGGTTGACTCCCTGCTCGCTGTTCTCCTCCATAGGCACCGTCCGCTGGGGCATGTGAGGAGATGGCGGCATCCTCCTGTGTACAGACCGCTGGTGGACCGGTCTACAATGGAGGAGCGACATGTGATCATCACCTACAGGCTTGATCGTGCCAAAATCCAGGAACTGTGTGCCCAGTTGGAGCCAGACCTGATGTCAGCTATCCGCCATCCCACAGGAATCCCCCCTCAAGTGCAGGTGCTGTAAGTACTGCATTTCCTAGCAAGTGGGTCATTTCAAACAACAGTGGCCATAGCATCAGGGATGTCCCAGCCTATGTTTTCCAACGTGTTGTCCAGAGTGTTGTCTGCCCTGCTGAAACACATGCGGAGCTAGATCGTTTTCCCTCAGGTGGAGGATTTGCCTACAGTGAAAGGTGATTTCTATGCCCTGGGACATATCCCCAACATCATAGCTGCCATTGATGGGACACATGTGGCCTTGGTACCCCCTGCAGGAGTGAACAGGTGTACAGAAACCGGAAGAGTTACCATTCCATGAATGTGCAGATGGTGTGTTTGGCCGACCAGTACATCTCCCATGTTAATGCCAAATTCCCTGGCTCAGTGCATGACGCTTACATGCTGCGGAATAGCTGCATCCCTTATGTGATGGGGCAACTCCAGAGGCACCGGGTATGGCTATTAGGTGAGCACGTGGACCCAATACAGTGGGAATAGTTGTCTGGGTCTGTGGATGTCCCTATGAGTTTGTGTGTGTCTAACAGTTGTCCCTCACCATTTGCAGGTGACTCTGGTTACCCCAACCTGTCATGGCTACTGACCCCAGTGAGGAATCCCAGGACAAGAGCAGAGGAATGCTACAATAAGGCCCATGGGCGGACTAGGAGGATTATAGAGCGGACCTTCGTCCTCCTGAAGGCCAAGTTCCGGTGCCTCCATTTGACAGGTGGTTCCCTATTCTACTCACCAAAGAAGGTATGCCAGATCATCGTGGCCTGCTGTATGCTTCACAACTTGGCTTTGCGACGACAGGTGCCTTTTCTGCAGGAGGATGGTCCGGATGGAGGTCTTGTGGCAGCTGTGAACCCTGTGGACAGTGAAGACGAGGAAGCAGAAGAAGAGGAAATCGACAACAGGAACACGGTGATCCTGCAATACTTGCAGTGAGACACAGGTAAGAAGACAACACTGCCTGCTACAACTGATTTAAATGTACTACCTCTCTACTGTCTGTCATTTTCACCCAGTGAATGGTCACTGAGTTGTCACTTTCCCTTACGATTTCACAGATGTGGGTCCCACTGTGTGACATCTGCTTTGTTTCCTCATGGACTATAGCTGTGTGACATAGGTATGTTGGCATTACATTTGAATGAGCATTTTGCTACTGTAATTGCTAATACACTATTTCGAAATCACAGACAGACTCCTGATTGTTTTGTGCTTTAAGGGTGTTTATTGAAGTGCTCAATATTGGAGGGGGGTGTAAAATGGTGAGGGGTGATGGTAGAGGAATGTCCATGGCAGAGTCCAGTCTATTAGTCTCACAGATGCATTGTCCAAAGGGGCAAAGGAAGTGGAGCTGGGGCAGTTTAAGAATGGACAGGGTTGACAAGGTGGGAAAAAAGGATGACAATCAGGGTGGTCTCATTTCTTGGTGGGGATCTTGGCATCGTTCTCTGTCTTTTTCCTGGATCTCAGGGACCGTTTGCGGGGCGGTTCTACCTCTGCAGGGGGCAGGGTACTGGTGTGGTGGTCCTGTGGCGGTGCCTCCTGTCCACTAGCGCCAGCGGAGGTGGTGGGCAGTTCATCGTCCAGGCTAGTGTCAGGGGCCCCTTGTTGTGCCACATTGTCCCTCCTGGTGTTGACGAGTTCCTTCAGCACCCCTACCATGGTGCCCAGGGTGGAACTGATGGATTTGAGTTCCTCCCTGAAGCCCAAATACTGTTCCTCCTGCAGCCGCTGGGTCTCCTGAAGCTTGGCCAGTACCGTTGCCATGTCTCCTGGGAATGGTGGTAGGCTCCCATGATGTTGGAGAGGGCCTCGTGGAGACTGGGTTCCCTGGGCCTGTCCTCCCCCTGTCGCACAGCAGCCCTCCCAGTTCCCCTGTGTTCCTGTGCCTCTGTCCCCTGAACTGTGTGCCCACTGCCCCCAGTTCCCTGGTGTTGTTGGGGTGGTGGGTTAGCCTGGGTTCTCTGTAGTGGTGGACACACTGCTGCTTGACATGTCCTGGGGACAGAGGTATGGGCCCGCTGGGTGGGTGCTGTGCTGGTGTTTCCAGAGGGGGAAGGTCTGTAGTGGCTTGTGCCAGTGTGAGGGGAACCGACTGTCCCGAGGTCCCAGATGGGCCGGGCTGGTCATCTAGATCCAGTACAGAGCTGCTGTCATCACTGTGGGCCTCTTCTGTGGGTGGAGTGGACATATCTGGACCCTCCTGTCCGGTGACGTTGGGTATGGGTCCTACAGGGGTGTAAAAGCATGATTATTGCATCTGTGTGTGCCATGGTGTGCAATGGGTGGATGACCGTGTACCCCAGTGCTTGCATTCCTGTGTAGGACCTTGTGTGATAATGGTTTAGGGGGGTGTATGGGTATGTGCAGTGGCCATGCTTTGGTGATGGGTGTTCATGCTTTGGTGTTGCATGCAGGGCTTGGGTTTGGAATGTGTGGTTTGTGATATTGGGACATGTGTGAGGAGTTGGAGTGATGGGGGTGAGGGCGAGGGTGGGGGTATGTGATGGCATGCAGGTAGGGTGGGGGATGAAGTAGTAAAGATTTGTCTTACCAGAGTCCATTCCTCCAGCTACTCCTGCGAGGCCCTCAGAATGCAGTATAGCCAAGACCTGCTCCTCCCATGTTGTTAGTTGTGGGGGAGGAGGTTGGGGTCCGCCGCCAGTCCTCTGTACTGCGATGTGGTGTCTTGAGACCACGGAACGCACCTTCCCCCATAGGTCGTTCCACCTCTTCCTGATGTCATCCCTAGTTCTTGGGTGCTGTCCCACTGCGTTGACCCTGTCCACGATTCTTCGCCATAGCTCCTTCTTCCTAGCAATGGAGGTGTGCTGCACCTGTGATCCGAATAGCTGTGGCTCTACCCGGACGATTTCCTCCACCATGAGCCTGAGCTCCTCCTCAGAAAACCTGGGGTGTCTTTGCGGTGGCATGGGGTGGTGTGGGTGATGTGTGGGGTGGTGAGTGTTGTGATGTGTGGGGTGATATTTAGAGGTGTGTTGTGTGAGGTGCGTGGATGTTATGTGGGTGATAGTGTTGAGTGCCTGTGGATTCAAGTTTGTAGATGGTGGTGTCTCTCTCTGGCCTTCAGTCAAAATTCTGGTTGTAAGGGTTTGTGGGTGATGTGGGTGTATGTTTTACATTGTATTGGGTGTGTGGGAGTGGTGTGTGTATGTGTATCAGGTGTGTGTTTTTCGAATTGTCCAATGTGATAGTGTTTTGTAAGTGTGTGTGTATTTTGAGTGCAGTGGTGTGTACCACCAACGGATTACCGCGGTTGAAAAACCGCTGCGTGGATTCGTGGGTCATGATAGTGTGGGCATTTTCCTGTTGGCGTGATGGTGGAAGTTTTGTTATCGGCAGTTTATCACTGACCTTTTGTGTGGCGGACTTGTGTGGGTGTCTAGATTTTGGCGGATTCCGGGCTGTGGGTCATAATGACCGTGGCAGAATTCCACGGCTGCGGTGGTGTGTTGGCGGTCTTCTGCACAGCGGTAAGCGGCTTTTACCGCCAATGTTGTAATGACCCCCTATGTGTTAAGAGATAACATAATATCAGGTTTATAAACACTAATGCATCAGGACTGCACATCCCATGATGCCTGGTTCTTTTGTAGGCACGGTCAGCATCAGGCAAACGTCTTGCAGCCAAATGGGGAGGGACATTGATATAAAAGCAGCCCAAGCCACTTGCATGATGGCTATTATTGACTCGTCTCCGTATGCTGAGGATCTGTGCAGCTGTGCAGATTAGTTTTGAAAAATAGATATGCTTCAGGTCCATTCTGACTGTGCAGTAAAAGTGCACTTGTACCTCTTCTGAATTGTTTATTATTTGAGAAGTGGCACCATTTGCTCAGTTGCGGCTGGCGACTGAGTAAAGTGACGGGTGGGAGCAGGGGGAAAAAAACTATATAAAAATATATATAATGAAAAAACTTATCTTAAGCACACCGCCGCACTGCCACTCTTCACTGCATTTCAGGCATAGGCTCCCAGCTTGCCCTGCGGCCAATCATGATGCTGCCCAGAGCAACATTATGATTGGCTGGAGTGGGCTCTCCAAGTCAGATTGGGAGCCTGGACCTGCTCTCTCCAACTAAGCAACACAGTGGTGGGTTAGGGAGAGCCCTGTGTGCATGTGTGTTTGGCCGGCCAAAGACGGCTGCCCAAACATACATGCGCACTGAGAGTAGTGCTCTCTGCACTCCCTTCCATGGCTGTCACCCCCCCATAGCCCTGCCCCTTTAAAAATAAAATGATTATTATTGTTTTATTTTTAAAGGCTTGCAGCTGCTGCTGCTACTGCTGCTGGCGGGGGTAGGTGACGCTCCTCTGCAACAGCAGAGGAGCTGCCCCTGCATTTGCTGCTTATTGACAAAGCTGGCGCCCTTAGTGGAGATGTGCTCAGCTTTCGGACACGAGTGCATGGTAAGTATGATGTGGGTGGACTCCGCCTACAGAGAAAGCTTTTGTGCGCGTATTTGCTTATAGTGAGATTGTGATATCAGGAGGGCTCAGATTTTTGACACATTTTTTATATTTGGTATACAGTGAGCCTGCGTACAATGAAGAGCGAAGGAACTCTTCATATTTGGCACTGTGAACTCTGCCACTGTGAACTCTGCATATGAATCAAAGAGAGAAGGAACTCTTCATATTGTCGTTGTGAAACTTGCATATTAAACAGTTCAAGATATACCTCACCTGTAGGATTGAACTGATTGAAATGATTACACACTCCATATATAATTGTTCTTGGTGATTAAGGCCCATATGTACGAACACATTTTCCCATACACAGGATGGATAAAACCCTTTGGTACATCTGGCCCTAAGTTCTCTTTATTCTGCATGTCGCTTAACAGGGGAAGGCGTGCATACGAACATCCCCTGTGAAGTAAAAGCGATTTCTGCATAGGTAGGTAGGTAGGGTGTTAAGAGTTAATATATCCTCTGAGGTTGGGACCAAGCTAGAGCAGTATACATAATGCTATTTTTCCATTATAGATATTGCACAGTTCCATTCAAGCAAAGAATGTAAAGAAAATATTATGTTTATTTCCTTACAGATGGGGTATAGTATGAAAAGGGAGAAAAAAAGATAAAAAGAAAGAGAAGCTTAGGTTAATGACTAAATTGTGTTTTTGTCTCTTCAGGTCTTCCTCCCTACTGTTCGCTTCCTGTCCTCCCCTGCCCTCACCTCCTTTAACTGTGCTATAACAGCATTCAGCAGTTAGGGATATCGAGAGGTGGAATTATATAGTATTGTGCTGATCCTGGGAAGTTCGCCTGGCTGACACTCAAATGGTGTTATGACACATTTAAATACCTCAGTGTTCAAATATACCACACTGACAGGGCTCTCAGAGAGGGCAACATGGATTGGGCAGTGTGATAGGTGCGTGGATCACTTCCTTTTTGGTGCTTTCTACCCCTTTCTCCACTAGGGCGGGTAGTAAAAGCCAAGATGCTGGTGCTCCCCAGGCTTTCTAGCCACACAGCCAATTGTACTTGCCAAGTGCTTCTTTTGATTTGAACAGTCTACTGTTACCTTGATATTAGAGCGGGCACCGGTAGGTAGCTCTAACCATTGCGCAGCAACTACTCCTTGAGGCGGGGAATGGGTGGACCTAATTTCGAGCTATACTATGCAATGGCGCAGCTTCAGTGTCTGATGCGCTGGTTGAATATAACACCGAGGACTGAGCAGACGCCTGTACGAACTAGACTCGGCAAGCCGAGTGTCTACCCCTGGCTGACCAATGTCCTCCATAAAGAGGATGAGGCCTGATTATGACAGCGCAAATATGTTGGTGCTGGTTTGTGCCTGGCTGCAGCTCCACTATCTCTTATTCAAAATTAGTTATTTTGGAACAACTGCCGGATATGAGGTAGCTGTCTATCCAGCATGACCTGATGAAAATGGAAAATGGCAGGACTGAACATCTTGAGAGATCTATTTCATAACAGAACCCACTTATCATTTGTGAACATCATGGACAGTTACACCTTGGGCTCGGTTCACTTTCTAACCGATCACACCATCCAACACACAGTGAGGACTACAGGGAGAACTGGGGAGGTGCAACGGGCTCAATCACGTGTCATACATATGCTCCTTATGTGTAGTGGGACATGCCGGGCCATTTCAACATTATGGCCCTCATTTCGACCTTGGCAGCCATTTTTAATGATCGCTGAGGTACCACCGTGCTGAAGAGCGCCAATGCAGGTGGTTTTCCGCACAGCATATTATGACTGCTGGCAGCCCTCCGTCCTTTTTCGGACGGAGAGCTGCCAGCAGCCATACTGGTGGTCGGAGGGGAAGTGGAGGCTGCTCCACCTTCACCGCCCCGTCATCAGAACACCACTCACCGGTTCACGTCCCATGATTCGGTGTGGCGGTGTTCTGGTGACGGGGAGCTGGCGGCGGAGCAGCCCCCATAGATCCCGTCTCCTCCCGGAGGATCAACGGACAAGGTAAGTTGATCGTCCGTTAGGGGAGGGTGATGGGGGGTGTTGTGTGCATGCATGGGGGTGTGAGTATGTAGAGTTGGTGTGTGAGTGCGTGTATGCATGCAGGGGTGTGTTGTGTGTATGGGAAATGTGTGCGGTCTGTGTGCATGTCTGTATGTGTGCGGATATGTGTTGTTGTAGTGTATGTGTGCGTGTAGGGGTGTGTGTATGTGCATGTTGGGGGTGTGTGTATGTGTATGTTGGTAGGGGGGTCCTGCCACCTTTGTAGGGTGGCAGGGGGGGTCAGGAGTGTGGGGGGGGAGGACTTGGGGTGGGGGAGGAGGGAGGGGAAGGCCCCTATCAGTGCCAGAGTAGGAATTCCCTGGCACTGATAGTGCCTACAGCCATGAATTTCGTGGCGTTTCCAAACCACCCGAAATCTATGGTGGTCTGCAGGGTCCTGATACAGCCGGCTGTCTGGTGATGGAGCCATTGGAGTGGAGAAGTGGCGGTAACCGCCATGGTCATAATTCCATTTTTTTTTTCGCCGGCCTGTTGCCGATTTTACCGCTACTTCTCCCCCATCCGCCAGGGTCGTAATGAGGGCTTATATGTAGCACTGATGACTGATGCTTTGGCGAATGTGGGTAAGGCGCTGACCCGGTGGAATGTAGTTCTTCCTCAGTCATTGACAAAAAAAAGACTGCATGCAGTCTGCAGCATGCAAAGGAGGTATCCAGAAATCCCAGATTCCGCTTTACACAAATTAATTACACACACCATGCATATCTCTTCCCCAAGACCACACTGGAATGCCCAGTATGCAAGCTTGTAGAACCTTGCGTTTACCATGTGGTTTGGAAATGCCCGTAATTGCAACTAACTTGGATGGAAATCACAGCCACCACAGCAGAATTTGCAGGCCACACTGGCACCTACCCCTGCATCCTGCCTCCTATGCCTCCGACCCAAAGCTAAAGGAGATAAACACGTACAATGCTTCGTTGAACTTACATTTGTTCTCTTCAAATGACAGATTGCTATGTAATGGTAAGCACCCACGACCTCTGACACTGGTAAATGGTTCATACGCTTCTACAATGAGTATGAGGCGAATTCAATGTGCTGAGAAGCGTGCATGCCAAGGGAATGGGGCGTGCAGGGAGTAAAAATTGGGACACTTACGTTGTGAACACTTAAGCCAAGAATCACACGCCCACCTTAAAGGGTACACACTGCAACTACAACATCAATAGTGCACCAGGGTGACACGAATGACCTACAGGCCCCTACACTGTTGGAACCCAGTGGCGATGGATGTCAAACACATAGGCGGGACCCCGCAGTTTGGGAATGCTGCTACTTGAATTTATGTTCACAGCTCACCAGTGTCTGATGCACCACAGGCCCCAAGTTCTGCCTGACGTAAGGCCCCCCCACTCCTCCCCCTTCCAACACTGCTTCTGTATTTGAGCTAATGTGGGCATTATTTGTATATCCTTTTCATTGTTTTTTGGAAGTGAATAACAATATGACCATGCACAGTATACACAGGAAAATGTGTGCGTAATGTTACTGGCTTCACTTTTGTTGTTGTTGCGAAATAGTAAAAACAATTTAAAAAAATAATACTTGGATTAGTTGTTTTGCACCTGCAAAAAAATGATCTGGAAATTTTGTGTATAATTCACGGCCAGTTTGATTTAAATCATGTGTTGATTTCTTTGTTTTACTTAATGGTATTTTAGGCGCCATGCGCACCAAGAGGTGATTTTCAAAGTTTCCATTATTCTATATTATATATGATTATGACCTAAATGTTTCTCAACGCAGACCTTACAGCAAGAGCTGACAATCATGCAACGTAATTATGTATTCATGCCGGTAATGGATCATACATCATTTTGGCATCTGTGATATTATATGTATTGCAATAATACTTTATTCACAAACTGCCCTGACTTACCAAATACAATAACTCAGTATTCTGTTGTAGTTACCCTCCAACTAATTACTGTATATCAGGCAATACCAAGCAATTATATAACAATCCTATATTAATTTAATTTAGTCCTGGAAGTCTTTCGGGAACAAACCCGGTTTAAAGAGTGTAATTTCTGTCTCTTTACCTGTAATTGACTGTAATTCTAGAAGTATAACACCAGCCTTATTTATCCAATTAAGGAAAACGTTGTTTTACATTGTATAGAGGGCTTCTATTTGTGGTTTATGGCTGAGCACTACTGTTTAGTTTAGAAATTTGATCAGTCACATCGAATCATTTCATGTTTATCTTTCCCACCTGTGGCAGGTTATTGTGTTGCAGATGATTTAAGCTTTATAATACTGCAAAATGGCAAATTTGTTGTGGTAAAAACCTTTCCTTTAAAAATCATAATTACATATTTGAAATGGGTAAACAGAATTAAACATCATATAAAACGTTCAAACGAATACGATAGAGGTTTGCATGTAAAAAGCAAAGCCAAAAAACAAATACATTAATATGCATAAAATTAAAACATCTTGTTTTCCCTCTCAAGAATGGCTTCCACAGTACTTGGTTCTGGAACTTTTAGTTTTGTTGTGGTTTAATGGAACCATCTTAGCTCTCAAAGCTGAAAACAATTTTTACAATGGTAAAGTCCAGGGCTTTAAAAGTTGTTTTCATGTGACACTCAATAATGTGTGTAAAACAAGGTCATAAATGTAGGAAGCTGGCTCTGTATATGCTATATCAAAATGACATATAGCGTGCACAGAGTACATGTGTTACCCAGAGGCTTAACACAGGCTAATGTAGATAATACTAATGCTCTCTTTTGTGGTAGTGTGGTCAAGCAGTTAGGCTTATCAGAGAGTAGTGCAAAAACATTTGTTGTACACACACAGATAATAGAAGAAGCACACACTCAATGACTTAACTCAGGACCAATGGTTTTTATATAGCAAAAATATATTTTCTTATTTTTTTTCTAGAACCACAAGATTCAAATTGCAGGTAAGTACTTCAATACATTCGTATTTCACACCTATATCAATAGTACTTTGTTTGAAATCGATAACGTATACAGTCTTTGAAAATATTGGTAATTATCTGTTTTAAAAGTTAACACTGCAATTTTCAGAAACCGTTCCTGGGGGGAAGAAAAGTTAGTACGATTTACAGATAAGTATGTGACTTACAGTTCCAGTCTCCAGGGGTTAGGAAGTCCACAGGTTGGTATTCAAGTTAACCTCAAACACCCACCACCACCAACACGGGGTCGGCCGGGTGAAGAGGTCAAAGTTGAGGCAAAATAACAGGGGCTCCTATAGAGTCTAGGGGCACTCAGAATCAAGCCTGCTTGCAAGTAAGAGTACCTGTGACTTCAGAGGGCAGGCCTGGGGTGTTTAGAGGAGCCCTGGGAGGGGTGGGTACATGTAGGCACCAAACATATACCCTAAGTGGCACTGGGGCAGCCAGGTGAAGGGTGCAAACAAGGCGTCAGGTCTCAAATGATTCTCTATGAGGGGACCCCAGGCGTCACTCAGATGCTGCAGGGGAGGACCAGAGGGGTCGACTCGGGCAAACCACAGGCTGGAAAGGTAGGAGCGCCTCCTGTTGAACATAGCTGCACTGGAGGTTAGGTTCTGCAAGGCTTGGGGGGCTGCGGTGCAGTGATCTTTTAGGCGTCAGATATCTTGATTTGGAGCTTTTGTGGTCAGTGGGGTCCTTCGGATTCCCTCTGCAGGCGTCGTCGTGGAGGGGTGGAGAGGTCAACCCAGGGTGGGCACTTGCTCGCAATTGCTTGGGGATCCTCGCTAGTTAGTTGGGCCACCTGGACACAGGCCGTCAGGTGCAGAGGACTCACGCTTTCGGAGTGGCGCGGATGTCCTTGAGTGCTATTTCTTCTTGGACACGGCTGCTGTCCTTGGGAGTTCTTGGTTCTTTTGGTTGCAGGGCAGTCTTCTGGAGCTTAGCATATGTCACTGGTCCTGCCAGATGCATCGCTGTTCTTGTGCAGGTTCTTTGAAACATGAGACAGGCCAGTAGGGCTGGGGCCAAGTCAGTTGTCGGCTTCCTTCTTCTCTTCTGGGGGTTCAGCTAAGCAGGCCTTCATCTTTCTTGTCAGGTTGCCAGACATCTGGTGAGCTGGGTTCAGGGAGGCCCTTAAATCCTGGAGTGTTTCAGAGATCGGAGGGCAGTAGCCAATGGCTACTGTCCCTGAGGGTGGCTACCCCCTTCTTGTGTCCACTCCCTTTGTGGAGGGGTATGCAAACCTAATCCTATTGGTCCCTGTCCTCCAAGTCAAGATGGAGGATTCTGCAGGGAGGGGGTCACCTCAGCTTCTGACACCTTAGGGGTGGTGCTAGCTGGGGTGGTCACTCCTCCCTGTTTTCCCTAATTTTCCCTCCAGACTTCTGCCAAAAGTATGGCTTTGTCCGGGGGTGGGCAACTCCACTAGCTGAAGTGCCCTGGTGCACTGTAACACGAGGCTTGAACCTTTGAGGCTCTTTGGCAGGTGTTGCAGTTCCTGCAGGGGGGAGGCGTGAAGCACCTGCACCCTGGACAAGCCTTGTTTCTGACCACAAAGAACACAAAGGCTCTCACCCAATGTGGTCAGAAACGTGTATGAAAGTGGCAGGATGGCACAGTCTGGTCAGTCCTGCACTAGCAGTTTGGCTAACATACAGGGGGGATCACTAAGATGCCATCTAGGTGCATTTTTCAATAAATCCCACACTGGCATCAGTGTGGGTTTATTGTGCTGAGAAGTTTGATACCAAACTTCCCAGTATTCAGTGGAGCTGTGGAGTTCGTAATGACAAACTTCCAGACCATATACTCAATATGGCTATACTGCACTTACAATGTCTAAGAATGGACTTATACATTAAAGGGGGATTTTGCATATGCAGCTATTCCTTCACCTGTGGTATAGTGCACCCTGCTTTAGGGCTGTAAGGCCTGCTAGAGGGGTGACTTACCCATGCCACAGGCAGTGGTTTGTGGGCATGGCACCCTGAGAGGGGTGTCATGTCTGCTTTGCCTTTTTGTCCCATCAGCACACACAAGCTGCAAAGGTAGTGTACATGTGCTTGGGGAGGGGTCCCCCAAGGGTGGGATAATATATGCTGCGGCCCTTGGGGACCTTTCCTGGCTACAGGGCCCTTGGTACCATGGGTACCCTTTACAAGGGACTTAACTATGTGCCATGGGTGTGCCAATTACAGAAACAAAGATGCAGATTTTGGGAAAGAACACTGATGCTGGGGCCTGGTTAGCAGGATCCCAACACACTTTCAATCAAAGTTGGCATCAACACCAGGCAAAAAGTGGGAGTAACCATGCCAACAGTGGCACTTTCCTACAGACCCCCCCACCCAAATGAAAGAGGATGAGAATAACCTTAATGAAGAGAGTCTTCATTATCTAAGTGGAAGAACCTGGAAAATGCATCTGCATTGGCATGAGCAGTCCCAGGTCTGTGTTCCACTGAACAGTCCTTTCCCTGTAGGGATATGGACCACCTCAAAAGTTTGGGGTTCTCATCTTTCACTTGCATTAGCCATCTGAGCGATCTGTGGTCAGTTTGAACAGTAAAGTGAGTACCAAATAAGTATGGTATCAGCATTTTCAGGCACCACACCACAGCAAAGGCCTCCATCTCAATGGCACTCCAACGCGGCTCCCTGGGGAGTAACCTCCTTATAATGAAAGCAACAGGCTGGTCAAGGCCATCATCATTGATTTGGGACAGGACTGTTCCTATCCCATGTTCAGAGGCATCTGTCTGCAAAATGAACTGCCTAGAATAATCTGGAGCTTTGAGAACTGGTGCTCAGCACATTGCCTCCTTCGGGGTGCCAAAGGTCTTTTGACAGTCAAGAGTCCAATGTACCTTTTTGGGCATCTTTTTGAAGGACGTGTTCTGTGAGGGGAGTCACAATGGATCCATACCCCTTCACAAACCTCCTGTAATAACCAGTCAAGCCAAGGAATGCCCTGACTTGATGGAGTCAGGGCTTTTGGAGGTTCCCAGTCCAGAATTGTCTGGATCGTGTGCTTTAAGGGTTGCACTTGGCCTCCACCTACCAGGTGGCCCAAGTATACAACTGTGCCCTGCCCTATTTGGCACTTTGATGCTTTATTAGTGAGGCCTGCTGGTTGCAAGGCCTGCAAAACCTTCCCCAGGCAGATCAGGTGATCCTGCCAGGTGGAGCTAAAGACAGCAATATCATCTAGATATGATGCACTGAAGGACTCCAAGCCAGCAAGGACTTGATTCACCAACCTTTGGAAGGTGCCAGGGGCATCTTCTAAGCCAAAGGGCATAACAATAAATTGAGAATACCCATCAGGTGTAGAGAATGCTGTCTTTTCTTTTGCTCCAGGTGCCATCCTAATTTGCCAGCACCCTGTAGTTAAGTCAAAGGTACTTAAGAATTTGCCTGCACCCAACTTGTCAATCAATGCATCTGTTCTGGGTATAGGGTATGCATCTGTCTTAGTGACAGAGTTGAGACCTCTATAGTCCACACAGGACCTAATTTCTCTCTTTCCATCTTTGGTATGAGGTTTGGGGACTAAGGCCACTAGGCTAGCCTAGGGCCTGTCAGAGTGCTCAATTACCCCTAATTGCAGCATCTTGTGGACTTCCAATTTGATGCTCTCTTTGACTTGGTCAGACTGTCTGTAAATGTTGGTTTTGACAGGTAACCTGTATACTTTGTCCACATCATGGCTACACAGGTGTGTCTGACCAGGGGTCGAAGAGAGGAGCTCAGCGTATTGCTGTAGGACTTGTTTGCAGTCAGCTTGCTGTTGGGCAGAGAGGGTATCTTAATAGACAACTCCATCTACCGACCCATCCTTAGGGTCAGTTGAGAGGTTCACTCTCTGCTTCCTGATCCTCATCAGTAACCATCAGCATGGTTATGTCTGCCCTATCGTTGTAGAGTTTCAGGCAATTAACATGGATCACCCTCTTGGGTGTCCTCCTAATGCACATGTCCACCAAGTAGGTGACCTGACTCTTCTTTTCTAGGATTGGGTAAGGGCCACTCCATTTATTGTTAAGTGCCCTGGGAGCCACAGGTTCCAGAACCCAAACTTTCTGCCCTGGTTAGAATTTTACCAGTGCAGCCTTTGGGTTTTTCCACAACTTCTAGAGGTGTTGGCTGGCCTTAAGGTTTTTGGATGCCTTTTCTATGTACTCAGCCATCCTAGAGCTGAAGCCAAGTACATAGTCCACCACATCTTGTTTAGGCTTATGGAGCGGTCTCTCCCAGTCTTCTTTTACAAGTGCTAGTGGTCCTCTTACAGGACGGCTAAACAGAAGTTCAAAAGGGGAAAACCCTACTCCCTTCTGAGGCACCTCTCTGTAAGAAAAAAGCAGGCATGGAAGAAGGACATCCCATCTCCTTTTGAGTTTTTCAGGAAGCCCCATTATCATGCCCTTAAATGTCTTGTTGTATCTTTCAACAAGTCCATTGGTTTGTGGCTGGTATTGTGTGGTGAATTTATAAGCCCCCCCACACTCATTCCACATGTGTTTTATTTAAGCTGACATGAAGTTTGTACTTCTGTAAGAAACCAGCTCCTTAGGAAACCCACTCTGGTAAAAATACCAATCAGGGCCTTGGCTACTGCAGGGACTGTAGTAGACCTAAGGGGAATTGCTTCAGGGTATCTGGTAGCATGATCCTCTACTAACAGTATGTGCTGGTGCCCTCAGGCTGTGGGTGCCTCAAGTGGACTCACAATGTCCACACCAACCCTTTCAAAGGGGACCCCCACCACAGGAAGTGGAATGAGAGGGGCCTTTGGGTGGCCACCTGTCTTGCCACTTGCTTGACAGGTGACACAGGAGCTATAAAACCCCTTAACTTTCCGGGACCTATTGGGCCAATAGAAGTGGTTGACAGGCCTACTTCATGTTCTTGTTTATCCCAAATGCCCAGCTAGGGGGTGTCATGGGCCAAAGTTAGGATAAACTCTCTAAACTCCTGAGGCACTACCATTCACTTGGTTGCACCAGGTTTAGGATATATTACCTCAGTGTAAAGGTCTCTCCCCAATAGACCCTGTGGGAGCCAGTGACATCTCCCTTCTCCTGTGCAGCAGCTTGCTGCCTCGGGCCTTAAGAGTGGGACAAGTCTTTTGTCCCTGGAACAGCTGTTCCCTTGAGGGTCGCCCTGGGCCCAGGAGCTGTACCTGGTAAGGCTCAAGCTCCATGGACTCAGTTCCCTCAGGGGATAAGACATATTCCTGCGAAGAGAGGTCTTGTTTCTTGTACTGTTCAGAGGGTGGGGCCCCAGCCCTCTTACCTTTTCTCTTGGAAGTGTGAGCCATTATTCCAGGCTTTACCACTTTTGTTTGCCCTGTGCTCTGCTTTGTGCTCTAGTTTTCACACACAGCAGTTCAGGGATTCCCAGCATGGCTGTATGGGTATGTGCAGTGGGCATGCTTTGGTGATGGGTGTCCATGCTTTGGTGTTGCATGTAGGGCTTGGTGTTGGGATGTGTGGGTTGTGATAGCGGGACATTTGTGAGGTGTTGGAGTGATAGGGTGAGGGTGGGGTATGTGATAGCATGATGGTAGGGTGGGGGGTGTAATAGTTAAGATTTGACTTACCAGAGTCCATTCCTCCTGCTACACCTGCGAGGCCCTCAGGATGCAGTATAGCCAAGACCTGCTCCACCCATGTTGTTAGTTGTGGGGGAGGAGGTGGGGGACTGCCGCCAGTCCTCTGAACTGCAATCTGGTGTCTTGAGACCACGGAACACACCTTCCCCCGTAGGTCGTTCCACCTCTTCCTGAGGTCATCCCGTGTTCTTGGATGCTGTCCAACTGCGTTGACCCTGTCGACGATTCTGCGCCATAGCTCCATCTTCCTAGCTATGGAGGTGTGCTGCACCTGTGATCCGAATAGCTGTGGCTCTACCTGGACGATTTCCTCCACCAGGACCCTAAGCTCCTCCTCAGAGAACCTGGGGTGTCTTTGCGATGCCATGGTGTGGTGTGTTGTGATGTGTGAGGGGATGTGTTTGTGTGTGTTGTCTGAGGTGCGTGGATGTTGTGTGAGTGATGGTGTTGTGTACCTGTGGATGCTAGTGTTGTTGATGGTGGTGTCTCTCTCTAGGCTTCTTTCTCAATTTTTGTCGTAGGGGTTTGTGGGTGATGTGGGTGTGTGTTTTATATTGTATTGAGTGTGTGGGAGTGGTGTGTGTATGTGTATCAGGTGTTTGTATTTCGATTTGTCCAATGTGGTTGTGTTTTGTAAATGTGTGTGTATTTTGAGCGCAGCGGTGTGTACCGCCAATGGAATACCGCGGTTGAAAGACCGCTGTGTGGATTAGTTAGTCCTGATAGTGTGGGCGTATTCCTGTTGGCTTGACGGTGGAGGTTTTGTTATCACCAGTTTATCACTGACCTTTGGTGTGGCGGACTTGTGTGGGTGTCTGGATTTTGGCAGATTCCGGGCTGTGGGTCGTAATAGCTGTAGCGGAATTCCGCCGCCGCAGCGGTGTGTTGGCGGTCTTCTGGACGGCGGTAAGCGGGATTTACCGCCAATGTTGTAATGAGGGCCGTAGTGTGCACAGAGTCCAGGGATTCTCCAGATGCTTAACAGAGACTAAAGTAGATAATACTAATGTTCTCTTTTGTGGTAGTGTGGTCAAACAGTTAGGCTTATCAGAGGGTAGTGCAAAGCATTTGTTGTACACACAGACAATAGAAGAAGCACATACTCAATGACAACTCCAGACAATGGTTTTTATATAGCAGAAATATCTTTCCTTAATTTATTCCTAGGACCACAAGATTCATGTTGCAGGTAAGTACTACAATAGATTCAAATTTCACACATATATCAATAGTAATTTGTTTGAATACAGTTTTTGAAATATTGCCAATTATCTGTTTTAAAAGGTGACACTGCAATTTTCAGAAACCATTCCTGGTGGGAAGAAAATTTTGTACGATTTACAGGTCTGTACTTGACTTACAGTTCCAGTGTTGGGGGTTAGGAAGTCCACAGGTTGGGGTTCAAGTTAATCCCAAACACCCACCACCAGCAACACGGGGCCGGCCGGGTGCAGAGGTCAAAGTTGAGGCAAAATTAACATGGGCTGCTATGGAGACTGGGGGCACTCGGAATCAAGCCTGCCTGGAGGTAAGTACCCACAGCTTTGGAAGGAAGACCTGAGGGGTGTAGGGAAGCACTGGGGGAGGGGGGGCACACATAGGCACCAAACATACACTCTCAGCGGCACTGGGGCAGCCGGGTGCAACCAAGTCGTCGGGTTTCCAATCATTCTCTGTAAGGGGAACCCAGAGGTCACTCAGATGCTGAAGGCGAGGTACAGGGGTTCGACTCGGGCAAACCACAGGCTAGACAGGGAGGAGGGCCGTCTGCTGAACGTAGCTGCACTGGAGGTCGGGTTCTCCAAACCCTGGGGGCTGAGGGTGCAGTGGTCTTTTAGGTGTCGAATATCTTTGTCTGGAGCTTTCGCGGTCGGGGGGTCTGTTGGATTCCATCTGCAGGCGTCATCGTGGAGGGTTGGAGAGGCCAACCCAGAGTGGACACTTGCTTGCAATCGCCTGGGGATCCTCTCTAGTTGGTTGGGCGTCCTGGACACGGGCCGTGGGCGTTGGGTGCAGAGTGGTCAGGACTCAGACATTCGGAGCGGTGCTGTAGTATTTGGGTATTGTTTCTTCTTGGACAGGGCCACTGTTCTTGGTCCTTTTGGGTGCAGGGCAGTGCTCTGGAGCTTGGCAAAGGTTGCTGGTCCTGCTGGATGCGTCGCTGTTCTTGTGCAGGTTCTCTGAAGCATGAGACAGGCCGGTAGGGCTGGAGCCAAGTCAGTTGTCGCCTTCCTTCTTCTCTGCTAGGGGTTCATCTAAGCAGTCCTTCTTCTTTCTGTTGTCAGGTGCCAGGAATCTGGTGAGCTAGGTTCAGGGAGACCCTTAAATCCTGGATGTAGGGGTATTTCAGGGGTCAGAGGGCAGTAGCCAATGGCTACTGTCCCTGAGGGTGGCTACACCCTTCTTGTGTTCACTCTCTTTGAGGAGGGGGACACAATCCTAACTCTATTGGTCGCTGTCCTCCAAACCAAGAAGAAAGATTCTGCAGGGAGGGTCTCACCTCAGCTCTGGGCACCTTAGGGGTGGTCTTAGTTGGGGTGATCACTCCTCCCTGTTTTCCCTAATTTTCCCGCCGTACCTGCTGCCAAAAGTGAGGCTTTGTCCGGGGGCGGGCAACTCCACTAGCTGGAATGCTCTGGGGCACTGTAACCCGACGCTTGAGCCTTTGAGGATCACCATTAGGTGTTTCAGTTCCTGCAGGGGGGAGGCCCCCCCCCAAAACAAGCTTTGTTTCTGACCACAGACAGCACAAAGGCTCTCAGCCCATGTGGTCAGAAACTTGTCTGAAAGTGGCAGGCTGGCACAGACCGGTCAGTCCTGCAATAGCAGTTTGGCTATGCCATCACCTTTCTTATAGTGCACCCTGCCTTATAGCTGTAATGCCTGTTAGAGGGGTGACTTACCTATGCCACAGGCAGTGGTTTGTGGGCATTGCACCCTGAGAGGGGTGTCATGTCGACTTTGCCTTTTTCTCCCCACCAACACACACAAGCTGCAAAGGCAGTGTACATGTGATTGGTGAGGGGTCCCCCAGTGTGGCATAATGCAAGCTGCAGCCCTTGGGGACCTTCCCTGGCCACAGGGCCCTTGGTACCATGGGTACCTTTTACAAGGGACTTAACTGTGTGTCATGGGTGTGCCATTTGCAGAAACAATGGTACAGATTTTGCGAAAGGACACTGGTGCTGGGGCCTGGATAGCAGGATCCCAGCACACTTTCAATCAAAGTTGGCATCAACATCAGACAAATTATGGGGGGGGTAACCATGCCAACAGTGGCACTTCGCTACAATCATCATCACGAAGAACTTTCATTCGGTTAAGTTGTGTGACCACAAAAGCACAGTTAAAATACAATATGAGTAAAAAAATTCAAAACATAGTAAGAAACAGTTCATTCATTCCATACACAAGCTAAACATACTAAAAGAATGCATGAAAATGTCATAATAAATCTAGAAAAGAGGCAAGATATTAGTATTTTGTTTTCCAGGAGTGTTATGTCATGTAAAACCCCACACATCTGAAATTAAAATGATTACTTCTTATTTTATTTTAGGATGTTTACATGGCAAGGGCTACTCAATAAACACAATTTTCTCAAATTACCCCTTACAGTAATAATTTGAAAATTACAGTGCATATCTGGCTCTTATGTCCAGGGCGGTTCTTATAAAATTAAATACTGCAAAACATACCTCTGGCAATTCCAATTGTTAAAGGAAAATAAGGGCATTTTGGAATTGCCAACACTGGTAATAAAAACCTTCTTCTTGGGTTGGTATGTAATGGGCATGTAAGAATAAAGTGCAATAGTGCTCTGTACAGTACAACTATCACAGGGGCAGTTGAGCAATGCTTTAACCAGGTTCCTGGGTTACGAAATGCACATAGAAAATGACTAGTGCTCAACCTAAACCTGGTCAAATAAAATCTGTATTGTGGGTTCCTAATGGGCACAAGATACGGCTCCACGGCACCAGATGGGGCTAGCTCTTGATAGGCCCTTATCGTCTAATCCAAGGCAATCTGTCAGAATCAATCTAAAAAAAGCTGCTTCTGGCATGGACCGAACCTTGGTCCACAAAAGTAAAGGTGCCAAGCGAATCACATCTGTCAAAAAGCCTAAGCACAGTTCCTGATGACCAATGGAGGCACCTAATGAAGGGAGGGGTGTGAATAAGACGATTGATAAATCTATTTTCAATGGTCTGTAAGCCATATATTTTTACATATCCCCAGTGCCTTGCTTCATAGAGCCCCACCGGGATACATTTGCTCTTGTATAAGAGTAGTGTTTCTTTAACCAATTTTGCACCCAACCTGGATGTGAAGCAAGAAATTGCTTCCACATCGCCCTGGAAATGGTGCATCCTGGTCTTCAGTAGATGTGACCAGTTTAGGGCAACATCAGACAGAATACCCAAATAGTTAAAATTCATAACTCTGTTAATGGTCACCCCTTCTACCATATGAAGTGTCAACTTGGTCATTCTTGGACTCATACCCATCCTTAATGAGTTTGCAAAATTTACCCTAAGGTCCAAATTTTGCATACATTCAGTGAAAGATTCCAGGAGTCGCTGTAGTCCGTTTGCTGTCTGAGCAATGAGTAGTGCATCGCCTGGATAAAGCAGACACAAAACCTAACGCCCCCCACAGGTATGTCTTTGCCTTTTTTAATTAAGTAGCTATCCAGCCCATTGATATATAACATGATGTGAAATGGGGCCAAAATGCAACCCTGACTGACCCCTCTAGTTGATTTAATTGGGTCAGTGCAGTCTCAGTGTGTGCCAAAGCAAACTGTAATATTGGTGTTTGCATGCATTCTCTCCAGCAGATCTAATAAAGATGGCTCTACCACTATGGAATCCAATATGGACCACAATTTTGTACAGTTGACCTTATCGAAGGCACAGGAGAAGTCCATAAACGCTAAATATAATGCCCCTCCCCTGGCATTAACATGCTTCCTTGTCAAGACTGCCAAATTTAAACTCTGTCCTACTGCGCCTACTCCTGGCCGGAAACCATATGGTGTTGGTGAGTGAATGATATTTGAATCTGTCCATGCCTCTAGGCTTGCAAGGAGACCTTGGCCTAAAATTTTGGAAGTAGTGTCCAACAAAGAAATCGGCCTATAATAGCCCGGGTCAGCCCTTTCGCCCCTTTCAAAAATGGGAACAATTATAGACTCTTTCCAAGACGGGAGCAAATATCCGCTCGCTGCAGCATGAAGAACATTTGTGAAAAGGGGAGCCCATAGTTTTATATTAGCCTTGAAGAGGTCCATAGGCCCTCCATCTGGGCGTTGTGCTTTATGGAAAGGGCTTTTTTATAGCAAGTCCTACCTCCCTAAGGGTGATAGTATTGCTCCGAGTCGTCCGGCAACTTTGTTCTACAGTATCCGGCCCAGGGTCATCCATACCATTTCTCTCCACTCCATCTCCATGCCCAAATAATTTGTCATAGTGTGCTACCCAGGTTTCTGCCGGGATTACACAATCAAGTCTAACTGAACTCTGGGACGAAAACAAAGGACGATTTACTATTTCCCAAAAGTGGCTCTGATCCCTCTGATTTAACACAATTTCTAGCTCACCCCAAGCTGCTTTCTGAATATCTTCCTTCCTTTTAGTTAGGGTTTCTGATATGATTTCCTGACAAGCAAAACCTGCGCTTCCCTCTGAGAAGACTTAAGTGCCCTTTGCATATTTCGGTGCGCCGCTCTGCATGCCATATCAAACCAACTATAGCCACGATTGCCCCCCTTACCCTCCTTTACCACTAATAACGTGGATACCTTAGCACAGATGGAGGAAAATTGCCCCCCCTCCCTTTAAACAAATGGCATAGAAGATTCTCACTGTTTACTCTCTCCCACTTCCTTTTGGGAGCAAAAGCTAATCTGCCTTCCCATTTTAGTGGATTTTTTTCAAGATCCACTCCAGCACCATTACTAACGGGCTGTGATCACTCATACAATTTTTCACAATCGAGAGATCCCTGACTAGCGAGACTAGATCGGGTGCAGCAATAATGTGGTCAATATAGCTGCGCTCACCATGGCCATGACAAAACAGGGGGCTGAACAGGGTTTAAAGAAAAAGTTTGAAACAAAAACCGAATCAAATCTTAGCAGAATCTTATTTAGAGCCTCCCCATAAGCGGTATGCAGTAAGTGCGTGATTTGTTCCCCATTTAAGGCAGTAAAACCGCCTACTAGGCTGTGACTAAATTCACAAGGTTTTACATTAAAATCCCCCGCCCATAAAAGTTGAATTTGCTTATTTGTTTGAAAAAATATTTTTGAAAGAGACTTATCTAAGTCTTCCTCTACGTCAGTCATACTATTATCAAAAATATTGTGATGGTAATTAGCTATTGCCAAATCCCTAGGGGCCAGATGTATCATACAACCGATTTGAGATTCTCAAATAGCGATTTTTAAGAAATCGCTATTTCAGAAATGCAAAAAGGTATGTATGATTTTTGCGATTTGGTAATAGCGATTGCTTAAAAATCGCAAATGCTATTACTGAATGGCAAATAGAGAATCTGTCCCCATTCGCACCTATGGGCCTGTTAACCCATAGCTGCAATTTTTTTGCATTTCCAAAATTGCGATTTCTTAACCAGAAATTGCAATTTTGGAAATGCAAAACCTCTGGGTGCTGGGGGCCTAAGGCCCCCTCTGCTGCACCCCCAAAAAGATTTTTGGGACATGTATGGTGCACACGTGCCAAAAGGGCATGTGTGCTTTACATGTACATTTTAAAAATGCATTTTAAGTGCATTTTTAAATTTTGCACATGGTTACCACCAGGTTCAACCTGGTGGTAAATAGCGATTCCTAAATGCCCAAATCGCATTTAGGAATGGCTTGATACATGTGCTAAGAAATCGCAAATAAGGAATCCTTATTTGCGATTTCTTAATTAGAGAGTCGCAATTTGCGACTCTCTAAACAGGGTCGCAATTTTAAGGAATCGCTATTTTTGCGATTCCTTAAAATTGCGTTCAGAATGTCTTTCATACATTCTGAACTGGCTTTTTGCATTCGCAAACGGGCATTCGCACCATTTGCGAATGCAAAAAACCTTGATACATCTGGCCCTAAATCCTCTGACTGACAACCACAAACTCTGGAACCACGGAGATTTACAAATCTCAGTTACTTTTACCAATGGAAATTTTACAGAACATAAAACAACCAGCCCTTCTCTAGCACGGCCTCTAACTAACTACAATACATGTGAAATCCATCGTTATGAAAGGGGTTTATTATCCAGGTTTCCAATAAAAAATCTAATTGTATTCACCAACATAAGTAAGCCAATCAGGGTTATTCAACTTTTCCTGCACACCTGCTGTATTCCTAGATAAAACTCTAATAGAACCCCCAAAATTGCTCAAACTTCCCGTACAATCAACCACAATGTTACCATTCCTTTTCCTCTGTGTGTCTAATTCACATTATCTCATCTCCATCACCCCCCCAGGAATCGAAGGGGCCTGTCTCCCGAGTTTTCAGTCTATGTTCTCCAGATCTGTAAGGGGCTCGAAGCGATTTTGGGTTGGAATAGTAATCCACCCCACCCTGTGCCTGGCTTGAGGGCCTATTAACGGGGCCTAAAGGATTGTAGAAAAAGCCTAATGGTATAGCTTGTACTTCCATTGTAAAAGCTTGCGTGGTACACCCATCGTAAAAGCTTGCATGAGGTAGAAGGGTTAGTAATGCAGACACTACTTTTTGGAGATCTAAAATTTACCACCACACAATCTGAATGAGGGCTATCCAGCGCATGTCCCAATTTCTTATCCCTTGTTGCTAAAATAATCTCGTTATACAACTATTCCCCTCCCTGAGTTTTTCCTTAACCAATGAGTCACTTTGGCTTTCAAGTCTAGAGCGCGCTCATACTTTCCTGGTGGTAATGATGGAACAATCCCTGGAATAACTACATACGGGGAATAGGCTGGGGGCAAATGGAGAAGCTTTACCAGGAAGGCACCAGGTGATACACTGTCAAAATGTCCACTTGCATTCAATTGACTCCCTGCTGAACCCTTATTTCTTTCTGTTAACAAAGGGGAATCTACTTTTCCTGTACATAATGTTCCCTGCTTAGTTTTTTCCATCGGGGCAGGGGCAGATCTTTCCATTACATGTTGGATTCATAGATGCTCTTACTCATTGAACCATTTGAGGGAAAGGCTCCCCAGACAGCAATTTGTCTTCAATTGCTTTTAAGTGTCTGCAAAAGTTTTCAGAAACATTTTTTATTTTTAAATATAAACTATCAAGGAAGTCTGAGCACAACGTATGAAAATATCCCCAAACAGGACCTCAACCAGTGCCAAATGCAGTGTTGTACCATCCACTACATTGCACCTCTTGGGCTTGCTTTCGTTTTTTCCAAGGCATGGCACTGAAACTCAGGAGGCTCCTTCCTGGTTCCCACAAAGATTTCTTGCACCTAATTTCTCTTCCTTTCAAGAGGAGGTGAGTTAACGGTCCCTGAGCCTATATCAGCTATTTCAGGTTTTTCCGATGCTTCAATGAGTTCTAGCTGTGAAGCTACACTAACACAGGGATTTTGTTTGACGGGAACTATGCTTGGTAATATCCTGGAGGCCCTGTCGGTCTCTGAGGGGGCTACTCCATCAACAGTACTCACAACAGCTTATTTAATTGTTTGTACAGGCCTCCTCAGGCCAGCAATTTTCGTTGTATTTCCTCTATTTGTTCCTCCACCAATCCCAAATCTGCATTTATTACCCCCACTGCAGAAGTCAAATAAGATGTGATCGATGGTGCCGCCTGGGATACTTTGTGGGGAATGCCTTTCCCACTTCCTGTTTTCTGCTTCTCTATGTCTACTCACTTTTTAGCTACCACGGACTTACGAATACAGCCATTAGAGCAGCCAAAGTATAAAGTACGTACCAGGGTGAAGAGGGGTAGCCCACCCCAGCCTCCTCTGGGCTCTCGTCCCAATCTGTCCGGGCGTGTTCGATGCACGTCCCGTGCAATGGGACAAAGCAATGCCTGAAGTAGCACCTCTGGGCGCGAAACAGGTGTGGAGGCGTCGGCGGCCCTTGCTGCGGTAGCTCCTGGGGTAGTTAGTCCAAAGATGACAGCCCCCACTAAGCTCCAAAACGAGTCCCACGCGCAGGAATTATCAATACCTGAAGTAGCGCCTCTGGGTGCGAACAGGTGTTCCGACGTTGGCGGCCCTTGCAGCGGTAGTTCCTGGGGCAGGTAGTCCAAAGATGTCAGCCCCCACCATGTTACAAACGCATAAACCAAGGTAAATAATTAAGTGACAAATAGCTTTACCTGGAGTTTGCCAGACAGAATATTCTTTCACAAATGTGGCAGATGTCCCATCCTTTACAAGTGAATTATAGCCTGTGGCACCTTTCATACGGCGTATGGGACATTCTTCATGTTTTGATGGAGTATACCATCGTCAAAACTCCAGATAAGGCCTCGTGGGTCCTATCGATTTACTGCTCATAAAGTACTGCTCAGAATGTGTGACCAGTAAATAATTTTCTGAATCAACGTATGAATAGGTCAGGTCTGATAAATGAGATTCAGAGTGGGTCGCAGTCCCACCTATCTCATTAATGTTCATGAGGAAAGTCGCAAATTGCAACTCACTCTTATCGGATGGTATCAGAGGGATAGTGGTCTGCGCGGTCAGCAGACCACCAGGTCTTTGCTTGCCTTTGAATAAAGTATATGTTTTTTTTTTTAATGCAGCCTCTTTTGCTTAAAGAAAACAGAACTGATTTAAAAATAAAAGTTTATTTGTTTGAGAGTTGGCAGAAGTCCTTCAGACAACTGCCTATTCCCTAAAAGCCTTTTTTTTTTTTAACATTCACACTACTTCAATCCTAAACCACTGATACATATGTACAAAATTCGCTATTGAAAGGAGATAACTACAACACGCCTCTATCTATTTTAAACCCATTTTAGGAGCCAGAAAAAAAAGTTTCTGATTCCTAAAATGGGTTTAGTACATCTCAAAAATCAGTTTATGAGTCGCAAACTCAAAATCAGAGCTTTTGCGACAACAAAAATGCTTTGTACATCTGGGCCACAATATCTGTATTAAATTGGTGCGCTCTTGTTTTTCCTTCTATGTTAGAAAAATATGTATAGATAAGGAACAAGCTAATTATTGTTACTAGTCATGCAACAGTGATTTGCATTGAAAAGGACAAACACCCCCAAAATAGATGTGCTGTTCTCTGCATCCATAACCATGTTATATAAAGTCCACCAACAATTCAAAAAATAAATAAACTGGACACCAGCTTCTTGGAGACTTAATAAAGTGGCTGGAATGCTTATACCTCTTCTGTTGACTTTTCACTTTCTCCAATGATCTTGCTGTTTCCTTTTCCTCCTCATTTGTTCACCACACTGACTACCTGAAGTTTGCTGGTCTCATTCATAATATAATCGTAAACCAAATTTGGTTTGTACCAATCCCATAACAGGGGGAATATTCTTCGCTGTCATCAGTGAAGGGCTGATGTACCCAAGAGGGTCAGGAAACTAAGCTTAGCGGCAGTAAGAAATAAAGGGGGTCATTCAGGGCCAATGACCGCCGAAGCACCGCCAACAGGCTGGCAGTGCTTCTGGGGCCATTCTGACCGCGGCGGTACAGCCGCAGTCAGAAAAGGGAAACCGGCGGTTTCCCGCAGCCCCAGGGAATCCTCCACGGCGGCGCTGCAAGCAGCGCCGCCATGGGGATTCCGACCCCCTTCCCGCCAGAAACAGGATGGCGGGAACGGGTGTCGTGGGGCCCCTGGGGGCCCCTGCAGTGCCCATGCCATTGGCATGGGCACTGCAGGGGCCCCCTAACAGGGCTCCATTAAGATTTTCAGTGTCTGCTTGGCAGACACTGAAAATCGCGACGGGTGCAACTGCACCCGTCGCACACCAGCAACTCCGCCGGCTCCATTCGGAGCCGGCTTCCTCGTTGCTGGGGCTTTCCCGCTGGGCGGGCGGGCGGCCTTTTGGTGGTCGCCCGCCAGCCCAGCGGGAAAGTCAGAATGAAGCTGCACCCTCATTTCCCCAGGACAACACAGCAACTTCACCAGCACAATCCTGGATCTCCTCATGTGCTCAAGCACCTTCCTCTGCCTCGGAGACCTAGAAGTCTATCTGGGCCTCTTACTGCTTGAAGTACTGCTTGGAGATCTGCAACTTCATCTGAGGAGTATTGCAGGGATCATCTCTCAGTCTGAACCCTTTTATAAAATACATAATCCTGCTTCCCAGTATCATCTATGTCCATGGAATCAACATCCTATCTTGCACAGAAGATACAGAGCTGATACTCTGTCTCGTGGTCAAGACAACTGTTAGAAATTGGGTTACTGGCTGACTGTGGGGGTGAGCCCTGGTCAAGCAGCAATCACAATCTTGTCAGGGTGAGGCACAAGTAAACCCCAAATTAACCTGTGCTCAACCCCCTGGTAGCTTGGCACAGAGCAGTCAAGTTTAACTTAGAGGCAACGTGTAAAGTATTTGTGCATGTTTTCAAACAGTAATAAAGTGAAAACCTCACACAAAAAGAAACCCAGAATGACAAAAATCCAATCAGTAGAACCACAGTTAGAGATTTCTAAAGAATTTAGGGGGTCATTCTGACGCCCGCCGGCGGCTGAAGCCGCCGGCCTGGCGGGAACCGCCAGAAGACCATACCGCGGTCAAAAGACCGCGGCGGTCATTCTGACTTTCCCGCTGGGCTGGCAGGCGACCGCCAAAAGGCCGCCCGCCCAGCGGGAAAGCACAAGCAACGAGGATGCCGGCTCCAAATGGAGCCGGCGGAGTTGCTGGTGTGCGACGGGTGCAGTTGCACCCGTCGCGATTTTCAGTGTCTGCCAAGCAGACACTGAAAATCTCAATGGGGCCCTGTTAGGGGGCCCCTGCAGTGCCCATGCCAGTGGCATGGGCACTGCAGGGGCCCCCAGGGGCCCCACGACACCCGTTCCCGCCATCCTGTTTCTGGCAGTAAAAACAGAAACAGGATGGCGGGAAGGGGGTCGGAATCCCCATGGCGGCGCTGCTTGCAGCACCGCCTTGGAGGATTCCCTGGGGCAGCCGGCTTCCCTTTTCTGACTGCGGCTTTACCACCGCGGTCAGAATACCCCCAGAAGCACCGCCAGCCTGTTGGCGGTGCTTCCGCGGTCGTTGGTCCTGGCGGTCCATGACCGCCAGGGTCAGAATGACCCCCTTAGTGTTTATTATGCCAATAAGCACACAGCGCCAACTCAGAATATCTGGTCACGCTGGGGTCAAAGTCACACTTTTAACCCAAACATGATGGAACGCAGGTTGGATCCAGTCACCAGGTTAGGCCAGCTGAATTCTACCTTCTCAAGTCTGTGCTAAGAGCTCTGTTTACATTGAAGAGGGCCCCAATGAGCAGGGTGAGTGTTGTGGGAGGCTGTCAGGTTAGCGCAAACAGCAGGCCAGGCATCGCAGAAGGGCATTGCTGGAGATTTACTTTGGCATCCCCGCAAGCAGTCGCCGCTTGAGTGTGAGGAATCTGGCTGATAAAGCTTTGCGCTAAAACACAGTGAGAGGGGCAAGGTCTTGGTGTGTTACCAGTGGTATAAAGTGCACAGTCCTAAGGACAGACAAAGAAAAAATCAGCAAAAAGTTGGAGGGCAAAGACAAAAACGTTTGGCCCTGCAGAGATTGCCAGGTACAACAACACGTAACAGCTGGACCAAGTTTGCCATCTACATGACCAAAGACACCAACTGGATGAAAACCAGCTGCCTAAAACTAAACACCAACAGACAGAAGCTGTGATTTTTAGGTTGAAAATCTTCACCATGGGTCAACCTCATGGCCAACAGAACTCAGTTCTACACCCACGCCAGGAACCTCAGAATTATCGACAACCAAATCACCATGATAGCCCAAGTCAATGCTGTCACTGCCTCCTTCTTACACATCCTGAAGATGCTGAAGAAAATCGTTATACAACTATTCCCCTCCCTGAGTTTTTCCTTAACCAATGAGTCACTTTGGCTTTCAAGTCTAGAGCGCGCTCATACTTTCCTGGTGGTAATGATGGAACAATCCCTAGAATAACTACATACGGGGAATAGGCTGGGGGCAAATGGAGAAGCTTTACCAGGAAGGCACCAGGTGATACACTGTCAAAATGTCCACTTGCATTCAATTCACTCCCTGCTGAACCCTTATTTCTTTCTGTTAACAAAGGGGAATCTACTTTTCCTGTACATAATGTTCCCTGCTTAGTTTTTTCCATCGGGCAGGGGCAGATCTTTTTATTACATGTTGGATTCATAGATGCTCTTACTCATTGAACCATTTGAGGGAAAGGCTCCCCAGACAGCAATTTGTCTTCAATTGCTTTTAAGTGTCTGCAAAAGTTTTCAGAAACATTTTTTATTTTTAAATATAAACTATCAAGGAAGTCTGAGCACAACGTATGAAAATATCCCCAAACAGGACCTCAACCAGTGCCAAATGCAGTGTTGTACCATCCACTAAATTGCACCTCTTGGGCTTGCTTTCGTTTTTTCCAAGGCATGGCACTGAAACTCAGGAGGCTCCTTCCTGGTTCCCACAAAGATTTCTTGCACCTAATTTCTCTTCCTTTCAAGAGGAGGTGAGTTAACGGTCCCTGAGCCTATATCAGCTATTTCAGGTTTTTCCGATGCTTCAATGAGTTCTAGCTGTGAAGCTACACTAACACAGGGATTTTGTTTGACGGGAACTATGCTTGGTAATATCCTGGAGGCCCTGTCGGTCTCTGAGGGGGCTACTCCATCAACAGTACTCACAACAGCTTATTTAATTGTTTGTACAGGCCTCCTCAGGCCAGCAATTTTCGTTGTATTTCCTCTATTTGTTCCTCCACCAAACCCAAATCTGCATTTATTACCCCCACTGCAGAAGTCAAATAAGATGTGATCGATGGTGCCGCCTGGGATACTTTGTGGGGAATGCCTTTCCCACTTCCTGTTTTCTGCTTCTCTATGTCTACTCACTTTTTAGCTACCACGGACTTACGAATACAGCCATTAGAGCAGCCAAAGTATAAAGTACGTACCAGGGTGAAGAGGGGTAGCCCACCCCAGCCTCCTCTGGGCTCTCGTCCCAATCTGTCCGGGCGTGTTCGATGCACGTCCCGTGCAATGGGACAAAGCAATGCCTGAAGTAGCACCTCTGGGCGCGAAACAGGTGTGGAGGCGTCGGCGGCCCTTGCTGCGGTAGCTCCTGGGGCAGTTAGTCCAAAGATGACAGCCCCCACTAAGCTCCAAAACGAGTCCCACACGCAGGAATTATCAATACCTGAAGTAGCGCCTCTGGGTGCGAACAGGTGTTCCGACGTTGGCGGCCCTTGCAGCGGTAGTTCCTGGGGCAGGTAGTCCAAAGATGTCAGCCCCCACCATGTTACAAACGCATAAACCAAGGTAAATAATTAAGTGACAAATAGCTTTACCTGGAGTTTGCCAGACAGAATATTCTTTCACAAATGTGGCAGATGTCCCATCCTTTACAAGTGAATTATAGCCTGTGGCACCTTTCATACGGCGTATGGGACATTCTTCATGTTTTGATGGAGTATACCATCGTCAAAACTCCAGATAAGGCCTCGTGGGTCATATCGATTTACTGCTCATAAAGTACTGCTCAGAATGTGTGACCAGTAAATCATTTTCTGAATCGACGTATGAATAGGTCAGGTCTGATAAATGAGATTCAGAGTGGGTCGCAGTCCCACCTATCTCATTAATGTTCATGAGGAAAGTCGCAAATTGCAACTCACTCTGATCGGATGGTATCAGAGGGATAGTGGTCTGCGCGGTCAGCAGACCACCAGGTCTTTGCTTGCCTTTGAATAAAGTATATGTTTTTTTTTTAATGCAGCCTCTTTTGCTTAAAGAAAACAGAACTGATTTAAAAATAAAAGTTTATTTGTTTGAGAGTTGGCAGAAGTCCTTCAGACAACTGCCTATTCCCTAAAAGCCTTTTTTTTTTAACATTCACACTACTTCAATCCTAAACCACTGATACATATGTACAAAATTCGCTATTGAAAGGAGATAACTACAACACGCCTCTATCTATTTTAAACCCATTTTAGGAGCCAGAAAAAAAAGTTTCTGATTCCTAAAATGGGTTTAGTACATCTCAAAAATCAGTTTATGAGTCGCAAACTCAAAATCAGAGCTTTTGCGACAACCAAAATGCTTTGTACATCTGGGCCACAATATCTGTATTAAATTGGTGCGCTCTTGTTTTTCCTTCTATGTTAGAAAAATATGTATAGATAAGGAACAAGCTAATTATTGTTACTAGTCATGCAACAGTGATTTGCATTGAAAAGGACAAACACCCCCAAAATAGATGTGCTGTTCCCTGCATCCATAACCATGTTATATAAAGTCCACCAACAATTCAAAAAATAAATAAACTGGACACCAGCTTCTTGGAGACTTAATAAAGTGGCTGGAATGCTTATACCTCTTCTGTTGACTTTTCATTTTCTCCAATGATCTTGCTGTTTCCTTTTCCTCCTCATTTGTTCACCACACTGACTACCTGAAGTTTGCTGGTCTCATTCATAATATAATCGTAAACCAAATTTGGTTTGTACCAATCCCATAACAGGGGGAATATTCTTCGCTGTCATCAGTGAAGGGCTGATGTACCCAAGAGGGTCAGGAAACTAAGCTTAGCGGCAGTAAGAAATAAAGGGGGTCATTCAGGGCCAATGACCGCCGAAGCACCGCCAACAGGCTGGCAGTGCTTCTGGGGCCATTCTGACCGCGGCGGTACAGCCGCGGTCAGAAAAGGGAAACCGGCGGTTTCCCGCAGCCCCAGGGAATCCTCCACGGCGGCGCTGCAAGCAGCGCCACCATGGGGATTCCGACCCCCTTCCTGCCAGAAACAGGATGGCGGGAACGGGTGTCGTGGGGCCCCTGGGGGCCCTTGCAGTGCCCATGCCATTGGCATGGGCACTGCAGGGGCCCCCTAACAGGGCTCCATTAAGATTTTCAGTGTCTGCTTGGCAGACACTGAAAATCGCGACGGGTGCAACTGCACCCGTCGCACACCAGCAACTCCGCCGGCTCCATTCGGAGCCGGCTTCCTCGTTGCTGGGGCTTTCCCGCTGGGCGGGCGGGCGGCCTTTTGGTGGTCGCCCGCCAGCCCAGCGGGAAAGTCAGAATGACCGCTGCGGTCTTTTGACCGCGGCACGGTCTTCTGGCGGTTCCCGCCAGGCGGGCGGCTTCCGCCGCCCGCGGGGTTCAGAATGACCCCCAAAGTTAGCACATCTTGGCTAGTTTGATTAGGATCCCTAACCAGTTTAAGTGCTTTCTAACCCACCCTAGGACTTAATGGCACCAGGTCCACTGACCAGGCAAGGTCATTTTAGACTCCCCTGCAGTCCTTGTGAGATGCCCAGCCTCGCTATCCAGGTGGTCGCCACTGTTCAGTGATCTCTCTATTTTACTCTCACTCTTGCTCCACCCTCTCTCATAGTATGCTTAATTGCAGTTTTTTTTTATATCTCAGTTTGCTTTCTTTTCTGCCTCTGTCTTTGGGCTGTTTCCGTTCTTGCCTGTTTCCCTTGTTTTTTCCTTGTTATTGCCCTTGTTTGGCCTTCTTGTTGACTTTGTTTTGCCTTGTTATTGCTCCTGTCTTTCCCCCGCTTTTCTACCAATATCACTTGTTTCTTTTCACACTCTCATTCTGTCCTTTTTTGCTCCTCACACACTCTTCTCACTCTCACTTTCTCTCTTTAACTATTGCCTTTTCTTGTGTTTCATTAGATCTCATTGGTTTTCTAGCTTTTTTTCCTATTCTTCTGGTGCTCTTTTGTGGCTATCCCCATGCCTTTTCTGCTTTTATGTTCTCCCCTTGGCCCAACAGTCAGCTCTTTATATACTACTGCACTCTCCCGTGTCCCCTCCCAGCCATGGCCACTACCTACTTCTGTTCTCCCCCCCTTCAAGAGCTACTCAAAGTGGGCTGAGTGCAGATTTGCACAACAGGCAGGTGCATTAAAAGCAAGACTATCAGCACCTATCTTTGTCCTGACTACACCCAGTGCCAGGAAACCATTTCCTTACCGTTGCGACCCTGCTGCAACCATCCACGCACAAAAAACCAGACACCCCTTGTGCCGCTTCTGTTTAATCGCACCACACAACACCAAAGAATTGTTCTTCTGTCACCTAAAAGTTCTCCTGCACCATCCCACTCCTGCTGCCCACCACACCCGCACCAACAGCACACAACACCTGGCTCACTCACACTTAACAGCGATTCCACCACTCCCCACACTATCCTGCATACTCCTCAACACCCACTCTCTCATGCCTCAGAAGTCTAGGACCTACTTCTGAAACACTCACCGGAACTGCTCTTCCTCATAAAAACCTTGCTGACCCCTGCATGTGTCCCCAACATGTTTGGGCCCATCACTCCTGGCTACAAGACTGTGAGACAACACAAGCGTGGAGGTGGAATCACTATCATTTTCAAGGACTGCATTAGCTGCACCACCCCCTCAGAAACAACCACCAACAACATGGAGAACCTGACCTTCAAAACCTTACCCTAAGCTGCACCCTCATTTCCCCAGGACAACACAGCAACTTCACCAGCACAATCCTGGATCTCCTCATGTGCTCAAGCACCTTCCTCTGCCTCGGAGACCTAGAAGTCTATCTGGGCCTCTTACTGCTTGAAGTACTGCTTGGAGATCTGCAACTTCATCTGAGGAGTATTGCAGGGATCATCTCTCAGTCTGAACCCTTTTATAAAATACATAATCCTGCTTCCCAGTATCATCTATGTCCATGGAATCAACATCCTACCTTGCACAGAAGATACAGAGCTGATACTCTGTGTCGTGGACAAGACAACTGTTAGAAATTGGGTTACTGGCTGACTGTGGGGGTGAGCCCTGGTCAAGCAGCAATCACAATCTTGTCAGGGTGAGGCACAAGTAAACCCCAAATTAACCTGTGCTCAACCCCCTGGTAGCTTGGCACAGAGCAGTCAAGTTTAACTTAGAGGCAACGTGTAAAGTATTTGTGCAAGTTTTCAAACAGTAATAAAGTGAAAACCTCACACAAAAAGAAACCCAGAATGACAAAAATCCAATCAGTAGAACCACAGTTAGAGATTTCTAAAGAATTTAGGGGGTCATTCTGACGCCCGCCGGCGGCTGAAGCCGCCGGCCTGGCGGGAACCGCCAGAAGACCATACCGCGGTCAAAAGACCGCGGCGGTCATTCTGACTTTCCCGCTGGGCTGACGGGCGACCGCCAAAAGGCCGCCCGCCCGCCCAGCGGGAAAGCACAAGCAACGAGGATGCCGGCTCCGAATGGAGCCGGCGGAGTTGCTGGTGTGCGACGGGTGCAGTTGCACCCGTCGCGATTTTCAGTGTCTGCCAAGCAGACACTGAAAATCTCAATGGGGCCCTGTTAGGGGGCCCCTGCAGTGCCCATGCCAGTGGCATGGGCACTGCAGGGGCCCCCAGGGGCCCCACGACGCCCGTTCCCGCCATCCTGTTTCTGGCAGTAAAAACAGAAACAGGATGGCGGGAAGGGGGTCGGAATCCCCATGGCGGCGCTGCTTGCAGCACCGCCTTGGAGGATTCCCTGGGGCAGCCGGCTTCCCTTTTCTGACTGCGGCTTTACCACCGCGGTCAGAATACCCCCAGAAGCACCGCCAGCCTGTTGGCGGTGCTTCCGCGGTCGTTGGTCCTGGCGGTCCATGACCGCCAGGGTCAGAATGACCCCCTTAGTGTTTATTATGCCAATAAGCACACAGCGCCAACTCAGAATATCTGGTCACTCTGGGGTCAAAGACACACTTTTAACCCAAACATGATGGAACGCAGGTTGGATCCAGTCACCAGGTTAGGCCAGCTGAATTCTACCTTCTCAAGTCTGTGCTAAGAGCTCTGTTTACATTGAAGAGGGCCCCAATGAGCAGGGTGAGTGTTGTAGGAGGCTGTCAGGTTAGCGCAAACAGCAGGCCAGGCATCGCAGAAGGGCATTGCTGGAGATTTACTTTGGCGTCCCCGCAAGCAGTCGCCGCTTGAGTGTGAGGAATCTGGCTGATAAAGCTTTGCGCTAAAACACAGTGAGAGGGGCAAGGTCTTGGTGTGTTACCAGTGGTATAAAGTGCACAGTCCTAAGGACAGACAAAGAAAAAATCAGCAAAAAGTTGGAGGGCAAAGACAAAAACGTTTGGCCCTGCAGAGATTGCCAGGTACAACAACACGTAACAGCTGGACCAAGTTTGCCATCTACATGACCAAAGACACCAAATGGATGAAAACCAGCTGCCTAAAACTAAACACCAACAGACAGAAGCTGTGATTTTTGGGTTGAAAATCTTCACCATGGGTCAACCTCATGGCCAACAGAACTCAGTTCTACACCCACGCCAGGAACCTCAGAATTATCGACAACCAAATCACCATGATAGCCCAAGTCAATGCTGTCACTGCCTCCTTCTTCCACATCCTGAAGATGCTGAAGAAAATCATCAAATGGTTCCCCAGCAGCACCAGCAGAACCATCACACAAGCCCTCATCACAGGCAAGCTGGACTACGAGAACACCCCCTGGCCAGAGTCAGCACACTCTGGTCAGACGTCTCCAAATCATACAGAACTCAGCAGAAGGTATCACACACTCCCTACCATGTTGCATGCGCTTTTACTCTGCTCCTTGCAGAGCTCCACTGGCTTCCCATACACAAAAGAACACTTTTCAAACTACTCATACACACACACCTTCAGAGCCTTAAGCCACACAAGCTCAGCCTATGTCGCACAAGCCCAGCCTACATCAACAACTGCATCACATTCCACAAACCCACCAGACACTGCCTATCCTACAGCCAGCTCCTTACATTTTCTTCTAACAGATTAAGTGCGAAAGGCACTGAGAAATACATTGTGAACCTTTGCAAAATTCAGGACTGCTACCTGCCTTCTATTTTAAAACTCCTTTTTGTGGGCTTTACTTTATGCAATCACAGTTCATATGACTGTAGATTGCCTACTATTTGAATTTGGTGGACAAAAATGCTTAGTAGAGCAGAGCTGTAATTTACAAGTTTAATCTGTTTCTATGATCAGCAATACAGACAGCACCAATTCTGGCAGAGGTACTGGTGGGGATGAATAAAAGGACTGATGCCTCATGTCAAAGAGAGCTACCTCTTTCTTCAGGTTATTTCTAGCCGTTTGAAGGGTTTCATGCCTGTCTTGAAACTTTTACAAGTAGATATACAATAGAATATTCATCTTCTCTTCTGCTTTACTGGGCAGTGATCTAGAGTGCTTAACATGATATGGCCCATCCCATGTTACTTAGCTTTTATGTTGTCCTTGCCTGCCAAAAGGCAGATGCAGGGCAACGCAAACTCTTATTTTTAATTTACAAAGCCACACAAGGCTTGATTTGTGTGGCCTTGCGCAGCCTTGTAAAGAAATTGTGTTAAATTTTTTTGTGGTAGGTGTTCCATGGGTGGAGAATGGGTATTCCCATGCATTCACCTATGGATTTCATGGAATTCAAAATTTACTGTTTGTAAAGCTGGAATTGCATAAAATCAGTACGCTTGCCACAGAAAGGTGTGATGAGGAGAAATATGTTTATTCTGGATGACGCATAGAAAGATAAAAATGGCTCTAGGACTGTTTTTGTGCAGGAAGATACAATGGTGCCTGTCTAGGCACTAGGCAGTCACAAGTGTGTCAGTGCTGGGACAGAGCTGAAAAGTGTCATATCTTTGTAACTATGCTTGCTCCCATTCACACAAATCAGCACAACAACTTGCATTGTTGCTCTATGCGTGAATTCTTAAAAAACGTTTTTAGTTATCATTTTGAATATAAACAAACCATTGAAACAACAACCAGTTTTGTGGGTGAAGAAGCCTGTTCGGTAATCAAAATCAGCAGTGTGGGAAGGACCATATTAAACTGAAAAACGGAACAGCACATAAATCATAACAGATACTGAGCTCACAGGATTAGCTCCAGAGGGGATGCATCAGGCTGTGCGTTCCTTACAACAATAAAACTCAATTCGACTCCCGTTGTCCATGTTTCAATAGATAGTCTCAAAAGAGTTGCTAAATGTCCTATGATCTCACAGAGGGGGGGTTAGTACTGCGACATAGATCTCACTAGTGGTATTGCAGAAAGTCAGACTTGTAAGCCAATCAGATACTGTCAGAGTTTGTTTGTGCCCGAGCACAAAGCGACTTCGCATTTTGCTAACAGCAGCGCTATTGCAGCAAATCTGTGGACCCCCTAAGCAGTTGTCCCTCACTCCTCAAGTCCCCCTCCAACCTTCCCAGTACAGTTTAAGGACTCACATTAGTTGTGAAAATTCCCAAGCATGGAGCATCTTCACCAATGTTTTCCAGTGGAGCACAGAGACCACCCCAGTAGTCATTCCACCCGTTCCATATTTTAGCCCATTTTTTGGACAGCCTCTACTTTCGTAGACTGTCCTCTTTGCAACCATGTACCAATCCATATTTTTTCCAGTCACACAGCCATGGCGCCATCTCAGCCCTCCACCATCTTGCTATGTTGCTTTTGGCTACTTTTAATCCCAATGGCATCCAGATCTGAACCATCGGGTTAGGTTTGTATCCTCCTGAACATTTAGGATACGCTATGGCAGAGGCCGCCATGTCACTCCCACTCACTCTATTTAAGCAGGTCCCCACTGACTCCCAGTATTCCTGGATGGCAGGACTACCCCAGAGCATATGAAAACATGTTCCCACTTGACTGCATTTTCAATGACACATTTCATTTGGGACCTGTAGGAAAGTACCCTATTTTTGGCATGGAAGCCCCTACTTTTTGCCTTTTGTCAGTGTGTTTTGACTGTGTTCACTAGGATCCTGCTAACCAGGACTCCAGTGACTGTGCTCTCTTCCTCTAAATGTTGTTGCTTGGGACTTAGCACACCCCACAATTAGCATCCTGGTGCCCCCATATAAGTCCCTAGTATATGGTACCTAAGTCCCCAGGGCATTGGGGCACCCATGGGAGCCCATGCAAAATGTGTCTGCAGGCCTGCCATTGCAGTCTGCCTGAAAAGGTGCATGCACCCTTTCACTACAGGTCACTGCACCAGGTGCACCCCTATGGTGGGCCCTCCTAGCCCAGAGGGCAGGTGCAGGTACCTGTGTGTGAGGGCACCCAGCATGAGTAGAGGTGCCCCTATGAACTCCAGCTCCATTACACTGGACTTCATAAGTGCGGGGAAGCCATTTTACCTGTGTACTGGACACGGGTCACTACCTGTGTCCAGCTACATAATGGTAACTATGAACCTGGGCATGTTTGGTATCAAACATGTCAGAATCATACCCCAATACTCTTGCCAGTACTAGTTGTATGATTCCATACATTCTGGCGGCTCCTTAGAGGACCCCCAGCATTGCTCTCACTAGTCTTCTGGGGTTTTCTGGGCAGCTCGTGCTGCTGCCACCCTTCAGACAGGTTTCTGCCCTCCTGTTGCCTAACCAGCTCAGGCAGAGGAAGGCAGAACCAAGGATTTCCTGTGTGGAGAGGGATGGGCAGCCTCCTCAAGCCACCAGTATACTTTGAAGGGCACATTTGGTGCCCTCCTTGCATAAATTGGTTTGCCCCAGCCCAGGAACCCCTGGTCCCTATTCTGGTGCGAAACTGGACAATGAAAAGGGGAGTAACTGTTCACCTTTCCATCACCACCCCATGGGTGGTGCCTTGAGCTCCTTCAGGTGGCCACTTGATTCTGCCATCTTGAATCCCAGGTGAGCAGAGGCCCTTGGGAGCATCTGAGTGGCCAGGTCAGACAGGTGATGTCCCAGACCCCTCCTGATAGGTGGTCACCCTGCTGGCTGACCAGTCATCCTTCCTGGGCTATTCAGGGTCTCCCGCTCAGGTGGGTCCTCTGATTCGACATGCAAGATTCCAACAGGACTCCTCTGCATCGTTTCCTAGATCTTATGGCCACCGGGACTGCAAATAGACCCTCCAGGAACCGACAATCTGCAACTCCAACGACGACTCTGCTTTGCAACATTGTTTCCCCAGCTCCTTCCAGCAACTGCAGCATTTCCCTGTCTGTGCTTCCTCTTCAGCCTGCACAAGAAGTAAGAAGGAATCTCCCTTGGAGTGAAGGAGTCAGTTCCTGAATCCGCAGGCACCAACTGCAATGACGACCTGCTGCATGGACACTCTCTCTTTTGGAACTGCGTTGATCCTGCTTACACAGGTGGTGGTCTGGTTAGTACTCTTGGTCTTCTCTACCAGCTATCCAACTTGGGAGATGGTAAGCCCTTGGACAGTACACCTTTGCACCATGGGTCTTGCAGCTACCAAGGCTTGTTTGTTCCTCCTCTAAGGGAGCTTCAGGCTCTGTGTAGCCATGGCCCCAGCACTCCTTCCTGCAAAGCACAGATTCCTGTCTGCTGCTTCAGGGATGTGGAACTCCTCTTCTGGTGTGCTGAGTGGGCGTCACTGGGACTCCTGTGCCTGCTGCCTGTGGGTCACCTGTGGGGGCTGCCTCCTTTTCTTGTGACTCTCCCAGCTACTGAGGGTCACTTCGGACTCCCCTCCTTGGGTCGAGTACGCTGGACCTTGCTGGTCCTCTTCAGCCTTGCAAAACCTTCTTCTCTGACTCTTGCATTTGCCGAGGCTTGTTGGTGGTTTTCCAGCATCACTGACTGCCTACATCATGACTGCAGATATGGGACATCACTTGCATCATTTCTGGAACTCCTCTTCTGCTCCTGTGCTGCACTGCTGACTTCTTCATCCACCATTGACCTGGTCCTGCTTCCACAGAAGGGTGGCTGGAGGCTCCTGCCACAGTCAGACACTCCATCACAAACTGGACTTGGTCCCCTTCTTCGGCAGGTCCTCTTATGTCAGGATCCCCTTTTAGCTTCTTCCAGTCTTGTCTGGGTCTTGCACATTTCTTTTCCAAAGTCCTCCTGTTGGTTTTGGGGAAAACCAGGTAATTACCTCTTCTCTCCTGGTCGCTGGGGGGCACCCTGGTACGTACCTCTTGGGGTTCCTAGTTCTTCCCTCTCCACTCTACTGATTCCATTTCCTTGGGCGGGGGACTGCCTTTCACATTCCACTTTTTTAGTATATGGTTTGGCCCTCCCCTAGGGCCCTCACTGTTTGCTATTGCTTTTACCAATGCCTATTGATTTCTATGCTATTTCCAGATTGCTTATGTGTATATAATAGTGTGTTTACTTATCTCCAGTTAGGGTATTACCTATACAGTATTTTAGTATTTATGTTACCATAATAAAGTACCTTTATTTTTGTAACACTCTGTGGTTCTTTCATGTGTGTAAGTGCTATGTGACTATAGTGGTATTGCATAAGCTTTGCATGTCTCCTAGATAAGTCTTGGCTGCTTATCCATAGCCACCTCTAGAGAGCCCTGGCTTCCTAGACACTGCCTACGCTTCACTAATAGGGAATACTTGGCCCTGGTATTGGGTGATAACACCATAGGTGCTCACCACACACCAGGCCAGCTTCCTACAGTGGTGGCAGCGGTGGAATAAGACACTTGCAATTACCTTACCACTGTGTCACTAGTCCCTTTCCACAGGAAAGACCAGTACTAGTTAGGTACACACTGCACCTAGTTGTCAGGGTTTCTAGTTTCCTAAGTTTGGGTAAGCTAGGGGTCTAGCATAGCCCTTGCTCCAAACTTTACTAGGGGCCTAGTTGTTAGGTAGTTAGGTACACCTACACCACTCTAGCAAGAATGTCCTCAATAGAGCACAACTCTCAGGCCCCAGACTCTCACTATGAGGGTCTTACCCTCCAAGAGCTGAGGGAGATGTGTGCCTCTACAAAACTGAAGGCAGGGAGAAATCCTAATAAGAGCCTGCTTCTACGGTTACCCCTCCAGGCTGACCAGGACAATGCAGGCAGCCAGCAGGAGGAAGAATTAGGAACTGACCCTCCAGTCCTAGATAGGGTAGATTTAGGCTACACTGTGGATGGTCAGGAAGAACCTGCGGAACGCTCTGAACCAACCCTCAAGTTTGAGCTGCACCAGCCAGAAACTATATAGTATTGCCACCTACTGAGGTAGCGCCAGATCAGACAGCCATTCATCATCTTCTAGATCCCTAAGATCACGTTCCCACAGCAGCTGAAGTGTTCCCGGACTGTTGAAATTATCCAGTAGTTAACTGTAGGTAAGGAAGGTAGCTTTTTGGGACTTCAAGCCCTCCATTTACATGTCTTCCAAGGAGGACACCTAAGGGAGGTCATCTCCCCTTGGAATCACCCTCAGCAAGGTCTGTCGTATTTGCAGGTATCGATATTTTTTGGATGAAGCCAACTGGTATTCTTTCTGGAGTTCCAAGAAGGGAATTGCCTCTGTCTCCTTCCAGTGGTCCCCCACCAATGAGGTCTCATTTATCGAAACCCCTCTGCTTCCTCAGTGCCCCCAGTCCTGCGGCATTCTCACAGGGGAGTGCCCTACGTGATTTTATCCTTCCACCTCAATGCATTTGCTGCCATATGCCAAACTGATATAGTGATTGCTGTAGGGGTTGGAAGGGGCTTGCTGTGTTTCTCTTCATATATGACTCTGATATAGCCCCCGGGTCTCATGATGTGTTGTTCGGCTCTTCTGGGGGTTCCTCTTGGTTGATTAGTTCCCACTAGTTGGGCTGCCGAGTAATATTTCTGTACATGAGGTAGGGCTAACCCGCCATCGTACCAGTTTAGTGTCAATTTTTTTAGGGCAATCCCAGGCATCCCCCCATCTCAGAGCAATGTGCGAATTTCCCTGCCTAACTTGTGAAAGTAATATGTCAGGATTGGAATAGGTGTAATTTGTAGTATATATAAAAAACGTGTCATTCTGAATAATGCAGCTTTCCCTAAAAGCATCAGCAGAAGGAGTCACCAGTGGTGGACGTATTGTTTTAAGCGTAAGAGCGGGGTTCTATATTACATACCAGAAAGTTGCCTGGATCCATTGTAGCATAGAGAGCAGGTAGCAGAAACCATCAGTTACAACACTGGCATCGCAGTCACGGAGAAGTCGCAGAACATGGCCGGAGAGTAGGTAAATCTGGGACTTGTTCCAGTTAATCCTGTATCCCGAGTGTTGACTGCATAGTGTGAAAGTATGCATTATCCTGTCAAGGGTGTTCACAGAGTCGGTGATATATAGCAGAATGCTGTCTGCGTATACGGATATCCTGTCTTCATAGTCCTATCTCCACTGCATCCCCCTGATAAGTGTCTCCCTCCTAATTCAGGTTGCCAGCGGCACTAACACCAATATAGAAATTAAAGGGAAGAGAGGGCAGCCCTGTCTCATGACACATTGGAGATGGAACGTTGAGGATGTGCCACCATTCACTATCACCCTTGGTAGGAGCTTTGCATATAAGAGTTGTATTAATTTCAGGAAGCCCGGGCCAAAGCCCAATCAGTCAAGGACAGGAAATAGGAATGGCCACTCGATTGTGTCAAAAGCCATTTTCGCATCTAAGGATAGAACCAGTGCATCTTCCCGAATTTCAGAAGCTGTTCCCAGGACGCTATGAAGGCACAGTAGGTGGAGCTCAGTGCTTCACCCGAGCTTAAAGCCAGATGGGTCTGGATGAATTGGAGTCGTGATGACCTGGAGCAAACGTGAGGCCAATAATTTATCAATGATTTTGCACTCTGTGTTTAGCAGGGAAATCCACCTATGGGGGCACAGTCATCAGGAGGTTTACCCTCTTTGGGTAGCACTACTCTGCTAGCTAACCTGTGATCTGCCGGCAGAGAACCTGCCTTGCAGCTCTCCTGAAACGTGCAGTAGGTGTGGTGCTATCTCAGCTGCAGTGAGGTTGTAGAGCTCTATTAGTATGCCATTTGGACCAACAGCCTTACCTGATGTTAGGTTCTGAAATGCTTGGATTATTTCAGCCTTTGTAAGGTTTTGGTCTAACAGGCCTCTTTCCTCCTAGGAGAGGCCCGGGAGCTGAATGCCTGCTACTAAGTCCTGTGCCTTGTCTGCCGTGACATGCATGTCGGTGAATAGATATGCTTGTAGTATGTTGCAAAGGCCTCAGCCACCTCTTGTTGCCCTTTCACTCGATCCCCCGCCCCAGTCAATATTTCTGGATCCCAGTGGTTAGTACTCTCCATTTCATGTAGCCAGGCCAAGAGCTTCCTTGCCTTGTCTCCAACCTCATGGAGGAGGTGTTGGGCAGCCCAATAATGTGCCTTAGCGGCTTCGTCTCCAATGTCTTTGTATACTTTTTGCCTGAGGGTTAAGTTGTTGTTCGGGGCTTCGTCTTCTGAGTGCATGAGGTTTGACTTTGATTCCAAAATCTCTCTTTCTAGCTTTTCAAGACGAGCCCTTTTGTCCTTTGTATGTCCTACTATCAATGAGAGTCTGTGGCCCCTTATGACTGTCTTGTATACCTGACTCAGGTTTTGCATCGAGTCTACCGATCCTTCATTTTCCTTGAACTATCTCTTAGTCGCTTTGTGCAGGTTAGTACACATGTGTGGGATTTTTAGATGCCAAGGGCTTAACATTATGCGTCTATAGGCTTGGCTGTCTGTTAAACTGTGTACCGCCCAGACAGAGGAGTGGTAGGAGATTCCCCTTGTCAAATGTCAGACCTCTTGGAAGTGTGAGAGGTAATTGGAGAGGGCAAGGATTTTGTCAATGCTTGAAAGGCTGCTGTGGACACCTGAGTGGAACGTGAACTGCAATGTCATAGGATTCAGGATTCGCCAGACCCAGGGTTGCCATAAAGCCTGTCAGAGGGCTGCAGGTGGCTGCAGCCTACCTATGTGGCCACCGATCCTGCGCCTAACAGTGAGCAGTGTTGAAGTCCCCATCCAGCACTAGTCCACCCTCTCGGAGATTAAGACGTAAGGTCCTTAAATTCAAAAACATTGCCTCGTGTAGTTTGGGGGGGGCATATATCAAAATTATCTTTAGTGTCCTGCCCTCCCATGTCCGGGGGGCCGCCACATACTTCCTGTGTGTATGAGGCCGAGTATGGTGTATGATGAGATGTAATGTCTTGCATGTGAGAATTACCACCCCTTGGAGTCTGTGGTGTAGCCCATGTGTGCTACTAATTAAGACCCTCCACGTGTCCAGCACCCTGTAATTATTTACTTCGAGGTGCCTTTCCTGGAGGAGTATATCTGGGGAGGGCCTCTTGAAGAACTGTAGTACTATCCCTATCTTGATCTTCTCCCCCAGCCCATTAACTTTCCAGGAGAGAACCCTGAAGGTGATTGTGTTAGTTTGGGGTCTATAGGCCCGTTAGGTAGTGAGCCCCTTCTGGGCCCGATTCATGGCAATAAGGGCACCGGGCAATGTGGCGAGGAAATGAGGTGGAGGCGGTATAAATGGGGAACTGCTACACACAAAACATCTCAACAAAAATCATTGCAACTCAAAAACTGCCTCTCCCTCCCGGCATCCCTGCATGGCAGACCTAAATACGTCTTCTTCCCCAACTCAGCAGAGCATCGGTCACCCTAAAAGAACATGTCAAAACTATGGGTAACTGGGGCCATCACCTGTTACCCACCATCTGTCCCCTTAAAAAAAAAAAAAGGTAATGTTACCGATGCTGTATACATTCGCATGGCATCTTTCTATTGGCATTACATCAAACACCTCAACATGAGCTTGCTGCCTTAACTTAAAACTGGTCAAGACTGGTTCTGGTGGTCTCACCCTGCACCTCTTCAAGTAGTGTTTTCATTTTTAAAGTGGGCCAGGGGACAATAACCGTATCAGGCCCTGAAGAAGCCAAAAGCACAGAGGGCCAATGCGTCCTCTTGGACGGGCATCTCTGCTCTTCAGTTTCGGTGAGTAAGAGGTTTGTCTCTGTCTCTCAGTGTGCATCCGGACTTTGGGACCCGGAACCTTTCTCCAGCGCTTCAGTCAGTCCTGTGCCTCTTCAGGCGTTTCAAAGTAGTACGTTTTACCCTCGGCCACCACTCGCAGTTTTGCAGGGAAGATCATAGAGTATTTGATCTCACAGTCTTGCAGGGCTATTTCAAGGAAGCTGCGGCGCATCTTTTGGATTTTAAGTGTAAAGTCCCAGAAGAAGGTGGTAGTGGCATTTTTCATGGGTGAGTGGCGAGGTGGTTCATGCCATCTGCAAAATTATATTGCGGTCCCTCTAATTGAAGATGCATGCAATTATAGGTCTGGGTTGCACCTGGTTTTGGTGGCATACCAGGAACCCTATGGGCACATTCCACTGAGAACATTTTGACAGGCCATGCAGTGCCGTTTGTCTAGGATCAAAGCTTCTACAAATAGACCCACCGCGGGCCCTCGGATTGCTCGGGCGCTCCTATTATGCGTAGGTTATTACGTCATGATTGGCCTTTGTAGTCTTCCAGTTGTGAACCATGCTTTTGGTTTCTTTTGTGAGATACTTTCCTGGTATTGATCCCCATTGAGGCTGCAAAGCAAAACCATCTGTGCATCGTGGAAGACGTGGAACCGTGTTTGAATGAAAATAGATATGCTTATGTATATGATTTAAAATTTTTAAATGTTGAACTAATTTAATTAATTCAACAGTAGTTCCTGTGAGGTGGTCTTTTATTTTCTTGCTCATGTTGATTTCTGTGGGAGTGTGTTTCAGTATCACTGGCTGGCATTTTGTTTTGCTTAGATGACTCTAGGCTACCCTAGAGTACATTTAGATCTGTATTAAAATATGTAAGACTGTAGTAACTTTAGAAGAGTATATTGTGAATTGCAAATATCTTACTCTTCTGGGTGTGTATTTTGTATTACCATGCCCCTCCCAATTGTTTAACTCAGTCCCAGGCTGTACATTTGCATCTGTTTAAAAAAAAAAAAAAATGTAGTAACTTTAGAAGAGTATATTGTGAATTGCAGATGTCTTATTCTTGCAGGTGTGTATTTTGTGTTAGCATGTCCCCCCAAGCCCGTCCTTAAAATTCACTGAACCCCTGCCATTTAGTAGTAAGTAGTCCCAATATGCCTGCCACTCCCTGTAACTCTCCCATGTGCTCTGGCCATAGGAATGTCATCTGCATTTTGTAGAATATGAGTAGCACAAATGTAGCACTATTTTGTGTACTACAGAAAACAGTTTGTGAATTGTGTCAACTGTACCTAAAAGTATGCCATGCAATGTAATGCAAATATTAATGTGTGTAATGAACATATGTAATTTAAATATGTAAAATATTCACTTAATGTACATTATTTGGTACCATCTCCTAAACCTCCAATTAATTTTCAGAACTCCAATGCTTCCCAGCTATGTTATCACTATATATATATATATATATATATATATATATATATATATATATATACACACATATGTATAGTTAACTGAATATGTCAGTGACAACATTAAGGTTTTGGACTTAAAAAAACATCACTGGTTATAGTTAGCAGAGCTAACTATAACGTGCGCACTTGTTATACACTGCTTATGACCTCTCATATTACGTCACTCATGACGTTTTCTGTGACTTCATTGATGACCTTACTAACTTCACCTAACAATAATATTACTTAAACCTATGTTTTTTCCCAGTCAATATCTAGTTTTCTTTTGTTTAAGTCACATAATATTTTATTTCTGTATGTAAGACAACTCCTGGCACACTTGGCCTTTGCTGTGTGCAGTATAAGGTTGGCTATCAGACCCCTGGGACACCTACCAGGGCCAAATACAACAAAAAAGGGGAGGGACCTGCTTCCCCCTGATTCTTATTAGGCCCTGTCATCCTACCTCCCTAGGGTCATACCAATTAAAAAGGGGGTTGTGGCCCCCCTCCCTTAGCCTTATTAAACCCTGCAGACCCTCTCCCCTAGGGCTGTATTTCTTTTAAAAGCAGAAGAGGGCTGCGTGGCCCCACTTCCTGTACCCTTAAAATAACTCTGGGGACCCCTTTTGTTTTTTGGCCTCTGCTTGTGGATCAACCTGAAACATTCCATGCACAAATTAGCCAAAGAGTAGCACCTTTTTGAAAAGCTTTGTGGAGATATATATACACACACACCAATATATCTATACATATATATATATGTATAGATATATATATATATATATATATGTCAAACTCACCAGCATGGTGCTGGTATGCACCGAGGCTGAAACGCTGCTGTTTGAGCAGGGCTCCGGCACACAACTTCCCCTCTCAAGTAAAAGAAGCTCAAACACTTCTGAACGTGCCCACTTCAATTTATTGTGGTCTCTCCTGGCGCGTTTTGGTCCCTCCAGACCTTTTTCACAGGTAACAGGAGTAAAGTGACTATATATTACAAGCAAACTGAAAAGATTGTGAAAGGACTAACTCAGTGATGTGACTGTGGCCGTCATATTGAAACTGTGTTTTCAGTATGGTCCACCCAAGTAGCAGTGTATCTTCACAGATTGTTTAAGTCAATTGCTGTAAGCAACATTAAGGTGGTCATTACAACCCTGGCGGACGGTGTTAAAACCGCAAACAGGCCGTCGGAATTTTTTGGGGAATTACGACCGTGGCGGAAACCGCCAACAAAGACAGCCACTTTAACACTCCGACCGCCATGGCGGTACAGACAAGCAGCGCGGCGGTCACCGCCAACAGACAGGCGGGAGACAATGTACTGCCCACAGTATCACAACCTACCAATCCGCCACCTTTTCCGGGGAGGATTCTCAGTGGATAAAAATACGGCGGAAACAGCCTTTTCAATGGGAAAACGCTCACCTCTACACACTCCACGAGGAACGAGGGCACCATAGAGCCAGAACTCCATATTCTTCCTGCACTAGTCTTCCTGCTCCTGTAAGATCATCAGCAATGCCGGTGCCGAAGACAACGGTGAGTACTGCACCTACGACATAGGGGAGGGGGGAGGCAAAAGTCAGGGACACACACATGAAACACCCCCACCCCCACCCTCACCCACTACAACACACACACCAATGTATATCCAAACATTACAGTAACAACCCCAAACCCCCCCGGAAGAATGCAAAGACAAAAGAAAATGAGTGCAACCATTGTAATGTACCAAAATACAGTAACCAAATATATACAGATATATATACAAATCCAACAAAAAGATACATAACGATTAGTAGTGCAGGTATGCACCATTCAATGTCCGTGGACCACTGGGCCCAAAATGCATGGGCGAGGCCCACACATAATACCTGAGCAAAACGGAGAGAACACTGCTGGGGCATCAGATCGAAATACAACAGCCACCTCAGGGGAAAGGGAAGGAGGGGCACCTCAGCCGGATGACAGCACCACGCCAGATCCATGAGGGGGCTCCATGCCCATTGATGTATCCTGGGGAGTGCAAAGCCACAGTCTCTCAAGTCTCTACAGTGGGTGGCTTGCCCACTGTACCATCCTGGGGAGTGCAAAGCCACAGTCTCTCAAGTCTCTACAGTGGGTGGCTTGCCCACTGTACCATCCTGGGGAGTGCAAAGCCACAGTCTCTCAAGTCTATACAGTGGGTGGCTTGCCCACTGTACCATCCTGGGGAGTGCAAAGCCACAGTCTCTCAAGTGGATGACAGTCTCCACTGGTTCTGGAGGGGCCATGGTGCCCAGAGTGCTTCATCCTGCCAAGGACTGAGGTAGTGGATGCATGTCTCCACTGTTTCTGGAGGGGGACTGGTGCCCAGAGTGCATCACTCTCACCGTGACGGTCCCAGTTCCGTCACTGCCCCTGCCGCACATGGGCTAGCGGTGCTTGAGTTGGCGGTCTTTACCCTGTTCAGCTGTGCTTGCCCTGTTCAGCAGTGCTTGCCATTTGCCCTGTTCAGCGGTGCTTGCCCTGTTCAGCGTTGCTTGCCATGGCGGTCTTTGCCCTGTTCAGCTGTGCTTGCCCTGTTCATCGGTGCTTGCCATTTGCTCTGTTCAGCGGTGCTTGCCCTGTTCAGCGGAGATTGACTTTGCAGTCTCTGACCTGTGCAGCGGTGTTTGCCATGGCGGTCCCTTATTGCCCAGCGGGGCTGTGGCTGCCGGTGCCCTCCTGGGCACTGACTCTGGTGGTGGTCTCCTGACCAGTGACGATGGGACTGCCCTCCTGGGCACTGACTCTGGCGATGGTCTCCTGACCAGTGACAAGGGGACTGCCCTCCTGGGCACTGATTCTGGCGGTGGTCTCCTGACCAGTGACGATCGGGCTGGCAGTGGCCTCCTGAGCAGTGGGGATGATGGCGCCTTCTCCGCCGTGCTGCTCTTCCCAGACTTTGGCGCTTTCTTCTGCCCCTTCCCCACCTTGGGAGGAGTCACAGCTAACTCGACACTCCCCCCGGGACCCTTGTGAGCGGCTTTGCCGGCTGGAGTCTTCCCCCTATCCCGTCGGGCACTGTCCAACTTCTGCTGCTTCACGGGGGGACTGGCTGTGCTTTGGCTCCGTGTCACACTGGCTGCCCTGGTGCCCGGTGCACTCCACATACCTCTAACAGGCACAACTGGTACCGGAGATTTTTTGGCTGAGGTGCTAGTACGGGACCTATGAATAGGAGGGGGGGGTGGCGGGAAAGAGGTCAACATTGCTCAGGAAAAGTTTCTGACGAACACTGGGACGGGTAGCTGGAGGGGGCCTGGGAGTGGAGGAAGAGGAGGTGGTTGTAGGAGGTGTAACTTTTGATGATTTGGGTGCAGGTGCATGTTCTGGAGGCTGTCGTGAGGTGGATGGATGTTGGGTGTGTGTGTGCCCGCGTTTGTGTACTTTGGGAGGGGGCGTCACAGACACACTGGGAGAGGACATAGGGGACGTGTAAATGGTAGTGGGGGTGGTGAGTGCAGGTGAGCGGGGTGTGTTGGTGGGTGTGCTGGTGCGGGTCCTAGTGGCTGTAGTGGTAGTGCATGCAGGTGAGTGTGTAGACGATACTGGGAGGGAGGAGGGAGACGACGAATAGGGGACACAGTGGAGGCAGTGGATGTTGCTGTGTCTGTATGTGTGTGATGCTTGTGTGAGTGCCTGTGGGATGTGTGGTGCCTATGTTTGGGACAAACTTTCTGCTTTAAAGAAAGAATTGATAAAAACTGTCATGCATGGTACCATCATGACTGAATACTTACGTGCAAACATCACACTAAATGGCCTCTTAGTTTCTAATATTCCTCGTATATTTTTACAGGATTTGGCTTTCAGAAAAGACTGGGCACAAATAGCCTGGAAGTGTACGAGGGATTGGCTGATACTAATTATAAACACTTCTAAACGTCTAGCGGATACCCTTACTATTCAAATTAACACCATAGAAAATGGTTTAAAAACGACGGTAACTGTGACATCTTTTAAAAGCCGTCTTTCTGAAATTAATGTTGAACTTAATGAGAATAAGGAGTTCTTAACACAACAAAAGATTACAAAACTCCAAAAAGATATCACAAGATTCAGCAGGGAAAAGGTCTACCCGTATATTAAAGATGATTATGAAGGGGACAACCAATCTCGATCATCTGATGATTCTACCTCATCGTAAAAGAAATTTCGGAGATTCAGTAGTGGCTCATCATCAGATGGATGGAGCACTGATGAAAATCCACCCCAGCCTTTTTATAATTATCCTCCATACCCGGTACAACATCCTATGCCTTGGTAAACACCATTTCCCTTCTTCCAACCCCGCCCGATGATGCCATATGGGCCTTTTTTAGGCCGAGGCCGGGGCAGAGGCAGAGGCAGAAGGAGAGGAAGAGGCAGACATGTCCAGTGGTCCAGAGAGGAACCACAGATGATCACGAGAAGTCAAACAAAGAACCCTCCAACGAGAACCTAGTTGTTAATTTATCAACTAGAACTCTCACAGAAGCAGAAACAAATGTACTCAACAAGGGTCTGGGGTTTGTCCCTACCCCTGAGGAAGATTCCTTCCATTTACATATTGAAATTTCTCAACTGTTTCGAAAAATCCGTTTACATTTTTTCTTTAAAGACAGACCTGCTGAATCATCACTTACTGATTCAGGCCTTAAGAGACCATCCAGTTTTGTGCCTCCATTGGCTTCAATGCCCAGCGAAGTTGTGACCTTTGAAAATTCTGTGTTAGCCGATCTAAAAAAATTATGTCCAAAACATCCATATAATAATACATCCACCATTGAGAGAAAAGCATTGTTATCTTTAGCTTCTGATTCCAACATTACTATTAAATAGGCTGATAAAGGGGTGCAATTGTGATCATGAATTCCACTGACTACAGAGATGAATGTCTACGTTTGCTAAGTGATTCGACTTATTATGCACCAATAAGAAATGATCCTACTGATAGATTAAAAACACAGATCAGCATTCTTGTTGAAGAAGCCAAGAATAATTTATGGATATCATCAAAGGAGGCAGAATTTCTGGATACACCCCATCCACGAGTTCCATACTTTTACTGCCTACCCAAGATTCATAAGGGCATTACTCCGCCACCCGGACGCCCAATTGTCTCGGGAATAGGCTCTGTCCTAGAACCCCTTTCAACCTTCTGTGATCATTTCCTACAACCGATAGTGAGGAACTCTGCCACCTATCTGAAAGACACAAAAGATGTCCTTAACTTAATTGAGACCTTAAATGATTTAGGAACAGTACAAGGTATCATTACTTTGGACGTCGAAGCACTTTATACAAACATCCCGCAAGAAGCCACTTTAGATGTTATTGAATCTTCCCTATTGGAAATATCGGATTCCTTGACCACACCGGTTCCCTTTATCATGCACTGTGCTAGACTGGCCCTGACAGAATTTTTTTTTCAGTTTGAGGACCAACTCTATCATCAAATCCGAGGGACATCTATGGGGAGCACTTTTGCCCCCAGTCTAGCTTGTTTGTACATGTATGATTTTGAGAAGAAGTTCATCCTTTCTCCGATGAACGTTTATCAGGATCACATAAAATTGTGGCGTCGTTATATCGACGATATTTTGATAATTTGGCAAGGGCCTTTGTCCGTGACTGATCATTTCACGGCTTGGATTAATACACTTGACCCTTTTTTGAAATTCACGACATCTGTATCAGCTACTCAGTTACCCTTTTTGGATTTATTGATTTCAATTGGTAATGGTAAATTAACCACCACAGTTTACCACAAACCTACTGACCGTAATTCACTTTTGTTGTATGAAAGTCATCACCCAAAAGCTCTACGAGATAACCTTCCGGTAGGACAATGTTTACGACTCAGACGGAATTGTAGCTCACCCAATGAATTTAATCAACAGGCAGATTCACTTCAGGAGAAACTCCTGGAACGTCACTATCCTGCTAAAATAATCAAACAAGCACAGAAAAGAGCAAGGAATAATAACAGGAATGCCTTATTAATGACTATTGAGAAGAACCCCAATCTCGGATAACGTGTGTGTCTACGTTCACACCATTATCCAATTCTATTAAGAAATTGATTAATAAACGTTGGCCTATTTTGACCAGCATTGAGAGCAACAACTCCAAACCTCTTTTTGCATTCAAACGCACATCAAACATCAAAGATCTTGTGATACATACCCGTCCACGACGTACGCTTGATGTCCCTAAACAAAAAACATTATGGGACCTTCCTCCTGTCCAGGGTCACCACCCCTGTGGCAACTGTAATGTCTCTACCCTTACCAAACATTTTACATCTCTAGTTCTAAATCCTATAGGCACTTGGCATCTTAAGAAACATACCAATTGTAACACCAGGAACTGTATTTATATGATTACCTGTCCCTGTGATTTACGTTACATTGGTATGACTACAAGACCAGTAAAAACTCGTATCAACGAACACAGGAGTAACATTCGTTGTAACAGAATCACTACCAAACTGAGTGAGCACTATTTGGTGACAAAACATACGCCTGATGACATGTGGTGGGTGATCATAGAGGCACCCAAAAACCGCCCTTGTGACATTGGTCATCTTTTCAGAATTGAACAAAGATGGATTTTTAAATTGGGCACTAATTTACATGGGCTGAACGATGACATACCTTGGACTTCGTTGGCCTAATTTGACCATTCATTAAGTAGATGTTTATTTCTTCGGTCTCATTTGTAACCCAGCTGATATTAGGTTTATGGTATTACTAATCTGAGACCACTGCTTCAACGAGAATTACTCATTTTTATGTGTCATTCTGAGTACTGATGCAGGAGATACGCGTCTCTGAACAATAACGGGTGTTTTTATTTTTATTTCTGATACCCGTCTGTCCCGTTTTTGTCTGTGAAACCTGTGGGACATTGACACCAAATCCATTTAAATAAGATTCCTCTGAGGACTGTTTAAATCAACGGCTTTTTCAATGAGCTTGCAAATATTTGTTGACATCGACAGTCCCTTTATTATGTCGATGAGCCAATGGGAGTCCTTCCTCCCTTTCTACTGTGGTAGACGCGCGAGCCCGTTGGAAACAGAGGTGTTTCCGGGTCGTCGGCGTCTTTTAGAGCTCCGACGGCGCGCGCACTTCACATGTGCGAGACGCCGCGTCGGAGGGTAGGTCCTTAGTAACGGACCTGGAGAACAACTGTGAGTAGAATGGTCGTTTCGCATCTAGTTGCGATACGACTGCCCAGCGCATTATTTTTAGTGGGGCACAAGGGGCGCCTCATTCTTGTTCGAAGCGACATTAATAATATTTTGCTATAACGGACGTCCTGTTGCTTAGAACCGTATCAGTTAATTTTTGGACACTTTGGTGTGAGCACTTCACTTGGCTATCTGCTTTTATCTGTGTGGCACTTTTTGCGGTTTGCACTGACTTGCATTAACTTGTATGGAGCATCCATTTTTAATGTATTTTTTGACTAACAGAATCCAAGCACTTTACTGTGTATCATGTATGTTATCAGCACCAACTAAGTACCACTATATTTGCGCACCCACAACAGAACGCATGGTGCTTCCGATATGATTATTGTATTTTATTTACATGATAATTCTGTGCTGGTTGTCAATTTATATTTACCAATAGGTAGTGTTTCCAAGTCCCCGATACGTGCCTCTTAAGGAGCCTTTTCCCGATTGGGGGATGGTAAGCCCATTTTCTACATAATGACTGCTTGATCCACGTTATAAGAATAGCACACCTACACCATGATATTCAGAACTATAGATATTATCAGGTGTATGTAATATATTTATTTTTGTTGTGAATACATTTTTTTCTGTCCCCTAGGGCGACTTGACAGTGACGTAGCCAGTTTACTTGTAGTGTAAGTGACCGGTATACATATTCATTTTTCGTCACTTTTTTCGTTTTAATGGGAGAAGAAATGATATAAAAAATTTCTTTTGGTCCTGATGAAGCGTCACTGGATCCTGTTGGACCATACGACGCGAAACATGTCGACCCCAACTTGTGGGTGCTGTTAAAATTGCAGACCCCTTTCATCTTGTTGCTATTTGAAAGTAAGTGAGCATCAACACTCAATTTTTACTTCCTTTTGATTTTAATCTTGATCTTCATCCTACTATATTGATTAAAGGTTTGATATAAATTTTTGGATGAATAATCAATTTTAGCTTCACATTCTTTCTCTCCGAGCGTTTGCTGATGCCTGAATAGAGGCATAACTGTCTGACTAATTATTATCAGAACAGTACGGCTGAGTGCTCCTCTTTCTAAGGGGAGCCCGTCGGGCGTTGCAGCGCCGGCCTGGTGAGGAGCAATTCCCGATGATGATGCTGGTCATCCATTGTGATGCTTGAGGGTTTTCGCTCCTGACACCTATGGTGCCCTAGGCTACTTGAGTATTTATGGAACAGTGTACCTACTATGTATTAGTTTATTTGGGAGACTGTACACTGGACCAAATAATCTCCCGGTCCCTCTTTTTCTTGTTTCAGATTGGTGCCTATGTTTGCCTGAGCTTCCCTTGTGTCTTGAGGTGTGTGCAGGCTGGTCTGATGGTGTGCTTGGGATAGGCAGAGGTACTGGGGATTGGGTCTGGGTGGAGGAAGTTGGAGGGGGGAGGCTAGACACAGGGACAATGGCTGCCATCAGTGCTGAGGCCAGAGATTGCATGGTTTGATGATGGGCAGCCTGCCCAGAATGAATACCCTCCAGGAATGCATTAGTGTGTTGCAACTCCCTTTCTACACCCTGGATGGCATTCACAATGGTAGACTGCCCAACAGTGAGTGACCTGAGGAGGTCAATGGCCTCCTCACTGAGGGCAGCAGAGGTGACAGGGGCAGGGGCTGAGGTGCCTGGGGCGAACGTGATGCCCACCCTCCTGGGTGAGCGGGCACGGGGCGAACGCTGAGGGGCTGCTGGGAGGGCGGTGCTGGTAGGGGGGGTGGTGGCTGTACCTGTAGAAGTGGGGGGCACAGATTTTGCCGCCATCACAAGGGAGCTGCCATCGGAGGACGAGTCCGTGTCGCTGGTTGCTGATCCGGTGAACGCCGTGAAGCTCCCCTCGCCCTCCGTCCCACTGGTGCATTCAGAGTCCGTGGTGTGGCCGTCCATGGCCATGTGGGATGCAGCTCCCTCGTGTTCCGGTGCCACTGTACCTCCGCCTGATGATGCTGATGCACAAAATAACATGGAGAGCACAAAAAGGGGGGGGAGGGACGACAGAAGAAAGACAGGTTGAGTGCATGGCTTACCGCTAACGTTGGCGGACAATACAGACACAGCAGCCCCCTGCACTACGCCGCACTCTTGGGCTATACTGATGCAGTACCTGGGATATGTCCTACATGGCTATGGTGGACATCAGCACACATAGATGACACAGGGGCATGTATACCTGTATTTGGCGCTCTACAGAGGTAGGATGGAGTGCCACATGGCCTGCATTATGGAGGGGCATAGCCTACGGAACTCGCCCTGGCCTAGGGGAACCCACAGCCCTCCTCCCCCACCCAGACACCTTCACTGTGCGCAAATTCCACAGAATGATGTTGTACTCACTCCCTTGTGTCTGCTGTGATGCCCTCAAGCGCCCATCCAACTCAGGGTAGGCCACCACCAGGATCCTGAACATCAGGGGGGTCATAGTCCGACGGGCACCCCTCCCACGTTGGGAGGCCATTCCCAGCTGAGCCTCCGCCATCTTCTTGCTCCAGCGGCGAATGTCCTCCCATCTTTTCCGGCAGTGGGTGCTCCATCTCTGGTGGACCCAGAGGGTCCGGACATTCTTGGCGATGGCACACCAAATATCTTTCTTCTGGTGGGCGCTGACCTACATGACGTGTACAGGGGGAGAAGAGAAGTCATTACCAACTGCACCGTGGAAGTGAGTGGCCCCCATCCCTACCCTTGCCATGTGGCACATGCATTCACAGTCCTTCATGCTCGCAGAACTGTGCCCCCTTCCTTCTTACAACCAGCCCTCTCCACCCAGGCATATCCCATACAACTTTCTCCCTGTGTACTCACCTGTTGGTCTGGAGGACCGTAGAGTAGCGTGTACTGGGGGAGGACCGCGTCCACGAGCTTCTCCAACTCCTGTGCAGCGAAGGCAGGGGCCCTTTCCCCAGACGCACGAGCCATTGTCTCTTCCAGACCGAGGTCACAGCAGCACTTGCGTCGAAGATCAGGTATCGAGTGATTGAACAGATAGAAAATGGCGGTCACGTCCGCAGTGGTGACGTCCGCGGCGGTGCGTATCATCACCGCCAGCTCACTTCGTCATTGGCTCCTGGGACCCATAGGGTCCAATGTTAACCAATGCAGCATTGCGCCGCGGTATTCGACCGCCTACCGCAACGGTGTACAACGCCAGCGCAGTTACCTCACATCCCATTGTCCCAGTTTACAGGTCAGGCAGCCGCCATTTCAGGGGCCCATATGGCTTCATTTTCAACTGCGTCACACATACCCAGGCCTGGACTCAACACACTTACAGACAACTGTTTGGATTATGTTTTGTGTTCTGTGTAGACTGTGGGTACACACCTCTGAACAGCTTGACTCTGTGGTCGCTGTTGTCCTTCCTAGACACCGTCAGCTGGGACATGTGAGGAGATGGCTGAATCCTCCGGTGTACCGACCACTGGTGGACCTGTTGACAATGGAGGAGCGACATTTAATCATCACCTACAGGTTTGACCGTGCCACAATCTAGGAACTGTGTACCCAGTTGGAGCCTGACCTGATGTCAGCAATCCGCCATCCCACAGGAATCCCCTCTCAAGTGCAGGTGCTGTCAGTGCTCCATTTCCTTGCAAGTGGGTCATTTCAAACAACAGTGGCCATGGCATCAGGGATGTCCCAGCCTATGTTTTCCAACGTGTTGTCCAGAGTGTTGTCTGCCCTGCTGAAACACATGAGGAGCTACATTGTTTTCCCTCAGGTGGAGGATTTGGCTACTGTTAAAGGTGACTTCTGTGCCCTTGGACATATCCCCAACATCATAGGTGCCATTGATGGGACCCATGTGGCTTTGGTCCCCCCGCAGGAGTGAACAGGTGTACAGAAACCGGAAGAGTTATCATTCCATGAATGTACAGATGGTATGCTTGGCAGACCAGTACATCTCCCAGGTAAATGCTAAGTTCCCTGGCTCTGTGCATGACGCCTACATCCTGCGGAATAGCAGCATCCCTTATGTGATGGGTCAACTCCAGAGGCACCGTGTGTGGCTATTAGGGGACTCTGGTTACCCCAACCTGTCATGGCTACTGACCCCAGTGAGGAATCCCAGGACCAGGGCAGAGGAACGCTACAGTGAGGCCTATGGGCGGACTAGGAGGGTGATCAAATGCACCTTCGGCCTCCTGAAGGCCAGGTTCAGGTGCCTCCATATGACAGGTGGTTCCCTATTCTACTCACCAAGGAAGGTGTGCCAGATCGTTATCGACTGCTGTATGCTTCACAATCTTGCTTTGCGACGCCAGGTGCCTTTTCTGCAGGAGGATGGTCCAGATGACGGTGTTGTGGCAGCTGTGGAGCCTGTGGACAGTGATGAGGAGGAAGCAGAGGAAGAAGACATTGACAACAGGGACTCAGTCATCCAGCAATATTTCCAATGACACACAGGTGAGAACACATTCCTTTCTACTACAAGTACTTTCACACTTCTACCTTTATCCTGTCTGTCTGTTTCAAGCAGTATTTGGTAACTGAGTTGTACATGTCCATTACGGTTTCACAGGTGTGGTTACCAACATGTGTCATCTGCTTGCATCCTTCATGGACTTGTGATGTGTGACATACGTATGTTGACATTACATTTGAAAACGCTTTTTGTCACTGTCATTGCTAATACACATTTTCAAAATCACAGACTGACTCCAGATTGTTTTGTGCTTCAAGGGTGTTTATTGAAGTGCTAATTATTGGAGGTGGTGGTAAAATGGTGAGGGGGGATGGTGGAGGAATGTCCATGGCAGAGTCCAGTCTATTAGTCTCACAGGTGCACTGCCCATATGGGCATAGGAAGTGGAGCTGGGGCAGTTCCAATATGGACAGGGTTACAAAGTGGGACAGTGGGGTGACAATCAGGGTGGTCTCATTTCTTGGCGGGGGTCTTGCCATCGTGCTCTGTTCTATTCCTGGTTCCCAGGGACCGCTTGCGGGGTGGTTCTCCATCTGCAGGGGGTGGGGTGCTGGTGTGGTGGTCCTGTGGCGGGGCTTCCTGTCCACTAGTGCCGGCAGAGGTGGTGGGCAGTTCATCATCCATGCTAGTGTCAGGGGCCCCTTGGAGTGCCACGGTGTCCCTCATGGTGTTCTGTATGTCCTTCAGCACCCCTACGATGGTGCCCAGGGCGGAGCTGATGGTTCTGAGTTCCTCCCTGAACCCCAAATACTGTTCCTCCTGCATGCGCTGGGTCTCCTGAAACTTGGCCAGGACCGTCGCCATCGTCTCCTGGGAGTGGTGGTATGCTCCCATGATGGAGGAGAGGGCCTCATGGAGGGTGGGTTCCCTTGGCCTGTCCGCCCCCTGTCGCACAGCAGCCCTCCAAGTTCCCTGTGTTCCTGGGCCTCCGTCCCCTGGACCGTGTGCCCACTGCCACTGCCCCCAGGTCCCTGTTTTTGTTGGGGTGGTGGGTTATCCTGGGTTCCCTGTAGTGGTGGACACACAGCTGATTGACGTGTCCTGGGTACGGAGGTATAGGCCCGCTGGGTGGGTGCTGTGCTGGTGTTTCCAGAGGGTGGAAGGTCAGTGTTGGGCTGTGCCTGTGCGAGGGGAACCGACTGTCCCGAGGCCCACGATGGTCCGGGCTGGTCATCTGGATCCGGTTGGACAGAGCTGCTGTCATCACTGTGGGCCTCTTCTGTGGGTGGGGTAGAGATGTCTGGACACTCCTGTCTGGTGACGTTGGGTAGGGGTCCTGCAGGGGTATAAAAGCATGATTATTGCATCTGTGTGTGTCATGGTGTGCAATGGGTGGGTGAGCGTGTACCCCAGTGCTAGCATTTCAGTATGGGGGCTTGTGTGATGATGGTTGGGGGGGTGTTATGGGTATGTGCTGTGGGCATGCTTTAGTGAGGGGTGACCATGCTTTGTTGTGTCATGCAGGGCTTGGTGTTGGGATGTGTGGTTTGTGTTATTAGTACATTAGGAGGAGTTGGAGTGATAGGGGAGGGGTTGAGGGTGGGGGTGTGTGATAGCATGCAGGTAGGGTGGGGGATATGATAGTTAAGATTTGACTTACCAGTGTCCATTCCTCCATCGACTCCTCCGAGGCCCTTAGGATGCATGATGGTCAAGACCTGCTCCTCCCATGTTGTTAGTTGTGGGGGAGGAGGTGGGGGTCCGCCGCCAGTCCGCTGTACCGCGATGTTGTGCCTGGATATCACAGAACACACCTTCCCCCGTAGGTCGTTCCACCTCTTCCTGATGTCGTCCCGATTTCTTGGGTGCTGTCCCACTGCGTTGACCCTGTCGACTATTCTTCGCCATAGCTCCATCTTCCTAGCTATGGAGGTGTGCTGCACCTGTGAGCCAAATAGCTGTGGCTCTACCCGTATGATTTCCTCCACCATGACCCTGAGCTCCTCCTCAGAGAACCTGGGGTGTCTTTGCCGTGCCATGGGGTGGTGTAGGTGATGTGTGGGGTGGTGTGTGTGGTGATGAATGTGGTGATGTGTAGTGGTGTGTCGTGTTTTGTGCGTGGATGTTGTGTGGGTGATGGTGTTGTGTGCCTCTGTGTGGTGGGGTTGTCTATGCTGTGCAGTCTCTCTGGCCTTCGTCAATAATTTTTGGTCGTAGGGGTTTGTGGGTGATGTGGGTGTGTGTTTTATATTGTGTTGGGTTTGTGGGAGTGGTGTTTGTATGTGTATCAGCTGTGTGTATTTTGAATTGTCCATTGTGGCAGTGTTTTGGAGATGTGTGTGTATTTTGAGCGCGGCGGTGTGTACCGCCAATGGAATACCGCGGTTGAAAGACCGCCGCGTGGATTTGTGGGTCGTGATAGTATGGGCGTGTTTCTGTTGGCGTGACAGTGGAGGTTTAGTTTTCGCCAGTTTATCACTGACCTTTGGTGTGGCGGAGTTGTGTGGGTGTCTGAATTTCGGCGGATTCCGAGATGTGGGTCATAATAGCTGTGTCGGTTTTCCGCGGCCGCAGCAGTGTATTGGCGGTCTTCTGCACGGCGGTAAGCGGCTTTTACCGCCAATGTTGTAATGACCTCCTAAGTATGTTAATGCTGCATACATAACAATAATTATTACACACATATGGACTGGTCCACCAATGATGAGGATTGTAGTGTCCCCATCGGCCATGTTCATCAATAGTTTGTTGCCTTATCAGACAATACTACATAACATACACATCACAATTGAGCAGAACTACAATCAAGTGAGCAGGGAAAGCAGTTGAGAGAATATACCCATACATGTCTAAATATATTGTATGTTCAGCATCCCTTCATCGAGTTATACAGCAAAAAAAACATAATCCAAAAGAACATGATACATCAAAGTAAAGACCAAGTGGGCAAAGTATCAAACAAAATTGTTCAGACAATCTCACTGACAGGAGCTGTGTCTCGAGGCAGTGAAAATCCAGCCCAAGTGGGCATGCTGAAACAACATACTTCCCCACGAACATTGTCGCCCGTCCACGGTATCATGCACTTACCTGAACGAAAATAAAAATAAAATTGATTAAAACCATGGCTACTGAACAACCTAAGAAGCAAAGGCTGGAGTGATACCCCTATATACCCCACTACTGTAAATGTACTGCCATCTAAAATCAATCCCTGGGGTATAAGAGTATCAAAATACAGAATATATATATGTATATATATATTGATAGATAGATAGATAGATAGATAGATAGATAGATAGATAGATAGATAGATAGATAGATAGATAGATAGATAGATAGATAGATAGTGATGATGCCACACCTTCATTTTTTCCTTATTGCACCAGACGGTAAAACAGTGAGAACGGGATGGGTAAAAAATACTACTTATTCATAAATAAATATGAACTTCTTCTTCGTAGCTCTTAGATTTGTTTGTGGTGAGAGAAATCATTGTGATAAATATGAATTATAGTGCCCCACTTGAAAAAGTTACAGATAGAACCATTTCTCTGTCAAGGGTATTTTCTTTAATTACTATGCACTAAATAGTACCACTCATGTGTGGGATCCCGAAACACCTTTAAAAGGGGAGCAAAAAACGTGTTGATGGCAAAAAAAAATGGAAATACCTTCAGACATTAAGGGCAGATGTACGGATCCCTTTTGCAGTTGTAATCCCCTTTCTGCACTCCATGTGTTGGCCTCACTCCCACTGCTGTAATGCTCCCTCTGTTGCTGTATGTTCCCCTGATGGCCACGCTCAGGCCATTTACCAGCACTTTTAACCTACTCCTAATCTCTTCCAAAAGTCTGGGGTCCTCTTCTTTGTCATTCCAGTTAAAACTTGCTCCCCTGCTGCCTCACAGTGGCCTGGTTTCCAGAAGGTCTGTCAACGTCTGCACCAGCATTGCCTACTCAACTAGATCTTTGGTTAAATTATCATCCCTTCTAGTAACCTTTATTTAATCCTCCTCCACTAATGCCCGTTCTGTCCTATCCTCATTCAGCCCTTGAGCTACCGGCCCCTGGCTCTAATCCAGTGAATCGCTTTGTACCTTTTTGCCAAGAAGGGTTCTCAATAAGGTGTACTTTTATCCTAATTTGCATTGTTTGGGTCTAGATAAAATTCGTAACAACCACTACTTTGGAGTGTGAGAAGTGGTGCCCCGAGTTAGAGGGTTTAGAGAAACGTTGCATAAATGAGACAGTCCAGAATACATGTAGCAATTAGCACTGCTTTCACCCTTTTGGCAAGATAAAAAATGTGTCGAACATACACTGAGACGGATAAAGTTCTGTGAGGCAATTTTACCGATAAAGTTCTCTGAGGCAATTCCTTAGCCCCTCACAAGAGGGGAAAAGAGCGCAATTGCTTCTCAAACTCCTCATGGGATTCTGTCTTTCCCTTAATTTCAGTGATAGGTGAATCGTCTTTTTTGCTTCTACTCTGTTAGTAAAAGTTAACAGTGTGCTAATTATATGGCATTCACCAAAACAATATAAGTTAAACATAGGTTGTCCACCAGCTGTCAGGTAATTCTCACACTGTTGACTTGGATACTCAGGTCTATCAAAGATAGAAGATGATAATCAAATCCAGAAGGGACTACAGGCCAGATGTATGAAAACTGGAGCTTGCAAATCGCAAATAGCGATTTTTAAGAAATCGCTATTTCCGAGTCGCAATTGGTCATGTAACAAAATTGCGATTCGGAATTAGCGATTTCATAAAAATCGCTATTTGTGGTTTGCGAGGCCCATTTACCGAATCGCAATTTGCATTCTCGCAATTTGCGTTTTTTTTGCGATTCGGTAAAAAATCGCAAATTGCGAGAAAGTTCGAGAATGCACACCTGGAGGAGCCTGATGACATCACCAGCAGGAAATAAGTCATCCCAGGCAGTTTCAGGTGCCACACCCAAACCAGCACCCTGAGAGAGAGCAGCCCAGCCACCCAGAGCAGCACTCAGCAGGAGCAGACACACCTGAGCCAGGATGGAGACCCCAGGAACATCACAGAAGAAGCAAGAGAGGAAGCGCAAGCTTAAATTTAGTGAACAGGAGCTGGAGGTCCTGACTGAAGAGGTTGTGAGGAGCCATGACCGCCTGTTTGGGAAATCTTCCCTCCAGGTTCCTGAGAGCGAAAAAAGAAGGTTATGGCTGGACATTCAAGGAAAAATCTGCGCCATTGGAGTGGCACAGCGCTCCATAGAGGAGATAAAGAAAAGGTGGTACGACCTGCCCTCCCGTGCTAAGGAGAGGGTGGCAAGGAGACTTGCGGAGGCCAGGGGTACAGGTGGCGGACCACCAACCGAAGCACCATCCACACCATTGGAGGACCTGGTGGAATCCACACTCCTCCCTGAAGCTGTGACAGGGGTCACAGACATCGACACCTCTGGTACACCGAGTACCAGCCAAGGTAAGTGCAATGTTGTTTGTGAACCCATTATGTGTATGCACAAAAGCCCCTTAGGAATTAGCATGTAATGTGAAGTAGTGTGTGAAGTAGTCCAGTCCACATCTTAGAAGCAGCACAACAATGCATTATGGGAGTTGCGGTCCACAAACTAGTACAGACAGTACCATAACAATGTAATGAAGCATAGTGACACCCAAGGTAACACAACACACACAACACTGTGTAGAGCAGTACCTTTAACTTTATTGCCATTTTCAGACAGATAATGTAACATACAGAACTGACATGCTGCTTATTGTTGTTGCAGGTGGGCCAGGCCCAGCAGCCACACACAGTCCATGTGTAGGGGAGATGGACACCCAGCAGCCCTCTGACACCAACACCAGTGGGTCCCTCCACATCTCCACTGTCCAACGCAGGCCCAGGGCACTACCACTGCCAGACTTCAGCGGCGACTTGGATGTGCAGCAGGAAGGGCCAAGCACACCGTCTGCACCAGACAGGCGCAGCCAGATTCTGGAGGGCAGGGGTCAGCCACCACAACGCTGGAGTGCCAAAGAGTCCCAGCAGCAACCTCATGAGGCAGGTGAGGGTCCGTCCTTGTTCGGGGCCTTGAGGCTGCTATGTTGCAGCAACAGCGCCTGCAAAACAAGTGCATACTTAGTTTGGACCGGAACCTGCGAGCCCACAACAGACACATGATGGGCCTGCATCGGCAACTGGACGCACTGAATAGCAACATTACACAGCTGCGTGAGGGACAGGTGCAGGCTTCTGCGGACACTAGGGACCTAACTAGTGCAGTCCGTGACCTCTGCCAGGAGCTGCGCCATGAAAGGGTTAGCCGGCGCAGACAGGAACACAGATTCCGGACAATGTTTGGCAGCTACTGCAGGTCCTCCAACAGGATGGCGAACTCAACAGCACTAATCGCCTGTCGTGCAGTGGCGGCACAAGTGGAGTCTGCACACACCAGCAGGGACATTGTCCAGAGCCTTGTGCACATCACAAATGTGATTGAACATGTGATGGACAGAGATCTGCCACTCCCAGTGAGGTAGCCTTGGGGGACACTGAGGACAGTTCAAGCCTCATAGTGTGGCCGTACCAGCAGCAGACACCAAACGCCGCAGGGCCAGGCGCAGCACTGCCACTGAAGGTGACATTCAAGGTGCCAGTGAGTTAACTGGGCACCCGAGTGGTGTGCGCGGGAGGAGAAAGTGACTCTTGCCGCCAGTACACTGCTGTTGCCACTATGACGGAATAGTGCGTGACTCAGTTCATTTGTTATTTTGAGTTTCTTACATCACCTGTTTACTTTATTCATCACTCATTCATTACCTGACGTAAGGTAATAAATTTCTATCACTACAGGTACAGTTGTCAGTGGTTTTTTGTCATTCCTACTCACGTCTGAAATGGTTGTGTGTGATGTCGGCACGCCTTTGCCTTCCCTCTGCTGCACTGGTCCTGTCTGCTGGCTGTAGGGGTGGTATGGGATTGTCATCCTCATCTGATTCAGTGTCACTGATTTCTATAGGTATGCCCCTGGTTGTAGCTATATTGTGCAAGATTGCACAAGTAGCCACTATTCTACATGTGGTTTCTGGACTGTACTGTAGTGCCCCTCCCTCCACTTTTGTGGAGGCAACGGAAGCGACTCTTCAGCAGTCCAATTGTGTGCTCCACAACGTTGCGGGTTGCCCTGTGTGCTGCATTGTATCTCCGTTCTGCTGGTGTTGTGGGATTGAGGTAGGGCGTCATCATGTAGGTGCGCATTGCGTAGGCACTGTCTCCTGGAAGGGACAGAAGGTGTGATGAGTAACTGAGCCATCTGACATGGGTTCGCCATCAATGCACCAGTGTACAGAGTGACATTACCTAGTAGATATCCTTCACCAAACTCCGCAGCTAGCAGTCTTGTGTGAATGCCACTGTGGCGAAAGATGTACAAATCATGTGTGCTCCCTGGGTACCTGGCCAAGAGATCAGTTATGATATAGGACGCATTGCATATCACCTGTATATTCATTGAATGTTGGTATTTACGGTTTCAGTACACATACTCTGTGGCTGATGGTGGACAGATTGCCACATGTGTGCCATCTATGGCACCTAGGACGTGGGGGAACTGTGCCATCTGGTAAAACTCTATTTTTGTCTGCTGTATTTCTGTGGGGTGTGGGGGAATCTGATGTACTGTTGGAATTTGCTTAGCATGGTGTTGATAAATGCATTGAAAAATCTGGAGAGAGTACTCTGTGACACCCCCCCAGCCGCTGCTATGACCCCTTGATAGCTCCCTGAGGCGAGTAGGTGTAGGGAGCATAATACCTGCATATGGGTGGGTATGCTGTGAGTTCTTAGTGTTCTGTGCTGCAGTATGGGTTGTAGCTCAGCTATCAGATCAAGTATCATGGCTGAGTTCAACCTATACCTATCAAATATTTCCTCCTCTGTCAGGTCAAAAAGTGTAATGCGCACTCTGAAAATGTGCTCCTGTCTCCTCCTTCCTCTCCTCAAACCTGGCAAGATCCTCATCCTCCTCACCATGACGTAGAGTGCAGCCATTGTGGAAAAGAGTCTGAGGCATTCTGGGCCTCTTTATATAGGTTGCACCTGGTTACCACCTGGTTTCACTTAGTGGTATTTTGCATGTGCAAAATGCCATTCTGCGAAAAATCGCTAATTGCGATTTTTTTATGCATCTATTTGTGACTTGGATTTTGCGAATCGCATTTTGCGCCTCGCAATTTCCTACTGGAAATACTGAATTGCAAAATGCGACTCGCAAAACCAGGTCACAAGCCAAAAATCGAAATTTTTGCGATTTCTTATTTTTGGTCTGCGAATGCCTTTCATGCATAGCAGACCACGTTTTTGCACTCGCAAATGGGCGAATTTTGCGATTCGCACCGTTTGCGAGTGCAAAAACTTTTCATACATCTGGCCCTAAAGCGAAAAACAGCCCTGACTACTATGAGAGTATTGAAAGAAATAGTATACTTTGAAAAACTGTGATAAGCGAAAAGGTTGACCGACCACTCATACATCCAAACTCTTTGTAAAGAGATGCACAAAGTATATTACAAAACACTAGACATATACAGATAATTGTCCCCACATGCTAACAGATTGTCTCAGCTAGAAAAACATATATTGCAGGGTTACTAATATTTCACTCAACGCATTGCAGCAAGGCATCGTGCTCTGCCACGTTTGGTGAAAGGGAGAGAAAAGAGGTGCACCGCATCTTTTAACATATGCCACGCTTCTGCTCTCTTCTAGTGCTGGCACACTTGTGCCATGCTGCAAGGGTGCCTGCCTTACAGGCAGGGTTATTTTTGTGCAGGAAGGAATGTCTTCCTGCACAAAAACAATCCGACAGGGCACATTCCTTTGCAAAATGCATCATTCTTAGAAAGAGGAAGAAATGAGGAGAATGCCTCTCTGAGCTAGGCGTACCATTAAGGTGCAATCACACACCCATCCTCCACCCATGTAATGCTTACCGCGATGAAATATAATGCAACGCAGCATAAGCTGCATCATTGTGTAACATTTCTTTACATATTCACATATGGTGGCAAAAATAGCCCCATGCGTGGCTTTGTAAATCCCATTTAAGGACATGCGCCACCTTGTGACAACTTGCGTCAAGCAAGGACAATGGAAGTCCTTAGTAAATCTGCCCTATAATGATACTAAATTTCTATATGCATTATTTGGAATCTTCACCATATCAGAACAAGTCAGGAGTAACAATTATATGACCAGTCTTGCAGGACTCATTCTAATACTGCTTACCAGAACCATTCTCCCTAGTCAAAGACATTCAGTGAGACAAAATGGGTACATTTTTACACAGGTCTAGATTTCTGGAAACAAAGACAATATGATTCTCTTGTGGACTTGCTGAGCATAGCTGGATCCAGCTGTAATGATATATTTCTGTTTGAGGTTAAACCTACCAATTGAAAGAAATGGAGGATGATTGATGAGAAAATAATATTTTGCTCCATTAGTTCAAACTCCAGGCTAACAATAATAGAGGGACCTTCAGTCATATTAGGGACTTGCTTAAATAGTTAAACTGGGGAGATTAAAATGTTAAGGATTAACAAATCCACCAGAATTAATTCCAAAATAGGTCCTGACAATCATATGTATTAGGTTGTCTGTTTTTATTAATGACCATCATAGGAGCTGGAAGTAGGGGCTAAGGGTTGCTGCAGCACCCATAAAATAACTATGTTGGAGTTCTGAAAATGAATGAGCAAATAAGATGCCTCTAAATTCTGTGTTTATCTTATCATATTTGGTGTTTATGCAAAGATAGAGGTCAAAAGTTAGGCTGCCTTTTGACAAATTGCTGCTTAGTCTTTTAGCATGGGGATTGGTACTGTTCATTGTCTGACTGTGGGGAACTATGTGAGTATCATGGTGGCATACCTGCAGTACGAAGGGATGGTCTGTAGGATTTCTACATTTTTCTAACATACAACATAATGTAAATACCTGTAAATGAACTGCACAAATATTTCAAATATGTCACCAGTTAGGAAAGAGCAAATTAAGCAAATGTTTTGTAATTCCGAAGTGTGAAGGGAACAAAAATGTGAATATTATAAAGACATCTGGTGGTTCGCAAATGATAATATTTGCTGATACCCAACAATGTACCTATTGTTTGTCCCTTATATAGTTTTATCAGTAAAACTGCATGTCTTTGCATATTTAGTGTCCAGTTCAACGGAAAATGTATTGTCTGGAAATGACACAACCACACCATTCTTCAGTAATATATAGCTGGCGAAGTGCTTCCGAATGCTCCACTGCTTACATACCACACCCTTACCAATCTCCAACTGAATTGGCATGGCTCATTTGTTCTCTGTGTGTCACTTGGATTTTCACAATCCCTATGACTTCAGTGGTGTAACATTGATGGCAATACCCCCACTCTACAAGTTGGTCCAGCACCACTGATGGCCACTCTCTAATGAACATTTTAGTTTTGAGCAAGTGAAACTTTGTCAGTGGTGAGAAAGTTAATACTCAAAGCATGATCAATTTGTTCAGAAGAGAATTAAAAGTAACAGGTAAAAACATTATTAGCCACTTCTTATTAAAAAAGGAGAGTGTCAATTCTACATTTGAGGAAGAGGAACATTACCAAAAATAAATGAGAGGGGAGGGGTTTGTTATGTGGGTTAGGCCCTCACTTTAATAAATACACACATAAACCAAATGTGGAGGGTGTCTCCCAAAACAAGCAGTCACTATGCCCTGCTTCTTAGTGCTCACCAGTCACAGTACATGTATTCTTTAAGAAACCTCACCCATATGCTAATCATGTAGCATGCTTCATCATCGGGTCCTCACCTGGTGATGTACTCACCACTAGCTGGGCTTAACCTCGCAGTGGGAAGGAGCACTTTAATATTATCTATGTTCTTAATGGGATCGTAGAACAGAAAATGTTAAAAGTATCTCATGGAACCCATCCCAATTCTTTAATAACAGGGGCCCTATGATATGGTCAAAAACATAGTATGACACAATGAGGCACGTACAGAGCCAATGTGTCTATTCTAGCTCAACATTTTGTATCTGCTTTACAAGATGTGCAGATTTCATCAGGACCTCTAAGACCTATACTGAGCAGGAGTTATGCATCTGCATGCATTCCATGCAAGATCAAGATATAGTTACCATTGTTCTATACAGGATGATTTGTTTGAGAGCTGGATATTATCCACTTCTAGAATCCTAAAAAAAAAAGATAGAACATAGAAATGAAAATACATCTGTATAACAATATGGGTAGTTTTAAAAAAGAAACTCGCAAAGTCTAAAACTGTGAGGTTTCTAAACTTAACCTATAAGCCAAGCTAAGTGGACTGGTGTGGTTTAAGTACCTGTTCAAAATACCATGCAGTCATTTCAGTATCCAAGTGTATTTACCCAGTGCATCACATATCCACATACAACAAGAAGAATAAATTCAAGAATGTAAGCCATCAGGTTCCTAGTGTTTTAGGTGGGAGAAATATGTTGCACCGGTGTTTATCTAGGCCTCATGGGAGCAAACAAGGGGGCTTCCTGGGATCAAAGATCACACTCAGTGAAAACATGGGAGAGAAAATCCTACATTAGTAGCAAAGAAGAATAAATATACCAACAAATGACCCAGAAGGATTACTTACTGCACCAGTGCTCAGCGGGACTTGCCAACCGAGCTCTTTAATGGAAAGGAAGCTCAAGCTAGTCTTTGTGCAATGTGTGCTCTGATGATCAGTTACACGTGGAGTCTTTTGTGAAAAATGGCTCCTATTCAGCGTGGCTCATGGTGGCCATCTCATAATAGGTTTAACTGCTAAATACACTCATTTTTCTATCCCAATTCCTACGTCCAGGCATGGTTTTTATTGCTACTGATAGATAAAATTAATTGCCTGATCCTTCAAATCTTGGCCTAGAGATGGAATCACTAAAGCATGCGGAGATAAATGCCATATGTATACACGTAAACAAGAAGAAGCGTGTCAAGGCTAGACCACTGTGTTTACTGGATCGGCTTAATGAGTGGCAATGGGGTGACCATCCTGAAATTCTCAGAAGATCTGAATAGATGCATGTCAGACTGGATTGCTGTTGTAACTAGTCTGCTGTGAAACGTGGGAACATGTCAGCCATCTTGAAATTCTCAAAGAGGCATTTAGTACTGCTCAGTGCAGTAATCTTTAATTTTTGGAAGCAGCATAGTAGTCATTTAAAAGATTATCAATACACTCATCATCAAAAATAGATGAAAATATGCCAATGTGAGGTTTGTTAATTCCATGTATCCCCAGGAAAAAGTTAAAAAAATTAAATTGGGAATGTGAGTTCATGTGCCAATGGAATGTCCGTGTGTCTCTGATATGTCCCCTTGTATACTGTGAATCATTACCTATCAGTATGCCATCATGTGAGTCTTGGGTGGATATTATAGGGACTCCTTACCTAGAAACCCATATGTGTTACTTCAACTGGATCCATGGGATGTTATTGTTCAGACTGCGGATATGTGTGCCCAAGCTGCATATTTACCATTGGTCTTTTTCTAGAAGTAGTTTGCTCAAGTCAGTATTGGTTTGGTGAGGCTGTATTTGCCATAACAGTCTAATGAAAATCATTGGCGGTGTGTATTTTATTTATGTAATGTGTGGCCATCTTGGTGGTTGCTCTTCTACATCGGAGGTTACTCCTATGCTCACTGATCCTCAGATTTACTTTCCATGTGGTCATGCTCACATATTTCTCATTACACAGGCATGTGATCAGATATACTACATCTGTGGTGTTGTAGTTGGTGTGTCTCTTCTGTAGCCACTTGCAAGTTAATCCCAATTCCATTTCTGGGCTCTCTTCTTTGTCAAACAGCAGACACTACACCCACTGCATGGATGATGTCCCATGACAGGTGGGAGGTGCCACAAAGTTGTATTTGTGTTCATTTTAGTGACTGGTATTTGTGTGAACTGTGTGTGTACTGAGGCATAACGCAAATTTCTGTTGTTTGTTCACAAACACAGGTTTAGCAAGTTGCAGTTCCTGGTAAAAATATTTTTGACCTTATTCGTGGCCTGACTATATGTGGTCATTCATACAAGTTGTTTGGTCTCATTTTTGTTGTTGACATGCTCTTTGAGGGCATACCTGTTGTTGTTGCCAGCACTTTTCAATGACTTCTAGATGATAATATCTGGATACTTCTGTTCCCTAGGTTTTGTACAGAGATCACAGCCTGTCATTTGAAACCTCTTGTCTTAGCACAGTTCCTGTGAAGTCTTAACAATTGCCCATGTGGCAGGTTCTCCAGTGATGGGTGGTGGTGAAAACTCGGGAATCTCAGGAGGCTATTCTTGTGTGTTGGGTTGTGCTAGTTGTCAGTTATAATGTGCCTGTGATGGGCTGGACGGAGAGGTAGACATTGGCCAGGCACTAGAGTACTTTCCCTCATGTCCCGGGGGTATGGGCTGGAGTCAGCAGGCGCTGACGCTGCCACATGCTTGTGACGCTGGAACACGTACAAAAGTGGAGTGGCCATGATGCAGAGAGAGAGAAGCAGAACACGGAAGGAGTGGGACTCTGGGAACAAAGGAAACGGAGACCGACGCCGGGAGGCCCGGATCCGGACAGCCAGGAGATACAGAGATGGAATGGACCCTGACGAGAGTGACACAGAGGCAGGACATGCACTCCAGCCACTGCCCAGGAGGGACGTGGCTAGACAAGGTACTCGGCCCGTATACAGGGCCATTGGGGTAGCAGGAGAAGTGGTGCACTAAGTCAGGAACGTGATATGTAGAGCGGCAGGCAGGCGGGGTCGCACAGATGAGACCTCTCTGCTGTCTCTGAACCACATGCCCCAAATCTCCCAAACTAAAACACCTTCTCTCACAATTGGCTCCTGCATGGTGTTTGGAGCTACATTATTCTTGCATGTGTGATGCATCACTGGAAAAGAGTGTCCCTGGTCCCTTCACTGGCACTTCCTCACCCTTCCCTTGGATTCTCAGGTATAAACATTATCTGATGTTTGTCTCCTGCCTGTCTCTCGAGGTCCGATGTTATGGAGCAGATCCATAAATACGCCACCAAAGGAGTCCGGTAAAATGGAATAAAGAAGAGGAGTTTACGACACTATAAGGACAGGGTGTGCCGTAACACCAAGGATTAACAAATAGAACCTTTGTGTTAATCATAAAAAAATACCTAAGAAGCACCAGAATACATTTGTATATATGAAACAATATGTATTGTCTAGATTATTTCACCTGGATGACGGTCTGTACCCATATATGCCACAGTGCCCATTCTCATGGATGATGACATCTAGAAAGAGGATGTCATCATCCTCAATGCTCAAGAATGTGTGTGAATTTTAAGTAGTTGTTCTGATTGTTAAGCCAGGTCATGAAAGACATGGTCGACTCATAGTCCCCTTCCCAGATGAACAGCACGTCATTAATGTTATCTCTTCCACAACCTTGTTTTCTCTGAATGCGTTTTGTTCAAACAGGATCCTATTTTCTTTTAAATGGTGCACATATAGGCATGCCATATTGCCCACAGATGCCCTATGTGACAGAACCAGGCATGCCGGAACAACGCATGCCTTAACAACGCGATCAGAACCACAACTGCGTCATTTCCATGCATGACTTTACAACAAATTTCGTTGTAAAAGCATGCCTAGTGAAGAAATATGTGGAAATGGTAACATCTTTCTGTCATACAAACCACCCACCCGCCCTGAGGCCCCAAACTTCTCCCACCCCTGATACCTAAGCTACCCTGAGCCCCCCACCCACCCTATGCCCTAAATAAAAACTACCCTGACCCCTCAACCCCGCCCCTAAAATCTAAACTACCCTAACACCCCCCTCCTGCCCTGAGCCCTAAGAACGACCTCCACCCCTAATAGCTAACCTACCCTGACCCCCCACCCACCCTAAGCCCAAAAATTAAAACTACCCTGACACCCCACCTCACCCCTAAAAAGTAAACTACCCCACCCCCACCCTAAGCCTTAAATAAAACAAAATACCCAAACACCCCCACTCCTGCCCCTATATAAAAAAAATAGCCCCATTCCCAAGCACAGAAAGAGGCAGTTGTTTTTCCGGCAAGCATGGTTACGCTTACATGGTAAACGTCCTGGTTGTTTACAACATGTGGTTGAGGGCGTTTCCCTGTATGTGACTATAGGTATAATGTCCCATCATATTCAAAGTAATTCCTAGTGAGGACAAGAGTAATGCATTCTAACACAACATGTTGCGAAGCCATGGGTGAGAAAATCCTCTCAATCAGTTCCTCAACCACCCACAGTGTCTCTGTTTGGGGCAGGCTGGTATAGAGACTTTCTACAACTAGTCTAATCAGGAAATTCCTAGAGGGATCAAATGTGATATCTCAAATCTGCACAATGTGGTCCTTTGTATCCATGATGTAAGTGGCAGTGTCTAGTGAAGAGGGACATTATACTCTTTATACAGCCAGGTAACCTGTGTGCAAATGAATGAGTAAATCACAGTACGTAGGATAAACCAAAGTATACAAAAAGTGATGGATGGAATGCTTGAATGAATCTCAGCTACTGCTAATCAGTTGGTGCAGCCTCCCAGTCCATCGTTATTTTGCACACCATGCCACCTCAGTTTGAAACCAGCTATATGCAAACCAGTCTTGACTCTGCTCCAATAGAGCAGTCCAGCCTGAACTGCAAAACCAGGTCTTCCTTGAACTTGAACTAAAGTGCCCCAGGACCAGTTCCACCCTTGTTAAGGGCTCATCAACCAGGTATAGCTTGGTTCCAGTGACACACTGTGCACGGGACCCACGACTGTCATACCCGTCCCATTTAGGGTGACATACTAAAATATACAAAAACTGATGGATAGAATGCTTGAATTATTCTCAGGCACTGGAAATTACTCGGGTCATATCCCAGTACATCATTATTTTTCACACCATGCTAATTCAGTTTGAACACAGCTATAAGCAATTCAGTCTTGACCCTGCTCCAATAGGAACAGTCCAGCCGGACCTACCAAGCCAGGTCCTCCCTGAACTGGAACACAAGCAACCCAGGACTAGTTTCCACTTTATTAAGGGCTCATCCACGAGGTATACCTTGGTTCCAGTGACGCAGTGTGCATGGGACCCACTTCTTGGCATACCAGTCCCACTTTAGGCGGCATACTAAAGCAGTGGCTGCCAAACCTGTGGTCTGAGGACCCCTGGGGCTGTGGAGCATCCATAGGGGGTCCACGACTGCTTAGAAAATTAAATATTAACAAAATAATAAAGTGTATATAAAGTGGCTAAATGTACAGTTGAACACTTTAAAGCATACTGTAAATGTCAAGGAATTTGAAATTAGAAGCTGCAAATTTAAATTAATATTGATTAATATTGATTCATGGGAGCAGGCAGGTGCCTCAGACAGAATATAGTATGAACGATGTGTGGCTTCAATTGAACTTAGAAAAGCTCCAACCCTCCTATTACAATTATTAAAAAAATATATATATTTATATTTATTTGCAAATTAAATAAAATGTTATCATTTATGTATGTGTTCGATGAATGCTTGTTTCTGTGTTTTTTGTGTATTGTTTTTCATTTCAAGTCATCAACAATGTTTAGGCCGAGGTCCCCAGCTTCCAGTAATGACTCAGTGGGGGTCCCGGGTTCCAGTAATGATAAAGTGGGGGTTCACAGAAGTCAGAAGGTTGGAAACCACTGTATTCAAGTATACAAAAAGTGATGGATGGAATGCTTGAGTTGATCTCAACCACTTGCTGGTTCCCAATCCACTGTTATTTTGCACACCATGACACCTCAGTTTGGGACTATTTGTATGGAAATCAGTGTTGACCTTGTTCCATTGGGAACAGTCTAGCCCAAACTGCCAAACCAGGTCCTCCCAGAACCAAAACAAAAGCAACCCAGTACCATTTTCAACCTTTTTATGGGCTTATTAGATGGGCATAGATTGGTTCCAATGACACAGTGTGCACAGGATCCACGACTGGGCATACCTGTCCCACTTAGGACTACATACTAAAGTATATAAAAAGTGATGTTTGGAATACCTGAATTAATTATTTTGCACTCCATGCAAACTAAGTATGGACCTAGCTATGTGCAACTAAATCTTGACCCTTTTCCAGTGGAAACAGTCAAGCCCAAACTGCCAACCCAAATCCTCCCTGAACTGAAACACAAGCAACCCAGGACTGGTGTCACCCTTGTTAAGGGCTCATCCACAAGGTATTCCTTGGTTCCAGTGACACAGTGTGCATGGGACCCACATCTGGGCATACCCGTCCCACTTAGGACGACATACTAAAGCAGTGGCTCGCTACCTGTGGTCTGAGGACCCCTGGGGGTCCGCAAAGCGTCCATAGGGGGTCCACAACTGCTTAGAAAATTAAATATTAACAGAATAATAAAGTGTATATAAAGTTGCTAAATGTACAGTTGAACATTTTAAAGCATAGTGTAAATGTCAAGGAATTTGCAATTAGAAGCTACAAACTTAAATTAGTATCCTCAGATTTTTTTGTGGGAGCAGGCAGGTGCCTCAAACAGAATATAGTATAGACGCTGTGTGGCTTCAATTGAATTTAGAAAAGCTCCAACCTTCCTGATAAAATTATTATTTTTTTAAAATTATATTTGTTTCCAAATTAAATAAAATGTTATAAATTATGTATGTGTTTGATGAATGCTTGTTTCTATGTTTTTTGTGTATTGTTTTACATTTCAAGCCATCAACTATGTTTAGGCCGAGGTCCCCGGCTTCCAGTGATTTTTCAGTGGGGGTCCCAGGGTTCCAGTAATGATAAAGTGGGGGTCCACAGAAGTCAAAAGGTTGGGAACCACTGTACTCAAGTATACAAAAAGTGATGGATGAAATGCTTCAATTAATCTTAGCCACTTGTAATTACTCAGGCTCATCCCAGTCCATCATTATTTTGCACATGATGCTATCTCAGTTTTGACACACCTATATGCATATCAGTCTTGGCCCTGCTCTACTAGGAACAGTCCAGCTGGATCTGCCAGTCAGATCGTCCCTGAAGCAGAACACAAGCAACCCAGGACTGGTTTCACTCTTGTTGGAGAGCCATCAGCCAAGCATAGCTTGGTTCCAATGACACAGTGTTCATGGGGCCCACATCTTGGCATACCCATCCCACTAAGGGCGACGTACTAAAGTATACAAAAATTGATGGATAGAATGCTTCAATTAATTCCAGCCACTGGTAATTAATGGTCTGCATCCCAGTCCATTGTTATTTTGCTCACTATGTCACCTCAGTTTGGATCCAGCTATATGCAAATCAGACTTGACGCTGCTTCAGTGGGAGCAGTCCAGCTTGAAACGCCAAGTCAGGTCTTCCCTGAAATCTTGGAGTTTCATCCCTGAACCATTCCTAGTAGACTGAAGTATTGCTGATGTGTAAATGGATTATCCTGTTTTACTCTAAAATATCTTTGCTATATATCTGTATTTAATATCAACATGTGCTAATAGACCTTCTACTCGGAAGCTGCTGTGAATTTTAGTCTAGTCAGCTTTCCTTCACATCAGCTGGAAGGAGATGACCAGCATCAATAGAGTACGAGTACTTGAAATTATTTAGAACAGCCTTGTCAGAATTATTCTACTCTCACTGCTTTCTATTTCTTTATTACATATTTTATTGGTTTTCCAACATTACAACATACCTATGCATACAAAAACACTCTGCTTTCTGTTGTTCCAAAAATGTAGGTGAATCTTTTTGACTTGCCTACTTCAAAACTCATTTTTAGAATTATTTTAATTGTATGGATCTTTGTGTTCGGTAAAGAGGCCACTTCGCCACCAGATTTTCAGGATACCCCCCTTAAGATAGCTATATCTACAGCTACTCCTTATGTACTAAATTGACATACCAGTGTCTGTGCTGTAATTGTTGCATGGACCCAACTCTCCTAGGCCTGTTTTGTAGTATACAGTAGTACACAGACCAACAACATAAAAGGTCTAGCAGAATCCCCTTATTTATTTCTAATGATGTTATGCCTTGCATTTAATATTGTTAGTATAGTGTATATTGTTTCACAATTGGAAGTGATATATAAATCAACTGTTTCGTTTGAGAAATTAATGTTAGTCTTCTGTGAGTGAAAAGTCTGGAAATATTTGTTCTGTTACTTATAATATGTCTGATTACATGATGTGTGTGTGTGTGTGTATATATATATATATATATATATATATAAACATGCATTTTAAATGATGTTTTCAGCATAGTAAGACTGCACATGTCAGCAAAACACTACGTCTATTGGAGACAAGAAATTATATTGAAACATGGTACGTTAGCTATAAGTAAGTACCGGCAAATTATGACCCTGGCGGTTAGATCTCCAAAAAGACAGCCAATGTACCACACCGACCGCCAGGGCAGAAACAACAGTCGCCACAGCGGTAGCCGGCTACAGCCAGGCGGATATGACAACCCAATCTGCCACCTTTTCCGGGATGGTACCAGCACCATCAAAAGCCTGGCAGAAACACATTACAGAAGTGAAAGGACTCACCATTGGAGACACAGGGAAGAACCACGCCGCCATGGAACCAGAACTGAAAGTATTTCTGATGATCTTCTATGTTATGCTCCACCACGAACCCCAACGTCATCAAAGACGATGACGGTGAGTACAGCCGCCTAGCACACAAGGGAGGGGGAGGAAAAGTGACACACACATGCACCACACATGACCCAAACACACACACACCTTACACACAACCAGCTGCACAAGAAAACAATTTATCCCCGTAAGTCGACTGAATAATGCAAAGACAACAGGAATTGACTAAAGTGATTGTAATAAGATCAACACAAAAGTAATAATACGATTTGCCAATGCAACAGATATGTACAAATGTACAAAAAAGGGACACTGCCCAGTCCTCAGTTCACAGGGGCCAAATGGCCACAGGTCAAAGTCCAGGGTCCCACTCGTTACCTGTACCAATATGGAGAGAACACTGCAGGGGCATCAGTTGGCAAATAGGCAGGCACCTCAGAGGGGGGGGCACCTCAGCCGGATGCAGAAACAAGACCACTGGTTCTGGAGGGGGGAACAAGCCCTATGCTTGGTCCTGGGGAGTGCAAGGACACAGTCTCTCAAGTGGGTGTCTCCCACACTGGTTCTCGAGGGGGCAACAAACCCTGTACTTGGTCCAGGGTAGTGCAAGGTCACAGTCTCTTAAGTGGGTGTCTTCCACACTGGTTCTTGAGAGGGAAACAAGCCCTGTGCTTGGTCCTGGGGAGTGCAAGGCCACAGTCTCTCAAGTGGGTGTCTCCCACACTGGTTCTCGAGGGGGCAACAAGCCCTGTACTTGGTCCTGGGGAGTGCAAGGTCAGTCTCTCCAGTGGGTGTCTCCCACACTGGTTCTGGAGGGGGCAACCAGCCCTATGCTTTGTCCTGGGGGAGTGCAAGGCCACAGTCTCTCAAGTGGGTGTCTCCCACACTGGTTCTCGAGGGGGCAAGAAGCCCTGTACTTGGTCCTGGGAAGTGCAAGGTCACAGTCTCTCAAGTGGGTGTCTTCCACACTGGTTCTGGAGGGGGCAAAATGCCCTGTGCTTGGTCCTGGGGAGTGCAAGGCCACAGTCTCTCGATTGGGTGAATACCCAACTGGTCCTGGAGGGGGCAACATGCCCTGTGCTTGGTCCTGGTGGAGTGCAACGCCACAGTCTCTTGACTGGGTGAATTCCCCACTGGTTCTGGAGGGGACAGGCCGCACAGCGCCCATGGAGGCTGGATCACATGGTGTCCGCCGGCAGTGACGGCTGCACTGTGGCGGTGGTGGTAGTGGGAGGCTCCTGCTCAGCCCCTGCACCCTGCGATGGCTGCACTTTGGTGGATGTGGTAGTGGGAGGCACCTGCCCAGCCCCTGCACCATCCGATGGCTGCACTGTGGTGGTGGTGGTAGTGGGAGGCTCCTGTCCAGCCCCTGCACCCTCCAACGGCTGCACTGTGGTGGTGGTGGTAGTGGGAGGCTCGTGCTTAGCCCCTGCACCCTGCAATGGCTGCACTGTGGGGGTGGTGGTACTGGGAGGCTTATGCTCAGCCCCTGCACTCACTGATGGCTGCACAACCACGGCTGGTGGTGGGGGCTCTGTGGCAGCTGCTGGTGGAGGCTCCTTCCCCGTCTTGCTTGTTGGTGCAGGCTCCTTTCCCTTCTTGCTTGCTCGTACAGACTCTTTTTCCTTCTTGCTTGCTGGTGCAGGCTTCTCCCCTTTCTGCTGCCTGGTGCAGTGTCCTTCCCCTTCTTGCTTGCTGGTGCAGGCTCCTTCCCCTTCCTGCTGGCTGGTGCAGACTCCTTCCCCTTTTTGCTGGCTGGTGCAGGCTCCTTCCCCTTTCTGCTGGCTGGTGCAGGCTCCTTCCCCTTTTTGATGGCTGGTGCAGGCTCCTTCCCCCTTTAGTATTTGTGGCCTGGAATCCTTTCCACCACTAGTAGGTGCTGATGGAACTGGGCCCATGAATTGTTTGCCTGAGGTGCTTGGCTCGGTTCTTGATATCCTGGCCATATGTGCAGCGCAGGGGGGTAGGGGTAGGAAAGAGGTCAATGGTGGAAAGGGAAAGCTTTTTAGGGACATTGGGGCGGGAAGAGGGAGAAGTAATGAGAGTGGAGGATGAGGGAGTGGTTGTAGGAGGTGTTTGTGTGCTGGATTTGGGTGCAGGTGCATGGGCTGTATGTTGTTGTGAGGTGGATGGATGTTGACTGTCTGAGTGCTTGCGTTTGTGTACCTTGGGGGGACAGACACGGTGGGAGAGGACACAGGGGACGTGTGCATGGATGTTGTGGAGGTGTCTGCCAGTGAGGTGTGTGTTCTGCTTGGTGTGGTGATGATGCAGGTAGTGGATGATGATGTAGTGCATGGAGGTGTGAGTGTGGATGTAACTGGGTGGGAGGTGGAGGAGATCAGGAGGAGGGGGAGACAGTGGAAATAGTGGATGTTGTTGTGTCTGCAACTGGATGGTGTTTGTGTGAGTGCCTGTGGGATGAAGTGTGGTGCTAGTGTTTGCCTGTGACACTCTTGGGTGTTGTCCTGTGTTCATGCTCATCTGGCTGTGTGCTTGGGATGGGTTGGGGTTGAGGAGAATGGGACTGGGAAATGGAAGTTGGAGGGGGGACGGTAGAAACAAGGACAATGGCTACCATCGATCTCTGTTGGGCCACCAATCCAGAGTGAATGCCCTCCAGGAATTCATTAGATTGTTGCATCTGGGCTGCCAGCCCTGGATGGCATTCACATTGGTTGATTGCCCCACAGAGATGGATCTCAGGAGGTCAATAGCCTCCTCACTCAGGGCAGTAGGGCTCACTGGTGCAGGGCATGAGGCGCCTGGGAGATGCCCACACTCCTGGGTGAGCGGGCATGGGCAACTCACTGAGGGGCTGCTTGGACGGTGGTGCTGATAAGGGGGGGGCAGCTGTACCTGTAGCTGGGGTGGTCACAGAGGTGTCCGCCACCACCAGGGAGCTCCCATTGGAGGAGGTATCAGAGTCTGTATTGTCCCCTCCAGTCTCCACCATATCCCACTGATGCCCTCAGCGTTGGTGGACTCTACCTCCAGGGTCCTATGGGATGCAGCTCCCTCCGTCGCTGGTGACTCTGCTCCTCCACCAGATGATGCTAATACACATAAGGACAGGATGACAAAACAAGAAAGGGAGGGGGAGAGAAAAAGGATACACTGGGTCAATGACTGCACCAACACCACCATTGGCATACACAGCACCCTCACACACGGGGTACAGGCCTACGCACTATGCATTGCACTACCAGTGATATTGCTAGCTACCAAGGCATGAGGAGGAGCACACACCACCAACTGCAGCACACCTGGGACCCACGCAGCCCTGGCCAGTAGTGGATGCTAACAAGCTAGGTAGGCAGTATTTTCCATTCAGACCCTTAGCCACCAGAGGACCTACGCTGCTATGTCTGGTCTGGCCTAGGAGCACCCACTGACACACAACCACCACCCAGATACCACCCCACCAGGTGTAAGTTGTAATGATAGTCACTGTACTCACCCCCTTGTGGCTGCTGTGTTGACCTCAAGAGCCCATCCACCTCTGGATAGGCCACTGCCAGTATGCGGGCCATCAGGGGGGTCAGGGTTCGACGGGCACCCCTTCCTTGTTGGGAGGCCATCCCCAGCTTGGCCTCCGCTGTATTCCGTGCCCAGCGTCTCAGGTCCTCCCACCGTGTGCGACAGTGGGTGCTCCGCCTGCCATAGACCCCCAGGGTCCGCACCTCCTTGGCGATGGCACGCCATATAGCTTTCTTTTTATGGGCGCTGACCTGCAGAGACAATACAGACAGGAGAACACCATTAGACAAACAGTCCAGCCAGTTACACAAATTGCCTACCATACCCGTTTACAGCACTATTGGCACAGACATAGCCCAGCACTCAATGTGTACCCATCCAGGAGGACATCCCTCCCCTCTTACACGATGCCTTCACACACACCTCCGTACATGCATGGCACATGCATCGTGCCCACAGTGTACTCACCTGTTGGTCTGGAGGCCCATACAGCAGTCCGTACTGGGGTAGGACCCCATTCATCAGTCTCTCCAACTCCTCCAAAGTGAAGGCTGGGGCCCTTTCCCTAGTCACACGGGCCATGGTAGGTTCCAGACACAGATCACAGCAGCACATGCAGTGTAGGTCCTCTCCTATGGAAGGTCAGGAAACAAGTGGGGAATATGATAGAAAATGGCAGTCACGTCCGCGGCGGTGCATACCATTGGCCACTGTATCCCAGAGGGCCCCAATATTAACCAATGAGGAATTGCACGGTGGTTCCTGACTGCCTCCTGCCACGGCACACAACATCAGCAGAATTACCTCACTTCCACCTGTCTCTCCACACAGGACAGGTGGACACCATTTCAGGGGGTCGCAGGCCTATGGAATAATGCTATGTCACAGGAGAAATATGTGCATACTGGACAGATCACACTGATCCATTTCATGTATACAGGTTGCAAACTACTGTTGTAGCTCCATTGTTCAGTTTGTGAGAGGCTCCTCACTATTTTGTCCCTTAGATTCCTACCGCTGTGGATTAATAGGAGATGGAGACATACCCCCGTGTACAGACCCCTGGTGGACTTGGCTACACTGGAGGACAGGCACATAATACTCACCTATAGACTGGATAGGGCCACAATCACACAGCTGTGTGCTCAATTATAGCCTGACCTGATATTTGCTATCCGTCACCCCACTGGGATCCCCCTTCTTGTGCAAGTTCAATCAGTGCTCCATTTCCTGGCAACTGGTTCTTTCCAAGTGACAGTGGGCTTGACAGCAGGAATGTCACAGCCAATGTTCTCAATAGTGCTGACAAGAGTATTGTCTGCCCTGATAAAAACACATGTGCTGTGCAGCTACATTGCATTCCCCCAGGTTGAGGATTTGGCCACTGTGAAGGCTGAGTTTTATGCAATGGGACACATCGCCAATTTAATTGGGGCGATTGACGTAACAGGTGTTCAGGAATCATAAGAATTTCCACTCCATGAATGTGCAAAGGGTGTGCTTGGCAGACCAGTGCATCTCCCACGTTAATGCTAAGTATCCTAGGTCGGTGCATGATGCCTTTGTCCTGAGGAAAAGCAGCATCCCAAATGTGATGGCCCACTACAGAGGCATAGGGTGTGGCTAATAGGTGAGTCCTGGTTCCCACCCAGTAAATGTTGGTGTATGGGTATGGTGTGGGCCATGTAAGATAGTTTGTGGCTAAATGTTGTCCCTCAGTATTTGCAGGTGACTCTGGTTACCCAAACCTATCATGGCTGCTGACCCCTGTAAGGCATGCCAGGACAAGGGCAGAAGAATGTTATAATGAGGCACATGGGCGAACCAGAAGGATTATTGAGAGAACCTTTGGCCTCCTGAAGGCCAGGTTCCGGTGCCTCCATCTAACAGGTGGATCCCTGTGCTACTCACCCAAGAAGGTCTGCCAGATAGTAGTGCCATGTTGCATATTGCACAACCTGGCCCTCAGACGCTGTGTCCCTTTTCTGCAGGAGGAGGAGAATGGAGATGCCCCTGTGGCAGCAGTTGGCCCTGTGGACAGTGAGGATGAGGAGGCAGAGGATGAGGACAACAAAACAACTGTAATCTGTCAGTACTTCTAATGACACACATGTGAGACAGTGTAACTCTACATTTCCATGACTCTGGTTATATTCTGTGTGGCATTGGCATGCTGGTATTTCCCAGTTCTATGCCCACTTACTGTTCCCTCTGGCTATTCAGTTTGCAGATGTTGGTGATATGACAAATACTCCTGGTGTGGTCACAACAGCCAGCTACAGCCAGCTATAGCCAGCTACAGGTAATTCTAAGCTCATTCTCTGTACGTTCATTTGCACTGTTTGTACCTGTTTCAATTAATACATATTTGAAATACATGACATACTCGAAATCGATTTTTATCAAAGGGTGTTTATTGAAGTCTAACATATAGGTGGAAAGTGCAATAGGAGGGGGTGATGATGGAGGAAAGTCCAGGGTATTGTTCCAGTCTGTTTGTAGCACAGGTGCATTGTCCAGGGGGGCATGGGAAGGGGAGCAATGGCAGTTCAAGGTGGACAGGGTGACTGTGTGGGACAAAAGGGTGACAATCAGGAGAGTATCATTTCCTGGCGGGGGTCTTGGCAAGTGTCTCTGGCTTCTGTCTGGATCGCAGGGAACATTTGCAGGGTGGTTCACCTTCTGCAGGGGGAGGGGTGCTGGTGGCCTGTTGGTCATGTGGTGGGGCCTCCTGGCCACTAGCGGCAGTGGAAGTGGAAGGCTGTTCAGATATCTTGCTCGGGGCAGGGGGCGGCTGGTGTGAGACTGCCTCCCTCATAATGTTGGCCATGTCTGCCAGCACCCCTGCAATGGAGATCAGGGTGTTGTTGATGGCCTGCAATTCCTCCCTGATCCCCTGGTATTGTCCCTCCTGCAGCCGCCTGTTCTCCTGCACGTTGTCCAGGATCTGGCCCATCATGTCCTGAGAATGTTGGCAGGCTCCCAGGATCTCAGAGAGTGCCTCCTGAAGAGTTGGTTCCCTAGGCCTGTCCTCCCCCTGGCGCATAGCAGTCCTCCCAGTGTCCCTGGTGGCCTGTGCCTCTGTCCCATGAACCATGTGCCCACTGACCCCAGGTCCCTGATTGTCTTGGGTGCGAGGTGTAGCCTGGGGTCCCTGCACAGGTGGGCACACTGCTGATTGACGTGTCCTGGGAACAGAGGTTTGGGGACGCTGGGTGGGTACTGTGGTGCTGTTTCCTGATGAGGGAGGCTCTGTGGTGGTCTGTGACTGGGCTTGGGTAACCAGCTGTCCAGTGGTCCCTGATGGACCAGGTAGATCATTTAGATCCTGAAGTCCAGAGTTACTGTCATCACTGTGGCCCTCTTCTGTTGTGGGACTGGATAGGGCTGGCACCTCCTCTCTAGTGACATTGGCTGGGGTACTTGTGGGGATGTAAATGATGTGTTATGGTTAATGTGTATGACATATTGTACATCCCTGGCTTCCCCTCTATGGTTGGTGTTGCCCTGCCCGCTTTTACTTGTGTATGTTGGTGTATGGTGGGATTGTTAGTTCTCTCTGCTATGCATGCTTTAGTGAAGAGTGTCCATGCAGGGCTGCGAGTGGTGTCCATGCATTAGTACAGCATGCAGGGCTTGGCATTAAGATTGAAGAGATGTGATGGTGGAGTGTGTGGGATGGAGTGGAGTGATCGGAGTGAGGGTGAGGGTATGTGATGGCATGCAGATATGGGGGGTGATAATTGTTGAAAGTTGACTTGCCAGAGTCCAGTCCTCCTCCGACTCCGGCCAGGCCCTCAGGATGCAGTATTGCCAAGACTTGCTCCTCCCATGCTGTGAGTTGTGGGGGAGAAGGTGGGTGTCCACCATCAGTCCGCTGGATAGCGAGCTGGTGTCTTGCTGCTATGGAACGTACCTTCCCCCGTAGGTCATTCCACCTCTTCCTGATGTCGTCCCTTGTTCTTGGGTGCTGCCCCACGGCGTTGACCCTGTCCACGATTCTCCGTCATAGCTCCATCTTCCTTGCAATGGATATCTGCTGCACCTGTGCTCCAAATAGCTGTGGCTCTACCCTGACAATTTCCTCCACCATGACCCTTACCTCCTCCTCTGTGATACGTGGGTGTCTTTGTGGTGCCATAGGTGTTATGTGAGGTGTGTTGGTGAGGGTGTGTTAGGTAATGTTTTGGGGTGTGTGATGTGTAGTGCATGAGTGGTGTATGGGTGTGAGTGGTGTGTGGCTCTAGTTGGCTAAGTGGTCTTGGTGTCAGTCTTGTGGCAATGAATTGTAATCATAAAGGGTTTTGAGTAATGTGGGTGTGTATTTTATAGTGGTGTGGGTGTGTGGGTGTGTGGGTGTGGTGTGTGTATGGGTGTCAGGTGTGTGTTGTTTGAATTGTCCAATATGTTGGTGTTTTGTCCGTGGGTGTCCATTGTGAGCGCGGCAGTATGTACCGCCAATGGTTTACCGCTGTTGAATGTCCGCTTGGCGATTCGTGAGTCATCATGTGGTGGGCGTTGCTCTGTTGGTGTAACGATGTGGGTTTTGATACCAAGTAAGTTGGCGGCCGTCAGCATGGCAATAAGTGGGATTTACTGCCAATGTCATAATAAGGGCCTAAGCCTTCTTTTCCAGTTTTCTGCATTGGTCCACCCTGTACTATTTTAAGTTCAACTGTGTTCAAGTGTGTGCACAAGAGAAAATTAGCAAAATTGCAGCCTATGCTATCACAGACTCCCCAAACTTCAATCTGCACATGCTTTGATCCCCAACACACCATATCCTCAAACTTCCCTTGCTTTCATAGCCTCATTGGCAGGTGAAGGCAGAGGATGCAACTCTGATGAAGGTAATACTGATAACAGCCCATTCAACGTTTTTCTATTGCCAGTGACGAGGCTATGAAGATCATTCTGCACCAGACAGGCAATCGCTAAGGGCAAGAACAAGAAAGCCACAAGGATAAAAGATAAAGGTTCTGTGTTGGGATCCTGTGCCTGACAGAATTATGGCTGAATGGGACTAAGAGGATGAAATAGGCACATGGTACTGCCCAAAAGAAGTGATTCTTTTTCCAAAAATATTTTTTACTAAAATGTAAACATAGGATATTACAGAAAGCATAACACTGTTACCAAAGCAAAAGGAAAGTGTCACAGAGTACAAATAAACAACTTTCGCAGCTCACCATCCTCATCCCTCTCCACCCCCAGAAACACTTCTGGTCAAGAGTGAGATTTGGATGCAAGCAACAATGGGGGGACGCCATGACAGGTTTCCACGTTGTTTCAGTTCTATTGCCCATCTTCCAGTTTCAGCCTCAAAGGAAAAGCCTCATTTCCCTCCAGACCTTGGGGCATATATAACAAATATTGACGCAATGCAGCTAGCCACTTTGCTACGCTGTGTGAGAGGGACAGGGCAGAAATTACCATATTTAAGCATTATAAGTGAATTCCTGCACTCTGCTTGCACTGGTGCACCAACTGCTGCCTAGGCCAACACAGGTACCCTTGCACCATGGTGCAAGGGTTCCTGCGTTGTAGGCCAGATTGTTTTTGTGCAGGAAGGGAACTCTTCAGTGGCGTAACGAAACTTCACATCCACCTGCAGAAATTCACCATTTAACCTTTACATTCTGCCATCTAGTCATTCTTTTCCCCATCATTGTTTTTCATAATTCCACCATCCATTGGCCATTCCGACCATCCATCTGTTCGCAAATCCATCATCTATCCAGCTATTCATCATTTGACTTACCCATCTATCAATAAAGCCTGTAATCCATTAAATGATTCTTTTGTCCATCCATCCTCCCTCGCAGAATTCCATTTATTCTCAATTTTTTCATCCGTTCATTCACCTATCCATTCACCCACTCATCCATCCAGCCTTCCTATCAACCTACCTTTCTTTCATTCTTCCTTAATTTCAACTTTTCGTCCTTTCAACCTTCCATCCTTCTTTCTTCTTATAGCCTTACAGTAAATACAATTTTTGTCTGCAGCATTACCGACAGAAGCGGCCCATAAAGAGACCCTTCACTGCTGTAGCTTCTAAAGAAGCTGGGTCACAATACCCCTCTTCACTGGTGCATACTGCCAATGATATAGAACTCTGCAAGACTTCTCATCCATGTTTACTAATGTGTTTGTCCAGGAGTCTATACCATGTGTTCATGGACACCCACACAGAGTGAAGCAGACAGTTGATAAGCAGTGCACAAATTTTGGAATGACACCTCTAGAGCCCACAAGTTTAGATATCAACATTTCAAATAGGGGAATGGAAAAGTCAAGATGGCCGCCTGAATACACGTGGAACCCCGTAGCTCAGACAAAAACAGCCACATTAGGATTCTCCCTTAGTCCCATCCGCTGTAATCAGGGGTGCCTGGTGCCAGGGTCTGGGACCCTCCCTGGAGCATGAACTCAGGAGAAGTTACAATTATGTGGTGAAGTGCCTCGTTCATGAGAACCGTGGGGCGGGTGAGCTCACATCAGTCGAACATCGGAGCCAGGGATCTAGCGCAAGGAGTGGGATGCTTTGGGCGTCGCAAGACTGCGCCGGGCTTGGTGCCAGCACCACAGCTAAAATAATGCTCTGGGGCTGACTGACCAGCGTGGAGCACTTCAGAAGGGGTGCAGGGCCCATTCTGATGGATACCACTACCTTTGGATTCCTCACCTTATGAATTCATCCTTGCACCAGCATCTGACGGAAAATCTTCTTCCCAGCTCTCCACGTCGACAAGGACGTCACAATTGCACAGCTCCACGCTACTCCGTCTGACGTTACTGTGCCAATAAGAGGTCCTCTCCGGCATGCTGACATTAGTTCCCTTTTTTCCGTGCCTTCGACGCTAACGGTTTTCTCCTTGCTCTCGCTTCTGTTGGAGGGTTTCATCTTGTTGCGATCTGACTTTTTATTTACAATGTCTCCCCCTAGGAAGTCTGGTTTCAAGCCATGCAGAGAGTGCGGGGGTTGCATGTCAGTCACTGACCCTCATGATGATTGTCTTTGGTGCCTTAGCTCTGAGCATGACGTTGAGGAGTGTGTGTCTTGCCAGAGCATGAATCCAAAGGCATTAAAGGAAATGGAGGCCAAACTCTTTTTGGCCAAGGCGAAGAAGGGTAATAAGAGCCATCGTAGATCCTCTTCCCATACTTCTTCGAAGAACCATAAGAAAAGGTGCTGTCATGACTCTCGGGTTCTGTGAGTTTTATCAAACTTACATAGATCTATTGTGGGCACCTTTTCTAGCCATGTACATGGAAGCATTTGAGTCTGGGAATACTATAGCTAACACTGAGGGAGGCTAGTTTTTTAGCCCTGCCTAAACCAGGTAGATATCCCACTGATTGTGAGTCACAGAGTATCAGACAGCTGGCCAGTGGAGAGGGGGACTTGTCAGGGGTGTTCTCTCTCACCAATGATATTTGCTTTAGTCATCGAACCACTGGCTCAAATTATACGTGCCAGACACCAGGATAATGGCCTTCTACTGCAGCTGGTAATCTGGAAGCCATCTCCTTTTTTGCTGATGACATTCTACTGACCCTGAGGAACCCATTGATTACATGGCCAGTGGTACGTGGCACACTAGCTGTGGTGGGGGTACACTTGGGGTTCCGACTGAATGCTGACAAATCTATACTCTTCCCTATACAGGCAAATCAGGTAGTGGATGTGAACCAACCTAATATTTAGGTTCAGACACCTCTGGTTAAGTATATGGGGGTGGTTCTGAGCTCTGACAGAACTGAAACCTATGACCCCTATGTGGGAGCCTTGTTGGATGGCTTAGGCGGAGTGTACATCAATGGTTGCTGTTACCGATGTCCCTCATGGGGTGCATAGCTGTTAGCAAGATGATTATGCTATCACAAGTACTATATGTGTTGCAACACATGCCAAAGGTCATACTGGAGCCCTGCTTCCACCTGTTGAATGAGAACCTCAGAATACTATATTGGGGCACGGAAGGGCACAAACCAGCTTGGAAGTACTGAGGCTCCCATGGGATAGTGGAGGACTGCAGGTTTCGAACTTCAGGGCTCACTACTGGGCGGCTCATCTCCAACCTATGGTCTATGGTTTCAGAAGAGGGACACTGACCCAGTAGCTGTGATATTGAAGTGCTTGGTACGACCTCGAGATCTCCTGGCACCGCCCTTAGTTCCCCGTAAGGGAAGGGCAGTTATGCTGATGTAAGTTAAAACTTTGTTAAACATATGGGGGCAGACATCGAGGATATTCCTCTGGCACAGAGGTTAAGGAGGTGCCCCGTGGACTGTGGGTGACCTATACGAGGATGGCCGAATGATGGGGTATGCAGACTTTTGTACTAGCTGAGGTGTTGCAGGCAGATGCTTTCTAGTGTATGCAGGCCTAGCTGTGGCGATCTGTAGAGCTTGGGTGGGGTTTCCACAAGAACTGGAAATGCACATTTTAAATCAGACGCTGCCAGATATGGGGGAGAGAGCAAACTTATCACACAAATATATGCCTTATTGTTGCCATGTATGGCTACCCGCATCACAATGCTGAAACTGCAATGGGAAGATGATTTAGGTAACTGTAAAGCATGCTTGAAACTGATACACTACAAGAGCATCCACAGGGACTATATTACACCACAATGGTTGCAAAGACTAGACCACTCTAAATCAGACAACTGCCCCAAGTGCAGAGCAGCTGTGAGAACATATTTACATACGTGATGGGCATGCCCTGGTGTGGGTACCTTTTGAGGTGAGGTGGTTCAGGTGCTGGGGAACTGACTGAACTAATGCTATCATCCACAGTCCAATCATACCTATTGGGCCTGGTGACTCTGGCTAAACATACTAAATGTGTGTAAAAGGTGTTTGAGTATGGATTAACCCTAGCCAAGAAATGCATAGCATTGAGGTAGATGACCAGTCGTCTGCCCACCCCGGAAACAATGGCTGTCGGAATTTGCAAGATGGATGCGAGCTGAGTTTAGGGTGCGACATAGATTGGTGTATAATGAGGCAGGTCAAGGGGGGAGAATGGAGTGGGATTTGGTGGAAGTCTGATTACAGCAGGAAATGGAGGACCCTGTTATGAAACAGGAGGAGGACACTGCAGAGAACTGATAAAACATGTGAACATGATACTAGAAGGGTGTTCAATGGCTCACTGTTGATCTGCTATGTTTTCTACAATGCCTGGATGCCATCTCTGTACCACTGACAAAATACAGGGTTGTGGCATGCTTTCCACTCTCTGTTTGGAGATACGGGGAGAAGGAGGGGGGACCTGATGTTGAACTGTGATGTTGCTTAACTGTTAAACGCATTAAAAGAAATATAAACAAAATCATGTAGGGATTTCTCTTTAAAGGCCACATTTTTAATTTAGAGGCTGAGAACCTCCTCTGAACATAACATAGCTTTCTGTTTCATCCAGGGAAGGGAAATCAGCCTACACTGCAAATATGACTTAATCAAGCCAGACTGTTAAAAATCTATAATCATTCTTCAGATCCCTTCCATCCAGGTATCACTTTCACCCTTCTGTAATGACGAGGTAAAATTGCTACTAACATGGATTGAGGTAAATTGGGAGAGATATAATGTGATCCCAATCCACTCTGCCAGTATGTCCTAGATAAGAAGAGTCGTGGCTATCAGTGTGCTTAGATAGACAATCCCTGAACTCAGCCCCTTGACTAGCCAATTCAGGTTCCATAAGTGTCTGCAGACCACATTACGGAAACCATTTCTGCTTCTGAATAACATCAAACCACTACCATTTGTAGTTACACCACTGCATAATAGAAGTACAAATGTGTCAATTGCTAGCCCTCCTTTCATCCTAGACTGCTGCTACGTGCAAAACAGTATCCGACCTTAAGTTCCCCCACAGATCTGTTTCAGTTGCAGTGTTTCCATTTGTTAAAAAATCTGTTAGGTCTAAAGCTCGGAAGAACTTTAGGTGGATACAAAACCCTCAAGACCATTATTGCATTGATATGCTCCAACAAAGGGATACATGATGATAACCACCTAACCAAGTTTCCCATGGCATCCTTCTAATAAGGAGGGGAGATTAGCTGTATTCAGATCGAATATTTTGATGTAATTTTCACACTGAGGTAACTAATGTGTTGTCTTGCTTAGTTAAAGGGACACTTCTATTTTTTATATCCTGCTATTTCCCACAAATCCTGCAGGCACAGAATTACGTATGGTAAGGAAACTGCCAGGTTACCCAAAGTCAAGAGTATATGACATCAGTGCATAGGGCAAATATATAATTGACTTAGCCGCCAGAAGATATTCCCTGAGAAGCCAGTTATCAGTGGATGTGGCAAGCCAAAGGCTTTATAGTTTGGGCAAATAATAATGGAGAAAATGGGCACTCTTGTTGAATATCTGTATGGAAGTGGAAAGGTTGTGAGGAGCCTGCATTTAAAGCCTTTTGGCTGGTAAGAGAGTGATAATTTGCCATCACCATATTCGTGTATCTGTACCACATTCTACCTACCTTAAGCGATTTCCAGTCCACCAGATCAAAGACCTTCTCTGCTTCTAAATTTCAGAAAATAGCCTGCCCCAAATTTTCTGTATGTTCTTGATAAGATGGATTGTGTTTTATGTTGTCATGTGGCTATCTGTTCTTAATAAACCTACACTGATCTGCACGATTCAGGATGGGTAGAATTACTTCAAGCCTAAACAGTTTAGCATCCGCATTCAAGAGGACAGTGGGCAGGAATGAGGAGCACAGATGCGCATCTCTTCCAAGTTTACAATGATGTTTAAACCATGGAAGGTTTTCCCATGTCAGCCCCTATGAAATGGCTGAAAGGTGTCATGAATTTAGGAGCTAGTCCCAAATTGTCACAATTCATTAGGCCGTGGAGCCTTATTGCTCTTCACGGTGCGGACTGCCTTCTTTACCCCCTCTTCCAAAATATGCCCCTCTAGTTCCTCACGTCCTGTAGGTGAGAGCTTAGGTAGTTGTTCCACAGCTAAGTATTGTACTTGTTGGTCTGGAGAGTATTCGCACCTATAATATAAAGAAGCATAAAGTTTCTTAAACTGCTACAATTTGCCTCCCTCCATGCGCAAAGCTCCCCGTGAGTCCCCTTAATTTCTTTCACATACTCCTCTCTTTTACCCCTCTGTTGATGTGCCAACTTTATCCCTACTCTTATAGGAAAGGCAACATAAATGGTGCAACACCAAGTGCAGCCCTTCTGTCACACAGCTCAGTGCTATATAGGATTTTAAAGCAGCACTGACCTGTATATGTCATACCCTGCAGGAGCAATGTTTCAAAGTGCAATCCTCCAATGCCCAACTGTGCTAACCCTGATGAGCATAAGAACGACCCACCAGGAGAGAGCACCGAAGGGAGAGTGGGGAAGAAAACAAGGTAAGTGGGGGAAGAGAAACTTCTCGGGTGTTCGCCTTGGGTCTCCCACTGCCCACCCTCTGGAATGCTGGCTTGGGGATGCTGTGTCATGTACCAGTAGAAGGGTCAATACCCCTGGGATTCGTGTGGTTATGGAAAAGAGAGAGGTGAAATCATGACCAGTGCTACTGGCAGTGTTCTCTATAATGACCCATAACATATATATTCTATATCTGGAACAGTGTAAATAATCTGGTGTTCTGGAACTGAGTGGAAAGCGCTGCTTCATGACACCTTGTTGAAGAGTCCCAGTAAAGGCCCAGAGTTATTAAAGGTGTAGACAAGTAAGTCTTAAGCTTAAGGAAGCGCTTAAAATCAGAGCGTAGGAAATGAGGCTGGAACTCCTTAAGTCAGAGTCCAGCACAGCATACGTAGGTTTCTGGGGGAACACTTACTCACAATATAGCCCTTTCCACACACAATACTGCACACATTCCAAAATGAAAATAGATGCAATGCCACATGGCACACAGATTAACTGCTCGGTTTAGTATGGCCTTAAGGAGCGTTGAGGTCTGGTATACACAGGAATAGTAAGGCTCATTCATAAAGGCTCTTGTAGTAAGGCTCTTTCTCTCACTCAAAATCAGAGTGTGAAGCGACCCCCAATGTACAGCTGTGTGATATTTCCCAAACGCTAGCTTTGTAGCTGAAAAGTCTTGTAACTGCGCTTTACATGCAAGCCTTTGTTGTTGATATATGTCCCCAATTCATATGCTTTCTTTTTGGGGGATGGTATTCAGTGCCTCAGAGCGGCCGTTAACCAGAAAGGAGGCCAATGCTGCTATGATGCGGGGCTTGAAGGAAGTTCTGCCTTGAAACGAGAGTTGAGGGAAGCCGATGCTGCTGATTCAGAAGCCGGGGCTGGTTGTCAAGCGAGGCACTGGTCAGTGCGTGGCGCTAAGACGGCTGCCAAGACTTTGCGCGTCTTGTGCAACCAGGGAACCACCAATAAGGTGGTCCCTCGTCCTTGCCTGCCCGGAAGCGAGTCCAGCCCGCGCACGTGTGTGGGCGTGTCAGGGATGTACAGCTCTAGCCATAGGAGCCCCTGAGGGGCTGAATAGATGACAAGGAACAGGCGGCCTTTGTTTTCGGCCTTAATAGTGTGAAGAGTTCCCCCAACCACTCCAAAATATAAGACATAGGTCTTTCCTTTTCTATTGCCTGGGATCTACAGCAGTATATCTCTGTAGAGTTCTCACTCCTTTTAAGCTTTGGTCCTCCCCAGAATGCCAGTGTGTCCCCCATCCCCACATTATCCAGGTAGGAAAGTACCATCTTTCTTGGCATGTTACCCCCAGTTTCTGCCTGTTTGTCAGTGTGTTTTGCCTGTCTCACTGGGATCCTGCTGGCCAGGACCCCAGTGCTCATAGTTTGTGGCCTATGTGTGTGTTGTCAGTATGCTTAACTGTGTCACTGAAGTTCTGCTAACCAGAACTCCAGTGATCATGCTCTCTCTACCAAATTTGTCACTACACTTTAGTGACTCCATATTCCAATTCTGATTGGCACACCTGACCCCCTATATAAGTCCCTAGCATATGGTACCTAGGGCATTGAAGTTCCAGGAGATCCTTATGGGCTGCAGCATTTCTTTTGCCAGCCATAAGGAGCTCATACAAACCTTTCATCAGGGCTGCCACTGCAGCCTGAGTGAAATAGTGCACACACTATTTCACAGCCAATTTGCACTGCACTAAGGTAACTTAAAAGTCACCTATATGTCTAACCTTCATTTACTGAAGGCTAGGTGCAAAGTTACTGTGTTTGAAGGCACCCTTGCACTAGGCCCTCCTGATAGGTGCATACATGGGTGGGTAACCATTCCCCATCTCAGGGCTATTTAGGGTCTCTCCTCCGGGTGTTTCCTCAGATTCGGTTTGCAAGATTCCTCAAGGACTCCTCTGCATCCTCTGCTTCAGCTTCTGACCGTCGGATCAATCACCGACTGCTCCAGGAACCGCAGTAACTGCAACAAAGAATCCAGGACGACTCCTAACTTCAGCCAGCTTTTGCAACAGTTTCCAAGGTGTGCATGCTCTGAGGACTGCCTGTCTTTACCCTGCACCAGAACAACCAAAGGAATCTCCCGTGGAGTGACGGTGTCACTTCCCTGCTTCTGCAGGCACCCTTCTGCGATGGTGACTGGTACTCTGGGACTCCTCTCCTGACAACGAGCGTGCTCCCTGGAACACAGGTGGTGGACCAAAGTGACCCAGACTGTCCAAAGGACCAGCTGTCCAAATTTGGTGGAGGTAAGAGCTTGCCTCCCCGTGCTGCGACAGTACCCCTGTGCACTGTGTCTTCTGCAGCTCCTTGGGCTTCTGTCCACTTCTTCCAAGAATCCTTTGTGCACAGCATAGCCCATGTCCCCAGCACTCCATCCTGTGACGCACAGCTCCCTGAGTTGTTCTCCAGTGATGTGGGACCTTCCTGTGTAGGGCTGCGATGACCACGCTTTGCATCTTCTTTGTCCCTGTGTTCTGGGACTCCCGTGGGTGCTGCCTGGTCTTCTGAGGGCTCTCTGAAGTGCTGAGAACCCTCTCTGTCTCCTCAGTCTGAGTTGAGACCCCCAGGTCCCTCCTGGGTCCAGGCAGCTCCTTTTTGATGCAAACCACGTACTTGCTTGAACCAAGGCTTGTTAGCGAATCCAGCGACGCAAACAGCCTGCATCCAACAACTCGACTTGGGACATCACCTGCACCAAGCAGGAACCCGCAGCCATCTTCTGAGGTGCTCTTCTGTACTTTTCTTCTGACCAGAGAATACACTTTTGCACCTTCTTCTAGGTTGGCAGGGGCTCCTGCGCTTCCTGGACTCTTCTTCGACTTCTGGTCTTGGTCTCCTCTCTCCACAGGTGTTCTGGTCCTGGAATCCATCGTTTGTTGCTTGCAGTCTTGCTTGGTTCTTGCAAAATGTCTTAGCACAAGTGTGTCCTGAGAAAACTTGCTGTACTTTAGTCCTGCCTTCCTGGGCTCTGGGGTGGGGTACTGTACTTACCTCTGGTGTTTTCCTACACTCCAAGCGCCCCTCTACACACTAAACTTGCCTAGGGGGGGAATTCGTTATTCGCATTCCACTATTTTAGTATATGGTTTGTGTTGCCCCTAGGCCCATTCCAATCTATTGTATTTTCTACTGTTTGCACTATTCTATGACTGTTTACTTACCTGATTTTGGTTACTAGGGTATATATTGTATATGATACTTACTTCCAGAAGGAGTATTGCCTCTAAGATATCTTTGGCCTTGTGTCACTAAAGTAAAGTACCTTTATTTTTGGTAACACTGAGTATTGTCTTTTATTGTGTATAAATACTGTGTAGCTATAGTGGTATTGCAGGAGATTTGCATGTCTCCTAGTTCAGCCTAAGCTGCTCTGCTATAGCTACCTCTAGACACCCTAAGCTGCTAGCACACTGCCTACATTTCACTAATAAGGGATAACTGGACAAGGTATAAGGTGTAAGTACTTGGGTACCCACTACAAACCATGCCAGCCTCCTACATTCCACTCCAAGGTTATATAATTCAAACAAATAACGAAGAAACCAGGATTGTATGAACAAGTCCACCATCATCACAGAGGCCAGGAAACATTCAATACCCACATCCAGCAAAACCCAACACATATAAGTGCCAAGGTAACTCAGAATAACTGCAGCAGTATGACTTCAAGGAGATAGTGGCGTTCCCCCACCGCCCCTAGTTCTGCAAATCAATCTGACCTGACCACAGATCTCTAGATATCACTCTCCACACCAATTCTGCATAAATAGCATCATATCAATTGTGAACTCACTATCTGAAGCTTCTGGAGACGGTACCTGCCTCCAGGAGCATCAAAGGCTCACCAGTGATAGCAATTACCCAAGACCTCACTGATTCTCAGATTCATTCCATTCCAGAGGTTAGCAATTTGCAGATCAGGTACTGATAGTACTACCACCTTCTCTGCTTTAGTGCTGTCTGGTATGTTGCGTAGTTACTTTACAACTTCCTCCATCTCTCTGTGACTTCTGTCTTTGCCAAGTCTTCAAAAGTCTTTTGGCCATCTGGGCTAGTGCCATTCCCAATCCTAACCCGGCCTCTTTGTTCGATTGTTCTATGTTCTCCAGTCCCAGATTTTTCACCACCTCCATTTTTTCCTATCTCCAGATTATAACATTGTTCCAAAGTAGTGAGACAGACACTTTATAGCAAATTCTGTCAGACTACAGATTCTCTGTCATTGGCATGAAAGATTCTCATCTTATCTGAGTCGCATGCAATATGTCATGAAATATGGAGCAAGTGAAGCCTTGAAAGGTCACTACATTTACCTTCTTTGCAGCCTGGAGCACTCCATCCTTCTCAAAAGTATAGGGAGATTTAGTCAAGATGTTTAGAGACTGTGCATGTTTCAGAACCAAACAATGACCCTTGTCCAGCTGGACATCATCATTACATCAGATTTGCAGGGAGGAGAAGCGTTCCACCACATAGGCATTCAAGTCAGGTCACTCTGCGCCTTCCTATATACCTCTGATTCATGAATATTCCTTAGAGGACCTATTCTCCAAGTCTTTAATTTTCTGTGGAGTCATTTCCAGGCAAGCCTACATGTCTTACAGTTGGTGTTTGTCCTGTGCTCCAAAAGATTCAATTGTATCCACGTGGTTCTCAACCTCAGAGTTCCCACTGAGTCAACATCTTGCCACAGGTCTACAATCTTAAACTTTATGTCCAATTAGAGATCTATAACATACATGTCTATGTCACTTCTGAATTCTTCTCATAGTTCCTTTTTGAACACCTTAATCTGTCTTTGAGGACCTCCTTTCTTATGGACATTGCAGCAGCTTGTGTGATTCCTTTGCCGGGCATTGCTTGTGGGTTCTATGTCTCCGCTGCCACTGGGTTCTGTTGACAAATATGGCAACAAGCCTTTCTGCAAGTAATTTTAGGGAGCATTCACCCAGCTGTATGTGGGCCAAGTGGACATCTGTAGTCCAGCACCATCATCCAGAGGCTTTAAGAAAGATGAGGGTTTGCCCAAAAGCCGGTTTGTTAAACCCTCAGTGTACTAGATTCCCAACCATTCAGACCCTTATCATGTCTATTCTTAAGTTGATGCAAGAGTTTCACATCACCAATCCACAGAGTACCTGGTCATGTTGCACAGGTCCCAGGAAATTCAGCACCAACCCCAAAGGGGTTCTCATCTTCTCCACAAAGTGGTGCAACTTTCAATTGCATAAATTGCACACTTCCATAGGAGTCTTAGTCCCAGGTCGATTGCCTTGCCTTAATCTGTGGTCAAGAGTGACAGAATCCCATTTTATTTATGGTCATGGCTGCATGGGGATTGGAGACCATATTACACCTCCCAATCTCCTTCCAAAGCAGCTAACAATCGCTGTTAGTCACAGCCACAAACATTAAATTTATGGTGTTTGCGTCCTCCACTCACCTCTTCAGGCTTTCATGTTTGGGTTTGTATTTGCATGAGCTACCCAGGCAATCTGCACTGCCTTGTACAACCACATTGCTAAGTCAAAGTCCATGGAGCAGCACCAGCACAAGCCGGTCAAAAAGGCCATCTTGGCCTTGCTGCAGATAGGGAGGGCCCTGGTCAACTTCTGACTCCTGTCTGCAGCAGGTACACACTGTTGTCGGTCTTCAACAGTCATTTCAGCCCCACCAGTGCCCTGGTTGCCTCTGCCATCAGTTGAGTCATCATAGAGGGCAGATGAGGGGTCGAATACCTCGTGTTACACAGAGGCAGACATGGAGCAGCAGGTGAATGCATACCCTCCCACTGCCCTCTTGGTCAAAGGAAATTATATTTATTGTGCCCAGAGGAACAAGAAATGGGGGGAACTAGAACATTCACAGTCAGAACAACTGCTCCCCTGGCTGGGCCTAGTCCATGAAAACATGCAAGCTCAACTGAATAATTGGCTTGAGCACTGGATCCTGAAGGTGTTCAGCACCTGAAGACTACCAGGAACAAATTCTTCTGCATTTTGAAACAGTGATGGAGACCTAAGAACATGGTGGAATTTGGACAACTCACCTCTAAGTTGAAAAGCAATCCACTGTGCATTCCCTCTGGGATAGTTTTATACTGAATGACCCCTGCACTCTGACCCTACTTGACTTGTCAGCTGCCTTAGACACATTAAACCACTGGGGGTTAACCAACACCCTGAAGACACTAATGGGTGTAGCAGACACAGTCATGTAAAAGGTCCCTCTTATTCAACCTTCCCCATGTCATTCAAATGGGAACTCCAACATTACAGAAACATTGTTTTTAGGGCTGTTCCCCAGAGACCTATCCTCTCCCCCATCATCTTGAACTTCTAAAAGGGACCACTGGGTAGATTACTTGCATACAACACCAAGATATATAAATATGCTGATGATACACAAATCTACTTCATAATCTCCTCAGTGGGTGACACGCAATGACCTAATCTTGCATCATGGTAATTCAGAGCTAGATGCCAAGCACCTCTCTAAGACTAAACCTGACAAAGAAAGAATTTCTTCTATTCTGCAGTAATGAAAAAGAACCTCTGATTCAAGCCTTCCTATCAGACATCAACCTCAATGGTTTCACTCCCAGCTGACAGCAAATATGAAATCACTTTGATTTAACTAGGATCCCTCCTTCAACTAAGGAAAACTAAGATAGACTGTTATCATCACTGAAGCCTTTCTACCTGAAATTAACTTCCTTTTAAGATGTCAAACATAGGACCTTTACTCTCCAGAGAGATGCAGCACTCTCCTCAGAGATCTCTCATAGTCTCCATTGCCATCACTGAAAACATTCTACACATTGTGGCTCTTCTCATCAAGACCCAGAAGATTGATCTTCACAGGCTCTGCCTCCAAGCTTGCATCATGTTCAAGACCAATTGCATCAGCTATAATCATAAGAATCAACACCCCAGCATAGCTGGTGGAGAAACTCACATTCTCGACAGACAACACTGCATTATGAGCCAACTAGAAATAAGAAAATACAATAGAGAAAAAATCAGATGGCAAGATATTGAACAATGTCCCGATCAATATTAGGATTTTCCTTAACTTCTTAGAATTCAGAAGTAACCAAAGATACAACTGTTGACAGAACAGAATTACCCCCATACATAAGGTACCCATCTTCTCCCTGCCTCAGTGTTAGGCTTTCATTACGAGTTGTTAACTCGGGTGAAATAATGCAAGTCCACATTATAAGTGCGTCAAGGCCCAGAATTACCCTTGTTGGAAAACTCTGGGCATAATCATTTCATGCAGAGTCATTGGGGCTGGGAGAATCACTGTACTGGATCAACCTTGCCAGGCACCTGCCCACCAAATGTAGCATACATTCCCCATTTCTGGAGAAAAACAACTTGTAATGGCTGGACTTTGCAGCAGAGATACTAGTGGTAAATTTATTTTGGCCCTCCGGTATCTCTCCTGCAAAGTCCAGCCTATTAGTAATAAGGGCCTAAATGTTCTAATACAGTACTCAGGTCTCTCACCCTTCAGTGCTTCATTGCTCCCCACAAACTTACCTACATATTGAAAGGCCATTTTCTTCCAAGAAGCTTTGATGGCTAATTCTGGTAAACACATTTTACTAAACCTCCCTGAAGAGCTCTTTATATAGCTCCAAACAATGTGCCGAGTGAAGGGACGCTACCTTGCATGATTGAGAGCTGGGCAGCTGTGGTATCCACATAGTATTTAATTTAGTCTATTTTCTATTTTCTTTATTATGTAGAATGTTCATGCATATCACTGTGATGTTCATCTCATTCCTATGTGGAATCCTGGTTGTCAGGTTTTCCTCTGTCCTTCACTTGCAAGCAGCTGTTCTCCGTGGGTCCTTGTTTATTTACAAATAAACTTCCTTGAAACTTCCCTAATGTTTCCGGCATTCCTCCGTATGGATACTACAAATTGGTACCAGGAGGGGGGTGTTTCTTGACCCCTTTTGTTTATGGACCCACAGGTCTTACAGCCAATTTCTACGGTTTGGATTTCTTCTAACCAAAGGTCCTGTGTCTACATTATTTGAAAAAAAGGAGCATTTTTTATACCCTGGGATTTTCTGTCACCTACTAATTTGTGCGTTGCCTTGCTTACCGATCGTTTAGTAGCTCACGACGACTGCTCTCGTGTGCAACTGCATTCTTTTAGTGATGCTCTGGCGCACGCCTGTTTATGTTTAAAAAAACTGATTGAGTGCTGTTTTGCTGTCCCGTGCACTTCCGCAGTTACTAGGCAATGCTCTTGCACGCTTTTTACTTATTCACCGACACACGACGTGGCATACAATGTCTCTCATCCTTCTTGGAGTTTACTGTCCGCTTAAGAGCTCGGTGATGCGCACATCCTGATTCCTGTCAATTTCTTAAAGGCGAACTCTCAATTATGAGGTCGTGCACACCATTTGTTTAAAGGCAACCCCCTGACAAAGTTTGAGCGCAGTGACGCGCACAAAAATTTATTAAAAGGCGATCGTGCTTTCTGTAGATTTCTCAAAGGTGAACTCTCCATCTCCATTGCGGTGAAGGTGCATTTTCTCAGGTCAAAGACGATCCTTTTTATTCCTCTGGAGCGCGGTGACGCACACACCGTTGGTAATTCGGGCAAGATTTCTAAGATGTGCAACTAGTTAAGGTAGTGTAACTGGTTAATTTCACAGCCAGTAAATTCAGTGTTGATTCAGCAGTCGCTCCCCAGGGGGCAATTTGTTTATTAGGCCTTTTCTGCCCCCTCTGGAGACAGATTGGCCTATATTAATTTGGCCGATCTGCCAATCTGTAAAAAACAAATCCCTGGTGCCTGGTGGTTTCTGCCCCCCTTGGGAGCAGATCAGCCTATATTAATTAGGCGGGGGCAGAAACCACTAGACACCAGGGATTTTTTACATTGATAAGGGGAGCGACCCCTTAGGCAAGGGTTGCTCCCGAGGGGGCAATTTTTTTATTAGGCCTTTTCTGCCCCCGGGGGAGAACGCCTATATTAATTAGGCCAATCTGCCCCCAAGGTAGGCAGAAACCACCAGGCATCTGGGATTTTTTATTTGGTTACAGATGGAGAGCGACCCCTTAGGCAAGGGTCACGCCCCTGGGGAGCAATGTTATTTTAGGTCGTTAGGCAAATTTGCCTCCAAGGGGGGCAGAAACCACTAGACACCAGGGATTTTTTGTTTGTGTCAATTTCACGCAAGGGGAGCGACCCCTTAGACAAGAGTCGCTCCCCTGGGGGCAAATTTATTTTAGGCCATTTCTACCCCCACTGGGGGAAGATCGTCTATTTTTGTATGGCCCATCTGCAGCCCAGCAGAGACCAGGGAAGATTTTTTTTCTAAAAAAGAGGGTTGGGGTGTGGCCATACTCCCACCCCAAATAAATGGGGACAAAGTTGTTCTGCCCACCGGTGGGCAGATGGGCAGTTACCCCCGATCCACTCCCCAGGGGGGACAGAAAACCTACTAGATGCTAGGGAATAAAAAAAAAAAATAGTGGGGTGGTGGCTATCACCTAGTATGGGCATGCTTATGCCCCCACCCCAACTGAAGGGGGTAACAGTCTTTTAGCTCTCTCCACACAGTAAAACATCTTATCCCACGGCAAGCAAGAGGACATTTGATTATTTTGGGTTTTGGTTTTACATTTGGGCCATGATAGCTTGTCTAACTCTCAAAATCGTCCCACTTGGAGTGATGAGGGCTGCACTTTTTGGAATTAGGGATGCTGCCATGTAGAAAAATGTATGAGACCTAGACACATTTGAAAACTAAACATCTGATTGAGTCCAGGGTGGTGTGCTTCACATGCACCCACACCATTTTCTTACCCACAATGCTCTGCAAACCTCCAACTTTGCTTGAAATCATACTTTTTCCCACATTTTTGTGATGGAACCTTCCGAAATCTGCAGGAATGCACAAAATTCCTACTACCCAGCATTGTCGCATCTGTACCGACAAAAATTCTGCCCCACTTGTCAGCCTAAAAATGTTTTTTTTTAAACTGCCTTTTTGGACGTGTGTTAAATAAGACAAGTGCGAGGAAAGTATGAACAAAGTTTATTGGCACAACTCTGATGAAGTGTCCCACTCCCGGATCAACAGGAAACAAACTGCCGATCCAAGAGTAGAACCCCTCATGAATACAAATCGGAACAATGCACGCGATGCCACGAAACCATGGAAACAGCGCGTGCAAAACACAACAAATCCCCCTTCCTTTATAAACAATACACTCAAACACTTAAAAACAAAACAAAAAAAACAAAGATAATACAGATCTAAACCACATAGTCGGCAAGCTATTTCGGTTTACATCTATTCCTTTTACACTTGGTAACAGAGTTATTATCTGGAACTTCCAAGAATGGAGGGTTAGCTCCAGACACACGAGGCTCCCTGAATTTCTGGCCCTTGTTTGAAGTATTATTTTCATCATATGGTCCATGCGACTCAAAATCCAGTCCATCTTGTTCCACTACAAAATCTTGTACTTCCTGACCATCTTGACCACTCTCCTCATTGCTCTTCGACATTCCAGATTCAATTACGAGATCAAAATCCTGAGGAGTCTTGCGCTCTCCAGGTAGACTGTGATCATTAAGATACACCCATTCATTCCCCTTTACTATGGCAATACGTTTGAAATTCCAGACCTTTCCATACGATAATTTGACAGCAGTCTTCAACACTTCAATCACCTTGAAAGGTTTGGAAAACTGGCTTTCACCTTTCCTAACCTTCCAAGGTTTCTTAACCTTGACTAACATTCCTACCTTGACATTAATACTAGACTTGTTACCACTACATCGAATTTTTTTTGATAACGCTCATGAGTGACACTTAGTTTACGCCTTACAGCATCTAAATCCATGGTAACCAGAGGATTCTCAAACAACCATGAGTGATTACTTTTGGTTCTTGAAACTCTCCCTCCCATAATCTCAAAAGGGGTACATCCAGTCATCTCATTCAACGTAGTACGATACATCCACACAGTTTTATGTTTTATGTAATTCCCAATCATCATTGGCAACACCTTCGGATTGAATTGCTCCCTTAAGCACTCTATTAAATCGTTCAATAAAGCCATTACCACTGGAATTGTACAATGAGGTAGTACAATGTCTAACACCCACTCTACTGAAATAATCCTTAGCTTTTTTTTACGGAAATTGTACACCATTGTCAGTGACCAGCTTGGAGGGAATACCTTCATCAGTAAACATTTTGTCCAAAAACTTTAGAACAGTGTAAGATTCTACTTTATCCACAATTTCAATGACTGGCCACTTTGAAAAAATATCTATGGCAGCAATAATATATTTGCTTTTAACACCAATGGGGCCCATAACATCGAAAGCAATGATTTCCCAAGGATTCATGGGGTTACAAGAGACGTACTTGTTGGGTTTTAAAGTTCTTAAGGATTTGTCAGCATTAGCACACTTTATACAGTCTCTTACACATCTTTCAATGAAAATATCGTAACCAGGCCACCAAACATTTTTCTTAACAGATTGTTTGGTCCTAACAATTCCCCCATGACCCTCATGACACTGCAAAGTGATAGACCTCCTTAAGTTAGCTGGTGGAATAGCTCTATCACCCCTCCATAAAATACCTTTGAAATGGGACAATCCGTTTCTAACCTCCCAAAAGGTCTTCAAGTTAGGTTCCAAAACTTTCTTCTCTGGCCATCCCTTAACAATGTACTTCAAAACTTCCTGAACAATAACATCTTTGGAATACTCCTCATCCCATGTTTTCTTGACAATAAAAGGAATATCCTCATCATGTACCCAGGCAAAATGATAATTATCCCACTGAGACTCAGTTTCATTCTTACCTCACAACGGCATCCTGGAAAGGAAATCAAAGACACATTATCCTTACCAGGAACATAAGTTACATTGTAAAGAAAATCTTGGAGTCTCATAGATAATCTGGCAATGCGTGCAGAAGCCTTGGCCATACCCTTTGTAGTGAGCAATTTAACTAAAGGTTTGTGATCACTGCGAACCTCACAAGGTCTGCCCCAGACAAAGGCTCTAAAGTGCTCCAAAGCCCCCACACACGCTAACGTCTCTCTTTCTATAACGGAATATTTCACTTCTGCGTCAGTGAGAGATCTGGATGCATAAGCAATTAAAGATTCACTGCCATCACCCTTCTTCTGAGATAACATTGCGCCTAACGCATTTGAGCTGGCATCAGTAGTGACAATGCTGGGCAAAGTAGGATCAAACCCCGACAAAGGGGCAGCATTAGCAATGGCTGACTTTATGTTTCTGAACTCACAATCACACTCCGCAAGTGGTCCCCTTACAGGATGACCAAACAGAAGTTCAAAGGGTGAGAATCCTACTCCCTTCTGTGGCACCTCTCTGTAAGCGAAAAGCAGACATGGCAAGAGGACATCCCATCTCCTTTTCAGCTTTTCTGGGAGCCCCATGATCATGCCTTTTAATGTCTTGTTGAATCTCTCAACCAAGCCATTAGTTTGTGGATGGTATGGTGTAGTGAATTTATAAGTCACTCCACACTCATTCCACATGTGCTTTAGGTATGCTGACATGAAGTTGGTACCTCTGTCAGACACCACCTCCTTAGGGAAACCCACTCTGGTAAAGATACCAATGAGGGCCTTGGCTACTGCAGGGGCAGTAGTCGACCTAAGGGGAATAGCTTCAGGATACCTGGTAGCATGATCCACTACTACCAGGATATACATATTTCCTGAGGCTGTGGGAGGTTCTAGTGGACCAACTATGTCCACACCCACTCTTTCAAAGGGAACCCCCACCACTGGAAGTGGAATGAGGGGGGCCTTTGGATGCCCACCTGTCTTACCACTGGCTTGACAGGTGGGGCAGGAGAGGCAAAACTCCTTAACCATGTTGGACATATTGGGCCAGTAGAAGTGGTTGACTAACCTCTCCCACGTCTTGGTTTGTCCCAAATGTCCAGCAAGGGGAATGTCATGGGCCAATGTTAGGATGAACTTCCTGAACAGCTGAGGCACTACCACTCTCCTAGTGGCACCAGGTTTGGGGTCTCTGGCCTCAGTGTACAGGAGTCCATCTTCCCAATAGACCCTATGCGTTCCATTTTTCTTGCCTTTGGACTCTTCAGCAGCTTGCTGCCTAAGGCCTTCAAGAGAGGGACAGGTTTCTTGTCCCTTACACAGCTCCTCCCTTGAGGGTCCCCCTGGGCCTAAGAGCTCAACCTGATAAGGTTCAAGCTCCAAAGGCTCAGTTCCCTCAGAGGGCAGAACTTCTTCCTGAGAAGAGAGGTTCCCTTTCTTTTGCTGTGTTGTAGTTGGTTTCCCAACTGACTTTCCTGTTCTCTTGGTAGGCTGGGCCATTCTTCCAGACTCCAGCTCTACTTGTTCACCCTGTGCCTTGCATTGTGCTCTTGTTTTCACACACACCAGTTCAGGGATGCCCAGCATTGCTGCATGGGTTTTTAGTTCTACCTCAGCCCATGCTGAGGACTCCAGGTCATTTCCAAGCAGACAGTCCACTGGGATATTTGAGGAGACCACCACCTGTTTCAGGCCATTGACCCCTCCCCATTCTAAAGTAACCATTGCCATGGGATGTACTTTTCTCTGATTGTCAGCGTTGGTGACTGTGTAAGTTTTTCCAGTCAGGTATTGGCCAGGGGAAACCAGTTTCTCTGTCACCATGGTGACACTGGCACCTGTATCCCTCAGGCCCTCTATTCTAGTCCCATTAATTAAGAGTTGCTGTCTGTATTTTTGCATGTTAGGCGGCCAGACAGCTAGTGTGGCTAAATCCACCCCACCCTCAGAAACTAGAGTAGCTTCAGTGTGGACCCTGATTTGCTCTGGGCACACTGTTGATCCCACTTGGAGACTAGCCATACCAGTGTTACCTGGATGGGAGTTTGGAGTGGAACCTTTCTTGGGACAGGCCTTGTCTCCAGTTTGGTGTCCATGCTGTTTACAGCTATGACACCAGGCCTTTTTGGGATCAAAGTTTTTACCCTTGTACCCATTGTTTTGTGAAGAGGCTCTGGGCCCACCCTCCTGTGCAGGTTTTTGGGGGCCTGTAGAAGACTCTTTACTATTTTTAGTTTCGGTTGTCTCATCACCCTTCCCCTGGGGAGTCTTTGTGACCCCTTTCTTTTGGTCACCCCCTGTTGAAGTCTTGGACACCCTTGTCTTGACCCAATGGTCCGCCTTCTTTCCCAATTCTTGGGGAGAAATTGGTCCTAGGTCTACCAGATGCTGATGCAGTTTATCATTGAAACAATTACTTAACAGGTGTTCTTTCACAAATAAATTGTACAGCCCATCATAATTACTTACACCACTGCCTTGAATCCAACCATCTAGTGTTTTCACTGAGTAGTCAACAAAGTCAACCCAGGTCTGGCTCGAGGATTTTTGAGCCCCCCTGAACCTAATCCTGTACTCCTCAGTGGAGAATCCGAAGCCCTCAATCAGGGTACCCTTCATGAGGTCATAAGATTCTGCATCTTTTCCAGAGAGTGTGAGGAGTCTATCCCTACACTTTCCAGTGAACATTTCCCAAAGGAGAGCACCCCAGTGAGATCTGTTCACTTTTCTGGTTACACAAGCCCTCTCAAAAGCTGTGAACCACTTGGTGATGTCATCACCATCTTCAAATTTTGTCACAATCCCTTTGGGGATTTTTAACATGTCAGGAGAATCTCTGACCCTATTTATATTGCTGCCACCATTGATGGGTCCTAGGCCCATCTCTTGTCTTTCCCTTTCTATGGCTAGGAGCTGTCTCTCTAAAGCCAATCTTTTGGCTATCCTGGCTAACAGGAGGTCATCTTCACTGAGAGCATCCTCAGTGATTTCAGAAATGTGGGACCCTCCTGTGAGGGACTCACTATTTCTGACTAACACAGTTGGAGACAGGACTTGAGGGGTCCTGTTCTCCCTATTTAGGACTGGAGGAGGGACATTGGCCTCCAAGTCACTAATTTCTTCCTCTGTGAGGTCATCATCAGAGGGGTTGGCTTTTTCAAACTCTGCCAACAGCTCCTGGAGCTGAATTTTGGTAGGTCTGGAGCCAATGGTTATTTTTTTGATATTACAGAGAGACCTTAGCTCCCTCATCTTAAGATGGAGGTAAGGTGTGGTGTCGAGTTCCACCACATTCATCTCTGTATCAGACATTATTTTGCTAAGAGTTGGAAGACTTTTTAAAGAATCTAAAACTGTTTCTAGAATCTAATTTCAAACTTTTAACAAACTTTTAAACTCTAAAAGACAATGCTAAACAGGGACTTAACACACAAGGCCCTAGCAGGACTTTTAAGAATTTAGAAAAATTTCAAATTGCAAAAATGAATTTCTAATGACAATTTTGGAATTTGTCGTGTGATCAGGTATTGGCTGAGTAGTCCAGCAAATGCAAAGTTTTGTATCCCACCGCTGCCACCAATGTAGGAAGTTGGCTCTGTATGTGCTATTTCAAAGTAAGGAATAGCATGCACAGAGTCCAAGGGTTCCCCTTAGAGGTAAAATAGTGGTAAAAATAGATAATACTAATGCTCTTATTTTGTGGTAGTGTGGTCGAGCAGTAGGCTTATCCAAGGAGTAGTGTTAAGCATTTGTTGTACATACACATAGACAATAAATGAGGTACACACACTCAGAGACAAATCCAGCCAATAGGTTTTTGTATAGAAAAATATCTTTTCTTAGTTTATTTTAAGAACCACAGGTTCAAATTCTACATGTAATATCTCATTCGAAAGGTATTGCAGGTAAGTACTTTAGGAACTTCAAATCATCAAAATTGCATGTATACTTTTCAAGTTATTCACAAATAGCTGTTTTAAAAGTGGACACAGTGCAATTTTCACAGTTCCTAGGGGAGGTAAGTATTTGTTAGGTTAACCAGGTAAGTAAGACACTTACAGGGCTTAGTTCTTGGTCCAAGGTAGCCCACCGTTGGGGGTTCAGAGCAACCCCAAAGTCACCACACCAGCAGCTCAGGGCCGGTCAGGTGCAGAGTTCAAAGTGGTGCCCAAAACACATAGGCTAGAATGGAGAGAAGGGGGTGCCCCGGTTCCGGTCTGCTTGCAGGTAAGTACCCGCGTCTTCGGAGGGCAGACCAGGGGGGTTTTGTAGGGCACCGGGGGGGACACAAGCCCACACAGAAATTTCACCCTCAGCGGCGCGGGGGCGGCCGGGTGCAGTGTAGAAACAAGCGTCGGGTTCGCAATGTTAGTCTATGAGAGATCTCGGGATCTCTTCAGCGCTGCAGGCAGGCAAGGGGGCAGTTCCTCGGGGAAACCTCCACTTGATCAAGGGAGAGGGACTCCTGGGGGTCACTCCTCCAGTGAAAGTCCGGTCCTTCAGGTCCTGGGGGCTGCGGGTGCAGGGTCTCTCCCAGGTGTCGGGACTTAGGATTCAAAGAGTCGCGGTCAGGGGAAGCCTCGGGATTCCCTCTGCAGGCGGTGCTGTGGGGGCTCAGGGGGGACAGGTTTTTGTACTCACAGTCTTAGAGTAGTCCTGGGGTCCCTCCTGAGGTGTTGGATCGCCACCAGCCGAGTCGGGGTCGCCGGGTGCAGTGTTGCAAGTCTCACGCTTCTTGCGGGGAGCTTGCAGGGATCTTTAAAGCTGCTGGAAACAAAGTCGCAGCTTTTCTTGGAGCAGGTCCGCTGTCCTCGGGAGTTTCTTGTCTTTTCGAAGCAGGGGCAGTCCTCAGAGGATGTCGAGGTCGCTGGTCCCTTTGGAAGGCGTCGCTGGAGCAGGATCTTTGGAAGGCAGGAGACAGGCCGGTGAGTTTCTGGAGCCAAGGCAGTTGTCGTCTTCTGGTCTTCCGCTGCAGGGGTTTTCAGCTAGGCAGTCCTTCTTCTTGTAGTTGCAGGAATCTGATTTTCTAGGGTTCAGGGTAGCCCTTAAATACTAAATTTAAGGGCGTGTTTAGGTCTGGGGGGTTAGTAGCCAATGGCTACTAGCCCTGAGGGTGGGTACACCCTCTTTGTGCCTCCTCCCAAGGGGAGGGGGTCACAATCCTAACCCTATTGGGGGAATCCTCCATCTGCAAGATGGAGGATTTCTAAAAGTTAGAGTCACTTCAGCTCAGGACACCTTAGGGGCTGTCCTGACTGGTCAGTGACTCCTCCTTGTTTTTCTCATTATCTTCTCCGGCCTTGCCGCCAAAAGTGGGGCCTGGCCGGAGGGGGCGGGCAACTCCACTAGCTGGAGTGTCCTGCTGGGTTGGCACAAAGGAGGTGAGCCTTTGAGGCTCACCGCCAGGTGTGACAATTCCTGCCTGGGGGAGGTGTTAGCATCTCCACCCAGTGCAGGCTTTGTTACTGGCCTCAGAGTGACAAAGGCACTCTCCCCATGGGGCCAGCAACATGTCTCGGTTTGTGGCAGGCTGCTAAAACTAGTCAGCCTACACAGATAGTCGGTTAAGTTTCAGGGGGCACCTCTAAGGTGCCCTCTGTGGTGTATTTTACAATAAAATGTACACTGGCATCAGTGTGCATTTATTGTGCTGAGAAGTTTGATACCAAACTTCCCAGTTTTCAGTGTAGCCATTATGGTGCTGTGGAGTTCGTATTTGACAAACTCCCAGACCATATACTCTTATGGCTACCCTGCACTTACAATGTCTAAGGTTTTGTTTAGACACTGTAGGGGTACCATGCTCATGCACTGGTACCCTCACCTATGGTATAGTGCACCCTGCCTTAGGGCTGTAAGGCCTGCTAGAGGGGTGTCTTACCTATACTGCATAGGCAGTGAGAGGCTGGCATGGCACCCTGAGGGGAGAGCCATGTCGACTTACTCGTTTTGTCTTCACTAGCACACACAAGCTGGCAAGCAGTGTGTCTGTGCTGAGTGAGAGGTCTCCAGGGTGGCATAAGACATGCTGCAGCCCTTAGAGACCTTCCTTGGCATCAGGGCCCTTGGTACTAGAAGTACCAGTTACAAGGGACTTATCTGGATGCCAGGGTCTGCCAATTGTGGATACAAAAGTACAGGTTAGGGAAAGAACACTGGTGCTGGGGCCTGGTTAGCAGGCCTCAGCACACTTTCAATTGTAAACATAGCATCAGCAAAGGCAAAAAGTCAGGGGGCAACCATGCCAAGGAGGCATTTCCTTACATTAACCCAATTAAATTTGTTAGTGTTCTTGAGTAACTGTCTTATATGGAAAGTTTTGCAAGAAAAATTCATTATATATTTGGAATAAAACTCTGTGAGACCGAGGAAAGACCTCACATCATCCTTACAACTAGGTTCCGGGGCTAAACGTATTGCGTCAACCAAATCCGGTTTGGGCTAAATTCCCTCTTCACTCAGCATATGACCCAAGTACACAACACTTTTAACTGCAAATTAGCACTTTGAAAACTTGACTGTTAGACCTCTTTCACTTAGGGTACTTAAAACACGATCTAACAGTTGATCATGTTCAATTTTATCCTTACCATGAATTAGAATATCATCTTGAAAGCAGTGTACATTGGGCATGTTGCCAAATAAGGAATGCATAAGCCTCTGAAAGAAAGCGGCAGCGGAAGCCAAACCGAAAGGCATTCTGTTGTATTGGTAACATCCAAAAGGAGTAATGAATGCTGTATAGTTTTTTAAATCTTGGTGCAACACGATCTGGTGTTAAGCGGCTGAAAGATCTATGGTGGAGAAAAACTTTGCACCTTTAATGGTAGAAAGCATTTCTGAAATGCGTGGTAAAGGGACCTTGTCAACGAGAATATTGCCATTCAGATAACGCAAGTCAATACATAATCTAATCTTGCCATCTGAACGTCTAGCAACATTCACAAATGTTTGGGTTTGGTAGGTTTCCCTAGATGACTGCTGAGCCCAGGACCAAAAGCTCAGGTCCCCCCGCAAAAGCAGGTAGTTTTGCATTTGATAATTTTGATGTGTCCACATAGTGTTTTGGGGCATTTCCTTTCACAGGCACTAGGCCTACCCACACAAGTGAGGTACCATTTTTATTGGGAGACATGGGGGAACACTGGGTAGATAGAAGTTTGTGGCTCCCCTTCACCAAAATGTGAGGAAAAGATGTTTTTTTTGGTCAAATAAATGTTGAGGTTTGGAAAGGATTCTGGGTAACAGAAACTGGTGAGAGCACCACAAGTCACCCCATCTTGGATTCCCCTAGGTGTTTAGTTTTAAAAAATGCACAGGTTTGGTAGGTTTCCCTCGGTGCCGGCTGAGCTAGAGGCAAAAATCCACAGCTAGGCACTTACCAAAAAGCTGGTCTGTTTTCTTTGGGAAAATGTGATGTGTCCATGTTGTGTACTGGGGCATTTCCTGTTGTTGGCACCAGGTCTACCCACACAAGTGAGGTACCATTTGTATCGGGGGAATTGGAAAAATGCTGGGTGGAAGGAAATTTGTGGCTCCTCTCAGATTCCAAAACTTTCTATCACCGAAATGTGAGGAACAAGTTTTTTTTGGCCAAAGTTTGAGGTTTGCAAAGGATTCTGGGTAACAGGCCCTAGTGAGAGCCCCACAAGTCACCCCATCTTGGATTCCCCTAGGTGTCTAGTTTTGTAAAATGCACAGGTTTGGTAGGTTTCCCTAGGTGCCGGCTGAGCTAGAGGCCAAAATCCACAGCTAGGTACTTTCCCAAAAACATGTCAGATTTCAATGTAAAAATTTGATGTGTCCATGTTGTGTTTCCTGCTGCGGGCACTAGGCCTACCCACGCAAGTGAGGTATCATTTTTATTGGGAGACTTGGGGGAACACAGAATAGAAGTGTTATTGCCCCTTGTCTTTCTCTACATTTTTCATTCCAAATGTAAGACAGTGCGTAAAAAAGACTTCTATTTGAGAAATGCCCTGTAATTCACATGCTAGTATGGGGACCCCGGAATTCAGAGATGTGCAAATAACCATTGCTTCTCAACACCTTACCTTATGCCCATTTTGGAAATGCAAAGGTTTCCTTGATACCTATTTTTCACTCTTTATATTTCAGGAAATGAATTGCTGTATACCCGGTATACAATGAAAACCCATTGCAAGGTGCAGCTCCTTTATTGGCTCTGGGTGCCTAGGGGTCTTGATGAACCTACAAGCCCTATAAATCCCCGCAACCAGAAGAGTCCATCAGACAAAATGGTCTATTGCTTTTGAAGATCTGACATCGCAGGAAAAAGTTACAGAGTAAAACATGGAGAGAAATGACGTTTTTTTTTTACCTCAATTTCAATATTTTTTATTTTTAGCTGTTATTTTCTGTAGGAAAACCCTGTAGGATCTACACAAATGACCTCTTGCTAAATTCAGAATGCTGTCTACTTTTCAGAAATGTTAGGTGTCCAGGATCCAATATTGGTTTCAAACCCATTTCTGTCACTAACTGGAAGGAGGCTGCAAGCACAAAAAATAGTAAAAATGGGGTATATCCCAGTAAAATGTCAAAATTGTGTTGTAAAATGTGGTTTTATGATTCAAGTCTGTCAGTTAGTGAAAGCTGGGAAGATGGTGATTTTAGCACAGCAAACTCTATGTTGATGCCATTTTCAGGGAAACAACCGCAAGCCTTCTTCTGCAGCCCTTTTTTCCCATTTTTGTTTAAAACACAATTTTTACTATATTTTGGCTAATTTCGTGGGCTCCTCCAGCGGAACCCACAAACTCTGGGTACCACTAGGATCCCTAGGATGTTGGTAAAAAAGGACACAAATTTGGCATGGGTAGCTTATGTGGACAAAATGTTATGAGCGCCTAAGGGTGAACTGTCCCAAATAGCCAAAAAAACGCTTGGCACCTGAGGGGAAAAGGCCTGGCAGTGAAGAGGTTGAACAATAATATTGTCATCCTTTGCCTTGTATCTAGGAAATGTTAGGTAATATCGGAAATTCTAAATATTTTTCAGTGATTGATTTGCACTCAGCTTACCACTAAATAGCTTTAAGTACTGAGTCTCAGGAACTCACCACATTTGTAACACCTTTTGGAGCTTACAAGTGCCTAAGACTTCCTTTTGGGCCTGCCTCTGCCGCAAGCGTTTTTCAAAAGGCGATGGATGTCCTGTTCACAAACATGACCAACGTTCAGGCATCTCGGGATGATATATTTATTTTCACTGATACTAAAGAACAGCATTTAGAAATTTTGGAAAAGATGTTACATACATTAATAGAAGATATTGCTATAAATGTTAAGCCAGAAAAATGAACATTTCTAGTCCAACAATCGGATTGCTTAGAACATACCATCTCTGCCGATGGTATTAAACCTAAGTTTTGCAATTCAGAAGCTATACTTAAAGCACCAGCAGCAGAAAATAAGGATGCTCTCAGGTCCTTTTGGGGTTTATGTGAATACTCTGCTTGCTTTGTACCTGATTATGCTATGGTAGTGCAACCCTTAAGGAATTTAATAGGGTTTACTTGGACCTCTGAGGTTGACACAGCCTTCACTAAGCTCAAGGATCTTGTTAGTGGTGCCCCTGGTTTATGTCCTTTCATTACTGGAGGAAAATGCATCATCACTGTTGATCATAGTGTAAAAGGCATTGGAGCGGTTTTCAATCAATCACCACAGCTTTTGCTTCCAGAGCTCTGTTGGAAGCAGAAACTAACTACAGTACCATAGAGAGGGAATCGTTAGCATGTGTTTGGGCCGTTCAAAAATGTAAAACTTATCTATTGGGTAATTCTTTTGAGATATACACTGACGACAAACCTCTATCATTTTTGTTGAATGGTGGTGGGTTTGGCAAGGCTTCAGCTCGCCTTGTATGTTTACTTTCCAAGATGCAAGAATATGATTTCACTATTAAGTACATTCAAGAAGGGAAGAATTTGCAAGCTGACTGTCTCTCACGTATGCCTCTACCTATTTCAGAAGGCATGCCAGAAGAGTATGAATGTGCTGTTGCTGCTATTGATCAGATTTGTGATCTCAATGGATCTATTTCTGATACTGACTGGACAGATGCCACTATACAGGATGATATTTTAATGAAAGTTCTGGATTTTTATTTTTAAAAAGGCTGGCCTCCCATTCGTAATATATTCCAGATTATTTTAAACTGTTTGCTCACGTTTCGTCAGAATTTCCTTGTGAAAATAGTATTTGCATCCGTAATGGCTGCTTTATTCCACCTAATAGTTTAAGAGAAAAGATTATAAAGTTAGCTCATGAAGGCCATTTAGGCACTACTAAAACCTGCAAAAAATTGAGAGAGCATTATTGGTGGCCTTCAATGAATAAACAAGTTGAACATTTTATTAGTTTATATCCCCAATGTTTGGTTTCTGACAAACATTTCAAAACTGTACAGAAACCTCTCCAAAACTTGCCTTTGCCAGATCAGCCGTGACCTAAGGTAGCATTAGATTTTGCGGGTCCATTCACTTTGCTCCCTGCACCTAAAAGAGTTATAAAAGTTTTCATTGATTACTCTTTTGTAGAGTCGCTATCCACTATTTCAGATGTATCATTTATCGAAGATGTTTTTGCATTGGAAGGAGCTCCCAAAGAAATAGTAACTGAGAACTGCACCCACTTTGTTTCTAAAATGATGAAAACGTTTTTCACCAATCATAACACCACTTACATTCAATTTGCTTTGTATAGTCCTTCCACAAATGGTTTGGTGGAAAGAGCAAATCGTTTTATTAAAGAAGGAATACAGAGTGCTCTTTCCTCAGGTATTGTTGTTGAGGAATTCCTAAAAATGAAAATCTTAGGGTATCATAGGGTATCATTCAACTCCTCATTCCACTACGGGAATTACTCCTTTTGAATTACTGAGAGGAAGGAAATGTAGGTCAAGAATAATACCCGGCTGGCTAGACTTTTTGTACACTTCAAAGTTTAAACATGACAATTCCACAACCTTTGTAAGGGAAACAGTTGAGAAGAAAGAAGAAAAACAAAAACAATATTTAGATTTTTTTAAACATACTAATGAAAGGGAATTTTGTGTGGGAGTCTGTGTTCTTATTAAGAGACCTTTTAAAGGGAAAAATGGGGAACTCACATTCACCTTCCCTTTTAAGATTGAGTCACAAAAAATGCTGTATTAGTACATGACAAGGATTGGTGGAATATATCTAGGTTGCTTCCTATTTCTGATGTGCAGACACAAATATATAACAGAACCCATATTATTACTAATGAAGGTTCCATTTTATTTGAGCCTAATAAGGTTTGTATTGATAACAGTGTGTCTACAAACTCTAGTTGTTCTCCTGTCCCTTGTAACTCAAATGTAGCAGAGATTAATCCAGAGGCTGATTCTTTTAATGAACAAATCATTGAGGGCTCTCAACATATGCGTAATGATTGCTTCTACTTCATGCCAATCTAATGTAAATTGGAAAAGAATTTGCAAATTACCTGTACAATTTCAAGATTATGATTTAAGTTAATTGTTATATGGGAAGAAGGTGTTGTAGTATCCACATAGTATTTCATTTAGTCTATTTTCTATTTTCTTTATTATGTAGAATGTTTGTGCATGTCACTGTGATGTTCATCTCATTCCTATGTGGAATCCTGTTGCTAGGTGAGTTCAGATTTCCTCTGCCCTTCACCTGGCAGGCAGCGGTTCTCCGTGGGTACTTGTTTACAAATAAACTTCCTTGAAACCTCTCTACTGCTTCCGGCATTCCTCCGTTTGGATACTACAGCACCCGTGCATAAAGAAAAGGTTTTTAAAATGTTTGATTCTGTTGAATCATAACAGAGAATAATCCCTTGCAAAGTCTCTGTGTCATGTGGAGCAAACGTGGAAATCCAACTGAAAATGGATTGGCGTTAGAAGAATTCTGCTTCTGCTTTGGAAGGTCAGCCATCAACATTGATTGCTGTGGAGAAGACATCATGGAGCACTCTGAAATAGCTGAAGCATGAGTGAGACAGTGGGGTTTCTGGTAAAAATTGTCACACAGAAGCAATCATATGTTTTTTTACTCTTCTCTGTATGATCAATTGCATAGTGACTGATATGCAGTTTAAAGGGGCCTCATACTTCTGATAGTTAGATAACGCTATAGAGTTCACCCATCCATTTCCTATGTCCTGGGAGAGTTATAATTGGAAACATTGTGTTCACAAATGAATGTGATCATGCATGAAAATCTGTATATACTACTGAAAGCCTTTGCTTTTCTAGTACGGATTGGGTGGTATTCCAAATGTGAGTATTTATGCAAAATACTGCTTATTACTTAGCACAAGATTTTGATCAAAACAGGAGATAGAAATCAGAGTTTAACATTAAGATAGGGCAGTGGTTCCCAACCTTTTGACTTTTGCGGACCCCAACGTTATCATTACTGGATCCTGGGGATCCCCATTGAATCATTATTAGAATCTGGGGGCCCCCTCACTGAGTCAGTAATGAAAGCTGGGGATCTAACCTGTTAATCCTATTTTTAAGCAGTCGCAGACCCCCTGAGGAGGCTTTGCCAACCCCAAGGGGCCCCCGGACCACATGTTGGGAATCACTGAGATAGGGTTTGCAGCAGTGACTGGTGACAGGTGAATTTGGCTGTTCGTGGAAAAAAGATGGGTGTGTAAGAAGTTGGTATACATATGTTTCAATGAGACACAGGCCCCTATTCAGAGTTCTTCAGAAGGAAATTACTGCTTACAGAAATAACTATAACATTGGGTATGTCATTTATCGGGTTCGATACATAGCATCTAATATAAGGAATAACATGCAGATTTTAGTGCACCAAAATATGCATGGTATGGTAAATAAATACTGTACACTTTTATCCTGTTAATTTCCGGCAGGTTTGACATGCTGGAATTTAAAAAGGGTGATTACTGGATGTGGTAAATAACACCGCCATAACCCCAATCCGATCCCTGTGCAAACAAGGGTTTTCACAAAGTCTGGAAAATTCCAACCAACTCATAATCATGGCCGCAGTGGTGTACTTGAAGTTGAACAAAAGAGAACATTAGTTTACCACCTATAAGGCCAACATATTTAGGGCCTCTCTGCAGTGTCACCCCCCCAAGCCCCAAATATTTTTGCCTCGCCCCTCCTGTTGTGCTGAATTTACTTTTGTTGGCTTTATGACATTGTGAACTTTACCACTGCTAACCAGCTTAAAGTGTGTGTGCTCAGTCCTGTAAACACGGTAAAATTGGCTTACACCCAATTGACATATTTAGTTTTCTTGTATGTCCCTACAAAAGTGGTATCCCATATACCTGGGTCTTGTATGTTAAATGCTACTAGTGAGCCTGCAGCACATATTGTGCCACCCATTAAGTAGCTCTTTAAAAACATGCCTTAAGCCTGCCATTACGTCCTGTATGTGCAGTTTTAGACTACAATTTCTGGCTGAAAATAAACCTTTGCCAAAAGCTTCCTTTTTAATACGTCTAAGGCACCTCCAGGATAGGCCCTAAACAGTCCATTGGGCAGTGTGCGCTTTTTTTCAAAGTAGAACATGTACTTTTAAGTTTTACATGTCCGGGTAGTGAAAAACTCTATTGTTTTTCAGTATTACATGGCCTACCTCTTCCAAAGAATAACATTAGGTTACCTAATTACATTTAATAAGTGATAACCTTTTAGTGGGAACCGCTAGGAATGCCATGTTTGGTGCTGAGAAATTGTAATTTAAAACCCTCTTTAATTGTAAAGTTGGATTTCAAGGCACAATTCTGAAAATAACACTTTTAGAAAGTTGGGATTTTTTTGTCCTAACTATTTGGTGCCTTTAGCCAATTTCCTGGGTCACATAACATGGTGTAGCTGGCAGTTGATCCTTGTGTATTCCTCCCAGACAGTCACACAATAGAGGACCTGAGTGATGTTAGGATGGGCAAACTAAGGCAGGATGGGCGAGGCTGTGCACTTCAAAGACACTACCTCGGCTCATCCACAAAGAAGTTCACACTAACCTATTGTGAATGCACACAGACTAGGACAGTGCATGGAGGCAGAAAATTCTAAATAGACGGAGAGCCTGGGCGATGTTAGAAATTGGGTTATTGGATGACTGTGGTGTGAGCCCTGATCAAACAGCAAGCGCAATCTTAGTCAGGATAAGTCACAAGCAACCCCCAAATTAACCTTTTCTCAACCCCCTGATAGCTTGGCACAGAGCAATCAGGCTTAACTTAGAGGCAATGAGTAAAGTGTTTGTGCAGCAAAACAGTGAAACAACACACAAAAAGATCCCACACCAGATTACAAAGATGAGGCTTAATTTAATGAATAAAACAAGACTAACACAACAAAAATCCAATTAGTAGAACTGGGGATAACAAATTTTAAAGTTTTTTTTTAGTAAGTAGCATCGAAAGGTGTAATTCGTCAAAACGTGTAAAGCGCCAAATGTGGATATTTGGTCATGACGGACCGAAACAAAGTCACAAGTTCAGGTCGACTTTGATGGAGCACTGGCCGGCTACAGGGATCCAGTTAAGCTCGCTCAACAGTTTACTTTAAATCCTGGTTTGCGGAGTGTTGCGTGGATCTGCGTTGAAGGTGCTTTGCACAGCCAAGACGATTTGCCAGTTCTGAGATGTGGTGAGGCTGCGGTGCAAGATTCTGTTACTTTGTTGTCAAGGATCCTGGCGATGAGGACTTACGATGCGAAGTCTGGAGTCAGCAATGCATCACACATTTGGGGCAATGCCTTGGGTCCGAGCAGCTGCTGGGCTGCGATATGGAGTCTGGCATCGTCGGTGAGGCTGCCGCCGATGGGGGATGTGAGGGCCAGCACAGGGATTCTTTGGGCAGCGGCTGTTCCACTGTGGTGTGGGACTGCAATGCTATGCGGGTCTTTTGCTGCAGTTCAGATCCACGCAGTGCGGTGATGACTTGGTTCTACTCGGCTTTAAGCTGCACAGCAGAAGAGATGCGTCAGTTCCGCTGGATCCACAGAGGCTGGCAGAGCACCTTAGTCCCACTTCCAAGGGTCCAGTACTGGTGTGGCACCACTTGGCAGGGAGACTCACATATGGCACAGTCCAGGTGCAGATGCACCATTGTTGGAAGCGTGTTATGTCCTGGAGGCTTTAGATTAAGAGGCCAGCTAACTGGCCCTTGGAGTCACTCTGGGTTCAAGTGATGCAGATCCACTCCTTCTCACTCAGGCCAGAGAGCAGCAGGCAGCAGGTCAGCACAGCAGGACAGCAGTTCCTTCAGATCAGCAGTGCAGCAGAGTGACAGTCCATGTAGCAACACATCAGCCCTTCTTCCTGGCAGAGCACTCACAGGTCCAGAAGTGTACTGAAGTTGTGGTGTCTGAAGTCCTTTTCTGTTACACGGTAGTGCTTTTGAAATGCAGAGAAGCTTCTAGAAGCATGCTTTTCAAGTGCACAGATGATCTGCCTTTCCTACCCTGGTTCAAGGCTAACTACAGGGGGTATGCAGCCCTTTGTGTGGAGACAGGACTCAGCCTATCCAGGTGGAAGTGAGGCTGGGCCCAGCTCCTCCCTCCCATCATGCCAGTAATGGCCTATACAGACACACCTAACTCCCATTGTGTGTGGCTGTCTATGAGGAATATACAAAGTCCAATGACAACTTCAACCAGCCATGTAACCAGAGAGAGACTGCAGGCACCAAATGGCTATGGCAACAAAATGCCTACTTTCCAAAAGTGGCATTTTCAGAATTGTGATTTAAAATTCAACTTCACCATAAGTTAGGATTTAAATTAGGATTCCAGAGACCCCAAACATGAACTAGTTTTAATTTCCTATTTGGAAATTGTACTTATAAAATGTAGTTAGGCAACTCCAATGTCTCCAAGGCCTTGCAGTAGTGAAAAACAAATGTAAGAGTTTTAAACTACCAGGACATGTAAAACAAAAAAGTACATGTCTAACTTCTTAAATACACTGCACCCTGCCCTTGGGGCAGTCCTGGGCTACCTCAGGGGTGATTTATATGTATTAAAAAGAAAAGGTTGGGCCTGACAAAGGATTTATTTTGGAGGTAGAGGTGGCATTTTAAACTGCACACGCAGGCTCTGCAGTTGCAGGCTTGAGATATGTTTAAAGGGCTACCTACGTGGGTGGCACAGTCAGTGCAGTAGGCCCCCTAGTAGCATTTACTTTACAGGCCCTGGGCACATGTAGTACACTTTACTAAGGACTTATACATAAATTAAATATGCAAATTGGGTATTGGCCAATGTTATCAGGTTTTGAGCAGAGAGCACATGCACTTTAGCACTGATTAGCAATGGTAAAGTGTGCACAGTCCTAAGGCCAGCAAACAGGAAGTCAGCAGACACAATTATGATTCCTATGAGTTTAGTAGGACGGTGTATTATGTCAACAAGAACATCACAGTATAGAAACTTAGGGCCTGATTTAGAGTTTGGTGGAGGGGTTACTCCCTCACAAATGTGACGGATATCTGTCCTCCATATTAAAAGTTCCATAGGCTATAATGGAACTGTAATACGCAGACGGCATATCCGTTATGTTTGTCACAGAGTAACCCCCTCCGCCAAACCCTAAATCAGGCCTTTAGTCTACAAATATCACCAGTAAATGTTGTTTTGTTTTGTTAGGCTAGCTCGCAGTACCACATCTAAACCCCTAACCTGGCCAGGGTATTAGATGTTATTGATAACCTCGAAAATGACCACTCTGATCTTCAAGGAATTCGTTGAAACTGATCAAATCCTTTCTTTTGTTACCTCAGCATGCCTAAGGAGTAAACTAGAAGGATATGAAAATGTATTCAAAATATTGGCGTTTGCACCATTTTTTGGATGCGTGAACATACCTTGCGTCAATGAGATGCAAGGTAGGTGTTCCCATCCAAAAAATGGTGCTATCCCCATATGGCCCCATATTTACCCCTCTGTGCTAAAATGACGCACGGGTAGGTGGAGGGGCTAAATAATAGCGCTAAGCTTACTTAGCACTATTATTTAACACCTAGGTCAGACCAGGCTTTAGAGAACCTGTGGACACATTTCCATGGTTTAACACTATGGAATGGGTCCACAGGTGCCCTCCCCAAACGTCAGGAACATCCCCACGCCCACCAGAGGGACACCAGAGGATGGGGGACCCCATTCCAGGTAAGAATTTTTTTTATATTTGTTTTTGCCATCGGGGGTCCTAACTTGGGGCCCCCTGAATGGCACAGGGTGCAATGGCCATGCCCAGGGGATACTTGTCCCCTGCGCTGGCCATTGGGCTGGTGGGCTTGACTCCTGTCTTTCCTAAGACAGAAGTCATGTTTTTGTTGGTTGTGCGCCAGGAAATGACGCTAGTCTGGTTAGAGGCATTTCTTTTGCCTCTAACCAGGTTAGCGTCATTTTGTGAAGTACAACCTCCTCCTTCCCTACCGCCACCCCCACCTGGCTAGTGTCGTTTTTCAGGACGCTAGCTGGGCCTTACCGCTGGCTTGTGTCTTTCTATAAATATGACGCCTGGCATGCATTTGAGAATGACGCAAGCCAGCAGTAAAGTTGTTGATGCAAAACTGCATTAGCACAGTTTTGCACCCAAAATAATGAATATGGGCCCAAATTTCTCAAAGCCTGCATAAGAGTTCACATCAGCAGTAATGCCAGTATACTAAATTATGTTTCATTGTTGTTTTGTCTTTGCAGGCTTTACTGCAACATTGGTTTGTTTTAGTACTTAGGAAATAAATTTCTCAGTGTCCTTTTCTGTTCATTTGTCTGTGTTACAGATGTCTTTGGGTAGGGAATATTCTGGAGTTTTCTGAAGTGCCTTTGACGCTTTAAAAATAATTTTTATTGACATTTTCTTTTTCAAAGAAAGTAAGTACAATATGATTATTACAGCGTACATAGTCCGTGTACTGGTGATATTTCCATGAGAATTTACAGGAAAACCAATATAGCAACATGTAATCCTGTAGTCTATGCATGGGGGCAGCTGTGTATGGATAGCATAAATAGATGTGCACGATCTCATTAAGTGAGGTGGCAAGGAACATTCTACTCTTGAGGTTGTTTATTGTAAACAAATAACTCGATATAACATTAAAGGGTGACAAAAGGAGTTCTGAACAATAACTGAACTGTGTGAGAAAAGCAAAAAAACACAAGGAAAGCAAAAAAGAAAGAACCTAAAACAGTGAATGCCCTGGTTCGGGGTATTCAGGATAGTACAGTACAAGTGTTACAAAGTCAGAGGGGAGCAGAGGAGAGGAAAGTGGGATGTAGACGGGAGGAAGAGGAGGAACGGAGCATGTTCAGCATATATGGTTAGGGTTTGGTGGTGTGTTTGGAAACCTCTCACAGAAACTTAAGGGCATGATTTAAAGAAAAGTGGCGAAGTGCGGTGCTGCGCCAAAATTGGTAGCGCCGCGCTGCGTCACTTCAGAAACGCAGGGATGCGATGTATTTAAGGAATACGGAGCATCCCTTGGTTTCCCCCTGCGCTAGCGCTAAATTTAGCTGCCAACGCAGGCATCCTTGCACCATCGAGCAAGGATGTCTGCGTTGAAGGGTGTGATAGTTTATGTGTGGGAAGGTGTCCCTTCCTGCACATAAACAATCACTAATGGCGCTTTGGCACTTCTTTGTGTGCTGCACAATGCTGCACACACAGAAGTGCCAAAGCATCATTTTCAAATGATTGTTGATGTGCAGGAAAAGACACTTTCCTGCACATGAGCAATAATTTCTGGCATTTGCTTTTTCTATGCGTGCGGAACAATGCAGCATGCATAGAAAAAGCAAAAAACGAGGAGGAATAAAAGTATTCCTCCTCGTTGCACCCTTCCTCAGGTTTAGGAGATTTTATAAAATCTCAGGTAGCGTCAAAATGCAATGGGTGTTGCTGTGGCACGCCCACAGCAACACCCGTTGCACGCCCCTTCCGCGCACAGTGCTGTGTGGGAAGGGGCCGTATTTACAAGGTGGTGTTACGCCACAAAAAGTGACACTCCTGTGGCGCTAGGGGCCTATAAATAAGGCCCTAAGGCCCTAATTTATACTTTTTGACGCTGAACTGCGCTAACGCTGCACTAACGCAGTTCAGCGTCAAAAAGTTTACCGCTGGCTAGCGCCATACTAATACGCCGGCCGGGCGTCATCTTTATGGTATGACGCTAGCGAGCGGTAAGGTCGAGCTAGCATCATAGAAAAGGACGCTAGCCGGGTGCGGGAGGCATAGGGAGAACAGGGGGGTTAGCGTCAGAGGATGACACTAGTATGGGCAGAGGCAAAAAAATGCCTCTGCCCAGACTAGCATCATGTTTTGACATTAAAACCACATGGACATGACTCCTGGGCATGGGCACTGGGAACAGTGCCATGTAGGGGGGCCCAGGTTAGGCCCCCCTACATGGCACTTTGAACAACATTTTAAAATACTTACCAGAACTTACCTGGGATGGGTCCCCCCATCCTTAGGTGTCCTCCAGGTGTGGGTGCGGTGGGTGGGGGTGTCCCTGGGTTCAGGGAAAGGCACCTGTGGGCTGTTTCCATGGTCTGTGACCATGGAAAAAGTCCCACAGGTCCCCAAACGCCTGCCCTTACCCAGGCGTTAAATAATGGCGCTAAGCAGGCTTAGTGTCATTATTTCAGGCCCTTCTTAAGGTGTTCCTTCCTGCACATAAACAATCACTAATGGCGCTTTGGCACTACTGTGTGTGCTGCACAATGCAAAAGCATCATTTTCAAATGATTGTTTATGTGCAGGAAGGGACACCTTCCCGCACATAAACAATCATTTCTGGCATTTTGCTTTTTCTATGCGTGTGGCAGAATGCAGCACGCATAGAAAAAGCAAAAAACGCGGAGGAATAAAAGTATTCCTCCTCGTTGCGCCCTGCTAATGCCACCCCAGGGGGTGGCGTTAGATTTTAGCGGTTTACAAGATTTCATAAATCTGAGACAGCTGCAAAATGCAATGGGTGTTGCTGGCAGCAACACCCATTGCACGTCCCTTCCTCGAATAGTGCTGTGTGGGAAGGGACTTGTAAATACAGCGCTGTGCTTAGTGCCAGAGGAATGTCACTAAAAGTGACGCTCCTGTGGTGCTAGGGGCCTTTAAATGCGGCCCTATTTGCCTTTAATGTCATCGAAAGAATGATGGTGCTGAGGTGAAGCAAACGCGATGGAGTTGGTATTAAGAGATGGAACGTGGAAGAGATAAGAGTTGGGCGCCAAAGCTGAGAAGGGGTGAAGGCCAGGAGCCACACATACTACGCATAACTGACTGAATCCTACGTACAGATAGGCAAGTAGTACTTGATGAAATTTGTGTGATTGAAAATTGGCAGAAAGAGGGAAGGCATTCTTTTAGCAGTAACACAAAACTGCTTGTTATCCCTCATTCCAATTGCAGACATCTGTATTAGATGGGAAAATTCCGGGGGAAAATGGAAGTTGCAGTAATAGAATATTATTGTTAATACCTCTCGGTATAACGGGACCATTCTGATGGCCACATTAGTTTGAAAGTTTCTTGTATTAATAAAGACATTTAATTTCGATAAATGGTACCTTAATGCTTCATTAGTGTGTGTACATATATATATATATATATATATATATATATATATGAGAAACACAAATACCTTAGCAAAATTGAAGGAATAACCGCACTCCAGAGTTGTGCGTGTATAATGCTCCTTCATTTTCTGGGCTTAATTTCGATTACATTCAATACAATGCCGCCCTACGCGTTTCTGTCTCCAAGACCTTGTTCACAGGCATTTCTATATATATATATGTATATATATATATATATGTCGCCTGTGTTCCCTTTCTGCATTAACTGTGCACACTGTAGAAATACAGTGGTTGCTTTTGCTCAGTTTTAGTGCTTCAAGATATTTGCATACAGACTGAAATGTAAAGTCATTTTATTATTAAGTGTTTTCCATATATTTTGCATGGCAAAATGTCATAAAGTCACTGTGTCCTTTATATATTTGTTTAGCAACCATCCATGATATGTTTTTGTATCTTTTGCTTGAATGATTCTAATTTTCGTGCTCGTGTTTGGTTTCAGAGCACACTGTTTTCTCTTCCATTTCAGAATGCAAGCTGAAATTGATATTTTCTGTTTTGCCAAACTCTCTATTTAAGTCCAGGCGAAGTTTTTATCTGCTTTCAAAGGAGCTATGTCGTGAAGGAGGTTAAGGTTTAGGTATATTGAGCCTAACACTAAATCAATATTTCGATTTCCACATTTGGATTACAACTGCTGCTAACACATGGACTATGGGTAGCATGAATTTTTGGGATAGTGTTATTGAGATTGCGGGGCTCATCTGGATCAGGTGTAATTTAACATCAACACAGTACATAAGAACAGAGTTATGGATTAAGTGGTTAGATGGGCGTGACTACCAAAAAAATAAAAGTCTTTATTTTAAGATGGGTGTATGGGACGCACTGTCAACACGTGGCAGATATGCTGTCCTCAAGTGCCATTGGCTATAATGCATTTGTAATCTGGAAGGCAGGACCTCTGTCACAATTGTGATTGATTATTCTGTCTGCTAAACTCTTAATAAGGCATTTTATTCCTCTACACCCACATTCAGAATGTTCCCTCCACATTTCTATCCTTGAAATGGACTTACTCTTGCTGCTGACAGCACTGATAGTATATGCTGTGCTCTGACAAACGAGCGCAGTGCTGGCTCTCCACAACTGCTCGTGTTATACATATATATTTATAAGTACAGCGCTATGCCCTCCAAAAGGTCCTACCCCTCATGGATCCAAACCCACTCTTAAAGCAATTTTCCACAGTACAGGGAGCGCTAGCATATATCAATAAAACACTTGAGTCATTGCCGGCTTTAGCGCTAGTGGCACCCTGTGCGACAATCTTTTTTGGCACCCCCCACTCCATGACCACCTCCTCCGATTCACTCACTACCACACCACAAACGTGTCCATCATCTCTCCATAGCCTCCCTTTCACATACATTCATTTGTTTTAAAGTGCTTGTAAAGGGTGGCTTTACTAATCCACTCAGCTATCCACATAAAATATAGTTCTGTTCTTTGCAGCAGGCACATTAACCCCCTGCGCTACATTATTACGAGTCAAAGTTGTCGCTAGACAAAACTCCCATCTCTCTACCTAGCAGGAATGTTAATTAAAAGAGGTATCTTGACATTTTAATTGTTTCCTAAAGGCTGGACGCACATGGAACTTTTTGCACCGCTTGCACCGCTATTAGCCGGCCCTGACTTGAGTGATTCAATCAAATTCACATTCATTAGTCCGTCAAAATGAACAGTCCTTCATTTAATCCATGGTGACACAAGAGCCATAATGTTGATTTTTCATCAAATCTTTATTCTTCACATACAAAAATCCACCCTAGCCAACGTGTTTCGGCCCTTCACGAGGACTTCATCAGGGCTGTAAATTTAAAAACACAGAAAACATATAAAAACAACCACAGTTTCCACGCTCCTGAACCTACATCTTTCAAAGCAAATTGATGACTCTGAATCCATCTTGACCTGATCATATAACATGCTTAAGGACTAAGGCCCATATTTATCGGCTTTTGACGCAGGACAGAGAAGCAAGTCTCCTTGCTGTGCTGCCCTGTGTCAAAGGGAAATGGTAGGAATGCGCTGTATTTAAGCAATATGGCACATTCCTGTCCTTTCCCACTGCACTAGTGCTGTTTTGGCAGCCTTGCACCATGGTCCAAGGGTGTCTGTGTTGTAGGGAGAATTGTTTTTGTGCAGGAAGAGGCACCTTCCTGCACAAAATACAAATATTTCTCCTCCTTGTGCCTTTCCTAGGGAGGCATAAGGTGTTGGCGTATCTCCAGGTTTAGAAGCTCTAGTAAATCTGGGGCTGCTTCAAAATCCATGGTTGTGGCATGGGAACACCCACTGCAATGCCCATGGAACGTCTCCCTTGTGCAGAGAAAGGCATATCAGCAATTAGTGCTGCCTTGCCTTACTCTATATCTAAGAGGCCATTCAACGCCATGCAGAGTGATTTTGCGTGGCCTCAAGGATGTGAGTGCAAGGTTTGTGCTGCTGTTGCTCCACATAAAGTGATGCAACTGAAGCGCAAGGGGCTTATAAATATGCCTCTCAATCATATATCACTTTCATTGTATGACATCAACCAAGAATATCCAAGGTGTCACAGTATTAATAGTGCAATCTCCAAATTAAATACAAAACAAGAATACACTATTTTTTTCTTTTGTTGCATATTTTGGTTCCCCAATATTGATCAATTCAATTGACAAAAAACGGGTTCTTACCTACACATATTTCTGTCATTAATCTCAAACTCTCTCCTGCACATAAATGGAAAAGCTTCTACCAACCACTGTGCAGCTAACAGTCTACAATAGCTGTCCTGGAAGGGGGAGAGAATTCTTGAATTTTATTGCTCCCATGAGAAGATTCCCTATTCCTCAATAAATAACCATAAAAGAAAAAAGTACATTGCAACTTTTCAACAAACTCGCAATCACCCATCTATAGCCAACCCCAAGACACTCAAATAGCCAACTAAATATGCACAGAAGCTGTGAGTGACTCAACTCGCACAAAACTATAGAAATTCAGCAGTTATACTTATCTCAAGTAACAAAAGCTCGTGCTCTAAGGTAACGATAACTCGTGTCTCCGCCTTGCACAGTTTTCTCATTGATTATGTTACTGCAAACGTTACAGTGATATTATTAATTATGTTATAAAAGATGTCAAGCAGTGCTGTGATATCTGTGGTAATTAGCCCTGCGGCCAACCTCCTATTACTACCAACCCCGCCGGAGGGGGTTGGTTGCAGGGCCTGTGGCCAGACCCTGTGGCTAACCTCCAATAATCACCCAATGCCACTCATGGCCTTAGGCCGTGCGCAACATGGTTTGGCAGCATGGCCTTGTTATGCTGCGAGTCGGTAATCCGACAGTCATGCTCCATTTTTGTCCTGCGAGGAGGCGTGGTCCAATTTGAGGCACATCGGGCCTGCCACGAAATGCATAGCTGCCTGCAGCGTCCATTTCTTGTGCGACAGCAAGGTCGGGTGGCCCAGGGTCAGGCCGCAGATCTCGCCGTGTTCACGGCACGCTCTGTTCTTGCGTTGTGGGTGTTCCCGCGACGCATATATAGTACTTGTATGTTTCTTTGGTTCTCGACTGTCCATCCTTTTGGACATGGGGGGCATACTCTCCTTGTTCCAAAATGCTTGTCTTTCCCAGCATGCTCTGTTCTTTCCTGTTATTAGAGCCCTTTCCAAGATGGCGTTTTGCCTAGTTTGTACTATGACACTTTTCCAACTTACTATGGAGTTTTTCCTTTTTCCTGTTTGTTCACTTCCCGTTTCATAATATAGAAGGGGCTTGGGTTTCTTTCTGCTTTGCGTTGCAACACTCCAGGTTGGTGGTGGTCCTCACTCCTGTTTGTTCCTTTTGTGAATCATTCCTGCCTGATTTTTTTCATGAAGCTTCCTGTTGTTCCTGTCCTTGGAGTCCTGAGTTCTGCTGTGCCTTTCCTGATTCTCTGGAGCTTTTTCTTGGAGGTTTTTTCCCTGGTGGTTTTAACTCTGGAGCTCCTTCTGGGGGGCACGGACTGCTTTGGTTTTCATCATGTCAGCAGCACCGTGGCTACCGGAAGGGGTTGCCCCCATCTTGGCCAGACCAGAACATGCAAGATCCGAAGTCGTACTCCACCGACATCTGACAGAGGCGGTAAGAGAAAGGCGAATCGCGACAGGCCTGGCCTGTAACCAGGCCCTGGAACCTACCCAACAGCACTCATGAAGTGCTTCTTTGTTTGGTGAAGATGTGGTCATGTTCCTATGCTTCATGATCATGGGCCTGATTACAACTTTGGAGGAGGGTGTTAATCCGTCCCAACTGTGACGGATATACCACCCGCCGTATTACAAGTCCATTATATCCTATGGAACTCGTAATACGGTGGGCAGGATATCCGTCACATTTGGGACAGATTAACACCCTCCTCCAAAGTTGTAATCAGGCCCCATGTCTCCAAAATTGGTGGAAAACACACTTGGGTCCTTTTAGTAATCTGTCCATCTTCCTGGGAATATGGGGGGGATGTTGCATATCACGAATGTCAGTGGGTGCATGAGTGTCTGAGTGGGTCTGTGAATGGGTGCATCAGTTCCTGAGTGGGTCTGTGAGTGGGTGCATTGGTGGGTCTATGAGTGGGAGTATGAGTGCCTGGGTGGATCTAAGAGTGGGTGCATGAGTGCCTGAATGAGTCTGTGAGCAGGTGCATGAGTGTTTGAGTCGGTTTCTGATTTGGTGCAGGAGTGCCTGAGTGGGTCTGTGAATGAGTGCATGTGTGGGTCTGTGAGTGGGTGCATGAGTGTCTGTGTGGGTCTGAGTGGGCGCATGAGTGCCTGAGGGGGTCTGTGAGTGGATACATAAATGTCTGAGTGAGTCTGGAGTGGGTGCATTATTATCTGAGTGAGCCTGTCAGTGGGTGCATGAGTATATGAGTGGGTCTCTGAGTGGGTGTATGTGAATCTGAGTGGATCTGTCAGTGGGTGTATGAGTGTCTGAGTAGGTCTGTGAGTGGGTGCATGAGTGTCTGAGTAGGTCTGTGAGTGGGTGCATGAGTGCCTGAGTGAGTCTGTGAGTGGGTGCATGAGTGCCTTAGTGGATCTGTGAGTGGGTACATGAGTGCCTAAGTGGGTCTGTGAGTTGGTGCATGAGTGCCTGAGTGAGTCTTTGAGTGGGTGCATGAGTGCCTGAGTGGGTGTGTGAGTGGGTGCATGAGTGCCTGAGTGGGTCTGTGAGAAAGTGACCTTTTTTGTTTTGGTGTAAATCCATTCAGTAGTTTTTGAGAAATTAATGGAAAAAAATGTGTATATATAGCGACGCGAATGATTTGTGACCCCTCCTGATCTCGTGCTCAAATCTGATTGGCTGTCAACACTTCAACCAGGAAGTGTTGGTAGCCATCTATTGACTTGGCAGCCAAGTCCCAGAAAAAAATGTAACAAGAAAAAGAAAAAGGGCCAGTTTACAGACACCCTGACCCCTTAGCTCTGGTGTTGGGGTCCTAGAGAGACCCCCAAGGCCTAAAAATCAATTTTTTTCACATATTTGCCGGATTCGCAGCAGGATCTTTGGATCCAGTGAAAATTTACAAAAATAAAAATGAAACACAGGCTCCCACGCTTAGTCGTTTTTAAGCCCTCGGGTGGGCCAAGATCCAGGGGTATTCTTTTCTTGTAGTGCAGTGGACCGCCTGCTCTGCCGCAGCCCTAGGGACTGCCACCTCCCCGGGGGAAGCAGAAATTATGTGCGGAGGCCACCACCTCCCCAGGGCATTGATCGAATTGTGCGTGGGGGGGCCGTGCCGCCTCCTGCAGTCTGGGGACTACCACATCCCTGGGGCATTTGTTTAATTGTTTGTGGGGGCAGCATGTGCCCCCGCAGTCCCGGGGACCACCTCCCCAGGGCACTGATGAAATTGTGTGCGGGGGCTGTGAGGTCCCCACGCTGCCCCTGGGACCTCTACCTCCCCAGGGCAAAGATTAAAAAGAAGTGAAGGGGGTCCATTTCGGATCCCCTTAACCCCAGGGACCACCACCTCCCTGGGGCTATACTTGTTGGAGGGGGGCTGTGCGGCCCCCCTCAAGGAGTTAATGATGGCCTTCGGGACCAGCACCCTCCAGACCTGGTCCTGCTATGTCCCAGGGTGCCCACCCCCGGGAGCCTAGCTGTTTGCTGTGGCTTGGCTGCAGCTTTCACAGCTTCAGCCAAGTCACAGCAAACACTCAAGTTTCTGACAGCGGGCCTGTCATGCAGGTCCCGCTGCCAGAAAGTGGATTTTTCATCTCTGTTCCCTGCACTCAGGTATGGGTGCAGGGAACAGAGATGAAAGCTTTGCTTTACAAACCATGAAGCTGCTACTTAAAGCAGGTCCTTTCTTGCTGAAGGAATGGGACCTTCCCCCGCAGACCCAGATAGCCTCTAAAGGGCACATTATAAAATAAAAAAATCATGTAGGCACCGCTAGAAGCCCTCGAGGGATCCCCGTGGTACCAGGTAGCCCATAAAGGGCTAAAAAGACATATAAAAAAGAATAGCTCAAGTGTGAAGGTCACAGACCTTCACACAGAGCATTGAGTGTTCGAATCCAGTTGGGTGCGAGTTAATGTTACTTTAGGGCATAAGTTGTAGTTACTTGAGGTAACTCTAACAAGAACTGGTAAATATACCTTATATCTTTCAATACATTGTATATGAATTTGTTTTTGTTATGTCATTTTATGATGTAATTAGAGGAGGTAGGCTAGGGAGTAATTTTACATTTTTAATTTTAGAAGTCTGTATGTTTTCAATTGTTGCTTTTTTAACATTTCTAAATATTTTTCTAATAAATTATTTTTATTAAATTATAAAATTCATTTTTTCAAATCTGTTTTGTTTTTTAATTATGTCAAATTCAAACTCTTATATGTAATTTAAAAAAATATTTTGACAAATGTTTCAATATTGGTATATTTATTAAACTTTCTAATAATATAATAATTATATTATTTTAAATAATTGAATTTAGTTAGTTTTAATAAATGTATTTGTTGTAAATGGTGTTTTTGTATTTGTTTAATACATCAGAATTTTAAAAATTGTTATTTAATGTTTAATATTTATCATTTGTTCCTGTTTTTTTAATTTAATTATTTTTTAAATGTACTATAGTTATTAATTATGTTTTTTGTAGAAAATAATTGTTTTAAAAAATATTTTTGGTAGTTAACTCAATTCACTTTCTTATGTTTTTATTTATTTAGTATATTTAGGATATCTAGGATGGACTTATCTAATGTATTTTATTAGCGTAATATATATTATAAGTTGGTGGTATTAGTTAATTTTTCAAATTAAAACTGCAGCATTTTCCTTTATGGTTTTAAGTTCAAGTTGGGATAATATATTTAAACTCTCACAGTCCAGCACTTTTCCAAATGTGGTTACTTTCAGGGTTTGAATAGTAAATTTGACATCCCCAGCCCAAAGTGCAATACTTTCCCCAATGTGATTAGATTTGGAGTGGAAATAATAAATCTGAACCCGACAATGTTCAACTCTTTCCCCAATGTGGTGAAGTTTGGAATGGGAATAGGAAATCGTAACCCCTTAAAGTCCAACATTTTCCATAATGTGGTTAGGTTTGGAGTGGGAATAGTAAATCTATACTCACCAAAGGCCAATACTGTCCCTAATGTAGTTAAGTATGAAGTGGGTATACTAACATTTCCCTCCCCTCCAAAGTCCAACACTTTGTCCAATGTGGTTATGTTTTGGAGTTGGATTAGTAAATCTGAACTGTCCAAATCCACCACTTTCTCGAATGTGTTTAAGATTTGGAGTGGGAATAGGAAATATGACAGCTTCAAACTCTATCACTTTTGCCAAAGTGATTGTTTGTATTGGGATTAGGAAATATTAACCACCCCCTTTTCAATTCTGTGCTGCTCTTTGTTGACTTCAGCACCATGAAATACCAGTTTCTGAAACCGTAGATGTGCTGCCTGGCTTCTTTTGATTGTTTATATTGCTGGATTGTGCAGCACATAGGTGTTGTATCTCCTGTAACACTGTAAATGGTTGAAAAGCCAATAAAGATTATTCCCAAAAAATGTTAACCGCCCCGAAAAATCAAACATTTTCCACAACGTGGTTATATTGGGAATAGAAAAAGGAACTATTACCCCCCAAAGTCCAATACTTTCCTCCAATGTGGTTAGGTTTGGAGTGGAAATAATAAATCTGAACCCTTCTGTGTTCAACACTTCCCCAATGTGGTTAAGTTTGGAGGGGGAATAGGAAATCTGAACCTCTAAAATTCTAACATTTCCCCAATGTTGGTACATTTGTAGTGTGAATAATTATTCAAGCCCAAAAAGTCCAGATCTTTCTCCAGTATGGTTACTTTTGGAGTGTAGTGGGAATAGTGCATCTATACCTCCCACAGTACAACAGTTTCCCCAGTATGGTTAAGTCTATATTGGGAATAGTATATGTGATCCCCTCCCCCATGGAATAGTGAATATTAACTGCCCAGTAACTAACCCTTTCTCAATGTGACAATAGAACATTTGACCTTCCTACAGAAAACTTATTCCCTAATGTGGTTATATTTTGAGTGGTGATAGCAAATAAAGACCCCCTCAAAGTCCTGAAGTTTCCCAATGTGGCTACATTTGCAGTGGGTATAATAAATCTGGTAAATGTGCTGTCACAAAGTCCAACACTTCTCTAGTGTGATTACGATTGAAGTGGGAATAGTATGTTTGACTGCTTCCCCCATACCTCCTCCTCACCATTCAGGCTACTACATTTTCTCCAATGTAGTTATATTTGGATTTCGAATAGTACATCTGAATTGCTCAAAGTCGAACACTTTCTCCAGTGTTTTGGGGGTTTTAATGGGAATGGTGAATCTGAACAACTTCAATGTGGTTTTATTTGGAGTGAAAATATTAAATTTGAGCCCCTAAAATTCCAATACTTCTCTCATTGTGGTTAAGTTTGGAGTGGGAATAGTACATCTGAATTACCTTAAGGACAACACTTCACCAATAGAGTTGGGTTTAGAGTGTGAGTAGCATTTCTGAACCCAACAAAGGCCAGCACTTTCCAAAGTGTGGTTAAGTTTGGAGTGGGAATAGTATATCTGAACCACCAAAAAATCCAACCTTTTCCCCAATGTTATAAGTTTGGAGTTGGAAATGTAAAGTTAAACTCCTCAATGTCCAACACTTTCCACAATGTGTTTGAGTTTGAAGTGGAAATAACAAATCTACACCCCTCCAGAGAACAGTGAACTTGACCCACCTTCCACCCCCCCGAAATTCCAAAGCATTTACCAATATGACTAAGTTTGGATTTGGAATAGTAAATCTGAACTGCCAAAAGTCCAACTCTTCCCCCAATTTGGTTACGTTTTGAGTGGGAAGAGTACATTTGAACCCTCCAATGTCCAACACTTTCCCTAGTGTAGTTACGTTTGGAGTGTATTTAGTCAATGTCAATGCCCCAAAGTCCAAAATGTTCCCCAATATGGGTAAGTTTAGCGTGTAAATAGTACATCTGAACCCTCAGACTCCAACACTTTCCACAATATGGTTACCTTATTATTTTATACACATTAATAACTAAAATATATATTTTAACATTGATTTCTATGGTATAGAATATTTCTTTTTACTTTAAATTTTTTCCCAGTTTCTTTAATTTTGCAGTCTTTCTTCATCATTTTGGGCTGTTCCTGGAGTATGTAGTCACAACTTCCCTTTGGCTTTCTCGACTTTAGGCAAGACTATTTTATAAAGGGTTAGTTGGGTGTGGGGGTGTTTAGACGTAAGGGTTCATTAGGAGTTTGGTGGATGGAAACATCTGTCTGCCAAACTCCCAACGAGGAGATCACCGCAGTGCTGGCAGTCTCCCGACCAACCCCATTACACTTTCCCAATGGGCTGACCAATGGAAACCAAAATTTGCGCCAGTCAGCCCAGTGGGAAAGGTGCGACAGCATTGATCCCATCTCATAATTGAGCCGGCGGCAATGCTGCTGCACGCAGAGTGCCCCAGCACCTTTGAAATGCACACTGTCTGCACAGCATTTCAAGGGTGCTAGGCAGGGCGACCCTTACACTGTCCATGCAGGCGCCCACCAGTGGCCTCCTGCACTTGTTCTCCACCAGCCTTTTCATGGCAGTGAAACCATTCACCAAGATCCAAATGATATAACCAATCAAGCTCCCTAGGTTATTTTGTAACCAACATTTATTTTTTTCATGTGTTTTAGGTTTTGGATGGTTTCCTACGGTTATTGGACTCATATTCTTTGCTGTATTGTTGCCTGGTTTATTTGAGCATTTTTAAGCTCTTTTTATCGGTTTGTTTCAAGGGGTTGTATTTTTAGATTGTCATTGCGTTTCCCAGGACTTCAGCTATGAAACCATAAGTGTTATCATATTGTATTTATCTTATTGGGTGGGGGCAGTGTTTATTTTTTGATCTTAAGTTTCTTCATAAATAAGTATATATTCATATTGCTATTCTAAATTTGCTTGCATAAAATATAACATTAAATATTCATAAAGCATGAGTTTTGTGTTGTGGGGAGGTTAATTGGTATTGTTATTTAGTGTTTTTTTTTATTAGGGTTCTTGTTATATAGTTTAGAGATGGTAGGCTTAGATTGTTAGTATTCAGTCTTACTTTTAATGGTAGGAGTTCATGTGTTTATTTAGTTTTGAGACTTTTAGTATGATTTGGAACAGGAATTGTTCTTCTCTTAGCTCCTGATACTTTTGTTCCTTTTTAGGTATTTATAGGAATTGTTACAGCATAGGATGGCTTCTTCCAAGTGTTCCTTGGGAGAAATTAGGCTACCTTTCCACTGTGTCATGTGTCTTTGCTTCTTGTAAGATGGTGCTGTTATAGACATACAAACCCAAGTTTCACAGAATGGCATCTGTGGCCTGATCGTTGCAGGCAACCAACCCATCTATCCATTAAAGTCATCCATTAGTGGAGCTAGATTTGTTTCATAATGTTGGTAACAGGGTGATTCATGTAGCTTGGCATACCTTCTTAGGGACTGCTGCTACAGGGACATAAGCCAATGCTGTTAGCTATTTTATTTTGAGTCACATTGTAAATTAGTAGTATTTTCTATGGTCAGTGTCGAATTTTGTAGGTCCCTATACATGCCCTTGTTAAGTGATAGTAACACCCCTGAATTGCAGTGAGTAGGTAGATTTTTGGTATGACTTAAATCATTGTCTGTTGAAAATTTGCCATTTTTCATAGATTTCGTGGTTTATTTGTTGTTTTATATTTGTTAGAAATTAATTGTAATTTGCACTTTGTTTATTAGTAACCGTGCATATGCTACTGAGATGTTTGTATTTTGATATTAACTATGCATTGTGTATATTTGACTGAATGGTAGAGGGCACCGTTCAAAAGAGTTATTTATCATCCATGTGTTCCATTGAGTTAAAGTTAGCAAATTGTTACTGGTAGCATTGGTGTGGTAGCATTGTGGTTTTCATATTGTAAAAAGTTATCTATTTTATTTGTGATTAGTAAGTGCTGATGTATGTCTACATAATTTCATATTCTTTTAGGCCCTACTGGTGCTTCCTTGGTTATTCTATATGTTCTGGCAAGTTCATATTTTTATGGTTGGTATGCCAGTGAGCTGGCATGTTGCTTGGTTAGAATTGTTTGATATAATATTTTTAAGTATCATTTCAGTTGGTTCTTCTGAGCTCGTGCTGGCCTCTTTTAGGTCCTTTAAGACAGCTCTGAGTTCTTTTTCAGTAATATTAGGGGGATGGTTATGTTTCCTAATGATTTGAACCATTTTATTTTTTTGTGGTAGCTCTGCCACAGCATGCATTTGAATAATGTATTATGTATTGCCAGTGTCTTGTCTACCTTGTGGTGCTCTTTTTACTATCAGTATCCCCTTTATAATGTAACAATGTTCCTCTTTGAGGTTTGATATATTTTGCTGCGGATTTAGAATATGGAAAATGTACATTTATGTTATACAAAAAACAATGGTGGTCATTACAACCCTGGCGGTCGGTGTTTAAGCGGCGGTAAAACCGCGAACAGGCCGGTGGTAAAAAAAATGGAATCATGACTGTGGCGGAAACCGCCAACATAGACAGCCACTTTAACACTCCGACCGCTATGGCGGTACAAACAAACACCGCGGCGGTAACCGCCAACAGACAGGCGGAACACAATGTACCGCCCACAGTATTACAACAGTCCAATCCACCACCTTTTCCGGGGCAGATTCACCGCAAACAAAAACACTGCGGAAACAAGACTTGGAAGGGAAAACGCTCACCGCTACACACCCCACGAGGAACCGGAACTCCAGATACTCCCTGCCTTTGTCTTCCTGCTCCTCTACCAGGAGCACGAACGCCGGCGGCGAAGACCACGGTGAGTACTGCACTTACGACACAGAGGAGGGGGAGGGAAAAGAGAGTGACACACACACGCAACACCCCCACTGCCACCCCCACCCTCACCCACTACAACACACACACTAATACATCATGATACATTACAGTTACACACCCAACCCCCCCCCGGAAGAATGCAAAGTCAAAAGGAAATGATTTGAACATGTGTAATCGATTAAAATTACAAGTCCAAGGTATTGCACTCTAAAAGTCCGTGGACCACGGGGCCCAAAATGCATGGGCGAGGCCCACACAAGATACCCGGTCAAAACAGAGAGAATGCTGCAGGGGCATCATATAGAAATACAACAGGCACCTCAGGGGGAAGGGAAGGGGAAGCACCTCAGCCGCATGAGTGCACGACGCCAGATCCACGAGGGGGCTCCATGCCCACTGCTGTATCCTGGGAAGTGCAAAGCCACAGTCTCACTAGTCTCTCTGGTGGGTGGTTTGCCCACTGCTTTATCCTGGGGAGTGCAAAACCACAGTCTCTCTAGTGGATAACAGTTTCCACTGGATCTGGAGGGGGCTTTGTGCCCAGAGTGCTTCATCCTGCTTGTGGCGGCCTCAGTAGCGCCGGAGCTGTCGGTGCTCATTGGCCTGCGGTGCTGGTGGCGGCGGTGTCCTTGGCAGTGGTGATGGTGGCGGCGGTGTCCTTGGCAGTGGTGCTGGTGGCTGCGGTGTCCTTGGCAGCGGTGCTGGTGATGGCGGTGTCCTGTGAAGCGGTGCTTGTGGCGGCGGTGTCCTTGGCAGTGGTGCTGGTGGTGGCGGAGTCCTTAGCAGCGGTGCTTGTGGTGGCGGTGTCCTTGGCAGCGGTGCTGGTGGCTGCGGTGTCCTTGGCAGTGGTGCTGGTGGCAGCGGTGTCCTTGGCAGCGGTTCTTGTGACAGCGGTGTCCTTGGCAGCTGTGCTGGTGGCGCCGGTGTCTCTTGGCAGCGGTGCTGGTGGCGGTGGTGTCTGGTGAAGCGGTGCTTGTGGTGGCGGTGTCCGTGGCAGCGGTGCTGGTGGCGGCGGTGTCCTGTGAAGCGGTACTTGTGGTGGCGGTGTCCTTTGCAGCGGGGCTGGTTGCGGTCTTGTCCGCCGTGCAGGTTTTCAGCGACTTGGCTGTCTTTCTGTGCCCCTTCCCCACCTTGGATGGTGGCGCAGCTGTATTCCCACTCCCAACTGTACTCCTGGGAAAGCCTTTGGTGGTAGATGTTTTGCCTTTCTCCCGCCGGGCAGTGGCCAACTTTTTATGCTTCTGAGGTGGGGTACTGTCCGTGGTCTGGCTCCTTGGCACACTGGATGCCATGCTGCTTGGCACACTCCAGAAGCCGGTTACTGCTGGCACCACTGTTCCCGCTGATGTTGTGGCTGAGGTGCTTGGTTGGGACCTGGAAAGGCGGGCCCTAGGGGACTGAAGGGGTGGGGGAGGTGAGGGGAAGAGGTCAAGGTTGGACAGAAAAAGATTTTTTGACACACTGGGACGGGTAGATGGAGGGGGTTTGGGAGTGGAGGAAGAGGTAGTGGTTGTAGGAGGTGTACGTTTGCTGAATTTGGGTGAAGGTGCAATGGCCTCCTCACTGAGGGCAGCAGGGCTGACAGGGGCAGGGGCTGAGGTGCCTGGGGCGAAGGAGATGCCCACCCTCCATGGTGAGTGGCCAAGGGGCACTTACTGAGGGGCTGCTGGGAGGGTGGTGCTGGTGGGTGGGTGGCAGCTGTACCTGTAGATGCGGTGGGCACAGAGGGGCCCGCCACCGCAAGGGAGCTCCCATCAGAGGAGGAGTCCGTGTCGCTGGTCTCAGCTCCTGTCCCCGCCGTGGAGCTCCCCTCGCCCTCCGTCCCACTGGTGGCTTCAGACTCCATTGTGTCGCCCTCGAGGGCCATGTGGGATGCAGCTCCCTCCTGCTCCGGTGCCACTGCTCCTCCGCCTGATGATGCTAATGCACACAAGATCAGGGAGACCACAAAAAGGGGGGGGAAGACAAAAGAAAGACATGTTGAGTGCATGCAATACCGCTACCGTTGGCGGACACTACAGACACAGAAACCCCCTGCACTATGCTGTGCACTTTGAGTTCCCTAATTAATTACAGGGACATGGGGTACAAGGCCTATGCCCGATTGCTGCACACATGGAAGTCACAGGAGCCTGACTAGGTGTAGTTGGCTCTGAACACAGGTGGGGTGGGGTGCCACATGGCCTGCCTTACGAAGGGACCTTGCCTACTAGTATAGCCCTGGCCTAGGGGAACCCACAGCCCACCTCCCCCACCCAGACACCTCCAATGCGTGCTGAACCAGCTGAATGAGAGTGTACTCACCCCCTTGTGACTGCTGTGATGTCTCTTCCAGACTGAGGTCCCAGCAGTACTTGCAGTGTAGGTCCTCTCCTGTCGAAGATCAAGTATCAAGTGAGTGAACAGAGAGAAAATGGCGGTGACGTCCGCGGCGGTGCGTACCGTCACCGCCGGCGTACATCGTCATTGGCTCCTGGGACCATAGGGTCCAATGTTAACCAATGTAGTATTGCGCCGTGGTCTTCGACCGCCTACAGCAACGGTGTACAACGCCAGCGCAGTTACCTCATATCCCCTTGTCCCACATTACAGGCAGCCACATGGCATTAATTTTAAATGCGTCACACCTATCTAGACCTTGCATACACACTAATACAGGCACACAGCGGATTAAAAAAATTGTTGAATAAAGTTCTGTTTTCTTCCCTTAGTGTTGGCTGACTCTCTGCTCGCTGTTCTCCTCCATAGAGCATGTCCGCTGGGGCAGGTGAGGACATGGCGGCATCCTCCGGTGTACAGACCGCTGGTGGACCTGTCGACAATGGAGGAGCGACATGTAATTGTCACCTACAGACTGGACCGTGCCACAATCCAGGAACTGTGGTCCCAGTTGGAGCCAGACCTGATGTCAGATATCTGCCATCCCACAGGAATCCCCCTCTAGTGCAGGTGCTGTCAGTACTCCATTTCCTGGCCAGTGGGTCTTTTCAAACAACAGTGGCCATTGCATCAGGGATGTCCCAGCCTATGTTCTCAAACGTGTTGTCCAGAGTGTTGTCTGCCCTGCTGAAACACATGAGCAGCTACATCGTTTTCCCTTAGGTCGAGGATTTGCCTACAGTTAAAGGTGACTTCTATGCCCTGGGACATATCCCCAACATCATAGGTGCCATTGATGGGACACATGTGGCCTTGCCCCCCCCCGCAGGAGTGAACAGGTGTACAGAAACTGGAAGAGTTACCATTCTATGAATGTGCAGATGGTATGTTTGGCCGACCAGTACATCTCACATGTGAATGCCAAGTTTCCTGGCTCAGTACATGGCGCTTACATTCTGAGGAATAGCAGTATCCCTTATGTGATGGGGCAACTCCAGACAGAGGCACCGTGTGTGGCTATTAGGTGAGGACATGGACCCTATGCAGTGTGACTAGGTGTCTGGGTCTGGGTATGTCCCAAAGAGAGGTGTGTGTATAACAGTTGTCCCTCGACATTTGCAGGAGACTCTGGTTACCCCAACCTGTCATGGCTACTGACCCCAGTGAGGAATCCCAGGACAAGGGCAGAGGAACGCTACAATGAGGCCCATGGGCGAACTAGGAGGGTTATAGAGAGGACCTGCGGCCTCCTAAAGGCCAGGTTCCGGTGCCTCCATATGACAGGTGGTTCCCTATTCTACTCACCAAAGAAGGTGTGCCAGATCATCGTGGCCTGCTGCATACTTCACAATTTGGCTTTGCGACGACAGGTGCCTTTTCTGCAGGAGGATGGTCCAGATGGAGGTGTTGTGGCAGCTGTGGAGCCTGTGGACAGTGAAGACGAGAAAGCAGAAGAAGAGGATATCGACAACAGAAACACAGTGATCCATCAATACTTCCAGTGAGACACAGGTAAGAAGACATCACTGCCTGCTACATCTGATACCCTTGTTCTACCTCTCATCTGTCTGTCACTTCACCCAGTGTATAGAGTTGTCACTTTCCCTTTCAATTTCACAGATGTGGGTCCCATTGTGTGACATCTGCTTTGTTTCCGCATGGACTAGAGCTGTGTGACATAGGTATGTTGACAATAAAATGGATATAGCGTTTTTCCACATTTATTGCAAATACACATTTTCGAAAGCACAGACTGACTCCAGATTGTTTTGTGCTTTAAGGGTGTTTATTTAAGTGCTAAATATTGGATGGTGGTGTAAAATGGTCAGGGGTGATGGTGGAGGAATGTCCACGGCAGAGTCCAGTCTATTAGTCTCACAGGTGCATTGTCCAAAGGGGCATAGGAAGTGGAGCTGGGGCAGTTGATGAATGGACAGGGTAACAAAGCGGGACAGAAGGATGACAATCAGGGTGATCTCATATTTTGGTAGGGGTCTTGGCGTTGTTCTCTGTCTTTGTCCTGGATCTCAGGGACCGTTTGCGGGGTGGTTCTCCATCTGCAGGGGGTGGGATGCTGGTGTAGTGGTCCTGTGGCGGGGCCTCCTGTCCACTAGTGCCGGCAGAGGTGGTGGGCAGTTCATCGTCCAGGCTAGTGTCAGGTGCCCCTTGTTGTGCCACAGTGTCCCTCCTGGTGTTGACGAGTTCCTTCAGCACCCCTACAATGGTGCCCAGGGTGTTATTGATAGATTTGAGTTCCTCCCTGAACCCCAAATACTGTTCCTCCTGCAGCCGCTGGGTCTCCTGAAACTTGGCCAGTACCGTTGCCATCGTCTCCTCGGAATGGTGGTAGGCTCCCATGATGTTGAAGAGGGCCTCGTGGAGAGTGGGTTCCCTGGGCCTGTCCTCCCCCTGTTGCACAGCAGCCCGCCCAGTTCCCCTGTGTTCCTGGGCCTCTGTCCCCTGAACGGTGTGCCCACTGCCCCCAGGGCCCATGGTGTTGTTGGGGTGGAGGGTTAGCCTGGGTTCCCTGTAGTGGTGGCCACACTGCTGCTTGACGTGTCCTGGGAACAGAGGTATGGGCCCGCTGGGTGGGTGCTGTGCTGGTGTTTCCAGAGGGGGGAGGCTCTGTTGTGGCTTGTGCCAGTGTGAGGGGAACCGACTGTCCCGAGTTCCCAGATGGGCCGGGCTGGTCATCTAGATTCAGTTGGACAGAGCTGCTGTCATCACTGTGGGCCTCTTCTGTGGGGGGAGTGGACATGTCTGGCACCTCCTGTGTAGTGACGTTGGGTAGGGGTCCTGCAGGGGTGTAAAGGCATGATTATTGCATCTGTGTGTGCCATGGTGTGCAATGGGTGGGTGACCCTGTACCCCAGTGCTTGCATTCTTGGGTAGGACCTTGTGTGCTAAATGTTTAGGGGTCTGTGTGGGTATGTGCAGTGGCCATGCATTGGTGATGGGTGGCCATGCTTTGGTGTTGCATGCAGGGCTTGGTGTTGGGATGGGTGGGTTGGGATAGAGGGACATATGTGAGGAGTTGGAGTGATGGGGGTGAGGGTGGGGGTATGTGATAGCATGCAGGTAGGGTGGGAGATGAAGTAGTGAAAGATTTGCCTTACCAGAGTCCATTCCTCCAGCTACTCCTGCGAGGCCCTCAGGATGCAGTATAGCCAAGACCTGTTTCTCCCATGTTGTTAGTTGTGGGGTAGAAGGCGGGGGTCCGCCGCCAGTCCTCTGAACCACGATGTGGTGTCTTGAGACCACGGAAAGCACCTTCCCCCGTAGGTCATTCCACCTCCTCCTGATGTCACCTGTGTTCTTGGGTGCTGTCCTAGTGCGTTGACCCTGTCCACGATTCTGCGCCATAGCTCCATCTTCCTAGCTATGGTGGTGTGCTGCACCTGTGATCCAAATAGCTGTGGCTCTACCCGGATGATTTCCTCCACCATGACCCTAAGCTCCTCCTCAGAGAACCTGGGGTGTCTTTGCGGTGCCATGGGGAGGTGTGGGTGATTTGTGGGGTGGGGTGGTGTGTGTTGTGATGTGTGGGGTGATGTTTGGGGGGGTGTGGTGTTTTGTGCGTGGATGTTGTGTGAGTGATGGTGTTGAGTGCCTGTGGATGCTAGTTTGTAGATGGTGGTGTCTCTCTCTGGCTTTCAGTCGCAATTGTGGTCATAACGGTTTGTGGGTGATGTGGGTGTGTGTTTTATATTGTATTGGGTGTGTGGGAGTGGTGTGTGTATGTGTATCAGGTGTGTGTGTTTGGAATTGTCCAATGTGTTAGTGTTTTATAAATGTGTGTGTATTTTGAGCGTTGCGGTGTGTACCGCCAATGGAGTACCGCGGTTGAAAGACTGCTGCGTGGATTCGTGGGTCGTGATAGTGTGGGCGTATTCCTGTTGGCGTGATGGTGGAGGTTTTGTTATCGCCAGTTTATCACTGACCTTTGGTGTGGTGTACTTGTGTGGGTGTCTAAATTATGGCGGATTCCGAGCTGTGGGTCATAATAGCTGTGGCGGGAATCCGCGGCGGTGTGTTGGCGGTCTTCTGCACAGCGGTAAGCGGCATTTACCGCCAATGTTGTAATGACCCACAATATGTAATGTTATATTAATTTGAACATTTCTATATTGCAACTGCACATTTTAACTTACGTTCTGGATATTGTCTTTACTTCATTTTAGTTGTGGAATTCTGCTTAACAAGTCTGTTTAGTGTTGTTTTTGGCACTGCTTTCTTTTGTTACATTTTTTTGATAGCAAAAATTTGGTGTTGTGTTAAGTTATTTGTTAATTTAAATTCTAGGGTGCAGTTGTTTTGTGTTTTTTTTAAAACGTTTAATACCTTAAAGTGTTATTTTTACCTTAATTTACTTTTGGTTACTATACTTTCTTATGAGCATTTGTTAAAACCAAATGATTAATCTGGTATCTATGTCTTTCTTTCCTTTCCTTTCTTTTGTAGAGGATATACCCTGTAATTTGGAGAAAAAGTTAGTTTTAATTACTTGTTATTTCAATATACTTTTTTTTTTACATTTGTTGATTGATTGACTTACTTTGTAGTACTTAGTGGTACATTTAAGTATTACAGTGTTCTTTTGTAGTTTTGGAATCTAGCGGAATGCCACTATTCTGTTGTAATTCTTTTAGGAAGCATTTTGCTGTACATTTTTGTGACTTTTTTATATTGTTTGTTAATTTAAAAAGAGTTTTTATTTGTTAACTATTCTCAAGTTTCATTTGATCAGTTGGATGGAGACTGGTTTAAATGTTTTCAATCATTCATGATAAACACCGATTAGGGGGATAAACAGTACATATGTGGCCTATTTGCAGAGGACCTGATATTCTTTACCCATTAGAAGATGCTACAATTTGACTTTCTTGTACCAGCAACACTGGATAGTGATGAAGGAGATCTGAACGCTACATTACTGACCATTGTGTCTCACCTTTGCCAACAAACTACCTCGTGTAAATTGACAAGGCAGATCTTACAATAATAACTGGAGTCTATTCTGCCTTCAATGAGGAGCCTTTACATAGATGTCAGCTGGCCTTCCTGAACTGATCTCTGACTTTATCCATCACATATCCCCAGATCTCTCCTTGTCTACCATCATCTTGTAACAGATTGCAGCATGTCTCTTATGTTATTCAAATCTCCAACCAGCGGTCTCAATTTCCTTCTCACCTAGTCCAGGTTCTACTTTTCTCCTGTGCCAATCTTCCAGCAATGACATGTTCATAGCTGACTCCTCCAGAATATAAATGAATTTGTCTTGATCATCTGGTTCAAAACATTCTGGGCTTCATTACGAGTTTGGCGGTGGCTCTCATACCGCCAAAAGGCTGGCAGAGAAGGCCGCCAAATTATGGCCATGGCAGTATTCACAACAGAATACAGCCAAAGCACTGATGGCACTGTCACTGCGGTCTGGCCGCCAAGGACAACGGTTGCCGCCTGCAGGCAGGCAGAGACCATGCTTCCTGTGGACAGATTACGAAGTTGCACACTGCCAAGGTTTCTGCCGCAGTTGCACCTCCACGGAAACCCAGGCGGAAACCAACTGCATAAAAGAAGACACTCACCTTCAGGAAGCCATACTTATCCAGAGACGCCATGGAACCATTACTACATGTCTTCCCGTGGCTCCTGCTCGCCCAAAGACTTTGGAATCTGTGACGATGACAACAGCAAGCATAAGTGCACACTGGTACCTGTTACTGTTGTAGGTTGACAATTTTTGTACACTCACAACTTACATTCAGGAAGGGGGTGCGAAGGTGACGCCCACATGTAACTTCACACTCACATACACACTCACATACAGCCACACACACACTTGCATATAGACAACAAACACTCCAGGGCCTCCAAACACACACACACACACATACACATTTCACAAACGCACGGAAAAACTGCACAGGCCCACACTCACACAGTACCTCACAACACCACAACACACCAGAAACACAACACAACGGCACCATCTGCAATCACTTAGTAGGGACTGACAGGGAACACTACCCAAGTAAACATCACACATACATCACAATGTAACATCAACAGGCATAAAATACATATAAATACACAATCATACTACTTACCAATCGACTTACAAAGAACACTGTATCTAACATTTCAAACATGCACACAGTTAAAGCACACAAAGCCACACAGCACACCAACAGACACATCTCAACACAAACAACACATAATACCAACACAACAATACCTCTTGGACACACAAATGTCCATCACACAACACATACCCTACCACTTTCAGACAAAAGCCATGCACACAACGTCGTATACTGCCTAACCAACACACTTTGCCCAAGCAGAACACATGCACATACAGACACACAACTAATGTCAGTCAGAATCAACTCCATACTAGGTAAATAAATGCATTACAAAGATGTAACCAGGAAACCAACAAATGGTTGGTTCAATAAATTATTAGAACCATAACATTTGAAAAACAAAGGCCATAGGCCAGTCCATCAGAAAACAATCTCATGTACACAGAGCACATATGTGTGCCCCGAACTTGACTCCTAACTGCCATGTAACCTCCACAGGTAGGGACATCTATGGGGCAGGCATGCACCTCAGGGGTATCTGGGTGGGGGAACAGAGCGGGGGTTTGGGTTTTGGTCTTAGAGGGGGGCCTTTGGGATCTGGCTTGGGGGGGTTTGGGTTTGGTCCCAGGTTTAGGGCAGGGTTGACATTTAGGTGGAGGGGTTAACATTTTGGCAGGAGGGGCCATGTGAACTTACAGGGAGGCAGGGAGATCTTGGAGGTGAAAGAGCCGGACTTGGAGAGGGACACAGACCGTTTAGGGGTATCACAGGGTGGGAGAGGAATAGAAAAAAGTGCAAACTCTGAAAGGAAAGATGTCTTTAACACACGGGGACGGTCATAGCAAAAGGGTTTGAGTGTGGAGGGGGAGGGAGTGGTTGTCTGAGGTGTTGTTGTAGATGTCTTGGGTGTATGTTTGTGCAAGATAGGTTTGTGGGTGGTGGGTGTCTATTGGGTGGGTGAGTGAGGGCGTTTATGCGTCTTGGGAGGAGGGGGTGGAAGTGCTGGGGGGTGCCATTGTGGGTGAGTGTATGTTGGGGTGGTGACTGCAGGTATGGTAGATGTGCTGCATGTAGGCATGTCTGTGGTTGTGGTGTCTGTGGGTGTGGTGACTGAGGAAGATGTCTGAGTGTTTTCTATGGTACTGTCTGTGGGTGGGATAGGTGTAGTGGCTAGATCTGTGAATGTTGGTGTGGTGTCTGCAGGCGTGTCAGGTGTGCTGTTATTGATGCTGGAGGTGGTAGGGGTGTCAGGGCAGGTTGTGACTGTTGCTGTGTGTGCAGTTGTATGTTGCTTGTTTGAATGCTGGTGGTGTGTCTTGTGGTGCTTGTGTTTGTCTGAGCTAACCTTGGATGTTGAGGTGGATGCATGCTTGTCTGTCTGTGTGCTTTGGCTGGGTCAGGAAAGAGGGGTTTGTAATTGGAAGAGGAAGGTGGAGGGAGGACAGGAGACAAAGGATGACTTGTTGCCGTAATTGTGGAGGATAGAGACTGAAAGAATCTCTGCAGGCCAGCCAGTGCATCGTCAACTAGGAACACAATTTTGTGTTGGACTTGAGTTGCCAGTCTCTGGATGGCATTCACAATGGTTGACTGATCCACAGAGATGGAACTCGAGTCAATAGGCTCCTTACTGAAGGCAGCAGGGCTGATAGGGGCAGGGCAGAGGTGCCTCAAGCCAAGGAGATGCCCACCTTCTTGGGTGTGCGGGCATGGCCAACTGGGTGGGGAGCAACAGGGAGAGCGGTGGTAGTAAGAAGGGTGGCAAACTGAGAAGGTGCTGGGGTGGTCCCAGATAGGTCCGCCACTGCCAGGAAATACCCACTGGAGGAGGATTCCGAAGATGCCGAACTGGATCCTGTCTCCCCTGTGGCACTCCCCTCACCTTCCGGACCAATGGGTCCCTCGGTGTCAGTGGTATCAGCAGTCTGGGTACCTTGGCCAGCAGCTTCCCCACTTGGCTGTGCCCCGTCTCCTTCACCTGCCGATGCTTATGCAGAGAAGCAGAGAGAGAGGGTCATCACATTCCTAACATACACATGCATTACATCATACACAACAGTAACATCACATCTTAGTCTTAAAAAGCCCCAGGTAGGAACCATTTAGAGCCTACATCATGTCAGAAATACATACTTCCAACAATCCTATGTGACAACAGTCTCACCCACAACATAAGCCAACCATCTGACCACTACATCACCATCCCATCAATTCAGCTGTAACACAAACTATTCATGCACTAGATCGATTGACGGCATCAAAAGTCTCTCCCTATACAGATCATCACTGTGTATAAACAAGTCATCCTTAGCAATTGGTGTTACTTGACATCACAACATCATGTCTACCCCTAATCCACAGTTGCCCTGTCCATCACCGGTACTCATGTTTCATGAAAGTAAACTCATCTGACTTCAACTACAACAAAGCATGTTCCTTTGCACTCACATACCTAACCTGTCCATAACATTACATTCACATTGTCAAATACCTCAGATGAAATCACAACATATGGCATACCCAAGTAGTGAGGCTCATATAATTGCACAGCATGGCAGTAAAACATCTATCAAAAGTCATTAAAAAATGTTTAGATAGAGTTTCTGGACCCATTATATCATCCATTGGCACAATAGACAATAAGGTCATGTCCATCAATAGGGGCCTACTTAGCACACAGGATAAAGCCACAGACAACCACAGGGAGCATACCAACAGCTCCAACTCAATGGACATTAATCATGAGGATTAAGACCACATACTATTTCTCTATTCAGGCTGAGTAGAAACCTCTACATGACTATATCAAAAAACCTACATCACTAACATCTGTCCAGACATGTGTAACCTAACATTTTAGGACTGAAGTAACACTGACATAACCCACTTTTAATGCAACCATGATGGACACATACACCTAGAGTTACGCAAATTGACTGACAACTTATCCAATTCCACCAACATGTCCATGTCATATAGAACACCTGCTACACTATTAAGACAGACTGGAATGAGCTGATCCATTACAAAATCCGCCTCAACAGCCTCCGATTAGCAAAGGTAAGCATGGCAAAGTAGAGGCCTCAACATTACAAAAGGCACAAAATACCGATTGACACATGATGTAGGCACAAAACATTGTGGGCCATATTTATACTTTTTGACGCAAAACTGCGCTAACGCAGTTTTGCGTCAAAAAAATTAGCGCCGGCTAACGCCATTTCGATGCGCTGTGCGGGCGTCAAATTTATACTTCGACGCACGGCAGCGCAACAAACAGGTGGGAGTCATTATTTCGTGACGCACACAGCGGCGTCAAGTCGTAAAGGAAACCAACGTTAACGCGACGCAAATGACTGTGGGTCCATTTACGACAGCGCAACCCGGAAAGCGCTGTTTATTTTGACGCAATTGCGTCAAATTTACCCGCGGAAACAGCCCTTTCAGCAGAGGAGAGCCAAAATGGATCCCAGATGCCACAACAGACCCCAGGAAGATGACAGCAGACCAGGAACCAGCCAGGATGATCCATACAGGAACCAGGACATGTTCAGAAAAAAAGAAAGTGTCGCTTCAGTGCAGAGGAGCAGGAAATCCTGGTGAAAGAGGTGACGGAACACCAGCACCAATTGTTCATCACCTCTAAATTGCCTATCAGTAGGAGAGAGGCCATATGGAAACAAATTGTGGACAAGATCAACAGTGTGGCTGAAGAACGCAGAACAGTCACCGAGTGTAAGAAACGCTGGCATGACTGCAAACGTAGGACAAAAGAAAAAATGGCCAGGAACAGGAAGGCAGCACTGCAGACTGGAGGGGGGAGTCCAGCACACCAGGAGGCCCTGGACCACATGGAGGAGATGGTCGCAGCCGTCATCCCTGAGGAGATCGTCACAGGGATTCAAGGACAGGACAGCGCAGACTACCACGACACAATGCACATGCAGGGTAAGTCGCATGGGGAATCATAATACAATAATGATAACTGCAACCGGGGGGGGAATACCTACTACACAATGCATGTAACTCAGCATATATATGAAGTGGCATGGGTAAAGGGGCACGGCAGGGGGGCATGGCCAGCACAGACTGAAGGTGGGGCACGGCAATATACAGCACCAGCAACAGTCCCATGGGGCCATCCTGTAATCACAACAATGGAGCCAAGGGAAGGCAGCGACAGGTGGGAAGGCCACTACGTCAAACTTAGATCCAGGCACTCGTCAGTCAAAATGTATCCTACATAAACTAGGTCCCCATCTGTAATCCAGTAGCCAAAACAACAACTGCAATGTAACTGCGACAACAGTTGACAATAACACCTCTGATCTCTGTGCAGCTATAGTAGCAAATGGCAGGAACCTCCCCATGGAACATACATACCTAAATTAGGGGGTGAGGATGACATCTGCAACTATTTATAGAAATAAGACAAAGGCGCCAGTACACTCAAATGCCAATGTCCATACTTGACACATACATCAGCCAAAATAAATAGCAATAGGAGCCACACAGCACTAAGGACACACACATGCTGCATACGTCAGGGTCCCTCACGTGCCTGGCTAACAAGGCAACATCACTAATGTCATACTGCTCAGACAACAACATTGAGGAGGGGACACATGCAACTGGTCACTGAAACACACCTGCACAGTCTGAGAACCAAATAGGACCTTGATACGATAAACAGGGCAATACAATTAAACACACATTACCCAACATCATCTCGAAACATCAACAATGTGTACATCCATACCACATCCTAACATTGCCATGCATAGGTTATGCCACATAACATGTACATTTAGGTCAATGTGAATAAAAAAAATTTGGGGCAGGTCCTGAGAGGCAAGTGTGCTGCCAGTGCATTCACAACACCCACAGCCAGTCAAAGTGTAGTGTGGTAAGTTTTACGTATACTTTGCGCATTAGCTTCAGGCTTTAGGCCTTTGTGCACCTTGCCCTGAATGTACTTTTACTCATTTGCTAACAGCTTAGAGTCTCTGTGCACTTTGCACTAAATGCTATTTATTAGGCTTCGTATCAGTAATTTTGTAAATAGCCAGTTCTACGGTGTTGTTTTTTAGTCATATCAGACTGTTTTGCCTACTTCAGCACTGCAGTTCTCCAGAACATATTCACTCTGTGCTCCAGTCAAGGATACAGTCTGGTACATTGCCGATAGACGTGGTAGGAGTTCAGATTTGGCGTTCCTGCGTAGGGACACTTTGTCATCACGATGACATGTTAGTTATAAAATCACTTCCTTGTCACAATACACGCAAGAGGGAGTTTCCGAACAGTGAACCACAACTAGACGCTGCCCGCCTTGCTGCAGATGCTGAACCAGATCACAGGCCTTTGCTCAGATATGAGGGCTGATGTCTCCCCAGTGATTCAGACAGGCAAGCTCCAACCTAAACATGCTGTGCTCTAAATAGAACAAGCAGAGGGAGAGTAGAAACAGTTAGGCACCATGATAGCTTTGTTCAAATGTGTTACACTCCTGGTGACTATTTCAATTCTACCATGTTGTATTGTTTGGGTTATTGTGGCTCACACCTAATTATCTAAAAGTCAGTTGTTTTATGAAATCATCATATAAAACCAATATGGTCTTTGTCATTTGAATATGAGATCATACTGGAAAAGAGAGAATTGGTTTGGATCTGAGTGACCACGACTTCCCAGAGAAGTTCCAAAGATGTCATGCGCTCGGCTGTCTAATCATTTCTTTGCCGTGGGAGACATGAGGCACTGCTAGTTAGCCAGAGCAACAAGAAAGAATTAGGGTGACAGAGTTATTTACAAGTGGGTCAGACTCAGTCCCCCACACCATTAGCTATCCTGCTGCCTAGAAATCCAGTAATCTCATGTAGGATAATGAGATCCCACGCGACAAAATGTCTCTCCATAAGAATAGATATACACGGAGGGACGAGTAGGACAAAAAGATGGCTATTCCCACATTTGGACAAAGCAACACCTAGAGGCAATTAGGCAGACAAGTCTGATAAGTCAATATCATACATGTGACACACAGGTGGGCCATAGGCTTATAACAATGCCCATATGAAGGACAGCAGATACCAATACCAAACCAGAGCACAAAGTTAAGTCATCCAAAGGCTTGCATCTTATGGCAAAATTGTCACAACACAGACACACTAATTGTACCCTCTTTCATTGCAGAGGAACATGGATCTCCTGCAGATATGCCAGTCCCTGATTTCACTGATGACATGGATGACGAGCCCATAAATATGTCCCAGGAAACCATCCAAAAGGTCCTTGAAAGCCTCCAGACCCCACCTTCAGTCACAAGGAGGAGCACAGAAGAAGCACCCACCACCCCAATTGTGAAACCTGCCAGCTCCAACACAGCTGAGGAGTCTGACGACACTGGCACCAGCTTTGAAAGAACTGTAGTTGGTGTCCAGCGGGAGCTGGCCAAGGAGGTGCGGGTGGGGATGCAAAACATGGCAGCCAGCCTTGAGGGGGTGCGTTCGTGCTTGACGTCATTTGCAGATCAGGCAGCTGCTACGGAAGCCCGAACATCTCTCTTGCAGGAACTTGCCAAAACACAGAAGGAAATCAGCACAGCTGTCATCCAGTTGACACAACACCTACAACTGCAATCCAGTCAAAGTGTGCACGAATGCAACATTGAACCCCTCAGGGCCGACCTGGCTGCCTACCATCGTGATGTGGCTGCCATTCTCAAAAACCAGCAGGCCCTCCTTGCTGCAGTACTGCCCTTAATAACTCCACAGGGAGCAGCCCCCGGGGTGTCTGCCTCCACGTCTTCTAACACTGAGGTGTGTGTTGCCCCTTCACAACCAACAACAAGGACAAACCAGGCAACACACACATCAGAAGAAGAAGACATGGAACAGATCACATTCACACGGAAGAGTACCCGGAAGCATTAGTCCCTGCACCAACCAAGGTCCTACGTTTTGACAAATGCCAGTCTTACTACAACTACACTCAATGACTGTTCTGCAATCCACTGTATGACTTGTCAGCATTGCCAGTGAATGTCTCTCTCCTACTATTTGCCAATTCCTGTCCCTCTGCACTGTCTGTGACATCACCCCAGCATGTCAGGAGCATCATCCACACCCCTTCTGTAGGATCACTATGTAAGAATGCACCAGAACGGACCCAGCAATCATGGACAATGGACATTTTGCACTACAGCACCTATAAATAAATAGCACTTGCACACCTAATATGTCTCTGTGTTATTTCACACTTCAACTGTGCAGTACATAACTCCAAAGTGCCTGTGTGGCAACCATGTAGCTTGTCAATACAACTGTCCTGACATCATGTAGTCTGATACATCTGTGCAGTGGCCAGGATTGCATCATAGCCTTACCATACTGAGGAGAATAACTGATGAAGGGACTAACCACACACAATCATGGTGTTTTGGACAGAATGATGCACCATCTATAGCAATTCTAGTCAACTAATGGTGGCTGAGATATGTAGGCACCATGCAATACTAAAACATGAAATTATGCTGCAAAATGTAAGCAAACCTAAACAAATAACACTGCATCATATTTTTTGACTCTGCATTCTGTGCACTCCTGTACGTGAAAAAATTATGACGCCCATGCTGTATGCGTGGAAATTTGACGCAACATGGACAATATGGTGGACATGTCATGTACCTTATTAATTTATTAATTTTCATATCATATTTTTTGACTCTGCATTCTGTGCACTCCTGTACATTAAAAAATTATGACGCCCATGCTGTATGCGTGGAATTTTGACGCATTTTTAAATTATGTCTTCATTTTTGTAAGTTGGGGAAGGAAATTTGTCATGGCCAAACGGTGCTATGTGATACACATTTGTGGTTAGCTATGACACATGTCCCTTATTGGATGTATAGAAGGCATTCACACTGTAAAATTTATGATACCTTACAAAAATGTATTAACCATATTTGTACACATATTTTGGGTAATTGCTGATGGCAATTTTGAAATGATGGATGGGATACCATGATGTATTCCTTCTCAAAAATGTGTCCACAATTATCATGGTAATGCATTTATCTATAGTCCAAACAGGGAGTGCAATAGTCACTTACAGTTTTTATGGGGCTAACCATGTCCTATTATGATTCTGTGTATCTGATTTGTGTTTGACTTTTGACATGTAGGCCACACATGCGCCTTATGCATGTGTTTAGTTCACAAGTACATGATTCTTTTATATTTGGGGGGCGGAAGAGGTGGACTTAGGCCCCCAGCACCCTAGGGTTTGCCCATCCAGATTTGCTAATTTATCAATGGCTTTTATTTATTCTGTTATGCAAAACCTGCAGCAGCAGGCTAATGTAAGGCCATAGGGTATGAATCACTGTTAGCCATTCATTCATCTCATTTGCCCATTTGACGTTTGCACTATTGATGATTTGGAGCAATCTGACATACCATTTTGCAATGACTATGTTTGCAAAATCTCAGCGTTCCTCATGTGCTGATGACAAATAGATTGTTGATGTATGTGGCCCTTTATGCATTACCTTGTTTAGTGGCATGTTAAATTCTTCCTGCTAGGTTCAAACTGGGACACTACTGTGATGGGCAGCTTGCAAATATTTGGTTGATTGGATGACATATGTTTATATGTGTGTGGGAATGTGGATCCACTATCACCTGTCTGGGTGTATGTTGTCACTGTAACTTCAAGGTCTCCTCATGAGTTAGTGGCAGCTAATGTTGTTCCAATTGGGTATTGTTCATATCAAAAACTTGAGAGAAGCCATTGAGGACATGGTCACGTACACATGGATGGTCCCACCCTGTCACTGAACACGTGTGATGAGACTTTCAAATGATCTACATTTTTGGGCTGAGTGAGAGACTGTCTCAGGTGTCTGGATCAGGCATGTGTAATTGCCACTTTTGTACTCCTGTTGGCCTCTGTGGATGGAAATGTATGATGTAACATCCTACCCTCTGTGAATACATTTGTGATGTTTTTTTTTTGTGTCATGATTGTTATATCATTATTGCTCAATGAGACGACATTCTTCTTCAGCAATTTCGTAGTAAAGGTGGGCAGAAATGAATAGGCCAAAGCATGATGTGGTGTTTGTTATCTGTGTTTATTTACAAATGTGCAATAATCACCTCTGTCTATGTATAGAGGCCGGACAAGCCCCAGTTAAGTGCCCCATTTAGTATGACTTTAGAACATCAGCCTCTGGTAACATATGGAGGTGGTGGCAAACGCAACCCACATTGAGAAACCAGTTCTGTGGTGGGGGGGAAATCATTCTCCGAGGCACTCCAGTGAGTCCTTTAAAAAGAGCACAGTATAGTTACTGACCTTAATGCTCCATCCCTGACTAGGGGAGAGTAGCTGCAGGCACCAGCATCTGATCGCCTACCTACATTGAAACTTGGGCCCATACTTATGCTTTTTTAGCTCCGCATTTGCGTCATTTTTTGATGCAAAAGCGGCGCAAACTTACAAAATACGATTGTATTTTGTAAGTTTGCGCCGCTTTTGCGTTAAAAAGCGGTGCAATTGCGGGGCAAAAAAAATACGGGCCTTGGTGTCTTGTCTTCACCACCAACGCAGCTACTGTTCCTCTCAGGGCTGCAGGCACCCAGGCTCGACTCCATCTTCTGGTGTGTCCATATACAGCTTACTAGCCCTGTGTCCTTACTGTGCTGTGGCCCACATATGTTGTCTCACCCTGCAGGATTTGAATGAATGAATAAGGCCTTTCTAAAGCGCACCGTCACTTGTAATTGAGCATTCTGGCGTTACACAATGGAGCATTGTATAAATTGGTTTAAAAAGGGCATGACAGAGTGTATCTGGTGCCCGGAAGATCCAAGCCTTCAAAGACTTCTAAAAATATTCCCTCAGTATCAATGAACCGCAGATGGTTAGCGAATTGGTTTCAGGCTTTGATGCCTAGAACCATGAAAGGCTTTCCACCACAGATTTTTTGTCTGAAGGGAGGAGGCCTTAACACATTTGCATTTGAAGATCTCAGTGCTCTCTAGGTCATATAATGACAAAATCTGGCCGTAAGATATTTGGGGCCAATAGACTTGAAAGCTGATGACCAACAGCACAGTTTTGAAAGTAATTCCTTTGTTGTGGCAACCAATGAAGTTTTTTTCATGACTGCTAATTCAGATCTCTTCTTAGGAAATTGTAGCACTATTCTGGCTGCCACATGTTGAATTATTTGAAGCCTATGAATTAGCTGTTAGGAGCAGCCAGCATGGAGACTGCTCCAATAGTTGAGTCACTATGTAAAGAAAACAAACGCTAGTTTTCCTAGCAGCGCGAGGAAGAACGTGAAGGAACGTTTTAAGGGATTTAATCAGGTTAACACACATCCCTGCAACCTAGCACTTTTGTTGAAAGAAGAGGTCAGTGTCAAATTTGAGCCTTAGATTCTTAGCCACTTTTACAGTGGCAGTTGGTGGAGGAACCGAATTCGGCCACCATTAAAGTGGGGGAAAATGGATGTGATTTTCCAGAAAGCAAAATTTCATTTTTCTTCTGAATTGCATATAAAGTAGTTGTTTTGCATCCACAGAATGGCATTTGAGAGGCAGTTTGTAGATTGAGTTCAGAAACTCTTATCTACAGAGAGAATCAACTGAGTATTGTCTGCATAAGAGGTAGTTGCGATACCATAGGAAGCAATGAGGGAAATGAGGTGAGCCATATAGATGTTAAAGGGGGCTGGACCAACGGATGAGGCCCGTGGTACACCGCTAGTAATCAATCTTTCTTTTGAGGAGAATTTTCCTAATACCACTGTTTGTGTCCTAGCAGTAAGAAATGATATGATCCCGCATAGGGCTTTTTGAGAGATCCCAATATCCTGGATACACTGGAGGAGAATATCACATGGAATGGTATTGAATACTGCAGAAAGGTCCCACAGTATCAATACCACATTGTTTCCGGCATCCAGAGTCATTTTGATGGTTTCTGAAACTTCCAATAGAGCTGTCTCAGAGGAATGTTTGGGTCTAAAACCTGATTGTTGTGGATGAAGTGAGTTATAATTTTCCAGAAAAGCTATAAGCTGCTGATTCACAATGTTTCCCAATATTTTGGATAGCAGGGAAATAGTCCTTAGATTAAACAGAACAGAAGGATCTGCCAAAGGCTATTTTGTATAGGTCTAACAACTGCTAGTTTCCAGACTGAGGGGCCTGTTGCTGTGGCTAATGAGGTGTTTAAAATATTGTTAATGAGAGGATTAACAACATCTATGGCCTCATGGAGAATAGCTGGTGGGAAGGAATCTTGAGGTGATCTGCAGCAGGAGATGATTTTTTGATGCAATTGTATTAAAGAAATACCTTCAAAAACAGTCAAAATTGCATTGATGGCACTGTGAGAAATAATAGGGGCAGGGCAACTTGTAGAGTTGCTCATTGGGAAGGAGTTGATTCCCTGTTGTATGGTCTGGTTCTTATCCCCGAAAAAAGGTAGAGATCCGGTCGCAAGGGCCTGTTATGGAGGATAGCTCTCGAGCGGCTTTAGGCTGGAGAAAGACTTTCGAAGTATTAAAGATGGTTTTTGGATCATGATTTAACGACTGCAATAGGCATTCGGTCCCCGGTAGCACTTGCTCCTTATTATCATTCACTTTGTTCCCTTTGCCAGCAGCATCTTTTCACATCCCCATATGGCTTTCAATACTCCATAAACTCCATATGGTGACAGGAGATTCTTAGAGAGCAGCCATTGAAGGTGATCCCAAGCCACCACTCATATGTGAAGGCCTTTTTATATATGTAGTCAGAACGTTTGTAAACTCCTTTTGCCCTGGTTACTTTCAATCTTTCATAAAGCAGCACAATTCATTAATTTCCTTATTAGCCAATTAAGCATTTTTTAAGGTATTAACCCTTGGACACAGCTTCTTGGAAACCACTTTTGTTTAACATCAGTTTACTTTTATCACAGTCTCTTTAAAATAGCTTGCTCCTCATTACAATTAGGGTTATTTAAAGTATGACAGGCAGGCCATCGAGCCTCTAAGTTGGCACAGGTCACAATGTCTACTGTGCTTGCAGTTCCCAAACTCTCCGGTTGTATATTTTTGACAAACGTGCTCCTGCCAATCGGTCAAACATGACAAGGAGCTGATTACCCTCAAGACAAGAACGGGAAATGCAAACATTCTTTCCTTTTTGTCTTCAACAGTTAGTGCCTTGGATAAGGAAATTATAACAGTGGAGGGCGAGCTGGCTCAATGTGGAGGGGGTGAAGGACAGATCATGGCCACGGAGGCTTTTGTACCTAGAGAAGGCCTACCTACTAAGCCAATCCTCACCACACAAGCACAAGTTCATTTCTCTGACCTTCCACCTTGTGCTGACCTATCTCATGCTACCGATAGTGACCCAGAGCTTGCTGCCGATTCCCTCCCACCGTCCTGCAAGCATAAGACGAAGGATGGAGCAGGATCGAATGGCCGTTGTGGCTCACCATGCCAAGGCAAGTATGCTCCCTTGAGCTCAGCAGTAGAGAATTTTGTTAATTTTAAATTACAAAACTGTATAGATTCTCTTTATGTGAGGCTGGAGCAACTAATCAAGGGACTGTTTCTCTCACTGCAGAAACATTGTGATGACATCGAACAAGCAACTGGGAAATTGAAGATGGGTATTGTGCAGGGCCTGCTCCATTATTGTTAGACTCAATGGGGGTAGGCATGATTGCAGGTGGGATAAGCAGGTGTGGGCCTGGTGCAGTGGATGTTGTCCCTAAAGCCGTTCCTGCTACTGCTTATGGTCCATCAGGGTGGCAGGTGTGGGCACAGGTCAATATGGACTCCTCTATTAGCAATAACCCCACAGGTGTGGTACCAGCAATAGAACCTATGGCTTCAAAGGCTAGACTGGGGAGTGGGGAGGACATCCAAGTTTGGCGCATGGGCCAATAGTTAATCCACCACCAGAATCTGTCCTCTATGTGTTAGTTTTCTGGTATGTACAGCCTTTAAGGGGTAACCATCAGGAATCATACACCAAGTTGAAAAACAAAGTGACCACTGGATGTATAATTGTATATATATGGTAAGGAGAGTGAGTTGGGTGGGCCCAGTCTCTAAGTTGTGGAAAGAAGATTGTATCTTATTTAACTTTAATTAATCTAACATAGTGGTCCATGTTATCGCGGCAGCCAGCCCCCCAGGCCATTAGCACCACCCTTGGTCCAGGCTTTTCTATTTTCCACTAGACCAAGGCCCCTAGCTGGCTTTCATACATTGACAGCCTACCTTGCAAATCTCTTCTCCCCGAGTGGTGACAGCAAACAGATTTGATCCGCTGAGTCATTTGGATTCATGTAACTGACTGGTGCCACATTGTTCTTCATCTACCTTAGCCACAGTCCATGCTAATCCTAATAACATTAGGGATTTCCCGGCATATGTTCAACCAGCAACCACTGTGGTGAACTGCGGATGTTGAGTTGGAGCATTGCCGGATTCGCTTCCAAGTTTTCAGACCACTTTTGGTTGAAATACGTTAAAGGTTTTCAACTGATTTGTTTGCAGGAGACATGGGAGGTCAGCAACAACTTTTTCCTGGAGGGTTATAAATCCTTCTTGGTTCCAGCCATTCGTCCTATATCTGGTAGGGCAAAAGGTGGGTTGAATATCTTCCTATCTTTGGATTTAGTGGGTAGAGTAGTGGGTTTGAACTTACGGGTCTCGACTATATAAGTCCTCAAGTTAACACTCATGGAGCGCTATCTCTTGTTGTGGTAAATTTTTCTAACGCAATAACGTTGTCTCAGAACACTCCTGACATCCATACCCTGGTGCTCTATGTGCAAAAATGGGCCACGAATAAGAAAGTGTAGGCAAACCTTGTTTTAGCAGGGATTTTAATATTCATTTGTGTGCAAAAGTGAAACAAGCTTCGATTCAGGTGTTCGTGGTCTGAAGGGTGGCATATGGAGCGCACTAAGGAGGGGACTAACCTGACTACCCTATTAATCTCGTTTTTGCCATGGGCAAAATGGTGAAATCACCAGGGCCGGATTTGGCCCAGACATATATGGGTAGGGGAAGCGGCTCTATCATAGATTTTATATTCGTCACAGGCCAGGTATATAGTTTGATTTCTGAATGTAGTATTTCCCACAAGTATTTAGTGGCCCTAACCCCTTGAGCTAAGTAATAAAAGTGATGTGTATGAGCCAGGGGCGTATTATGAGGTCACATAATGAGTTGCAACCACACTTTCAGGGAACACGAATAAGGTGGGCCATGATAGAATCAGTGCACTCTTTGTTTCATAGTTGTGAAGGGGAAATTACAATTTGTTTAGATCCTACCTCCCCCGATGATTTGCTTATTTCAGCATTTGGCCGCATCGCAGAGGAGGTTGCGGAACATTTACTTACACCACTGATAAAATCTGCCCCAGTAGTCCCTAGATGGTTTGACTGGATACTGTAAGGCCCTGCGCAACCTGAAACGTGCACTTAAAATCTTCCCAAAAATGTGTTGCTGATAGCAACCTGTGGGAGAGAATATAAATTAGAACTGACGCGTAGGAAGAAAACCTTGAGGAGGTCAGCCTGGGATGATTTGGCACAAGCTTGTACAGAGAAAAATAGCATAATATTCTGGTGTATTATCAATCTGCCTTATTTTGCTCAGGAAAATGCACCCTCTATGGGGTATCATATAGCAGCGTTCGAATGGGTCAACCATTTTGAGAGCATCTATAACAATGTGGGGTCTATAGCTTCTAAAAAATAGGGCAATGAAATTGATGGGAGATCTGAATGTGTCTTCACTTTAGAAGAGAAAATACAGGCTATAAAGAGCATCACAAAACAAAAAGCCCCAAGACCAGGTGGCATTCCCCCAGACTTGTTTGTTAGTAACATTGAGTTCTGGGCCCCGCTGTTGAACTTGACCCTTAATGTGGAGATGAGAGAAGGCCCTCCTCCATCATGGTCATCAGCTGTTATTGTGCCCATTTTTAAAAAGGGTGACAAAGAATCCTCAGTGCTAGAGGCCCATCTCATTTATAGATTTTAGTTGTTAAAGTCATGGGCTGTGTGATCTTAGTCTTAAAGGCTGGACAGAGGAGAATAATATCCTCTTTCATTCACAATATGGCTTCCAGTCCGGCAAATCCACCATTGACCAGTGCTTGAATCTATATATGATGGTTAGCAAATATGCTACTTCCCTCTCTGAGTCAGTCCAACTAGCCTTCATGGACCACACGGCTGTGTTTGATTGCATTAACCGTGACAAGCTGTGGAAGATTCTCCTGGAGCTGGGGGTGGATGCTGATATAGTCTATTTTCTACAAGACCTCCCTGCAATGGCATCTGTTAGCTTTATGAGTGACGCAGCATGTACTAAGTGCTTTAGGCAGAGTCAAGGGTCTGTTAAGGGTGCATCTTGGACCCATTTTTGTTTTACCTTTATATAAATGGTTTAGAACAAGCTTTAATCGCCACTAATTCTGATTGGCCTTCAATTGGTACACGTTGTGTCCCTGTTCTTTATGCGGACGATGCAGTCTTGATGGCAGGGACGGCCAACGGGTTGTAAAGCCTGCTGAACACCTCTGAGTCCTTCATGGGGGAACTGGATTTATCTGTGAACCTCTCTAAATCATATATTATGTTGGTGGGGCCAAAGTCAGTTAGAACTAAGACCTTTTTGTTGAATCGTCATCATCTCCTGACAAAAGTCTTTCTCTTATGTGGGGGTTCTGCTCGATAACAAGCTGAGCTGGAACCCACTGGCAGTGGACAAAAGGCAGGGCCTTAGGATGACCATAGGTGCCATCTTTAGTTTTGCAGCAAGATTGGGTAGCAGACCACTTAAGGCCCTAATAAATATTCACCAGCCTAAGTGTGTGCCAAAGTGCTGTATGGGCGTGACATTTGGGGCTACAGAGCGATCAAGGATTTACAGACAGAAGAAAATCAGTTTCTCAGGCTTGTCCTCTGTCCCACAAAGCACCCCTTCATTTAATGTACATAAGGAGCTTGGTCTTAAATACCAGGGGCGGCTCCTCCATAAAGGTGGAGGACCGTCACCGCCCCCCCCCACCAGCCGTGTCAGCTGCAAACCTTTTCCCAAAAAACAATAATAAACTGTGTTTATTATCATCTTTTGGGAAAAGGGGTGGGGCCACGGGGGTGATGAGCAATATGCACTCCCCCTCAGAGCACATGTGTGTTTGGCTGGCCGTCTCGGGCCGGCCAAACACACATGAGCAAAGGGCTCTCTCCAGCCCAGCAACAGAGTTGCTGGGCTGGAGAGAGCCTGCACTGGTGCTCCCAGCCAATCCTAACGCTGCTCTAAGCAGCATCAGGATTGGCGCAGGGAAGGTAAGGTAAGTGGTTTAAAAAAAATATATTTTTAATTTAATTTAATTCCCCCCTGCCCGTGCTTCACGCGAACCACGACTGTTAAATACATCAGCGACTTCATAGCTTTTCGGCCTTTATTGTCATGGGTCAGGATGTGATCTAAAGAAGAACTTAGCTTTAATCGGATAACCCTGAAGGATTGCTTGCCATTGGATGGCGCATTTAAAATACCATGGCTTAAATGTGTCAGGGATGCTCTTTCTTCTTTAGGACTCCTAAGTTATTTTCAAAGCCAGAGGGTGTTGGAAGAAGGGATTATAATTGGGTAAAGGAGTGTTTTATGGAGTGGGCGAGGATGCTCAAGGATTGTTGAAACCCCATATCAGGAATAATGTTTTGGCCACTACCACCCTGGGTATGGAGCCTTATTTATCGGTAGTGAAAAACAATAGGGACAGATTCCTGCTTGTGCGATTCAGACCCAACTTCCTTCACTTGGCCATTGCCTCTCCCAGAGTTTGTCATAATATTTGCAGTTTGGGTTCCTGCGGCTGTGACAAAAAGTCTCTGCAGGAGACCGTATATCTGGTAATGTTCTGTAAGTTTTATAGTGAACCTAGAAGCTCTTTTTAGTACCATTATTTAAAGGGAGAGGCTTTTAACAAGTTCGACCTGCCCTTTTATATATACAAAAGTCACCAGACTTGCTGGTTTTAACAAATGTCATGCAGTATTTAAGAGCAATGTATAATATAAGATGTTTGCCAGATGATTAATTCTTTTTTTTCAATTTGATGAGAAGTCTGTTTAAATAACGTTGATTAAAATTTGTGTGCTTTTATGGTTTCGCAATAAAAACCTAATAACGAAAATTTGAATTGAATTGAATTGAATCTGTCAAACATGTAATGCCTGGTGAACTGCATTGTTGTGGCAGCAACTTATAATTTTTTGTTCTGCAGAAACAAATCCCCAAATCAGGTTTTTTATTTTGCAAAACAAAAAAATCAATGACACATGACGTGCAGGAAGTTTTCTGCTCAACCCTGCATTTGTTTATCCTTTGATATACTAAAACAGCTTAGATCTAACCATCTATACACAGACTGTTCACTGTGGCAACCACATCCAGGGTGGATATTCCTAATCCTAATAGGTTGCCATTTGGTTTTTGTCTAAACATTCTGGGTCTCCAGACTTAGGTATCTCTACTGTAGTTACCACGTAACTTCTTGGAGAGAGAGAACCATTCTTCAAGCCCAGCCATAATTTGGAGTAGGCTGATTTTATCCCTCCCATTGTTAGCTAAAATGGCCATACCACCTTCTCATTGGCCATCTGTACTTTGGACATATCTAATTCACCCCAATACATCATGACAGTAGGTTTAATCCAAAGGAGGATTGTGTACTGTCCTTTTGATTTCACTTTTCTTAGGCACAATCCATTTCTGTCTAATTTACTGAATATGTTTTAATCATTCTTCTTAGTACATTCTTTCTTCCTCTAGGATGATGAAACCCATAAATTATAAAAGAAAACATGATCTAGGCTATGGAACTCAGGCCTAGTAAGGTTCACAATTATCTATCAGACGATAAGAATAGTCAAGAATGTCAGAAAGTTCTCCAATTTCAACTTGACAAGCAACTCTGAGATAACTTTATTACACATTAATATGTGAGCAGTTAAAGCATTACAGTTTTGGACTTACATCCCTGAAATTTGTCTTGAAACATTCATTTCATATCTCACTGTTTTGAAGAATCTGCATGTCCATAGGACAACATAGGAAACTTGTTCTGTCATAGAAAGTACACATTTGCTAATTCCATCAGGACCAACATGATCCACACAACAAAAAACACAAAGCTTATTTGAAGAGGTCTTCCAATCTCTGTGCTAAACCAAAAGGACCATCTTGGTGTGCTTCATTCTACCTCCACTGATGCTTACAATAAGATCTTGTCTGATCCACTTTCTCATGACTTTCTCAGTTTAACGTTTAAAAATGGTGTTAGACATGTCAACTTTAGGGTGGTCTTCCCCCAAACGTTTTGCCTGCTTGCCTCCATTTTATCGAGATTTTGGCTCTGCTGGCCATAGGACTCTGTGCACTTTACCACTGCTAACCAGTGCTGAAGTGCATGTTCTCACTCCCCTAAGCCTGGTTTGATTGGCATATACCTGATTGGCATATTTAATTTACATGTAATTTCCTTGTAGAGTGGTACACCATATACCCAGGGCCTGTAAATTAAATGCTACCAGTGGCCCTGCAGCACTTATTGTGCCACCCACTTAAGTGGCACCTTAAAACGTATTCCAGGCCTGCCATTGCAACCTGAAGGCAGTGTCTCACTGCCATATTGACTTGGCATTTAAAACCATTTGCCAATCCTTAAACCCCCCTTTTATTATATTTAAGTCACCTCTAAGGTAGGCCCTAAGTAGCCCATAGGGCAGGGTGCTGTATAATTAAAAGGTAGGACATGTACCTTTTAGTTTTACATGTCATAATAATGAAAAACTCACAAATTTGTTGTCTTACTTCTGAGAAGCCTACTCTTCCCATAGGGTAACATTGGGGCTTCATTATTAAAATTAAAAAGTTGTAATTCCTAAACCAGAGGTGGTAGATATGTCATGTTTGGTACCTATGAACTTGTAATAATAAACCCAAGTCGATTTATCATCACAAGTTTGAAAATGTAAATTTTTTCAAAGGTGGCATTTTTTAGCCCGCTGTGCCTGTAACCTGCCTTAGGTCACATGACTGAGTGTAACTTACAGTTGGGACTTTGTGAATTCAACCCAAACAGTCACACAAAAGGGCAATTAGCAGAACCTGAATGGGCCATTAACTGCCTTGATGGGCAGGTGGAGCTAAGCACAGCCCCACTTGCAACTGAATAGACTGAGCTCTGCCACCACCTAATAGACTTAACAACCATATATTGTCAGTACACCCAGCTAGGAGCCAAGGCAGGAGAGGCAAGAAATTCCTGGAACTTTAGAGAACCCTTCTGGAAACGTCTCCCAACTTCTAGGAGCAGGGCACTAGGGTATAAGAAGAGCGCTCTCAGACCTGCTCCTCAGTTCATTACTCAACCTGTAGAAGGACTTTCAGAGGACTGACTGCTGCTGTGACCTGCTGTGCACTCTGCCAGACTGCTGCTGTACCTTGAAGGACTGCTTTGCTGCCTGGAGCTTGCTTGAAACCTTCAGAGATCAGCCCTGCTGCAGAGCTCTGCATTACCACCTACACCCAGGGCTCCAGAAGTGACTTCAAGGGCTAGTTCGTTCAGCTAGTCTATTTTGAGCTACATAACAGGCTTCCACCTTCTTTACACCTGCACCCAGCCTGAGTGAGTCTTGCACCCCCAAGGGTCTCCACTCCTGGGTCTTTGGTTGTGGTGCTAAAGGTGCTTTGGTGGCCATCTTCTAAAACTGAGGACTTGCTATTTTGAACCTTAAACTTTAAAAAATCAGAACTCTGGTTCTACTAATTGGATGTTCATGGTTTTGGTGTTAACTATTTTATTAACATTTTCTCTATTTTCCTAAATTGGTTTGGGATGTTTATTTTGTTGTTTTTTTCTCTGAGTTGCTGTTTGTGTACTACATAAATACTTAATACATTGTCTCTTAGTTTAGCCTGACTGCTTTCTCTGCTTAGCTTCCCAGGATTAAGCACAGGTTAATTATTGGCTTTTTGTGGTTTACCCTGCAAGGGATTGTGGCTGTTGTTTGACCAGGGTTCACAACCTAGTCAACCAACAACCGAATTTCTCACATTGGTGTTCAACCATGTGGATCAGGACTTGTGTTTTTGTAGTACCATACAGTGATTGGTGTTGCACATAAAACACCTCAGATACATAATTTGGCATCAGGACTCACTTTTTAAATTCTCCTTAGTCTCCATTGGCCGTTTTTGTTTTTTTCCAAATTTAACTGACCCTACCTTCCTCTGCTACAATGGTGATAGATCTGATCAAGGGTGACAGCCTCAACGAGGCTGAACTGCAAAAGCTCTCCAAGGAGAGGGGGCTAAAAGTGGGCAAGAAGGCTTCCAAGGTGGACCTACAGATAGCCCTCCAGGCCTATGAGGAGTTCAAGAGGTTGCAAACAGTAACAGAGGAGTATGATCCAGAGGGGACCTGGGACTGAATGAGGAAGAGGACCAAGGCCCCAAGTGAACCAAGGACTTCTGGAGGAACATCCCTGCTCCCAGGAGGAGGATCAGGATACCCGGAATGGGGCATGGAGCAGTGTGTCTTCCAGAGGCCTGTCTCAAGCGGAGCTAGAGGACAGAAAGGAGGAGAGGAAGCTCAAGCTGGAGCTGGAAGTGGCAAGACTAAAGGTGGAGGAGAAAAAGATAATGCTGGCTCATGAACTGAGCCTGAAGGAGCTGGACATTAAAGCCAGGCAAGCAGAGTTCAGCAGAAATGGTGGCCGCAAATCAGCAGTGTCTACTGGAGAGGTGAGAGTCCACATTCCCAAAGACCTGGTACTCAGTTATGAAGTGGGGTGATATAGATAAGTGGCGTTCAGCCTATGAGGGATCCATGAGGGCCCATAAGGTTCTAGAGGGCACTGGGGAGGTTGTGGTGGAAATATATGCCTGCAGTGGGGAGGGACACACTCCTGACTCTAGAGGTAGAGAACCAGGCTCGGTATACCCTCATGAAGGACATTCGTCTTTCTAAGTTTGGGTTGACCCCTGAAAAGTATAGACAGAGGTTCAGGGACAGCCACACGCTTCCCAACCATTCTTGGGTGGACTTTCTGTATTATGCTAGAAAGGCACTGAAGGGCTAGGTGAAGGGCAACAAGGTAAATGATTTCAATGGGCTGTGCAACCTGATTTTGATTGAGCACATGCTCAATAGTTGTTTTAAAGATCTGCGCCAACAGCTGGTAGACAGCAAGCTGACTGACCCCAGGAAGCTTGCTGAGGAGGCGGACCTCTGGGCCAACACCAAAGTGCCCAAAAAGGCATCTGGGGGGGGGACTCCCAAAAGGGTGGTCAGAGTTCCCACCAGAAGAAAGAAGGGGGAGATATAAAGAAGGAGGCCTCTTGAGGCACTCAAAAAAGTTCTCAAGGGAAAGGGTCCCCATCTCAATCTGGCCACCACAAGAAAGGCTTCTCAGGTAAAAACAAATCTAACCCCAAGTGCTATGAGTGTTATGAGTATGGGAACTACAAAGGTGACCCAAAGTGTCCAAAGAGGGCACAGCCTCCCACTGGAGGTAAACCCCCAGGGTTGGCAAGTGTAGTGCTTGGGGAGAAGATGGCCCCAGTTAGTAGGGCGGAAGTCAGTGAGCTTACCCTAGTGTCCCTGGGTGTTTTGCTTTTCACTACTGACCAAGCTGACAAAAATTTCTGGAATGCCAAAGAAGAGATTTATTATTTCACTACGCATGGTTCCAAAAAGGAAATTATCATGTTGAAAGCACATGTTTAAAAATAGTAACAGCAATGAAAGGAAAACGTACCAAAATGATTCTCACTGCAATATACACAGCAAATATATGTATCTATATTATAATGCAAAGCAAATAATGAATTACAAATGCATCACCGTAGGGCCTGTCAAGTGCTTCATCTTTCTCATGCCAGCAAGAGGATGACCCTGTTTGACTGTGAAAGAGAATGAGATCTCTACCCCCACAGGAAAGATATCAGGCATCTGATGTCTAGAATCCTGATTGAATCCACTGACTCTCTCACTGTTGCACTGGGTCTTTTTATATATTAAAAAAGCAAAGGAGCTTTCTGGAACCCCCCCCCTCCTCCATTTTGCAATTCAAACATGCTGGCTAGTTTAGGAATGCTTTGAAAATAACACGTAGGGGTTTGGCCACAATCCCAAGACGTCAAGTCAAAACAAGGCCGTTCCCTGCCATCTCAATACATCCTTATCAACCAAAGCCATTGGTGAGAAAAAGCCTGAAAACAAGACAGAATGCACAGTTTACAATGTGGAAAATTACGGGCAGCCTTCAACATTGCAGTGTCTAATGCTACGATAAAGTCAATAGGCAGAATGAATCTGAGGCTAAACTGAATAGCCTGTAACTGGTGAACATTTGACAACTAATCCAGGTACAAAGTGGTGCAACACAAAGTCAGTGGTCAAAACACATATTTTCCTACACTGGGTAATGAAGAGATGGTGATCAAGGCCCACATGCCTTCCAATATGGCAAAGTACAGGCAGCGGGTTACCATCAATGGGCAGAGGATGGAGGCTCTCAGGGACACAGGAGCCATCATGACTACAGTAATTATCATCTGGTGTCCTCAGAGCAAGTAATTCCCAATACATTCCACCAGGTTGTAGTAGCGAACAACCAGGAGAGCCACTACCCTGTGGCTCTAGTTCCCTTTAAGTAGGGGGGGTCCCAGGTCTTCTGAATGTTTCTGTGAGCCCTGCCATGCCTGTAGACTGTCTACTAGGAAATTACCTGGAGGACACTGGCTGGAAGGAAGTGAAACTCAGGCCCCACCTTGGAATGTTTGGGTTGCTGAGTGGGTCTGTGTGGCCACCAGGTCCATGACTGCGAGAATGCGAGTCAAAAGGGTCTGGGGCTTGAGAAAAAGGCCCAGACAACTGCCAGAAGAGGGAAGGGCAGGCGGTGTGGGAAACCAGCCCCTGTTTGTCTCCCAGAGGAAGTGGATGGGGCGCCAGTGGAAACTGCACCAGGACCTACTGAGGAGGACATTGCCTCCCTTGGTGACCTGTCTTAGCTTGCTGGATGGCAAGCAGAAGGGGGAACCGCCAGGGAGGATTTCTGTCAAGCGCAGAAAGAATGTTCAACCCTGGAGGGCATGAGGCGGCAAGCTAGAGCCCAGGAAGCTGGTGAAACCTCCGGAGATCACCACATTTATTCGGAGCATGGCCTCCTGTACATTGAACCAAAGTCACCTTTGCATAGGGCAACAAGAGTCCTAGTTGTTCCCCAAAGCTACGGGGCTTTTCTACTAAAGCAGAACTAAAGATAGCCTATGAGATTCCGCTGGCAAGACATCTTGGGCAGGATAAGAGCTTTGCCAGACTTGTCCCACACAGTTACTGGCTCAGGATGAAGGTGTCCCCAGATGCATTCTGCAGGACTTGTGTGACCTGCCAGGCCAGTGGGAAGTCAGGGAAGAAGCTGAAAGCTCCCCAGCAACCCTAACATGTAATTGACACCCCCTTAGAAAGGATGGACATCATTGGGCCCCTGGACCCCAAGACAGCCTCTGGCAGCATGTTTAACCTGTTCTTTGTGGACCATGCTACAAGATATCCAGAGGGCATACTGCTGATAACTGCACCTGCAGTAACTAGGGCCCTAATGGGGATTTTCACTAGAGTAGGTTTCACCAAAGAAGTGGTGTCTGACAGGGGCACCAACTTGATGTCAGCTTGTAGGAAAGTGCCACTGTTGGCATGGTTAACCCCTACTTTTTTTGCCTAGTGTTGATGCCAACTTTGATTGGAAATGTGCTGGGCTCCTGCTAACCTGGCCCCAGCACCAGTGTTCTTTCCCAAAATCTGTACATTTGTTTCCACAATTGGCACACCCTTGGTACATAGTTAAGTCCCTTGTAAAAGGAACACAGGGTACCAAGGGCCCTGTGGCCAGGGAAGGTCCCCAAGGGCTGCAGCATGTATTATAACATCCTAGGGGACCCCTCACCAAGCACAAGCACACTGTCTTTACAGCTTGTGCGTACTGTGGGGAGAAAAAGGCAAAGTCAATGTGGTACCCCTCTCAGGGTGCCATGCCCACAAACCACTGCCTGTGGCATGGGTAAGACACCCCTTTAGCAGGCCTTACAGCCCTGAGGCATGGTGCACTATACCACAAGTGAGAGCATAGCTGCACGAGCAATATGCCCCTACAGTGCCTAAATCCATTCTTAGACATTGTAAGTGCAGTGTAGCCATATTGAGTATATGGTCTGGGAGTTTGTCATTACGAACTCCACAGCCCCATAATGGCTTTACTGAATACTGGGAAGTTTGATATCAACCTTCTCAGCACAATAAACCCCCACTGATGCCAGTGTGGGATTTATTAAAACATGTACATAGAGAGCATCTTAGAGATGTTAGCCAAACTGCTAGTGTAGGACTGACTGGTCTGCGCCAGCCTGCCACTTTCAGACAAGTTTCTAACCACATGGGATGAGAGCCTTTGTGCTCTCGGTGGTCGGGAAACAAAGCCTGTCCTGGGTGGAGGTGCTTCACACCTCCCCCCTGCAGGAACTGTAACACCTGGCTGTGTGCCTCAAAGACTCAAGCCTTGGGTTATAGTGCCCCAGGGCACTCCAACTAGTGGAGTTGCCTGCCCTCCAGATAAAGCCCCACATTTGGCAGCAGCTCCGACATGGAAATTAGGGAAAACAGGGAGGAGTGACCCCTTCAGCTAGGACCACCCCTAAGGTGTCCAGAGTTGAGGTGACCCTCCTCCCTGCAGAATTCTCCATCTTGGTTTGGAGGACAGGGACCAATAGGGTTAGGTTCCCAGAGGGAGTGGACAAAGAAAGGGTGTAGCCACCCTCGGGGACAGTAGCCAGTGGCTACTGTTCTCTGACCCCTGTAACACCCCTAAATCTTGTATTTAAAGGCATCCCTGAACCCAGCTCACCAGATTCCTGGTGACCTGACAAGAAGAAGACGCATTGCATAGCTGAAAGCCCCTGCAGAGAAGAAGGAAGATGACATCTGATTTGGCTCCAGCCCAACCGGCCTGTCTCCTGCTTCAAAGAACCTGCAAAAGAACAGCAATGCATCCAGCGGGACCAGCGACCTCTTTCAAGCTCCAAATGTCTGCCCTTCACTCGAAAAGACCAAGAACCCCCTGGACAGTGGTCCTGTCCAAGAAGAAATAACAACTAAGGACTCCAACCTCACTCCGAATGCGTGAGTCCTAACCACTCTGCACCCGACGCCTACGGCCCTTGTCCAGGTGGCCCAACTAGCTAGAGAGAATCCCCAGGCAATTCTGAGCAAGTGCCCACCCTGGTTTGACCTCTCCACCCCTCCACAATGATGCCTGCAGAGGAAATCCCGAGAACCCCCCTGACCGTGATGCTCCGGACAAAGATATCTGACACCTAAAGACACACTGCACCCGCAGCCCCCAGGCCTTGGAGAACCCGACCTCCAGTGAAGCAACAGTCAGCAGGCAGCCCTTCTCCAAGTCCAGCCTGTGGTTTGCCCGAGACGACCTCCTGGACCTCTCCTGCAGCCTCTGAGTGACCACTGGGATCTCCTCATAGAGAATCATTGGAGTCCCGACATCTTGTTTGCACCCTGCACCCAGCCGCCCAGCGCTGATGAGGATGTATGTTTGGTGCCTACTTGTGTTCCTCTAAATCCCCCAGTTGTGCCTTCTGAAGACACGGGTACTTACCTGTCTGTAGATCTGAAACCGAGTTCCCCCAGTCTCCATAGGAGCCCACATTAATTTTTGCCTACACTTTGACCTCTCCACCTGGCCGGCCCCGTGTTGCTGGTGGTGGGTGTATGGGGTTAACTTGAACCACAACCTGTAGACTTCATAACTCCCGAACTGGAACTGTAAGTGTTGTACTTACCTGCAAATCGATCTAACTTTTCTTCCCCCCCAGGAACTGTTTCTGAAAATTGCAGTGTGTCAAGTTTTAAAAAAGATTATTGCCAATATTTTAAAAACTGCATAACTTATCGATTTCAAACAAAGTACTATTGATACATGTGTGAAATAAAAATCTATTTAAGTATTTACCTGCAACTTAAATCTTGTGGTTCTAAAATTAAATTAAGAAAATATAATTTTGCTATACAAAAAACCATTGGTCTGGAGTTAAGTCATTGAGAGGCATATTTATACTCCGTCTGCGCCGAATGTACGTTAAAAATTTTGATGCACAATCGGCGCAAACCTTGCCCCATATTTAAACTTTGATGCCCGAGGCCGCGGACACCAAAATCCAGCTGTGTGCATCATTTTCTGGATGCGGGAAACCGCCTTGCATTAATCATATGCAAGGTAGGCGTTCCCGTCCAAAAAAAGATGTTTACGGCCGTGCGTCGTATTTATGCTTCCGGGCAATAATCCAGCACGGCCGGGAGGCGGAGTCGGAAAATGACTCACAGCCCGATTTGCGTCAAAAATTAATGCCTGGGTCAGGGCAGGCGTTAAAATGGGGCAAACACACCTGTATTTAATCAGAACACACAGAAGCAACAGCAGAGCAGCGAAAGGAAGACATGGAGGTGCTTCTCATCCAGCGTGCATGCAGACTCAGAGCCCAGCAACAACAACAGCAGCTACCACAACACCAGCAGGGACCCCAAAGGCAGCACAGAAGGCAGGAGAGGATATTCCGCACCAGGACAACCCTTCATGGCCTCAGGGAACATGACGTCATCCAGAGGTACAGGTTGAATTGGCATGCCATTCAGCAGCTGCTGCGCAACATAGAGCCACAGTTGGCAACCACCTTGCTGACACCCCGCACCATCCCAACAGAAACCAAGCTGCTAGCTGTACTTCACATGTTGGCAAGTGGCTACTTTCAATGCACTGGCGCCCTGGTTGCCGGAATATCACAGCAATCATTCTCTGCCTTCTTGCCCAGAGTACTGGATACCATCATTGGACTCACACCCGCCACATCTGCTTCCCAAACACACAGCAGAAGCAGCAGGAGACAAAACAGGGGTTTTACCTCATGAATGGATTTCCACACGTCCTTGGTGCCATTGACTGCACACATGTACACCTTGTGCCACCTGCTGCAACTGAACACCTCTACCGCAACAGAAAGCACACACACTCCATCAATGTGCAGACCATTGTCGATCACCAAGGATTGTCACCAACATCGTGGCAAAGTATCCTGGGAGTGTACATGACTCATTCATCTTCCGTCACTCTACCATCAATCAACACTTCCAGGATGGACGATATGGCAATAGACTACTTGTTGGTAAGTACAGAAACCTACTGATATGCACACTGCACAACAACCCTCTAGGACACAAAACACATACACCATGACAGCAACATGTGGACAGGAACACACTGAGGTTGTCACACTGCTAGCCATGTTTGATAGGTCTGCAGTGAACCTGTCACACATCTGAAATTAGTGTACAGTCTAATGTCAAGACGTCAATGATCACAACGTATGGAGAGGTTTGGCTAATTGTCACCTTGCAAAATGTAAGGGGTCGTTTCCACCAGGCTTTGCGTGGCGGTAGTCCCCGCCCCAGAACAGATGATGGTGTGGTGGTTCATAATATGGTGGCGGTGTAGGGCCTTTCCACCAGCCTGAATATGGCCTCTGCCATTGTCGGCAGTGCTCCCAAAATGCGGTGAGTGGATGGGCCGCTGGCTGTTTCTCATGTGCTTCATTATGTGGCGGTTGCATATGTCTAAAGGTATGGGATGTCCAGGGTACATAGATGCTAACGTGTTACCACCACTGTCAATTTGAATCTGTGCATGGAACTATCATCTCACCCCCAGTGAAGACACAGGGACACCTGTATCACAAGTCACAATGCTAGGGAGTGCACACTGTACTGCAAATCCCAAAACATACTGCTGACAACCGGTCAGCAGGCAAACACTCGTTCGGCCAAGGAAACAACCCAATGCAGATGGTACATCCTAGAAGGCTATGAAGCAACACGATAACACAAAGGAGTCACAGACAACACAAGACAACTACTGCCATGCAAGGTGATATTAATGGTGCAAGCTACATCAACATGATCCCAATCATTTTCTTTTTCAGCTGATCAGGGGTATGGGTCCAGCCATGGATTATGACACCATTTGGCAACCCAAGCACAGCAGCAGAGCGTGCCTACAATGAGGCACATAGGAGGACATGCACCATAGTGGAGAGGACCTTCGGCATCCTCAAGTCGAGATTCAGGTGCCTCGACATCACTGGTGGCAGCCTCCTATACTCACCAGAAATGGTCGATAAGATCATTTTAACATGTGCCATCCTGCACAACATTTGTATACGAAGGAACATTCCCCTATTAGAACCAGAGCCACAAATGCCTGAAGAGGAGGAAGAGGAGGATGCTGGCCTGCAACATGAGGGGGAACAACAAAACACAGCTGCTGGATTGCGTAGGCGCCAACATATTGTGAACAATTTCTTTTAGAACAATTCACCATCACCACTGTAGCAACATATGTAAATAAACACCGATAATAATCACCATATCATGGTCTGGGTAATCATTTTTGCTCACCTTTATCTCTAACTATCAGAATAACAGTGTAGCCTCATGGAGCATTGCTGATATACCGATCAGGACACAGAACATTCCAAAGCAATTGTGATGCGTATTACACAATAGTCACATACACACACACACTGTAAATGACATACATCCCGTACATTTCACCTTTGAAGGGCAATAGCAGAGGACCACACCAATTTCACACATACATGTTGGCAACATGGTTCATCGCAGCATATGGCACACAACTAAGACACCATCAGTTAATAAGGGAAAAAATGCCTCATACATGAGGCAGTGGATGTGCTATTGCATTGGTAACAGGAATGTATGACCAGACCCTTGACATCAGTAAGTTGTACAACACCTATCTTAGCAAGGACTATCTGTGACTAGAGTTCCATAGAAGCAGAACATAGACAGCACAAGTGCCACACCTATGACATGCATTGCGCACATGACATTTCATGTACATTTCAGCCCATTTCCTAACTCCTGACACACCCATGCTCCTGTCTCACCCCACATGTCTGAAGAGGTCCCTGGAATGGTAATATGTGTACCCAGATATTCCCTCCTGTCCACACTCAGACTAACAATAGTAATCCAGTGTGCTTCACCCTTTCCTATGGTATGCCATTGTCATAGTACATCTGACTGCATGGACGTCAGGTCAATTAATACACAGGCTTGTAGTTTCTAAGCCCTGTTATCACCTGTAGATTGCTTCCCATGTGAAAGGTACTGTTGGCCATTTGAACTTGAATCTCACCTACAGGACTTGTGATAAACTGATGCAGCACACACCTGTGAGCACCTCCAGGCAGACCACCCATTTGTACATGCACTGCCCTTGCAGATGCTTGGAACAGCATAGAAGTTGCCATTTTGTCGAATACACTGTTATGCATTGCTAGAGAATAAGCCGTGTAACACAGCCCTTGGGTTTACAGTATGTGTCACCTTCCAAAACATAGGACAAACACAGTTTCCCATGTCAACTGTCTTGTTCTTCCTCCGACCAGTGTAAGTCAGACCACTGAGTATGTACCTTGTGAAATTGCTGGATCCTGATTAACCCTGCATCCTGTCAGTCTGACTGGCACCTGTCTGTGCGTTACCCCAAAGGTTCCTTGTGGCTACATATGTACCATACTTGCTTTCCCAAACCTCACATTCCTCAGGGGTATTTTGTCAGGTGCTTCCTCAATGCATACCCAAATAAATTGTATAGAATCATCTGCTTTTTAATTGTACCATGATTGTAAAATTGTCTTGGAATACCAAAATAAAGGTCTATCCCTTGTCTGGGTCTCATGTATGCATGAATGACAAAGTGTGACAGTGTACCAGGGCCGTATGCAGGAATTGGGTATGGTGCCTCTAGCAGAACCAGCAACCTCTGATAATGTACATGAAAATTCCACCCATGTTAGGACCCTGACAGTTCACATGCTGAATCAGATTGCTCACAACATATTGATGGCCTGTGCGTGCTGAATAGCTGCAAGATTAATCAACACGGAGGCTATGATGTTCCCAGATGCAGTGGGAACTTTACAGGCCAACCTGTGTACAAATGTTGTGATGACACCTGCCGGAACAAGACTCCTGAGATATGATCTCACTCAGCACACCAAGGATGCCCTGTTGACAGTCTCATAACACGTCTGCAGTGACAGGGTAGGACCATCCCCATGTAGGTTTTCATGTCCTCATTTGCTTTACTTCCATTGATCTCCGAACTATACTCAGTAGATACAGGAATAGCTGCCACTGACTCATGATGAGACCTGGACGTAACTGTGACAACATAGACCCCTAAAAATATACAGGATCAACATTGGACCACACACATGAACCAGACACCTCTGTGCAATTGATCACTGGAAATATGTGGCCACGTGTTGCCTCGTCTGCTGGTCCACCACTGCCACAGGAGAGGTGTGGCTCAGTAATATGACCACAACTGTGGGGGGAAATTACAGTTGTGGGTCACCTTTGGCTTTCCGTGTCAATAACATGGTACCCACTTAGTCTGTACATGTGCCTGACTCACGGTGGGTTCACCAACAAGTGCCTAGGAAGCAGTTTCCAAACTTCCAGGACATGTGATGGGAAGTTTTGGACCATTGACATGAACAAGCGTCTGCCATCTATCCGGTGCATGCTTTGTCATTTGTGGTGTCTATGTTACCCAAAATCTTGGAAGTGCACACAACAGATGTTGCTACATGTATGAATAACACATGTCCTCTCTCATTTCCACACTGACTTGCATCTAAGGTTAGGACACATTGACTTCACATTCATACAAGCATATCTTCAATAACGCATCTTGTGATGCACACACACTGGGTGAACAACTACATTAGTAGCCAATGCACACACATTGAGCCATAGGCATTGAAGTATTGTACTTATGTGCGTCACCTTGCTATCCTCTCCTGACGGCAAACATGCCCAACTTGTGCAATACATATATGTAGGCCACACATATGGCCATCTAGTGCGTCAGCCAAGAGTGACAATCATGTTAAGGAAGTAGCGGATCATGGTCCGCAGCAGTATGATGTCTCACATCTGCCCATACACCATCAAGACCAAAGTGGGTGCAATCAGTCTATCTCAGTTGTGTCACAAATGTAACATTACACTAAAATGGTAAAATTACCCAAACCCAGTTAATGCCCTGAAATTTTGACGCTTATGTGTCAAAAAATGACACTTATGCCCAAAAAACGACACATTATGCCCTGAAAACTGGTTAAGTGTTAGACTATTTCAAAATATATGGATGCGGCCTCATTTTTACTTCTGTGCGTCGAAACAAATGACGCCCAGACTGTGTGCGTAAATATTTTGGACGCATGACGATAAAAACGGCGGCCATTTTATGCAGGAAGTGATGTAATGGGATATCCTGTTTACAGATTATGTACAGTGGGTGTACTTTCACTTTCACTTTGCAGTCTATGATTCTTCTAGACTGTGTGGCTGTGTTCAGAGTTTTGTCTAGTCAAATTTTGCTTTTGTCTCCTGTGTGGTCCATTACTTGTCAGTTTGTGAATAAAATATTGTTGTTGTATCCTGTCTGAGTGTTTATTGTGTACTATTGTCTAGTATTGTGTTGTCTTTGTTGTTTTTGGGAGTCTGTTGTGGGTAGTGATAGTTTGGGGATAGTTGGGCTCTTTTAGTTGTTTAGATTACGTTTTTCTAATTCTACTTTCCCCCTATTCTCCTTTGTTCTCCTTTATCCCCTAATAGCCTTTTTTGTGCTAAAATGTTGGGTAGGCCACGTCTTGGCAAGATGGGTGAGGAGGACCTTGGGGGGTTCATATAGCTGGTGTGCCATTTCCTCCCCCTTATGATTGAGGCAGGTGGGCGGGTGATACAGGGGTATCACACCGAGGCTCGGAGGCTCTGGTGGGGAAAGGTTCTGCATCACTTGCAATGCGTATATCGGAGCCAGAGGAATGACCACCAGCTGAAGCACCGCTGGGTTGACCTCATCTCCAGGGAGCAAGATCTGCTGGACCACCTGGGAATTGTGATTGGTGGCCCTGTTGGTGAGTAAAAATCATGTAAATGTGCACAATTAAATGCTCTGTAGTGACATCAGATGATTTGTACAATATCTGCCGGCAATGTTGTTGAGTGTGTGGAATGCTTTGGAAACATACAGGGTCATACATGGACTATGTTAAGGACCACAATTGCTAGCTGTCAGGAAGCAAGTGCTCTGCAAACTTACTGAATACTTTTGCTTAATGTAAGTTGGTGCCGCCTTTGTGTCAAACAGCAACACAAATCAGGAACCAATTATGTATATACAGGTCACATTTGCCTGTGAGGTATAGATTTTCAAAATCATTACCAACATTTGTTGACGCAACAGCTAGACTGACTTTCGAAACACTACATGATGCTGAAGATGAGTGCAGGCTTCACGTCAATTGATGATTACAATGTGGCCCAAACATATGTCTCATGTGTGTCTGGTGAGTGTGTAAGGCAAGCGATCACGGAAGTTCTATAAATGTTAGGGATTATTGTGGTCCTTCGTCATTTCGGATACATGTCTGATCTGGATTTGGAGACATAGGGAAAAAGTGCAAGGTGCCCTCAGATAACATCTTAGACTGGTATTTGGTGTTTGTTGTTCCACCTTTCGTTTAGGGATGGCTGGCCAAAGGTATGCACATGGGTTCATATCTCTATGGTTGGTGCAACTCATCATAACTGGACCACATCAAATGAAGAAACTGTAACAACATGAGGGCTTACAACTGTCCCTGCCCCTCTGTACATTGTACCTGTGTGTCATAAATTTGTCATAGCCACAATGGCTGGTTGAATGGTAATGCACTCCTCAAGGAAAGTGGCTTTGGATGTCTCTCTTGGATACACATGATGAGACGAATACACTCCATTATTATGTCTGCTTACTAATGAAGGAGCATGTTTGCCACCACATGATAGTTAGGCCCACTGCATGTGTGCAGATATGTGTGTAAATTTCACCGGAGACCCATGGTATGTACATGTTATCCGTGCAATATCGGATGCAGTATCATCATGTCTGAGTGGCTTTACTTACTTATGTAATTTTACACATAGTATTTGTCTTTGGAATTGTTGGACAGTGCACATAATTTGAGCACATTTCCCCCTTCCATGCCTTACAGGTGGACCCGCACCCTACACTGTGGGCGAGGTGGCTTAGTTCGAGGACCCCGACAACTCCAGTAAGTGTTGCTATGTCTGTTATGTGTTGTGTTTGCTGGTGATGTGTGATGGACTCCTGTGAGTTGAACAAATAGCAAGGTGTGATGCGCTGGCCCATCAATTGTCTTGTTCCATTAGTGGGATTTCATTTTCTCATCATTTGAGAGTTGGCCAATGCTTATCCTAATGTCTTATTTAGGGATTCTAGGTCAGTCCTGTAGGCCCTGCAATGTGAATGGGAATGAGTCATGTGGATAACACTTGCATTAGCAAGAGTCGCACTGGACCTAATCTGTGATTTAGTCAGCCTGTCAGACCCACATTCTCCCAGAATGGGGCTGCAAAATGCTTATCAACAGACTTCTGCTTCCCTATTCACTAATGTACTGATTAAACTGTAGGTTGAACTACCTAGCAGCATGTAGCTCCACATGTAGTGCTACGAGTATGTGGCACTTGAGTGCAATGGGCTAGGTGTGCCTGCAAATCATGGCCAGGGTGTTCTTGCATCTCTGTGTTAGTTGTATGTCATAGCTTACTGGAAGTATATGATGTGGACAAAGGTCTGCATTACCAGACATGTGTGGCGCTGGGATTGGTCAAGGGTTTGCTGTCTCCTATTTGTAGATACACCTTACCTGTGGTGTGTGTGTTGAGCCAAACACATGTCCTGCTTTCAAAAGCTTCCTGGGTGCCCATGTTGTTTGACATTGTTAGTTGTTTCTCCACCCCCCAACCCTCAAACACAGGCATGGGTTTGTGAATAGTGTACCTAGGACTGATGATACACGTTTGGTACACAGAAATGTAAATCAGTGAATTTTTTCTCTGAACCTAGTATACACACTCATGTTTAGCACATGAGTACTATACTAGCAAGTCCATTTACAACTTGCAGATTGTGTGGCCCTAGATTTCCATCCCGTACAATGACATTTGTAGCCCTGGCATTGGCGGAGGATGTGCTGCATGATTGTTAGCTGACAACTGGCAGAACTCTGATGCCAAAACATGCCAGTTGTTACCCATCTTGTAGGGCTTGGATGTGCTATGTGTAATACGACCTTTGTAGGCTGGCCTGCCATGTACTTCCTCAGGGACATTCAATGATCTGTATGATGATATGAGCTGTTACAAGTACAGTAGATGTATTGTCTGATTTACTTCTTGTGCGATTTCACACAATGCAGTTCCTAATGTAATTTTTTTCATTTGTCTTCACAGCTGCTTATGTGTCACCCATCCAGGTGCGGGAATTCCAAAGGCGGACAATGCGGTACCAGCATATACTGCAGGTAGAGTCAGGGTACCGAAGAATGGCCTGCAGATACCGAAATGAATGTGCCTCCGGAGCCTGGAGGGCATTCCCACAGGGTGGCCCTTCTTTGCCCACCACAGCCACCCCCAGCACCACCACCACTACCACCCAGGTGGCACCACCAACAGCTGTGACCATTGTGGCAAGTGCACCAGGCCCTAGCACAGGACCACCTGCAGGGCAGCCCACAGACATTGACCCTACACAGACCCACACTTACTCAGTTGGCACACAGACCACCTCAGCTGCAGCTATTGACCCTGCTGCTTTTGTGGACATGCAGCTTAAAATGGACCGTGTCCTCAGAAAAATGATTCGCCTGCGGCAGGATGTTCGCCATATTAACCGGCGGGTGCAATCCATTAAGCGGACCCATCCGGAGGGCCAACCTTCAGACATTTTGATGGACATGATCCCCTCCTCTTTCCTTATTCTTATACTTTGTGGGTTTAGGGGGCTTAGTCTTAGGTTAGTATAGGCTGTTAGTTTAGTTAGTGTTAGTGGGCTGGGGGTCCTGATTATTTATACTGTTTCTTTTTGAGTGTGTGGGTGGGTGGGGGGATTGGCAATGTTGGGGTTCTTGTGTGTTTAGAAAAAAGAAAAAAAAGAAAAATTATAAAAAAGATTTTTTTTAAATATATATATATTTGTTTAGTATAGGATAGTATGTGTTTAGGTTAGTATCTGTTGTCCTCCATGTGTACCGTTTCATAAGGGGGGCAGGGGGTTGATGTTTAGAACGTTTTGTTACATGTGATAAGTAAGTTTAGCTTAGGTTAGTTAGGGACAGTTGTGGGTAATGAGTAGTTAGGGTAGATTAGCGTAGGTAAGGCTTTTCCCAGAGTTTTCACTTCTGTTTTTACAGTTTAATAAATATGTAGTAAACCCTTTACAGTATTTGTGAAATGCTTGTAGATCAGGGCCTTGGCATGAGTCTACATGATTTCTTTTGTATTACATTTGTGTCCTATGCTACAAACAAATCCCAAATTAGCTGTAACATTGGCAGCTACCCCAAAGCTACCTTGCAAAGATTTTACCATTCATTGCAACCACCAATTACAGTTACTATGGATCCCAACGTGTTTTTTTCAATAAGTATGTTTTTAAAGTCACATACTGTGCTTCCAGATTTGGTATTGGGGACACTGTATTATGTCTGACTGCAGTGTGATGTTCAAGGAAACCCTTATAAGCTGAGTGGTAGTAAGCACTCTTGTAGTATCGTGTTCACTCACATAGATCATTTGTGACACTGTTCAGCATGATTACTTATTTGGATGTAAACTCAGACACCTTCATTCATGCAGTTTGTTGACCGTTTGCTTAGATTTGTGGGCAATGTTATATGTGTTAGTATTGCATGGAGGCAACATTTTGCTGCCACTATTCAATGGCTTAGATATCCCTTGAGGAAGCATTATTCTGTCCAACACAGCATTATGGTGTTTGGTTTCTCTTTTCATCAGATATTACCCTCAGGAAGGGCAGAGTATGGTGCAATCCAGGCCACTGTGCATAGTTAGCAGACTACATTATTTCAGGACAGTTGTACTGACAAGCTATGTAATTTGACAGGAGGCAAAATTCAGTGATCTACTGCATGGTTGATGTGTCACATTACACAGAGACAAAGTAGTTGTGGAAGTGCTATTTATTGAAAAGTGCTGTAGTGCTATATGTACATTGTCCATGATTGTGAGTCCATTATAGTGACATCTTCCATTGTGAACCTACACAAGTGCTACAGGAAAATGCATTTGTCATGCTGGGGTGATGTGTCAGACAGTGCAGAGCGACAGGATTTGCCAATGAGTAAGTGAGAGACAATCACAAGGCAGGCTGACAAGATATACAGTGGTTTGCAGAACAGTCATTGAGTACAGTTGTTGCAAGACTGGCATGTTACAAAGCGCAGGACCTTGGTAATAGGTGGCCATGTGGCAGGGACTAGTGCTTCCGGGTACTTTTACGTGTGAAGGTGATCTGTTTCATGTCTTCTTCTTATGATGTGTGTGTTGCCTCCTCTGTCCTTGGTGGTGGTGGTTGTGAAGGGGCAATACATACCTCAGTGTTTGAAGACGTGGAGTCAGACATCCCGGTCGCTGGTACCTGTGAGGGTCTTAAGGGCAGTACTGCTGCAAGGAGGATCTGCTGGTTCTTAAGAATAGCAGCCACATCACGATGGTAGGCAGCCAGGTCGGCCATGAGGGGGTCATGATTGCATTCGTGCATGCAGTGGAAGGTTTGGGGGTGCGAGGTGTTGTGGCAACTCCCTTACTGCAGTGGTGAATTCCTTTACAGTTTGTTGTAGTCCTTGCAGGATGGATGTTAGCGCTTGCATGGCTGCTGCCTGATCTGCAGATGACATCATGCACAAACGCACCCCCTCTTGGCTGGCTGCCATAGTTTGCATCCCCACCCGTACCTCATTGGCCAGCTCCCGCTGTACTCCGACTACAGTTCTCTCAAAGCTGGTGCCTGTGTCATCTGAGTCCTCAGCTGTATTGGAGCTGGCAGGTCTTACAATTGGGGTTGGGGTTGTGGGTGGGTCCTCTGTGATGGCTGCTTGTTCTGTGCTCCTCTTTGTGACTGAAGGTGGGGTTTGGAGGGTTCCAAGGACATCTTGGAGGGTCTGGTGGCTGATGTTTGTCAGCTCGACATCCATGTCATCAGGGTAGTCCTGGACATGCATATCCGCAGGAGATCCATCGTCCTCTGCAATGAAATAGGGTACAATTAGTGTATCTGTGTTGTGGCATTTGTGATGTGACATGCCTGCATTGTGATGATTTTCACATTGTGATCTTGGTTCCTGTTCATTGATCCAGTCTTTCAGATGGGCATTCTCTCAGGCCTATGCCCCACCTGCACGTCACATGTATTGTGGTAAGTTTTTTGACTTGTCAGCATCATCTCCTCTAGGTGTTGGTTTAGGCCAAATAGTGAATTGCCACCTTCTTGTCTTACTCAACCCTCCGTCTACATCCATTCTCATGGTGAGACCTTTCACTGGCTGTGGGTACTCTGATGGCACTAGCAGCACACTTAACAATCTGGACCTGCCCCAGTCTCTGATCTTTCCCATCCTCGTATATGTAGTTGAAATGTGGCGTATCCTATTCATAGCATTATTATGGCACAATATGGATGTGAGCATTGTTAATGTGCACAGCTGATGTTGGGGAATGTGTGGACATTGGATTGCCCATAGTCGTAGCAGTGTCCTATTTCCTCCTCTGACTGTGCAGGTGTATTTCAGTGACCAGTTACATGTGTCCTCCCCCTCAATGCTGTTGTCTGAGCAGTATGACATTTGGGATGTTGCATTGTGACCCAGGCACAGGATGGACCCTGGCATATGCTGCATGGGTGTGAGCTTAGTGCTGTGTAGCTCCTGATGTTGATGACATTAGCTGATGTTTGCGGCAACTATGGGCATTCACAATTGACAGGACTGGAACATTTGTCTTGTTTCTGGGGATTGTTGAAGTTGTCATCCTCAACCCACTAATTTAGGTGTGTATGATCCATGGGGACGTTACTGCCATTGGCTACTTGAGCTGCACACACAGCGGAGGTGGTAGTGGCAACTGTTGTCACTGTTACATTCCAGTTGTCGGTTTGGCTCGAGGTTGTTCATTGGGCCCTAGTAGATTTAGGGGGTATAGTGGCTGACGTGTGACAGGATGTCAGTTTGACTTTGTGCCCTTCCCTCCTGGCGTGGCTTTACCTTTGCTACATCGTTGGCATGGCAGCATACTCCCATGGAACTGTTGTTGGTGTTGTGTTATGGTGTGCCCCAGCTTCTCTCTGTACAGGCCATGCCCCCATGCCGTACCCCTTTACCCATGCCACTTCATGAATATGATGACTTCCATGCATTTTGTAGTCGGTATCCCACCCCCCCGGTTGTAGTTAACATTAGTGCATTTTAATTCCCCATGCGACTTACCCTGTGTGTTGTCTCCTGGTAGTCTGCGCTGTCCTGTCCTTAAATCCCTGTGACGATCTCCTCAGGGATGACGGCTGTGATCATCTCCTCCATGTGGTCCAGGGGCTCCTGGTGTGCTGGACTCCCACCTCCAGTCTGCAGTGCTGCCTTCCTGTTCCTGGCCATCTTTTCCTTGGTCCTGCGCTTGCAGTCATGCCAGCGTTTCTTGCACTCAATGACTGCTCTGCGTACTTCTGCCACACTGTTAATCTTGTCAACAATTTGTTGCCATATTGCCTCTCTCCTACTGATTGGCAACTTTGAGGTGACAGTTGGTGCTGGTGTTCCATCACCTCTTTCACCAGGATTTCCTGCTCCTCTGCACTGACGCAACACTTTCTTTTCTTCTTCTCCCTGTCCTGGTTCTTGTGTGGGTCCTCCTGGCTGGTTCCTGGTATGTTGTCATCTTCCTGGGGTCTGTATAGGCATCTGGGATCCATTTTGGCTCTCCTCTGCTAAAATGGCTGTGTTTGCGGGGAATCTTGATGCTATTGCATCAAAAAATGCAGCATATCCGGTTTGTGGTGTCGTATATCGGCTCACAGTCATTTCCGCCGCGTTAACATTGTTTTACTTTACGACGTGATGCTGCGGTGTGTGTAAAAAAAAAAAGACTTATACCTGTGGTTTGCGCCGCCGTGCGTCAAAGTATAAATTTGACGCCCGCACGTGCACCGAAATGGCATTAGGCGGCGGTAATATTTTTGACGCAAAACTGCGCCTCAAAAAGTATAAATATGGGCCTGAGTGTGTGCATCTTCTATTCTCTGTGTGTGTACAACAAATGCTTTGCACTTCCCTCTGATAAGCATAACTGTTCGACCACACTACCACAAAAGAGAGCATTAATATTATCTACTTTAGCCTCTGTTAAGCCTGTGGGGAACCCCTGGACTCTGTGCACACTATATCTCATTTTAATATAGTATATACAGAGCCAGCTTCCTACACAGCTTAAATGCAATCTATGTGGAAGGAGTGTGGAGTACTTATAAGTTTGCCACACCCTATCATCCACAAACCAATGGGCTTGTTGAGAGGTTCTACAAGACAGTGAAGAGCATGATTCGTGGTCTGCCTGACCTCCTGAGGTGGAAGTGGGATGTCCTCTTGTCCTGCCTGCTCTTTGCTTACAGGGAGGTACCACAAAAGGGGGTTGGATTCAGCCCCGTTGAACTTCTGTAGTTTCACCCTGTAAGGGGACCTGTCAGTCTGGTTAAGGACAGTTGGAAGCAAGCAGCCAATAAGTCTCCCCAGGATGTGGTTAGGTACATGCTAATGCTCAAGAACCAGATGGCCAAGTTCTGGCAGAAGGCTTCTGAGAATGTGGAGACAAGCCAGGAGGTGATGAAGCAGTGGTACAACCAGAATGCTACCTTTGTGGAATTCCAGCCTGGACAGAAAGTGTGGGTGATGGAGCCAGTGGAGCCCAGGAGCCTCCAAAAACCGTCAGACTGAGATAGTTGAGAGAAAAGGGTATGGCTCCTACCTGTTGACCTTGAGACCCACAGGCACCCGAGGGTCCTTCACATCAACTGTTTCAAACCCCACTATGAGAGGTCTGAGGTGACAGATGATGGGGAGGAGAGTGAGCCTCTCCCTGACCTCCTGTCATCAAAAGAGCAAGAGGGAGCAGTGGAAGGTGTGAATCTTTCCCCTACCCTGACCCCAAGGCTGCAGAGGGACTGTCACCAGTTATTGGGAGAGTTTCCCTCTCTGTTTTCCCTATCTCCTGGGCTTACAAACTTGTGTACCCATGATATTCATACAGGAGACAGACCCCCTGTCAGAAACAAAATGTAAAGGCTGTCTGACAAAGTGAGGGACAGCATCAAAGAGGAAGCCTTTAAGATGTTGGAGTAGGGGGTGATTAAGCCTTATAGTAGCCCCTGGTCTAGCCCTGTGGTGCGGGTACCAAAAGCTGCTGCACTGGGTGCTGTCCCAGAACTCAGGTTCTGCGTGAATTAAAGGGGGTTCAACTCAGTCACCAAGACTGATGCTCACCCCATACCTAGAGCTGATGAGTTCATTGATAGGTTAGGGGCTACCAAGCTCCTGAGCACTTTTGATTTAACCTCAGGCTACGGGCAGACTGTCCTAACTGAAAGGGCTAAGGAGAGGTCAGCCTTCTCCACTCCAGAGGGCCGCTATCAATTTAAAGTGATGTCCTTTGGATTAAAGAATGCCCCTGTCACCTTCCAGAGGCTAGTAAACCATGTACTGTACGGTATGGAAGTCTTCAGTGCCGCCTACTTAGATGATATAGCTGTCTTTAGTAGCAGCTGGAAGGGCCCAACTCTTCCATCTCCAGGAAGTGCTGGATGAAGGCCTGATTATCAAGGCCAATAAGTGCCAGATAGGCCAGGGGTCATTGGTATATTTGGGACACCTGGTGGGGAGGGGAGGTTAGGTGCAGGCCATCCAGGCAAAAATAGAGACCATTCTGGCCTGGGAGCCCCCAAAAACTCAGAGAGAGGTGAGGGTCTTCTTGGGTCTCAGAGGTTATTACAGGAGGTTTGTCAAGGCGTATGGCACCATTGTTGCTCCCTTGACTGAGCTGACTTCAAAGAAGCAGTCTATAAAGGTGATATGGACAGAGGCCTGCCAGAACGCCTTTGACACCCTAAAGAAGGCCATGTGCACAGCCCCTTAAATTATAATCCAGACTGATGCTTCAGACCATGGTATAGGGGCAGTACTATCACAGCTTAATGATGAGGGCCTAGACTAACCCGTAGCTTTCATCTCTAGGACGCTACTTCCCAGGGAACAGAGGTGGAGTCATATTGAGAGTGAAGCCTTTGCTGCGGTCTGGGAGCTGACGAAGCTGAGACCATACCTGTTTGGAACACACTTCATAGGCCCCTCAGGTGGCTAATGCAAATGAGAATACAAAATTGTTGAGGTGCTCCATTTCAGTACAGGAAATGGACTTAATGGTGGAACATAGACCTGGGTCAGACCACGCCAAAGCTGATGGTCTATCCAGGTACTTCCCCCCAGGAGGTTGGGTAGTTCTCCCCTTTTTCAGCTGGGGGGGCATGTGTTAGACAAGTTGGCCTTAGGGTGGGAACCTTTGCCTGCTTACCTCCATTTTGTCTGGATTTTTGCTCTGTTGCCTTAGGACTCAGTGCACTTTACCACTGCTAACCAGTACTAAAGTGCATGTGCTCACTCCCCTAAACATGGTTTGATTGGCATTTACCTGATTGGCATATTTAATTTACATGTAAGCCTCTTGTAGAAGTTCTATACCATATAACCAGGGCCTGTAAATTAAACGCTACCAATGGGCCTGCAGCACTTATTGTGTCACCCACTTAAGTGGCACCTTAAAACTTGTCCCAGTCCTGCCAGTGCAGCCTGAAGGCACTGTCCCAGTGCCATGTCGACTTGGCATTTAAAACCCCTGGCCAAGCCTCAAACTCTCCTTGTATTGTACTTTTAAAAAGTTGGCATTTTCCTGCACTTAGCCCTCTGTGCCTGTAACCTGCCTTAGGCCGCATGACTGGGAGTAACTGACAGTTGGGGCTTCGAGAATTTACCACAGACAGTTACACAAAAGGGTAATTAGCAGAGCCTGAACGGGCCATTAACTGACTTGATGAGGGGACGGAGCTAAGCACTGCCCCACTTGCAACTGAATAGGCTGGGCTCTGCCACCACACACTAGGCTTAACAACTCTGCATTGTCAGTGCAGCCAGCTAGAAGCCAAGGCAGGGAAGGCTGGAAATTCCTGGAACTTCGGAGAACCCATCTGGAAACTTCTCCCCACTTCTAGGAGCAGGGCACCAGGGTATAGAAGATTGCTCTCAGACCTGCTCCTCAGTTCACTACTGGACCTGTGGAAGGACTCTCAGAGGACTGCCTGCTGCTGTGTTCTGCTGTGCACGCCGCCAGCCTGCTGGTGTTCCTGGAAGGACTGCTTTGCTGTCTGGAGCGTGCTTGGGACCTTCTGAGACCAGCCCTGCTGCAGAGCCCTGCATCACCGCCTACACTCAGGACTCCAGAAATGACTCCAAGGGTTAGCTCAGCTGGTCACCTGTTTTGAGCAACAGGGACATAACATGCTTCCACCATCTTAACCCTGCACCTGGACCCAGCCTGAGTGAGCCTTGTACCCCTAAGAGGCCCCTTTCCACTCCTGGACCCTTGGTTGTGGTGCTAAAGTTGCCCAGGTGGCCATTTTCTAAAACTGAGGAATTGCTATTTTCAACCTTAAACTTCAAAAAAATCAGAACTCTAGTTCTACTAATTTGTCTTTCATGATTTTGGTGTCAAATAAGTTATTAAAATGTGCTCTATATTTCTAAATTGGTTTGGGATTTTGATTGTGTTGTGTCTTCACAGTGTTGCTGTTTGTGTACTGCATAAATACTTAACACATTGCCTCTAAGTTTAGCCTGACTGCTTTTTGTGCCTAGCTTCCCAGGGTTAAGCACAGGTTAATTTAGTGAATTTTGATGGTTCACCCTGCAAGGGACTGTGGTTGTTGCTTGACCAGGGTTCACATCCCATTCAACCAACGACCCAATTTCTCACAGTGACCACAATGTGTCCTTCTCTATTGACCCCTTTCCTAGGGGAGTTCGCTTTCCTACCTGTGAGAATCAGTCCTCTATTTCAAATGACCTACAGCAGAGCCTGGTGGAAAATTATGTTTATCCCATTAAAGTACTAGATGCTGTATCTATCCCTCATATCTTTCCATCAGAGAAGAAGAATATGAGCAACCTGACTGCACAATCATCTGACCCTGTGATTATAATCAACGTAAACAACTACACAGTCCTAATATTAAACTAGGCCTCAGTTATACACCTTCAGCTGATAAACATGATTCTGAAATACAGGATTTGTTAAACAAGTATCACTGGACGTAGTTAGACCTGGTTCAACGGCCATACAATAGTCACTTTTGAAGATTTGAGTGCCCCTAGATATATGATGATCACTTATTTAAAAAAGAGAGAGAGAGAGACAATTAGAGAGAGTGATGAATGACTGTGCTTTATGAACTCTGGGGAAACACTAGACCACAGTTTCTCTTTCTGATATGCATAATCCTAAACTGTGCAGATAACCCACTTAGTTTGTTTAAATTAAAGATTTTCTGTTGACCACTGACTACCACCATCTCGTTTTATGCAGAGGCATTGAACGTCCTTTAAACGTGCAATTCATTGTCCAAAAAACATATTATGGGAGTTTAATTGATAGACAGCCCAGTCAGAGAAACTGCCTCACATCAGATTGAGAACATGAACTCCTTGGTTTAATTAAAGTGGTACATAGTCCCACTTATGGTAATTTTCATCCAATGGAACCAGGTGTTCATTCACAACACTGAAATTGGATTATGTGAGCCACCACAAGCCTGGTAGACCATTTCTTAATCATGGTCTACCTCGTCAATCGCTGGTGTCAGCCATAGCCTTGTACCAAGAAACAAACATTGAACTTCCCATCCTGGCAACTGAATAACAAAAGGTAAGAAGATTTTAACAACCTTCATAAATTAGCAGAATTAAAATTACTACCTGTTTCGATCCTGAGCCCTTGCTCACCGCCTTCTACAAAAGATAAATTGGCTCCTCACTGACTTTGAAAGCAAGCACCCAAGATCTAAGTCACCAAGTAATGAAATAACGAACAAGCCAAATTGAAAAGAAAATGCCGGAACCTGGAGACCAAATGCTCATCTACTTTTTCTGAATTTTACAAGCTTGTATAAAAATATGTAGGGTAAGAGGTGTCACAAAACAGAAAAAACGAGCAAAAAAAGGAACAGCTAAGCAAAGTTATAATGATGGTCTAAAAAATATATTTTACATTTTTCAAGACAAACCCTTAAGTGCTGAAAAGTTCACCAAGCACCTTACAACATAATTTTGAAAAGTGCAAGTCTCCATTCATCCTTCACCATAAACTCATGTCAAAAGTAAAAGTTTCACAGCTGGCCAAGAAAATGAAAGCCTATAAACTCCCAACCTGAACCTTTCCCTGTTGCCTGCAAAAAGAAAGTTCTACCATCTAGTAATAAATGCTTCCATTTCAACTGGTTCAATTACTGACTTGCTGAAAAAAATATTCACCTGGTTCCATTGGATGAAAATTACCATAAGTGGGACTATGTACCACTTTAATTAAACCAAGGAGTTCATGTTCTCAATCTGATGTGAGGCAGTTTCTCTGACTGGGCTGTCTATCAATTAAACTCCCATAATATGTTTTTTGGACGATGAATTGCACGTTTAAAGGACGTTCAATGCCTCTGCATAGAACGAGATGGTGGTAGTCAGTGGTCAACAGAAAATCTTTAATTTAAACAAGCTATGTGGGTTATCTGCACAGTTTAGGATTATGCATATCAGAAAGAGAAACTGTGGTCTAGTGTTTCCCCAGAGCTCATAAAGCACAGTCATTCATCACTCTCTCTAATTGTCTCTCTCTCTCTCTTTTTTAAATAAGTGATCATCATATATCTAGGGGCACTCAAATCTTCAAAAGTGACTATTGTATGGCCGTTGAACCAGGTCTAACTACGTCCAGTGATACTTGTTTAAAAAATCCTGTATTTCAGAATCATGTTTATCAGCTGAAGGTGTATAACTGAGGCCTAGTTTAATATTAGGACTGTGTAGTTGTTTACGTTGATTATAATCACAGGGTCAGATGATTGTGCAGTCAGGTTGCTCATATTCTTCTTCTCTGATGGAAAGATATGAGGGATAGATACAGCATCTAGTACTTTAATGGGTTAAACATAATTTTCCACCAGGCTCTGCTGTAGGTCATTTGAAATAGAGGACTGATTCTCACAGGTAGGAAAGCGAACTCCCCTAGGAAAGGGGTCAATAGAGAAGGACACATTGTGGTCACTGTGAGAAATTGGGTCGTTGGTTGACTGGGATGTGAACCCTGGTCAAGCAACAACCACAGTCCCTTGCAGGCTGAACCATCAAAATTCACTAAATTAACCTGTGCTTAACCCTGGGAAGCTAGGCACAAAAAGCAGTCAGGCTAAACTTAGAGGCAATGTGTTAAGTATTTATGCAGTACACAAACAGCAACACTGTGAAGACACAACACAATCAAAATCCCAAACCAATTTAGAAATATAGAGCACATTTTAATAACTTATTTGACACCAAAATCATGAAAGACAAATTAGTAGAACTAGAGTTCTGATTTTTTTGAAGTTTAAGGTTGAAAATAGCAATTCCTCAGTTTTAGAAAATGGCCACCTGGGCAACTTTAGCACCACAACCAAGGGTCCAGGAGTGGAAAGGGGCCTCTTAGGGGTACAAGGCTCACTCAGGCTGGGTCCAGGTGCAGGGTTAAGATGGTGGAAGCATGTTATGTCCCTGTTGCTCAAAACAGGTGACCAGCTGAGCTAACCCTTGGAGTCATTTCTGGAGTCCTGAGTGTAGGCGGTGATGCAGGGCTCTGCAGCAGGGCTGGTCTCAGAAGGTCCCAAGCACGCTCCAGACAGCAAAGCAGTCCTTCCAGGAACACCAGCAGGCTGGCGGCGTGCACAGCAGAACACAGCAGCAGGCAGTCCTCTGAGAGTCCTTCCACAGGTCCAGTAGTGAACTGAGGAGCAGGTCTGAGAGCAATCTTCTATACCCTGTGCCCTGCTCCTAGAAGTGGGGAGAAGTTTCCAGATGGGTTCTCCGAAGTTCCAGGAATTTCCAGCCTTCCCTGCCTTGGCTTCTAGCTGGCTGCACTGACAATGCAGAGTTGTTCAGCCTAGTGTGTGGTCGCAGAGCCCAGCCTATTCAGTTGCAAGTGGGGCTGTGCTTAGCTCCGTCCCCTCATCAAGTCAGTTAATGGCCCGTTCAGGCTCTGCTAATTCCCCTTTTGTGTAACTGTCTGTGGTAAATTCTCGAAGCTCCAACTGTCAGTTACTCCCAGTCATGCGACCTAAGGCAGGTTACAGGCACAGAGGGCTAAGTGCAGGAAAATGCCAACTTTTTAAAAGTACAATAGAAGGAGAGTTTGAGGCTCCCTATGGCTAAACCATGTACTGTCCATCTACCTTCCAATTTCACACCTCTCAAATCTAGGCAGGATTATAGGTAGAGGAACTACCAGGTCTCTACAAGAATGAGTAAAACAGAAACACATCCTGAATGACCAAACTTCTAGATTCAGGCTGTGTGGAGGCCCAGAATCAGAGAATAACTACACACCACTCTTGATGAGAAAAAGCAAAACGCTTTGTTACTCCTTTGACCTCTCAGCTGCTATCAACAGGTTCAACCACACTAGCCTGATGATCAGGCTTACGGACTGAGGGAGTGTTTCTGGGACAAGTCTTGAGTGGATTTATTAATTGTTTCACAAATAAGTCAGCAATTAAGCTTAGGGTCATCTGTGTCTTCTTCCCATAAAGTGCAATGTGGTGTCCTACAGCAGCCCTTCCTTTCCATGCTTCTCTTTAATATCTACATACTTCCCTTGACACAAGTACTAGGACACCATCTGGTAAAATTCCAAATGTATACAGTTGGTTCCCAGGTACACGTATGTTTATAGGACAGAGTAGCGAAGCATTGCAGGGTGCCTCCTCCTTCACCTCGTCACTACGGGGACACCAACCTAAGGATCTTTTTCGACTTGAATCTGTCTCTTGCACCACCTATCAATACAGTGGTAAAGGGAATTAGTTTTTGACGGAAATATCAACTGGCTTCTACTAACCATATTGATATTACATACAGACACACACACTAGTTACCAGCCACGTGGACAAATGTAACTTAGGACCTGATTTGTATGTGATGGGAAGGGAACTCTGTCACAGCGGTGACAGAGCTCCCTTCCCACCAACATAATGGTCCGCCCACCCAATCTATATGCACGCTGACTTTAAGTTTGCCGATGGCGGAGACTACTCCATCTCTGCCGTGACGTAAATGTCCAACAGCCCTGCTTAGTAAGGGCCATCAGGGAAATGGCTACATGTCCACACGTCATAAACCAAGACTAACAAAAGCAGGAGTTCAAAAACCAGATTTCATATCTCTGTCAGAATCTTATGTTCTTTCTAAAAGACCCCTCACCCACCCACCTAGCTGGTGACATGCTTCATCATCGGGGTCCCACCCAGGTGCCTAGCGCCTCCTGGGTGTGCTTCTACGCCTGATTACAGTGGAGCAGGTTCAAGGTTTTAGTGTACCTGGATTCTGAAATTGTCTTGTGTGTGGTTGTGGTACACCCACCTAATTAGAATGGGCGGACATATAGCGTCAGTAAAAATGAAATAATACTCCCCTCGCCATGGGAGATAACTCGCATGATGAAGGGAGTATTATGTTTTTTATTTACAAAAAAGAAAATCCCATTTCGGGATTTTCTGTTTGTAAATAAGAGAAACATACCGTTTGGTACAGGGCTGTGTCCTGCTGACCCAGCACTGTAGCAGAGAGCGAAATGCATTGTCAGGAAGCTCTAAGATGGCGGTTCAATACTTTCAAATTACTGCCTGCATGGCGGTTATTTATAAATTAGGTTGGCAGTCTCACTGTCATGAGGACGGAGTATTTTGTTTCGCTCCCATGGAGGAACGGTGGGCCATCCACCTAAACATAAATCAGGACCTAAGTCTACACTTGGCCTCCCCCCAAGAAAAACTAATTGTCAAACTGCAAGAGTGCAAAATCAGGCCACTGGAATGTGCTAGCAGGCATGAGCGCGCTATTGAAACTCTCCATTAGTTCTGGGTTGACTTCAGGATCAAGTTCAAAACACGACATGCACAAACCCTGTTGGGGGTAGAGGTCCTGCAGAAATCCGGAAAGTGGCACACCTTTCCACTTCACCTAGGAACCTGCAATCTTCCTCTGCCCATTGGATCAAGCAGTATATTCTTAGGAGACTAAAGTATAGTGGAATATCCTTTGGGTTCAGAGTTTACAACTTTGAAACAGCCTCAACTTTAAATTGATGCTTGATACCTTCAGGTCAAGAAAGCCTCTAAAGCGAACCATTTCTAACCAGATTTTTCTTAGGTCTAACATCAAAACTGGGCCGACTGCAGAATGTCAGATCTAGGCCCATACTATTCATCTCGCTCGAGTGTAATCTACTTAGAACTTTCATTGGCATGTGTGACGTGGCCTAGGTGAGATTTTCACATTATAAATCCCCTAAAGAATCAATATAATATAATGTTTCCGAATGTGCCACTTAATACCATGTCTTCAACATTCATTAAAAGGGCTTATTCTCACCCAAGCAACCCACTTTGAAATGATTTGTTTAATTCCTAAACCCCATCAGTTTGTTGAAATGGTCATGGAGTAATGCGGCATGAAATATAGCATTAAGGGCCAGATGTAGCAAATCGGCAATTTGCGACTTGCAAATTGCGAGTCCCTGCGACTCGCAATTTGCAAGTCGCAAATTGCGAGTCCCTGCGACTCGCAATTTGCAAGTTGCAAATTGCTATGCAGTACGGTGTCTCAGACACCGACTGCGACTCGCTATGGGGTCGCAATAACCCACCTCATGAATATTCATGAGGTGGGTCGCAAATTGCGGCCCCATAGCGAGTATAGGCACTCGCTAACATGGAGGCCTGCTGACGTCAGCAGACCTCCATGTTCGTGACCTGCTTTTAAATAAAGCAGTTTTTTTTTTTTAAGTGTAGTCCGTTTTCCTTACAGGAAAACGAGCTGCACTTAAAAAAAACCGAAACCTTTTGTTTCGGTATTTTTTCAGGGCAGGGAGTGGTCCCTTGGACCACTCCCTGCCCTGAAAAAATATTTTTGGGTCCAGTCACAAACTGGAAGGGGTCCCATGGGGACCCCTTCCAATTTGCGAGTGGGTTACCATCCACTTGAAATCGAATGGTAACTGCGATGCCATTTGCGACCGCATACGCGGTCGCAAATGGTATTGCATCCCACTGCGACTCGCAAATAGGAAGGGAACACCCCTTCCTATTTGCGAGTCGGAAATGCATATTGCGAGTCGGTAACGACTCGCAATATGCATTTCTGCATGACAAACCCACGTTTGCGACTCGCAAATGGCGATTTTCGCCGTTTGCGAGTCGCAAATGGTTTGCTACATCTGGCCCTAAATTCTTTAAATTAACTTGGAAGGGCACCCGACATACAACATTTATACATTCTGGTGCCGTCTCCTTGTAAGTACCCTAATAGATTTATCTCTGGACAAAAGACAAAGCTATGACGGAAATTACTCCCTTTCACGTAAGGGCCTATTCTTTGTGAAGTGGCTCCTTGCCGAAGTACAGACTGGGTTAAACTAAAGTTGTTTATGTTTTTTTCGTTCTAGAGAGCTTGAATGCTGTTGCAAGGTTTATACAAAATCCTGATTTATGATTTCCTGGAAACACGGATTTGAATTTCAGATACTGCTTCAAAGAAAATGGCTGTTACTCACTTTGCTCCTGTCCTCATCTTGCACTCTCAGTGCCCGCTATTTACTGTGTTATAGTCATGAACAAATTGTACTTGGCATGCCTTGCGTAATAGCATGCAATCAAGGCAATTCACTGCGAAATGCACCAAAAGCTATTGAAATTAAATTGTATATTTCACAAAGTAATTTTGACTCATCACTACAATTCTTTTTTCAGAAATAGAACCAAAGGTTGGTGTTGGCTAAAAAAAGGTTCTGATACACCCCTCCTACCAAATTGACTATCTAGACTTCTCATAGAGACACTTACTATCTCGTGGTAATAACAGGAGCAAAACACTGCAACATAAGTAAAATGTGCACCGGGACTTTTGTGTGCTTTTGCCCGTAATTATTGTGTGGAAAACAAATTGGAGTACGTACACAACTGATATTTGCACTCGTACTCGTATGGTGGTAACTCCCTTCACGATATAGGATATTGTGTAACTTACACTCACCTTCATATGGATTCAATTGCTAAAATCACTGCAAATAATGTTTGAACATTGTGGGGCATATGTAGTAATGATTTGTAGGGTACTAAGCCATACAAAGTAATGGAAAGGGATGCAGTGTGATGCGAACTCTTGATAGGGTATATACTTTCCATCAATAAAGGTATTTTTGTCTGTAAACGTTGGCCTTTTTCCAGCACATATAGGCCCAGATTTAAAAGAAAATGACAAAGCCTGATGCTGCGCCAAAATTGGCAACGCCGTGCTCCGTCATTTTCACAACGCAGGGATATGCCTTATTTAATAGAATACGGCGCACCCCTGTGTTGCCCCCTGCGCCAGCGCTAAATTTGCAGCCGAGCGCTAGCGCAACCGCCTTTGCGCCATGGTGCAAGCATGGCAGCATTGAGGGGGAGATTGTTTTTGTGCAGGAAGGACACCTTCCTTCACAAAAACAATCTTAAATGGCGATTTGCTCTTTCTTTGTGTGCTGCAGAAAACAGGAGAAATAAAAGTATTTCTCCTTGTTGCGCCATACTAACGCCACCCCGGGGGTGGCATTAGATTTTGGCACTGCCTCAGGTTTACGAAAACTCGTAAATCTGGGGCAGCGTCAAAATGCAATGGGTGTTGCTGTGGCACGCCCACAGCAACACCCATTACACGCCCCTTCCACACCGAGTACGGCGTGTGAAGGGGCCATATTTAATGCCAACTTGTAAATACGGCGCAGTGCAAAACGCCACCGGAGTGTCACTAAAAGTGACACTCCGGTGGTGTTAGGGCCTTTTAAACCTGGCTCATAGTGCTTTGTGCTCCTTTGCATCAAGAGGGCATTACTTGGGTAGACCTTGAGCATTACAGTAAAAACACCTATAATTTTTCATGCAAACCCTGAGCTAAATAAATAGCCAGACAAGGCAAACAATAATGCCTCCTTGAAGCAGGTGCTAACTTGGAGAAATGTTTTTATTTCTAAGAAAATGTTTCACACATTGCATATATACTGTACTCATCCAATGTTTGAAATATTTTATAATTTGTCTAAAGCCATAGGACGTTGTGCTGTAAGGGTAGGATTCCAGTACAAAAACTATGCTAGTTATCACACACTCCTCTCATCTCCATGGTATAAAGCACTGGTGCTCAAAGTACGGCCCGGGGGCCGCATGCGGCCCTCCTGACCTTTCCATGCGGCCCCTGGTAAATAGCAGCAATGGGCTGCTATTTACCTAACTCAGCACTAGCATATGAAGATGTTACATAAACAGGCAATCATTTATTTAAAGGTTAATGAAGTAAATAAAGGAACACCTTAATTTTAAAGACATCATGCAGCAAAAATCACTTAAAAATTCAAAACGTTACCTTAGTTCATCGGATTATATATGTGCATTCAGAAGTATTTCTTTTTTTAAATTGATAGTTTCAAAAATGGATTTAGGAGCATTCACCCCCTCACAATGATACTAGTGAACTAAGACGCAAGCCAGTTGTTACGTGCATTCTTTGGGTGGCCTGGGTTCTTATTATACATGAACACCATTATAATTTATTAAACCAAACACAGGACAACGTTTTGTATGGTGCACATCCTGAAGCCGTGTATTTTAAGGCCCTCTTTTATGTGAAAATTAAGAAAAAGGAGGGCTATAGAAATAAAACAATTGACTAGAATCACACAATTTGGTTAAGTGGGGAAGCTGGGATGAATCCTAGGTTTTCTGGTTACACATTGTGCAGTTCAGCCACTAAATGTTCATGTTTTGCTTCCCCTACACCCTCCTCAACGACAACCCCCCTCTCCGTCCCACACCACCCCCCAAGCCGCTCACTGCCAGCGTTAATGCGGCCCTCGGTCACATTGCAGACCATAGATTTCGGCCCCTGGGAAAATGTTTTGTGAGTACCAATGGTGTAAAGGATGTGAAGGGTGATTGACTGATTGTATGGGGACTAGTGCAGGGGGAGACAGCAGCAGGCCATTTTTAAAATAAATCTAGTCTGCGTTACTTTCTTCTCCTTTCAGAATACAGTGGAGCAAATTTGTTTTCTGTGCTCCTTCACGCTAAAATTGATTAATAATAATAATAATAAATCTGCGCTTGGGTATTTTACACCAATCTAGGACTGAAGGTCTACGTATGTACTAGATTTCAGAGACCAGAGCTCTATAGTCTGTATTCCTGTTGATAGTGTCTTTTTATTCGTAAAACCCCAGGTACCTTAAGCAACTTGTGATGAAGCAGAAAATGAAGGTTTTGATTTATTAACGCTTAAACGTAGTGCTGAAATAATCATGTGTGACATTAACCGAATTAATAAAGATTGTACGGGGACAAAATGTGCCCTCAGAGTAGTTTGCCATCATTTATACGCGTGCTTTATATAACGTGGTGAATTAGAATTGCACTAATCTGACATAATCATAAACGTGTGCTACGATTTGCTTATTTGAAATGCTTTAGCTTAGCATTACTTTAGCGGAGGCTTTGGCCTAGTTGCCTGGTCTCACGGTTTAGATGCTCGTATTTTTCCACTGTGCTAATAAACGTGTATTTTAGCTTGAAGCTGTACTTTTCCACAGAAACTGTTCACATGCTTATCTTAAAGTTAGTGCCAGCCTGGCATATTTTCTCTTTAATTCAAGGTCGACTTGCAGGTGCGGACAATGGAGGCTCTGAAAGTAAGCTAATTGGGAGACAATGTTGCGATTTGCGTACCCATCTCCAAGGATAATGTATGCTTAAGTAAAAGCTTGAGAACTGTCGTTTTTGATTGGTCAATTTGAAGCTAACCTATGAACCCTCCAATGGAGACCCTACAGGACTTGAACTGTTGTCTATAAAACCCAGGTGCACGAGAAGAAATCGGAGATCATTGCTCTCTCTATCATCGGACACTACGCCATTTTGACTTCGTAGCTATTATGGCCCACTTTGCTGCGACGCCATTTTGAGAGACTTTGATTCTTTCTCTAATCGAGAGAAAGAGACTTTAAATGATTCTTGCCCTAGAGACTGTAACCTTGATTTGATTCCTTTACATGAAGTAATAGTTTTACCTTGCCGCCGTGAGGCAATTGCCCCGTTCACCCCTGCCCCTTTGTCCCGTCCCATGCTGATCGAGAAACGGTACCCATGCTGACCGAAGAACGGTACCTGTGAGACGAAGACTTCCTTGTATGCTGATCGTAATTGGTAAATATGAAAGGAAATTGTAAAATTGCATTGTGTTCCTTTTAGGTAACCAACTGCTGATTTTGGTAAGAGCCCTAGTTAGGAGTTTTCTAAATTAATGTTGCTAAATTGTTTTTGCATGAAGTCCTACATGCCGATGCTAATTTGAGGTTAGACGAGGTTTCCATCTGTCGCACGATGCAATTTGAGATCTTGTTATGCTGACTAAATGTATGCCATTAGTTCATTACAGATTATCGTATTAGTGATTTGCATTGCCATTATCGAATGCCTTGTGATTCAAATGCTTAATAGATTACACTTGTTTCGACGTTATGGACAGCTATTAATGTTCATATATGTTTATCATTTGGTGTTGAAACACATTTACATTGTGCTAGCTTTGTTAATATAGGGAAATAAATTCACTAACTTCGCAATAAACTGGTGTGGTTCTTCCTGACTGAAAGGTCAGGGTTCGCCGAAATGTATTCTGGATTAATTGTTAGGTGTTATGTTGTTCAAGGTGTTGCTTATGTTCGTTATTGATTATTGATTTGATGCGACTGATCGATATGAGAGTACAGAGAGTTCCCACTTAGTCAAAAGATTCATCGGCCTAAAGAGCGTCCGAACACAGGTAAAATTATTACTACGGACCGCTCTATCAGTAGATGGTAGCAGAGGACGGTTACGTCTTTTGGGACCCTGTACTCTTAAAGTACATGGTGTTGAATTAAGGGTTACGCATTTTGAGACCCCATTCGAGAGGTTGAATTAGATTTTTCTTGGATAAAACGGATTGACAAGATGATGATGGGCTAGGTCCACCGCGACTTTCCCGGGATCTCTGAGCTTGCGAATGGAGAGAACGGAGGTGTGGAATCAGCGCTGGCGGTACTAGTGATGGTATGAGTGAAGTTAGGGTTTTGCGCTTGCACAGCTTATTGCCGCAGGGTGTGTGAAAAGGTTGCGAGGATTTTCTTTTTAAGGATAGCGGAGGTGCGACTCCGAGTGTAGAAGTAGAGAAGTCGTCGAACTTCATAGAGTTAGCGGAGGTGCGGCTCCGAGTGTGAGAGTAGGGAAGTCGTCGAACTTCATGTGAGTGTGGCGCTTTGTGCATAAAAAGGTCCACGTGGTTGTTGTTGTTGAGACGGGCCCTGCGAGGTCAAGAGACTCCGGAGTATGTTGATCCATGTTGTGGTCTGGGCGGTTTAGTAGGTTGATCGGGCGTGGTCAACGAGTCGGTACGTGTGTTAGGGAGTGAAAGAAACTTCGACTTCGGGCTTTGACAAGATTCTAAGTGCACTAGAACAGATCATTGACAAGTTGAGAGTAGGTCTGCGGGTCGGATTTGCTTGCGAATGTGGGGACTGAGAAAGACGGAATAGCGGCCAGAGGCTAGTGAAAAGTCCCGAGGCTAGTGAAAGGTCCCTAAGGTCCTGAAGCGACTGTGTTACCCTTCCTGTAGTAAACCGACAGATCTGTTTTATTTTTTTGGTAGCTCGCAATATATGCAAAAAGTTGTTACGAGAGGAGGTGAGTGAAGGAAGACTAGCCGCGAGGCTTTGTCAGCCGCAGTGTGTGTGAGTGTGACGTCACTAAGAGCCGCGCTGGGATAGGTTGGTTGCAGAGAAGGGTCGCGCACGGATTGGACGCAGTCCGTGGGACTCGATTGGAAGGGGAAAGGCAGGTGAAGAGTATTCCGGGAATTAAAGTCACCTATTGATTACAAACTTTGTGAAATAAAAGCGACCTATTGATTATAAACTTTGTGAAATAAAAGACGAGAAAATGAAATTCCTTAAAGCATTTAGGAGTGCGATGAAGGGGGAGTCTTACATTAAAGTGAGCGTAGGAGAAGAGACGCCGCCCGAGGGTACACCAGCTTACATTGTAATGGAAGAAAAGGGGGTAGCTCCGTGCCTTTGGCTAAAGCAATGGCACAAGTTGACAGAGAAACATGGGAGCGTAGCGTTCCCGATATATGGGACATTCAATATAAAGATTTTAGAGAATTTGAGATTCACGATGTACGACATGAAGGTGCCTCCAAGGCCAGCACAGTTTGAGGCTCTAGCAATTTGGGAACTAATGGCCAGACAGCAACAGCAAAAGAAGTTCGAGACCAGAATGAGGAAGGTAGAGAAGACACTAGCGGATGCTAGGTGGGATAATGCACAGAAGGTGTGGAGGTCAGATGTATTGCAGGGGATAAAATTGTTCCCCGCAATTACTAAGGAAGGAGAAGAGACAGGTAAGAAAGCTACCTGTAAGACAGACAGAAAGTGTTCCAAGGATAGAGAGGACGAGGAAAAGTTGAGAAGAGAAGAGGAGTTAGAGGATGAGGAGTTGATAATGCAATTGCTGAACGACCGTCCACCGCCTTATGCAGAGAATGGACAAGGTCCAAGCACCAGTTCTGCCCCTCCGGCACCGGTACAGAACAGTGAAACCCAGAGTTCAGGAGCGTCATCGGGATCAAAGGACCCGAGTCTGCTGTTCACCCCGCAGATACCGCAGGTTAGGAGAATATATCCAGATGTGCCCGTGTTGAAACCGGCAGAAAATTATCAGCCGCAGATGCCAGGGTACTACAACGGTGATACCAGTGCAGGAATGATTCTAGATCCAACCGTAAGGGGAGTACCGAATGGTTACAACCAAACAATGGCACAAGCTGAATCAACTCAGTTTTTGATGCCTCAAAAGCAGATGCAGGGAGGAAACGCATATGCTCAAATGACGGGGAGCCAGATGGGCATGCCGGCAATGATGACCCATGGTGTGGGAATGAACATGCCACAGAACATGGGGAATGGACAGAACCCAGACGCGATATCCTTACCCATTACTGTAGGTCCAGCGGTACCTCTGTATAGTCAGCCTAATTCGGGTCTGAACAGTCAGGGATCAATGCTGCAGAATGGGACAGAAAGAAGGTGCATAGAAAACACTCCAGGGATAACTCCGATAGCGGCTCAGCCAACGGGGTCTGGGTCCTTGATGGAGTTTAGTCCCATATGTGCTCAGTCAACACTGGTGAGGTCGAGCCCCCCACTGATAATACCTCTCACATCGAACACTGAAAAGCTGCCGCAGCCATCGATGGCAGTCGATGTGAACGCTACCCTGATGGGGGTGAATGCGCAACAGCTGACACAGTGGTTCAACAGTCTGAAGTCCACACAAAATTCAGCTAGTGGGAAAGGAGAAGACTATATGAATAGGGTCAGGTTGAACATGGAAGCACAAGAATTGGTGGAAGGGACAATGGGTGTGAACAGGTTAGAGTCCTACACGGAAGAAGAGCTGAGGTATCTATGTCCCAGGATTACGAAGGAAGTGAACAAGATACACAAGAGCTTGCAGGAAGCAGCTGACAGAAACGGGGTTGACATAGACAAGACGAAACACTTGAGCAGAAGCTACAGGTTAGATTTTGGGACCACAGATTTTGAACACATGAGGTCAGCAGGCATGAAGACACACCTTAGAGAATTGTTGCAGAGTGCACAAGTGTGGAGGTGCTTAGACAAGTGGGAAAGCAGATGTGTAAAGAGGAAGGAAAAGAGGAGGGACAGTGCTACAGAGCACAATGAGAAAAGACCGCAGAGTAGTGATACAGTAACAATGTTACCAATGAGGGAGACAGCAGGGGGAAAATTAGTACATGTACCATGGCACAGAAGCGACATTCAGTCCTTTACGGATGATTTTCCCAAACTAAGAGAGAAACCGATTGAATGGTATCAGCAGACTGATAGGTTTGTGAAGCTTGCAAAATGTCTCTGGGAAGTCCTGAACACTCTCTTTGAGATTGTGGTTCCGGCAGATTTGTGGGAGGATTGCAAAAGAGCTGTAGGTTGGCCGACAAGTGAACCAGAGAGAGACAGGGAGACGGGCGCACCATCACCTATGGTGATGAGCTTGTACTATAAGGTGATTGAGCATTTGAAGACGAAGGTACCCGCGAAGAACGTGGATTGGCAGAAGATTGATCGAACTGCCCAAGAGACTAAGGAATCGATTCATAGTTACTATGAGAGGTTGTTGAAGGCGTTCAAGAATTACAGTGGCACGGAAACAATAGAGGCGAAGGACATGCTCCATTTTGTCTTCAGATTTGTGGAAGGGCTGAGGCCAGAGATAAGCCAAATGATAAAGTCGCATTTGATTTGTTGGCAGTCGAAACCGATTGACGAAGTCTTGACTTATGCGAAATACTGTAGCGACGAAATTGAAGTGAAACAGAAAAAGCTGAAAGAGAAGGTGATGATGATGCAGCTTAAGGCAGCTCAGACAGGTTTGCAAGGTCTGCAAGGCTTGCAAGGGATGCAAGGGTTCCAACAGCAGGTACCACAACAGCAGTTGCAGGGAAACATGGCGTTTCAGCCACAGGCCAGAGGCAGAGGCAGAGGAGGTTTTGTGAATAATGGTCCGGATTTGAACACTGTTGTGACGGGTGTGCAGGCGATGAAGAAGGTGATGCCGTGTCACGTGTGCGGAATCGTCGGTCATTGGAAACGCGAGTGCCCGATGGTGGTGCAGGAAGGTGCAGGTGTAGGTGCAGGTGTAGGTGCAGGTACAGGTGTAGGTGTTGGTCAGCAAAACAATGATGTCAATGCATTTCAGACAATGAGGGGACCGAAATTGAGAGGTCCAAGCCCAAATTTTCAGACTGTAAATCAATTGCAGGGATTACAACCTATGCAGCCGCAGCAGATGCAGATGCCTTGTATGCAGATGACGCAAATGCAGCCGATGCAACAGCAGTTACCTATGGTACCTAATCAGCAAATGCAAATACCATTGGCACCAATGAGTCAGCAGCAAGTGATGGTTCCTCCACAGGTCTCGGGTCAGGTAATGAGTACAAATGGCACCGTACAACAGTTCCCATTACACAGTGAGAGTGGAATAAACAACGTATGGGAGAGTGAAAGTTCAGGAGAAGAAGGAGATTGTGTGCTTGCGGCATCCTTGGAAGTTGATCAAAGGGGTCCGTACGTAGAGGGAAAAGTAATGGGTCATCGTGTCTCATTCTTGGTTGACACGGGAGCCACACGTTCAACAGTTAAGAGCAGTGAAGTACCAAACTTGCCACTCTCAGGGAGGACAGTTCAAGTGGTGGGAGTAGCAAACAGACACCTGACGAACCCAATTACAGATCCGGTTCCAGTCAGCATCGGTAACTACCAAGGGGTACATCAGTTTGTGGTATGTGACTCAAGCCCGATAGCACTGTTAGGGAGAGACCTATTGTGCAAATTAGGTTGCTCGATCATGTGTTCGAACGAAGGAATAACAATCCAGACGAGCAGTGACGGGGAAGAAGAGGACAGTGTAGAGGGGGATGAGATGGAAACGGTCGATGAAGAGTATCCTCTGATTTGTCTTTTCCCGATGATAACTGAAGAAGACATTCCAGCCGAATTACGAGAAACAGTCGGAAAGGAAGTGTGGGATATGACAGGAAAAGAGGTGGGATTGATGAAAGGAGTGGAACCAGTGAAAGTGACTGTAAAGCCCAATGCAATCTTTCCCCAGACCCCACAATACCACATGCCACAAGATACCCTCATGAAAGTTGCTCAACTCATTGACAAATTTGTAAAACAAGGGGTACTGAAAGAAGTGTTAAGCAGTCCATGTAATTCACCAATAATGGGACTAATAAAGCCGAGTGGAAAGGTCCGACTCGTGCAGGATTTGAGGAAAATAAATGACATCATAGTCAAGTGCTGCCCTGTCGTACCGAATCCAGCTGTGATAATGTTTCAAATTCCTTGCGATGCTGAATGGTTCTCAGTCATCGATTTGTCACAAGCATTCTTTTCTGTGCCTCTTCATGAGGACAGCCAATTCCTCTTTTGTTTCAAATTCCTAGACAGAGTGTACAGTTGGTGTCGAATTCCTCAAGGGTTTTCTGAGTCACCGTCAATATTCAATCAGATTCTAAAGAAAGATTTGGAAGAATTAGAGTTGCTATTCGAGTCAACCTTAGTACAGTACATTGATGACTTACTGGTTGCATCAAAGACAGAAAGTGGCTGCACAGCCGATACCATTGCTCTGTTGAACCATTTGGGAAGGAATGGACATAAGGTGTCTCCTTCCAAATTACAGTTCTGTCAGAAGAAAGTGAAATACTTGGGTCACCAAATAGAGAAAGGGTCACGGAGAATAATGAAGGAAAGAATTACAAGTATACTCCAAATGAGTCCACCAAAGACAAGGAAGGAGGTGAGGAAGTTTTTGGGAATGGTGGGATATTGTCGCCAGTGGATTCCCAACTTCTCCTCTCTAGCAAAGCCCCTACTGAAATTGACCCAAAAGGATGCCTTGGATGAAATTGAGCTGAAAGGAGATGAGATGGATGCTTTTGTTGAATTAAAGGAATGCATGTGCAGGGCTCCAGCTTTAGGTATGCCTGATTATACGAAGCCTTTCACATTGTTTTGTCATGAACGTGATGCATGTTCTTTGTCTGTCTTGACCCAAGCCCATGGTGGCGTGAACAGACCAGTAGCGTATTTTTCAGCTACTTTGGATCCGGTTGCAGCAGCACTCCCAGGGTGTTTGCGCGCCGTAGCAGCAGTTGGTATCAGCCTCACTCAGAGTGAAGGAATAGTGATGGGACACCCAGTAACAGTCATGGTCCCTCACTCAGTTGAGATACTTTTGACCCGCTCCCGAACGCAGCACATGACTGGAGCAAGACTCACAAGGTATGAAACGATCATTCTGGGCTCACCGAATGTGCAGCTGAAAAGGTGCACTACGTTGAATCCAGCAACCTTGCTTCCTGGAGAAAATGCCGAAATTGAGAACGCTGAAGACGTCGAGCATGACTGCCTTCAGATGACTGAATTTTGCACAAAACCTCGACCGGACATCAAGGATACCAAGCTTGATGAAAATGACCAAATTCTTTTTGTTGATGGTTCATGTCTAAGAGATGGGATGGGGATTTTGAAAGCAGGATATGCTGTATGTACTGTAACAGGTGTCTTGGAAGCGGGATGGCTTCAAGGAGTCTATTCTGCACAAGTAGCAGAACTTGTAGCCCTTACCAGAGCATGTCAACTGTCTGCATTGATGAAAGTCACCATTTACACTGATAGTCAATACGGGTTTGGGATTGTGCATGACTTTGGACAACTATGGTCGCAGAGAGGTTTCCTGACTTCTTCAGGATCCCCAGTGAAGAACGGGGAAAGGATAAGGGAATTGTTACATGCCATTCAAGTGCCAGCCGAAGTTGCAGTGGTAAAGTGTAGTGCTCACACGAAAGGACAGGACTATGGGGGTCATTCTGACCTCGGCGGTAAAAGGCGCCTACCGCCGGTCAGAAATCCTCCATAATCCCGCCGCGGTCGCGGAAACCCGCCACGGTCATTCTGACCCGCAGAAGGCAAACCTCCGAAAATCCGACCGCCACAACAGACCGCCAGACCAGCGGTCGGCGGAAAGGTGGAGGTGACAAAACCTCCACCGTCACGCCAACAGAAATACGCCCATGCCATTACGACCCACGAATCCACGCGGCGGTCATTCAAACGCGGTATTCCATTGGCGGGACACACCGCCGCGGTCAGAATACACACAAACGAACAAAACTCAGCCACATTGGACGATTTGAATCCCACACACCTGATACACATACACACACCACTCCCACACACACAATACAATATAAAACACACACCCACATCACCCACAAACCCCTACGCTAAAAAATTCGTAAAGAAGGCAAGAGCGAGACACCAGCATCCAAAAAATAACAGCCACAGCCACTCAACACCATCACCCACACACTATCCACACACAAAACAACACACACCACCACTCTCAACTCACTTAAATACACATACTCCACCCCACACATCATACACACCACCCCATGGCACCCCAAAGACAACCCCGCTTCACAGACGAAGAACTCAGGGTCATGGTGGTGGAAATCGTTCGGGTAGAGCCCCAGCTGTTCGGCACACAGATACAATACACCAGCATTGCCCGGAGGACGGAGCTATGGCAGAGGATTGTCGACAGGGTGAACGCAGTGGGACAGCACCCCAGAAATCGGGAAGACATCAGGAAGCGATGGAACGACCTACGGGGGAAGGTGCGTTCCATGGTATCCAGGCACAACATCGCCGTGCAGAAGACTGGCGGAGGACCCCCACCTCAACCCCCACAATTCACATCATGGGAGGAGGAAGTCTTGAACATCCTGCATCCTGACGGCCTCGCAGGAGTCGGCGGAGGAATGGATACTGGTAAGTTGAAGCTTCAATACTGCTTCCCCCCCACCTGCATGCCAAATCAGACCCCAACCCTCACCCCCATCCTCGAACCCCACCCTCACCCCCACCCCCATCCTCACCCCCACCCTCACCCCCACCACCATCCTCACCCCCACCACCATCCTCACCACCATCCTCACCCCCACCCCCAGCACACCTATTCCCCGCCAATGTCTCACCATCACAACCCACACATCCCAAAACCTAGGCCTGCATGCGTCCACTAAGCATGGACACCCATCACCAAAGCATGCCCAATGCATATACACATCCCCCCCACAAGCCACCCTCACCAAAGCCCCCACACACGAATGCCAGCACTTGGGGACACGAGAACCCACAGATACACCCATATGCCACACATTGAAACTATAACCATACCTCTATACCCCTGCAGGACCCGACCGTCAACACACCGCGGCGGAGGGGCCAGAATTCTCCACACCCCCCACCCAAGAGGCCGTCAGCGATGACAGCAGCTCTGTCGACCTGGACACCGATGACCAGCCCGGACCATCGGGGACCTCTGGACAGTCGGTTCCCCTCACACAGGCCCAGGCCACTACAGACCCTAACCCCTCTGGGAACACCAGCACAGCTCCCACCCAGCGGGCCCATGCCTCTGTCTCCAGGGCGCGTCAATCTGCGGTGTGTCTACCACTACAGGGCACCCAGGATAACCCACCACCCCAACAACAACAGGGACCTGGGGGCAGTGGTAGTGGGCACACCGGCCAGGGGGCAGAGGCCCAGGGAAACAGGGGAACTCGGAGGGCAGCTGTGCGACAGGGGGGGGAGGAGAGGCCCAGGGAACCCACTCTCCACGAGGTCCTCACCACCATCATGGGAGCATACAACCGCTCCCAGGAGACGATGGCGACGGTACTGGCCCGGTTCCAGGAGATCCAGGCACTGCAGGAGGAACACTATCGGGGGTACAGGGAGGACATCAGAGCCATCAACACCACCCTGGTTACCATGGTAGGGCTGCTGCAGGACCTCGTAAACACCAGGGCGGACACTGAACAACACCCAAGGGCCCCTGCCACTAGCCTGGACCAAGAACAGCCAACCACCTCCGCCGGCGCTAGTGGACAGGAGGCCCCCGCACAGCAGCAGCCCACCAGACCCCCACCTCCTGCAGGAGAAGAACCACCCCGCAAGAGGGCCCTGAGATCTCGCAAGAAGACAGAGTAGGATGTCAAGACCCCCGCCAGCAATGGATACCACCTGATGTCATCCCACTGTCCCACATTGTCACCCTGTCCATCCTTGAACTGCCCATGCTCCATCTCTCCACAGGCCTCTGGACAATGCACCTGTGTGACTGTTACTCTGGACTCTGCCATGGACATTCCTTCACCATAGCCCCCACCCACTTGAAACCACCCATCCCATTTTGAGCACTTCAATAAACACCTATTTTGAACCAAAATATCTGGAGTCTGGCTGTGATTTCAATAGATTGTAATTGACATGACAGTGCAAATATGTCCTTGTACATGGTGAAGTCAACAAACAGCTGCCACAAAGCTGTAGTCCATGGGGAAACGAAGCACAGGACTCGTAGTGGGGACCCCAGATCTGAAATAGGGAGGGAAAAGCCAAAACTCAGTCATCATACACTGGGGCAAATAGACAGGCAGCAGAGATGCTGGAGAGTAGTTAACATTTACTAAATTATCTTTGAAATGTTACCTGTGTCCTATTGGAAGTACTGTTCAATGATTCTGTCCCTGTTGTCTGTTTCAGCCCCGTCGTCTTCCTCCTCGTCACTCTCCTCAGGTTCCACCGCTGCCACAACACCACCGTCTCGACCATCCTCCTGCAGGAAAGGCACCTGGCGGCGCAAAGCCAGGTTGTGAAGCATGCAGCAGGCCACGATGATGTGACACACCTTCTTAGGTGAGTACATTAGGGATCCACCTGTCATATGCAGGCACCTAAACCTGGCCTTTAGGAGGCCAAAGGTGCGTTCGATCACCCTCCTAGTACGCCCATGGGCCTCATTGTACCGTTCCTCTGCCCTGGTCCGGGGATTCCTTACTGGGGTCAGTAGCCACGACAGGTTGGGGTACCCAGAGTCCCCCACTAGCCATACACGGTGTCTCTGTAGCTGTTCCATCACGTAAGGGATGCTGCTATTCCTTAGGATGTAGGCGTCATGCACTGACCCTGGGAATTTGGCATTTACATGCGAGATGTACTGGTCAGCCAAACACACCACCTGGATGTTCATTGAATGGTAATTTTTTCTGTTCCTGTACACCTGCTCCCTGTCTCTTGGGGGAACCAAAGCCACATGGGTCCCATCAATGGCACCAATTACGTTGGGAATATGTCCAAGGGTGTAGAAATCACCCTTCACTGTAGCCAATTCGCCCACCTCAGGGAAAATGATGTAGCTCCTCACGGATTTCATCAGGGCAGACAACACTCTGGATAACACCTTCGAAAACATGGGCTGAGACATCCCAGAAGCAATTCCCACGGTTGTCTGAAATGACCCACTTGCCAAGAAATGGAGTACTGACATGACCTGCACCAGAGGGGGAATCCCTGTGGGTTGGCGGATGGGGGACATCAGGTCGGGCTCCAGCTGGGCACACAGTTCATGGATAGTGGCACGGTTAAGACGGTAGGTCAGGATAATGTGGCGTTCTTCCATTGTCGACAGGTCCACCAGCGGTCGGTACACGGGAGGATTCATCCGTCTCCTCGCCCAACCCAGCGGACGGTGCCTAGGAAGGACAACATGGAGCACACAGTCAAGCAACCCACAGGTACGTACTCACAGCTAGCACAGTATACGATTCTCTATGCAGTGAATGGCGTGTCTGAGTGGCTATGCAAGGCCTAGGCCTGTGTGACGCAGTTGAAATTGAGCCATGTGGGCCCTGGAAATGGCGGCTGCCTGACCTGTGAAGTGTGACAATGGGATGTGAGGTCAATGCGCTGGCGTGGCACACCGCGGCGGGCGGCGGGCGAAGACCGCGGCGCAAAGCCGCATTGGTTAACATTGAAGCCTATGGGTTTCAGGAGCCAATGGCGAAGGGCGCCGGCGGTGGCGGGACGCACCGCCGCGGTACGCACCGCCGCGGACGTGACCGCCATTTTCTATCTACTTATCCACTTGCGACTTGAACTTTCACAGGAGAGGACCTATACTGCAAGTGTTGCTGTGACCTCGGTCTGGAAGGGACAATGGCTGCTGCACCTGGGGAAAGGGCCCCTGCCTTCACTGGAGAGGAGTTGGAGAAACTCGTGGATGGGGTCCTCCCCCAGTATGCGCTACTCTACGGTCCTCCAGACCAACAAGTGAGTTTAATTCAATCTGGATTTGGGGACACTGGCTGGCTTGGGGGCCTGGCGGGGGGCCTGGCGGGGATGGGGGGCATGTTGGGCCTGGCGGGGGGCATGGCGGGGATGGGGGGCATGTTGGGCCTGGCGGGGGGCATGGCGGGGGGCCTGGCGGGGATGGGGGGCATGTTGGGCATGGCGGGGGGCCTGGCGGGGATGGGGGGCATGTTGGGCCTGGCGGGGGGCATGGCGGGGGGCCTGGCGGGGATGGGGGGCATGTTGGGCCTGGCGGGGGGCCTGGCGGGGATGGGGGGCATGTTGGGCATGGCGGGGGGCCTGGCGGGGATGGGGGGCATGTTGGGCCTGGCGGGGATGGGGGGCATGTTGGGCATGGCGGGGGGCATGGCGGGGGGCCTGGCGGGGATGGGGGGCATGTTGGGCCTGGCGGGGGGCATGGCGGGGGGCCTGGCGGGGATGGGGGGCATGTTGGGCCTGGCGGGGGGCCTGGCGGGATGGGGGGCATGTTGGGCCTGGCGGGGGGCATGGCGGGGGGCCTGGCGGGGATGGGGGGCATGTTGGGCCTGGCGGGGGGCCTGGCGGGGATGGGGGGCATGTTGGGCCTGGCGGGGGGCATGGCGGGGGGCCTGGCGGGGATGGGGGGCATGTTGGGCATGGCGGGGGGCCTGGCGGGGATGGGGGGCGTTGGGCCACTGGAAAGGAAAATGCTGACAAACTTGAACGTGGTATTTCTCCCTCCCTGTACGTGTCACATAGGTCCGCGCCCATGAGAAGATCGGGATTTGGCGTGCCATCGCCAAGGAAGTCCGGACCCTGGGGGTCCACCATCGACGGGGCACCCACTGCCGCAAGAGGTGGGAGGACATCCGCCGCGGGACCAAGAAGACCGCCGAGTCTCTGCTGGGGATGGCCTCCCAACGTAGGCGGGGTGCCTGCCGTCAACTGAGCCCCCTGATGTTCCGGATCCTGGCGGTGGCCTACCCTGAATTGGATGGGCGCGTGAGGGCAGCACAGCAGACACAAGGGGGTGAGTACAAGCATTATCTACTCTGTTGTCGCGCAGTGGAGGTGTCTGGTTGGGGGAGGATGGCTGGGGGTCCCCCTAGGCCAGGGCGATATCTGTAGGCTGGGCACCCCCGTAAGCCCCTGTGTCCCCAGCCACCACCCTCAGTAGTTTGTCAGTACAGCCATCCCTGGGCCGTGTCATCCATGGGTGCAGTTGTCAACTCTAGGCGTGTAGGGCATGTTCCACGGAATGCGTAGCGGACCACAAGTGCGCAACTTAGTGCAGGGGGCATCTGTGTCTGTCATGTCCGCTAACTGTACCGGAGATCCATGTACTCAATATCCCTTTATTTCTCTCTCCCCCCCCCTTTTTGTTTGTCTTTCTGTGCTTGTGTGCATCAGCATCATCAGGCGGAGGAGAAGTGGCATCGGGGCAGGAGGGAGCTGCATCTCACATGGCCCAGGAGGGCCATGCCACAGAGTCAGACTGGACCAGTGAGACGGAGGGCGAGGGGAGCTCCACGACGGGGACGACTGGAACCTGCAGCGACACGGACACGTCCTCGGAAGGGGGCTCCCTTGCGGGGGTGGCACCATCCGTGCCCCCCGCCATTACAGGTACAGCCGCCACCCAGCGCACCATCTCCGCCCTCCCAGCAGCCCCTCAGCGTTCGCCCCGTGCCCGCTCTGCCAGGAAGCCGGGCATCTCCTTCGCCCCAGGCACCTCAGGCCCTGCCCCTGTTACCCCCGCTGCCCTCAGTGAGGAGGTCATTGACCTCCTCCGAACGCTCATTGTTGGGCAGACTACCCTTTTGAATGCCATCCAGGGGGTGGAGAGGGAGGTTCATCGCAGCAATGCGTACCTGGAGGGCATTCATTCGGGTCAGGCTGCCCATCAGCGATCGTTCCAGGCTCTGGCCTCAGCACTGACGGCAGCCATTGTCCCTGTCTCCTGCCTGCCTCTACTAACTCCCTCCTCCCAGTCTCCTGTTCCTCTGCCTGTCCCACCCACACCATCAGACCAGCCTGCACACACCTCAACACCCAAGAGAAGCTCATCCAAACATAAGCACCACAGATCACGCAGACATTCACACACGCAACATTCCGATGCAGACATGCCAACAGTCACTACCACCTCTGTGACCCCCACCTCCTCGTCTCCCTCCTCCCTCCCTGTGACGTCTACACTCACACCTCCATTCACCTCACCATCAGCCAGTGTTTCCATCACCAGCACACCCTCCACTCCAGTCCGCACACGTGCAGTCACCACCCCCACTGCCATTTACACGTCCCCTGTGTCCTCTCCCACTGTGTCTGTCACCCCCTCTTCCACACCACACAAACGCAGCCACCCACCCACCCAACAGCCATCCACCTCACAACAGCCTATCCCTCCTGCACCTGCACCCAAAGACAGCAAACGTGACTCACCTACAACCACATCCTCTCCCTCCACTCCCATTCCCACTGTACCTACCACTCTCCATTGTCCCAAGAAGCTCTTCCTCGCCACTACTAACTTCTTTCCTGACCCTGAGCCCCCCCCTCCTTCTCGTCGGGGTAAGAAGAGCACCTCAGCCACCACCAGCCCTGCAGCCCCCTTGACAAGGGTGCAGGGGTATTGGAGCCCGCCAGCCCGCATGTCTGGATCTTCGCCCAGCAGCAAGGGGACAGCCAGCCCACCCCCTGGGAAGAGGAGCAGAAGGCGGAAGGGGCGCCGCAGGAGCCCGCCTTCTACATCCCCCCCGGACACCACCCAGAGACAGTCACCAGCCACAGCTCCAAAGGGAGGAAAGGGCCACAGGCCGACGACTAAGGAGGGCAAGGGCAGCAAGTCGGAGAGGTCAGGCAGCTGGCCTGCTGCCCAGGAGGAGCCCACAACCCCCATAGCCGCTGCCCCGGGAGGAACCGGCACAGCTGCCCCGGGAGAGCCCACCACCCCCATAGCCGCTGCCCAGGGAGGACCCAGCCCAGCTGGCCAGGAGGACCTCACCACCCACAGCCAAGGTGGGCAGTGAAGGAGCACCATCCCCGCTGCCCAGGAGGGCACCACCAGGCAATTAGCAGTTGGCCATAGACCGTCCGCCGTCTCAAGAACCGCTGAACTGGGCCCTTCAAGGCAAGGACCGCTGAACTGGGCCCCGCCGTCTCAGGAACCGCTGAACTGGGGCCTTCAGGGCAAGGACCGCTGAACTGGGCCCCGCCGTCTCAAGCACCGCTGAACTGGGCCCTTCAAGGCAAGGAGCGCTGAACTGGGCCCCGCCGTCTCAAGAACCGCTGCACTGGGCCCTTCAGGGCAAGGACCGCTGAACTGGGCCCCGCCGTCTCAAGCACCGCTGAACTGGGCCCTTCAGGGCAAGGACCGCTGAACTGGGCCCCGCCGTCTCTGGAACCGCTGAACTGGGCCCTTCAAGGCAAGAACCGCTGGCCCTTTGGCAGACGTGGCAGGGCAGGATCTATCTCGGGCAGGGCTGCAGGATGTCCTCTGGCCAACTTGCCTCCTCCAGTGGCAGTGGGGTCTGTTATGGACTGTATGGACTGTGGCTTTGCTCTCCCCAGGATGGCCCAGTGGGCAGGCCACCCACTGTATGGACTGTATGGACTGTGGCTTTGCTCTCCCCAGGATGGCCCAGTGGGCAGGCCACCCACTGTATGGACTGTTTGGACTGTGGCTTTGCTCTCCCCAGGATGGCCCAGTGGGCAGGCCACCCACTGTATGGACTGTATGGACTGTGGCTTTGCTCTCCCCAGGATGGCCCAGTGGGCAGGCCACCCACAGTATGGACTGTGGCTTTGCTCTCCCCAGGATGGCCCAGTGGGCAGGCCACCCACTGTATGGACTGTTTGGACTGTGGCTTTGCTCTCCCCAGGATGGCCCAGTGGGCAGGCCACCCACTGTATGGACTGTATGGACTGTGGCTTTGCTCTCCCCAGGATGGCCCAGTGGGCAGGCCACCCACTGTATGGACTGTATGGACTGTGGCTTTGCTCTCCCCAGGATGGCCCAGTGGGCAGGCCACCCACTGTATGGACTGTATGGACTGTGGCTTTGCTCTCCCCAGGATGGCCCAGTGGGCAGGCCACCCACTGTATGGACTGTATGGACTGTGGCTTTGCTCTCCCCAGGATGGCCCAGTGGGCAGGCCACCCACTGTATGGACTGTTTGGACTGTGGCTTTGCTCTCCCCAGGATGGGCCAGTGGTCATGGAGTCCCCTCGTGGATCTGGCGTCGTGTACTCAAGTGGCTGAGGTGCCCCCCCTTCCCTTCCCCCTGAGGTGCCTGTCCGATTTTCTTTCTGATGCCCCTGCAGTGTTCTCTCCGTGGAGTTCTTGTCGTGGGACTGGGCCTTGCCCCTTTGCACAGGACCCCTGTGATCCACGGACAGTGGTTGGACTACATTTAGTAGCTGTATATATTTTGTATATAGTTTATTTATTTATTGCGATTACTGGTGTCCATATTTCAATATATCTGCCCGTTTATGATCTCTTCTTTTGGTCTTTGCATTATTTCGGAGGGGGGTGGTTTGTGGGTTGTGACAGTGATCTGTGGGAATGCATTGATGTGTGTGTTGTAGTGGGTGTGGGTGGGTGGGTGTGTGCCGGTAATCTTTTCCCTCCCCTGTGTCGTAGGTGCAGTACTCACCGATGTCTTCCGCGCCGCCGGGCGTGCTCCTGGTATATGAGCAGGAATAGGAGTGCGGGGATGACCTGCAACTCTGGTTCCATGCTGCCGGAATCTCGCGTGGAGTGCGTAGAGGTGAGCGTTTTCCCGTTCGTAGTCTGTTTCCGCCGTGTTCTTATCGGCGGTGCTCCCGCCCCGGAAAAGGTGGCAGATTGGTGGGTCGTAATAGGGTGGGCGGTACATTGTCTGCCGCCTGGCTGTTGGCGGGAACCGCCGCGCTGTTTGTTTGTACCGCTGTGGCGGGCGGAGTGTTAAGTTGGCGGGCTGTGTTGGCGGTTCCCGCCAGGGTCAGAATTGCATATTTTAGACCGCCGGCCTGTTTGCGGCTTGGCCGCCGCTTTATCACCGACCGCCAGGGTCAGAATGAGGGCCTATGTGTCTCTGGGAAATGCATATGCGGATCAAGTCGCAAGATTTTGTGCCTTGAACTGTATATTACTAAGGGATGATTGGAATTCAATAAGTGAACCAGAACTCGAACCAGCTGAAGCATTTGCCTTGAAGGTCGTAGATACAATAGAGGAACTAAAAGCACTACAGAATAATGTCAGGGAGGATGAAAGAGATTCCTGGATTAAATCACAATGTATAAAGAGACAAGACGAGTTATGGGTTTCACATGAGGGAAAATATGTTTTGCCAAATAGTCTCTTATCGCAGCTTGCGCGGTTCTATCATGGGCAAGCTCACCTAGGGAGAGATGCCATGATAAGATTGTTCAAAACTGATTGGTTTAACCCCAGATTTCGTCAAGCTGCAGAAGCAGTTTGCCATTGATGTGTCACTTGCCAGCAGATGAACCCAGGGAAGGGAACAGTTGTGAACGCGAGTCACATTGGTAGGGCAAGCGGTCCTTTTAGTCGTATGCAGATGGATTTCATTGAGATGCCTGTACATGGGGGTCTAAAATATGTGTTGGTGATTGTGTGCATTTTTAGTCACTGGATTGAGGCATACCCCACACGTAGAAACGACAGCCTTACAGTTGCCAAGCTCTTGTTGAGGGAGTTGATACCACGTTTCGGATTCCCGATCTCTTTAGAATCAGACAGGGGAAGTCACTTCAATAACGAGGTGATAAAGTTACTTTGCGAAGCGCTGAACATTGAGCAAAAGCTGCACTGTAGCTATCGCCCTGAAGCCTCAGGACTGGTGGAGCAGATGAATGGTACGCTGAAATCGAGAATGGCAAAAATATGTGCATCGACAAATTTGAAATGGCCTGACGCATTGCCCTTAGTGCTAATGTCAATGAGAAACACTCCTGATAGAAAAACTGGATTGTCTCCGCATGAAATTCTCATGGGCAGGGCTATGAGACTTCCTGCAGTTCCCGCAAACATGCTTTTGAATATTACAGATGATATGGTGTTAGACTACTGCAAAGGACTGGCTGACGTGGTTCGCTCTTTCTCTCACCAGGTGGAAGCGACCACCTTGCCACCGATCCAAGGTCCAGGACACGCACTGAAAGCAGGTGACTGGGTCGTGGTAAAGAAGCACGTGAGAAAGTCGTGTCTGGAACCCCGTTGGAAAGGCCCTTTTCAAGTGATCCTGACGACAACTACCGCTGTGAAGTGTGCGGGGGTTCCCAACTGGATTCACGCCAGTCACACAAAGAAGGTGTTGTGTCCCACAGATGAGGAAGTTGAAGCGCTGAAACTACCAGTGCCTGATAAAGCAGTGCCGAGTGCTGAGACAGAACAAAAGCGAACTGAAAGCGAACAGGCAGGAGAGAAAGAGATATTCTCCGACGACGAAGACCCCAACTCACTTGGGGGAGACCAAGGGGAAAGTTCAGACAGCGACGAAGAAGCTGCAGGTGACAAAGAGCCTGAAGCAGCTGAGGGTAGCAAAAAGCCTGAAGCAGCTGAAGGTGACAAGGAGCCTGAAGCAGCTGAAAGTGATAAAGAGCCTGAAGAAAGTAACGGTGACGAAGGGCTCGAAAAAGGTGAAGAGGCAGGAGAGCCTGATCAGAGGAGGGCTTTCCCAGAAGCAGACGACACAGAAAAAGAAAAGGAGAACGTGATCGATTCCCCGGAAGAAGGGGATAAGGCAGAACAGAACGAAAAGGTTCAAGCTTCCACAGAAAAGGGTGCAGGTCCATCAAATGGACATGGTGCAAAGAGAAGACTGAGTATCTCACCAATAAAAGAAAAGGGTAAAGAAAGTTTGAACGAAGGAGGAAGGCCGAAAGTGAAAGAGAAAAGAAAGGAAGTGACTGTTGTGGAACAATCGTCAAGTGAGGAAAAAGACTTGACAAAAGAGGAAAGTACCAGCGAAACAGAGTCGAAAAGAGAAGCAAAATTGAAAAGGAAAAGGATACCAAACAGGAGGTATTCCGGTCCTGAATGGGCATATGCAGTCAATGATGATTGGACTGACGAGTTTGTATCTCTAAGCATCGAGAACGAAGAAGAAGAAGAGATACCAATAGAAAAGAAAAGTTTCATAGACTCTGTCGATTGAAAGAGTAGTAAATGATATTGCTTGCTACAATATAACGTGAAAGAAACAACCAGCTGAGACATTGTTAAACTGGATGAGACATTTGCTAAACTGATAAAGACTGAGTTATTGCCGAATTGAGACAAATGCTGCTAACCGATAAGTGACTGGCCTTTTGAAGAAGACGGTGTGAACATTGCGCTTGTTCAGCTTTGTAACTGAATTGCTAAATAGTTTCGTTTATAGGTGCTTCTAGCTCTCTGATTCTATACAGATCATGACTAGGTACGCTACGCAAAATAATAGAAAGAAATATTGTAAATATGTGTGTATAGGCTTGGTAATTACATGTGTAATAATAATAATGGCAATTGTGTTTGGAATGCATGGAAAGGGTGAAAGTGAGAATATCGAGGCTTCTACTATTGTTCCTGTTACTGTCACTGAACTAACACCATTGAAAAGACTAGCATTGGATGAGAGGCTCTTGCACGATAAGAAAGAGCTTTCGTATAATGTTTTCTATCGCTTACTAACAGAGTATGTTGAGACTATGGATGCGAAGGATTGTTATGTGTGTACACAGATACCGACATCAGTGAAGGAAGGGGTAACTTATCACCACATGCCTCTTACATATGGGATTACATGTAGTATAGTAATGTCTAGGTTTTATGGTCAAACTAACATACAGTATTTTTACTCGAATTATGATGTTACCTTTGCTTATGTTCCTATAATAGCGCAGCTTAGCCAGACGGCGAAGGATTGGGATGCTAAAATAATGAGGGAATTTTTCGAGCCAATGCAACCTTTTGAAACGGCTCATGCTCATAGGGAGAACCTTACTTGCTCAGTCTCTGCTGTAGAAATAAGCTTTTTAGATCGCACAGATGATAGAAGGGCACAAATGAATGCGAAATTAGAAAAGGAGCTAAGCGAGAGGACTTCAGTAGATAATTATGATTTTGCTGCTATAAAGACACAAGGGAAAATAGCTTTAGATTCTTGGCATGTAGGGAAATTTTGTATATATCGAGGAGAATCTTATTATGACAATATTTTTGTAGGAGCGAGTGAATGCAAACATACGTTTATTTTTAAGGCCAAATGGACATTCATGATGAACGGACTTGACCCTGTCATTCCAGGTGTATATTACATTTGTGGGCATAACGCTTATTATCGTCTTCCAAAGGGATGGTGGGGGAGATGTTATTTGGGTATAGTGTTCCCAAAGGTTTATCAACTGGATGACGTATCGATGATTCAAAAGACATCTGGATCCCATCGTATCCAGAAAAGAGAGACCGCAGCTGCTGTGGTAGGTGATATATTTGGAGCCATGATTCCTTCATTGGGAGTTGTGTTGAATTCCATCAAGATACGAAAGTTGTCTACTATAGTGGATAACATGTTGACAAAGTTTTCAGGTGCTATAATCCTGATAGATGCTGAACTTGCAGCGGAAAGAGCTATGACTCTTCAAAATAGGCTTGCTTTAGACATTCTTTTAGCAAAGGATGGAGGCGTTTGCAAAATGATTGGTGCCAGACACTGTTGTACCTATATACCTGATAATAGTGTGAAGATTAAAACTATGCTTGCTAATCTAACAAAGGAAAGTGCAGATTTGAAGGAATTGAAAGAACCAGGAGTGTGGGAGAAGGTTGGAAAGGGACTTGCTTCAGTGGGACATTGGATTGGGGGAATTTGGAATGGAATATTATTGAAAATAATAGAAGGAATATTAATAGTAATAATTTGTGTATTTGGAATTTGGGGAATAAAAAGGGGAATAATAATGATTATGGAAAGAATTAAAAGAAGAAAAGAAGAGAAAATTATGAAAAGGATGGCAGAAGAATACAAAGCGCAAACTAGGGGTACTAAAAGGAAAAGAGAACTGACAGAATTTTAATGGAATAAAATTTGTGGGCGTGGTTTGGTGTGATGACAAGTAGTCATCAGAGGAGGGATTGATGAAGCAGAAAATGAAGTTTTTGATTTATTAACGCTTAAACGTAGTGCTGAAATAATCATGTGTGACATTAACCAAATTAATAAAGATTGTACAGGGACAAAATGTGCCCTCAGAGTAGTTTGCCATCATTTATACGCGTGCTTTATATAACGTGGTGAATTAGAATTGCACTAATCTGACATAATCATAAACGTGTGCTACGATTTGCTTATTTGAAATGCTTTAGCTTAGCATTACTTTAGCGGAGGCTTTGGCCTAGTTGCCTGGTCTCACGGTTTAGATGCTCGTATTTTTCCACTGTGCTAATAAACGTGTATTTTAGCTTGAAGCTGTACTTTTCCACAGAAACTGTTCACATGCTTATCTTAAAGTTAGTGCCAGCCTGGCATATTTTCTCTTTAATTCAAGGTCGACTTGCAGGTGCGGACAATGGAGGCTCTGAAAGTAAGCTAATTGGGAGACAATGTTGCGATTTGCGTACCCATCTCCAAGGATAATGTATGCTTAAGTAAAAGCTTGAGAACTGTCGTTTTTGATTGGTCAATTTGAAGCTAACCTATGAACCCTCCAATGGAGACCCTACAGGACTTGAACTGTTGTCTATAAAACCCAGGTGCACAAGAAGAAATCGGAGATCATTGCTCTCTCTATCATCGGACACTACGCCATTTTAACTTCGTAGCTATTATGGCCCACTTTGCTGCGACGCCATTTTGAGAGACTTTGATTCTTTCTCTAATCGAGAGAAAGAGACTTTAAATGATTCTTGCCCTAGAGACTGTAACCTTGATTTGATTCCTTTACATGAAGTAATAGTTTTACCTTGCCGCCGTGAGGCAATTGCCCCGTTCACCCCTGCCCCTTTGTCCCGTCCCATGCTGATCGAGAAACGGTACCCATGCTGACCGAAGAACGGTACCTGTGAGATGAAGACTTCCTTGTATGCTGATCGTAATTGGTAAATATGAAAGGAAATTGTAAAATTGCATTGTGTTCCTTTTAGGTAACCAACTGCTGATTTTGGTAAGAGCCCTAGTTAGGAGTTTTCTAAATTAATGTTGCTAAATTGTTTTTACATGAAGTCCTACATGCCGATGCTAATTTGAGGTTAGACGAGGTTTCCATCTGTCGCACGATGCAATTTGAGATCTTGTTATGCTGACTAAATGTATGCCATTAGTTCATTACAGATTATCGTATTAGTGATTTGCATTGCCATTATCGAATGCCTTGTGATTCAAATGCTTAATAGATTACACTTGTTTCGACGTTATGGACAGCTACTAATGTTCATATATGTTTATCATTTGGTGTTGAGACACATTTACATTGTGCTAGCTTTGTTAATATAGGGAAATAAATTCACTAACTTCGCAATAAACTGGTGTGGTTCTTCCTGACTGAAAGGTCAGGGTTCGCCGAAATGTATTCTGGATTAATTGTTAGGTGTTATGTTGTTCAAGGTGTTGCTTATGTTCGTTATTGATTATTGATTTGATGCGACTGATCAATATGAGAGTACAGAGAGTTCCCACTTAGTCAAAAGATTCATCGGCCTAAAGAGCGTCCGAACACAGGTAAAATTATTACTACGGACCGCTCTATCACTTGCATCGCACTGTTTCAGCTTTAAGCAGTCGTTTCCACGGTAGCCATGTCTAGAAAAATGTTTGGGATTCCTCAACATAGTGTGTTGTTGGCACACTGAGACCAGAGCTTTATTCCCTTCCCACTATTACCCAGGCCACACACCACCTCCTGTGCAACATTACAAGGTAGTTTATAGTAAATAGTGTATGACTACATTTGCATACATCTTGTTTACATTACTATTCTCCCTCATCAAAATCCTCTCTCATTTTTCGTGTTCTGTGAATCTCCCACTTCCAATAAAATTTTGTTTCACCAAATTTTCACTTAACGATTGCAGCACCATCACTATTCGAAAAGCAGTGCTCGTGGTTTGCCCTTTTAATCAAACTCAGTGAAATTTGTGCAAGGAAGTAGATTATTAGGAATAAGTCACAGCTGCAGGGCATGTGGCAGCTCCGCATTGATGTGAATGAGGGTGAACGCTGCTCTGCCATTGGTCACCAGGAGTCTCCAGTGAGCAGCTAACTGACAGAATAGCCCGCCTACGAGAGAGCAGCTGAAACAAGACAGTAGGGTAGGTTTAGTCCATTAATCGCTATGACTAAATACACTGTGGAAAATAAAAATAAACAAGTTCTTTTGTTTGACGTGACAGAAAATATATAGTATATATTGCATATAGAGAGCTCTATCAGTCTTTCAGGAACAGTTTCATGGAAACGTCCGCCTGGCAACAGGACCCACCTAAGCAGAGCAAAAGGGGCTCCGAGGAGCGCATTTAGCAGGGGGGGAGTAAGGTAGGTCAAGGCAATCCACCCACAAAGCAATTTTGCACCTTATCAGGGGGGTGACGTGCTTTTTAAATTTAAAGTAAAATATAATACAATGAAATAACCAAAATCTAGCATTAGGGCCTTTGGAAGTTGATTAATCTAGGAGTTGCATTATAACCCGCAAGGGCAATTCTAACACTATAACAAGTGACATATCCAGGATTATGTTTTTTCGGACACATATCGCTTGTCATTTCTACGACTTTGGTAGAAGTAAAATGTGCCCAGAGTTTTAGTCACTTCGGTCTCGTCGGGTTACTTCTGATCTTTCGTTTTCTACAAAAGGCATACCATGGCAGGAGATAATGATCAAAGTAGTTTCCTTTTGCACTGGGATATACAATAGCTACAGTATTCCGATCCCTACTCTCCACGATTTTAAGGGACAGCCTAACAATCATGTGATTGGTCTTTCCTCACTTTTTGTAGCTACCTGTGTTCATCACAGACATTGCATTGCCAGCAATGCATAACATCACATTTCTCCACAAACAAGGCCAACAGCATGAGGTGTTGAGTCTTTCCCACCTCAGAGGTTTGGGTGGGAGGTGATCATTTCAGTGCACAAACCTTCTGATGTTATTGTACACCACATATACAATGGCATCCATTTTCATTCCTTGAATCAAGGTGGATCTTATCCCAAAAGTCAGATTATACTGCAATAGTCTTGTTCAGTTATGAACTTAAAAGAGTGGTTTCTATTATAGATAGAATATGGGTTCGATTTCAAACATCCATGATGATACCTATTGCAGTGGGGTTGTCAGTATGATCTTTCCGGTTCCACAGTAATTAGGTTCAGCAATTGATACAAATGGTAAGAGTACCCTCACATTTGAGAGGGTCATGTTCCTAACAAATTAGGATCGTGAAGGGCACAGATTGCTAGCTCCAGCTCCTCAGTCCTTTCAATGCATCCTTCAACAGAATAATGAACTTTGGGAGATAGAACTGGTCAAGGCTAGATTGAGCATTTGTGAGCTAGATGATCTACATCTAGCTGAGTCAGCCACCAGGTCGTGAGTGCTGAAGTCAAAGATCATATGATCTGTGCCCTTCGTTGAACCAGTTGTATTGAGAGCCGCATTCTGGAGCTCAATGTGACAGTTGCCACCTGCACCAAAAATACTATTAAACTGAGCACTGAAATTGAGTAGTGGAGAGGCCAGAGACATCCTCAACAGCGTGTAGCTGTTACTTTCACACAGTGCAGTGGAGTTAAGATTGTGACTAACCATTGCTGTTATTATGTCTGTAAAATGATCCTGACTTTTGGATTGGTTTGACAATAATTTAATTATTAATGGCAGCACCATATGTATAGGAAAGTACCCTCTTCCTTGGCATTGTTACCCCCATTTTCTGCCTGTTGTCAGTGTGTTTGACTGTGTTCACTGTGATCCTGCTAACGAGGACCCCAGTGATTATGCTCTCTCCCATCTAACTTCGTAACTTGTACCATGTTTCACCCCACATTTGGCATACTGGTGCCCTCATGTAAGTCCTAGTATATGGGACACAGGGAATCGGGGTACCAGGGGATCCCCATGGGCTGCAGCATGTACTATGCCACCTGTGGGGAGCCCAAGCAAAGTGTTCCGCAGGCCTGACATTGCATTCTGCGTGAAAGGGTGCATGCACCCTTTTTCACCCTAGGTCACTGCACCAAGTCACTGTAAGTCACCCCTATGGCAGGCCCTTCTAGCCCAGAGGGCAGGGTGCAAGTACCTGTGTGTGAGGGCAGGGACGCCAATTTATGCGAGTACTGGACATAGGTCACAACCTATATCCAGCTACATAATGGTAACTCTGAACCTAGGCATATTTCATATGAAACATGTCAGAATCATACCCCAATACTGTTGCCAGTATTGTAAGTATGATTCCATGCACTCTGGGGGCTCCTTAGAGGACCCCCAGCATTGCTCCTCCCAGTCTTCCAGGGTTTTCCAGGCAGCCTAAGCTGCTGCCACCCCTCAGACAGGTTTCTGCCCTCCTGCTGCTTGAACAGCTCAAGCCCAGGAAAGCAGAACAAAGGATTTCCTTTGGGAGATGGGGGTAACAATATCTCCCTTTGGAAATGGGTGTTACATGGCTTGGGAGGGGTAGCCTCCTCAAGTCACTGGTATGCTTTGAGGGTCACATTTGGTGCCCTCCATGTATAAACCAGTCTACACCGGTTCACAGACCTCCAGTCCCTGCTCTGGTGCAAAACTGGACAATGGAAAGGGGAGTGACCCTCCCCTGTCCATCATCACCCAGGGGTGGTGCCTAGAGCTTCTCCAGAGGGTCCATGGGTTCTGCCATCTTGAATCCATGGTAAGCAGGGACCTCTGAGAGCATCTGATTGGCTAGGCCAGTTAGGTGACATCAGAGCCCCCTCCTGATAGGTGGTCACCTGGCTAGACAACCAATCCTCCTTTCAGGGCTATTTAGGGTCTCTCTTTTGGGTGGGTCCTCAGATTTGACTTCTAGTCACTGAAACCGCGGCTGAACCCTCCAGGAACCGACTATCTGTATCCACAAAGAAGTCTCTTCTGACAACATTGTTTCCACGGCTCGTTCCAGTTTATGTAAAATGTTCCCAGCTGGGCATCCTCTGAGGGTGGGTCTGCAGGAGGAAGAAGAAGGAATCTCCCTTTGAATGAAGGAATCACTCCCCTTCATCCGCAGGCACCTACTGCACCGACGACCAGCTTCGTGGATCTCCTCTCATCCTGAGCTGCGTAGGTCCTGCATCACGGGTGGTGGTCTGGAGTAATCCTCTTGGTCCTCTCTGCCAGCTATCCAACTTTGGTGGAGGTAAGCCCTTGCCTTCCCATGCAGGAAAGTACCCCCATGCACTGCGTCTCTTGCAGCTGCCAAGGATTGTTTGCATTTCCTCCAAGGGATCTTCATGCTATGTCTAGCCCCAGCCCCCAGTACTCCTTTCTGTGATGCACAGCCATCTGCATAGTTCTCCTGCACGTGGGACCCTTCTTCAGTCATGCTGCGTGGGCTCTTCTGCGACTCCTGTGTCCCCATCCTGTGGGACTCCTATGGGTGCTGCCTCTGCCTTGCTGGTCACAGGCAGCTCCACTTTCCACCAACCTTGTCATTTGCCTTTGCCAAGGCTTGTTAGTGGAATTCCTGCACCTACACCCAACTACAATTCTTCTTCTAGCATGGGATGTCGTCTGCATCCCTCAGGAACTCTTCACCGAATCCAGGGCTGCAGTGCTGACCTTCATCACATCACCGTTGACCAACTCCTGCATCCACAGCTGGTTGGATAGTAGCTCCTACTCCTCCTGGACCCTTCTGTGACTTCCGGACTTGGTCTCCTTCTTCCACAGGTCTTCCTCTTCGGAAAACCACCACTGGTTTCTTGCAGTCTTGTCTGGGCGTTGCATTTTCTTCTTCTCTTTCCTTCTGAGTGGTTTGGGGAAAATCTAGTAATGTACTCCTTTCTTCCTGGTCGGTAGGGGGCACTGTGGTACTTACCTTTGGGGTTTTCTAGTACCACCAAGCCCCCCTCTACACATTCCACTTACTTATGTGGGGGTCCTGTGTTCGCATTCCATTTTTTTAGTACATGGATTGGGCTCCCCTTAGGGTCGCTATTGTCTAACTGTATTTACACTGTTTTCTATCACTTTCTGTGCCTAGTTCTGGGACCTAGTCTATATATTTAGTGCGTTACTTACCTCCTATTGGAGGGTTGCCTCTCTAGTACTTTTTGGCATTGTGTCACTAAAGTAAAGGACCTTTATTTTTGTAACATTTTGGTAACTAATCTATATATTTAATGTGTTACTTACCTCCTATTGAAGGGTTGCCTCTCTAGTACTTTTTAGCATTGTGTCACTAAAGTAAAGGACCTTTATTTTTGTAACACTGAGTGCTGTCTTTCATGTGTGTGAGTGCTGTGTGACTACAGTGGTATTGAATGAGCTTTGTATGTCTCCTAGATAAGCCTTGGCTGCTCATCCACAGCTACCTCTAGAGAGCCTGGCTTCTAGACACTGCCTACACTACACTAATTAGGGATACGTGGACATGGTATAAGGTGTAAGTAACTTAAGTACCCACCACACACCAAGCCAGCTTTCTACAATATGCTATTGAAATAAGAAAGTAGGAGAGGGGTTTATCTTCCAACAATGGCAGAATAAAATAACTTATTTGATTTGCTACTGACTAAATCAGTTAGATATTTTCTTTATTCTATAAAGTGATAATATAGATTTAAGTTCTAGAAAGGAAAAATAGAAGAATTAAAATTCTTTTAACACCTATTGTCCCTTGGTGACATATTTTTTATCATGATTATTTACAACATTGTTGTCTGCCTGTGCCAGTCTCACTGGCAAAGTATCTGGAAAAGAGGCATCCACGATTTGGCTTCATTTCATTATCAAAGCTCTGTGAGTTTTATCTATGATGTGTAATTCAATTTATTGAAGCTTCATGTCCATATTACCAAGTGAGAGTGATAAACTGTGATGAAGGTTTGTATGCTTAATTGCAACCACTTTTCTTTGATTCAGTATTTCAATATGAAGCAGAAGACCTTTTTAAAAAAAAAAAGGTGGCACATGGTTCATGACCATTTTCCTGGACAAATAGGGCCATATTTACAAAGCTGTTGCATCATACGTGTGTCGCATTAGATAATGCAGTTTGTTAATTCATATGTACAAAAAGGCAAAATGGTTGATTTGCATTACTTTTCAGCCTTGTGTGGTGCAAAGTCTGCTTTGCATTGCATTACATAAACCCCTTATTAATATATGTTCCCATTTAAAATCATCGCAAGACCAACACAGTGATATCTACTAATTTAATGAAGACTAACGCCGTATAACTCAAAGGTCAAATTGTGTCAAAAACATACACAAGATCTCCTAGCAGGCACAAAAGCGGTGCAATAGCCATAATATATATACACATTTATTTGAAGCCATGGAAATCGTGATTTTGACAGTCAGCTAGTGTACTGCTATTAGGTAAAGCTAAGTATTTTATGTAAGTTAAAAGTAATGATAATACAATTGTCGCGTAGGCTCTCATTATTCTAATGAGACTACTGGATTTTGAGCAGCAAGATCGTCTACGTTGTGGGAGACTGAGTCTGCCCTGCTGTGGGTGACACCTGTTGCTCTAAATCCGGGTTTTGCTCCGGCTAACTAGCAGTGCCTCATCTCTACCAAAGGATAGGGATGATTGGGCAGCCCAGCGCATGACATATTAGGCTTCTCAGGGAAGTCGTGGTCACTCAGGTCGCATCCAGTTCTCTCATTCACAATTCAGTCTCATATATGAATGACAAACAGCAGCAGTATATGTTTCAATGATTGGTTTAATAAAATGACTGCATCTTAGATAGCAAAGCTTGAGCTGCAATAACCAGGACGACACAACATGACAGTATTAAAATGGTGACGCGAAGAGTGAAGCATAAGAATAACGCTTTCATATTGTCACTATGATTGATGAACTATTTCCTATCTAAGTCATAATCTGAGCACAGCGTGTTAAGCTCTAATTCTGCCTTTCAGGTTCCCCCGAGAAGACATCAACCCTCATACACGAGCAAAGGCCTGTGGTCTGCATTAGCATCTGTAGCGAAGCATTCAAGCAATCAGCATACAGTCGTGGTTCCCTGGCTGGAATCTCCCTCTTAACGTGTAATGGGACTAGGAAGTGTTTTTATAATAACACAGCTGATGTTCTGAGAAAATGTCCCTACGTAAGGATCTGTATTTTCTACGAATGTTGGAGACTAAACTTCTACCACGTTCACCGGCAATGTACCAAACTGTAGCCACAGTGCTGGGCTAAGCAAAAACAGTTAGATAGATGAAAATAAAACAAGACCGTAAAACTGGTTATTGTACAAATAACAATGCAAAGCTGAATAAAATATATCTAGGTTAAAGTACCCAGCAGCCTAGTGTGTTAAACTAACGTGCATGGAGCCATAACTAAAATGGCTACACCACACCATGACATGTTATTTACATAAAACATTTTATTATCAATAATACATACATAGTCTAACTAAAGCAAAATGTCTACATATATAGTCCTTTACTAAATCTCTACACATGTGTAAACTACATACTCTAACTTTACCTGAAATACTGTATATCTGAATAAAAAGCATATTTATAGATATGACACCCCAACTCCTTCAAGAAAAATCTGTACTACCATTATCTTCTCTAAAGCACATAGAAACATTCTATAACCATATATTCTAAAACTAACTTAAACTACCCTGGAACCAAATGCATAAGTTAAATAAAGTAATATAACTATAGAAAATACAAGCTTTAAATGACAAAACTACAAGTGAAAAAACAGAATATTAAAGGAAGCCCATCATTGACTTTAGGCCATTGCACACAAGGCTTATTGACACCTACCTAGCAATTATTGTTATTTGCCTGAGTTGTCTGTTATGCAGTCGAGGTTTTGAGTGAGTCAGTACCTCGATTGCATTGTTCGTTATGAGCAACTTGTATGGAATTTTAGTTTAACAGCCCATATAGCACCCTAATGGCTTCTTGTCCTCATTGAGGAGATGCCGGAGCTGCAGCATCAACTTGTGGTAATGGTGGTGGTGCTTGGGGTGTTGCTGTGGGCCGAGATGCTCTTGCAGAACGAATTGATCTTTCCTCCGCTCTGGATCAATTACGAATACGTCCCATGGTTCTGAATATGTGAGCCACAGATTAAATCGTTTGATATCTGGCCTTCCAGATCCCTTTCTGGTTCATGTTTACTACATACAGATGATCTAAAAATAAGTATAGTAAATTTTTGAATTGTCTGTTCATTTATCACATCAAAACAGAGATCACATATTGTCATAAATAATAACATTTGATTACCAGTCAACCATATTTATCCAATTGATACATGCAATAAATAGTTGTCCCCATAATCCTTCAAAGTTAAAGGCCCATATTTTAGCAAAAGAGTACATGTTGAACATTGGACAAAATATTACTATAAGTCTCCTCATTTTGTTGAGATTTTCACATCCTGAGTAACACGCCCAAATGCTTACAAAGCTGGCACACAGCCATGATTTAGAGTTTTTACTTTAATTTTTCATTTAGAAATGTTGTGCTGAAGTAATGAAAAAAAAAATAGCAATCAACATTAATCCATTGTTTTACTTAGTCCAGAGAGCAATAGGCAACGATTTGGTACAGCATATGTTATTTGATTATTTTTCTAACCACATTCCATAGGTGGTTCAAGTAAACCCCCCTGTACCAACATTGGAAAACACACATGACCTAATTTTACACATTTTGACTATCTTAATTACATTCTCCTCCAGTTATTAATATGATAAAATCATAATTAACCTTCACAAGTAATGGTGAGTATGGCAAATTCAGAATATCTGCACGGTCGCCTCAGATTGTTCACCTTTTGCTGATTCTTTTTACCGCTATGCACTATACCGCTGTTACGCAGGAGTGAAGTGACTGGTGAACCCCCTTTAAGCATGATTAAGGTGGCTTACCTGATTGACAAAATCTAACTTGCCTATAAGTCCTTAATACGTGGTGTATGAAATACACCCATAGGTCTCAAAGTTGAAAAGCCACCTTTGGACTGCAGCACCTATGGTGAAATTTAGAGGGTTGGCCTGTAAAGCATGGCTTCATGCCTACCCATATATATATTGATTGTAGCAGCTTAAACACCTGTTCAAATAACACTTTTTGACAGAGGTTTGTGAATGGCATTTAGGGGCTTAATTGCCAAATGCAACAGATTGATGTCATTCCTGGATGACATTCATAGTTCAGTGTCTGGCATGCAGAGATCAAGTGTGAAGATAGCCTCTGCGCTGACGCAGCCCCCAACCGGCCCAACCTTGTGCCCCTACTCCTGTTCCTTCCTTATCCCAAATCCCAACTCCCACCCCAATCCAAAGCACACTCACTTCCTTGCACACACTGACTCAACAGACAAACAGGGTGTTTTTCAGTGGAAAGATTTGATGTGTCCATTCTGCACTTTGTGTCCTTTTTTAATCATGGGCTTCAAGTCCACCCATAAAAATTGGGTTCCATTTTTATGTGGAGATGTATGATAACACTGGGTGATTGTCAATTTGTGGATCATAACAGATTCCAGAAATTTACAACTCTAAATGTAAATGAACGAGCAATCTTAGCCATTTATGCACTTTCAAGTTTTTCTGATCAATGCAAGTTACACAACCCTGGAAACCTCTGGGTCTTCAGCTCTCAAAATAATAAGGGGTTGTTCCTGAACATCCAGAGTGAAACCACCAGTTACAGTGGTTGGTTTTGGTTGGTTTTGGTTGGTTTTGGCTCCTCCAGGAGAAGTCACCAACCACTTTATGGGCCATTGACACGCTATTCACTCAAGACTTTCATACTGCCAGCCACAGGCCCAGTCTAACCCAGCAGTGCACTCACATCTACATATTGTTACCATTCAAGGGTCCATCACATTCATATGCCACAGGTTGGGATCCCCAATCACGCCACCTCTTACCCAGTCATTAACCAACTTCTATATAAATACACCAGATAACAATCTCTATACACATATGGCCAGACACAATGATAGTTGGTGCCTCAACAAGCTTCACAAATGAAAACAAAGTTTGTCTAAGTTTTTACTACATGTCAAGTATCTGCCTCAGTCGACCTTCTGAGCGTTATCAAGTGTGTACCTAGGGAGCTTTTACTAATGACTCCTATGAAATGTACGTCCTAAGCCTAAGGATGTTAGTTTTTGGCACATAGGGAACTCAGTGATGTCATGGCATATGTCCCGTCCACTGTTTTGTTCAGTGCTTTGATTTTAATGAACTTATCATATGGAAAATTGAACATCTACCATGTATTGATGGAGAGTGAACATGGCAAGCAGGCCACAAATATGATCCATATGTGTAGAGTGGGGTTCAGAGTTCCGTGTGGTATTGGGTGTATTGGCAAAGCACATACTCACTCAGGAAGGTATCCTACCATAGACACAGGGGCAGTTTGGGCTAATCCATAAACTCCCTTAGTTAAAGAGCCAAGTATTCAGCTTCTTGGGGTTTCGAGAATATTAGAGGCGGTGCAGTTGCATAGGAGCAGGTCGTTCCTGGCTTTTGGAGCAAAGCAGAAGACACTACTGCTTATTCTGCATGGGATGTGCTGCATCGGAATGGATGCGTGTGACTAAGATTCCAGTGAGGCAGATGTGTCTGGAAGGTTTCTGAAATCTGATGCAGTTGTTCAGGTATGCTGTACCAATGCTATGTAAGGCTTTGCATGTGTGTGTGAGGAGTTTGAAGAAAGCTCGCTTTTGGATGGTAAGCCAGTGAAGCTCTTTGAGGTGCAGGGTGTGTGGGCATGCGCTTGGAGATTGAGGGTGAGTCTGATTGCTGCATTTTTTATGGTTTAGAGTCATCTGCATAGTTGAGTGATGGAGTAACTCAGTGCAGAGTGTGGCACCTATTCGTCTGAGTCCTTTGGTAATGATGAAGTGATGGTGTGTGAATCTCTATTACCTTGACTACCTGCTTCCTTGCCATATAGTATCCCCGTGAGAGCACATCTAGCCGAAGCTTTTCCTACCTGTTCATGTCTCTGTCTCCTTCACAGTCATGACTAATCCTGTATACTTGCTAAGTGAACCTTTATTAACTCCTTTTGTAGCAGCTACCTGAAGCTTAAGAAAATATGTCTTTTTGTGCCTTGAGCACACTTGCTGTGCTAAATCCAACTTCATCCAGTTTATGGATGTGAGGTGGTGGGTGTCCAAGGATACCTTGAGCCCTAGGTTCCCTGAACAGAGTTACTATATTTCAATTTTGAAACTAAGATAAACATGCTAGGGAAACCTGTCTTAAGTTCCACCTCTGTCAATTTCCCAGTCCTTCACTTTTGTATGATACAACATAAAGCAAGTTGAAAAACATTAGCCTCCTGCCTCTTTCCTAACTTACCGCAGATTTTGTAACAAAGGCATGAGCAAGTCTTTCTCGCTATCGCAGGAATGCGATCAGCCAAGTGCTTATCCTGTAGCTTTACCAAATCCTCCACAGCAGATGAAGTGGGGCCTACTATTTTTTGAGCAGTAAGTCTTACAGTGACAATCAACTGAAAGTAAAGACATTGGTCTTCCTGTGGTGGTCTGATGGTAAACAGCATATGCATTGTATGTTGACAACTGGATCAGGTTGGTAAACAGCTTCTTATACCATGTGTGAGTTTTATGCACATGGTCATTCTTATCCACTTTTCCCATGTACTTGTTGTAATCAAGTATACAGGTGTGCTTGTGAACTTTTGCAAACTGACCCCAAACTGTGACTGGGGAAGTGCTCTCATCATGGATTTTGACTGTGAGCTGAAATGAACAGCAGCCCTGTGTACATTTTGGAGCATCTTACAAACATGCTACTGTGAGAATTATTTGCAGTTACCTCAAAATATACCACAGTGCCAACTTTGTACAGCTCACTGAACATCTCTACTCTTGTATAGAAGTTGTCCACATAAAGGTTACAACCTTTGCATTAGGTGTTCGTCATACTTCATCGTAGAGAACCGTTTGACCTGAATTTGTGATCATTTTTACTTCCTTCATCCCAACAATGCCTTGATAACATCATATTGACAAAACACTTGTTGGCTGGTTGTCTTCTTGCCATGACCACTTTTGACACGTTGAACATCACCATCTGGCTGTAAATTTTGAACTGTTGGCCTTCTTACAACAAGAATCGCAGTTGAAGACCACTTGCTATTGTTACATGAGTGGAATGCTGTTTCTTCCGTCCATTAAGACTGTTCTTAGTACTTTATATATCACATCGCCAATGAACTTTAGTTTGCTCAAATATTGCAACCTTAACTGAACATCAGCAACTTAAGTAAATGTTTCACTTTATGGTTTTGTTAATAAAACAGGATCTCAGAGTCCAGTATTACGATTGCTTATTTTCACTTGTTACTCTTTGGGTGTGCTCCAGACTTAACAGATACTATTTTGGGTAGGGTTGTCCTCTTCTTTACCTGACCTGCACGCTTATGGCAGCAAGATGCTGGGCTGGTGTACTGCCCCTTTTTATTTCTTTTCTGAAAAAAAATATTTGTTTGCATTTACTATAGCTCTTTTAACTGAAATGTGCAGTTAATTATATCCATTGCTACCTTGTACATGTTGCTTATTATCACTGGAAGACAAGACATCAAATGAAACTCTGCAGACTGAAAAGTCACTTCCAGATTCTGCTCCATTTTGTTCTCATTCAGGTGATGTCTCAGTATCTGATTCTGCATCCCATCTGTCCTCCATAACTTGAGTTAGGGCCTTGCCAGCAGTCATCCAGAAGACGCCATCTCTGTTGACTGTGTAAAACATGTCTAAATACTTCTTTCTAAAACACTGTCCTACGTATAAGGCAGAAATATGGTTTTAAATCAGTCAGTGGGTGCATGCAACTGTGAGATGTGTGTGATAAAGTGTAAAAACACTCATCCATCCGTGGGTGCGTGCGTCTGTGAAATATGTGTGACAGTGTAAAAGCAAAAAAGCACTTAGCTTTTTGATCCAGCTGCAGCTTCTCCTATAGACACAAAACATTACAATTACGAACCCAAGCAGGAAAGTGTTTCAGGGAAGCATCACTAGAAAGGGGAGAATCTCCCCTTTCCAGTGATGCCTCCTGAACTGAGAGGAGGCCATTTTTAGAAAGATATCCCCATCAAGGCATGGTGGAGGGAACTCACCTGCTTCTCTCCTTTGAGGCAGATGGGGATTTGTGACACCAGTGTGCCTTGTGGCACACTGATGTCACATATAGGCAATGGAGCTGGGCCTGAAGTGGAAGAGATTCCACTTTGCTGGGAATTAAAACCTGAGATTCTCTTTAAACCCTCTCTATGTTGGCCAATGAACAACAGACACACTAGGGAGAGAGTGTGGGTGCCATCGTCTGACCAACACCTGCACTAATTGGGTTAGTATTACATTAAAATATTTTGATGTATACATAATATATACTTTAAAAGAAACCCTAAAATCACAGAATTTAATGCTCTCATTAGCAATATTTCTCCACAAGCATATAAGGACTAGATGACACATGACCATTCAAAATGTCTAAGGCCCTCATTCTGACCCTGGCGGTTCTCTACCGCCAGGGCCAACGGGGGCGGGAGCACCGCCGACAGGCCGGCGGTGCTCCCTTGGTCATTCTGACCGCGGCGCTTTGGCCGCGGTCAGAACGGGAAAACCAGCGGTCTCCCGCCGGTTTTCCACTGACCCTTAGAATCCTCCGAGGCGGCGCAGCTCGCTGCGCCGCCGAGGGGATTCTGACCCCCCCTACCGCCATCCTGTTCATGGCGGGAAAGCCGCCATGAACAGGATGGCGATGCAGACACTGAAAAGCGCGACGGGTGCTGCTGCACCCGTCGCACGCCTTCCACTCCGCCGGCTCGATTCCGAGCCGGCTTCCTTGTGGAAGGCGCTTTCCCGCTGGGCCGGCGGGCGATCTGAATCAGATCGCCCGCCGGCCCAGCGGGAAAGTCAGACTACCCCTCGCGGTCTATTGACCGCGGGGCGGTATTCAGGCGGATTCCGACGGGCGGGCGGCAACCGCCGCCCGCCTAGGTCGGAATGACCACCTAAATCTTTCAAACATTCTACATTATGATTTACATTTCAGTTCCTTTAAAATAAAGCAGTCAATGAATAACATATTTGCAATATGATTCATCACAAAACTGATATTTTGTGCTGACAAATGTTGTTTATTTTTTAAATGGAACATAATGTAAGAAATTCAGAAAAAATCGATTTACATAATTAATTTAAGACATCTTTGTATGTAACTTTATGCATTGTTAAATATATTGGACATGGGGACATGTACAAAATACAAATAGATGTGTTGAAATATTTATGAGATTATACATTTCAACACTATTTTTTATTGCAAACTTATCCTGAGATTGGCAGGATCAGTGTCCACAGTGCCATCTACCATCTCGAGTCCTATAAGTGTTGCAACATTCTCCTCCAGTGATGTCAATTTCTCATATATATCTCAAACTCTATCAGTTTGCGTTGAATCCTTCACATTCCTTGCCAGTTCTTACTTGGTTGTGTGCTTGTAATCATGCAGCCTTTTCTTGCATTCTACAACAGTTCTGCATTTTGGTGCTATTGCATTTATTTTATCAACTATACCTCTCCATAAAACTTCCTTATTGGATAATGGTAATTTGGAATTGACCAAAAGATTCTTCTCTTGGTTTGTCACCTCAGAAATAAAAATTCCCTTCTCCTCCTTTGTAAAATCGACCTTTACTTTTCTGCTCTCACCTGGACAACCTGTCTTCCTTAATGGCCACCCTACTGGGTATTAGCATCTCCACAGCTTGCCATATTCAAAAAGATTAAATGTTGCATGGAGTGTGCTTTACTTTAAAAGTGATGCAAAGGCATCTTGAGGTGATGCTGCATTGACCTACAGCATGCAAGTATGATTTACATCAAGCAAGAATAAGTTGTTTTACGGCACGTTGTGCTACAACACAGAGATTTGCACCATACCGTAACACACAGTAAATACGGGGCTGCCCCTGTCAAAAAAAGTTGCGTAACCCAGCACATCCTTTTCTGATGCAACAGAACACTGTGCCACATTTTGTAAATCTGTCCATAATCTTTATTAGTTCTCAGTGTATGTCTGATTTTACTGTGTCAAGCAAGATAGAAATAGGGAATTACATATAAAGAGATGTATAATATGTTGGATAAAGTAGCTGCTAAGAGATGTAACTGAATGAATAGTGATCACAAAGGTGAAATAGTTCCTTTAAATTAAAAGTGATTGGAGCAATGTGTTCAAAAACTAAAAAGGTAATGGCAAAAAGGCTATCAGTTTGATCATGTACCAAAGACCTGGAATAGAGTATTTTATGGAAAAGAGAAAGAATAGACTCGGAGTGGTATAGTTGTCAACATTGATAAGGCTTATCACACAGTTCGATGGGGGAAAAAGGTGTGAGGGTTACTAAAAATGGATAACAATCATGCACACATTTATTTCCCCAAAGTAACTGATGGCGAGTGCTTTTTGGGGTTCTTTGCATAGGGTTAATTAGATAATTTTGCTTGGGTCTGTCCTTCCCTCTACACTTTAGTTTAGAAAGACTTTGGAGTAGAACAGGTAAAATGCTTGGAGTTTTAGCAGGTAATTTATTTGCAGAAAGTCTCTGTTTATGTAAAAACTGGGTTTTCAAGGAATCAAGAAATTCTTAAGTAAATTGTCCCTTAGTAGGTGATTATAGCGTTTCCACTGCCACTCCCAGATCTCAGCATAGCACATGGACATCCTTGTTGTCAATATTTGCATTCTGGAGTCAGTACTATTTTTGCGCTTGCATGCAGTTGGAAGAGCTATTTCCAATCTTTTCCAGTCAATGTTTTTGAACTTTCACGTCGATGTCTCAGTATTGTTATTGATGGATCCTGTGGATTTTGGAAACCTGTTTCTTTTCTAGCACTAGTGCTTCTTTACAAAAAAATTATACTTACAGACAAGCCTGTCATATTTGAATAGAATCTTCCACCTGTCTATTCCCCCTCCAACATAGTTTGCACATTTAAAGGACATCTAATGAAATGTGTTCATGGTCATGGTATCACCACATTATCACTGTTATAATAAAACACAATAAGTTGGTAAGCTCAAAAGTCTAATGTGTGTTTAAAAATAGCTAGCAGAACCGCGAATACTCAGGAAACAATTGTCATTTCAATTGCCCACAGCTCTCGCCCAAAAAGGTCAGTTAGAGCATGAAATGCTAAAATGCTTGCAATATTGGACAGTCGTTTACTCTTTTCCCTTGCTTAATCAAATCTGCTATTACAGGGTGAATCTCTTCCTCCACCTCATGTTGTAACAGGTACAGGTTTTCTAGGTAGCTCTCTCTGAGGAACGATCTTCTTCACTGTTTCCATCGATGATAAGAACCCCATATAATGTCAAGTTAAAAACCTGTCGCAGCAAAATATTATCAATATTCAAAACATCAGTATCCTTCTAGTAGTAACTTCAAGTTTAATCCTGCAGGCGAGTCAACTTAGCAAAAGCTACCTTTGCAGTTACAGACACTTGGATCTAAGCATGACCTATGATCTTCTGATGTGTCAATCATGCAGACATATTAAACTTGGCCACCAGAAACGCTACAACTGCCCTTTGTGCCACTTTTACATTTCTCCATGAGTTAATGCAGCTGGTCAGCTCCAAAGCCCGATACATAGGTACAATCCAACTTGATCTCGATTTAGAATATGCTATGCAGAAAAATAAAAAAATGATCCTCGATTCATCTGTAGAACTGCAAACTAGGCATAGGTTTGACTTGTCAGTCGACGAGGCCCATAATGATCTATAAGTGGCCAATGGAAGAACACCTTAACTAAACTGCAGAAAATGGGAACATACCCACAGCGGTTAATATAATCCAAGATATACTTCAATTCAAATATGTTTTAATGCATAAAAAGGCTTTGGTCCTGCTACCTGTAGAATCAGAGGTCTCACTGAGTCTCACTGAATGAAGTTTGCTCAGTATGCCCATTTGACAGCCTCTAACGTTGCTGTTGATGACTGAGGGGATGCTCCATAGGCTACCCAACCGCTGTACGCCAGACAGAAGATGTTATATGAATCTTTTAAGGCTATGATCTCACTTAGGTCTTCTATGTACATCTTTAAAAGCCTCTGTAGACCATATGTGAAGCCACTGTCTTAAAAGTAACAGTCTCGCCTCTTCTGTAACAGGCTTAAGGGCATGGTCCAGTCTGTGTGACAGGAGTGTAGTCCTAAACTCCAGACAGGCAACAGCCCTTATAAAGTTATTTTCACCCACAGCAAGAAGCAGAGAGAAAAGCAGTTGCAGTAACCCCACAACCCTTGGTCATACAAAGCAGCACTCTTGACCTGGGCATTGTAGATATAAATCATGGCAGAGATCAGGTAAGATGGGGCTCTTTTGGCTAACCTCACAATGGCAGATGCTCTGTGATATAATAATTAACAACTTTTGCATATGGACTCCCCAGGACTCCTTACTCGACAATCTGATCCCCAGATAGTGGAATTCCAATACTCTCTCTAGTGCAGCACACTTGGGGCCAGATGTAGGTAGAAAAGGGTTTGCGAGTCGCAAACCCATATGCAGAATGGTGTCCCTGACACCATCTGCGAATCGTAAGGGGGTTGCAAAGACCCACCTCATTAACATTAATGAGGTGGGTCGCAATTTGCGACCCCCTTGCGATTCCCTGCACTCACAGGGATGGTGGCCTGCTGGAGACAGCAGACCACCATGTCTGTGACTGGTTTTTTAATAAAGCAGTTTTTCTTTTGTATTGCAGCCCGTTTTCCTTAAAGGAAAACGAGTTGCAAAACACTCAGGAAAATGAAACCATTTGGTTTCATTATTTCAGAGTAGGCAGTGGCCCATTGGACCACTGCCTGCTCTGAAAAAATATTTTTGCCGCCATTCACAATGTGAATGAGTTAGCACCCACTTCACATGGGTGCTAACTGTGAATTGCTTTGCAACCGCGTTCGCGGTCACAAAGCAATTCTGTATCGCGTTGCGAATCGCAAATAGGAAGGGGAACACCCCTTCCTATTTGTGAGTCACATTCCTATTTTGTGAGTCGGTACTGACTCGAAAAATGAGAATGTGCATCGCGATGCGCGTTTTGCATGGCACAAACTGCAAATTTTGCAGTTTGCGCCATGCAAAACAGTTCCTACATCTGGCCCCTAGTCCCATAATATCGCCAAAACTCTTTTTTTTTTAGTAAACCATAAATGTGGTCTTTAGAGCATTTATCAATTCATTTAAGTCTGACGACATGACAACTGTATTTATATCACTTTAGCAATCCGGACTCTCACAATAGTGCAAATACTTAATTTTGTATTGATATATATATATATATAAGAATAAACCTTCAGGATCAGCACCAACAGCTTGCTGATCCATCTCTTTTTCGATCAGGCTATACCTAAGTAACTCTCAAACACATCTTTAAGTCTGTGCAAATAATCAACTGATGCTTCACCCTTATTTCATTTACACTTCTAGATTATAGTCTAATCAGTTTTCAGTGGACAAATATCCAAAATCGTATTTAACAACCCACCCTTTGCTGCACTCAGCTCGCCACAGCCTTTTCACAAACTGCATTTTGTAGTATGCTTTGGGATATTACAGTAGTGCTACTAAAATCCTGTAAAATGGTATTCACAAACCTACTTGTGGAGATCTGTGCCTCTGCCTCTCCCATCCTATGTGCAAAGATCCAAATCCTACTGCAAAGATCTCTGCTAATGTAAGTATACGTTTAAGTGGTAAAGGTGGGAGGAACAGGAGAGTGGCTGGGAAATGAGAAACATTTACAACTAAGTGGTAGGGGTTAACAGAGGAATAAGGAGGGTATTGGAGAAGGTTATGGGGGGTATGGAAGGACATACCCCAACCCATAAAAGAGTAAGTCCATTATAATACAATTCAAGGTTATTTATAGAGCGCACAGCTGTTTCCGAAGAAGGGTTCCGGTGCTAGCAGCCAATGACTGGTAAATAGCTCAAGAAAATTACAGGGCAAATTGAAAAAGCAACATCTTCAAATTTTATCTGAAAGTGGATTCGGATGGAGCTAAACAAAGACCTAGAGGGAGGGAAATCCAGAGCCTGTTTATGAGGTACACCAAAGATCTTCCACCTCACCTATCTTTGCGAAACTGGGGAATGCAAAGCAGAATTGAACTCCAGCTCAGTGCTGGAGGGAATCCAGCACCACATATGGCTAGCCACTGAGATAATAATGGAGTCAGGAACTTGTAATAAAAACACATAGGAAATAATGTTAACTTAAATTAACTTATTTTAACTCTATAAAGGATAAATACATTTAATTTAATGTTACAACAATCATATAAATATATATATAGCATTAAAAGTGAATGTAACTTTATTTTTTTTATTTCTCCAATTTTACACACAACATTTCATAATTTTTGCTACCTACTGAATAAATATACATTTTATTCTTGATTGGGATTTTTTGTATTTAAATGTTATGAAAAATAATTTTAGTTTAATATATTCAAATTATTTAAATAGTTAATTCAAAATTAAATTAATAGTGCTATAAAATTTTAGTTTTGTTCTACATTTAAACAAATATTTTAAATAGGTTTACATGAATATTTATATTAAAAATATTTTTACTGGTTTTTCAAACTTATAACCTCTTCCCTACACCTTAGCTAGGCTAACTCTTGGTCCCCTTGGTTGGTATCTCTGCCTATATGCGAAAAGTTACAAGTAGTAAATTTACACTCTTAAATAGGGCTCCATCCTGTAGTTTCAGGGATAAAAACATGTAAGCCTACATTTTCTAGTAAATTTGCACTTGTAAATAGTTAATAACCTAAAGTAGTAAATTTACTACCAAGTGTAAGAGTAAACTCACATATGCAGACTTAAGTATGTGTAAGTTTATCTTTGTGAATAGTCCCCACCATCATTGCTAGATGCAACACCTCATCCACACTGACTTCTCCACCAGTTCTCCTCTCACTTCACTAGGTACCACCAATCTCAATAACTGATTCACATCCATCCAGGTCGATCTATATACTTCAAGCACACTCTACAGTTGGAATTGAGTAGGTTAGGGAATTGCTTCTCAATACTAATTACGTTATTTGAGTCAATTGAGTGAGGATAAGGGAAATGCCTCCTAGGCAATTGTTCTGCCACAAACCTTCCAGGGTGATAGCAGGGCTTTGTTCTGGACTTTTTTTACACCACGGAATGGACCATTATGGGCTCTGGACTGATCCAAGATATTGGAGTCAGACTCCTGTCTATTCTCCTCCACCAGGTGCTCTACTGTCAGTCAGTTGTACGGCAGGGCTCACTTGTTACCTATTTGTGCTCCAATCGCCAGTGGACCTGGAGGCACTGCTGCATTTCCAGGTGCATCAGCGGCTGCACCTGCAATCCCATTGGCTAGCATGGGAACATATCAAGCAGATCCTACTCCCTTGTGCCCTCTCTCTCGCTCTCTCTTTCTCCCTCTCTCTTTCATGTGGTTCAGTTATGTGGATATATAGATATGGAGGAGGCAGGGCACTTGGAGCACAAGCTCTAACTCTGTCCGTAAGGTGACTAATTTTGTACTCTAGTTTCTGCTGGGTATTCCTCATACCTCAGACATGGGATTCATGTCCGGTGCCTCTCCGGTGGTGATAGAGGCTTGTAAATATGCCCCTAAAAGTGTTACATTTACTATTCCTACTCCAATGTACATCATTGTGGGAAAACTGTTGGACACTACAGGGTTAACATTTAATATTCTTACATTACAATACATAGGCCCTCATTACGACCCTGGCGGTTTGTAACCGCCAGGGCCGCTGGACGCGGAGGCACCGCCGACAGGCCGGCGGTGCCCCGCAGGGCATTCTGACCGCGGCGGTTTGGCCGTGGTCAGAAAGGGGAAACTGGCGGTCTCCCGCCAGTTTCCCGCTGCCCCTTTGAATCCTCCAAGGCGGCGCAGCGAGCTGCGCCGCCGAGGGGATTCTGACACCCCCTACCGCCATCCTGTTCCTGGCGGTTCGCCCGCCAGGAACAGGATGGCGGTAGGGGGTGTCGCGGGGCCCCTGCAGTGCCCATGCCAATGGCATGGGCACTGCAGGGGCCCCCGTAAGAGGGCCCCACTTTGTATTTCACTGTCTGCATTGCAGACAGTGAAATACGCGACGGGTGCCACTGCACCCGTCGCACCTTCCCACTCCGCCGGCTCGATTCCGAGCCGGCGTCCTCGTGGGAAGGTTGTTTCCCGCTGGGCTGGCGGGCGGCCTTAAGGCGGCCGCCCGCCCACCCAGCGGGAAACTCAGAATGCCGGCCGCGGTCTTCAGACCGCGGTGCGGTATTCCTGCGGCGCAACTTTGGCGGGCGGCCTCCGCCGCCCGTCAAAGTTGTAATGAGGGCCATAATGTTTACAATTATAATTAATAGTAAAGATAAGAAAACTATAGGAGATTTCTGAGAACACTTGCAAACACAACTTGGAACACCGATTATCTTCTTGTAACAACTGATGCAGTGTCATTCTATACCTACTTACAACAAACAGTGGGTCTACAGGCATGTGCCTGCTTCTTGACACAGAAAAATGTGGGTGAACCTTAACATTCTCAAATGCTCTTGCAAATGACAGAAATATGTTTAAACAACCAGACACTGTTTTGCCAAAAGTGCAGTACTGCCGTGGGCATTTCCTGTTTATCAAGTTATGCGAATCTCACATTGGGCTGGTGAGAGAAGGAAATTGCATTGTGACAGTTCAATGAAGGATATTTGGAAAAGATCATCCTATGGTCAAGATTTGTGGATGATTTATTCATTATCTGGCATTAAGCACAACACGAACTCATGGAATATTACAACATCTTAAACAATAATGATAAAGATTTGAGATTTACGTGTACCACCAGTAAAGAGAGGATAGATTTTCTTGATGTGCATATGACAGAGACAATATGATTGAAACCACTGTATATAGAAACCCCACTTCTACCAACAGTAATTTACAGGGATGCAGTTTTCATCTAAAACCACTAATAAAAAGTATTTACAGATTTGGAGAGAGAATGTGATACAGTCTCAAATCGATTTATCAGCAGGGGTTACAAATGGAAACTCTAATTACAAAGCATCAAGTGAACTCTACACAAACGGAGAACAGATTGATAATGGGTTACTGTACAGAAAGCTCTGATCTAGTAAGAGTTTTTAAGAGACATTGGCATCTAATAAAAAATGATCCAGGTTTAGGAAATACAGGCCCAAATTTAAGAAGGGCCTAGTGCCAACTATTGCCACATTAGCGTAATTTCTTTTACACTAATGTGGCGATAGTGTGGCAAAAATGCCACGCCATATTTACAAACTGCCACAATGCATGCATTGCGCCATGTTGTAAACTGTTGCACCACATTATGTCTGCGAAAGGCATAATGTATGTAAGGGGCCGTTCCCCCGTTAGTGGTCCCGCAAAAATGGCATAGTGGAATCTATGAGATTCCACTGCGCCAGTTTTAGTGCCATTTTTAAAGCCTGCACAAAGCAGGCATTAAAAGGAGGCACACCATTATTTCTAATGGGCCTTGATGTACCTTGCAGGATTAAAACAACAATCCTTGGAGCCAATCCTGCAAAGTACAAGAATAGTGTTGAAAATTATGATGCTATTGTCCGTAACCTACACAATGGTGCGCCATATGTTAAATTTGGTGCAGACATGGTGGCATTAGGGGGGGCACAATGGGCTGCAAGAAAAGTGGCGCATCATGAAATGAAGTGCCACGTTTCTTAAATCTGGGCCACAGCCGGTGAAAAACCAGAAGCAACCTCATCAAAAAAAATGCTGGTAAAAAGTCACTTCTCCAAAGCAACAGAGGGGAATTGGCTAGACCATTTTCAAAAATGGTTTGTACAATGCCACAACTACAAAGCATGCAAAATTGGAAAAAGATATGACCAAGATTCTAGCACAGTATCAAACCCATAATTATAAGACACCGAATAAGTTGTCAATCAAATTTTGTAGTGTATAAAATGTAATGCTCATGTGGGCTGAAATATATAGGTAGCACCACATGTGCACAGAAAAAAAAACATTGTGGAACATATCAAAGCAGTACAAACAAAGGTATTCTGTAGTGAAACATCAATTAAATAATCTCAACAGTCATTGGAGAACATTAATATACTATGGATTGGAGAACATTAATATACTATGGAATTGACATGTTAACTGAACCTGGAAGAGGTGGAGACAGAATCAAAAAAGTGAGACAACTGGAATCATGCTACATTATTAGACTCCAAACCAAACAAGTTTTAAGAATACAGTATGAAATGCAATGTTGTAAGACATCGTATGTGGGTTTATGGCCACTGAGGTCCTGATTGCTCTCTATGATATATTGACTAAACATTACCAGAACTAATATGCAATATGCCATGATTGTGAGATCCTATAGGATAATTAACATCAAGGCACAGTAAACAAGCAGCGAAACTGTTATCCACATTTATCAATGGATTAACTTAAGCTCCGTTAATGTACTAATAAAACTTCTATTAATTTTGTGAATGCTCAATGAAAGCTATAAGTCAATCATGATTTTTTTTAATTGTTACATTCATGAAGTATCATGTTTTCGCAATACTTTTAATAATTTTCAATTCAACTATAGTTCCCATAATGCTGCATTAAAGGCAACATGGGATAATGTGTATATAATGAACATAAAGAAAGGGCTAACAACTGTGAAAAAGACCGAGAGGTCAAAATGAGTAGGTGAAGCTGTTACAAAGATCATAAAACTTGCAAACTTGCTCTGGAACGGCAGTAAAAAAAAATCTAGCATTCGCGCTAAGAATTTTTCAATTCTATCAAGGACACACAGGCGAGGATTATGCTTCTCTTTCCATGCTTTATTTTAACAGCAGCCAATGAAAATCATGGAAAGTAAAAAACGACATGACCCAACATTAGTCATATCACATGATCAACCATAGAGGAGGAAGCCTATAAAGTGTTGCATCACACCCAGCCACTCGTCTTTCTTTGTTCAAAATTCGCAACAGAAAAGTCAAAGATTAAACCAAATACTCCAACGAAAAATCCTGAGAACAGATGAACTGGCATCCGATTTGACCGGAAGAAGAACGAAATCGCGGCAGTCCGCATTACTTCTCATCATTTCCTAGAAAAAATAAAAAAAGTCCAGGCCATAAAAACTGAATAATACAATAAATATTTATATATCCATTATTCAATAGGGAGGGATAGCACTGAAGTACAGTCACTTGCACAACAATCAAATAACATGAAACTTTACAATTATATATACATATTTTACACAGTGCCTCCGTGTCTCCGTGTCGCCTCCGTGTCCTTAATAGAATTGAAAAATTCTTAGCGCAAATGCTAGAATTTTTTTGATTCTATGCCAGGACCGGAGGCTCAGATTATGCTTGTTCAAAGCTGATTTACCACCACCGATGCTATATCCACAATAGGTTTATAATAAAACGTTTTAAAAGTTGAAGGCTAGGACCAATCCGCTGCCTTTAAAATGTCCTCTAAGTGGGAACCCAAACCTAAAGACTTCGATGCCATAGCTCCTGTGGCCGAATGTGCACCAAATTTAGAAACATCAATACCTGCTTCACTCAGCAACCAACGCATCCATCTAGCGAGTGTGGCTGAGGAAACAGGATGATATGGTTTAATCAAAGAAATGAGTAATTGACCTCCCATATCAGAACAAAACTCTTCCGTACTTACCTCGTAAGCTTTAAGACATTGTACCACACAAAGCTTGGGATTGTCCACAAAACAGGGGTAAGATACTGACTTCAAATTGCATTTTGTTCTACGCGAAATGGAAAACGATACTCCTTCAGGAGAAAACACTCTCCCAGCCAAATCCAGAGCTCTAACATCAGAAACTCTCTTACAAGATATCAAACACAATAACATGGTGAGTTTAGCTGATAATTGTTTCCTAGACAAAAATCTATTAGCAGGCCAAGATTCTAAGAATCGAAGAACAACATTAACATCCCAAAGGGACGAATAACGGGGAGGAGGAGGATTAGCTAACCTGATACCCCTCATTAATTTGCATACAATAGGAGACTCTCCGATGGGCTTACCCTCCACTGGTACATGACCAGCTGAAATAGCGGATCTATAATTATTAATAGAACGGTAAGCTAACCCTGATGCTTCTAGGGAGGAAAGGAAATTCAAGACCAGACAGTTGCCTGCTGAAGAAGGATCTGCACTCCTAGAACTACACCAAGCACTCCATCGCGTCCACGCTGAAGCGTATCTTTTGTGAGTACTGGAGGACCAGGCACCCACAATGAAGTCGGAAGACTCTTGCGAAAGTCCTGGGATGACCCATCTTTCCCTGAAAGGCGCCATGCCATCAGGGATAACTTGCCTGACAGGATCAACGGATGCGACAGACCCCGAGGGTCCTGGAGAAGATTCTCTCGGAATGGAAGAAGGAGCGGATGAGCGCAACTCAGTTCCATAGCTACCGGAAACCACGCTTGTGACCTCCAAAGACGCGTCACTAGAACTAGCTCCGCTTGTTGGCGCCTGATCTGGGCCAAGACCCTGGGAATCATCAGGAAGGGAGGAAAAGCATAACCCAATTCCAGAGACCAGTCCTGAAGGAACGCATCCGTCCTTGATGCCTCTGGATCTGGTCTCCAACTGAAAAAACGTTTAATCTGACGATTGAGTCGAGATGCAAACAGATCTATCGAGAAAGGGCCCCACTTTGCAGAAAGCGTTTGGAAAACTCTGGGATGTAACCTCCAATCGCTGAAGTCCCTCAGGTGACAGGGGTTCCAATCGGCCACTAAGTTGCTGGTCCCTGGAAGGTATTCCGCCACCACCGAAATCCTGTGTTGAAGGCAAAAATGCCAGAATTCCTTGGCAATCTCCGCCAGAATGCGGGAACGAGTTCCCCCCAACTTGTTGACATATCTCACTGCTGAGATATTGTCCATGCGAAGCAGAATACAACAATTCGTCTTGACGGGGGAAATACTCTTGATTGCAAAAGAGCCTGCTAGAAGTTCCAAACAATTTATGTGGAGACTCAACTCCGAGTTGGACCATCTGCCTCCCGTGGACACTGATCCGCACCGGGCTCCCCAACCCCACCGACTGGCGTCGGACTCTATCACTACATCTGGGAGAGAGCTGAATATGGCTCTGCCGTTCCATGCTTCCATATGCTCGAGCCACCAAAGCATCTCTGCCCTGGCTTCCTCTGACAGAGGAATCTGGTCTGCATACCGAAGCCCTTTCTGAAGGTGAGAGATCTTCAAACGTTGAAGGGCTCGGTAGTGCAATGGACCCGGGAAGATCGCCTGAATCGAAGAAGAGAGCAGGCCCACCATGCGAGCAATCGCTCTCAAGGAAACAGTCTGTTTGGATAATAGACACCTCAATTCTCTCTTGATTGAACGTATCTTCCCTGATGGAAGAATCAGAAGAGACTGCAGTGAGTCTGTCTGGAACCCCAGAAAGTCTATTCGATGAGAGGGGACTAGAACCGATTTTTGAGCATTTATTATGAAACCCAGATCTTGCAGTAGAGACACTGACCATTCGAGATGATTTAAAAAGAGGTCTCGATCCTGGGCCATGATAAGAATGTCGTCCAGGTATACAATTAACCTGACCCCTTGAGATCGAAGGAATTCCACTACTGGGCGCATAACCTTTGTGAAACACCAAGGGGCGGAGGATAGACCAAAAGGGAGAAACTTGTACTCGTAATAGTCTGTCTCCCAACAAAACTGAAGAAACCTCCGATGGGGAGGAAAAATCGGAATTGTCAAGTAAGCATCCTTTAGATCGAGGCGGGCTAACCAGTCTCCTTCTTGGAGAACATCTCTCAGTAAATGGATACCTTCCATTTTGAAATGGCGATATAGTAAGAAACCGTTGAAGTCTTTTAAGTTGAGAACTAGGCGCGAGCCGCCCCCCTTCTTGTCTACCAGAAATACTGGACTGACAAAACCTGACGGATGATGGGGAACTCTGATAATGGCACCTTTTTTGAGAAGAGACAAAATTTCAGCGGAAATAAGCATGTGTTCTTGAAGGGAAAAACGTCCCTGTCTGGGAAGGCATGTCTGATAAGTGGATTCGTAAAATTCCAGCTTGAACCCCTGTACGGTCTCTAGGTCCCAAACATCCGATGAAATCAGACGCCAATTCCCCAAAAATGTTTGAGTTCTGCCCCCCAAATCACATTTGAATTCAAGACCAACTCACCTGTGGCTCCCGACTCTTGGGAGAAAGATTGTTGACCTTTGGCTCTCCCTCTGCGGAATCTGCCTTGACCGTACCTAGGCCTTGATGGGTAGAAGGTAGCTGTGGAGGGATCGTATCCCTGATAACCCACTCTTCCTTGTTGGAAGGACCCACGATGGGGGCCTTGCTGATTGAAGCGGCCGAAAGCACGCCCTCTGTAGCGTCCGGCTCCTCGAAAAAGTGGACGTAGCACTCTCCGGATGGATCCTTGTGCCTTGTCCAGACTGGCGTAGGTGGATACAAATTTAGATAGTTCCTTCATAAAAGGCGAACCAAAAAGTAAACCCTGTGCCACGGGTCCTGATTCTGAAACAGCGAGGTCTGCTAGTTTGGGATCCAATTTCATCAAAACCGACCTGCGTCGCTCAGACGAAATGGCGCAATTTGCATTGCCCAAGAAACATAGAGCTCTCTGAGCCCAGCCTACCAAAATATCAGGGTTAATAGGATCACCCGATTCCTTGGCCTGAAAGGCTAATTCGAGGATCTTGGTTAGTGGACCAGAAACGTCTAAGAGTTTATCTTGGCAGCCACGCCATGTGCGATCAATAACCTTCTTAGGGTCTTTAGCAGATTTTTTGAGAAAAGTTACTAGGGTAGGATCTAACTCCGGAGTCTCTGTAACTTTGGATGGAAAATCTGGTCTGGGACACTCTGATCTTAATCTCGAGCGAATATCTTTATCAAAGCCATGTCTGATATGGGCTTCGACATAATCCGCCACCTCAGGGGGCGGTAGCCAAAGAGAGGATCTGGGGTGAACAATGTCCTCTGGTTAGAAAGTTAACACCTTAGGGGTGGGAACCTCCTGGTGATGAGCTTTCTTCTTGCGTTTACGAGGAGGCGCGTCCTCTTGTTCTGAGGAGGGCTCGGAGGAAGAAGATGATGAGGGTGGAACATCCTTACCCTTTTTATGCGAACCTGCATTGTAATCATGCTCTCTAGCCATATTCCTTATAAGGGATTGGAAATCCGCAGCATGTGGGTTGGAAAGTTGCTTTTCGGGTTGCGGGATTGCCGCAAAGGAGGAGTCCTCCAATGTAGAAGCGCTCCCTGGCGCTGCCCAAGCCTGTTGTTCTACCAGGCCCAAGAGGTGATGTTTGATGGGCTGAATGGCCTGAACTAAGGCCTGATTAACTGAGTGACGCACACCTGCGTCAAGCGCATAAACTAAGTCCTGGTCAAACGAGCCAGCAGTATCATCCATATAGTACAGTTCCTCGGCTGGGTCATCATAGCCAGCCATACTGAGTTGCAGCAGAGATAAGCTCCAGAGGAGCAGTATAAAAATAAAATAGTAACAACAGTAGAAAAAATAAATCAGGGCAGGAATCACAAAAGAGTCTTTAAGATGTGGAGGGAGCTGCCCTGAAAGGGTTAAAACCCTTAAGCCAGGCCCAGCCTGAATCAAAATTGTTCCAACCCCAGTGTCCCAGCACTGGGGCGTAATGGGAGCTGAGCCAGTGTAGGAATTTCTCAGAGGGTCTTAAGAACGATGCAAAATGCTTAGAGAGTACGAGGTAACACCTCTAATTAAAAGTTCCACAAATAATGATATGAGATCGGCGCTGGGACGCTGATCTTACTCGAGGCAGTGCCTCTTAAATGCCCTCATGGCGAAGAGAGAAAACTGGGCCGCGCTCCGAGCGAGCGTTTCAGTCCGACCCTAGGGGATTGAAGGACAAATAAGTGAAGCGCTCTGTGCGAGCGCGCGAGACAAGCAAATAAAACGCTCCGACTGAGCGTGAGCAAAAGAATTGAAGGCCCAAGCCGAAGCGCTCCGCTCGCAGCAGAGGCGGAGGGTCGGCAATGAAGTGAAGGAAGCAGGCTTCACACGCTTGTCTAATACACACGCGGTGGAGTCGGACCAGCGATTGAACGCGGGTCATAAAACGCGCTCACGCTGAGCGCCGATCGTAAATACAGAAAGGAGAAAGGGAAGAAAAACTTCACCGGCTTGTTGATGGACTGCGCTGGAAGCGCGAGACCACGCTCCCTGCTCCCACTCCACTAGACCTGAAAGCGTTCCAAGGGACGCTTAATGGGGGAGGGGAAAAGCCCGCTCCAACGTTGTTTAAAATCTCAATACAGTTAAGCAAGTAAATAAATCACACTTATCTGGCTGCGAAGCAGCAAAGAAAGAGGAGTGGCTGGGTGTGATGCAACACTTTATAGGCTTCCTCCTCTATGGTTGATCATGTGATATGACTAATGTTGGGTCATGTAGTTTTTTACTTTCCATGATTTTCATTGGCTGCTGTTAAAATAAAGCATGGAAAAAGAAGCATAATCTGAGCCTCCGGTCCTGACATAGAACGGCAGTCTGCACCAGGCTCCTGAAGCCCAAAATATCATCATCTCTCACCCAAAAGTCAAGGAATTGAATTGCGACGAAAGTTTAATACACAAAGTATGCCTTCACCTATGCGTTTCGGCCATAGCCTTGATCACAGTAAAGAAGGTGGAACTGACGTGGTCAATAACTACAGACAATCAGTGAAATCGAAAAACATACAGCCATGCATAAAGCTGTTAAAAATGTAAAACCGTAGCCACCATCTTAGCACATCAACTTTACCATTATATTAACATGTAGAATCAACTTATAAATGGAGTGTACATTGTATAATATGCCACCACCACAAATTTCCTACACAATTACATGAGTTTTACGTATGATTACATTGCTCATGAAATAATAAAATTAATCCAATAACGGGTGTGCACTTTATGTCGCTCCAATTAAACAAATGAAACACGGAATGCAATATGGATCATAATCTTAAAACCTATTGTCAGGATGCCACATACATTGAATAATAGGCTGAGCACATATACAACAGATCATTCGCACCACGTAACATGTTTTTTGGTTTCAAGTGAATTGTGGACTATGCAATCTCAACTATGCACGGATCTGTATCCACCTGCAGAAAACCTGCATTACCTAATAAGTATTGCAGAGGTGTTTGCTGCGAAATAACACAATCAGTATCTTACCCATCATATGTCACACAATGCACTATAAATTACATGCTGTTGCTTATATGCCGGTGAGCTGAATCGTTGTCAAGGGGTGCATGCAACTTAATACCTATAAGGAAACCCTGACTCAATTAGGGCTAGTTGGACATGGCAAAGTCTACAGTTTAACAATACCCATCAAGTGATCTGAAAAATTACCTAACACCCATAAGCTTACATGCAGGCATCTCCCACATTGACCACAACAGACCGCCTTATCAGGTTTCATGCCACCAGCTAACAATAACTCAAAATATAATCTTAGTCTAAAATAAAACATCCATCTTAATCTTGAAATGAACACCACAGGCAAATGCCCATATCAAGAGCTCTCCATGCAAGGCTTAAGTGATTCAGTCGTACAATATTGGGCATGCGAGCTCATGGTAGTAAACCAACCTAGACAGCAGCAGGTTTCCCTGACTCAACAGAGTTGGCCTTTAGAATAGTGCGTTCAAAGTGCAGCCCGCATTGACTCTTATCCAAGTGGACTAATACACGCTTCAGTGATCCTAGATGGGGTGACATGCTTACGAAAATAGTGAAGTGCCCTGCTGGTACCTCAAGAATGTGTGCGATGCACCCTCCTAGTGAAAAAAAAGAGATATTAATAAACAATTAAATACATTAATTAAAATCAGTTCAACATACTGAAGTACTTCTAGAGGCAAGGTCCAAAATGTCCACACATCTGCGTAAAGATCATCCAATATGTACAGACATTTCTTCATTAGAATTCAAATCCATTGGTACCAATGTATCAAAGTTCAAGATGTATTTGGATTCAAACACCCTCATTTTACGTTCCCTGTCACCCCCTCTAGGATCATGGGGGACCCCACTGGCCATTCACATCCTACAACTCCTAGAATGCAAATGTCTACCTTACGGGAAACATTGATAGAGTGCCATTTTTCACTTGTCATGCATGGATTACCAACTCGTTGCGAACACCATGGCAATGACAGCAATGTAAACCCCCACTCACACAAACATACCAAGCATAGCACAGCAACAGCTAAGGGCCCAAGTATCATGGCAACAGTACAATGAAACCTAGCTATACATTTCCACCCCAGGTTTGGTAAGTCAGATGGCTCAATCGATACATATGTGGGACAAGAAGATAGACGCCAATGTCCATCTCAAAAACACATACTGTGTGACAATAAGGATGACATCTTGCATCATTCTGCACCCAATTGTGCCATCCAACATGCCAGACAGTGCAATTGGTAACAGAGGTGAAGAGCCATGTCTACAAATAGACAGCCACTGATGCCATGAGCAGTAACATCACTATCTACCTAGTTGAATAACACTTCACTTGCAGTATACAGTCCAAGTAACAGGGTAGTGTGTGCAACATAGGTACGCTGCGAAGCAGCTGTCAGTGTCGTTGCTGTGAATCATGTGTAAGCCACTGTCTTCATCTCACACAACTGCAACAGTACAAATATTAAAAACTAACCTCTGTGTCTCACACTCTCCATAGGTAACCTTGCCTTAACCAACATCAACAGGACACCAGAGACTGACAGTCACCCTCTGGATGAAGGTCCCAGTGAGGACAACGCCCTTGGATGTCTGGACATGTACAACAAACTGAGCCCATCTGGGTCACCTGGTCAGTCCTCTTCTCCCAGCCTCACCCTGCCCACATCTACACATCCCAGCCTGGTGCTGTCAACATCTCAAGCAACCATCAGCCACCAAACCTGTGCCCCGAGGACAGGTCAATCAGTAGTGTGCCCTTACAGTGAAGCGACCCGAGTCACACTTCACCACTTCAGACAATGAAGGAGCTGCACCCACTGGGAGTGGGCCAGAGGATGGGGCAACCAAGATCATCAGCTGACCAGCCGACCCTCTCCCTAGGCTAGGGAACCTACAAATGCTCCCAAGGCATTATGGGTCAAGTTGACACCATGTTGGAGACCTCAGCAAGCTGCAGAGGAACCACCACACATAAGTCATGAGGCAGTTACAACAACACAATGTCACCATGGCTTCCATAGCAGGGGTGCTGACGGACTTGCATTCCACCCTAGGGGGGTTTTTGTCAACAACAGCTAGCCCCTTCCACCAGCACTCTTCCATCTGCCCCTTCAACATCTGTGGCCGCTAGTCGGATGGTGGCTCTACCTGGGGAAGGGCAGGCCTCAGACACCCCTCACTCTATAGCTGAGGAACACCCCCATAAACGTGGACATCCATCCAGACATCCTGCAGGAGCAGATGTCAAGACCAAATCCACTGCCAGGAAGTGATCCTCTCCTAATATGTTCCCCTTGTGTGTCACAGAAACACCCTGTTGACTGTTCCAATACCTGACTTCATTTTCCTATGCTACGAGACCACTAGACTTCTGTTACCAACTGGTGTAGCAGAACTAGGAAGATTGTATCCACCATTACTTCACCCATCACTTTTGTTTTACTCTCTTCTATCAATCAGTTATTTTTTTCAAATGTGCACAATAAACTTCACTATAACACAGTTCCTACATATGTCCCTTTCATCATGCATGTAAAGCCGTTATGTATGTCAATTATGTTCTACAAATGTGTACACAACAGTTTTTAATGAACTACGCTTTGCCAATCTAGTGACCATGACAGGTTAGCATACTTGGTACAACCCATCACTCCATTTGATTCCACATTTAAATCACAACAATGGTAGTCCTTCACATACCCCTTAGTCAATTGAAGTACTGATTGATGAGGTCTGCCCTAGTGTTTCCAGCTTCCTCTTCCTCTGATTCATCATCACTTGGCAAATCAGCATTTCCACCTACATGGCCTGTTGCCTCGCCCTCATCTGGTATTAATGGAATCTGACGTCTCAAGGCTAGGTTGTGGAGTATGCAGCAGGCAACTATGATTTGACAGACCTTGTTGGGTGGGTAGAGAAGGGCTCCCCTGACAAGTCAATGCATCTAAATCTTGCCTTCAGGAGACCAAACGTCCTCTCTATCACACGCCTTGTTCTCCATTAGGTCCGCATTGTAGCAGACTTCCCCTGGCGTGGTTGGGTTCCTCACTGGTGTCAACAGTAATGGACAGTTTGGATAGCCAGAGTGACCTGTGAGCAAAATAGATGTGCAACCCAAACATGTATGTAGGAGTCTGCTCAACTTTTCCACATATACATTTGCAGTAGCATTTTGAGGCCAATCGTCAGCAATTGCAGTCTGCTCTGTGGGAGCTATATGGACATTCCAGCTATAGGTGACATCTGAGAGCCTTTAGCAACAAAAGATATTCCAGCTCGCATCACTCAATGACTCTCACTATTGAATTGCATTTCACACCCATTCAAGGTCACCTGGAAGCAGCTGTGGTCAAGGGGACTGAGACTCCCTTCAGATAGTAAGCTTAGTTCACTGCAGAGAAGTTCCACACCCTGTGCAAGTACAGCTGCATCCATAACATCATATGGCTCATAGTAGTCTTGCTTTGACTGCCTCGCAGGCTGGTCTCCTCCATGCCATTGCATCAAATCTATGACAGAGAGAAGCTCTCACAACTCATCTATGCCACTATCCCATAGCCTTTCATAGCTGTCTACTGGAATGTGTTGCACACTGGATGTTGACTGCAGTTTTGAATGTGCCATATTTTTCAACCCGTGAAGCTCACATCACATAATTTGTATTTGTGCTGCAGTGAGGTATCTGTGTGGCATGCAACATTGTCATGGCATGTGTATTACATTGCACTACCAGTTTGCAATATGCACTTCCAAATCAGCCAGGCATTGTGAGTGTGGAGTTGTGTCATCTGCAGTGGGACACTTCCATACATGTAGTGTGCCTTCAGATGGCAACCACCACTTCCACTGTTGTGGACATGTGGAAGTGTCCTAATTCTGCGGCGGCTACAGTCCAATGCTTGGCAGATGTGCCCAAGGAGTGTGGGTGTCTCCTCCGCTAAGGCCTCCTCTGCCCATACATGCATATCATGCATATAAATGGCAGGGTATGTGTTCCTGGCTAACCAAAAAAATGTGTGTCTGTATGTGTGTGTGTGGTGTTTGGCCTACATGTTTTGGTTTGGCAGTATATGTGGTTGTGTGCGATGCATTACTTCCCTAGTGATGGGCGTGTGTTGTGTGATGTCCATGTATGTACTGGGGGCATGTGGTTGTGATGGTGTTGTGTGGTGATTGTGTTGCCATGTGTTTGTTGTAGAGTTCTGTGTTTATGTGTGCCTGGATAATGTGTGTGTCTGTGTGGTGGGAGTCATGTAAAATACTCTGTGGTGTGTTTGCTGGCTGGGTTGATAGCTGCATTGTGTCCTTGTGTGTTTGAGTGTGTGCGTTCCCTGTTGGTGGTACTTTGTGTTGTTTGTGTAATTTGTCATTGGGTGGTGTGTCTTGTGGGTGCCTGTAAATGGTTTGCTGTATATACTTTTTGTGGTGTTGTGTAGTTTGGTGGTGTTGTGTGTGGTTGTGTTGGAGACATGTTTCTTGGGGTAGCTGTGTTTGTGTTTTGGTGTGTCTGATGGCCGTAGTATGTGACGTATGTTTGTGCAGGTGTGTGGGAATGCGGGTTGCTGTGAGGTTATGTATCTATCGGCCTCGCCCCATGTTTCCCACTGGAATGTGGTGTGTGCGTACGTACCTGGGCATTTTGAACAGTTACAGGTAGCTGGTTGCCGTGAGTTTGGGGGTCACTGCTGCTGATTCCGTTGTGTCTGGATGAGCAGGAGTAGTGGGAAGACGTGTAGTTCAGGTTCCATGTCAGCTTCGGACTAGTGTGGATACCGGTAGGTGGGTGTCTCCTTTAAATATGTTGGTTTCTGACTGGGTTTAGGTGGTGGTTTAGGTGGTGGTGCGTCCGCAGCGGAAACCTTACCATGGTGGTATGCATCTTCGTGATCTGTCCGGCGTCAACATGGCTGCAGGTGGCTACTGTAGTCTGTGGAGGCGTGTCCGCAGTGGCAGTGCCAGCAGTGCATTGACTGTCTTCCTTGGGGAATCCCGCCATATTTATAATTTGGCAGTCTTCTCCGCCAGCCTGTTGGCGGTACGACCGCCTCCTCCTCCGACATGACGGAATCGACACTGGCAAGTTTGTAATCAGGCCCTAAGATACAAATGCAGGAACTCATTTCTGAATTCACTATTTTCCTAAAATCATGCTTCTGGTTGCCAATATTGAAAACAAGGCTACACATGTAGACATGCAGGAAATGTACACATTTACTACTTTGAATGAAATGGCATTTAGGCATAGTAGAATCATGAAGCTTAGCATGCATATTGAGACTGATGATCTCTTCAGATTAATATAAAAAGTATAGTTAAATTTGAATATGTAATGTATCAGTGCACGTTATAATATACAAATCCAGAAACAAGAATATATGACTATGGGGGTCATTCTGACCCCGGCGGTCTTAGACCGCCGGGGCCAGGGTCGGCGGGAGCACCGCCGACAGGCCGGCGGTGCCCCGCAGGGCATTCTGACCGCGGCGGTAAAGCCGCGGTCAGACCGGCAACACTGGCGGTCTCCCGCCAGTGTCCCGCCGCCCTATTGAATCCTCCAAGGCGGCGCAGCTAGCTGCGCCGCCGAGGGGATTCCGACCCCCCCTACCGCCATCCAGTTCCCGGCGGTCCGCCCGCCGGGAACCGGATGGCGGTAGGGGGGGTCGCGGGGCCCCTGGGGGCCCCTGCAGTGCCCATGCCACTGGCATGGGCACTGCAGGGGCCCCCGTAAGAGGGCCCCTAAATGTATTTCACTGTCTGCTGCGCAGACAGTGAAATACGCGACGGGTGCAACTGCACCCGTCGCATAGCTTCCACTCCGCCGGCTCGATTCCGAGCCGGCTTCATCGTGGAAGCCTCTTTCCCGCTGGGCTGGCGGGCGGCCTGAAGGCGGCCGCCCGCCAGCCCAGCGGGAAAGTCAGAATTACCGCCGCGGTCTTTCGACCGCGGAACGGTAACCTGACGGCGGGACTTTGGCGGGCGGCCTCCGCCGCCCGCCAAGGTCCGAATCAGGGCCTATGTGTTTACGTCACATTGAATGAGAATTCTCTTTGAAGAACTGATTAACTAATTAAATATTGCACCAGGTGAAATGTTTCCTAAGCCGCATATGGTACGGTTTTGCCTAGCATGGTTTCCCAGTTAACCTTGTGTCTCCACTGTTGGTGGTTTTCTACATGTCAGACTGCCCTGAGCAAGATTGACCTTAAGCCTTTATGGCATTATTGAAAATGTGATCTGGTTGTTGTGACTGCCAGCTTGTTGATTGGGTGTGATACCAAGGGTCTCAGTTGGTGGTATCTGAACTTTTCTTTTCATCTCATTAGACCACCCTCACTAAGGTCTGCTAAGGCTCTACCATCTCCCTTGTGCCATACGTTGGATGTGTCTCCTGGTCTCCTGAATAGGCTAGTTTGGAATCTTGATTGTAATGAATAGGTGTAATTGCTGATAAGGAAGAAGTCAATCTTTTTTTATAGTTATTTCATCCAACACTTCCAGGCCCAAGCTGATTATTTGACTGTAACATAGTTGTTGTGGTCTAGCTCTCCTTGGTAGCCAGATTATGTTTCATAACATCTTCCACACCAAGGTGGTCATTATGACCACAACAGTAACAACCGCCGTGTTCAAAACACTGACCGCCAGCGACCCTAGAACCCCACCGGCCACATTGTGAACATTTCTGTGGGCCGGCAGGCAGAAACATTGTTTCCGCCCGCCAGCTCACAGAAAGGCCCGGCCGGACATTGACGGCGGCTCCACATGGGGCTGCCATCAATGCCTCTGTGCGGCAGGTGCAGTTGCACCCGTCGCGCAGATCACTGCAAAGGGGCCCCTGCACTGCCCATGCAAAGTGCATGGGCAGTGCAGGGCACCCCCTCCGCCAGCCTTTTCCTGGCGGGATATCCCGCCAGGAAAAGGCTGGCGGGAAATGAAACATTACCGCAGGGTAGTGCCGCTACCCTGGCGGATAGTGTTTCAACTCACCGCCAGGCTGCCTGACGGCAGGAGCCTGGTGGTGGGTGAGGGCTGCTGATGGCGGCCCGCACCATGTTCAGAATATGGCGGTTTGGCCCGCCATGCCGCCATGTTCGTAATGAGGGCCCAAGTTAGGTCATAGTTGTCTGGGGCCCATTAGAGTATCTCAACTGCTATTCTCTAAATATTCAAAGATATTCTGTTCTGCTGGTGCTTAGGAGTCAACAAAACCCTTTTATGGGATCATGTTTGCCTTCTCCTACCACACACAATATAGCAGTGGTTTCTAAAATGTTTGGGATGTTGTACTTTCTCTCCTTTTGAGGTGTGCTTAGAAGATATATAGAAATCTGTGTATTAGTGCCATCCTGAGGGTAACAATTCAGGCCCAGCCATGAGATATATGGCTGTTTCCATCAAGGGGGTGTCCCATAGGTGGTACATGGTCATCCCCATGCAAAACCAGTCAATATCACTGTACATCCCTCTGTATTCAAAAGGTACACACGGCTTTGCCAGTAATGCATGCATCCTCAAGGCAGGTATACTGTTTTGATGTATTTTCTCCAAGCTTTTCTTTGCACAGCTCACATACAAAGTTCTAAAGGTTTTTAACTGTCTAAACATAGTATTTTGTACTGGAGGACTATGCTATACACCACGCACCCACTCTTGCACTTTGGATAAAGGTGGTGTGGATGGCCCAGGTAACCTAATTTGCACCAGCACAGGGGGTGACAGCAGCGGAGTAATATCTTAGTAGATATGGAACTGTTGTGCTGTCTCCTTTAAAACAATGCAGCGTTGCTGCACTGTTTCATGACAAAATAGTAAGTTTGTCCCTCTGTGTGGTGGGTGGCTCCTATTGCCATGCAAAATTGTGTTAAAAGGTAAATATTATAAGTATTGCTCAGAAGAGCCAAATATACAGTCCACAGCAGCTTTTTGCTCCTCTAGTGTGTAAAGAGCTCATACTGAATGCTATCAAGATTTGGATTCAGTGCCATTCCTGTGAAATCCCATGCTTGATAAACATATTTAGTATCTATGATATTCTCAAAGTAATTACTGGATTTTTTGGATTTTACCTGCTGAGTGAGAACAGCACAACACTTTCCCTTGCACCAAAGTTTTTGGACTTATTGATCCCATTTTGTTGTCAATATTTTGTCAAATATTTTTTTGAATAGTTTCAGGTCTTCATCAGTTCTCACGATGCTGGTTAATTTTTGGAACTGCTCTCAATCTTTATTATAACTTTCACATCTCATGTTCAGCCTTTCAGAAAATCTAGAAGTGATTCATTACCTTTTGCACCCTGAAGAGGTAATTGCAACAGCCCTTGTCTGGAGTAAATCTCCGATGCTTTCCATGGTGGAGAGGAGAGGGAGAGATGTGCGAATCCTCACAAACAGCAATGTTTGGCTACATGCAACTGGTGGTGGACGCAGGGCCCTCACTGTTTGTTCTTCAGTCTTGTTTTCAGTGGTTCCTTGTACGTGTGGTCACCTAACTGTTTTTCAACTAATTGTGTAGGAAAGATATGATTTTTGTGACTATTGGCTAATATGCAAATACTGCCTAGGAAAGCTAGACCATAACTTAATGCCTACCCGCAGTAGTCATAGCAATTTGGAAATGTTTCTAATACCATCTGAGCGACTCCAACTTAATGTGTATATATAAATATAAGAATTTTAATACACTTTATATCCTTTTCAAATGATTATCAGGATGCAACCAAAATCAAGAAAATTCCAACCACATGAATTAGTTTGTGCACTAAAAGGGACTGTAGTTTTCCTTCCTTTGGATTTTCAAAAAGTTGCCATTATTGGAATACAACACAAAATTAGAGGAACCTTTACTGTTTGTAGTCAAAGATAAAAATATTTGGCAGGAAATAAAAATGGTCTGATTTACACGTGTGTTGTGATTAAGTATACAAAGCTTATTTTTTCCCTTCCCCCTATATTAATATTTCTATTTATAAATGGAAGCATAGCTCCATGTACATGGACAAATGTATAACAACAGCCTCATCGCCATCCCTTGACATGCATATTTTGTCATGTCTAGATATACATGCACAATAGATAGGTAGATAGATAGATAGATAATGATGTAGTACATTTTTGAAATAGCTAAATCTATAACAATACCTCATATACGTACCTTCAGATTCAAAATTACATACTGTGACATTTATGTGTTTTCATAGAAAGAAGCATAAAGCACTTCCACACACTCATAAACATATAGAAAAAGGATCTCCCTCCCCATTTGGATTTCCTGATTCTTGGAATTTTCAGAAAGTAGCCCTGCTCAGATGTGAGGGGTCTAGTAGGGTGATAATGTGACAGGATATCTCTCAGCTTCTGAGGGCCTTTGTCATGAATCAGTTTATGTGCTAAGCTTAAGGTTTTAAACTTGATTCTAGCTTCGATGGGCAGCCAGTGCAGTGTTTTCAGTGCCTATTTTGTTGATTCTGTTTTAGGGATTTTCAAGAGCATCCTGGCAGCTGCAAGTTTTGTACTACTAGCAGGCTTCTTTGTACATATTTGGGAGCCTAGATTTAGAGAGTTCCCGTAATCCAGTACCGGGGTTACTAAGGCCTGTACCACTGTTCTTGTGAGTAATATAATGATTTTTCAGATTGTCTTTAGTGTACCAAAGCAGCTACGGGCAGTTTTGTTGCCTGTGCATCCATTGGAAGGGCATTGTCCAACCACATGCCAAGATTTTTTATGAGAGGTTTAGGAATGGGGGGGGGGACTACCCAGGCACTCTGGCCATCCTAGATCAATATTTGTGTGTGGGTTATTTTCCAGAAGTATCATTTCTCTTTTCGCTCCATTAAGTTTAAGGCCACATCCTCTAAGCATAAACCTAGCTGCTGATTATTCAGATCTTTCCCTTTTGCAAATGATACCACCAATTCGGGTATCATCTGCATAGGATACAATAGATAGGCCATGCTCAATCACAATGCTTGCCAGGGGTCTTAAAAATATATTAAAAAAGGTGGGACTAGGGGTAGACCCTTGAGGCACTGCACAATTAGAAGTCATAATGCCTGGGAATCATGAGTTTTCTATCACTTGAAAAGTTTGATCTTCCATAAAGGATAGCATCCATTTTAGAGCCTTATCTTCCACCTCTATCTCTTTTAGTCTCTGGACTAGAATCTTATGATCAACAGTATCGAAAGCCGCACTTAGGTCTAACAGTGTAATGATGGCTACTCCTCCTTGATGCAAAATCCTTTTAAGTTCCTCTGTGACCACCAGCAGTGCTGATTCTGTGCTCCCAACTCTAAAGATCTATTTAGCAATTTTGTGATACTAGTAAGGAGTATATGGACTCCTTCCCCTATAATCTGTGTGGGGGGCTGGGTCTAGAGGGGATCCAGATTTTACTGTTCTCAGAAATTCCTGTATCCTCTCCTCGTTCAGCTCAGGGATTCTATTGAGTGGGGTGATGTATAAGGATGATTCCTGGATGTGTGATTGCTGAGGGCGGTTTTCACAGTTAGCAAGGAGGGAGCTATATATTTTTAAAACCTTCTCTTGAAAGAAAGAGGCTAGTTAATTATATCTAGCTATAGTTGGTGACAGAAGGATCATGCCTGACTTGCCTGCCTTCAGGGCCTTCACAAAGAGTTTGAGGCGTTTGAGATAATTTCTTCAAAATAATTTGCCTGGGCTTTTTTTTATTCTTTTTGATAATATTTTATTGCTAGTTTACATTCATGTTTCAACTGGGGGCAGTATGATTTCCTACAAGTCCTTTCTACTTTTTCCTGAAAGCTGCCAAGGGAGGGTTAAACTAGGGTGTGGTTTTAGCTTGTGCTTTATCTTAGTACTTGGGATACATTTGTTCAAAGAACGTGTAAGCCATTCTTTCCAGCTTTTGCATGCGTCATCCAAATTTACGTTCTCTTTTAGAAAGGACTGTGTGCTTAGTAATAACTCCTCCCATTCTTTCCCTGACAACTTTCCCCATTTTTGTCCCTTTTTTTAACATAGGTTTAGTCAACTCTGTCCTTAGCACTTTTCCTAAGGTGAACAGGACAAAGTGATGGTTTGTCCAAAGTTGTGGTTCAACCCTATTTATTTGGTGTTTGGGTTGTAACAAAAAATGGGGTCCAGCAAATGACCTCTTTCGTGTGTGGGGACCTGGATTTTTTTAATCAGCTGTGTGGCCTTGAGGACTTGTATTAGTCTTGTCGCTGTTACATTATTTTGGTCTTCTAAATGTAGATTGAAGTCCCCTAAAACTGTAGAAATGTTTTTACTTAATGTGTTAAACACTAATGCATCTGGTAGTACTTCTATAAATTGTGAACTGGGCCCGGGCAGTCTACAAATCAGTATCCCTGAGAAGGTACAAGTGCTTGAAAGTCATATGTTAAATTGAAAGCTTTCACAGTCTGGGATTTCAAGTGGAAGTATAGAGGACCGAAAATGTTCTTTTTGTATTATTGCAATCCTGCCTCCCTTTGTGCCTGTCCTGTCCAGTCTATTAATATAGTAGCCTGGTGGGAGTCCCATTTGTATATCAGTCCCTACATTCTCATGCAGTCACGTTTCTCTGATGAACAAAATGTCTAAATTCTCCTCCTCTAATAACAATCTAATTTCTGTTTTGTGCCCTGGTAGAGATCTACAGTTAAATAATCCCAGTCTCCAGTGTTTTTCCACCGCCCTTTTCCTTATCGTGTTCTCCTACTCCCTTCCTATCCCTGTATTCCCCTTCTTAAAGGTGTTCTGTTTTTGCAAAGGAAACCACAGTGTGCACACAGCATCTCCTCCTGCATAATATCCAGTGGTTGACATAGTTGGGTTTGTGTAGTAGTTTCCGCTGCGCGTGCATTAAAATAACCCTATTTGGTTGCACGCGCAGCGGAGCCGCTCGCACAAGGCTGTTCTTCGGTGTTCAGTTTTCATTTTCGCATATGTGTGCGCGAGGAATCCTGAACGTTGAAGAGCGGCAGTTGGGGAGCTGGGGAGCGACGACCTTATCGGCGCTACGCTGGGGTGATTAACCTGGAATATATTTGAAGTGCTATGCATCTTGAAAAGAAATAAACATTATCTTTACGGATTTCGCGTGCTGGAAATTCTTCACAGCTTACTTTATGTGGCGACGAGCTGTGGAGCTGAATCACCCCAGGATTTCACATCGTCCTTACGAGACCCACACATGCTTATCGTTCTCTTCAACTGCAATCCTTGGGGACCCTCTGAACAACGTTAATCACGGTGAGACTTACTCAAAACTGCCTGCTGTTCCACCCATGACCCTCTAGTCAAAGGGTGTATCTACAGGAAGTCCTGGTTCCTAAGGAAACGTGGCGGCCATCTTTAAACAGTAATTCTAACCAAGGATTCTATGACTTTTTTCAGGCTAATACTTACTGTGAGGTCAGCTGGAAGACCGCGAAGAACTCGACGAATTTGAAGAAGGTCTTAAGAAACTGGTTACCAGATATGATGCTCCACCAAGTTTGGTTATAGAAAGACATAAGTTTTTTAGGACGGAACAGAAAGGAGGAGAAGATGTCAATACTTACATATCTGCATTGAGGAAACTTGCTTCAGATTGTCGTTTTGAAACATTTGCTGATCAGTTGATATGTGACAAATTCATATGTCACTGTTCGGATAAGTCTATCAAGCAAAAGTTGTTGTCCTTGGGAGATCCATCTTTATCAGATTCGATCAGAATTGCCAAAAGTATTGAAACTGCATTAAATCAGCTAAAGAATTAGAGCATGCACAAGTTGAACAAATTAATGTAGTTCAGAGATCTGATGACAGCCGCAAGATGAACATTCCTTCATGCAGCAAAGGAGAAGTGGCCAAACACAATAGTTTTTTCAAGCAAACTAACATATGTTTTAGGTGTGGTTATCCATCACATCTAAAAGGAGGGAAGATCTGTCCAGCAAAGAATGTTCAGTGCAGATTATGTGGCAAAACGGGACATTTTGCAAAAGTGTGTCAAAGTAACAAAAGTGTCAACAATAAGTTTAATGCTGTCGTTGATGATAGTGATGACAGAATGGTTTTGTTGACGAGTGAAATGCTAGAAATGATTCTGGCTGTGGGTGACTATGACATAAGAAGTGGTAATCCTGATCACTGCATTGATCCTTACATTTTAGTACAGGTAGGTGACAAACATTTAAGGTTGTTAGCTGATTCGGGCGCCAGGATCACTATGATTACTCAGGAGTTATTTGAGCAAAATTGGGGTACACAAAAATTGAACCCACCAGACAGGTCATCGGTTTCGTACGATGGTAGGAGGATTGATTTAGTGGTTTTCTTTGAAGATGTCCTGGTTTTCAAAGGACAACGGATTTTTGGGAAGGTATATGTGGCTGTAAAAGGATTGAACATTTTGGGGTGGTTCCATCAAGGGTTGTTTGGCATGGTTTTGCGTCCAGGTACGGGTGATCAGGTAACAGTTATAAGGGATTCCTCCGATATAGAAAATCTGCTTAATGAGTTTCCGAGAGTTTTTTCGGGTGAACTAGGTAGGATAAGAGGCATTACACATAAAATAAAAGTCAAAGATAATGCCCTTCCTATAAAACATAAATTGAGAGGTGAACCACTTAGTGTCATAGATGAGTTAGAAAAAGAATTGGAGAGTTTACCAATGAAGGGAATCATTGAACCTGTTGATTCTTCGTTATGGTTATCACCTTTGGTTGTGGCATTGAAAAAAAATGATAAACTGAGAGTATGTGTCGACTTTAGAGCACTTAACAGAGAGATTTGGGTGGACTCTCATCCACTGCCAAAGATTGGTGAGATGCTCTCTTGCAAAACTGGAGCGAAACACTTTACAAAACTTGACTTGGCTGCTGCTTATCACCAGGTAGAATTGACACCGGATTCTCGTCACTTTACTGCTTTTGTTTCCCTGCAGGGGACGTACCAATATTGTCGTATGCTGTTCGGACTGGCGTCGGCAGCGTCAATGTTTCAGAGAATAATGTCTACGCTGCTTAAGGGCATAAATAAAGTGTGTTTGTTTCAGGATGATGTATTGATCCATGCTTGTGATCGACATGAACATGATGAGATTTTGAAGCAAGTCCTGAAAAGGTTTAATAGTGTGGGGGTTGTGTTGAAAAGAGAAAAATGTCAGTTTCTCCAAACGTCGGTAGAATATTTGGGGCATGTCATGACAGCAGAAGGTGTTTATCCCAGACCAGGTCTTGTAGAAGCGATTGTGAGAGCACCTGGACCTCAGGACAAAGGTGGTGTCAAATCTTTTTTGGGACTTTGTGAGTTCTATTTTAGGTTTATTGAAAAGTTTGCGACTCTAGTCAGACCCATTTCGAATCTACTGAAAACAAAAACAGATTTTGTGTGGGATGCTGAGTGTGCAGTAGCGTTTGACATTATTAAGCAAAGGTTGGGTAGTATTGCTTTACTACAATCCTATGATCTTAATTTGAAGTGTTGCTTGACTGTGGATGCCAGCAAGTTCGGTGTTGGAGCTGTTTTGATGCAGATCAGTGGGAAACTGGAGCATACCATTGGGTTTGTGTCAAGAGTGCTCAGACCAAATGAAATACACTATTCTGTAATAGAAAAATAATTATTAGCATGTTGGTGGGGTATAGAGAAGTTTAAATCTTATTTGTGGGGAAGACATTTTATGCTCCAAACAGACCATAAGCCATTAGTTTCTATTTTAAATGGTACTAATGTTAAAAGTAGCACACCAAGAATCGCAAGACTTGTGGCCAGATTATTACAATTAGATTTTTCCGTAGTGCACATTTCTGGGGGAAAGAATGTGAGAGCAGATTATCTCTCTAGGTATCCAATTACTGAAGACGTTGGTGGGAAAGAGGACATTCAGGATGAAAATTGATTCATTGCGGCCATCGAATTGGAACGTACTGGGTCATTTTCCGAAATGTACTGGAAAGAAGCATCAACAAATGATCCTGTACTCTCTAAAGTCTTGACGTACGTCGAGGAAGGATGGCCAAAGGAGAAAAGTTTGAATCTTAGTGCTCAACCTTTTTTCAAGGTGTCTGATGAACTGTCAATTGAAGATGGTGTACTATTGAGAAATGATAAAATTGTGCCTCCTGAAGTTATAAGATCTATCCTTCTGGAAAAAGCACATGAAGGTCATTTGGGTTCTACACTTACAAAAAAAAGGGTGAGAGAATACTATTGGTGGCCGCAAATGGACAGAGACATTGAAATATTAGTCAAATGTTGTCACATCTGTTCCACCAGTGATAAGACCCTCAAGACATCAACTCCTCCGCTTAAGCCTATTGAATGTCCATCAGGTCCGTGGGAAAAGATTGGTATCGATTTGTTAGGGCCGTTCAATTCGCTTCCACCTGAAGTATGTAACGCTTATGTTGTAATTGATTACTTTTCCAAGTGGCCTCATGTGAAGTTTGTAGGACATGCTGATTCCACGTCAGTTGTGTCTTTTCTGAAAGATGTATTTTTGGAGGAAGGGTTTCCCAAGGAACTTGCGTCTGATAATGGGGTCCAATTTGTTTCAAGTGAGGTTGAACATTTTCTGAATGATTGTGCTATCAAACACTTGAAGAGTTCAGTTTACCAACCACAAACAAATGGTTTGGTTGAACGCTTTAATAGAGTGGTTGGTGTATGTGTCCAGTGGGCTTTAGCTAATGGGTGTGTGGTTGACGTGGCTGTAAAGAGAATGCTCTGGTTCTACAGAACAACGTCCCATACAAGCACGGGGGTGTCTCCGTTTGAAGCGCTTAGAGGGAGGAAGCCAGCCACTCTATTTAGACCAGCTTTGTTGTCCAAATTTTTCAAACATTCTATGTGTAAGGAACACATTGACAGCAAGGTTTGTTCAAGTATGAGAAAAGCTCAAGAAAAACAAAAAACATATTATGACAAGAAAAGAAGTGTGAAGGAGTTACGATTCACGGTTGGTGATTGGGTGCGGGTCAAACTGCCTAGTTTTGTCAAGAAAGGTGACTCAAAGTTTTCCGAACCTTTGAGAGTTGACAAAGTGTGTGGTAATGCTGTTCGTGTTGATGGACGTAACTGGTGGAATGTGGGAAAAGTGGTAAAAGCTTTACCAAAAGATTTCTTTTTGCCACCTAGCGACCCGCTAGGACAGAATACAAAAGTAAAGAAATCCTTGAGTGTACAAAAATCCGGTGGGGTTAAACCATTGAGTCCTAAAGTGGTGGACACATGCTCTGAACTTTTGCCTGTTAGAAAAAGTTGTAGAGTGCACAATTTACCTTTGAGGCACCGTTAAGTGAGATTTTCTTTGTGTTGCTCAAGTTTTAATATCTATCGGGAAATGTAAAACATAATATATGTTATTACCTGATGTTTTTCATTCACCAGTGTTACCAGTACTTCATGGTAATGTAAGAGGGGAGATGTTTATTGTTTTCTTCAAAAAGGGAAAACTAAATGTAGTAGTTTCCGCTGCACGTGCATTAAAATATCCCTATTTGGTTGCACGTGCAGAGGAGCCGCTCGCACAAGGCTGTTGTTCGGTGTTCGGTTTTCGTTTTCACGTGTGTGTGTGCACGAGGAATCCTGAACGTCGAAGAGCGGCAGTTGGGGAGCTGGGGAGCCACAGCCTTATCGGCGCTGCGCTGGGGTGATTAACCTGGAATATATTTGAAGTGCTATGCATCTTGAAAAGAAATAAACATTATCTTTACGGATTTCGCGTGCTGGAAATTCTTCACAGCTTACATTAGTTTGCTTGTTTGTCTTAAGGACAGGAGTTCTTGGGAGGTGTAGGTTAACAAATGAGTGGTGCTTTGGGCAGCATACCTGGCCCCCTTCTGGCACAGACGGGCGCAGACAGGCTTGCCTTTGGCACGCTGAACGCAGCCGCTGCGTGCCCACATCCCAGCTGCCATTCAATGGCCCGGTATTCCCGCCACTAGAGCGCCACCCCTCTTGGCCGCTCTATCATTCACATAGTGATTGCCTAGAGTGACTCGTACTTTATGCTCCCCACCCCTGAACCCAAGAACCTGTTAACTTCAAAATGTTAGCAGCCATTCACACATTAAAAACGATATAAAAGTGTTATCAGCTTCTAAAAACCAATTCTCTTCTTATTGAGCATTAAACTACTGTATCTATGTGTAGAGACTCATTAAATATGTTTTCTGTGGTGAAGCATATATTTTTTTTACTTTCTTGTTATAACTAAACCAGATATATGTATATATGTCTATGGACAAAGGCACACATCTAGATCTAACTGTGTATATAGTTAAATATACATACAGCATATTTATTAATATTAATGTACAAGTAAAAAATTCCTGTATGTGTGCATCAATATGTACATGCATGTAATGATATTTACTTGTTCAGGCATACTCAGGTATGTTGTGTGTATACATAGACTGTACATGTACATTTAGGGGGTCATTTTGACCTCGGCGGTCTTTTGCCAATACCGCTGAGGGACCGCCGTGCTGAAGACCACCAGTGGTGGCGGTTTTCCACTCGGTGTATTATGACTGCTGGCAGCCCTCTGTCCTTTTTCGGACGGAGAGCCGGCAGCAGCCATACTGGCGGGCGGCGGGGAAGTGGAGGTTGCTCCACCTCCACCGCCACGTCAACAGAACACCGCCCACCGAATCACGTCCTGTGATTCCGCGTGGTGGTGTTCTGTTGACAGTGTGGTGGTGGCGGAGCAGCCCCCATGGATCCCGTCCCCTCCCGGGGGTGGCAGGGTGGTGGGGGGTGTAGGGGAAGGACTCGGGTGGGGGGTTGGGGAGACCCCTATCAGTGCCAGGGAAGGAATTCCCTGGCACTGATAGTGCTTACCGCCATGGATTTCATGGCGGTTTCAAACCCCATGAAATCCATGGCGGTCAGCCGGGTCATGATACCACCGGCGGTATATGACGACCACCGGGCTGGTTATACACTTATTCTACATGCAGTCACTTATCCTACAAGCAGTCACTCATCTGCATATATATTTTCTATATACAATGACATACTGATACATGTAGGCCCTCATTACGACTGTGGCGGACGGCGGTATAATGTAGAAAAGTACTGCCAACAGGCTGGCGGTACTTTTCCCCATAATATGACATTGACGGTTTGGCTCAAGCCAAACTGCCAATGTACCACTCCGTCCGCCACAGCGGTAACAGCCGCCGGGCTGGAGACTTCAGGCGGCCGTCACTGTCCTACCCACGGTATTATAATCCCCGCCTACCGCCATGGTTTTCGTGGCTTCCTTACCACCATGAAAACCATGGCAGTAGGCACGATCAGTGACAGGGAATCCCTTTCCTGTCACTGATAGGGGTCTTCCCCGCCCCTCTCCCCATCCCCTGGTTTCTCCCCCATACCCCCACTCTAGACCCCCCACGACATACACGCACCTTTACTCACCGTCAAACACACGCATACACACTCATTCCCACATTCACCCACGCATGCATACATCCATTCACACACACACCCACACACACCGACATACATACAGGCACACACGCATTCACACAACACAACATACATGCACACACACAACAATACATGCACACACACATTCCACACGCAACACACACCCGCATTCACACACGCACAAACAGTCACACACACACACAACACACCCACCCCCTCCCCTGTTGGAGCACCCGACTTACCTGATTGTAGGGGGTCCTCCGGCAGGAGAAGGGACGGGGCGCTGCTGCCAGCAGCAGCATCCGCCAGCAGAACACCGCCAGGCCATATCATGTGTCACGATGCGGTCTGCGGCGGTCTACTGGTGTGGCGCTGCTGCTGGCAGCAGAGCCACCTTACCGCCATGTACCGCCATGTACTGCCACGTACCGTCATGTACCGCCATGTGCCGCCATGGCCGCAGGCAATTTCTGGTGGAATTCCAGCTAGATAGACGCAGTCTCCTCAGATCTGAGTCTCCTTCATGGGAACCATAGAAAACTAGCAGACAGGATGACACTGGTGGTGCAAACTGTCACAATTTTGCCGCCCAGAACGACCCACCCTGGAAACCTCCCTAAAAGAACTATCGGACAGAATACGAATACTGGAGCAACGGGCGGAGGAAGCAGAGGGCGGATCCCGCAGGAACAAAGTTCGCCTAGTGGACCTCCCTGTGGTTTCAGACTTGGAACAGAGAATCCAGGAGCAGCGTAGTGCCTTGCAGCAGGCAGGCGCGCTCTCCTGTGCGGGACGTTGCTCTGGCCCAGATACTCCAGACTCCCCATCTTCCGATGGAGAAAGCTCTGTCGCCACATGGCCGTCTGTGCACTGCTCGCATGTTCCTCCAGATATAACCCCACAGACATCAGACAATATCATTTGAGCTCAACTGTCTTCATATTCATGTTTCTATTCATGTTTACGTAGCTCTTGAAAATGTATAATGCTCCTTATGAGGCCGTGAATGTCAGACTGTCCATAAAGTCGTTCACAATGTAGTCCCTCTGTTGTTACATACTGTGGGCCCTCACCCACTCCTCCTATTGTAAGACCGACTGTCTTTTGTTTTAGTTGTCATCACCCAGTTTGGGTGTCCACTTGTTTTGGTGTGCTACTCTTTTGATATTTGCAATGTTTTTGTTACAATATGTTGTTCTGTGTTACCTTCCTAATAACCTACCCACCGCTAGGCGACTCATGAAGGTACTTACGACGCACTGCTCTGCTCCCTCACATGCACTAAGGACGCTCCCAGCCCTGACGACTATGCGCAGCACCCTTGGTTGTTCATTTTCCATATAATGGCGCGCATTAATGTGGTGACATAGAATATTCGTGGCATGCACACCCCAGCGTGTCGCTACGCCATATACTCCTATCTGAAGCGCTGCAACGCTTATATATCTATGTTACAAGAGTCTCACCTAAGGAGCTCAGAGGTAGACGCACTTAGGAGGAAGTGGCGAGGCCAGGTATATTCCACAAACTACTCCTCTTATGCACGTGGTGTGTTAATATGGACTAGACCGGGGATCCCGTTTGATCTGATAGAACAAGTGGCAGATACAGATGGCGGTATGTGTTCGTTTGAGGCCGGCTAAGCGGTCGTCACTTTCTCCTTGGCAACATTTACACTCCAAATGTAGACCAGGACTCAATCGATTGCTGGAGCAATGGAATGATGTCCCCTGGCTGATCGGTGGGGACTTTAATTGTGTACTAGATACACATCTAGACAGGTCCTTTCCACCATTGAAACACACCACTGCTACCTCTAATGCCCTCTTTTTAGTATTCTGGCTACACCACTGGCAATTGACGGATGTCTGGCATCATTATAATGCAACAACCAGAGTATAACCTTCGATTCGGCCCCTCATGACTTACATGTCTGACTCGACAGACTACTCTGTATGGCCAAGTTGTTGTATGGACCGATTATCTGGGCCGTACTCACTCCGACCACAACCCCCAATACCTCCAGCTCGATGGGATGGGACCACCCACCCTTCTGCCCCCGCGTGGATGCTGCAGCCTGCGACGTTGGAGTACCCATCATTCCAAGAATCGATTGGCCAACAGATAGCCAGTTACTTTGAACTCAATACAGGCACAGCCTCATCTCGCTCAATGGAATGGGACACGTTCAAGGCCACGCTGCGAGGTCACTGCCTGGGGCTTAGCTGTGGGATGTGCCGACAGCTGGACCAAGAAGTGTCCGCTGTGGAACTCCAGTTGTTGCGACATGAATCAGAAGCGGTCCGGAACCCAGGTACTGTATCTGAACTGCAAGCCATCCGTAAAGCTGACTCATAACTCCTTGAACGCTTGAGGTGCTTTAACTATGCAGCGCACTCGGCCAATATGCATGCAAAGGCAGATAGAGCTGGAACACTACTTGCCCGACTGATACGTGAAGAAACTCTCCTAAACACGATAATGTCTATCCAGACACCGACGGATGGCTTGTTGTGCACGCAGGATTCAATCCATGCAGAATTATACACACATTATGAGTCCGTGTACAGCGCAGTCTCTCATCCTCCCCTGAATGAAATTTAGCTGTTCATCGCGGAGTTGCCCCTGCCCCGGATCACTGCAGAGCAATGTTCATAATTAGATGGCCCTGTCCTACTACCCGAGGTGCAGGATGCCATTTACTCCATTGCCAATGGTAAAGCACCAGGTCCGGATGGGCTACTGGCCGAATTTTATAAGACATACTCAGCTCAACTAGCACCTAAATTGCATACTCTATATGAGGAAGCATTGGCACAGGCACGCTTACCCCATACATTGAGAGAGGCCACACTGGTCTCCCTCCATAAAGACCCTACCAGTCTGTACTCCTACAGGCCGCTGGCGCTCCTCAAATACGAACTATAAAATTTTAGCCAAAATGTTTGCAATGCGACTGGCCCCACTGGTGCCTGCACTAGTGCATGAGGACCAGAACTGTTTTGTACTGGGCCGCACAACGTCCTTCAACCTGCATAGATGGTTAGCCACGAGCGGGCTGCCTAGTGACAGACCTAGAGAAAGCATTTGACTCGCTGGAATGGCCTTACCTCTTTGCAGTGTTGCCTAAATATGGTTTTGGCCTGCGCTTTCTACAATTAGTGGAATTGCTATACACGCTCCCATCAGCTCAAACCAAAACAGGACGCCTTGTGTCGCCCTCCATTTGTATCAGAAGAGGCACACGGCAGGAGTGTCCATTATCCCCACTGCTTTTTGCTCTGGCGGTGGAGCCGCTGGCGGTCGTGCTCTGCAGGGCAGGGCGTCTTGGGGCATACCACTGGGTGATGGAAACCATGCGGTCTCTTTATATGCGGACGACCTTCTACTGTACATTACAGATATAGCAGAGGTCCCCAGCGATATAATCCTATTACTCAACACACATGCAAAGCTTTCTGGCTTGTGAGTGAATTGGGCTAAGTCTTGTCTTTTTCCGCTGTCGCATGCTGTGCCTGATCCAGACCTCACATCAATGGCACCAGGCCTGGCAGTCCAGTACCTTCAGGTTTCTTGGCATACAGGTATATCACGCAGATGATGATCTGTTTGATGAAAATCTGACATCTGCCTGTCGAACCTGCGGCGGCAGATGATGTTCTGGAGGACCCTGCCTCTAACAGTCATGGGCAGGGTAGCCCTTGTCAATATGATAGTGCTGCTGAGGCTCCTATATTATTTTGTAAATTTGCCACTATACATCCCAGACCCTTTTTCCGATCTATGGAGTGAGAAATCCGTAATTTAATCTGGAACGCCACATGACATAGGGTAGCCCTATCTAAACTTTACCGCCCACTGCATTTGGGAGGTTTGTCGCTACCAAATCTGGAACATTACTACCTAGCACCGCAGATACAGTGGGTGGCTCACTAGTTTTAGTTGCAACACCTGGAAGACATGGCCACAGACCTTCCAGCATGGTCACGCTGTAAATTGCTTCATTTATTCCAGCCCTGTGCTAAATCCGCCAAACCAGCGCCTATGTTACTGAATCTGGCTTACCGCTGCTAACGCAAATACTGTTACCTGACCAGGGACATCATGCCCTATGTGACAGCTGTACCATTATTAGGAACACCACGCGGCGCATGCACCACGACATCTGCGGAACTAGCACCCTGGCACGAAGTAGGAATATACACTCTAGGGGATCTCCACTCAGAAGGCACCTTCCACACTCACAACACACTGATGGAGGATACTGGTCTACACTCAGGCACCTTTCTACTGTATAGCTCTCTCAGGCATACCTTGCAGCGTGCTTCGGGGGACCCTGCAAGGGAATCCCAGATACACTACATGCTACAATATCTGCATGTATTCAGAGAGGGGCACCATTTAATACACTGTATGGCAGACTCTTTATGTACACATACATCTGGCCAACTTATGGCCCTCCGAGGGCGATGGGAGGGGGGCACCTTTCACGGACAAGGAATGGGAGACCATATTAGTAACCACTGTGTATGTCCACGCAATATGCGATTTCGCCTTCTACAATATTATGTAGTTCAAAGAGCCTATCTCACACCTAAGAAAATTAACAGATACTTTAACCGTGTAGATGCCACTTGCCCATGCTGTCAAACTTTGGGGCGGACCTTTTGCATATGGTATGGTCTTGCCCCACTCTGAGGCATTACTGGTCTTCGATTCTAGCGAACCTAGCGCGCTGTGTAGACCGACCCTTTATTCAGACATGGGAGGCATGCATTCTGGGATTGTTCCCTAGGGGCAAAAAACTGAAAGCAACATACCATTTTCTAGATCTGGGATTGTTAGTTGCCAAGCACCTTATCACCCGTAAATGGCGGTCTCCCGAACCACCAGTACACGAAGCATGGGTACGATCACTGACTGTCTGGGAAGAACAGAGTGCACAGCTCTTCGGCGCGAGGAGGTATTGGGGCTATGCAAGTATCCTCTAGCGTCACAATGGGAGCTAATATTAACAGACCTCACTACTCCCTTGGGGCCTGAGCAGACAAATTCTGACCCCCCTACCTGTAAGTGATGCATGATTGCAATGGCATGCTTATAATCCAATGCACCACATATCTGTGTATATAGGCGGAACAGGTAGACACCCCCTGCAATTTGGAGACAGATGTGCCAGATGTAAACCATATGGACTGCATGTGTGGGACAACTTGTCAAACACCTATAATCTGTATAGTAACTATGTTAATTCTGCTTTGTAGATACATGGACATGTTTTGCCTACACCCTTCCCTTCCTGTATGTGTATTGTTATGAATTGAAGTTGCATGCAACGCATGGATCACACGTGCCTTTATATTGTATTATGTCATCTTTCAAATATAAATTCAATAAAGAAATATAAAAAATAATAATAATAAATGAGGATGGTTAAGGGGGTGTGGTATAGTAGGTTTGTCAAACCATATATTCAAGTCACCAAGGATGCATAGGTTTGAATATATTATTAGAAGGTTAGTGAATGTGTCTAGAAATTTGTCTTTGAATGTTCCAGTACTAGGTTGTTATCTGTAAAGAAGGAGAAAGTAAGCCACATTCTATTTTGCCTATGTGATTTTGTGTCCCATTTATAGATAAAACTGCTTCATGCTAAACTGACACTGAGACTTCCCCCAACCATGATTCAGTTATAAAAATGTCAGGTTCTGTGTCTGTCAGTAGATAAAATATGTGGTACTTGTATTTTAACTGGAATGAGCATTCATCAATAGGCAGTCTAAAGAATGTGTTTAGGTGGTACTGTGAGTTTGTGCAGCAGAAGAGTGAGTATTGTTCTTTGAAGTTGTAGGTCTTGTACTATTGGTGATAGTGTTAACAGTTGCAGGACAAAGGAAATGCTGTTTTTGTTTATTGTTATCTACCTCTAAAAGGCATTATTTAGGGTATGTGTGTGTGAATGGTGGTGGGTCTGCTTGAAATGGAGGGGCTAGGCTGTGGAGTTGTGTCAGAAAGGCTTGTTGTGCGATTGACAAGGATGTGTGAGGTAATGAAGAGTATTATGGGGTTCCTTTCTTTGCATATGTTGAAAGTGGTAAGGGTGTCGGTGAGTGGTGGTAGTGAGCTTGGAGCATGAGGGTCATGTTTTATGGCTCTGAAATTTGTAATTGGTGATAGATGTGTGAATGAGTGTTAAAATGTGTTTGTGGATTGAGAGTTTAGTGTATTTATTTCTTGAAAGTGTGAGGTAGAGATGGGTTTGACTGAGTACTGTTTAGATTGGTATTCACAGCTAAGTGGATACTTGTAGGTATTTTGGGAATGGTTGTGTGTTTTAAATGTGTGACATTTTTTCAGATATATTTTGTATGTGTGGTTGGTGTTGTTTTCATGGGATATTATTAGCTGATATTTTTGTAGAGACTTGACTTTTAGAGTTAGAATGTGAATGACTGGGGAGTTGTGGATGTTGAAAGCGAGGTGAGGTTTTGGTGAAACATGGCAGGGCCCACACAGAGCCTCCATTTGTATTTGAAGTGATGTTGCCTTTTCCTCACTCCTTGGTTTCCAGTGTTTTGGAGGCATATCCATTGTGTTATTCCTAGTCGTTGCTATTTTGGTCCTATTTTTGTTGCTCTGCAAATGCTGTTCCACCTTGAGGCCAAATGGTGATGAATCTTCCTCACGTCCTGCTGTGAAATGAACGTATTATACAGTACTTTGGAGTGTCTTTGGTCAAGGAAATGAATGTGAACTGGTCTTTATTCTTTAGACCTGTGTGATTAGAATGTATACAGTCTTTGTTCCACTGTCTGTTGTGCCCTTTTGAGTGTGCACCAGACTTGTGTCTGGCTATGCAATTGGTTCTATCTATGGCTATGAATCTGCATGTGTGTCCATTGAGGACCCACCTTCTGTGCTGTCTTATGAAGCTCCCATTGCTCCTGTATGCATTCTATAAGCCATTACTTCCCTTCTATATGGATGCTTCGATTCCTGGGATCTGGCTCTAATGTTGCGGTACCACTACCAGCTGTCATGCCTTCAGCATCTTCTAAGTTGGCAGGATTTTACCATATTTGTTTATTGGAATTTGCTTCTTAGGCCATTGTGGATCTGTCATCTGCAGATGCGGGTTCCTTCCTGGACCCTATTGACTCTGGACATGGAAGCACCTCAGGAGCTTCTTAGATTTTTTGATTCGCCCCTTGTTTTTTAAGCATTTTGTTTTTATTCATTTTTATTGGCTTTTTTAATTGCCATGTTTTTAATATGGCTTTCACCTGCTTTTAATATTAAAGTGCATTTACATTTTTACATATGTATTTATTTAATATTAGGCTAGCCTTTATGCTTTTATTTTACTTTGAGCTAAATCTCCCATGGCCAATGGGAGGGTGTGGTGAACCACGACAGTGCTCATGTATAGCCTCCATTTTAGATCAGACATTTTAGCTTAGCATCTTTTTCTGATGGTGACTTTTTACATGGCCTTTCACTCATTTGATAATGTACTGAGAAGACACTGTCCATGCAGCCTATTCCTTGTAAGTGTTGCTGCAATCAAGTCTGTACACTCTGTCCAAGGCTTGGTTCACAGAATGCGATGCCCTTGATTGTCCGTTGGAGACAGCTCCGAAATTACAGACATATCATTGCATCAGCTGTGCGCCTCTGACACATTGTGATATGAGCAGTGCTTTCATTATAAAAACTGCCTCTGTGCTACATTCGGCAAAGGAGCCCTTCTGCTGGGATTATCCTGGAACGCAGTATACTGTGGCTGAGATGCAACCTTGCTGACTCTGACCTCCATCCTGCAAAGGACAATAGCCTTTCCTAGATTTGGGAATTAACTTAATTGGCAATCTTGCCACAGTTTCCTCAATTATTTTAAGTAATATTAAAGAGGAAGCAGCAGCACTGGCATTATGCCAATGCCTTGCTCAGGTTCCTGTAGTAGACCAGGAATGCGAACCAGCAGAAATGACTGCAGACACCTATACATCTGTAGGTCGAGATAATTTGGGAGCCAGGTCTAATAAGCCACAACTTAAAGACAAATCTGAAACAGATAATACCAAGTAGGCACATGAGCCTTTTAAAAAATCCTGGGAGGAACAAAAACATAAAGATAAAATGAAAACACAAGAGTGGATCTTCACAACCAGAGCCCGCTGAAAAGCATGATAATTTATGTACCTGTGATACTCTTACACAGCCTGATATGTATCAGTATACTGATACATGTCCTGCTCACTGTTTTCAGACTCTTCAGACAAACACTCTGTAAGAGGAGGATGAACAGAATGCAGGCATGAGCAATATGTGAAACCGAAAATGAACTTAACGTTCATCTGCCATCATCATAAAAAAGGAAGTGAAAATTGCACAACAAAAACCCAAGTTTAAAAAGTAAAAAGGTGCTATATATTTCAGCTGAATATGCCACACATATTAAGGACGCTCCTTCAGAACATGATGTGGTCGTTGACAATGCTAGACATGGCAACAGAGCTTACAATAATTCATCGGACTCTTCAATAGTATCTGGTTTTGGGAGGAACTTGTGAATTCATTCAAGTTGAAACAATAGATCAGCAGGTGAGCCCCCCCCCCCCAAAAGACTTAGATGGTCATTATGACATTGGCGGTGGCTGTGAAAGTGGCAGTAATACCGCCAACAGGCTTGCGGTAATTACCGCCAAATTATGACCATGGCAGTGATAACTTCCATAGACAGCCAATGTACCACACAAACTGCCAGGGTGTTAACACCATTGACCATGGCGGTAGCTATCAACAGTCAGACGGAAGACAAAGTACTGCCCACCATATTAAGATATTGCAAACTGCCACGATTTCTGGGGCGGTACCAATGCCATCTAAATCCTGGCAGAAACAGAACACAGAAGACGAAAGACTCACCATCAGAGACACAGAGAAGATCAACACCACCATGGAACCGGAACCTCAAGTCTTCCTGATGCTCTTCTACGCCATGCTCCACCTGGAACACTAACGCTGATGACGACAGTGAGTACAGCCGCCTAGCACACAAGGGAGGGAGGGAGGAAAAGAAGAGTGACACACACACACACACAACACACACCATTCACACATACACCATGCACACAACCTGCAGAGGAAAAACAATGTCACAGGACCCACTTCATTATAATGCAAGGAATACATCATTCCAGAACTGATAGTGTAATTGGATGCAAACAGCCAACATATTGTCCATATGACATAAAATACATGATTCACTGTTCTGAAAGGGCCAATGACCAGTCCAAAGTACAACATGCCCACATGGCCAGAGGGCACAGTCCAAGGCCCAACGTAGTCCGCACTACACTGTGCAGGGGCATCATCCTGGGAATGGCCAGGCACCTCAGGGGGAAGGAGGGTGGGGGGCACCTCAGCTGACATGGGGGACTTGCCCACTGGTTCTGGAGGGGGCTCCATGCCCATTATAATTTGCTGGGGAGTGCAAGGTCACAGTCTCTGAGTTGGGGGACTTGCCCACTGGTTCTGGAGGGGGCTCTGTGTACAACAGTCCCTGGAGGGTGGCCTACATGTCCTCTGCTGGAGATGAGGGCTGCTGTGTCCCAGCTGGAAGTGAGAGCTCCTTGCCCACTGCTGTTGGAGGGGGCCTCTTGCCACTCTTAGTTGGTGCCTGGAATTATCTCTGTTGGGACGCCAATACACTGTGAACACCCTCCAGGAATGCACTGCATTGCTGCCTCTAGGATGCCAGCCTTTGGATGGCATTCACAATGGTTGACTGCCCTACAGAGATGGATCTCAGGAGGTCAATAGCCTCCTCACTCAGGGCAGAGGGGCTCACCGGGACAGGGCCTGAGGTGTCTGGGGCGAAGGAGATGCACACCCTCCTGGGTCTGCTGAGAGGGCGGTGCTGGTACGGGGATGGCGGCTGTACCTGTAGCTGGGGTGGTCCCAGCGGTGTCCCCCACCACCAGAGAGCTTCCATCAGAGGAGGTATCAGAGTCAGTGTTGTCACCTCCTGTCTCCGCTGTGGTGCTCCCCTCGCCCTCCATCCCACTGGTCCCCTCGGCATCACTGGACTCTGTCTCCTGGGTCCTGTGGGATGCAGCTCCCTCTGTCACTGGTGCCCCTGCTCCTCCACCAGATGATGCTAATGTACACATGTACAGGATGACAGAAGAAAAAAGGGGAGAGAGAGAAAGGGAGCACTGGGTCAATTACAGCACCAACACCACAGATGGCATACACATTACCCAAGGATCAGGATTGAGCACCATGCATGTCACTGGCATTACGTTTGCTAGGTACCACAGCAAGATGAGAGCAAAACACCACTAACTGCACCCCTCCTGGGAGTCACTAAGCCCTGTCTGACATGGAATGCAACCTAGCTAGGTTACCAGATTTAGAAATACAACCATTACCTTTGAGTTGAATCACGCTGCGGTCCCTGAGCTGCCATTAAGGGGCACCCACTGACACCCACCACCAGGTTCCCATGCCACCTACCAATCATAGTTGTAACGCACACTGTACTCACCCCCTTGTAGCTGCTGTGCTGCCCTCAAGCACCCATCCAGCTCTGGGTAGGCCACTGCCAGTATGTGGGCCATCAGGATCCAACGGGCACCCCACCCTCATTGGGAGGACATTTCCAGCTGGGCCTCTGCGATCTTCCGGGCCCAGCGTCTCAGGTCCTCCCACCTCTTCCTACAGTGGGTGCCCCACCTGCTGCAGACCCCCAGGATCCGCAAGTCCTTGGCACTGGCACGCCACGATTCCTTCTTCTGATGGGCACAGACCTGCAGAGGAAACACAGACAGGAGGACACCACTAACCAGACAATCCAGCCTGTTACACATATGGCCCACAAATCCCCTCCCATCCCCAATGGCCCACCATGTACACCACCACCAGACATACGACCCCCTCAAATGACTTGACGCTTGCACACACATCTCCATGCAACCTTGTCACATGCCTCATGCCCAAGGTGTACTCACCTGTTGGTTTGGAGGCCCATACAGCTGCCCATACTGAGGTAGGACCCCATCCACCAAGCACTCCAACTCCTCTGAAGTGAAGGCAGGAGCCCTTTGCCCAGTCACACGGCCCATGGCATAATCCAGACCTAGGTCACAGCAGCACACGCAATGTAGATGTTGTCCTGTGGAAAGTCAGGAAACAAGTGAGGTTATAGGCAAAAAATGGCAGTCATGTACGCGGTGGTGTACACCGTCACCGCCGCCGGTGATCCCCATTGGCCACTGTACTCCATAGAGCCCCATGTCATCCAATGAGGAATAGCACGTTGGTGCAAGACCGCCTTCCACCATGACGTGTACTGCTGGCGGAGTTACTTCACTTCCACCTGTCCCTACATCCAGGACAGACGGTCGCCATTTTATGGTGGTGGACAATATTCAGATAATCGAGAACTGCGTCATTTCTATAATTTGCGCATACATTGCCATTACCAATGTCCCATCACGTTACTGCTCTATGTACACTGAGGTGGTGTTTCCATTGTTCAAAGTGTGACAGCCTACTAATTCTTGTGTCCCTTAGATACCTACCACTGTGGAGGAATCGGAGGAGGAGGCAAGATCCCGTGTACAGACCCCTTGTGGACTTGGCTACACTGGAAGACAGGCACATAACACTCAACTGTAGACTGGACAAGGTCACAATCACAGAGCTGCATGCTCAATTGGAGCCTGATCTGATATCTGCTATCCATCATCCCACAGGGATCCCCCTCTTGTGCAGGTTCTATCTGTGCTCCATTTCCTGGCAACTGGCTCTTTCCAAGTGACGGTGGGCTTGGCAGCAGAAATGTCACAGCCAATGTTCTCAATCGTGCTGGCAAGGGTTCTGTCTGCCCTGGTGAAACATGTGCAGCTACATTGCTTTCCCACAGGTGGAAGATTTGGCCACTGTGAAGGCAGGATTCTATGCAATGGGACATATACCCAATATTATTGGGGCGATTTATGGTGCACATGTTGCATTTGTCCTCCCCCGCCGGAATGAACAAGTGTTCAGGAATCAGAAGAGTTTCCACTCTCTCAATGTGTAAATGGTGTGCCTGGCTGACCAGTACATCTCCCATGTCACTGCCAAGTATCCTGGGTTGGTGCATGACGCCTTCGTCCTGAGGAACAGCAGCATCCCAAATGTGATGGCACAACTACAGAGGCACAGTGTGTGGCTAATTGGTGAGCCTGACTCCCCACCCAATGTATGTCAGTGTATGCCTTCTGGTGTTGACCCTATACCATTGTGTAAGGCTAATGTTTGTCCCTCCATACTTGCAGTTGACTCTGGCCAATACTTGCTAGTGACTCTGGTTACCCAAACCTATTGTGGCTCCTGAACCCTGTGAGGATTGCCAGGACAGGGGCTGAGCATCGTTATAATGATGCACATGGGTGAACCATGTGAATTATTGGAAGGACCTTCTGCCTACTGAAGACCAGATTCAGATGCCTCTATCTGACAGGTGGATCACTGTGCTACCCAACAGAGAAGGTCATCCAGATAGTAGTGGCATGGTGCAATCTGGCCCACAGAAGACATGTGCCTTAACTGCAGAAGGAGGAGACTGGAAATGCCCCTGTGGCAGCAGTGGACCCTGAGGACAGTGAGGATGTGGAGGCAGAGGATGAGGATGTGGACACAGGAAATCAGTTATATGTCAATACTTCCAATGACACACTGGTGAGACAGTGGAACTAATCATTCCTCTGATTATTGATGTTTTCTGTGTGGCTGGAACAGGATGGCATTCGCTTCCTTTGCATCTCTACTTACTGTCACCTATGGCTTCTTGTTTTGCAGATGTTGGTGATATGACAACAGTGTACTGATGTGATGTCTACAGACAGATACAGGTCATAAAACGTATGCTATCACAGTGTTCAGATCATTTGCATATGATGTGACTGTTTCCATATATGCACATTTTCATCGCATACAACACTTTCACTTAGGATGTGTTCAAGCGTGTTTATTGTAGTGCAAATTATTGATGGAAAAGTGAAATGGAATGGGGTGATGGTTGAGGAAGGTCCAGGGTATTGTTCCAATCTGTTTGTAGCACAGGTCCAGTGTCCAAGGGGCCACTGGAAGGGAAGCAAAGGCAGTTCAAAGTTGTCAAGGTGACAAGGTGGGACACAAGGAGGACATTCAGGAGGGTCTCATTTCCTGGCGGTAGTCTTGGCAGGTGTCTCTGGCTTCTGCCTGGGTCACAGGGAACGTTTGCAGGTGGTTCACCTTCTGCTGGAGGACGGGTGCTGGTAGCCTGTGGGTCCTGTGGCAGGGCCTCCTGCCCACTAGCTGCAGCAGAAGTGGTGGGCTGGTCAGTAGACTAGCTAGTGGTAGGGGCCCGCTGGTGTGGTGTCCATTCCCTCATAATGTTGGCCATATCTGCCAGCAACCCTGCTATGGAGACCATGGTGGTGTTGAGGGCCTGCAAATCATCCCTGATCTCCTGATTGTGTACCTCCTGCAGCCGCTTGTTTTCCTGCATGTTGGTAAGGAACTGACTCATCTTGTCCTGGGATTGTTGGTAAGCACCTAGACATTCGTGAGTGCCTCCTGGAGAGTCGGTTCCCTGGGCTTGTCCTCCCCCTGGCACACAGCAGTCCTCCGAGTGTCCTTGTTCCCCTGTGCCCCTGTCCCCTGAACGGTATGCCCACTGCCACTGACCTCAGGTCCCTGATTGTCTTGGGTGTGAAGTGTGGACTGGGGTCCCTGTACAGGTGGGCTCACTGCTGATTGACGTGTTCTGGGGACAGAGGTGTGGGGACGTTAAGTGGGTGCTGTGGTGTTGGATACTGATGGGTGAGGCTCTGTGTTGGACTGTGAGTGGGCTGGGGTGGCCGACTGACCAGTGGTCCCTGATGGGCCCGGTAGTTCATCCAGATCCAGACGTCCAGAGTTACTGTCATCACTGGGGGCATCTTCTGTTGGGTGACTGGTTTGTCATGGCACCTCCTTGCCGTTGAGATTGGTAGGGGTACCTGTGCGGATGTAAGTGATGTACTATACTTCATGTCTGTGACATATTGCACATCCCTTGCTTACCCTCTACAGGGAGTGCAGAATTATTAGGCAAATGAGTATTTTGACCACATCATCCTCTTTATGCATGTTGTCTTACTCCAAGCTGTATAGGCTCGAAAGCCTACTACCAATTAAGCATATTAGGTGATGTGCATCTCTGTAATGAGAAGGGGTGTGGTCTAATGACATCAACACCCTATATCAGGTGTGCATAATTATTAGGCAACTTCCTTTCCTTTGGCAAAATGGGTCAAAAGAAGGACTTGACAGGCTCAGAAAAGTCAAAAATAGTGAGATATCTTGCAGAGGGATGCAGCACTCTTAAAATTGCAAAGCTTCTGAAGCGTGATCATCGAACAATCAAGCGTTTCATTCAAAATAGTCAACAGGGTCGCAAGAAGCGTGTGGAAAAACCAAGGCGCAAAATAACTGCCCATGAACTGAGAAAAGTCAAGCGTGCAGCTGCCACGATGCCACTTGCCACCAGTTTGGCCATATTTCAGAGCTGCAACATCACTGGAGTGCCCAAAAGCACAAGGTGTGCAATACTCAGAGACATGGCCAAGGTAAGAAAGGCTGAAAGACGACCACCACTGAACAAGACACACAAGCTGAAACGTCAAGACTGGGCCAAGAAATATCTCAAGACTGATTTTTCTAAGGTTTTATGGACTGATGAAATGAGAGTGAGTCTTGATGGGCCAGATGGATGGGCCCGTGGCTGGATTGGTAAAGGGCAGAGAGCTCCAGTCTGACTCAGACGCCAGCAAGGTGGAGGTGGAGTACTGGTTTGGGCTGGTATCATCAAAGATGAGCTTGTGGGGCCTTTTCGGGTTGAGGATGGAGTCAAGCTCAACTCCCAGTCCTACTGCCAGTTCCTGGAAGACACCTTCTTCAAGCAGTGGTACAGGAAGAAGTCTGCATCCTTCAAGAAAAACATGATTTTCATGCAGGACAATGCTCCATCACACGCGTCCAAGTACTCCACAGCGTGGCTGGCAAGAAAGGGTATAAAAGAAGGAAATCTAATGACATGGCCTCCTTGTTCACCTGATCTGAACCCCATTGAGAACCTGTGGTCCATCATCAAATGTGAGATTTACAAGGAGGGAAAACAGTACACCTCTCTGAACAGTGTCTGGGAGGCTGTGGTTGCTGCTGCACGCAATGTTGATGGTGAACAGATCAAAACACTGACAGAATCCATGGATGGCAGGCTTTTGAGTGTCCTTGCAAAGAAAGGTGGCTATATTGGTCACTGATTTGTTTTTGTTTTGTTTTTGAATGTCAGAAATGTATATTTGTGAATGTTGAGATGTTATATTGGTTTCACTGGTAATGATAAATAATTGAAATGGGTATATATTTTTTTTTGTTAAGTTGCCTAATAATTATGCACAGTGATAGTCACCTGCACACACAGATATCCCCCTAACATAGCTAAAACTAAAAACAAACTAAAAACTACTTCCAAAAATATTCAGTTTTGATATTAATGAGTTTTTTGGGTTCATTGAGAACATGGTTGTTGTTCAATAATAAAATTAATCCTCAAAAATACAACTTGCCTAATAATTCTGCACTCCCTGTATTGTTGCTGATGCCCTACCACCTTTGTTTGGGTATGGTGATATATTGTGTGCTTGTTAGTTCTCCATGCTGTGCATGCTTTGGTGATGGGTGTCCATGCAGGGCTGGGAGGGCTGTCCATGCATTGGTATGGCATGCAGGACTTGGCATTGGGATTAGTGAGATGTGTAGGTGCAGTGTGTGGGGTGGAGTGGAGTGATGGGAGTGAGGGTGAGGGGGTGAGATGGCATGCAGATATGGGGGGGTGATACGTAGTAAATCTTGACTCACCAGTGTCCAGTCCTCCGGCAACTCCAGTGAGTCCCTGAGGATGCAGCATTGTCAAGACTTGCTCCTCCCATGCTGTGAGCTGTGAGGGAGGAGGTTGGGGTCCACCGCCAGTCCTCTGGATAGCAAGCTGGTGCCTTGCTGCCACAGAACATACCTTCCCCCGTAGGTCGTTCCACCTCTTCCTGATGTCGTCCCTTGTGCTTGGATGTTGTCCCTGGGCGTTCACCCTGTCCACGATTCTCTGCCATAGCTCCATCTTCCTGGCAATGGATATTTGTTGTACCTGTGCTCCGAACAGCTGTGGCTCTACCCTGACTATTTCCTCGACCATGACCTGCAACTCCTTATCAGTGAAACGGGGGTGCCTTTCTGGGGACATGAATGTTGTGTGGTGTGTGTTGTGCAGAGGGTGTTTAGTGATGTGGTGGGGTGTGGGGTGCATGATGGATGGATGGGTGTTTGTGGTGTGTGTGTAGTTGTCTCAGTGGTCTTCATGTTAGTCTTGCGGCACTTATTGGTATTCGTAAAGGGCTGTGTGTAATGTGGGTGTATGTTTTATAGTGCTGTTGGTGTGTGGGTGTGGTGTGTGTGTATGTTTCTGGTATTGACCAATGTTGTGTTGTTTTGTATTTGGGTGGCCTTTCTGAGCGCACCGGTGTGTACCGCCAATAGATTACCGCTGTTGAATGTCTGCCGTGGTGAGTAGTGGGTCATAATGTGGTGGGCGTTGTTTTGTTGGCATAACAGCATAGCTGTTCGTACTGCCCTTTAGCACTGACCTTTGGGCTGGCGGATTTGTGTATGTGGCAGTATTTTGTCGGTTTGGTGTGTGTGTGTGTGTGTCATAATATGGCGAGCAGTTATTCGCCAATACGGCAGTATGTTGCGGCCGTCACCGCAGCAGTAAGCATCATTTACTGCCAATGTCATAATGAGGGCCTTAATGGTTTGGACATACAAGTTGAGAGCAACATACCACACACTATTAATGTCATTTTCTAGGAAAAATTAACGTATAACTGCGACATTTGCTGACAGGCTGTTTGATTGGTTTGGTAGAAAACTCCCACAAGGAGAAGATGTAATATTACCTTCCTTCTCTGTTCTATGCCAAAGATTGGGCTCTTGCACAAGTCCCGGCCTTATACGTCAATCATGTAGGCAGGAGTAAGGGTTCCCCTTGCTAAATAATACCTAAGCGTTTTAGCCCAAAAGTGCAACCACACTACCCAATTGAGCAAGAAGCAAAAGCTCCTGTGGGAGAAATTCTCTCACAACTAGAGTACCAGCGTGTAATTGAACCCTGTGTGTCTCCTATGAATAATCTTCTTTTTCCTGTAATGAAACCAGATTATTCCTATCGCATAGTATTAAACTATAGACATTTAAACAGTCACACACACTTTTCTTTTCAATTCAAAATTCACACAGTATGGTTTTAATGAATAATATAGTCCCCAAAATATACAAAACAACATTGGATTTTTCTGCCAAAATATAGTGCCTTAAAGCAAAGATCTAACTGCATTTAAGCCCTCATTACGAACATGGCGGGTGAGACCGCCATGTCGGCATTCGCGTAAATTACCACCACCGGCATGGCAGTCTGAACTGCCATATTATGAACACAGGGAGCACCGCCTATGGCGGCCCTCTGCCACCCCTAGGCTACAACCGACAGGCAGCCTGACGATGGCAAAATACTTTATCCAACAGGGCAGCACTGCAAGCAGCACTGCCCAGCAGATAAAGAACCCTTGTTCCTCCAGCCTTTCCCTGGCGGGTGAGGCGGAAGGGGTGCTCAGGGGCCCCGTGCAGTGCCTCGTCGCGCAGGTCACTACCCGATTTAGGGGTAGTGATCTGCATGATGGGTGCTGCTGCACCCGTCGCACAGAGACATTGACAACGGCTCCATCTGGAGCCGTCGGCAATATCCTGGCCCAGCAGAATGCCCATTATATGGCCGCTGGGGTCCCAAGGGGACTGGCGGTCTATGAAAAGACCTCCAGCATGAACACAATGGGGTTTCCCGCCGTGTTCATAATGACCCCCTTAGTGGGAAGTCAAAGAAAATTCTGTTGGCTCTTTCAAGGGTATAAGAACAGTCCAGGATTGTTTGCTGCCCAAGTAATGTCAATTGTGCATTGTCCTACGTTGGTGACATATATCTGATAGATGGTGACTTGAAAACACACTTAACCAGAGTAGATCATATAGTCTTGGGATTTGCCCAATATGACTACAATTTCAAGTTTCAAAAATCAAAGCTTGCCTTTCTCAGTGTCCTATTTTTGGGAAATTAACTGTCTAATGAAGGCCTTGCACCACATTTCTTGGCTTTCTGAACTTCGGTAGAACATACATACCAGATTATGCACAATGGGTTAAACTGTTGTATGATTTAACAGAACATACACAAATACTCAGAACACTGCAAACTGGCATGCTTGCATCCAGACACTTACAAGCTCATGTCAATAAAACTAACTTAGTGATCCGCATTTTTGTGTGATTCGTTGGCTATACATATATCACCTTCAATGAGGGTGACATAGTGGCGATTGCATAGAAGGCAAATTTATATTCTAACGCATCCACTCAAAAAAGACAGCTGTTTTAAAGGAAAGACCATTGGCACAGTGGAAACACATAATTGTTGTAACCCCATTGCAGCCTTAGCTGCTGACACCAAAGCCTATACTTCCAAGATGGATACAATGATTTACAGTGACCGATGTAGACTATGGCCCTCATTATAACATTGGCGGTAAATCCCGCTTACCGCCATGCCGACTGCTGCGGCGGGTAACCGTCAAGCATATTATGACACACACATACCAGTCCATCACTATACAGCCACACACACAAGTCCACCAGCCCAAAGGTCAGTGATAATCTGGCAGTAGCAAAACCCACACCATTACGTCAACAGAACTACGCCCACAGCATTATGACCCACGAATCACCCTGGCGGACATACAGTGGTGGTAAACCATTGGCGGGACATACCGCTGCACTCAAAATACACACACTCAAACAAAACAAGACCACATTGGACATTTCAAACTACACACACATACACACACCTCACACACACACCCAAATAACCCACAACCTTTTACGACTAGAAAGAATTGATACCAGAGAGAGACAGCAAGAGCACCCACCCAACCAGAGCCATATAACATCATCACCTATACACCACCCATGCACTTTACATCACACCCCCCAACACATCACCCACACACCCCACCCGTATCACTCACACTACACCCATGGCAGCACAACGACACCCCAGATTCTCTGAGGAGGAGCTGAGGGTCATGGTGGAGGAAATCATCCGGGTAGAGCCCCAGCTATTTGGATCACATGTGTAGCAGACATCCATTGCTAGAAAGATGGAGTTATGGCATAGAATCGTGGACAGGGTCAACGCCGTGGGACAACACCCCAGAACAAGGGACAACATCAGGAAGAGGTGGAACGACCTACTGGGGAAGGTACGTTCGAAAGCAGGAAGACACCAACTAGCTGTACAGAAGAATGGCGGTGGATCCTCACCTTCTCCTCCACAGCTAACAACATGGGAGGAGCAAGTCTTGGCAATCATGCATCCTGAGGGCCCGGCAGGAGGAGGACTGGACTCTGGTAAGTCGAATCTCTATTACTATCATCCCCCCACCTGCATGCCATCACAAACCCCCACCCGTACCCTCACTCCCATCACTTCACCACCTCCCACATACCCCACCATCACAACCCACTCATCCCAATACCAAGCCCTGCATGTAACACCAATGCATGGACACCCCTCACAGACCTGCATGGACACCTATCACTCCTGCATGCACACTGAAGACGATCACCTAGCCCATCAAATAGCTACTCACTCAAAGGCAAATCTGCCAGGGCAACAACAGCCATAGAGGGCAACACACCCATGCACATGATGTCACACTCAGAAACAATAACACTGCATTTACATCCCCACAGGTCTCCCAGCCAATGTCACTGGAGAAGAGGTGCCAGCAATATCCAGTCCCCCCCAGAAGAGGCCCACAGTGATGACAGCAGCTCTGCTCGCCTGGATCTGGATGACCAACCTGGCCCATCAGGGATCTCTGGACAGTCGGTTACCCAGGCACACTCTCACACCACCACAGAGCCTCCCCCCCAGGAAACACTACCACAGCACCCACCCAGCGGGCCCATATCTCTGTCCCCAGGACTCGTCAATCAGCAGTGTGTCCACCACTACAGGGACCCCAGGCCACTGCACAAACACAGGACGATCAGGGACCTGGGGTCAGTGGCATTGGGCACACGGTTCAGGAGACAGAGGCACAGGACAACAGGGAAGCTGGGAGGACTGCTGCGCGACAGGGGGAGGACAGGCCCAAGGAACCGACTCTCCAGGAGGCACTCACCGTGATCCTGGGAGCATACCACCATTCCCAGGAGACGATGGGCCAGATACTTGACAAGTTGCAGGAGAACATACGGCTGCAGGAGGGACAGTACCTGGGGATCAGGGAGGACTTGAAGGACATCAACACCACCGTGGTCTCCATTGCAGGGGTGCTGGCAGACATGGTCAAAATGATGAGAGAGGCCCCACCGGGCCTCTGCCACTAGCCAAACCGATGGACAGCCCTCCACCTCCGCTGCCACGAGTGGACAGGAGGCCCTGCCACAGGATCAACAGGCCACCAGCACCCCTGCAGAAGGGGAAACACCCGCAAACCCTGCCATTCAGGGAGAAGCCAGAGACTATTGCCAAGGCCTCTGCCAGGAAATAAGACTCTCCTGATTGTCACCCTTGTGTCCCACTCTGTCACCCTGTCCACCTTGAACTGCCATTGCTCCCCTTCCTATGCCCCCTTGGACAATGCACCTGTGATACAAATAGAGTGGACTCCAATCAGGACTTTCCTCCATCATCCACCCAGACCATTGCACATCCCCTTCTACCTTTTAGCACCTAAATAAACACCCTTTGAAAAAATACAAGTATGGAGTATGTCAAATGATTTCAGTATGTATTAGTTAAACAAGGTTTAAACATTGAAAAACAACTGTACAGAAATGTATGTATAGGAGTGACCTGTAGTTGGCTGCAGTCAACACAACAGGAGCGATAGGTTGGCACAAATATATTCAAATAGAGATGCCTAGGGATACAGTGAGTGGCCATAGAAGTGGGAAAATCAGCCTGCCAGTGACAATGTCAAACACAAAACTGTCAATTAAATGTGAAGTTATGCTGTCTTACCTGTGTGTCATATTGACTAATTATTGCACTTCTGTTGTCCTCATCCTCTGCCTCCTCGGCTTCACTCTCTACAGGGTCCACTGCTGCCACACGGCCATCTCCAGCCTCATCCTCCTGCAGAAAAGGCACCCAGTGACGTAAGGCAAGGTTGTACAACATACAGCATGCCATGATGATCTGGCAGACCTTCTTGGGTGAGTAATACAGGGATCCACATGTTAGATGGAGGCAACGAAACCTGGCCTTCAGGAGGCCAAAGGTCCTCTCTATAATTCTTCTTGTTTACCCATGTGTCTCATTGTAACGTTCCTCTGCCTTTATCCTGGGATTCCTCACAGGGGTCAGTAGCCATGAGAGGTTGGGGTAACCAGAGTCACCTGCAAATATCTAGGGACAACTGTTAGCCACACACCAACCCTTAGGGCCCACACCATACCCATACACCAACATCCAGTGGGTGGGAACCAGGTCTCACTTATTAGCCACACCCATGGGACATCACATATGGGATGCTGCTATTCCTCAGGATAAAGGCATCATGCACAGACCCAGGATATTTTGCATTGACGTGGGAGATCTACTGGTCCGCCAGGCACACCATCTGCACATTCATCGAGTGAAAGCTCTTTTCGATTTCTGAACACCTTTCCATTTCGCTGGAGGGGACAAATGCTATATGTGTACCATCAGTTACCCCAGTAATGTTGGGGATATGTCCCATTGTATAGAAATCAGCTTTCACTGTGGCCAAATCCTCCACCTGGGGGAAAACGATGTAGCTGTGCATGTGTTTAATCAGGGCAGACAACACTCTGGTCAGTACTATTGAGAACATTGGCTGAGACATTCCTGCTGCCAAGCCCAATGTCATTTGGAAGGAGCCAGTTGCCAGGAAATGGAGCACTGATAGCAACTCCTCATTGGTTAACATTGGGCCCTGTGGGGTACAGTGGCCAATGGTGATGTATGCCGGCAATGACGGTATGCGCCGCCATGGACGTCACCGCCATTTTCTATTGGTTCACTCACTCGCTACCTGACCTTCAACAGGAGAGGACTTACACTGCAAGTGCTGCTGTGACCTTTGTCTGGAACTGACCATGGCTCGTGTCACTGGGGATAGGGCCCCTGCTTTCACCTTAGCAGAGTTGGAGAGACTGGTGGATGGGGTCCTAGCCCAGTACCGAATGCTGTATGGGCCTCCAGACCAACAGGTGAGTACACCATGAGTATGATGCATGGGGCGTGAATGCATGGAGTGCTGTATGTGAAGGCCTCATGTAGGGGAGGGTTGGTGGATGGGCCCTGGGCAGCGTGCTGCATGTATGCTGGGCCATGTCTGTGCTAATGGGGATGGGAAGGGGCATGGTAGGCCATGAGTGTAACAGGCAGGACGGTCAAACTAATATCTTTCCCTGTGTCTATTTCCCTGCAGGTCAGCGCCCATCTGAAAAAAGGGAATATGGCGTGCCATCGCCAAGGACGTGCAGACCCTGGGGGTCTATGGAAGACAGAGAACCCACTTTCGCAAACAGTGGGAGGACCTGAGACGCTGGACATGGAAGATGGCGGAGGCCCAGCTGGGGATGGCCTCCCAACGAGGAAGGCGTCCCCGTCGAACCCTGACCTCTCTGATGGCCCGCATACTGACGGTGGCCTATCCGGAGCTGGATGGGTGCTTGGGGGCATCACAGCAGCCACAAGGGGGTGACTACAGTGTCCCAATATACAACTTGCACACAGTGGGTTGGTATCTGGGTGGGGGATGTGGGCCTGTGGGTGCCCCTAGGCCAGGCCTGACATTGCAGAGTAGGTCCCATGTTGGGCAGGGTTCTCATGTAAAATACCTCCAACCAAGCTAGTAGGCATTCACTACTGGGCACGGGTCTGTGGGTCTCAGGTATGCTGCAAGTGGCGTTAGGTGTCCCTATCCATTGGCTGGTGACTAGTATTGTGACTGGTAGTGCATTGCATAGTGCATAGGGCTGTTTCCTGTGTGTGAGGGTGCTCTGTACGCCAACTGTGGTGTTGTTGCCACCATTGACCAAGTGTATCCTTTGTCTCTTCCCCCCTCTTTTTGTTTTGTAACCCTGTCCTTATGTGCATTAGCATCATCTGGTGGAGGAGCTGAGGCACTGGCGACGGAGGGAGCTGCATCCCAAAGGGCCCAGGTGGCCGAATCCACTGATGGTGAGGGCACCAGTGGGACAGAGGGCGAGGGGAGCACCACGGCAGAGACAGTTTTGACACGGATTCCTCCTCCAATGGAAGCTCCCTAGGGGTGGCGGACACCTTTGTACCGACCCTAGCTACAGGTACAGCCACCTCCTCCCGTACCAGCACCGCCCTGCCAGCAGCCCCTCAGCGTGTTTCCTGTGCCCGCTCACCCAGGAGGGTGGGCATTTCCCTTCGCCCCAGGCACCTCAGGCCCTGCCCCAGTGAGCCCTGCTGCCCTGAGTGAGGAGGCTTTTGACCTCCTGCGATCCATCTCTGTTGGGCAGTCATTCATTGTGAATGCCATCCAGGGCTGGCAGCCCAAATGCAACAGACAAATGCATTCCTGGAGGACATTCACACTGGCATGGCGGCCCAACATAGATCAATCCAGGCTCTGGCCTCCTCTCTGATGGCAGCCATTGTCCCTGTTTCTAGCCTTCCCCTCCAAATTCCTCTACCCAGTCCCATTCCCCCTCAACCCCAACCTATCCCAAGCACACAGTCAGACAAGCAGGCACCCAGGACAACACACAAGAGTGGACATGGCAAACACAAGCACCACACATCATCCCACAGGCACTCACACAAACACCATCCAGATGCAGATATTCCATCATCCACTGCCTCCACTGTGGACCCCCCTTCTCGTCCTACACCTCCCTCCCAGTTGCGTCTACACTCACACCTGCATGCACTACATCCTCATCCACTACCCCCATCACCAGCACACCTATCAGCACACTCCCCTCACTGGTAGTCACCACCCCCACTTCCATGCACATGTCCCCTGTGTCCTCTCCCACTGTGTCTGTGCCCCCTCCTCCCAAAGTACACAAACGCAAGCACTCCGACATGCAACAGCCATCCACCTCACGACAGCATCTAGTCCATGCACATGTACCCAAACGCAGCAGACAGAGACCTCCTACAACCAATCCCTTTACCTCCACTCCCAAACCATCTCCCTCTTCCCGGCCTAATGTACCTAAGAAGCTTTTTCTCTCCACCTTTGACCACTTCCCTAGCCCTCCCCTCACCCCGTCCCTCACGTCAGGCCAGTGTGGTCAGAACCCAGCCAAGCACCTCAGCCACCCAGTCCAGGGGCACAGTAGTGTTCACAGCTACACCAGGTGGGAGAGGATCCCAGGCACCAGGCAGCCACACTGGTAGGGTGCCTGCAATAAGTGCTGCAAGGAAGGGCAAGGAGGAACCCCCAGCTGCTGCAAGGAAGGGCAAGGAGGCACCCTCAGCTGCTGTAAAGAAAGGCAAGGAGGCATCCCCAACTGGTAAAAGGAAGGGCAAGGAGCAGTCCCCAGCTGCTGCCAAGAGAAGCAAGGAGCCATCCCAAGCTGCTGGCAGGAAGGGCAAGGGGCCTGCACCAGTAGGCAAAAAGGACAAGAGGCCTGGTGCTGGGACGTGTCGGAGCCCCCACCACCAACCATGGTGGTTCAGCTGTCCGAGGCTGCAGGGGATGGGCTGAAGCCTCCCCCCACCACTGCTAGTACCGCCACCAGCACCATTGCCAGCAGCAGCAGCCCCAGTGGGCAGACATCCGAGGCTGCAGGGGATGGGCTGGAGCCTCCCCCCACCACTGCCAGCACCCTCACCAGCACCACTGCCAGGAGCAGCAGCTCCAGTGGGCAGTCATTCGAGGCTGCAGGGGATGGGCTGGAGCCTCCCCCCACCACTGCCAGCACCGCCACCAGCACCACTGCCAGCAGCAGCAGCCCCAGTGGGCAGCCGTCCGAGGCTGCAGGGGATAGGCTGGAGCCTCCCCCGCCACTGCCAGCACCGCCACCAGCACCACTGCCAGCAGCAACAGCCCCAGTGGGCAGCCGTCTGAGGCAGCAGGGGATGGGCTGGAGCCTCTCTCCACCACTGCCAGCACCGCCACCAGCACCGCCACTGCCGCCACTGCGCAGCCGTCACCACCGGCGGACAGTGTGTAGTCCTGCGTCCATTGGCTGTTGTGCTGCCTGGCCCCTGTAAATCCTGTGGGCCTGACACCCAGGTGAGATACTGTGACCTTGCACTCCCCAAGACCTGCATCACAGGGCACAATGCCCCCTCCAGAACCAGTGGAGAAGCCATCCACTCAACCCATCCTTCCCAGGATGAAGCACACTGGGCACAATTCCCCCTCCAGGAACCAGTGGAAGAAGCCATTCACTAACCCCATCCTTCCCAGGATGAAGCACACTGGGCACAATGTCCCCTCCAGAACCAGTGGAACAAGCCATCCACTCACCCCATCATTCCGAGGGTGAAGCTCACCGGACACAATGCCCCCTCCAGAACCAGTGGAAGAGGCCATCCACTCACCCCATCCTCCCCAGGAAGAAGCTCACTGAGCACAATTCCCCCCACCAGAACCAGTGGAAGAAGCCATATACTAGAGAGACTGTGGCCTGCACTCCCCAGGACCAAGCAGTGGGCAAATCACCCACTTGAGAGACTGTGGCCTTGCACTTCCCAGGACCAAGCACAGGGCATGTTGCCCCCTACAGGACCAGTGGCGTTGTACCATCTTCCGGCTGAGGTGCCGCCCCATTCCCCATCCCCCTGAGGTGCCTGTCTATTTTCGACCTGATGCCCCTGCAGTGTTCTCTCTGTGTTGTTGCAGGAGTGAGGTTGGCATTGGACTTTGTGATGGGGCCCTGTGGGCCACGGACATTGAGGACTGAGCAGTGTCCCTTGCATTGTAAATATGTATATACTTTTTGATTTGGATGCACAACTTTCACCTATATTTATCAGATTACAGCCTTTTTACACTATAGTAGTTGTCCTTGCATTATTCCTGAGGGGTACCGGGTGTATATCTTATGTTAGTGCATCTGGTTGTGTGTGTGGTGTTGGGGGTGTTGAGTGTTTCCTGTGTGTGCCACTCTCTTTTTCCTCCCCCCCCCCTGTGTGCTAGGCGGCTGTACTCACTGTGGTCATCTTCACTGGCGATGGTGTTCGTAATGCAGCAGAAGGTAGAAGAGCATGGGGAAGACATGCAACTTGGGCTCCATGGCGGCGTGGTTCTTCCTTGAGTCTCCAGAGGTGAGTCATTTTCTTTCTGTGCAGTGTTTCCACCAGGCTTTTGATGTTGTTGGTACCACCCGGAAAAGGTGGCAGATAGGTGGGTCATATTAATATGGGCGGTACATTGTCTTCCGTCTGGCTGTTGGCGGTTACCACCGTGGTGCCTGTTGGTTTCGCCCTGGCGGTCAGTGTTGTAAAGTGGCTGTCTGTCTGAGCAGTTTCCACCGTGGTCCTAATTTCATATTTATTACCGCCGGCCTGTTGGTGGTATTACCGCCGCTTTATCACCGACCGTCAGGGTTGTAATGAGGGCCTATGTCTTTCACCCCACTTTGCAGACTCAAGAATTCCTTTAGTACGAACAAAAATACTCCGTGCCCAGTGATATTTTGCCTCTTGATCAGTATGATGACATAATATATACTGATAGTTCAGCTCAGCCTGCGGTTGGCACAAAACAGCAATATTCTGACTCATGTTCATAAGTACGTTGTGCCATGAAAAATGGAGTATTTCATGTACAAAAATCTTTCACACAGTCATAAGGCAATTGTAACACCCAGCTGGTTGAATTAAAAACACTGATTTTGGCAATGGAGAATATGGATCCTGAATGCCTCACACTTGTGTGATTCATGTTACTGTGTCCAGTCTTATAATTAAATTTTGCATTATTGGTGCCTGAATATATTCAGAGACACTAAAGGGAATGCTATTAAGCATAAATTGCCTGGGGGAAAGGTAGCGCTCCATAAAGGTTGCTTGCCACCTGCTTATGTAATTCATACATTGAGTCACCAATGTGTTGGAATACACGTTGCAGGGAATTCACTGGCTGATGAAGCCGCAAAAGCAGTGCTTCAGACTGCTGTGGTAGCTGCAATTACTCGTTATCACATGAGGGTGGAGGGTGACATCATGGATGCTGTCACTGCTTTGTGCAGTGGCACCCACCCCATTACCTACAAAATAACCAGCAAAATGTATCTACCTTGTGCAATGTGATTTTTTCAATTCTGCATAGGTTCAAGTTCCCCCATGAATGTGTGAACCTACTCTTAAATCTTTACCAAGGGGCTGAGACCAGGGCTTCAGACAATTCACAAATAGCTGGTAATGTAGCTATAAGCCGCAGGACTCACCAATAGATCTGTTTAGTGCCAAAATATACCTTTTGCTCACATTCCCAGGGTGGGTGATCATGTGATACCCAAGCACGGCAGCAGGCTTGAATTAATTATTGCTGCACATGAAGGATGGTGTCTGCACATGCAGACAAAACAGTATGTCCTCAGTTGTCGCATTTGTCAGCAAATTCAAAGTTCCACTGCAGCACGCACACCACAGACACCACTCAGTTTCAAACAAGCCTCTTTGATGTGTGTATTTGGATAATTGAGGGCCTCTGAACTCATATGGTGCATTTAAATTTATTCTACTGGCCGTACATTCATGTTCTAGATTTCTATGGGTGTGGCAACAGTGAACAGCTGACACTCAAATTGTTATCAAAGACTTGCAAGTCTTCAACTGGACTGCAGTGGCACCATTTCACTTGAACCAGGCCCTGCATTTGCCTCTAAGGCTTACTAGGATACCATGGGAACCCTGGGTGTTGCTATGCATTATTCTTCTCCCTACCAGCCTAGGGGAAATTTTATAGAGGAAAGGAAGAGCCATGACTTAAAAGTCCTTTACAGATAGAGTATTAATCCCTGGTCGTAGTTCGATACATCATCTGTATGGAGTCCAGAGAGCTTTGGATAATCTGCATAGAAGATCTTTGGGGGGCTGGCCCCCTGCAAGGTCCTGTTTGGGGTCCGGAAGGAAGTTCCAATTCTCAATAACGTTGGCAGAGTGGTGGCAGGCACGTCTTTTGACATTAATGAACATTTCGCTGCCTTACCAGCATTAAAGACGTCTGGGATGAGTGCTCAAATGAAATTTCCAAATGCTGTGCCACTGTTGAAGTGAAGGAGCAACAAGCATTTTCTGGCTGGATTTCTAAGGTTGGGGATCTAGTTCAAGAGAAGATTAAGAACAAGAAGGAATTTGGCCTATCATACCGAGCAACGGTGCTAGCTCTTGGCATTCAAAGTACCAGAACTGTGATTCTCTCTCTCCTTGCTGGCTGTAAAAACAAAAATTTGTTTCAATTGATTTGATTAAGCTACACCATGTGGCCAGTCCTACACAGTAGGTCAAAAGGGCTCCTGGGTAGTTCTGTGCCTCCTCTCACTACACTGCAGGAAATCCCTCCGCAAGAATTAAGTAAAACAAGTATTCCTTCTTCCCAGCTGCAAACTTCAGGTGTTGAACTTCCACTAGTTCCTGTTGCTACTGCTAATACAGGACACACTCCAGATGTGAGTCTATAGTTTTCAGCTTCTGCTTCTAATAATTAAGTTGTTTATTATCAACCACCTTTGGAAGAGCATTACAGTTTTGCTTTGACTGCCTCCGCTTACTTTGTCGATTTTGATGCTTTTTCATCAAATTCTTCACACACTTCACCGCATGGAATATGTGCATTTCTTTGTTGGCTGTAACAGACTTATCTATTTCCTCCATGGTCCTATATTTTTGATTGCCATTTCAGTGTTATTCTTTTTCATTTGGATTAGGTTTGTTACAGCTTTCCTCTTGATTCTCAATGGACATTACCTTCCAGAATCCACTGCTCCTGAACTTTAGGCTGAGATGTTACAACCTCATTCTTCTTCACATGGGTGCAAAGACACCTGTGCCTTGTGAACATTTCTGCATTTCCCGTCTCTGATGGAGTTGTTTGGGATAAGGTTCCATTTGATATTTATTGTCCTACAGAAACATTACAAATTCCTTATGTTTTTAAAATTAAAATTGATTTGGATGACATGATTACTCCTGGGTCTACTTCCGATGAATGGAGCGTTGATATTGTAAGAAGCATGATTTCAGAATTGGAAAGTTACCCTGTATTGGAAACTAAAGATTTGTATTGGTATTCTGCTAATTATGGTCAAATGTTTTGCTATCATCACTCCGCTCATCACTATTTTCAACAGAACTAGTTGTCTGCATGCAGGTTTTAATTACACACAATGGGAACATTGCCCAACGCCACCAGTGGGTAGCTCTAAAACAAATCATCTGCCTTCAATAGCATACAAAATTACATGTCTCTCTTTCAGCATGGATGAAGTCAGTTGAGACTGGTTATGCAATTGAGTTTGACAGTGCAGGTTTTAAAATCAAACCATGTGCCATGGAAAAATCTGAACACAATAGAGTTGTTTTTACAGTATAATTTAACACACTGAGCTTTTAGGAAAATTGCCCATTTCTGTAGCTGGAGCACCATCTGCTGGGTGGTTGATACATGGCTTTATAATGTTACTAATTTCCACATTTCAGTTTACATCATCTGAGTCCTGTGTTTTACCTTTCGATTACAAATATGTGAGTGGGAAAACTGACGTCTTCTTTGGTGGAAACAAATGTGAAACTTTGTTCGGTCATTTATTATTTTGTAACGAGGTGACACTACATGGCGCATTCAGTGCGTCAATGGTCAATTTGGAGTGTTATCTGAAAGGCACACCAGGCTCCTATATTCGGACAGTGTTCCGATTACTCTCAAATGGGAGTTATTTGGTCCTGAATGAACAAGGTTGTTGTGGGATGAAACCAGGAGTCTCATCTGTGGTGACGGTTTCCAGGGTCATGACCTGCTGTGATAATGTGTTATTTCTACCAACACATATGGTTAAGGAAATGATCGTATGGCTTTCCTTCCCTATTTTTAAAGTTAACTTTGATCATTTAAGCTGACTTAAAGCCTTAGGGGTATATTTATACTCTGTTTATGCCAGATTTGCTTCATTTTGTTTTGCGCAAATCCGGTGCAAACTTAACACCATATTGATATTTTGACGCTAGACCTGTCTAGCATCAAAATAATGGTGTTAACGTCATTTTTTGGATGCATGAAACCTCCTTGCGTCAATGAGATGCAAGGTAGGTGTTCCTGTCCAGAAAATGACTCACACACCCTAGCGCCATATTTATACACGTCGGCAAAAAAGACGCACGGGTGGGAGGTGGAGCCAAAAAATGACTCAAACACCGCTTTCCATCAAAATTTAACACATGGGTCAGGGCAGGCATTAAAATGAAGCAAACACACCACTACTTAAGGAAAACACACAGAAGCAACATTACAACCCACAGGAGAAGATGGAGGTGATACTGATACAGCTTGCTAGATGACGCAGAGGACAGCAACAACTCCAGCAATCACCACCACCACAACGCAGCCCACTAAGGCAATGCAGAAGGCAGGAGATGGTCTTCAGAACCAGGACAACCCTCCTTGGTCTCAGGGACCTGGACATCATTAGGACCTATAGACTGAACCGGCAAGCCATACTACACCTGCTGCACCACATTGAGCCGCTAATTGTAGGCAGCCTGCAGACCCCACACAACATACCACCTATAACAAAGCTGCTTGCTGTCCTGCACATGCTGGCAAGTGGCTCATTCCAACCAATGGGTGCACTGGTTGCTGGTGTCTCACAGCTGTCATTCTCTGCACTTCTTCCAAAGGTCTTAAACGCCATCATCTCCCTGATACCCGCCACATCAGATTCCCCAACACCCAGCAAAAGCAGCAGGACAACAAACAGGGGTTCTATCAAATCCATGGCTTCCTACATGTGCTCGGTGCAAAGGACTGCACCCATGTCCGGCTCGTACCACTTGCAGCAACAGAGCACTTATACTGGAATCGCAAGCACACGCATTCCATTAATGTGCAGGGCATAGAGGACCACTGCGGATTATTCATAAACCTTTTGGTCAAGTTCCTGGGAGTGTCCATGACACCTACATATTCCGGCATAGTACAATCAATGAACAGTTTCAGGATGGACAATTTGGAAATGGCCTACTTGTGGGTAAGTCTACAAATTTAGGCGGTCATTCTGACTGCGGCGGGCGGCGGTAGCCGCCCGCCATGCGGTCACCGCCATTTGGCCGCTCCGCGGTCAAAAGACCGCGGCCATTCTGGCTTTCCCGCTGGGCCGGCGGGCGCCCGCCAAAGGAGCACCCGCCGGCCCAGCGGGAAAGGCCCTGCAACACAGAGGCCGGCTCCGTATGGAGCCGGCGGTGTTGCAGGGGTGCGACGGGTGAAGTTGCACCCGTCGGGATTTTCACTGTCTGCTATGCAGACAGTGAAAATCATGCTGGGGCCCTGTTAGGGGGCCCCTGCACTGCCCATGCCAGTGGCATGGGCAGTGCAGGGGCCCCCAGGGGCCCCACGACACCCGTTCCCGCCATCCTGTTCATGGCGGTCAAAACCGCCAGAAACAGGCTGGCGGGAAGGGGGTCGGAATCCCCATGGCAGCGCTGCTTGCAGCGCCGCCATGGAGGTTCAGCCCTGCCAGGGGTATTCCGGCGGGAAACCGCCGGATCCCCTTTTCTGACCGCGGCTTTACCGCCGCGGTCAGAATGGGCAATGAAGCACCGCCAGCCTGTTGGCGGTGCTTCCGTTGCCCGTGGCCCTGGCGGTTTAGGACCGCCAGGGTCAGAATGAGGGCCTTAGTAATGTACACACAACACCCCAACCCAGTTGGACACACAAGACATACACCACTACAGTAACATATGGCCAGGGTAACACATATGTGCAGGTGATAACAAATATGCAACATGCTGCAGCACATCACAATCAGTGCACAACACCAATACACACACCCACATGTACGTAACACATCCACAACTTGACAGGCACACCACAGGAAGGACAGATACAGACATGTACCCTTTGAAAACAGCAAAACTACACCAAACACTACAAGTGGCCTCAGGTTGCCCACTATGTACACATCACACACAATACACCAAACAAACAATAGCACAGACACGTCAAGGGCATACACCATGCCCATGACATGTAACTTCAGAATAGGTCCAAGTCATGTCGTGCTAATCACTGCCCGAACAATTATCAAACACCACACAACTTGTGCAAATACCTACTGTATCTCGTCAACACATACCTAACTTGCCTGTAGTGTGCAGAGACATCTGCCTGACGCAGTGGCTCACACACATAGGAATAAAAGATCAATCACCAACACAAACCATTTGCCAGATGTGTTAGAAGTGGAACCACAGTCACTGGAGTGCAACCTCACATGCAACACTCACTGACTCACAATACCATCATTTCTGTACCAGATACAATAAATGGCCTAACAGGAGGCAGATACACAGTCAGTGCAGATCCTGGATGCCATAGTGGGACCCAGTAGGAGACAACAGGACATCACTGACCTCACATGCACTGTGCCAAGGGAAACATTTGCTAAGTAGCTGAGCTACATCCCATAGCCTGCACTGTACATGTGTTGACAGTAGATATTATTGTTTTGGAAGATAGGAGAGACACTGCTAGTTATGTTGATTATCCTGTGACACTGGGATACACACCCTTGGACACTTATGGCTGGCACAAACATTAGCTGCCACTCTGGAACACCAAGAGAACAATGTAATAGCCCACAGTTTAATAGTCATGGCCTGCACTGTATGTACATCTTGGCAGATAACCATCTCTACATTACTGTAAGCCACATTCTAAATTGACCACCCTCCTATGTTTCATGTAGCATGGAATGGGTGTGCAATGTTTCTCCCTATAGGTCTGTCACTACAAGATACAAAGCACTAAGGTGCAGACTCACATGTTGCTGTCCCCTAAGACCTGAGGAAGTGCCAAACAAAAAATGCCACCCCAGGGGTGTAGTATGCAGTTTGAAAATAGGAGGTAAATGGTGCTATGAACTCAGATGAATGTGGCACAGATGCATGCTTCCTTCTCACTGCAGCACACACAGAAAGAGCCAATTGCCCATCCAAGAATTATATGTCCAGGGCGGTGTACAGTACAGCACAGATACATCCACCTCCACATGGCAGATAGCCAAGTACCCTGGTGTAGGGTAGATAGCGTTGGTGCATGGCTACACATGTGCAACTGGCATAGGGGACAACAAAGGGTTGCCAAGTAACATGTCACAGACGGGGCATCCTTGCATTGTTTAAATGTTGCAGGACACAGCAGCCAATTTAGGAAACATGTTGTGCATTCATACTAACCAATTTCATAGGCCCTAAGTGTCGCACCTCAACTGCAATGACACATGTCAAAAGGGATGGGATGTCCAGGCACTGTAGTGCCACCATGTTGCCACCACATCTGACCCCATTGTGTTGTCAGGATGTGCCATGTCCCCTCTACTGATAGCACAGTGATACAAAAGTGCACTACAAACGCATGATACATACAGAATGACTATCAGTGTGGAATCCAAATCAAGTGTTCTAGGTCCTTCACCCATACACAAGATTGTCATGTCCAACAACCTAGTGCTGAAAAGAAGATCACACAAGGTTAGGAACTCACACCAAAACACAGATACAAATGAGGCACAACCAGATCCTAATATCAACTGCCATGCTACATGACTTACATATTGCAAGCCCTCACAATAATTTACTCCTGTAATCTTTTGCAGCGGATATGGGAAATGACCCCATTTCACAACCCAAGCACAGCAGCAGAGCGTGCATATAGTGAGGGACATCGGAGGACATGGACCATTGTGGAGAGAACATTTGGCATTCTGAAGTCTAGATTCAGGTGCCTGGACATCACAGGAGGCAGCCTCCTATATGCCCCAGAAATGGTCTGCAAGATCATATTGACCTGTGTCATCCTGCACAACATATGTGTACAGATGAACGTACCATAATATGAGCAGGTTGATGACCTGCCTGAGGAGGAGGATGGTGGAGAAGTAAATGAGGGTGAAGACCACAACACAGCAGCTGGGATACGCCGCAGACTGCAAATTGTACACACCTTCTTCACATAATCATCACGTAACTCACTTCGTAAATTTTGTCAATAAACATCTACTCATCCACACAATCTGGCTTCGGTGTCTTTCATCTCTCCAACATATACTTTAGGATTATCAGTCTAACCTCAGGGAGCATGTCACAAATACAAATCTGATGAGTACTGTAGCAACATTACATGTGAAGCGTTAGAGTGAACTGCTAACATCACACACATCACAATTAGCCCTATCACTTGAATGTGACAACTGAAGGACACACTTTATGGACCACTACATATAATTTACATCTACGTTGCCAACTCGCATAACAACAACACATCACACAACAACAACATGTCTAAAAATGAACTTAATAAGGGGTCCACACATGAGGCAGTGGATGTCAAAATATGGTTGGACGGTAATGTTTGAACAGACCACTAACACAACTCAGTGTGAGATTTGCAATGGCTACATGGGGCATGTGTGAGAATATGGGGATATCATTGGTGACAATGCTCAACATGATTAGCCCAGATATGACAAGCAATGTGAGCAATGGAGCATGCACAGTTCATCCATGGAAATCACACCTGCCACTGCTGTGGTGCCCAATCCTGTCACAGGGTACACAGGACCTCACACTTTGCACAAACATGTCTATGGAATGCACATCTGAATGGATGAGAAAATATGCAGCTAGGTCTGCATGTCCAACACAAAGTAATTGTAAAACAAAGCAAATTGTTCAGATTGTCAACTGGCTATTGTGTTCAATACATGAAATGGTAGGAAGGTAGGCAGAGTGTGTCAATCACAGTATGTATCAACGATATATTCATCTCAGACATATGTGTAGTCCACACAGAAGTCATCCATATACTCAAGATCAACATATGGAGACATTTGTTGCATAACAGTGGCCAATTTGCAAGCATCAGCCATCATCAACAATCCCCAAGCTGTGAATGTTGCCAGAAATATGATGCTTTGTAAAACAACTACACACAGCACATAAGTGAACACAAATCACAATCACATACTATGACGCTTGCATAGTTTTGACTGCCATACATATGTGGATACACTGTGGTCACACTTACAGACATATGCATGACGTGTAAACATTTGCATGCTGCTGAATCTGTAATACACACATTGGTGTAACACAACAAACACACACAAATCACATTGCACAATGGACTACCACATGTGGCCATACACAAAATGCCATATTGCAGCCCAGCACATACAAATATTATGTTGATACAGGGTGTATACATCAACAAATCTCAAAATCATGCAATCACGATTAGAGTAAAAAAGAAAGACGCAAATCCATCTGAAATATCCTCGAACACAAACTACAGGACCCATGGGCCCTTAGCGTATTTTCCACCTTTGCACTTTTCGCAATGCTGATTTACTGGTAAATCGACGCATACATGTAATGTGTCAATATAAATAGATACAAGTAAGTAATGCGTCAGAAATATGCACACAAATATCAGATGCTTAAAAAAAACATGCATAACAGAAAACATGACACAAGGGCACAGGAAGTGATGTAATAGGATATCCTGTTTACAGGGATGGTACAGTGGGTGTACTTTCACTTTCTCTTTACAGTCTGTGCTTTTGACTGTGAGGTTGTGTTTTGGAGTTGGTGGTGTCTCCTTGCAATCTAGTCTATCTTGTGCTGTCCCTCCTGTCATGTTTGTTTTATTGTCATTTGTCCCAGTGTCTGTGAATTTGTTGTGTTAAGTGTATTTTACCTTGTACTTGTGCTGTCGGGTGTCTGTCTGGGTTAGTTATATAGGTAGGTTAGTTGGGTTATAGAATTTTTTTGGTGTTAAGTTTCCTTTCATTACTCTTTTTTCGACTGTACTGTCTGACATTTATTCCTACCTGTACCCCAGTGCAATGTCTGGCAGGGACAGGCTGACCAGAATGCGAGAGCAGGAGCTGGTTGGATTTATTGGGATGGTAGCCCACTACCTCCCATTGATGCTAGAGATGGGTGGCCATGTGATCCAGGGCTACTGTACGGAGGCAAGGCGGCTGCAGTGGGGAAAGGTGCTCCACCACCTGAAGAGGGTGTGCCACAGCAGTCACAATGACCATCAGCTGAAGCATCGGTGGGCTGACCTTGTGGGCAGGGCGCAGGATCTACTCGACCATCTTGGTGTGGTGATTGGTGGGCCTGTTGGTGACAACCACATTGGCTAACTAATTACTGTTCACTGCACTTGAATGCCAGTAGCAGGTGTGTTGGTGTGCTACATGCAATGCACGTGGACAGGTCACATGCAACCAGAATGGAGTGTCACTGTGCCAGTATAGACATGGCCTTCACATATCCTAACATTTAACAAATGCAAGTCAGGAGTTTGGATAGTCATGCACATCCATCACTAAGTCACACATTTCATGGGCCATGGCAACATCTGTGCCCCAGCATTGTATCATATATGAAAAGGTAAACACTGCCAGCATACCATTTGTGAGTGGATTGTGATACCTAAGCACAACAATCCATATATGTTGCAATAATGTCAGAGTTTCACATACATCTTCCCTGCCATTATGTTTACAAAGGGGCAATTCCTGCCTTAGGGGACAGTTGCATGGACCATTTGATGCCATCAGACAATTGTGACACATCAGTCATGGATTATACAATGCATGTGAACTGCAGACTAATGGGCAGATTTATGGAAAGTGGCGCTGCTCTGTCCTTAACTATTTAGCTGCTTATCCTCCACAAAGTGCCTCTGTGTGCCTTACAGGACAAGCCAGAATACCTGGCTCAGTTGTCTTGCAGAGCACAAGGGTTGTGTCATGTATCTGTCACCCAATTCCCCTCATACCATGGAGTTCCATCTTCTACAGATTGGCAACACATAGTTGTTGTGGGGTGTAGCACTACATGAGTCTCAGGCCCAGTGTTAGAGTGCAGACACCAGAGTGACAGTCTCATTGTGAGTATGCAGTGGTGTGTCTGTTGCACTGTCTACAACCTGGATGAATACCTCACTCTTCTGAAATAGTTCATACTGCAATATGTTGTCCACTAGTAGTGACAGCCATGTGATACTAACCATGGTTTTCCATCCATATATTTCAGGTGGATTTCCCCCACACCATTGGTGAAGTGGCAAGATTTGAGGACCCAGATGTATCCAGTATGTGTGATTTTGCTTGTCCTGTGTAGTGTTGAAGTGTTTACTGTGAGTATGTCATGGGTTTAGCACCCAATGCTAGGAGTGGTGAGCTGTAAAATTATCAGAAAGCTGAATAGGATGGACGGTGACAATGTGTCACATTTAAGTGGTTCCCCATGTACGAGCAGAGTGTCATATCATGTGAGGCTTCTGGCACTCAATGGTCAGCATTGTGTAAACAAGGTGATGCCAAGCCACATGTAGCTCCTTATGTGATTCAGATGTGCACCGTTGTGTATGTAACGTCACTGGAACACACCGTCATTCACACAGCACAGTGATGCACCATTTTCATTAAAAATTGGGCCAATCCTGTATTGTGATGTACATGTAGTAATCTGTGGGCATTTGTCTACTAGCATGGTGCCAATAATATTGTAGTCCACCTATGTGACAACTAAATGGAATGTGATAGGCATGCATGCAGGTCAAGTACAATTGTGTGCTAGCATGGTTATGGGTGTGTGAGGAATGGTATTGACTGATCAGGTATTGAAGGGTGTCTACACATGGACACATGAATGTAGAAGTGAGAGAACTATGGATACCAGCTTCATATTTTGTCATGAACTAACTTATGGTCCACCCCCTGACTCCTTGTATGAGTGGGCATGCATTGGTGGATGAGCTGGACAGTTGGGATGTTGATCTGCATGGCCATACCCCTGGGGCACAGGGGGTGGGATCAACAAATGTGTAGGTAGCTGTTATGCTCACTGTGTAGGTGACAGTACATTTGATCAGGCTTGCATGTGTACCTATCAACAATGAACCATTATGGTAAACAACATAAGCCCATACTCACAATAACAGCATCAAGTTTCAGGTGATGTTTGTTTGACAATTTGACACTTAAGAAGAGGAATAGTGGCCCTGATCAATGTGAATTTGACGCTGTCTTAGCATTGTCGCACATGGTGCAAAGTCTACGCATATATGAATTGTTTGTTACCCAATTTTGTTGTGGATGGTTGTGGTGTAAAGTAAATGGTGCTAAGGCAGAGTTGGCGTTTCATCCATCAGGGCCATTGTACCATCTGGATTTTGAGTAGGAGTGCATGTGCTATTCAATGTTGATAGTTAGCTGATTTACTGTACATACTCCACACAATGCTGACAATGATGGTGGCCTGTCTCATTTGTACAGCTGCCAACATGAATGAGAACCAACTCTGTGCGTTTCAGAAGAGAACAGTGCGCTTTAGGCACATTTTGGCAGTGGAATCTGGGTTCAGGAGGATGGCACGCCGCTATCGCTCGGAGCAATCCACTGGTGAGCGGCGGGCATTCAGCAAAGGGGGACCCACACTGCCCACACAGGCCGGACCAAGCACAACTGCTGTGCGGGGGCCCACTGCTCTCAACGTTACCATTGCACCAGCTGCTGCACCCACAAGCAGCATGACACAGCCACCCACATCATTTTCCTTCGACATGAGTGCCATCCAATATCTACAGAAGGATGTACAACTGGTTCTACAAACGTTGGACTCCATTGAACAAGAGGTGGCCAAGCATAGCAAGGCCCTCAAGAATATTAAAAAGAGACTCAAAAGGGCCAACCTATGAATGACATTAGGTCACTCCTCCCAAATTGACTCCCCTCCCTCTTCTTTTTCTACTATTTTTGGGGGCATTAGGGGTTAGTTGTAGGTTAGAATAGGTTAGTGGGTTAGTAAGGATAAGTAGGTTTTTGGGGGGTGGGTTTACTACTTTTCATATATTACTATGATTGGCGGGTGATTTTGGGGCTTTTATATGTTTGTAAAAAAAAACTAAAACAAATTAAAAAAAGAAAATACTAAAAAATATATATTTGTTTTGTCATAGTTAGTAAATGTGTAGTTTAGTGTATGTTGTCCTGCATGTGTCTTGTGATATAAAGGGGTGGGGGTGAATGTTTAGAGTGTGTCGTTAAATGTGTAAGGTAAGTGTAGCATAGAGTAGTTAGGGTCTGTTGTGGGTTATGTATAGTTAGGATAGGTTAGATTAGGATAGGTGTCAATTTTTTTTTTTAATTGATTTATTTTTCATAATAAATGTTATTGAGTACTCCCTTACTTCATGCGTCATATGTTTGGATCTCAGGCTCTTCCCATGTGTGTACAGTGCAAACTGTGTGTTGTCCTGGGGACTCCGTCCTGCATCCAAATCCCTCTCTTGACATTTACAACATCTCCTTATGACTGAGCTGTCATATTGGCATCTACAACACATCTACTTACCTGTGCACCTGCCATCCCGTGTTTCCACCACTCAAGCTGACTATGTTGCCCATATATAAGACAGAATAGGTGTGGGAATTCATCTAACATGTTGGCCACTGTGTTGGGATGTTGGTCACTGTGGAACATGTTACTACTGGCTACATATCATTCCTGTCCTGCTTAACTGACCAATGGCAATAATGGATGAGTGTGATTCTCTCTGTTTCACACCAATGTGTCCTAGTGGTACTCCCAGCTGTCGAAATTGCCCGATGACTGTTTCACAACCATTTTTACAGTATGTAGTGGGTGTGGCATACATGTTTTCAGAATATATCACATATTCAGTGATTTGATTGTAGGGTATGAGGTCAACATCAATGTACAACATGTAGGTATAATGTGCATAGATATGTGCCCACATATACATGCACTCTTGTACTGAAACTGTGACTTGAGACATGTTACACACATCACAAACACTAGGCATAGTAGAAGTGTCACAACACACATAAACATGCTGGTTGTGTAGGTGGTGTTTATTGACAAGTGTAACAGTGCAAAATATATACAATGTCCAGGTCTGTGACCCATTTGTGGAATCCATCCAATTGGGACACAAAACAAGTCCAGGGCTGAGGGACTTGTCACAGGACATGTTTGGGTAAAGTGTCTTTCAGTGCAGAGGTACATTAAATTGCCAAATGGAAAGTTAGGGACAATAGCAGTCCATTGCAGAGAGGTCAACATTGTGTTGAGGTGGAGTGCATATCTGTCAGAGTGCCCACACTGGCATAATGTCAAGCACAGGACTAAGGAAAACTCTGCCCATGTGGCATGGGCTGGTGCTACCGGGAACTCCTACGGGTGAAGATGATCCGTTCCACATCTTCATCCTCCGATGTGTCTGGTGCCTCCTCTACCCTTGATGGTGGTGGTAGAGGGGAGATAGAGGGGGCCACACACACCTCAGTGGTTGCAGTTGTGGATTCCCAATTCCCGGCAGCTGCCATCTGTGGCACTACATATGGCATCACTGCAGCAAGGAGGAGCTGCTGGTTTTTAAGTATAGCTGCAACATCCCTATGGTAGGCAGCCATGTCTGCCCTGAGGGAGACCAATTCCCGGTGGATGGAGTCCTTTTTGTCCTCAGGAACACTGCTGCCAGTTTGGAAGGGCAGTTGTTGTGGCCTTTCCCTCATGGCAGCAGCTATGTCCCTCAGACACTCCTGGACTCCACATATTGGGGAGTGTGTACATCGGTTGGCTGCAGTCTGTTCTGTTGCCGTAACCATACACGTCCGCATCCCCTCAAGGCTGGCTGCCAACGTTTGCTTTACTGACTTGATGTTGGAGGCCCCTTGTGATTATAGGCCCATGTTGATGTTGAAGAGGTGCAACACAGTGCTGTGCAATAGTTATCAGCGCTGCATTGCTTCACTTTGGTGACACAAGATTGCACCGTATGCAAGTGATAATGGAGCACCCCTCTGTTGTCCCCCATACTAGTGCAAGATTCAGTTGCCAGCGTAATTGTAGGCATCCTTGCACCATTGTGCAAGGATGTATGCGTTGAGGGGTGTGACTGTTCATGTGTGTGAAAGTTACCCTTCATGCACATTAACAATCACCAATGGCACTCTAGCATTTCTGTGTGAGCTCTGGAATGCAGCACACTCGGAAGAGCCAAATCATCATTTACATATGATTGTTTATGTGCATGGAGTTACACCTTCACGGTCTTAAACGATCATTTCTGGCATTCTGCTCTTCTTATGCATGCTGCGGATTGCAGCAGACGTAGGAATTCAAAAATGAAGGAGGTACAAATGTATTCCTCCTCGTTGCACCCTGCTAATGCCACCCCTGGGGCTGGCATAATAGGTATGGCCCTACCTCAGGTGTACAATATTCCATTAATCTGAGGCAGCATTGAAATATGTTGTGTGTTGCTGTGGCACACCCACAGCAACACCCATGGCACCGCCTTCCACGCACTGTCCTGATCAGATGGCTATGTATTTTCAAGGTGACAGAATGCTATAAATAGTGTCTTAACGCTACCTTATCAATACAGCGCAGTGCTTAGCGTCACTGGAGCATCACTGAAAGTGATGCTCCTGTTGCGCAAAGCACAGCGCCGTATTTACAAGGTGGTATTAAGTCACTTTTTGTGGCTTAATGCCACCTTGTAAATACGGCCTCTTCCCACACAGCCCTGTTTGTGGAAGGGGTGTACAATGGGTGTTGCTGTGGGTGTGTCACAGCAATACCCATTACATTTTGACACTGCCTCAAATTTATGAAATGCCGTAAACTCAGGCAGCGCCAAAATCTGACGCCACCCCAAGGAGGAATACTTTTATTACTCTTATTTTCCTTCTATGTGTGCTGCATTCTGCCACATGCATAGAAAAAGCAAAATGCCAGAAATGATTGTTTATGTGCAAGAAGGTGTCAGTTCCTGCACACTAACAGTCACACCCCTCAACACAGACGTTGGCGCTGGCAGCTAAGTTTCACGCCAGCACAGGGAGAAACAAAGGGGTGCGCTGTATTCCCTTAACTACAGAGCATCCCTGCATTTCTAAAGTGTCTCAGTGTGGCACTGCCAATTTTGGCTCAGCCCCACACTGCACCCCTTTTCTTTAAATCTGGCCCTTAGTGATATCACACCCAGTGGCACAGTGATTGTACATGCCATCCATCCCATGTGCTGCATTTGTACATGGAGGCATTTAGGCCTGGTGTTCTTGATTTGTGCAGGTTGTGTATGTTTCAATGGTGCATGGCACTCCCAAGGCCCAGGTACATGGGTAGGCTTAAGTTGCCATGATGCAAGTTGCTTAGTGTGCAATGTGTCCCTCTGCACTCCTTTGACATACATTGTGTGTGTCCTATGTTCCTCCCCCTTCTAGCATTGACATTTATGCATATACTTCCCCCATGCAACGTATCCTGCATTTGTCGTGTTTCCTGGTATTCTGCACTGTCCTGTCCTTGCATCCCTGTGATGATTTCTTCCGGGATAACTGCTGCAACCATCTCCTCCATCTCGTCGAAGTCCTCTTGCGGTGCTGGACTCCCACCTCCAGTTTGCAGTGCTGCCTTCCGGTTCCGTGCCATTTTTTCCTTGGTCCTTCTCTTGCAGTCATGCCAGTGTTTCTTGCACTCAGTCACTGTTCTCCTAACCTCTGCCACACTGTTGACCTTATCCACAATTTGCTGCCAGATTGCCTCTCCTTCCAATTGGCAATTTAGATGTGACCAAGAGTTGATTTTGATGCTCCGTCACCTCTCTCACCAGTATTTCGTGCTCCTCTGTGCTGAAACGGCATTTCCTCTTTTTCTTCTCCCTCCCCTTGGTCTTGCCTGTGTCCTGCTGGCTGGTTCCTGGTTGACTGGGGTCTCCCTGGGGGTCTCTGGCTTGTGGGATCCATTTTGGGGCTCCTTTGCACTGTTTGCTCCGTTAGCATCTGTTTTTGACGCTATATAGGGCACAAATGGTGCATTTCCGTTTTGAGACGTGTTTCCATGTCGTAAACCGGATTAGAGTAATTTTTCCTCCATTAAAGTCGTTTTGCCTTACGACAAGTCGGAATGGTTAATGTGGGAAAAAATGACTCTAAACATTTTTTAGCGCCACCCAGCGTCAAAGTATAAATTTGATGCCCAAGTGGCGTTAAAAATTGGCGCAGGTCAGCTCTAACCTTTTTGACGCAAAACTGCATTAGTGCAGTTTTGCGTCTAAAAATTATAAATGAGCCCCTTATTGTTTCAAAAAGACGTTGCTTCAACATCTGCTTGAGAAACTTTTGATCTTCAGGTTGCAAGATCTTCCTGTAAAGTGAAATCGCTATTGTGAACAAACTTTGTCCAGCATTTTGTTGAACTTGTTCACCAATATTTAATGCTTCAAATACAGTGGAAATGGTATACTTTTTAAAGCGGTTTCTTCTTGCTTTGTGAGCACATTCCAGACTGTATTTGGAGTGGTACCGTCCTTTCTGCACTCCTTGATTTTCATTGTTTTTGGAGGCATTCCACTTATTCCTAGTGATTGCTGTTTTGGCCCTATATTTGTTGCTCCGCCTCGAGGACAAATGGTGATGAATCTGCCACACGTCCTGCTGTGTGATGAACGCATGATACAGTACTTTGGAATGTCTTTGATCCAGGAACTTAACCTGAACTGGCCTTTGTCTTTTAGATATGTGTGTTTAGAATGGGTACAGCCTGTGTTCAGTTGTCTGTTGTGCCCTTTCGAATGTGCACTAGACTTGTGTCCAGCTATTTGTAGGACACTGGCTCTTTATATACTATATCAAAATGAGATATAGGGCCATATTTACACTTTTTTAGCACCGCATTTACGTCATTTTTTGATGCTAAATCAGCGCAAACATACAAAATACTATTGTATTTTGGAAGTTTGCGCTGTTTTTGCATAAAAAAATGACGCAAAGGCGGCGCTAAAAAAGTATAAATATGGCCCATAGTGTGCACAGAGTCCAGGGGTTCCCCAGAGGCTTAACAGAGGCTAAGGTAGATAATACTAATGCTCTCTATTGTGGTAGTGTGGTTGAGTAGTTAGGGTTATCAGAGTGTGGCGCAAAGTGTTTGTTGTACACATACAGGCAATAAATGAGGCACATACTCAATGACTAGCTCCAGGCCAATTGCTTTTATATAGCAAAACGATATTTTGTTACTTTATTACTAGAAGCAGAAGAACTTTGTTGCAGGAAAGTACAGTTGTAAGTAGGTATCAAGCATATATATCAAATGTACTTTGTTTGGTTTTAGCAGATTAAGCAGTTTACAAGTAAGTAGCAATTTTCTATTTCAAAGGTTGACACAGTGCAATGTTCCATAGGAGTCCATAGAGTCCTGTGGGGGGAAGTATGAAAACAGTAAATAGGTAAGTACACAGCTTACTGTTCCAATCTACAGGGGTTGGGATGTCCGCAGGTCAAGGTTCAGGTTGATCTCAAACATACACCATCAGCAAAACAGGGCAGGCCGGGTGCAGAGGTCAAAGTTGGTGTCGAATTTAAAATGGGATCCTACGGAGACTGGGGCACTTGGAAACAGATCTGCCAGTAGGCAAGTACCCATGACTTTGGAGGGCAGACCTGGGGGTTTAGGTGAGCACCAGGGGTCACAAAAATGCTGCTGGCTGGTCCCATGGGGTCGGTTCCGGGAACCCACAGGCTGGACAAGGAGGAGGGCTGCCTGTTGAACGTTGCTGGACCAGTGGTCGGATCCCCAAGGCCAGGGGGCTGCGGGTGCAAGGGTAGTTTGAGGCGTCGGGTATCTTTGTCTGGTTCTCCCGCAGTCAGAGGGGTCGTCCGGATTTAGGCTGCAGGCGCCATTGTGTTGGCCAGTAGGGGTCAACTGGAGGGTCTGCTCTGGAGTTTCTTGTGAACAGGGCTGCTGTCCTCTGGACTTCTTTGTCCTATGTTGGGCAGGCAGTAATCCGGGGGTTTGGAGAGGTTGCTGGTCCTGCAGGATGTGTTGCATTTTTATTTTTATTTTATTCAAGATATCTGAGCAGTTGTTCTGAGATGAATGAATAAACCATTTATTAAACACACATGTGCCCCATGGGCAGACCTGCCAATTCACACTTTGCCACCGTGTGCCAACCAATTTTGGCTCCCTTCACACAGTTCCCAGATGAGGAGCCAAAATCACACGGTAGCAGAAAAGACAAGCTGGAAACCAGTACAAAAAGTGCCTTTGGTGGCTGTAAGCAGCTGATGCCCATTACGTGGGATGAAAGCATCCCATGACATTAGCGACAGCCCAGCAACCCTTTGTAGTCTTGTTTTATTGGGGAGTGTGTAGGGAATTGGTGGAAGAAAGAGTGGCTCTTGGGTAACTATCGGTGCGAAGCCTTGCCCCCACCAATGCCCCGTCCCCTCCTCACATGGTGAAATATATGTGTAAGTTGGCAGGTTTGGGCAGGGCATCCCCATACTATGTAACACAGGAGGCAAAACTGAAAATGGATTAAGTTATGAGGAATAGCCATGTTTTAAGTTGTTTTTTAAATCCAAGCTCTGAACAATTAGCACAAATGGAAAGAGAATGTTCATTCCACATTTTGGGAGCCAGGCAGGAGAAAGAGCACCGGGAGCGAGTGCAAACATTCAAGTTGAGAAGTTATAGGTTGTTAACAAGAGACATTAGTGAGGAGTCTGGCCACCACATTCTATACAATTTAGAGTCAGCAGACCAGGTAATTTGGTAGACCAAGATATAAGACATTGGCATTATCTAGACCTGACATGATCATAGAGTGGACAGTAGTTTTCAGAGTATGTTTGGCACTACTTTGAGGATTGTTTTCACAGACCTAAGAGGAGAGAAGCAAGAGCTGGTCACTGCTCCTGTGAAGGGAAGGAAAGGTATTTATCAAAATTGATAGCAGGGTTCTTCACCGTATCTAGCGGAGATGGTAGGGACCCTAATAAAATGGGCTACCAGGCTCTAGACCTAGATCGATGAGTAACATCTGAAGAGCAGGTTTCGGATTTATCCGAATTTAGGCTCAATTACATGTCCTTCATCTATTCAGCAGCTTATGTAAAGCATGTATTGAAGGCATCCTGAAGCTATGTATGCGCCACTTTGAGATTGAGAAGCTGTATGATATCAGGTAAAAGAGCCATATACATGCTGAACGTCAGGCTAAGGGCAGAACCTTGTGGGTACAACATCTGCCTCTGCCTGGCCACACCATGCCTAGAGAGTCAGGTTGCACATGGCTTCACCAAGACCAAAGAAGCAGCCATGCCGGGCTTAAGGGTTTGCAATCAACCCTTGTGACTGTCGCTTCTCTCTGCTCATCAGATACCATCAGATGCCAAAGCAGGCCTGCTCAATCCATGTCTGCCCAGAGACTACCCTGCAGCCAGCCAGAAATCCCTGACAGTTACTGGTAGCGCACCACTTCCCAGAAACAGAAGGTGAGCATGCTGAGAAGAAACAGGGCTGCTGCCTGAAGGACTGATCCACAATAGGATTTAGGAAACTGTAAAAACTGAGCTGTAAGAGACTGAGCGCAAGCTCATTAGAAGGGAGATTTGCACCTGTGGCACAATCATACTAATACCCTATCCCAAAGAGGTGGGGGACTGCCTAGACATGAAGGGGCAGGTGGGAGCTAGTGGATAAAGGTACATAAAAGTACCAAGGATACTAATGTATTGTATTGTTACTACATTTGGGAGGAGTATTCTATTTTTGTGTGCGTTAAAGTGGTTTCCACCTGCCAGCCTAGCAGGAAACAGGCTACAGCATTGTCACCAGCTCATAATCAAGCCTGTGGCAATGCTGTGCCCCACAGGGTGCACCAGCACTATCGCAAATTTCACTGTCTACAAAGCAGACAGTGAACATTACAATGGTGCTGGGCAGGGGGCCGTGCACTGCCCATGCTAAGTGCATGGGCAGTGCAGGGGTCCCCCTGTGGCCCCCTGTACCTGTTCTCCGCCAGCCTTTTCATGGTGGTGTTACTGCCATGAAAAGGCTGGCGGAGAACGAGGTCGTAATCCTCAGGGCAGCGCTGCTTGCAGCACTGCCCTGGTGGATTAGGATCTCCGCCACTGCCAGATCGCCGGGAATAAAGATCTTGGCGGAGCTGGTGGTTCCCTGGTGGTCCAACCACCAGGATTTTAATGTGGCGGTCGGACTGCCGCATTGGCGGCGGTCCAGACCACCACCATGAGTGTGGCAGTCATAAGACTGCCACACTTGTAGTGAGAGCCAAGTGTTATTCTTTCTTCTTGCAATTCAATCTTACTTTCAATCATGCAGTCATACTCACACAATACAAATAGACCCACACACCTACATACAAATGCTCTCTCACATACACTCACCTGCACACACGACAAACAACAGACATTTAAAAACAGTTTACTTAACTTGCCTTAGCTTCCAGAGAAGGTCTAGTTCCAACACCTGGGGCTTCATTTTTTATTAATGTTAACAAACAAGTGGCCAGGTACTGAAAGGCGCAAACCCTTGTGTACCTAATATTGCAAATAGTTCATAGTTCAAAATGGTGCATTAAGGAGGGTGAAAGGGCCAATTTAAACCTTCGCAAGAAGAGCAGAAGGCTTTTAATTGCAATTATAGAAAGCACCCTGAGCAACCAAAGTGTTAATCCATATAAAAAAGCCCATGTATTCCATAATGTGTTTTTATTTGCAGTATTAGTGGCCTTGGGAATCACACTGTTGCATTGGTCACAATGATTATAGTTGTCACAATATCGCCTTGGTACAACAAGGTGGTCGTTTGGATTACAACACTGCAACCAACACGTGTTTCGTCGTCTGTGGTTTGTTCATCTACAACTTCGTCAAGGCTACAAAAACTCAAAATAACCTGAATGAAACACATTCTTGAATATAGAATTGGATAACTCCACCAGAATGTGCCATGGTATAAGTAAAATCACTTGACTAAATATTAATTCTTTATGCATCAAACACATTACAAAGTAGAAAACAGAGTAACCTAGTTATAAGAAGGTAAGACACAGATATCCAATTGAAAAAAACTACAGTAAAGGAGAAAAGGTAGAAATAGGCTAGAAAGATCATAGAGCGTACTTCCACCAGGTCACAGCTTTATATCTATTAACTAGACACAGCGTGCTGACGCCAAAGGAAGAGTAAACCTTGTGACACCCAGAATCAATACTAAACACCATAATACAGTTCTTACCATAAGCCCAGTCCATTCACAAATTTAATCGGAGTAATATTTATATACCACCATTCTGTAATAGAGGACAACTGTGTTGAAAAACCACCTAACTATGGTAGTGGGAACTATGTATATTCAAATCAATGTCACCCCTGACCTACCTTGACTGGACCTAGTGGCGGTTTGTGGCCTATTACTAAGTGTAGGTACCTATCTGCCTTTACCAGTGACCCACTTTCCAACAAGTACCAATCATTACTCATAAAAATTGACTTAATGAGCTAACGCACAAAACAAGCATCTGTCATGAAGCCAAATGTATATATTTATTACTATAGCTCTGACCCAAATCTAATGAAATTGGACATATTTATTTACAGGCCGCACAGTCTTGTTAAAAAAACAGAGAGTATTCTGACATCCAGCATGTACGCCAGCGTGTAGCATGAGCACCATGTTGAAGTTCTAATATAGTCTCGCATGTTCGGACGTTTGTGTGTTGAGTGGCCCAGTGTATTGTAATCAAAAGATGGACTCTCCTCGTAATGTCCTAGTTCCCATAATGTATCGTAACACCTCAGTTCCTCATAGTCTTATACAACCCACGTAATATATTGGTGTAGATATGATAACATCCTACTAATATAGTAAGGTAGCAAAAACTTTACAAGAGGATTTAATCCAAAACATGCATACCAACAGCTAGATTTCCTCGATGTTACAATAAGACAATTTATGTCTTAAACCACAGAAGCAAATTAAATTCTACATGGACCAAGTGGCCACCCTCAGCATATTATGAGGAATATCCATACTTAAATGATTATGTAATGTGGAGGAGACCCTGGAGATAACCCTAAACAATGTGAATAGAAGAGGATATTCAGACAAAACAATTGCAAAAGCCATAACAGACATCAGGAAATATGAAAGATCATCAATGCTTAAAAACAGACAAGGAAAAACAACCACAAATCGTTCAAGAAAATAGTTTGGGAAAAGAGAAGCAAAAAGAGCACATGACTGTACGTCATACCCAACCTAGACTTATGCAACGATGAACTAGCCCATGTACCATTTCGATGTTGATCGTTCCCACTTCTTTTTCAGGCATTCTACTGTGCAAAAACACCCCCGGAGGTAGAAAGAGAACCTTGTTTCATAAATGGATATTTTTGTTTTACTATATGCACATAAACAAACCTTTAACTCACTCTCCACAGAACATTTGGAGCACATTTACATGTTTGCTGTGTCACTGATATACATCAGTGTCAACAAGAGCAATTTTGTAATTGTAATAGTTAATTGTATTTATACACCCCCTACTAACTCTGATGAGGCATTGAAGTGCTTAGCAAGTAGCAATTTTGATGTTACTATAATATATGACCATGATATTATAGTACTTTCAGGCCCGTATTTATACTCTGGTTGCGCCGAATTTGCGTCGTTTTTTTCGACGCAAATTCGACGCTAAACTAACGCCAACTAACGCCATATTTATACTATGGCGTTAGAGGCGTCTAGCGCCAAAGTTCCCGGAATGTGCGTCATTTTTTAGCGTGAACCCCTTCCTTGCGTTAATGATATGCAAGGGAGGCGTTCCCGTCTAAAAAATGACTCCCAGGCCTTTACGTGGTATTTATACTCCCGGGCAAAAGAGACGCCCGGGAGAGGGCGTGGCTAAAAACGGCGCATTTGCGCCGCTTTTTAACGCCTGGGTCAGGCATGGCGTTAAGGGACAAGTGGGCTCAAAATGAGCCCACAGTGCCCTCCCCTGCCCCCAGGGACCCCCCCTGCCACCCTTGCCCACCCCAGGAGGACACCCAAGGCTGGAGGGACCCACCCCAGGGACATTCAGGTAAGTATTTTTTTATTTTTTTTTAATAATTTTTTTTGGCATAGGGGGGCCTGATTTGTGCCCCCCTACATGCCACTATGCCCAATGACCATGCCCAGGGGACAGAAGTCCCCTGGGCATGGCCATTGGGCAAGGGGGCATGACTCCTATCTTTACAATGATAGGAGTCATGTTGATGGGGGATGGGCGTCGAAAATAAATGGCGCAAGTCTGGTTACGACGATTTTTTCGACGTAACCTGACTTGCCCCATTTTAAGACGCCCATGCGCCATTTTCCCCCTACGCCGGCGCTGCCTGGTGTACGTGGTTTTTCTCGCGCACACCAGGCAGCGCCGGTCTGCTTGCGCCGGCTAACGCCATTCAATAAATACGGCGCCCGCATGGCGCTTCAGAATGGCGTTAGCCGGCGCAAAACTTTTTGACGCTAAACTGCGTTAGCGCAGTTTAGCGTCAAAAAGTATAAATATGGGCCTCAGTCTTTTAAAAGCCGTGTGCCGCCTGCCCCTTCCTGGGTGTAACAGGTGTCAGTTTTAGTCTGGTAACAACATGGCTTAATAACCAGAACAGATGTATGCTAATATTCCTATTAATCAGAAAGCTAGGCTTGATCAATGTGAAGTAAGTGAAAAACAATATATTTAAAAAAAAACGTTATTTCTCGATCTTACATAACACAACATAGCAGTGGCGAGAGTGCTAATCACAACACACGGTGGGTAATGTACGGGACAGCGCTCACCATTACATCTAGCATACACACGCAAGATCAGCAGGGTGCGGAAAGGTTGGTTGTCATCGTATAACAGACCGATACCCTCGCTCCTTGCAGTGGCGGACGGTCCGTCTGTGAATCACCAGTTCGGTCCCTCTGTGAATCACTAGTTAGAGCTGTCAGGGCCAGTAGTGATGTTGGTATCATCTCACGTTGTAGCAGAGTCAGGATCTTGGAACCTGTCACTCAAGCTTGATAGAGCGTTCCGACCTAATAAATTACCTTTATCTGGACGCTCTTGGGTCGATGAATCTTTTGACCAAGTGGGGCTCACTTCACCCGAGAGTAATCAATTTAGTCAAATCAATAATCAATAACGAACATAGGCAATGCCCTGATCAACATAACACTTCACAATTAATCCAGAAAACATTTCGGCGAACCATGACCTTTCGGTCATGAATAACCACACCAGTTTATTCAAAGTTAATGAATTTATTTCCCTATATTAACAAAGCTAGCACAATGTAAATGTGTCTCAACACCAAATGATATATGTATATGAACATTAACAGCTGTCCATAACGGCGGAAAAGATGCAATCTATGCAGCATTTGAATAACAATGCCTTCGATAATGGCAACACAAACTACTAGAACTACAATCTGTAATGGGCTAATTGCATACATTAGTCAGCATAACAAGGTCTCAAATTGCATCGTGCAACAAATGAATCCTCATCTAACCTCAAATTAGCATTCCGCATGTGGGTCTTCATGCAAAACAATTTAGCAACATTAATTTGGAAAACTCCTAACTAGGGCTCTAATCAAAATCAGCAGTTGGTTACCTAAAGAGAAAACACAATGCAATTGTACATTTTATCTTTCATATTTACCAAATTCAATCAGCATTCAAGGAAGTCTTCGTCTCACAGGTACCGGATTCAATCAGCATGGGACGGGGCAAAGGGGTAGGGTGGACGGGGCAATTGCCTCACAGCGGCAAGATAAACTACTACTTCATGCAAAGGGGCAAATAAAAGTCTCTTTCTCTCGATTAGAGAAAGCATCAAAGTCTCGTTCAAAATGGCGTCGTGGCAAGATGGGCCATAATATCTGCAATGTCTCAATGGGCAATGTCCTCAATGGCTGCAAAGGGTGCAATGGCTACTTTCTTCTTGTGCACCTGGTTTAAATAACCAACAGTTCAAATCCAGTAGGGTCTTCCATTGGAGGGTTCATAGGTTGGCTTCAAATTGTCCAATCAAAAACAACAGTTCACAAGCTTCTACCTAGGCATACATTATCCTTGGAGTCGGGAACGTAAGTTGCAACATATTTTGCCAATTAACTCACTTTCAGAGCTTCCATTGTCCGCACCTGCAGATTGACCTTGGAGCAAAGAAGAAGATGCCAGGCTGGCACGAAACCTTAAAGATAAGCATGTGAACCGATCTCACTGGAAAAGTACAGCTTCAAGCAAGAATACACGTTTATTAGCACATTGGAAAAATACGAGCATCTAAACCGTGAGACAAGGCAGCTAGGCCGAAGCCTCCACTAAAGTTATGCTAAGCTAAAACATTTCGAACAAGCAAATCATGGCACACGTTTACGGTTATGTCAGATTAGTACAATTCTAATACATCACGTTATATAAAGCACGCTTATAAATGTTGGCAAACTACTCTGAGGGCACATTTGTCCCCGTACAATCTTTATTAGTTCGGTTAAAGTCACACTTGATTATTGTAGCACTACGTTTTATGCGCTAATAAATGTAAAAACCTTCGTTTCTGCGTCATCAATCCCTCCTCTGATGACTATTTGTCATCACACAAAACCATTCCCACAAATTTTATTCCATTAAAATTCTGTCAGTTGCCTTTTAGTTCCCCTTGTTTTTGCCTTGTATTCTTCTGCCATTCTTTTCATCATTTTCTCTTCCTTCCTTCTCTTAATTCTTTCCATGATCATTAGTATTCCCCTCTTTATTCCCCAAATCCCAAAAATGCAAATCAGTACTATTAGTATTCCCTGTATTATTTTTAGTAATATTCCATTCCAAATGCCACCAAGCCAATTTCCCACTGAAGCAATTCCTTTTCCAACTTTCTCCCAAACTCCTGGTTCTTTCAATTCCTTCAAGTCTGCACTCTCTTTTGTTAGATTTGCAAGCATTGTTTTAATCTTTACACTGTTGTCTGGAATATACGTGCAACAGTGACGCGCACCAAGCATTTTACAAACGCCGCCATCCTTTGCTAAAAGAATGTCTAGGGCAAGCCTGTTTTGAAGAGTCATAGCTCTTTCCGCTGCAAGTTCAGCATCCATCAGGATTATAGCACCTGAAAACTTTGTCAACATGTTATCCACTATAGTAGACAACTTTCTTATTTTGATGGAATTCAACACAACTCCCAATGAAGGAATCATGGCTCCAAATATATCTCCTACCACAGCAGCTGCGGTCTCTCTTTTCTGGATACGATGAGATCCAGGCGTCTTTGGAATCACCGATAGGTCATCTAATTGATAAACCTTTGGGAATACTATACCCAAATAACATCTCCCCCACCATCCCTTTGGAAGACGATACTAGGCATTATACCCACAAATGTAATATACACCAGGTATGACAGGGTCAAGTCCGTTCAGCATGAATGTCCATTTGGCCTTAAAGATAAACGTGTGTTTACATTCACTCGCACCCACGAAAATGTTATCATAATAAGACTCACCACGATATATACAAAATTTCCCTACATGCCAAGCATCTAAAGCTATTTTCCCTTGTGTTTTTATTGCGGCAAAAGCATAATTATCTACTGAAGTCCTCTTATGTAGCTCCTTTTCTAATTTCGCATTCATTTGTGCCCTTCTATCATCTGTGCGATCTAAAAAGCTTATTTCTACTGCAGTGAGCGAGCAGGTAAGGTTCTCCCTATGAGCGTGAGCTGTTTCAAAAGGTTGCATTGGCTCGAAAAATTCCCTCATTATTTTAGCATCCCAATCTTTAGCAATCTGGCTTAGCTGCGTTATTATGGGAACATATGCAAAGGTAACATCATAATTTGAATAAAAATACTGTATGTTAGTTTGACCATAAAATCTAGAAGTTACTAAACTACATGTAATCCCGTATGTAAGAGGCATGTGATGATAAGTCACCCCTTCCGTTACTGATGTCGGTATCTGTGTACACACATAACAATCTTTCGCATCCATAGTTTCAACATATTCTGTTAGTAGGCGATAGAAAACATTATACGAAAGTTCCTTCTTATCATGCAAGTGTCTCTCATCTAATTCTAGTCTTTTCAATGCAGTTAGTTCAGTGACAGTAACAGGAGCAGAAGTAGAAGCATCAATTTTCTCATTCTCACCCTTACCACGCATTCCAAACACTATTGCCATTATTATTAGTACACATGCAAATATCAAGCCTATACACGCATATTTACAATATTTCATTCTACCCTTTTGTATAGCGTACCTAGTCATGATCTGTATAGAATCAGAGAGCTGAAAACACTTATAAAAGAAACGATGTAGCAATTAGTTACAAAGCTGAACGAGCGCAATGTTCACACAGTTTTCTTCAGGAGGCCAGTCACTTATCGGTTAGCAGCATTTGTCTCAATTCGGCAATAACTCAGCTTCTCTTTTTTTTTTTGTTTTTTTTCTCAGTTAGCAATAACCCAGTCTTTCAATAACTCAGTCCTTTTTTTTTTTTTTTCAATTAGCAACGTTGTCTCAAATCGGGTTTAAGAGTCAATCAGGTTATCAAAGTCTTATCAAGTTAGCAAATGTCTCATCCGGTTTTAGCAATGTCTCAGCCGGTTGTATCACGTTAGATTATAGCAAGCAATGTCATTTATCAGCTTTTCAATCAACAGTGTCCATAAAACTTTTCTTTTCTATTGGTATCTCTTCTTCTTCGTTCTCGAGGCTAAGAGATACAAATTCGTCGGTCCAATCGTCATTGACTACATATGCCCATTCTGGACCGGAATACCTCCTGTTTGGTATTCTTTTCCTTTTCAATTTTACATCTCTCTTTGATTCTGTCTCACTGGTACTTTCCTCTTTGACCAAGTCTTTTTCTTCACTTGATGTTGGTACCACGACAGACACTTCCTTTCTTTTCTCTTTCACTCTTGGCCCTTCACTGTCATTCAACTTTTCTCTAGTCTTTACTTTTACTGGTGATATACTTGGTCTTTTCTTTGCACTGTGTCCACTTGATGGACCTGCGATCTCTTCTGCAGTAGTTTGAACAGTTTCGTTCTGTTCTGCCTTGTCCCCTCCTTCTGGGGAGTCAATCAGGTTTTCCTTTTCTTTTTCTGTACCGTCTGCTTCTGGGAAAGCCCTCCTCTGATCAGGCTCTCCTGCTTCTTCACCTCTTTCGAGCCCTTTGTCACCGTTACTTTCTTCAGGCTCTTTGTCACTTTCACCTGCTTCAGGCTCCTTGTCACCTTCAGCTGCTTCGTCGCTCTCTGAGGTTTCTCCTTGGTCTTCCCCAAGTGAATCGGTCTCTTCGTCCTCAGAGAATACTTCTCTCTCCTCTGTTTCTGCCTGTTCGCTTTTAGTTCTGTTTTGCTCTGTCTCAGCGCTCAGCACTTTGTTATCAGGTACTGGCAGTTTCAGCGCTTCAACTTCCTCATCTGTGGGACACAACACTTTCTTTGTGTGACTGGCGTGAATCCAGTTGGGAACTCCCGCACACTTCACAGCGGTAGTGGTCGTCAGGATCACTTGGAAAGGGCCTTTCCAACGGGGTTCCAGACACGACTTCCTCACGTGCTTCTTTATCACGACCCAGTCACCTGCTTTCAGGGTGTGTCCTGGACCTTGGATCGGTGGCAAGGTGGTTGCTTCCACCTGGTGAGAGAAAGAGCGAACCACATCAGCCAGACCTTTGCAGTAGTCTAACACCATATCATCTGTAATATTCAAAAGCGCGTTTGCGGGAACTGCAGGAAGTCTCATGGCCCTGCCCATGAGAATTTCGTGCGGGGACAATCCAGTCTTTCTGTCAGGGGTGTTTCTCATTGACATTAACACCAAAGGCAATGCGTCAGGCCATTTCAAATTTGTCGATGCACAAATTTTCGCCATTCTTGATTTCAGTGTACCATTCATTTGTTCCACCAGTCATGAGGCTTCAGGGCGATAGCTACAATGCAGTTTTTGCTCAATGTTCAGCGCTGCGCAAAGTAACTTTATCACCTCGTTATTGAAGTGACTTCCCCTATCTGATTCTAAAGAGATCGGGAATCCGAAACGTGGTATCAACTCCCTCAACAATAGTTTTGCAACTGTAAGGCTGTCATTTCTACGTGTGGGGTATGCTTCAATCCAGTGACTAAAAATGCACACAATCACCAACACATACTTCAGACCTCCATGCACTGGCATCTCAATAAAGTCCATCTGCATTCTGCTGAACGGGCCTCCCGCCCTGCCAATGTGGCTCGTGTTCACAACCGTTCCCTTCCCTGGGTTCATCTGCTGACAAATGACACAACGATGGCAAACTGCCTCTGCAACTTGACGGAATCTGGGGTTAAACCAATCAGTTTTGAACAATCTTATCATGGCATCTCTCCCTAGGTGAGCCAGCCCATGATAGAACCGCGCTAGCTGCGATAAGAGACTATTTGGTAAAACAAATTTTCCTTCATTTGAAACCCATAACTCATCTGGTCTCTTTGTACATTGTGACTTAATCCAGGAAACTCTTTCATCCTCCCTGACGCTATTCTGTAATGCTTTTAGTTCATCCATTGTATCCACAACCTTCAAGGCAAATGCTTCAGCTGGTTCGAGCTCTGGCTCACTTATCAAATTCCATTCATCCCTGAGCAATATACAGTTCAAGGCACAAAATCTTGCGACTTGATCCGCATATGCATTTCCTAGGGAAACATAGTCCTGTCCTTTTGTATGAGCACTACACTTTACCACTGCAATTTCGGCTGGCATCTGAATGGCGTGTAACAATTCCCTTATTCTCTCCCCGTTTTTCACTGGGGACCCTGAAGAGGTCAGGAAACCTCTCTGTGACCATAGTTGCCCAAAGTCGTGCACAATTCCAAACCCATACTGACTATCGGTGTAAATGGTAACCTTCATCAATGTAGACAGTTGGCATGCTCTTGTAAGGGCTACAAGCTCTGCTACTTGTGCGGAATAGACTCCTTGAAGCCAGGATGCTTCCATGACACCTGTTACAGTACATACAGCATATCCTGCTTTCAATATTCCCAATGCATCTCTTAAACATGACCCATCAACAAAAACAATTTGGTCATTTTCATCAAGCTTAGTATCCTTAATGTCAGGTCGGGGTTTTGTGCAAAATTCAGTCACCTGAAGGCAGTCATGCTCGACGTCTTCAGCGTTCTCAATTTCAGCATTTTCACCGGGAAGCAAGGTTGCTGGATTCAACGTAATGCACCTTTTCAGCTGCACATTCGGTGAGCCCAGAATTATCGTTTCATACCTTGTGAGTCTTGCTCCAGTCATGTGTTGCGTTCGGGAGCGGGTCAAAAGTATCTCAACTGAGTGAGGGACCATGACTGTTACTGGATGTCCCATCACTATTCCTTCACTCTGAGTGAGGCTGATACCAACTGCTGCTACGGCGCGCAAACACCCTGGCAGTGCTGCTGCAACCGGATCCAAAGTAGCTGAAAAATATGCTACTGGTCTGTTTATGCCACCATGGGCTTGGGTCAAGACAGACAAAGAACATGCATCACGTTCATGACAAAACAATGTGAAAGGCTTTGTGTAATCAGGCATACCTAAAGCTGGAGCCCTGCACATGCATTCTTTCAATTCAACAAAAGCATCCATCTCATCTCCTTTCAACTCAATTTCATCCAATGCATCCTTCTGGGTCAGTTTCAGTAAAGGCTTTGCTAGAGCTGAGAAGTTGGGAATCCACTGGCGACAGTAGCTCACCATCCCCAAAAACTTCCTCACCTCCCTCCTCGTCTTTGGTGGACTCATTTGAAGTACACTTGTTATTCTTTCCTTCATTATTCTCCGTGACCCTTTCTCTATTTGATGACCCAAGTATTTCACTTTCTTCTGACAGAACTGCAACTTTGAAGGAGACACCTTGTGTCCATTCCTTCCCAAATGGTTCAGTAGGGCAATGGTGTCGGCTGTGCAGTCACTTTCTGTCTTAGATGCAATCAGTAAGTCATCAATGTACTGTACTAAGGTTGACTCGAATGGCAATTCTAACGCTTCCAAGTCTTTCTTTAGAATCTGATTGAAAATTGACGGTGACTCCGAAAACCCTTGAGGAATTCGGCACCAACTGTAAACTCTGTCTAAGAATTTGAAACAAAAGAGAAATTGGCTGTCCTCATGAAGAGGCACCGAAAAGAATGCCTGTGACAAGTCAATGACTGAGAACCACTCGGCATCGCAAGGGACTTGAAACATTATCACAGCTGGATTCGGTACTACAGGGCAGCACTTAATTACGATATCATTTATTTTCCTCAAGTCCTGCACAATTCGGACCTTTCCACTCGGCTTTATTAGTCCCATGATTGGTGAATTACATGGACTGCTTAACACTTCTTTCAGTACTCCCTGTTTTACAAACTCGTCAATGAGTTGGGCAACTTTCATGAGGGTGTCTTGTGCCATATGGTATTGTGGGGTCTGGGGAAAGGTTACATTGGGTTTTACGGTCACTTTCACTGGTTCCACTCCTTTCACCAATCCCACCTCCTTTCCTGTCATATCCCACACTTCTTTTCCGACTGTTTCCCGTAATTCAGCTGGAATATCTTCTTCAGTTATCATCGGAAAAAGGTTAATCAGAGGATATTCTTCATCGACAGTTTCCATCTCATCCCCCTCTACACTGTCCTCTTCTTCCCCATCACTGCTCGTCTGAATTCTAATTCCATCGTTCGAACACATAATCGAACATCCCAATTTGCACAATAGGTCTCTCCCTAACAGTGATATCGGGCTTGAGTCACATACCACAAACTTATGTGACCCTTGATAGTTACCAATCCTGACTGGTACTGGATCTGTGATTGGGTTCGTCAGGTGCCTGTTTGCTACTCCCACCACTTGAACTGTTCTCCCTGAGAGTGGCAAATTTGGTACTTCAATGCTCCTAACAGTGGAACGTGTGGCTCCTGTGTCAACCAAGAATGAAACACAATGACCCATAACTCTTCCCTCCACATACGGACCCTTTTGATCAACTTCAAAGGATGCTGCAAGCACACAATTTCCCTCCTCATCTGAACTTTCACTCTCCCATACATTGTTTATTCCATTCTCACTGTGTAATGGGAACTGTTGTACTGTGTCATTTGTGTTCATCACCTGACTCGAGACCTGTGGAGGAACCATCACTTGCTGCTGATTCATTGGTGCCAAAGGTATTTGCATTTGCTGATTAGGTACCATGGGAAACTGCTGTTGCATTGGCTGCATTTGCGTCATCTGCATACGGGGCATCTGCATCTGCTGCGGTTGCATGGGCTGTAATCCTTGCAGCTGATTGATAGTCTGAAAATTTGGGTTTGGACCTCTCATTTTCGGTCCCCTCATTGTCTGGAATGCATTGACATCATTGTTTTGCTGACCAACACCTGCACCTTCCTGCACCACCATCGGGCACTCGTGTTTCCAATGTCCGACGATCCCGCACACGTGACACGGCATCATCCTTTTCATTGCCTGCACACCATTCGGAGTCACAACAGTGTTCAAATCCGGACCATTACTCCCAAAGCCTCCTCTGCCTCTGCCACTGGCCTGTGGCTGAAACACCATATTTCCCTGCGGCTGCGGCTGCGGCTGCGGCTGCGGTATCTGCTGTTGGAACCCTTGCAATCCTTGCAAACCTGTCTGAGCTGCCTTAAGTTGCATCACCATCACTTTCTCTTTCAACCTTTTCTGTTTCACTTCAATCTCGTCGCTACAGTATTTCGCATAATTCAACACCTCATCAATCGGTTTCGACTGCCAACAAATCAAATGCGTCTTTATCATCTGACTTATCTCTGGTGTCAGCCCTTCCACAAATCTAAACACAAAATGGAGCATGTCCTTCGCCTCTATTGTTTCCGTGCCACTGTAGTTCTTGAACGCCTTCAACAACCTCTCATAATAACCATGAATCGACTCTTTAGCCTCTTGGGCAGTTCGATCAATCTTCTGCCAATCCACATTTTTCGCGGCAACCTTCGTCTTCAAATGCTCAATCACCTTATAGTACAAGCTCATCACCATAGGTGATGGTGCACCCGTATCCCTGTCTCTCTCTGGTTCACTTGTCGGCCAACCTACAGCCCTTTTGCAGTCTTCCCACAAATCTGCCGGAACCACAATCTCAAAGAGGGTGTTCAGGTCTTCCCAAAGACATTTTGCAAGCTTCACAAACCTATCAGTCTGTTGATACCATTCAATCGGTTTCTCTCTCAGTTTGGGAAAATCATCCGTAAAAGAGTGAATGTCGCTTCTGTGCCACGGTACATGTATTAATTTTCCCCCTGCTGTCTCCCTCATTGGTAACATAGTTATTGCATCACTACTCTGTGGTCTTTTCTCCTTGTGCTCTGGCACACTGTCTTTCTTCTTTTCCTTTTTCCTTGCCCACCTGCTCTCCCATTTGTCTAAGCACCTCCACACTTGTGCACTCTGTAGCAATTCTCTAAGGTGCGTTTTCATGCCTGCTGACCTCATGTGTTCAAAGTCTGTGGTCCCGAAATCCAATCTATAGCTCCTGCTCAAGTGTTTTGTCTTGTCTATCTCAACCCCGTTTTTGTCAGCTATCTCTTGCAACCTTCTATGTACCTTGTTCACTTCTCTCGTAATCCTGGGACATAGATACCTCAGCTCTTCTTCCGAGTAGGACTCTAACCTATTCAAACCCATAGTCCCTTCCACCAATTCTTCTGCTTCCATGTTCAACCTGACCCTATTCAAATAGTCTTCTCCCTTCCCACTGGCTGAGCTTTGTGTGGAATTCAGACTGTTGAACCACTGTGTCAGCTGTTGCGCATTCAACCCCATCAGTGTAGCATTCACATCGACTGCCATTGATGGTTGCGGCAACTTTTCAGTGTTCGATGATAGCGGTATCACCAGTGGGGGACTCGACCTCACCACTGTTGACTGAGCACATATGGGACTAAACTCCATCAAGGACCCAGATCCAGTTGGGAGAGCCGCTATCGGAGTTGTCTCTGGAGTGTTTTCTATGTACCTCCTTTCCGTCCCACTCTGCACCACTGATCCTTGACCGCTCATACCTGAGTTAGGCTGAATGTACAAAGGTACCGGTGGACCTACAGTAATGGGTAGGGATATCGCGTCTGGATTCTGTCCATTCCCCATGTTCTGAGGCATGTTCATTCCCACACTATGGGTCATCATTGCTGGCATACCCGTCTGACTCCCCGTCATCTGAGCATGTGCGTTTTCCCCCTGCATCTGCTTTTGAGGCATCAAAAGCTGGGTTGATTCAGCTCGTGCCAATGTTGGGTTGCGACCATTCTGTACTCCCATTACGGTTGGATCTAGAATCATTCCCGTACTGTTGTCATTTCTGTAGTACCTTGGGACCTGCGGCTGATAACTTTCTGCTGCTTTCAACATAGGCACATCTGGACATATTCTCCTAACCTGCGGTATCTGCGGGGTGAACAGTAAACTCGGGTCCTTAGATCCCGATGGCGTTTCTGAATTCGGAGTTTCATTATTCTGTACCGGTGCCGGAGGGGCAGAACTGGTACTTGGACCTTGTTCATTTTCTGCATAAGGTGGTGGACGGTCGTTCAGCAATTGAGTGATGAACTCCTCATCCTCTGACTCGTCTTCTCTATCTTTGGAACACCTCCCGTTTGTCTTACAGGTGGCTTTCTTGCCTGTCTCCTTTTCTTCCTCAACAATTGCGGGAAAATTTTTTATCCCCTGCAAAACATCTGACCTCCACACCTTCTGTGCGTTATCCCACCTAGCGTCCGCTAGTGTCTTTTCTACTTTTCTTATCCTGGTCTCGAACTTCTTTTGCTGTTGCTGTCTAGCCATTAGTTCCCAAATCGCTAGAGCCTCAAACTGTGCTGGCCTTGGAGGTACCTTCATGTCGTACATCGCGAATCTCAAATTCTCTAGGATCCTTATATTGAATGTCCCATGGATCGGGAACGCTACGCTCCCATGTTTCTCTGTCAGCTTGTGCCATTGCTTTAGCCAAAGGCACGGAGCTACCCCCCTTTCCTCCATTACAATGTAAGCTGGTGTACCTTCGGGTGGCGTCTCCTCTCCTACGCTCGCTTTAATGTAAGACTCTCCCTTCATCGCACTCTTTAATGCTTTCAAAAATTTCATTTTCTCGTCTTTTATTTCACAAAATTTGTAATCAATAAGTGACTTTAATTCCCGGAATACTCTTCGCTTGCCTTTCCCCTTCCAATCGAGCCCCACGGACTGCGTCCAATCCGTGCGCGACCCTTCTCCGCAACCAACCTATCCCAGCGCGGCTCCTAGTGACGTCACACTCACACACACACTGCGGCTGACAAAGCCTCGCGGCTTATCCTCCTTCACTCAGCTCCTCTCGTAACAACTTCTGGCATGTATCGCGAGCAACCAAATAATAATAAAACAGATCTGTCGGTTTACTACAGGAAGGGTAACACAATCGCTTTAGGACCTTAGGGGTTTTTCACTAGCCTCGGCAGTTATTCCATCTTTCTCAGTCCCCACTTTCGCAAGCAAATCTGACCCGCAGACTCTGCTCTCAACTTGTCAATGATCTATTCTAGTGCACTTAGAATTTGTCAAAGCCCGAAGTCGAAGTTTTCTTTCACTCCCTTAACACACGTACCGACTCGTTGACCACGCCCGGTCAACCTATTAAACCGACCAGACCACAACATAAAACAAGTGTCTCATACACTTTTCAACATACTCCGGAGTCTCTTGACCTCGCAGGGCCCGTCTCAACAACAACAACCACGTGGACCTTTTTCCTGCACAAAGCGCCACATGCACATGAAGTTCGATGACTTCCCTACTCTCACACTCGGAGTCGCACCTCCGCTATTCTCTATGAAGTTCGACGACTTCCCTACTCCTACACTCGGAGTCGCACCTCCGCTATTCTTTAAAATCCTCGCAACCTTTTCATACAATCTGCGGCAATAAGCTGTGCAAGCGCAAAACCCTAACTTCACTCATACCGTCACTAGTACCGCCAACGCCGATCTCACACCTCCATTCTCTCCATTCGCAAGCTCCGAGATCCCGGGAAAGTCGCGGGGGACTTAGGGCATCATCATTCTCTCAATCTGTTTTACCCAAGAAAAATCTAATCCAACACCATATACCTCTCGAGCGGGGTCCCAAAGGGCGAAACCGTCCTCTGCTACCATCTACTGATAGAGCGTTCCGACCTAATAAATTACCTTTATCTGGACGCTCTTGGGTCGATGAATCTTTTGACCAAGTGGGGCTCACTTCACCCGAGAGTAATCAATTTAGTCAAATCAATAATCAATAACGAACATAGGCAATGCCCTGATCAACATAACACTTCACAATTAATCCAGAAAACATTTCGGCGAACCATGACCTTTCGGTCATGAATAACCACACCAGTTTATTCAAAGTTAATGAATTTATTTCCCTATATTAACAAAGCTAGCACAATGTAAATGTGTCTCAACACCAAATGATATATGTATATGAACATTAATAGCTGTCCATAACGGCGGAAAAGATGCAATCTATGCAGCATTTGAATAACAATGCCTTCGATAATGGCAACACAAACTACTAGAACTACAATCTGTAATGGGCTAATTGCATACATTAGTCAGCATAACAAAGTCTCAAATTGCATCGTGCAACAAATGAATCCTCATCTAACCTCAAATTAGCATTCCGCATGTGGGTCTTCATGCAAAACAATTTAGCAACATTAATTTGGAAAACTCCTAACTAGGGCTCTAATCAAAATCAGCAGTTGGTTACCTAAAGAGAAAACACAATGCAATTGTACATTTTATCTTTCATATTTACCAAATTCAATCAGCATTCAAGGAAGTCTTCGTCTCACAGGTACCGGATTCAATCAGCATGGGACGGGGCAAAGGGGTAGGGTGGACGGGGCAATTGCCTCACAGCGGCAAGATAAACTACTACTTCATGCAAAGGGGCAAATCAAAGTTAAAGTCTCTAGGGCGAGAATTACTAAAAGTCTCTTTCTCTCGATTAGAGAAAGCATCAAAGTCTCGTTCAAAATGGCGTCGCGGCAAGATGGGCCATAATATCTGCAATGTCTCAATGGGCAATGTCCTCAATGGCTGCAAAGGGTGCAATGGCTACTTTCTTCTTGTGCACCTGGTTTAAATAACCAACAGTTCAAATCCAGTAGGGTCTTCCATTGGAGGGTTCATAGGTTGGCTTCAAATTGTCCAATCAAAAACAACAGTTCACAAGCTTCTACCTAGGCATACATTATCCTTGGAGTCGGGAACGTAAGTTGCAACATATTTTGCCAATTAACTCACTTTCAGAGCTTCCATTGTCCGCACCTGCAGATTGACCTTGGAGCAAAGAAGAAGATGCCAGGTTGGCACGAAACCTTAAAGATAAGCATGTGAACCGATCTCACTGGAAAAGTACAGCTTCAAGCAAGAATACACGTTTATTAGCACATTGGAAAAATACGAGCATCTAAACCGTGAGACAAGGCAGCTAGGCCGAAGCCTCCACTAAAGTTATGCTAAGCTAAAACATTTCGAACAAGCAAATCATGGCACACGTTTACGGTTATGTCAGATTAGTACAATTCTAATACATCACGTTATATAAAGCACGCTTATAAATGTTGGCAAACTACTCTGAGGGCACATTTGTCCCCGTACAATCTTTATTAGTTCGGTTAAAGTCACACTTGATTATTGTAGCACTACGTTTTATGCGCTAATAAATGTAAAAACCTTTGTTTCTGCGTCATCAAGCTCCGCCAAACTAGGAGACCCTCCCCGCCATATTGTCTCGTCTACTGAGCCTCATGTTAGCTTCCTCAGCTAAGGACCATTCCGCCTCATCACTGTGCCAGTGAGCTATCACTGGGGCTCGCTGGACCATCCACGTGATGTCAACCCTGCACCTAGCAAATACCAGTGCCAACTGCAAAACATTGCACACCATTTTACAACCTTTGGGCTGTTCGTGGTTCCAAAACATGCAACACTGAAGGGTCCCCTCAATCCAGAGGCGAGTGGCTTGCGCTTATTCAACCGCCACTTGGTTCCAGATATCTTGCACAGGCTTTGCAGCCCCAGGCCAAGAAAAGAAACCCTGCCCCCCGGTTCCGTAACGGGGGCAGCAAACCGAGCGAGCTTGTGCTGTGCGGTGCGGAGCCCTGGGGGTCAGATAAGTATGGTGCAAGAAGTTATAGGCCCTCATTACAACTTTGACGGGCGGCGGAGGCCGCCCGCCAAAGTTGCGCCGCAGGAATACCGCACCGCGGTCTGAAGACCGCGGCCGGCATTCTGAGTTTCCCGCTGGGTGGGCGGGCGGCCGCCTTAAGGCCGCCCGCCAGCCCAGCGGGAAACAACCTTCCCACGAGGACGCTGGCTCGGAATCGAGCCGGCGGAGTGGGAAGGTGCGACGGGTGCAGTGGCACCCGTCGCGTATTTCACTGTCTGCAATGCAGACAGTGAAATACAAAGTGGGGCCCTCTTACGGGGGCCCCTGCAGTGCCCATGCCATTGGCATGGGCACTGCAGGGGCCCCAAGGGGCCCCGCGACACCCCCTACCGCCATCCTGTTCCTGGCGGGCGAACCGCCAGGAACAGGATGGCGGTAGGGGGTGTCAGAATCCCCTCGGCGGCACAGCGAGCTGCGCCACCTTGGAGGATTCAAAGGGGCAGCGGGAAACTGGCGGGAGACCGCCAGTTTCCCCTTTCTGACCGCGGCCAAACCGCCGCGGTCAGAATGCCCTGCGGGGCACCGCCGGCCTGTCGGCGGTGCCTCCGCGTCCAGCGGCCCTGGCGGTTACAAACCGCCAGGGTCGTAATGAGGGCCATAATGTACTAGCTTGAAGCAGGCATTACATGAAAGGAAAAGTGAGCTTGCAGGTGCGCCTCCATTCCCCATCGTCCAGAGGAGTTCCCAGGTTCACATCCCAGGCTGTACCAGCTTGCAGCTGGCCGTCCGCCGCATCCACCTTCATTGCTTTAATTAACAAGGAAATCAGATGCTTCCCGCAATAAGGTCTCTGGGTGCTGCAGGAAAGGTGGGACAATATCTGTTTAGCCACCTCTGCTAAGCCAGCATAATGTAAAAAGTGACTCGACCCCACACAAACTCTGTGTGTGCATCCTTGAAGGTGATGAAATTCTCACTGGGATACAGATCCCCTAGTAGGTCACATCCACCCTCTCTTCATGCCTGTAAGGACATATTGGTTGCCATCTGTCATTTTAGTGCCAGTACCCATACTTGTATCTCCCTATTGAATGCGGCATGCGTCCACACCACTGTAACAAATTGTTGCCATATTCATGCTGTCTGTTGCACCACATGCGGAACGATGTCCGAAATGAACTTCACCCTAATGCAGGAAATACATCTGTTCAACTTCTGTTCAATGTTGTTTGATATCAATAAAAGTATTAAATGAAAGCATTGAGCATTGAGGACTACGATAGAACAAAGAAAGGCAGCAGACCTAACCTGAAATTTGAACAAAAACTCCATTACTTTGAACCAACATAAGGGTTACCTGGACCACCTATTACATATGAGCAATTTAAAGGTCAGGTTACGGAACACCAAATCCTTCAATGATTAATCAAGTATGTCATCCCACACAACACAAAAGAGGTAAATTTGTTCACTTTTGGTGTAGTAGTAGATAACACGATAATGAACAGCATGAAAATGGATAAGAAACTATTGCTGCAAAACTGAAGATGAGGCAAATTCTATTCACACTGGAGTTTTGTTTGTCTTAACACAAACGGTTTGTTTACAGACATGCCCTCAATTCTAAATCCATTTGTTTTTCACAAACAAGTCCACTAGCTGTCAGACCCAACCAACACATGGTAGTAGTATTACGACATGTAATTATACAATAGATTTATATTGAAAAAACATACATATGGAGATAGCTGTTGTTCTCACTTTCAATCGGAAAGCGGTCTGTTTGTAGATGATGGAAGGCTGGTGTTCATATGTTTGGCATATGTTATTTTATGTGTATAGTGGATAACTCTCTCAGGAGGGTATCCTGGTACTGAAGATGTATGGGCTAAGTCAGGGCTGGGCCTAGATGAAGAGCCAGGTCTTCAGTTTCTTGTGGGATTCGGGCACTGCTGAGGAGGCTATGATGTACAGGGGAAGGTTGTTCCAGGCTTTAGGAGTTAGGTGGGCAAAGGTATGATTCCCAGATCTGGTTCTACATTTGTGGGAGGTTGCCAGTAGGAGTCTGATTGAGCGGATGAGTCTGGTAGACTTTTGAAAGATTATGCAGCTATTGAGGTAAGATGGGCCATTGTTGTACAAGGTTCTGTGGGCCTCATTTACATGGCCCTAGCGACACACTGTACACTGGAGCGTAATTTTTTTATGCTCTGGCAGCGCAGTGCGCCAGCCCATATTTACGAAGCCAGGAAAAGCCACCTTGCATGGCTTTTCATTGCCTTGTAAATATGGACCCCTCACACACATCCAAGGAAGTTAAAAACCTAGGAATCACCATGGATTCCAAGTTAACTATGAATGCCCAAGTAGACAAATTAGCACAATCAAGTTTCATCACCTTGAAGACGTTACAACGCATCTTCCCCCACCTCAGATTTCCACACAAGGTGCAAGCTACTATCTCGCTTGTACTATCCAAACTGGATTATGCCAATGGCCTCATGGATCATCTCTATCTGTTATGAAAAAACTACAACGTATCCAGAATTCCTCAGCCAGGCTACTATTACATGTAAAGCCGCAAGCCCACATCTCCCCTGCCTTGAGAGCACTACACTGGTTACCCGTTGCCAGAAGATGCACTTTCAAGCTGCTTTGTATCACCCACAAAGCTATACATGGAACAGGACTGCTTTTTATCAGAAACAAAATAACCAAATACATCCAACAAAGAAACCTCTGCTCAAGACTGGCACCCACATTAGAACACCACCATACAGGGAGTGCAGAATTATTTGGCAAATGAGTATTTTGACCACATCATCCTCTTTATGCATGTTGTCTTACTCCAAGCTGTATAGGCTTGAAAGCCTACTACCAATTAAGCATATTAGGTGATGTGCATCTCTGTAATGAGAAGGGGTGTGGTCTAATGACATCAACACCCTATATCAGGTGTGCATAATTATTAGGCAACTTCCTTTCCTTTGGCAAAATGGGTCAAAAGAAGGACTTGACAGGCTCAGAAAAGTAAAAAATAGTGAGATATCTTGCAGAGGGATGCAGCACTCTTAAAATTTCAAAGCTTCTGAAGCGTGATCATCGAACAATCAAGCGTTTCATTCAAAATAGTCAACAAGGTCGCAAGAAGCGTGTGGAAAAACCAAGGCGCAAAATAACAGCCCATGAACTGAGAAAAGTCAAGCGTGCAGCTGCCACGATGCCACTTGCCACCAGTTTGGCCATATTTCAGAGCTGCAACATCACTGGAGTGCCCAAAAGCACAAGGTGTGCAATATTCAGAGACATGGCCAAGGTAAGAAAGGCTGAAAGACGACCACCACTGAACAAGACACACAAGCTGAAACGTCAAGACTGGGCCAAGAAATATCTCAAGACTGATTTTTCTAAGGTTTTATGGACTGATGAAATGAGAGTGAGTCTTGATGGGCCAGATGGATGGGCCCGTGGCTGGATTGGTAAAGGGCAGAGAGCTCCAGTCCGACTCAGACGCCAGCAAGGTGGAGGTGGAGTACTGGTTTGGGCTGGTATCATCAAAGATGAGCTTGTGGGGCCTTTTCGGGTTGAGGATGGAGTCAAGCTCAACTCCCAGTCCTACTGCCAGTTCCTGGAAGACACCTTCTTCAAGCAGTGGTACAGGAAGAAGTCTGCATCCTTCAAGAAAAACATGATTTTCATGCAGGACAATGCTCCATCACACGCGTCCAAGTACTCCACAGCGTGGCTGGCAAGAAAGGGTATAAAAGAAGGAAATCTAATGACATGGCCTCCTTGTTCACCTGATCTGAACCCCATTGAGAACCTGTGGTCCATCATCAAATGTGAGATTTACAAGGAGGGAAAACAGTACACCTCTCTGAACAGTGTCTGGGAGGCTGTGGTTGCTGCTGCACGCAATGTTGATGGTGAACAGATCAAAACACTGACAGAATCCATGGATGGCAGGCTTTTGAATGTCCTTGCAAAGAAAGGTGGCTATATTGGTCACTGATTTGTTTTTGTTTTGTTTTTGAATGTCAGAAATGTATATTTGTGAATGTTGAGATGTTATATTGGTTTCACTGGTAATAATAAATAATTGAAATGGGTATATATTTTTTTTTGTTAAGTTGCCTAATAATTATGCACAGTAATAGTCACCTGCACACACAGATATCCCCCTAACATAGCTAAAACTAAAAACAAACTAAAAACTACTTCCAAAAATATTCAGCTTTGATATTAATGAGTTTTTTGGGTTCATTGAGAACATGGTTGTTGTTCAATAATAAAATTAATCCTCAAAAATACAACTTGCCTAATAATTCTGCACTCCCTGTACAAGAAAAAGACTATAGGTGGTACATCCTTCTCCGTTCAAGCAGCCAAACTATGGAATTCATTACCCCCAACTATAAGAGCCACAGATAACTTTCTTGTCTTCAGAAAACTACTCAAGAGTTGTCTCTTTCCTTCATAAACACCATATTCAAACAACTATGAACTGCATATGCCTATGTTGATAAATATTATTTTCAGATTATGTGTATATTTCTAGTTATGTATAGTTTCTTTAGAAAATATGTACTGCTATTATGTCATAACAATAAAATACACAGCACTCTTTAAACCGGTTTGACTAAGTATATTTTACCCATGGTTCTAATTATGGATTGTATGTGCATATGTGTGTGTATTCATGTGTGTGTGTGTATGTATATATATGTATGTATGTATGTATATATGTTGTTTCTGTGCTTGGCATGTTTGTGGGTCATTGCATGGCTCCTGGGTGGGTTGTTATACTAGATATCTATGAATTCCTGCTCTCATCTTATCACACCTATCTACCCATCATCATATGCCAGGTCTCTATCAAACTATCCTCCATTCTCACTCTGACTCATCCCAAATCCTTTCTACTACTTTCATCTCCTACACAACTCAGCCTAAGCTCTTCCCTCCGCTTCCACATCTAACTCACCAAACCTCACTCTACTACTGTGACCTCCCACACAACCCTACTAAATTCACCCGCATTTATCTCACCCTGCTACTATGTTCTCCCTAACCCTTCCACATACTCTTCCCTCCTGCATCCCCTTTACTCATCCCAAGCCTTTAGGTTGAGTAAATTAAGGATATACTTCCAATTAACACTTCTGGATTTCTTTCCTCCTCCACCCCTCCAGTCAATCTAACTAACAAACTCTCATATCCGCGGCTCAAATTAACTCATATTAATACTACAACTGTACTCATTATTTCCCGATACTAATCTATCACTAATTCTTGTTGGGTTCCAGATTAGCGTGCTACTCACCGAAAAGCACTTCAACGCCTCGTCAGGGGTAGTAAGCGCAATATAAATAAGATTACAATACAATTACAATAACACATAACACTGTGTGAAGGGGGCGTTTCATGAGTGTTGCTTGGGGTGTTTCCATGTAACACCGTTGGAACCCTAAGGAATCTGACGTATTCACAGATTTACAAGTCTGGGAATGCATCAGATTCCTACGCCACCTCAGGGGTGGGGTAAGAGTGATACAATGGGTGATGCAAATGTCTTTATTTCTTTCCATTTTTTCCACCTCTGTTGTTCCAGGACAACACCTCTTGTGATTGTTTTTGTGAGTAAGGTGTCTCTTCCTGCAACAAAATAATCATCCCCACAATGCAGGCACCCTTTTACCATGGTGCAAGGGTGCCTGCATTGACGCAAGGCAGCAATTGTGCATCAGCACAGGGGGAAAGGACAGAAATAGGCAGTATCTTGTACATGTGGCGCATTTCTGCCCTTTTCTGATGGCACAGCAAGGCATATGCTGCGCCGCCCTGCGCCGCACTGCGCCACAGGCTTTGTAAATGAGGCCCTGTATGTCTTTAAGGAGGGCTTATTTTGGACTGCGAGCCAGTGGAGCTCATTGAGGTGCAGGGTGATGCATTGGTTGGGAACTTGAGGGTTAGCCTGGCCACTGAATTGCGAATGGTTGAAATCCTTCTGGTCCAGCATACAGTCAGCTGCCATAATCCAGCTTGCCGGTGATGACAGCTTAGCTGACAGTTCTGCGAGTGCTGAGGGGTGCCATTTGAATATCTTCTTGATCACTGTGAAACTGTGGAAGCAGGAGGAGACTTTGTTCACTTGGCTACTCATGGTACGTTGGTTGTTGATTACTATTCTGAAGTCTCTGTGGGTTGCTAGAAGAAGTGTTGGTTCTAGTTCAGCAGGCCACCAAGTGGAGGACTAAAGTGAGGTGTTTTTCCCGAAGATTACTCCTTCTGTCTTGTGTGTATTGAACTTGAGGCAAGTGGTTTTCATCCATCTGGCAATTTTTGTGATGCAGGCGGAGAAACTGATCAAAGTGTCTTGCATCTTGTCAGAGAGGAAGTGTATGAGCTGTGTGTCATCAGTATAGTAAATTATGTTTTTTCTGTGGGCACGGATGATGCTGGCTAGGGAATCAGGAAGGCATAGAACAGAGTAGGGCTGAGTGAGGATCCTTGTATAACTCCGCAGATGAGGTTGATGGCATTAGAGGGGCAATGGATGCTGACTTAGTGTAGCTGATGGATAAGAATGGGGTGGGAGACAGCGTTGAAGGCTGATCCAGTAGGTTGAAGGCTGTTGTGTCAAATCTGTCCATGATCATCTGGATATCGTCCATGGTAGACGTGAGGGCGATCTCTGAACTGTGGTTGGATCAAACATAAACTAACTTATGGAAAGTATTCCTTGGGAGCAACAGATGCACTAACCCAATTCCCTCTTACTGTTGTGTGTCCGGACTGAATTATAATTCAGGACTTTGCACCAGCAAGAGGGAGAGGGGGAAGGGAGAGAAAAAGAGACCACCTTCCTTGTTTCTTAGGTAATGATCTTCTTGGGGTATCTTCCTAAACTTCTTAAGGATTGTTTTTCCACTGCACCTAAGTAAAAACATTAAAACATTACAACACTTTACTAGGGTCTAAATTCTCTGAACAGTTCAATCATAGGTTCAGTCATTCAATTCAATTATACTCCTAACCAGTAACACTCTTTAGGCTAGCTTCTCTCTGCTGTTATTTAAAAGTTGATTTCTTCAACATGACATTTTATAAAGGAATATTTTTAAGAACAACTACATATATCTATAGTCTCTTTCAAATATCCTTGACTGGTCCTCTTCTTGTAAGAACTGACTCAAACAAATGATAACCAAAACATAGTCATTAGAAGAAACTATGTAAATATACAGTTCTTAAGTTCCTCCTTATTTATATACAACATATATTTCGTATTAATGTCTTTTATGCTAAATACTTCTTACTGTTCTCCTCATGTTGCTGAAGAACTCTGGAAATTCACCTCAGGCTGAATGCTGCTCAAGCTGAGACACTACTCATTGAAACATGCAATAGAAAAGGCACAAATGGACTGGAACACTAATCCCCTAGAAAGGGAAGCGTTCCTGGTGTGCACACCAAAACTCCAGAGCAGCCAAGAAATGTCATATTATGGGCCCAAAAATGTTTCTCAGAGTAGAGCCAGTTAAAGTGCAAAGTATTAGTAGCACGCATGTGTGTTGTAGGAATCAGTGTGAGGTTGGGGAAAAAAGACTACAGCATGAAATCAGACCTTTGCTGTTGGTCGCCATTCTGAGCCTTCTTGATGATCATGGACACCAGCATTTCCAACGAGGATACAGGGTGAATCTGGGTGACTTTTTTGAGTTCAGGTGAGGATTTTAGAAGGCTGGCAGGGGTGTTCCTGATAGGTTGGGACTGAATCCAGATTGAGTGGTATTGAGGTGGTGGCTTTCAGTGAGGTAGGTGGCTAGGTGTTTGTTTGCCATCTTTTTCATGACATTTGCTAGTTGGGGTAGTGGTTAGAAAGGCCTGTAGTTTGCTGCCATCTTCAGGTGTGATAAGGATTTTCTTTTGGAGGAGGTGAGTACTGTGGATTTTTTCCAGGTGTCTGGATAGGTGGCTGTGATGACTGAGTCATTCAGGATTGTGATCAAAGCTGAGCTGATGGGATCTAGTCTTTGATGAAGACTTGAGGAGGGCAGGGGTCAGAGGGTGCACTGGGGTGTATGGACTCCATGGTTATTGCCATTTCTTGAGTGGTGATGGTGGGCCTGGTGGTAGGGTGGTCCTCTGGGTAGAGATGGGCTGGGGGCTGCAAGGGTCAAAGGGCTCAAGATTTTCAGAGAGGTAGATGATCTTGTTGCTGAAGAGTAGAGACAGCTGGGTGCAGAGGTCCTGAGATGGGGTTATGCTGTTGGAGCTTACTACCGAAGAGATTAGGGGGCATATTTATACTCCGTTTGCGCCAAATTTGCGTCGTGTTTTTCGACGCAAATTCGACGCAAAACTAACTCCATATTTATACTTTGGCGTTAGACGCGTCTAGCGCCAAAGTTCATGAAGTTAGCGTCATTTTTTGGCGTGAACACCTTCCTTGCGTTAATGAGATGCAAGGTAGGCGTTCCCGTCTTAAAAAATTACTCCCAGGTATGTGCGTGGTATTTATACTCCCGGGCAAAAATGATGCCCGGGAGTGGGCGGGGCAAAAAACCCCGCATTTGCGCCTCTTTTTAACGCCTGGGTCAGGGCAGGCGTTAAGGGACCTGTGGGCTCAGAATGAGCCCAGAGGTGCCCTCCCCTGCCCTCAGGGACACCCCCTGCCACCCTTGCTCACCCCAGGAGGACACCCAAGGATGGAGGGACCCATCCCAGGGAAGAAAAGGTAAGTTGTGGTAAGTATTTTTTAAAAAAAAATGTTGTGGCATAGGGGGGCCTGATTTGGGCCCCCCTACATGCCACTATGCCCAATGACCATGCCCAGGGGACAGAAGTCCCCTGGGCATGGCCATTGGTCAAGGGGGCATAACTCCTGTCTTTGCTAAGACAGGAGTCATGTTAATGGCGTCTGGGCGCCAAAAAAAAATGGCGCAATTCTGGTTAAGACGATTTTTTTGCCTCAGCCTGACTTGCCCCATTTTTGGACGCCCAAACGCCATTTTTCCCTACGCCGGCGCTGCCTGGTGTACGTGGTTTTTTTTCACGCACACCAGGCAGCGCCGGTCGGCTAACGCCGGCTAACGCCATTCAATAAATACGGCGCCCGCATGGCGCTTCAGATTGGCGTTAGCCGGCGCTAATTTTTTTGCCGCAAAACTGCGTTAGCGCAGTTTTGCGTCAAAAAGTATAAATATGGCCCTAGATCTTTCACTTTGGCAACTTGGTGCTGTTTGTGCTGCATTTGATTCGATCAGTGAATGCCGAGCATTTAGTGGCTCTGATTTGATGATGGTAGCACCTGAAGGCAGATTTTCAGATGCTCTTGTCTGTGTTGTTCTAACATTGTCTCCATCTGCATTCAGATACATACACCAAACCGTGAACCAAGTTACCCTGTAATCCAGGAGAAGCAATGTAGGTAGACATAGTGAAGTATTATACCCAATGTTTTAAAGTCATTTGAAGAATGGTTTTATATCATTTTCAGTACATACACATATCAAAAGTAGAATGCAAACAGTTGTTTAAGAAAAATCGACCAGGAGTTCCAAATGTCCAGCCTTATAAAACTGAAAACGTATCCGTATTTATATGGTCAATATCCTTCAACTACGCTATTTTTTATAATTTATGTGTGAACTTAGGTAATTAGCATGTTTTTTACATTATAAGTCTCCAGAGGTATTTAACAGAAGAGGGTCCACAACTTTGCTATTGCTAAATACATTGTTTTGTACTGACGAATGCTCTGAAAACACATTTGGCAGCCAAAATGGTGATAAACCATCTCAACAACTGATTTTAAAATTACCTATATTTTAATCTATATACAGTCCCAGTGATGGAAATGTATATGAATATTCTTTGTTGTCTCCGAACCTCCCCTTGGATGGTACACTTTTGAAGTTTTTTTGTGAGGCATTTGCTCGCCATTGGTTTTCTTTCTGAGCCATTCAATCACCACTGGTTGTCTATTTCTCAAGAAGTTTGCCATTACTTTTTTCATTCTTTTTTGTTTCTTATTGCAGCTCATCTCAATTTGTGTGCTAAAAGTAATTCTAGTTGGGATGCAAAATTGCTGAAATGTGTGTTTTTAATAAATAGGTTTAGTGCTAAAAAATGATTTAAACATTATGGGCCAGATGTACGAAAGGATTTTACCCATTCTGTGTCTATGGGAAAAAGCTTTCGTACATATGGCACTATATACAGTACCTTCACAGAATGTTGTACTGCAAAAAGTGAATCCTTTTCAACTTTTTCTAAGTTAGTCTCTACCCATAGCAACTATGCTGTGTTACTCTTTTGTGATGTTTATAGAGTTGCTTGGTTTTTAGACAAAGAAGCATTTTTAAATGAACAGTCTTCTGTTATACACTGCACAATTATATTAAATGTACACAGGATTGTTTAAAATGATTTATTTGAAATGCTTCCAAATATGTTTAGCACTGTTAGGTTACCACAATACGCATGTCAATCAAAATCAATTCTCCATCCACACACAGTGAACATGGTTCAACCTTCAGAAAATTTAAATTACTAGTTATATCAACAATTTCTAGATTTTCAGTTTTTCATGATGATTTGCCACCTTTTTCTCTTAAAAACTCATAGTTATTTCTTACATTTCTAGACATGGTCTTCGTGTGCCACCTAGCACAGCTGAAAACATATAAAGAAGCAAACGCCAATAAATCACAAATGGTTTGCAGAAGACAAATCACCATTTTCAAAAATTATAAATATGAAAACAAATCTAAATTGTAAAACGAACCATGTTTACAAATTAATCAAAGAATACATCCTATTTTTTGTAATCTTTTATGATCCGTTCACACTGATTCTTTAATGAAAATGACAAATGTACAAGGCAGAATTATGACATTCCATATGAAAAACTGTAAACCACGTTAAATGCAAACTGTTTTTGGCAATATCTGAGCAATTTTATGTGTGCTGTGGTGCACAGCATATTTCAAATATTTACAAATTATTACAACAGATAATTTACCAAGACACCTTCTTATAGTAATCCATGTTGCCAGCATCTAATATGTGAACCAGTTTGCAAGCTGACTAATAATAAGTACTCTAAACTTGTTTTTATTGTTAATGGTAAGAAACCACAGAGGCTATTGTGAGATGCCAGAATTTGGAATATATTTTTGACTGAAATACAATTGATCCTGGCTGGCCTTTATAAGAATATTTAACACAAATTTAAAAAGTCATCCACTGAAAAGAAAAAATCCAGTTCTCTTCACAAATTTCTCAATCACTGATAATATTGATTCCAAGCTATTCTTATGTAGATAATATATTCCTGGGTTTGGAGGCCTATTGTGACATCAGTGACTAGATGGCTACTTAAACTCGAATGTACTGTACATATACATGTGTGAACTGTACAGGTCATGGCATTTGCCATTATATTGTTTTGCCTATGGACATGTATTCCTTAAAAATAAAACAGACTGCATCTCTTAGTGGCATGGCTATGAAACATCCAAACAACACATTTTTATATTTTCAATGATGTTTAATCTCATAAAATAATTTGCTGATCTGCCTCCCAATAGAGGGTAGAGCCGATTATGAACAGATGAAAATCTTTAACTGGCCTTCTGGGCTATCTTTTAAACAAATAGTCCAAGTATTAAAAAATATATGCTTAAGGAAATCCAATTCCCTATTTCTTATTAACTTCAGCTTTCTCTACTACTTCCCATGGGGCACTGTCGGGCATCCTGACAGTTAATGATTTGTCTTAAAAAAGGACTACAAGCATAAAACAGACAACCTGTACAAATCCTTCAGGGATGACATAGTTTCAGTGAACTGGTGCTCGGCAAATAAAGTTATTTTTATAAATGGAGTGCAATATTATAATCTATGTATATTCATCATCTCAGTGCTTATTTTTGGCCCTTTGGTTTCCTATACTACAGTTATGCAGAGTTAAGAAATTGTGAACAAGAAAAGTAAAGCTGTCATGTATATATCTAAAAATCCCCACCTTGCTTCTGATGCCCTTACTTAGGGTCCAAAATTAAGGTTTCATTGTACAATAAAAGTCACTGATCAACTTGGTTGACAGTTATTTGTTGATTTTTATTATATTATTACTACTCATTTAGAATGGCATGTGAAGTGTCATTTTAAAACATCCCAGGGTACAGTTTTGGAGGGTGTTAGTGTTTAAAACAGTCCCGAAAAAGTTTAAGACTAAGTCAATTTTTCCTTGCCAAAGACCCTCATTTGACCTACAGGTTTGATTAATTTTGATTATCCTTAGCTAAACAAGTATTACGCCAGTATCCAATGTGCTGAGGTTCAGCCAAGGTTTCAAAAAGGCTTGCCACATTCAGAAAGCTTTCTTTTTTACATTCCACATATAAAAGATGCTGGTATGTGATTTCCTAGAAAAACACATTAACTGAATATTCGTCTAAACAGTTTATTCAACATTTTCGAGATCAATGGCATTTGCCATTTGGTTAAAACAAATTGTTGGGGTGCCATTTTTTCAAAATTGCATTTTTTATTTATTTTTCTTGTAAACAGGGTTTTCTCTCCAAGATCTGCATAGTTATTTGTTACTTCTTCTCCATTTCTGTCACCCATCCTGTGGCCTTTACATTTCATTAAATTTAACCACGAACTCCCACTTCCATTTACACTGCCTTGTCCCCTTCCATGGTCCTTTTCTTTTGCTCCTCGCGACACGTCCTCTGCATCTTTTCCGGGGTGTGTTGGAGAAATCACACAAACAGATCCCTCCTTCACATATTTTTTCAAATTAATTTATTTCCAATCTTTCCCCTGGACCTCTTCTTTCACTTTTTTTGTTGGACAACTTTCTTTGCTCTCAGGCCTTCTGGTAACTCTTCCCTACTCTGCCAAATTTACCTTGGCTTTCTTACCTCTTTTTTCCACTTTAACACTGAAACAATATTTTTAACCTCTAATTACAGAGTCCACATTTAATTTTTCATTTAAAGCAGTTCATTCTTTTTAGTAAATGTATATCTTTTTAGCACTCCTTGGATTATTTTATATTATTTTCAACCAAACTATAAATCTACTGTTGTGTTTTTCCACTACACAGGTTTTTTAACTATGTGGGTTGTCAAAACTGTTTCCAATATTTTTCTTTTCGAATGATTTACCTACCTGATTGAAAGATTTTGTTTGACTTCTCACCGGATGGCAGATTGCACATCAAGTCTGTTATTAGCAATACCTGATCCAGTTCCATTCAGGGGTGCTTTTAGTAGGTGTTCCTTTATTTAGAACTGTCTTAAAATGAGGAACAAATGACACTTTAGAATTCACATATGAGTCATTAGTACTATGTAACAAACCTGGCCTAAATACCTCAATATTTTGGGATAGACAATTTGGAACAAGCATGACAAAAAATTGAGTCCTTGGATGTATAACATTACTACACTTATAGAAAGCTGATTGTCAGACAAATAAAACTGAGTTGACATTCTGGAGCATAATCAGTGGTTTTGGAAGTGTCTTTGCTTCATTTCTTTGCACCTTTAAATGCATGCAAGATCAATTACTGGGTCATGACCACAGCTGTCCTGTTTTAACATTAATTTTGTACTATGCTGCAAGGTGCACCAAACAGTGGCCTCACTCAAGCCGTCTCTTCTATTGTTAGTGCCCTATGCTGTAATCTGTAACACTGAAAATAACCAACGTTGGAGTGTTTAGATTACGGGATTATACAGCGTTCTTCAATGAATGTTTGGAATACAATGACACTCCAACCAAGTTGTTGATCTGCTATTAACCAGCTGTGCTTTCTTCTTTTCTTTTGTCACCGTTTTATCTAACACAGTCTTTTTCAAATACTCCCAGTTTTAGAAGATGAAAAACAAGGGGTTTATGTTTTAAGCATATATTTACTTTTAATGCTCAGGATACTCCAATTAATTTAAAACACCAATATGTGTCTGCTAGAGGGAGCAACAAGCAGTACAATGAACCGATAAAGTCCTCACATCATACACACACGGTTATAAATGGTCCTTAAAGATTTGTTTTCTCCAGCAGAACTAGGAAAATGACAGGTCATGTGCTATCATCCATGAAGACGCTTACAGAGTCTATCAGAGGAAAGCAACGGCAGCAAGATCCAGCTTACACAGACATGAACTGCGTTTACAGTACTAGAATATATGGTACAAAAACAAAAAGAACTGGGCCGACACCACCACGAAAATGTTCAAAAAGTGCTTCTTCACACCGCTCCATTTATGGAATGCAAATACTGTACAGGTAAGACACAGGGTTACGTCCGCACGTTGCACGTACTTCTCTCAAACGTTACTTTCAATCTGTTCTTCAGTTTCACAACAGTTCGTTTCCTCCATTTGCTCGCAGTCCACACTGATTTCGCTGATATCCATGCTACAGTCCGACATACTGTCTGAATGGTCCATTTGCTCTGACTTTGTTCCAAGCTGTGATTCACTACTAGTGTGTGATGCTATCAATAAACTCACTTCAGAGTCAAGAACAGTGTCTTCACCTGCTGAACACACAGCTGCTTCTTTGGCTTGTCGGATACAGTTGAGCCACTGCTGCTTGTTGAAGGTGTCGTTGGCTTGAAGGGAGTGGGACTGGCTTTGAGATCCACTTTTGAAGCTTACTCTAAAGAAGTTTTTAACTGGAGAAGAAAAAAACACAAATTGTCAATTCCATCTATGCACACACATGCACACACACACAAAACATTCTGATAACTATAAAGTGCTACAGTATAGGCTTCAAACCAAACAGAGTGGTGTACCTACATACATAAATTTCCAGTCCTCTTGTTCTCTTTATTAAAGTGTTAATATAAAGTAGCATTTATACTGGAACAGGCAGTAACATTCTACTGACAGCACTTCAGAAAACCTGTGAGAAAATGTCCCTATATCCCAATTTGGACAGTCAGTCTCTGGACTTAATATACAAAAACATGAAATAGCATTGAGATCACAAAGGAGAACATCCAGGCATGACCCAAGCCATCAGGCAATCAATGTAACAGTCTACTGCAGCGGCCATTCAGGGGCATCAGCAGAACAAGCTCTATTACATGCTACGGAGGCCATTACAACTTTGGCAGATGGAAAAACCCAAAGTCCTGGTGGGCAGGTTGCCGCCAGTGTGGACGGCCTTCCCGTGAGCCACATTGAGTTTCCCACTAGGTCAGCGGGAAACACCCGACAACATTGTCTCCAACTCATAAGAGAGCCAGCGGCAATACTGTTGTGTGTAGGGTGCACCAGCACCTGTCGCGATGTTCACTGTCTGCTCGCAACGGGACTGGCCAGGGGAGCCCCTGCACTGCCCATGCCAAGAGCAATCAGCTGGACTGCTGGTCAGTTGGAGTGGCTGAATCAGGTGTTATAGACAAATGTAACTTATAACACTGTATAGAATAATAATAAAGAAAGGAAAATGCCATACTTCTCTCATTGTTGCTAAAGGCACCACGTATGGATCCGCCCACTCTCACTTCTCCATCCTGCAAGTCTTCCAACATGAGGTCCTTCACTGGAATGGGCTGCCGATATAGCTGGTAGTACAGCTGTTCATTTTGGGTCAACATTCTTGTAATAACCAGCACTTCTTGGAACAGGAAGACATGTAGTTTCTGTAAAATATAAAACATATTGAGGGGCCATGACTCTTAAGAAGCAAAGACTCAAGAGGGCCATGATTATCTTAAATAATTGTATATTTCAATTGAAAATGCAAAGGTGGGTTATAGTTACCAAGAAGTCAAATTTCTGTTAAAAACAACAATGAAATGCCCCTAAAAATCTACAGTTCAACTGATATTATTACATAAAAGAATCACCATATGTGACGTTACAAATGGCAGCATCACTTATTTAATTGATAACATCACATAATACAAAGTTCTTTGTCTGCTTTGTACTTAACCATAATGCACCTTTAACAACATATTTTCAGTGAATTTCTGGGAGTTTAGTAATGATATACTTTGGCCCTTGCCAAAGCACTGAACCCTGGCACATGGCTTTTGGACAAAAGCTTTGTGCTGTAGGTGCATGTGCTGGTGCAGGAGATGGCTTAAGGCATGCCCTGCACTCAGAACTCACAGTACAATGTTGAAAGTAATTTTTTGTGGACATAAGTGCTGGACATAGCAAATGGTCCCAGTGTTCATCCCAACTAAAGAAATTGTGCAAGTCATTCAGCAAATTCTGGGTGCTAGTCCTTTTGCCAAGACGTGCACCAATTCCCATGTCCACAAAATATACTATGCTCACTGCATATGACAATCGTCATGAGCGTTGAGCGCCAAGCACAGGGTAGTGACATTTCTTAAATGTTTAATATCTGGTATTACTACAGCCTTCTTCTGGCTACACAGGGATCCCTTATAACAGTCGGCGATCCTGTGATCAGCAACAAAACAGCACTGAGGCCCTCATTACAAGTGTGGCAGTCTCAAGACTGCCACACTCACGATGGCAGTCCGACCGCCGTAGACAGGGCGGTCCGACCGCCCTATTATGACCATGGTAGATAGGCCACGGTCTCACTGCCTGCACCGCCAGGTTGCCGCCTGTTGACAGCCTGGCGGTCTCGGCGGTCGCAGTGCTGCCCTGGGGATTATGAGTCCCCTTTCCGACATCCTTTGCATGGCGGTTTAACAGCCACGCAAAGGCTGACGGAAAGGGGAACGGGGGGGCCCCATGGGGGCCCATGCACTTGGCTTGGGCAGTGCAGGGGCTCCCATGGACACCCCTGTCGCGCCTCTTACTGCCCAAATTACAGGCAGTGAAATGTGCAACAGGTGCTGTTGCACCCGATATACCACAACGTTGCCGCCAGCTCGACTACGAGCCAGCGTCAATGTTGTGGTGAGTTTTCAGCTAGGCCAGCGAGCGAAAATGCTGTTTTTGCCCACTGGGCCAGCAGAAAACTCCTAATAGGGCGGGCAGCATACCGCCAGCAATGATGGTATGCTGGCTGCAGTGGCTTCGGCGGTCTTTTAAAAGACCCCTGAAGTCATAATGTGGGCTTCAGTAATCATCAAAGCTGCAGTACCTCAGCCTATCACTAGAGGTCACTTTAGCAGAAATGGCTTACTTTGCAGATTCACCAAATACGCCTGCTATTTTAAGAAAAATGATTGGTGCGGTAACTCTAGGGTGCCTGTGCCCAGGCTTTTGACTTCACTTGCACAACCTTTAACAAAGTGCAGTACCTCATGTTCTCACATTCCTGAGGGATCCCTAGTAGTAGCCTCTGTTAATGCTGTCAGGAGCAAAGGGGTGTTGTAACACCATATTTCACAAAAGGTCACAGCTGAGTCATTATCAAGGCTGCAGTACCTTTGTCTATCAATCAATCAATCAATCAGGGATTAGTAAAGCGCACTACTCACCTGTGAGGGTCTCAAGGCGCTGAGGAGGGGAAGGAGGCAGAGGTGGGGGGATGTGCTGCTACTGCTCAAACAGCCAGGTCTTGAGAAGTTTCCTGAAGGTAAGGAGGTATTTGGTCTGGCGCAGGTGGATGGGAAGAGTGTTTCACGTTTTGGCGGCGAGGTACGAGAATGATCTACCGCCGGTTGCAGTTCTGAAGATGCGTGGGATGGTTGCGAGGGCGAGGCCGGCAGAGCGGAGATGCCAGGTCGTGGAGTAGGAGAGTCGTCTGTTGAGGTATTCTGGTCCGGTGTTGTGCTGTGCTTTGTGAGCGTTGGTGAGGCGCTTGAAGGTGATTCCCTTGTTGACTGGGAGCCAGTGCAGGTTTTTCAGGTGGTCTGTGATGTGACAGTGGCGGGGGATGTCCAGGCTGAGGCGTGCGGAGGCGTTCTGGATGCGTTGCAGCCTCTTCAAAAGTTTGGCCATGGTTCCTGCGTAGAGGGCATTGCTGTAGTCCAGTTTGCTGCTTACGATGGCTTGGGTGACTGTTCTTCTGGTTTCGGTGGGTATCCGTTTGTAGATCTTTCGGAGCATGTGGAGGGTGTTGAAGCAGGAGGAGGAGATTGCGTTGACTTGCTGGGTCATGGATAGTGAGGGGTCCAAGGTGAATCCGAGGTTGCGTGCGTGGTCGGTGGGAGTCGGAGCGGTTCCGAGAGTGGCAGGCCACCAGGAGTCATCCCATGCGGAGGGGGTGGAGCCGAAGATGAGGACTTCCATCTTGTCGGAATTGACTTGAAGCAACCTTTGTAGTTCCATGGGGAACGCCTGCATGTAGGGTGCGACTGCAGATCTCTTTTGTTCTTTGCAGTTTTTATTTGCTTTGTACAATGCTTTTCCCTGCGTGCCTACTGTTAGTGCTCCCTTTTTTATCCGTCTTGCCCATGAAGGAAACTAGGTCCCTCATAACATTGTTTTTGGTGCATTTTGAGTCTTTTTTCATGCTCTATTAGGCAGCCTGCATTTGAACAGTGTCCTTGCCCCCATATGGTGGAAGACTGAACCCATACAGTTACAAGCCCCGACCACACCATGCAGTATATACAACAGTGCCACAGATAGTAAAAAATATAAATGGCTATGCAGTAATGAACACTAATTATCCAATACAGTAATGCATATCGATGTCCCCAAGCATGGATGAAAATGTGTGGCCCTATGCAGCGCACCAATGTACCAAGGTAGTACTCAACATCAACGACCCTGTCTTTATTGAAATCTACACAGCCTTGGAATATTCAGCATCAGTGGCCACTGGCTGTAGTGTATATCAGTAGCTTTTTACAATATTGTAAATCATTGACCCAAGGCATTAATGGACATCAATAGTTGATGGCAGTAGTGAACATCAATAGTCCATGGCAATATCGAACATCAATTGTTGGAGGCGATTTTAAACAACAATGGCTACAGGCAGTACTCACAGCAATAACCTTTGGCAGTTTGCAACACCAATGGCCCAAGTTAGTAGGAACATTTTTAAGCCTGGGAAGCTTTGAACATCAATGGACACTGCTGGTTTTGAACATCTCCATACATGAACAGCTGTCTGCTCCTACCTGTGTCTTATGCAAGCATGAAACTGCCAAAAAGGAGGATAGCGCAGAGAGCTGATAGGTGCCATAAATCCTGATGCCATCTATAGCCTTGCATACTCCCAATCTTTGATTGCCATTCCTGCATGTGATACATGGAAGGTACAGAGTATCCCAGTGGCATTGGAAGACTAGGGTTCATCAGTGTGACTGTACATTTTGCTTTGTTATAGGAGTAGTGGTACTTTTTTTTAGTTTTGTTTGCAAAGCAAATGCTCACATGGAAAATTATCTGTCATTTCTGTTTTAATAGGACATTACTCCCCCAATCCTGTGCTCTGTTCTCTAGTTAGCGCAGAGCAGTGGATGTGCTCTCCTAGACCCCACATAACTCCAGTTATTTTGATTTAGTGTATTATTATGATTATGATGATGTCTGACAATTTTTTGTAACCCAAACCACAAGGACCTATCTGAGTAAAGATCTGTCTTTGTTGCAAGTGTGCTGAAAATGCAGTCAGCATCAGACAGCAAGCATTCCTTTGTGTCTTAAAATGGAAAATGCTTCATTTTTATCTCCCCACCCCTTTTATTTTGTAGTTTAATGAATTTGTGCAAAACATGACCTACCAATACTAAGCTGAACATACTGTTGTTTCCCAAAGACGACTCTGTAATACCTATTATATGTGTGTGTGTGTGTGTGTGTGGGTGTGTGTGTGTCTGTCTGTGTATATGTATGTAGCCAACCCCATGCTGTGGGTGTGTGAGTAGCTGTGTTTGTGTAGTGAGTGGGTGTCTGAGTGTGTGTGTGAGTGGCCACGTGGGTCTGTGAGTAGGTGTCTGAGTAGTTTTGTGGGTGTGTGAGTGGGTGTGTGACTGGGTGTAGCAGTGGTTTTGTAAGTCTGTGAGTGGGTGTGTGAGTGTGTAAATGGGTATGGGAGTGAGTGGGTCTGTGAGTGGGTGTATTTTTTTTTTAATTGGGCTCTGGATCAACTTATCCATCCAGGATTCACATGGGGGGGTGTACTGAAAGCCATGGAGGATCCGTGAAATCTCGGCCACCCCCCCAAAAATATGTTTTTAGACAATGTCCTACCCAAGAGGAGTCCCTCACAGACACCTCTGTCAGTGTCTTAGGGGCAGGGTACCTCTACCCTGACCCGTTCTATCACTTTTAAGCTTTTATTTAACCCCCTCATACTTCCGAAGGTGACCGGTTCCCCACACAGAAAATGGTAGCCACAAGTTTTCAGTCAGTTTGCGTCTAGACAATTGAGGCATTGCTGTTGGTGCTGCATAGCTCCAGTGATCTGCCGCGGTGGATCCAGGTCTCTAGATGTACATAATTTTTTTTCATTTAATAACTTCAAAACTACTGAACAGATTTACATCACATTACAACTTTCTCGACCATGATCTAGCTTTCTGCCAAATTTGGTGTGCTTCCTGTCAGCGGGCTGGTGTCGAAGTGAATGGCAAATTAGCTTTGAACATTTTGTGGCAATTCAAAGTTATTAGTAAAACAAAAAATGCTTTACCTTTGGAAACCACGTGCTAACTACAACTAACTTATGGCGACCACCAGTACTTAATATTAGCCTCAGTGGGGACGTAGAGCAGACAACCTTGTATCTAGCTGAAAACATTTCAGCAAATGCAATTAAACAGTGCTCTTTAACAGTAACACTAACGAGTGCATCGTGGGTGACGATTACTAGAATTCTGAAATATAACTCTATCTTCAATCAATTAGCTATTTTCTTACAATATTATCAACAGCATGTCTCCTTTTTATATTTTTATTAAATCTGTCAATGTCAATATCTGAAAAACATTTGTTGAGCAAAAAGTGACAATATCGAAACGTTTGTCATCTGCCAAGAAGTAAGTATACTCAGGTACGTGTGCACTTAAAATGGGTAAAAGAGTTCATTAAAATAATGAACTGAAACAATGGTGACCCTTGAAGTGGGCGCAATGATTTGCTCTTTTGTGACGAGTATTCAAAATCTACCCCCCCCCATCCCCCGCCCCCGAAGGTTTGTTAGCTGCTTCAAAGCAACAGGATTATATTTTCGATTTAACATGCTGCAAGCAGAGCAAAGTGCAACATTCACAGCGACACAAGATCAAAGTCTTGTCCTTCCAGAGGAGTTTTGTGTTAACCCTCGGTTCTTTAAAGGTCACGGCGGAGGAGGCTGCTGACTTATGTTTGTAATGTGGCCGAGGGAACCGCCTAAAAGAAATGACGGTCTGTTCTAAAGCTGCAACATTAAAACACGTCTGAAATGACAGACCCCTCGTGACACCCACATCACTCTTCCACATGCCCCCAACTAAACAGACAGAATCCATCTGTGCCACAAGCAGTCACTATGAGACTTGGAAAAAAGGATGTCTTCCCTCTTCTGCCTACAAGGCACAAATATCAATCCACATCACTAATGTTCACTTTATTTAGTGTTGGAATATTTTACTCGAAACTGGTTAATTTTACACACTGAAACCCCAATAAACTAAGAATCATAGGTTGAAAGAAAGCAGTACTCTGCCGTTCAGCCATTGTGTTAGAGTAAATAAACAGAATATGTTTAATGGCAGAAGAGACACCATGATTTCCACTGAAACGCGATAAGCCGCGTCTTGGCAAAAAAAAAAAAGCATTGGCAAACCGAATAGGTCTTACTTTTTAGATCCATTAGTTTGCAGTTACTATGAAGCATCAGCTAATTAAACAAATAAAATAAAAGAGAGAAGACGTATATATATGTGTGTATGAATCATAACACTATTGTCACTACTGAAACAGTGATGTTCAAGGCTCGGTCAGTAGGTGTGTACATCTGCACTGAAAGACAGATAGCTTGTGAAACTGGTATATTGACTTTTTATTTTGGCCCATAAATCACAAAAATCTAGTGTGTGCCCAGAGGCTTAGACTGGTCCCTGGTAATGTGAATTTTAGAATATCTTCTGTTACTTGAAAGGACGCACCAGGAGAGCACAGGAGTGTCCTCATACCACCTGTCTTGGGTGATCACGAAGTGCTGGTGTTATAACCAGGCCTTTTTCTCTGTGTTTTACAGATCTACTGACTACTTCTGTGTGCTGAGTGAGTCTGAGTACTGGGACCAGTGCGGTCCATTTTGGATGACCTTGGTTAGCATGGCTCAGGATGAAGTAGGACATCTTCCTCCTACAGTGGAAGCCTACTGCCTGCATTCCCGTTGTGTGGAGATCCAAAACCTGAAGTGAGGGTGTCCCATAGAAATTCCATGAGGACCTTGTTTGAAAGATTAGTTCTTACTGATAACTGTAGATAGTAGGGGCGAGAAGTGGGACTGTAGATTTTTTTGTTCAAGGTGGAAGTTTTTAGGCAGTGCTTGCCTGTCTCTTATTACTGCTTCAGGAAGGGTAATGGCTGACAGATGCTGAGATCTCACACTTTAGTATGGACTTGTTTTGGATGCTCCCCCTTGAAGGTAGTATGACTGCTACCTGCAGTGAAACCCAGCAACTTGCACAAAGGTTGTGTCTAAAGAGCAGTCACAAAATTACATCAGACAGGAACCAACCCAAAACAGGTTCTAAAACCCTCTATAAGTGTTCTGCCCATGATCCACCCAGAGAAAGTTCTGTATGATCCAGCTTTTTTATTTACTACATGCATTGTCCTTTTTTCGTAAAAGAGGAAACTTCTACAAACACAAACCACTGCAAGGAGGAAATATAAAACCAAGGTGTCGTACAGTTTCTCCCTTCTGGATCATACTGAACCTGGGGAATGGTGATTCTGAACAAAACATCTATGTAGGCACTACCTCTTCTCAGACAAATGATAGAGAAGGAACTTATCAATGACTGTGGACTCAAAATGAATAATGATGAATACAAAATTGTCATAATAAGTTGCTATATTATTTGTATTAATGTTAATCTATGCTTCAGGTTTGCCACAATATGACAATGTTTTGTTATAGTTCTTTTAATTACGCTACTCTTTGGTGCTCTGTTTGGTCTACCTGGGGCCATAAAAGAATAAACCAAATAAATTTAGTACAGAAATGAAATCTGATTTCCAGTGATAAATTATAATATTATTGTCGAAGATACAACTATAACAAGCCATGTTCTGCAACAGGAACAGTGACAGTTGCCTATGCAATCCCTTTAATTTGGGTTCCCAATATTCACCGGAATTGTGAGTTACTCCACGAAAGTAAAGACCTAGTGAACTACACCTGTATCTATGACTGTCTTACAGTAAAATATCTATAGGCAGAATAACCATTCTTAGGCCAGGACGATGGTACTACAGAGGATGGGTTGTATTACATTTTACTGTGATAATAAAGTGCTTTTTTTTTTAGTAACAAACACTAGCCTGGACAATGGATTTACTGGGTCTGTTGTTTGACTCAAGTTCTGAGCTCTGGCCTCCTTTAGTACCTCCATGAGAAGCCTTCGACTGCTCGCCCTCCCTAATGTAACAGCGAAGTGCAGAAAGTGAACCTGGTCCAGTGTACAGAGCCACAGTAAGGTGCCAAGATCACTCAGGGCAAACATCCTCAACCACTATGATTGGTACACAGTAGCCCCTGTCTGCCCATTAACCTCTTGAACAGGGTCTGACAGCGGCCCAGTCTTATAACATATGCATCATTACCCATCGTGGTGGCGGTCGGACCGTTGCCAAAGCAGTAGTCTGGCCTCCACATAATGACCCTGGCGGAGCTGCCGCCAGTTGACAGGCTGGCAGTGCCAGCAGTCTTAATCCATCAGGGCAGCGCTGCAATTACGACTCCCCTCTCTTCCGGCTTTTGCATGGCAGTCCCACCGCCATGCAAAGGCTGGCGGAGACGGGGTGCCGGGGGCCCTGCACTGCCCATGCACTTGACATGGGCAGTGCAGGGACCCCCCATGGACAGCCCTGTTGTGCTTTTCACTGCACGCAACACTATTATTATCAACAGTAAGTATTCATATTACATCACTTGTAAAAGTGAATGGAAGATTTTCCCTTTATCTTCAGACCTGGCAAACATTTGCAGCAGTTCTTCCAAACAGTACAAGGACTGGGAATTTAATTTTAGAACACTTCATTATTAACAGTTCTTCCTCCACACCTCAATTATACCTTTGTCATACCTTGTTCAAATACAATTGAAAGTGAACATTCTCTTGCAAACTATCTGATATAGAAGATTCTTCCCTAAATACTCCTCTCTGGGTGTCGATGGTTCATAGATAAACTTCTTGTATAAAAAATCTAGTCCTCATATAACATGATCAATATATTATGAGATTCATCATTATTAGGAGGCTGGAATGCCAAATGGACCATAAAGATGCCATTCGAACCATCCTAATCTTCATGAGGGACACAACACACATTCCCTTCCAATGGGAGTCAAAGATATTCAGATTCGCTGCTCTCCTTTTCAGCACTTCCCAGGCTCAAGCAACCAAACATTTCATGTCTTTCGACAGAGCTCAGGAAATTCACATTACAGGGTACCAGAGTAAAATGTTGGTGCATTACTAAGGATTCTGGGGTTTTATTCTACTTATTCAATCAAGTTCACAGAGCTTTAGGCCTCCTTCAGAGTGTAGTCTTTGTAATTAATTTTCAGAAGTCAGCCAGTCCCACAACCATCCAGAGAATAATGGTTTTCCCAGTAGATTAAATGCAGAGGCTCGGGTGGAACTGGGTACGTGGTGAAATGCCTAGAAGCATGGAACAGTCAGACTATATCGTTTTATAACCAGGTCTAATCAGAAAATCCAAGGTAGACAAATCAGGATCAGCACTCAATGTGGCACCCTCTCAACTTGTGGCACAGTCTAAGTAAGAGTCCAAAGTGCATGTCAACTGCTTGCAGGCTCGTGTGGAACTTTACAAAAATCAGGGGGTTCCGTGCTGTCGTTCTGCACATAAATAAATAAATAGCTATAAGATCCATCAACCATTTAATGGCAACATTAGTGGGACACCTAGCAAAACTAGCCAACGGTTTCTTAGAATTCTGCCTACAACAAAGAAGATCAATCAATATAGGCAGTGCCACAGTACATTGGCAGGTTACCACTCAAGACACTTCATGGATTTCATAGACTTCAGTAACTGGTAACTTCATGTATCTGTGTTCCAAGAACTGCACAATCACTGGAATTAATTTTCAATCAATTGTTTGCCTTCGTAATGAAAAATAAAATTACAAGTTTTTTCAGCTGAATATTACACGAGGCGTTTCCTCTCTTCATCGTCATCGTGATATGTAGGTGCTAGCCACATGCTTAAAGATGGGAAATGTTAAGGGTTCTCAGAAATCCATTCTAGCAATCTCAGGTTCCCAATACTGCAGGAAAGCTCTGTGGACTGTTTATCGCTGCTACATTTGTTTACCTAACTTTTTATGAATCCAAAATGTCAATCACAGTCTAATTCTCTCAGAAACATAGGAACTCCACGCTTGGAATATTTTGGGCTGTCCTAGTCCAACCAGAGCTTTAAGCAGACACAAAGCCCTATACTAAACGATCATGGGCTCTAGCTACCACCTGTATACCTGGAGATCTAGCCACCCCAGGAAGCAGTAGCCCTGTAAAACCCCTAAGCCCAGCAAATTCCCTTGCCCTATTGGCCTTACTATTGGGCCTTCCCACCGTTCCCAGGCCAGGCCTACCCATCCTACCCTTCATTCCACATCATTCTTGTGGGGGTAGGGGAGGCTTTCCTACCACCACCGCTATCTGTTACTCAAATGATGGGCAGATTCTCGGTCCGGAGGCCTGCAGGTTCATACATCGGAGTAGGCATGCTCGTTCTCACAACTATACATTGGGGGTGTCATACTGTTAGTCACTGTTGTGATTAGGGAGCAATACTTTACATGCAGCCGAAATTGTAGGCTCCATGATGCAGGTGTGTGATTTTTTGAGGTCCAGTGATGTTTAGTGTAAGTAATTGTGTTAGGGACACTTAATATATATGGGCTGGTGGGGGTGCTGGGTGCCTTACAGCATTAGTTGGATAAGGATTTAAACTAAAGCACAATGGTAGTTTAGTGTTGTGTATATGTTTTTGGTAGGATTGCTTGGGCAGCTGCTCTTTTCAGAGTAGCTGATCTGCCTATAATATAACAACATAGTTTCTACTTAACTCACTCTGCCTCATGCTTCAGAACTAGATTGGAGGGAGAAAGGGTCCTCTTTTCAAATATCCCTTCCAGGCTCCTCCCTAGAAGTAACCTTTGTGTAGTGATGCCCCTGAAAGCAAGGTTTCCTCCAGACTGCAGCACCCACAACAGATGCACAAAGAGGTGTGAGGTTTCAGCATTGCAAGTGTAATCAAGAAAGGCAAAAGGATGGGCTTCACCTAAAGGGCCCCCTTCAACCTGCACAACAGAATCTGCAGTCACGCCCCTAACCTCTATCATCTACCCAAGGGCTGTGCTTCAGGAAGTCTGATCACCAGCCCCTTCCTAACAAAGTCTTCAATTAATTTGTAAAGGAGGCCTTATCACCATCCTCCTCACACCAGTACCTGCATCTCCAACCTCCAACCACTGGAAAGCTGGCAATACACTTCCACTGTTAACAGAAGAAATCATTTCCCTCCATCTTGTGCCAATACATGGCACTGGCATTCAAATGAATCCCTCTGCTTTGTATTTATCACTTTGAGCCTAAAGTGAGGAAAAACATCAGAAGATGTCCACTCCAGTATTTGCAGGATCTCATTTCCAATGTGTACTTTATTTGCACAAGTATCTTGCCCTATTGCTATGATCTTGAGGTTCCAGCCATTACCCTTCTTTTCCAACCCTTGACCTGATCAACTAACCTGACTGGTATGTAGTCTAGCAGTAGCCTAGCAGTGGACAAACCGTTTGCCTAATTCTAGTGCTTATCAACAGTAACTAATATAGCAGAATCGTCGTATGCAAATAATGTTGTTTCTTTCTACAATCTTGTGTCTTCAAACCGTATAGTATCTCAAAAATATCCTCTATGTACCCAAACTTTGCCATGAAAACCTTACTTTTAATTAAAGCTTCTGATTGTCGCTCCTCCTTTTCTCTTTCAAATGTCCCTCTCCTTCCTTTCCATCATCTGCTTGCCTTCCCTCTCTGAGCATAACAAACTCTGTCACATGCATGTTTCTCTGAAAGACATACCCTTTTAACCAAATAATACCTAATCTTCTCTAGCCCATTTATGAGTCCCACCAACCGTGTGCATTCTTCATCACCACCCAACCCCCTACTAATGATCATAACAAACTCCTAATTAATCCACCACATTAAAACTGGAGGTAATGCATGTGGTTGTTTTCTTGGGCACATAGGACTGATCCCAATAGCCAACAATAACCTATAATACTGGAGTAACCTCTAACCTTGGTTCCAAAGCAGCGTGTCAAGGATCTAATTAATTTCCTGAGCTCCGTGCCTGTTCACTGAAGATTGTATTGTGTGCTTAACAGCTGCCAACACTACTTGGAAGTTGACATGTGAACTTCCTTCAGCATCTGGTATACTTCAAGACCACAGTCTTAGTAACCACCAGTTCTCCGAATACTCACCTCTTTAGGCTGTCACCATACTTCCAAAACTGTTTTCTAATTTAGCACATAATGTCCCTTTTTACCTTGAGCATCTTTTGGCAAAACTCACCATGCCATTGTGTCAATCATCTTTTAAAAGGGATTATCTGTTACAATGCTAATCCTGTGTTTTTCTGTCCTGTTTAGAAAATCTCCTCCTAATAATGTATACGTAAGATGCATGACAGTCAGACAAAAGTGTACCAGTACAGAATAAACTTTTTACCCTATTATCCCAAATTATGTGCCATTAGGTGCCTAAAAGAATAGAAATTTAGAACTTGTAGCTCGAGAATGGCTTTGTCACAGCTCCATGAACTTAGTTGAGGTTTACACCAAAGGAAATGCAACTTACCTTTGTTAACAATATTTCTGGTGGATACATAACCTTTCTGCAGATTTCTTACCCTAAAACTATCCCATTAATCTTGAAACCTTTCCACAGCAGTAGCTCTCCAGTGCCGCCAGGTGGGACTATGCAGTTTCATCCTGAATGTCCTCATATTCAACATGTTATCTCTCTGCTGACGTTTTCTGTATTTTCCCAACAATTGCTGTTCAGATTGCTGTTTAGAATTACTGTTTAGTCCTTCCTCAATATGTCTTAGGTGTAATCTCATGTTTTGGATCAAATGAATGCATGATGCCATCATAACCAAATGTTTCATCACTATCCTTAACGTAGAGCCTGAGATGATTGCCTGCAAGGGGCATGTTCACAATGTTGGCCTGTACTTCTGGTTTAAAGCCAGAAATGTGCTTGACAGTGCCTGGTGTGAGTTGTCTACTAGCTGTGTTAGCTGCGTCTATTTCCACTTTAAGGCATGCGTTTGCAATGTTTTTGCCCCCCTCAACGCCTGCCTGAACCCGTTTATGGTATTTCTCGGGATGTAGACATAAGGTCTTGATGTTAATGAGTGGGTCGATGTCATCATCCTTTTCCCTTTTCTTCCACTAAACATCACTGATGTTGGAGTTTTTTTTACTATCTCTGTGGGACTTCTCCTTTATGATTGCCAGCTCCCTCCCCTTTCCACCTCCAAGCTCAATCGGGCCATCTTTCAGCACCACCTTCCTGTATGCCTTTTGATCCATTACAATGGGAAATCTCTCAGGCTCTTTTGACTTCATTTCTTTTGGCGTCAAAAAGGCTTGCTTTTTTGTGGCTGTATCTTCTTAGCTTCAGAGGCAGCTTGGATGATTTGTCTTTTGACAGCTCAAAATGTTTTTTGCTATGGGGCACTGCAGACGTGGGGCTTCCTCAAACCCTCAAAATCTCCTTCATCAACATAACATTTTTCTGCCTTTTTATCTCAAATAGTCCTGCAATGTTTGTCATTGTGAAATGGGCAAGTAAAACCCTGTACCTATGAATAAGGTTTTTTTGTATGTTATAAGTGAACAGAATTAACAATCCTCAGACTCATGGTCAATAAGAAAGCAGAATATGTGTGCTGGATGTTTGTTACTAAAGGATAACTTTGTGCGCCAGCTGGATCAGAATTTGACCATGCAAATACTGACGAATGCTGTTGAGGATTTTCAGGGAGCACAACTTCATCAATTATCATTCTCTGACTCTTTTGAAGTACCCCCTGGTAATATTTCCGAAAACCTCAATCCAATGCTGAGCACCAAAAACCTCACTTCAGTGTCTAGCATTTAGCTCCAATGTTCCCTCGAGCTTTTCACTATCTTTTAACGTTCTCATGAAAACTTTTTCCATCTTATTGGGGAGCTCCTTTCGCTCACCCAAAGGGGGAAAAAAAGAGTCTAAAATTAGGCATTGTGGACTTACAGTCGATGTCATACTCAGGCTCCCCATATGATGACAATCACCAAGAGCGGGACATTTTTTTGTAATCTAACACTTCCAGGCCCAACCACTAAATGACAGAAGTACGCACAGCGTCTGGCTTTAAAAGTCACTTTACGCTGTAAAATATCTGCCAAAGGCATGTTATCAAAAACAGGCTTTCATCTTCTATGTAACCACTTGAACGATTTCTTAAGACTTTAAGAGGAGTGCTGTAGACAGCTCTGAGATCAATGTCTCTGTTGCTGTCAAAGGCAGCACCGAACCAATGGGTCATGGCACCACTGCATCCTTAGACTTCTTCTAGGAAAGCCTTGGGGGAGTGGAATTCGGAGTTACCAACCAAGCAGGTTTGGGTTCTCCTTTGGTGGTGGCACAGAGGATAACAGAGCTGTCCCAAACAAGTCCAGCATCACCAGATGGAAGGCCTTGACCTGTGCAGGGTTAGTTTATGGAGTCAAAAACTATTCCAATATCAGGATTTTACCTGCTGATGAAGAATCTGGCATCAGAGAACAGCATGAAGACTACAAAAGGTCCCAGGAGGGGGTTACTTTCTACAACAAAAGTAAAAAGACTTCTCCTTCCTATGGTGCTGTTTGACAGATGATCTGTTGGGAGATCATTTCATGTCAAGAGACTTTCTTGAAAGTGAAGGTAAATGCTTCTGCACTTGCCTGCGGGCTTTGGCCAAAATAGCCTGGCCTCCCACTTCAGATGGCTTTCAGGTGCATCAATGAACAGTAGTTTTAGGCTGCAGCATCGTGTTCCAAGCATAAATACTACATAGAGCTATTATGTGGATCCTACATGGACATCCTGTTGCAGAATCTGCAAAAGGGTGGAAACCATCAAACCTTAGGAGTAGGCATTTGGCCTAGATACTGCAAAAATGCTGAGGAATTTTATGAGGGAAGCACCTAAGGAGCTACAGACGTGGATCAATGAGGTAGGAAAAAACAGAAACTGATGCCAGCAAACTGGCTGGCACCTAATATACTCTGATGTCATCATATCTGATGAGTGGTGGCATGATTCAAGCTGCATGGTGCCACCAGGCAATGATGGAGACCAACTGCTGGAGAGAAGTTTCCAGAGAATTATGGAGTCTGGAGAGATTTTCATAAGGTCAGAAACCTGCAGGAAGATATATCAACCACAAATATTTGTAACACATTTCTCTTTGGGGGACTGGGTTTGTATTCTAACACTTCCTGTGTTAGAGCTTATTTGCAGGACATTCTCAAATCAGTAAAACATTCAAGAGAATACACTGTCAGAACATTTTGTTAGAAGATGATGACACAGAAGAATCTATTACCTTGGGAAATATTTTTTAAATAATCATAGTAGAAACCTCTGGTCTTGGTCTGAAGAGTGGATTCCCTAGATAGAGCAAAGGAATGCACTGGCTTCATTAAAGTGACAAACGTGAATATTATCCACCCTCTGTCTCTAATCAGCTTGGAATTAAAATTTACTGGTTGTTTGCAGCTCTTGCTCCTACAACTCTATTATCCATTCAGAACAAGCTAAACATGTAGTAGATCTCATCAGATCTGAGGCAGCAGTGTTGTTCCTCGGAGTGGCATTATTGATGTTTTTGCATCGTCTTTATAGCAACTTCCAGTCTAGTCATAACGATAAAAGAGAACTAGATAGTTCCAGTCCTGGGTTTGAAAGTCCGTGCTAATGTTGACAGACCATTACTTGATTCTCTGGTTATTCTCTTTCCCATGGCTTCAAGGGGGGGTACATTGTGTCTGTTACTATCTGTCTTCTAAAATAAAAAATGAACGGAAGCTTAATACTTACCTACATGTATTCCATAGAAACTTGTTTTCTTTAGTTTAACCAAGAAAATCTACATTCTATAATGTGCATTGTTTCTTTACTTTGGGGACTGATATCAGTGAGATACACCACCCCAAACTGGCAAAATGTTCTTGACAAAAGACTTGGGGAAGCCTCTAAGTATAACATCTCTTGTGATCAATGTAGCTTTTCTTTAAAGGAACTGTAAGCTAGTGTAATCAATTAAATGTTATTAGACCTGCAAAATATATATTAAGATGGAGTATTGCATTGAATTACAAGACCAAACAGGTTCCTTCGCCAGATACCACAGATCTTCCAGGGTAGGGGACAATGAGTCTACCTCAGTTTAAAGAGAAATATTCTGATGATAGTTCCAGCAGCATTATATTTCAAAACCTAGATTCGCGATGACCAGTTGTTCTGGATTTTGAAGTGTGGGAGGAGGCATGTATTCCATCAAGCAGTATTAGGGCTCAAAATTAAAAACTACGGGGACATGATACTATGTGCTCCACCCGACCTCCATGTTACATTTCTAACACTGGTTTTGGCCCTGGGAATGGGAATTCCAACTTTAAAGCTTGATTCTGTCTGCTTTAGGTAACCCCTTTCGTTTCCACTCACAGCCTCCTTACTTAAATGCTGGAAAAGAATTGTCCCAGCAGTCATTAACTGCCCACATTAGGACAATGCAAGAGTATTGGGGTTAGAGGGACATTGTGAGTGATGCATTACTGACTGCGCCTTTGCTAGAAGGAGTGCAGGTAAAAAAGGTTGTAGGGTATTCTAGAGCCTATTACTGAGGCACCTGGAAGGCTGGGCCTGCAGGAGAACCATTAAGGTAGGTGTCATGAACAGATTGCTGCCAACTTGGGTAGTACGTTTCTCTTTCATGGGGTGAACAAAAATTACAAAACTGTGTAGAGTGTGGTGGAAGGGAGAGAGTGGGAGCAATGCCATGGGAGGAAAAAGCACCATACAACTGTCCATTTAAGAGAAACAAAAAGTCAGTTATAACATGTAAATATATATTATATATTTTAGCGATTATAGCAATACAGCTAGCATTCTTACCGCCCCTCTGTTGTTCTTCAGTTCACCATGGCAGCACAATACTCGTGAATTGTCAATCAACGGATCATTTTGACCCTCCAGATAAATAAGCCTTTCTTTGTAGTATTGGCATTCTGATTCTCCAGTCTTGATATTGATTTCTGCCACTATCCCCTGAATAATGTTTATCTGTATTTAAAAAAAAAGTACAAATTCATAGTACAAAAGATTTCTGCAAAATCTGAGCCACATATTTGCTCAACTGTTCAAAAGAAAATATCCATTGCTCTTTTGTATGTAACAGACAGGAACAATTACTGATAAAGGGGTATATAAAACAATATTGCAATTAATAGAAACCATATGCTAGTTCAATAGGACTGGTCTTGCAGACAGCAATTTCCAAACAAACAGTATTAAAACCATATCTTTTTTGCCACTGCAAAACGACCACATTAGCATTAAAGCAGCGTGTAATTGTATATCATGGGAAGATTTCACTTCTCAAGTGCGTGACAGAAAATCCCACCCTCTGTTCTCCCCAGGCAGAAGGACATTTAATATGGTTGGCTTTATCTCCTGTGCTGTTATTCCATGAGCATCTTAAGTTAATGCGGGGGTCAACGTGTGGACAAAACCACCTTCTTTTAGGACGCGGTCGACCTTTCATACAACAGAAATTGCTATCAGTTTCCATACAGGATTACTTTCCAGGGGAGACAAAGTAATATTACAGGTCAGCTTTTTATAACTACTTTGCAACTCGTCATCAAAGGAAAATTGTCCTCCCTGCTTACTTATAATTTTTTTATTGAATACCACACCAATGACAAGCGGGAAGGTAAGCACTCTCACTTCCCCACAAAAAATATCATAATCTATGATGAAGCTTCAGAACGCACAACTAAAATGCGTGCAGCTGCAAAGCGCAGGTCACTTAGCACAGTATCAGGTGAACCATGAAAGCTGTCGGGCACTCACGGGCCCCTATTTTTCAGACATTAGTGAAACTGTATCTTCACTGACAAAGGCGACCTGTCTGATGAAAGCTCCTTTGCAGGCCCAACATTTTAGCTTTCATCAAAGCTGTATTGCAGAGCCTTTACAAAGAGTTTAGGTCTGGCTATGTCCTCATAACTACTGCCTTATAATCCTTACACGCCTCTCGCAACAATAAAAGGATCTTGTGAACGCATTTGCTGCTGCCCTTATTATAAATATGCAGGATTTCAAGCCACTCAAAGGCTTAGAGGGCAAGCAAACGAGAACGACAGTGCACTGGAACTCAAAGGATTTTTGTGTTTGTGCATGGCATGAAATTGCATTAGTCGCGTAACAGGTGAAACTTTACTGTATTTCTATGCGGTAAAGTCCTCTGTGTCTGCGTTCAAAACAAGATTAGGTAAAGTCAACAGATCATGCCTTTAAACGCCATTCAGTGACATTTTAGATTTGCCAAGGCTCGTTGTCGATGCTGAACAACATTGGCTAAAAGAAAAATAATATGCAGCGATCATTTAAAATATACACATACACACACAGATATACAGACATACACACACACACACACACGTATATATATATATGTACACACAGACACACACACACACACACACACACATTTCATTTTCCAAAAACAGAACTAAGTCAGTGCTTCCGAGCGTCGGGAAGCAAGTAGGGGGAGGGGAGCAAGAGAGGAATTATGAGTGAGCAAGTGGGTGAGGTAATTAAAAAGAGCAACAAAAAGCAGAGGTGGACAGAGAGGAAGCTGAGCTTGGGGAGGCAACCTAGAGCATGGAGCAAGAATGTGTGGAGAGAAAGCAGCACGAGGGAGATAGATCCCGCAAACTCAAGCGCTGATGTGGAGTGCTGAAAGAAAAAGAAAAAAGTAGATCCCTTAGGTCAGTTGTGGAAGGATAAAAGTCATCTAAAGAAAAGGATGGTAATGAAGCTATGCTTTAAGGGAGGGACAAACACAACAATAGGAAGGAAAAACATTGAATGAGAAGCAAGCCATTGAGACTGACAAGAAAGCCAACTAACGATATAGCAATAGGCTGACCAAGAGCACACTATGGAGACTATTCACAAAGGTAGCTTACACTTGTAAGTAATTTACACTTGGAATTTACTCTTACCCAGCTGAGTAACTTTATTACTTTGGGCTTGCGGGTGCGCTCAGGTGGGGAAGTGTCAGAACAGTTCATCCTAAATAGGGGAACCAGAAAGGGGCTGCTATCTGTCCCCGCTCTGGTTTGTGCTCACAATGGAGCCACTAGCTGAAAAACTGCTGAGTCATGGGACCCTGGGGGATCAAAATCTGGGAGACCACCCATATTGTTTCTCTGTAGGTGGATGACCCTTGATATATCTCCGACAGCCTATATAATCGGTACCCATACTTCTGCATGTGATGCAGGAGTTTGGAGAAATTTGTGGGTTTTATGTGAACCCAACTAAATCCAAACTATACCCATTGGGCTCCTTGACTGGGGTTACAATGCAGGAGCTCCTGAGGTTGGGCTTCCTTGGTAACTGAGTGCTGTCTGATATTTGGGGATCCTGCTGGTGCCCACAGAGGAGTCATACTATGAGCTAAATACTGGTAGGGTAATGAGAGGCGTGCATGCATCAGTGGGATTCTGGAAGGACTTGCCTCTATGCTTAATGGGTAGAGTTACACTTGTGAAAATAATATTCCCAAAATGTCTCTATGTGCTAAAAGGCACACTATATACGATCCCCAGGCAGTAATTTAAAATTATTGATAGCCTTATAGTTGATTTATTATAAGCCAACAAACGGAGATTCACCATTCTGAGAAAGACATGGAGGCTGAGAAGCCTAGCGGTCCCCAACTTGGAGCTCTGCTATATAGCAGCGCATCTTCAACATGCCATTCACTGGCTTGACCCTCAAGACTTGTTAGAGATATCCCTTCTGAAAGGCTCTCATACGAACATTGAACATCCAGTGTTATTAATGTCTTGAATTCCCCCCGACACACCTTATCTGATACGACAGGTCTCAGAGATTTTTTTGAGAGAGCGATTAAGAGAGTGATCCGATGTGCGGCATTCACACCAGAACTGCCACTGTGGTATCTGCAAAGGTTTTGCAGTATAGTGGAATCTATGTCTGTACAATGTGGATGTGGGGGATGTTATTCACTAGGTGACCAGTACCCGGAAGGACGGTTCATCACCCGGGATGACGCAGTGGAGAACTTTTCCCTTGGAACTGGACAATATTTACAATATGCTAAAATTTCGGCTCAGCACAAGAGATCTGGCCCATACTACTAGATGCCCCGTAGTGTTCCAAAACCCTAGCCACATTACTGGGAATGGCAGGGGACTGCCGCCTGATTTCCCACCTCTATAGAGCATTGCGCAGCGATCTTTCAAAGACCCCTCTCTCCATTAAAGCTAAATGGGCTGGGATATTAACTGAACCTGTGACAGAGAAGGAATGGTTAAGTATACATGAAGGGGGTCTGTACAGTTGGCTTCAATGCTAGGTTTGAATTAATCCAGTACAATTGTATTCACCAAACCTACCTCTCCCCTAGCACATTGCATGTCATTTACCCTATCTGTTCTGATAATTGCCCCCGGTGCGATAGCCCAGCAGCAGATTTTCTACATATGGTCTGGGGCTGCGCAATCCTAAATCCCTTTTGCCAGGCAGTACTGGACAGTCTGAATAGGGCTTTTGGATGGCAAGTGCCACCAGAAATACGACAGGTACTGTTGGGTCTGATCCCTGCCCCCTCCAAGAAAAAAAATAAGTAGGAGGTGTGTCCAACTAGGCTTAGTATTAGCTAAACGCTGAATAGCTATACAATGGATGAGTGCAGAGCCCCCTAGATATCAGGATTGGCTAAGGAATGTTTCTTAATGGGGAACAACTGCAGGAATCTGTATGAAACATGTCCGCAAGGATGAGAAACTCGAAGATTACTTAAGAGTGTGGACAGCCATGCTCACGGATCTGAGGCTTCATTTGGGGATGCAGATAGAGATACATGTGTTTAAGCCAGATAGCGATAGATGTGTTTGATTTTTGAGGGGTACAGCAGTTTGCACGGTCTCTGAAGATGTAAAAATTCCTGTATGGGGAAAATTTCCACAGGAGTGGGTTAGGGTGGGGGTTGTTGGGAATGTTTATTTGGACTTATTGTTGGTAAATTCTTACTGTTTCTAAAATGACTTGGATGGTATATGCAGTGATTAAATAAAAATCACTTCTAAGTACCCCCTCAAAAGAATTAACTACTTTGGGCTGTTCACATTACCTGAGTGTAAAGGTGTTCAAATGAGTGCACTTATTGGCTTGGCAAAGTGTTTTTGGCACGTTGTACACCAGTGTGGCTACTGTTCCGCTTGGCTAAAGGTTAGTGGCATGGAGTGTCATAGAGTGGCGTGGGCGAGTAGTGTTGTACAGTGAATTTATTGGAGCACAGTGACTTTGAGTCGAGTAAGTGTAGTACATTGTCGTAGTGGGGAGTAAAATTTAGCGGTTCAGTGGCAGAGAGTGTCATAGAGTGCAGTGGAGTAGAGTGGAGTGGAGTAGGGTGGAATTGGTTTGAGTGGATTGAGGTACTGGGCTGCATTTAATTGGAATACAGTAGGGTGGAGTGGATTGGGGTAGAATGGGGTGGACTGAGAGGACAGTGGTGGATTGAAGTGAGGAGGTTTGAAATGAGGTGAGGTGGATTGAATTGGTGGGGACTGGAGTGGGGTGGATTATATTAGACTGCAGTGGGTGTATTGAATTGGAGTGATAGGATTGGGTTGGATTAGGGTGGGGTGGATTGGAGTGGGTGAATTGGGGTGGGTGGAGTGGTGTGATTGGGGTGGATTACAATGAACTAGAGTTGGATTTATTGGATTGGAGTGGGTGGACTGAATTTATTGGACTGGAGTGGGGTGGATTGGAATGGAGTGGTGTGGAGTGGACTATAGTGGTGTGGAATGGAGTGGGGTGGATTGGATTGGAGTGGGTTGATGGGACAGGAGTGGGGTGGATTGGAGTGGAGTGGGGTGAACTGAACTGGGGTGGAATGGACTGGGGTAGGGAAGGGTGCATTGGAGTAGATTGGAATAGAGTGGGGTAGATTGGAGTGGAACTGGATGTGGTTGGTGGATTGAAATGGGGTGGGGTGGACTGGAGTGGGGCAGACTGGAGTGGGGTGGATTGGGGTAGGTTGGATTGGGGTGTATTGGACTAGAGAGGGGTGGATTGGAGTGGAGTGGAATGAATTGGATTGAGTCAGGTTAATTAGATGGGGTGGATTGAATTGAAGTGGGGTGAACTGGAGTGGGTCAGACTGGAGTGCGGCAGATCGTTTGGAATGGAGGGGTGCAGATTGTTTTGGGCTGGAGTAGGGCAGATTGTTTTGGACTGGCATATGGCATATTGTTTTGAATTAGCATAAGGCAGATTGTTTTGGATTTCGGTGGGGAAGATTGTTTTACATTGGAGAGTGGCAGATTGTTTTGAATTGAAGTAGGGCAAATTAAAGTGGGGCAGATTGTTTTAGATTGGAGTGGAGCAGATTGTTTTAGATTGGAGTGGGGCAGATTGTTTTAGATTGGAGTGGGGCAGATTAGAGTGGGGCACATTGTTTTGGATTGGAGTGGAGCAGATTGTTTGGTATTAGAGTGCTAAAGATTCCTTTTATTGAAGTGGGGAAGATTGTTTTGGATAAGAGTGGGGCAGATCAGAGTGAGGCAGATTGGAGTGGGGTAGAATATTTCAGAGGGGAGTGGGAAGATTGTTTTAGAATGGCATGGGGCTGACTGAAGTGAAGCATATTGTTTTGATTAGAGTGGAGCAGATTGCTCTGGATTGGAGTGGTGCAACTTGTTTTTATTGGTGTGGGTCAGCTTGTTTTGGATTGCAGTGGAGGAGGATGTTTTGGATTGGAGTGGAGCAGATTGTTTTGGACTCGAGTGGGCCACATTGTTTTGGATTGGAGTGGGCAGATTGTTCTGGATTGAAGTGGGGCAGATTGGAGTGGGCAGACTGTTTTGGATTGCATTGGGCAGGCTGGAGGGGGATAGATTGTTTTGGGTTGGAGAGGGACAGACTAGAGTGCAGCAGATTGTTTTAGATTGGAGTGGGGCACATTGTTTTGGACTGGAGTGGGAAAAATTGTTTTGAAGTGGAGCTGGGCAGATTGGAGCAGGAAAGATTGCTTTAGATTGGACTGGGGTAGATTGGAGTTGGGCAGACTGTTATAGAGTGGAGTAGGGCATATTGTTTTGATTTGGTGTGGGGCAGACTGGAGTCGGGCAGATTGTTTTGGATTTGAGTGGGGCAGATTGTTTTAGATTGAAGTGGGCAGATTGTTTTGGATTGGAAAGGGGAAGATCGGAGTGAGGGACACTGGGCAGATTTGAGTGGGGTGGGTTGGTAGGATTGGAGTTTGGTTAAATTAGGGTGCGTGGTTTGGATTGAAGTGGGGTGAATTGGATTGGTCGGGGTGGATTGGATTAGTCTGGGGTGGACTGGATTGAGTGAGGTGCACTGGATTGAGTGGGGGTGGATTGGTATGGGTGTGGTGGGGTGGACTGGCGTGGATTGGAGTGGGGTGGGTTGGGATGTACTGCACAGTTATGTGTTAAAGCATAATTTCAGAAACTACACATAAGAAACAATGTTGCTTTGCAACATTTAGAAAATGATAATCGTCATCTTTTGAGAGCAGTGCCCACGAGTAAAAAAAAAAAACAACATGAGTGTAAAATCAGAAAAGAAGACTTAGCAAAATAAAAGAAACAAGTTAACTATAGAAAATAAAACTTCGGAATTTTGTTTATCCTGCTGGGCAGGTTTTTGCCTGTCACACACCTTCTGTGTGTAGGGCCCTATAACTTAAAAAACTTAAGTACCTCAAGCACATCAGAAGCAGCGGATGGGCACTGATTAATCTGAATCAGTCAGTTCTTGGTCCCTGCTCCACAGACAAATATCGATATGATGCTAGGCCTGCAGTGACCAATTAGGAGGCTCTAAATACGACTGTCACGCAAGCCAACAAATGGTAAGCAATGGGCGGGCTCTAAACCCACAAAGATTACGAAAGTCTCGAAAAGACAGTGCATGCACTGTCTAGCCCAGACCTCAAAATGGGGTGGACCAAAATGTATGAGTGTAGGTTACTTCTGCCAAAAAGAAATAGTATTTATTACAGCACCACACAGAGCCAGTAAGTAGGGACTCAAAATAAAACCACAGAGGAAATAATGTTAAATTAAATTCTTTAAGATAGTTAACATATGAATAAATGTTAAAAAAAATCTAAAAAACTTACTTATCGTTTATTTATGAAGTACTTTAACAACATTTTTGAATGTAATAATCAATGTTAGATTAAATGTTAATAAAAATAAAAATAAATTACTTTTAAATAATTCTATATATCACTTTAAGTAATCAATGTGTGGTGAAAAAAATATTGTTATTATAGGTGGGAATATTTTTTTAATTCAAACTTCAACAGAATAATTTTAATTTAACATGGTGCTGCAGCATTTTTTTCTTTTGTAACACATTTAAAATAAATATAAACAATTAACTTACTATAATATTTAACAGAAATATGTTTTGCTTTATCTTTTTCCAAGTTTAATAAACTTTTTCCTATATTTTACCATAAGGAAAGTGGTATTTACAATATGATTTATCAAAAATATTTTACTAACTTTTAAAAAGTTTATTGTACTTTTTTCACTTTTCCTACACTGTGCCATAGGGAGAACTTTAAACAAACTAGCTAAACAAACCTTTTTGCATTCAAAATGTTTATTTTTATCTTGACAAGTCTTCCAACCACACTCAAAGCTGCATTTTCCCAGACTCACAAATACTCATATCATTCACGAAAGGGGCAATAACAGGTTAAAATGTTGCCCATCTATGTTGCCCATTCCCTAAAAAACATGTTTGATTACAAAACATACATTTCCCATACATCTGACCATGTACAGGATTGGAAAAAACACAATATTGAAATTGTCTAATTGAGTGGATATTTCAAATATTTCGGTCCTCTTGCCAGCAGTGTTAATATAACTCATCCTAAAATTGCTGCTCAACAGATAAAATGTAAAACAGGGGAAACGCCGAAAAACTATGTGGTCGTTTGTACTGCAATAAATGTACATTTTTATGGAAGATCGAGTTGCACATAAATAACAGGTGGTCGGGATTATGCACATGGCAGTTTAGCGCTGGTTGACCTCTACTAAAGAAACAGCAGTGAGACCGTTTGACCGAGACATGCCATTACATTTGCATCCTACCACCGCGAAGAGCCATGCAGTTAAAGAACTCTTCTCTGGCTCATTTGTTTATATTTTATTTTACTTTGTGGGTTTGTGGGACAGACGTCAGTTTTCCTGTCAGAGGAATGTCTGGTCAGCAGGAACAACAGCCTGATTAAAGACTTGACAGCTCACTGGATTCCTTGATCGCTGGGCATTAGCCTAAACGTCAGAGTTCCGCCAGGATGTTTAAACAGTGGGGATGCCTTTGATCCTGGAATGCATCATCCAATGTCTAATCCAGTGATGGATGTAAGCTTCACTTCCTCATCCTACGAGCTCAAAGTCGAAGGCTTCTAGACAGGGAAGGCTGGCTTGGTACCGTTGAAGCATACTGGGAAGTCCTACTCAATAGCGACCGTCTTCAATACCGCCGCCTTTGCTCCATAAGGAGGTTGTGTTTGGGGCCTGCAGAGCACAATAACTATTGCCAAACCGGTCCCCTCTCACTTGATGCCCAGTTGTCTGCTCCCACTGAGAATCCCAAGGATGCAGAGTTTGAGGAAAGAATCCATCGAAAGCACCCCATTAGCCATGTTACTCCTTCCATCCACCAGATCTAATCAAAGTATCTTTGCTATTTGTGTCGGCTTACATACACAGGGCTACTGCAATTGCGCAGTTTGGCCATGTTTTCCTGCAGTATTATGGATTTAATGCACTTGTCGCATTCACTTTCTGCTGCACAAGTGGCAGATTTCTACAACAAATATTTCTGGGTAGAACTGATCAAAAGTTACTGAAAGAAAGTGCTACTCGTGGTGCCGTGGATGACAAAGGGTAACTGGTCACCTTTCAGTTGTTGAGTGCTGTATTCAGTTGTTTAAAGGGTACCAATGCGGTGAAACCTTTGCCCATATAGTGACGTGTTAAAACAATTAAACAATACTGCCTCAGAATGCCACATTATGTATCGTTGAATGACCTTTCTGTCCATATAATTTTGTATAATAATTTGGTTCTACTTTTCTGTACAATTCCAATGGTCCTGAATTTACAACATAAGGCCAGGCGTTTGCATGATGACCCTTCCATTGGAGCTCCATAAAGAACCACCTGTTTATACTCGGAGGGGCAAGGACAGGAGTGGGTAGCGGGAAGAATGCAGAAACTGAAAACTCTGGTGCATTCTAAACATCTTCGATAGTTCCATAAACCAGGTAATTGCTGGCCTTTCCCCAACAGCTGTGCAGTGTTCAGAATACTATTGCTTAATGCAAATCTGTATTGCGCTATAAACAGACTGCATGCATGGATTTCTAAAAAGTGTATTCATTTTAATAATTTATGTTTATATTTATATGTATATTTAAGAAATGACGTATGTGTTCTAAACTTGCATGTCTGAAAGGATTAATACTTTGAATGAACATAAAATAAACATATTTGAAAGGCTGTGTTGTACAATTTACTCGAACTCAACTTCCACGTGCAAAGGGGCGGGGCAGGTTCGATGCACTTCCTTGTTGCATGAAATAAAGGGCTGATATTTAAATAGTTTCTGGTATACTTTTAGCTCCCAATTCAGTACTGGATTCTCGAGTCATATTTATAAAAAGTCACCATCGCCAAGGCTCGATGCTCGGTGGTGGTCCACTTCCTCTCTCAGCTCCTTCTTTAGTCATATGGAACTTCTCTTGCTCCAGCGATCAATCCCTCAAGCTTGTTATTGGCATGAACTCTCAGCATTCCTAGATTTTTTCAATTCAGCTCGCTCAAAACTTTCGCCCTTCTGCATACGTTGTTCACAAGCCCACTACTTTTAAGGGACAGACCAATGGAGATTATGCCTGTCCAGTAATGAGCTGCTTTGATTATAGACTATAAACAGACCAAACAACACCATATTCTTGGTGTCTCTTTCCCACCAACGTTTGGGGGGGAAAAACATATTTCTCCTGCTGGTGTTTTGAATTTGATTGTTCTAGGTATAACTGAAATAAGCCTGACTTTATTCAATCACGTTTTTTGTTTTGCTTTATGTTTTGATTTGCAGACCTCGGTGGAAGTTTGGAATGACATGGGTGTCAGCCACTTCACCCCTCGCAAATGTGATAACTGGTGTAATTATATGACAGAAGCATACATCGACCCACTGCTCCCATAGAGACATCCTAGAAATCTGTGACTGCACCACAGTGCTTTATTTGCCAGTTCCCAAAGCTCTCTTTTGAAACACGCGGCTCCTGCATTTAAATGTGCGAGCCATCTCGGGACTTTTTTAATCCATTTACGGCCACTCACTGCCCTTTTAGCTCACTCTTGCAGCTATCTGCTTTCTCCCTTTGAAACGCTTTTTCGTTTTTCTCTTCCTCCACCCTTTCTCATATGTGTCTTTTGCTCGCAGTAAAAGTTTGATGCAGAAAACTAAGGGGCTGATTTAAGAAAAGGGGAGCTGCAAGCAGTGCAGCGCCACTTTCCTTGAGCCCCTTAGCGCTCCCCTACCGCCACCATGTGTGCACCATATTTAAAATACGGCGTACCATGGTGCAGGGTAGGGGGCAAAAGATTTAAAACTCCTGATGCTATTGATGTACTCTACAGGAGTAGTGCCAAAATGTTGGCACTACTCCTGCAGAGTACATAGGGGCCCACTGTATTAAATGGCATGTCCCCTTTTAACGCCTGCTCTGAGCAGGCATTAAAAGTGCCGAAAAAAATAGTGCAACGAAATCTCTTGGATTTCCTTGTGCCATTTTTTCAGCCCCACCCAATGGGGGAACGGCCCACTTGCATACATTATGCCTGGTGCAGGCATAATGTGGCACAAGGAATGACAACGTGGTGCAATGCATGCATTGCGCCACTTTGCAAATATGGTGCGTGCAAAGCGCCGCCATAGCGTCAAAAAAATGACACTTTGGCAGTGATAACGTGGTTCTAGGGCCTCTTAAATCAGGCCCTAAGTGCCGGCTCTCAAACATAAGTGCTGGTGCCCCGCATCGGAAAACACAGGCTCAAATTAAGCACTGCTGCACCATGCGCTCTGCAGTTGGAAAATATACCTATTATTTGTAGCTATAAAGAAGTAGAAATACTTGGGAAATAACCAAGAAGCCTCATTTTAACCTGCAGACTGAAGAGCAGTGTTACAAGAAGTCAATGTCAGGCACCCTACTTCCCTGAGATACATGTACATTGTTAGGCTGACAAATCAAGGACGAGGGATTGACATTCAATTAAATGTGTCAGCCAGCTACTTTCTAAATCTAAAAAGAGCCGCCATCTACATCAACTATGCTGAGGGCCTCTATTTCTAAGTGGAAAATCAGCTATCTATTTTTTATTACCCGCAGATGTCCAAAATATGTACAAAACGTCAGCTTGCACTGTCCTATTAATACTACAGACAAGCGATGTGCCAACGCCAGTCAGTATTCTAGAACTCTTTCCAAGCCTGTTGTTGTAACTGAGCAATGTATGTATGTACTGACAAATGACCAGTTTCCATTAATTAATTGTTGTAACCAAACAATGTATGAATGTACGTGTTGTTCATATTAATCTGTATTATAGTTATTGATTTAGGACAAAATGGTTAAACATATAAATCAGCGTATAATATGCATCTTTCATGTTAGTAGTAATTCGGTATAGTGGTATAGTCCAAGAGCTCCTAAGAATGTTGGCATTGGAATGCCCGGGAGCTTGCCTTAGAATGTTGGGGAAAAACTGTTTGGTTACTGGAGTTGAGGAGACGATGAGTGAGGAGTTAACGATTAAACAGGTTAATTCAACAGAACTGAACACTGTTCCTTCATTCTTTATGCGACGCTAACCTGTAGAACACAACAACTTTGTTATACTCCATATTAATTTATTCTCTTTTATTGAATTGTTTTGTAAAGCGGTAGCTTGCATGGAAGTCTTGGTTCACACACAATACGGACGTGTATTATGGTTCAGAATCACATGGAAGTTCAGATCAAAGAATCTATTTTTTTAGGGGGAGGGTGTGGCGAGTTGCACTAGTGGAAGTAATGTCATTGTTTTTAAACACTGTTCGTTTATGTCCAAAGGATAGAGTTGTGTTGATTTTGTGTTGAACCACACTCCTCGTTTTTAACTGTTACCAGTGGTCTTGGGGTCAGTTTTAATTCTACTGACCACTTGAGTGGTAGGCTGGCATCAGAAGGTTCTCCAACTTCGAGGATTTTAGTGACTGAACTATTCAGTGGAGGCAAGTTTCCATCATCAGAATGTATAAGGCAGTCTGTGAGGTTATAGCTGTTTACCTAGATGGAAGTTGGATATTATTACTTACATTTAGATCTCAAAGCTGTATTGAGAGATTACTTCACAATGGTTTTGTGTATATGTGGAATAGAAGGAGACAGTCTCGTGGGCATCCACATGTCAGGCTTCTCTTTCAAGGAAGCGGAAACAAGCTCTGCTTTGCAGGTGCTTATTTCATAGGAATGATTGACACTTCATCGACCCAGCCTTTCATGTGTTCTAGAAAATTTCTTTGGACCACAGTATTGTGTGCTGCGGACAGACTGTGTAGGACTAGAATTCCACTCTGTCCAGAATCAAGGGAGGAGAGCAGATCTACCAGTGATTGTCGTCTCTCTGCCCCTCCTCAATCTCACACCTAATTGTTTATTGCGTAGTATTTTTTTTAATTATTGGAACTAATGCATTACTTCACCCGCCATGATTTTGAAAGTAAAGGGTGGGTTTGAAATGGGTCTAGACTTTATAGATTCCAGTAGGGTGGCCGCAGGTTTCTTTAGACTGGCATAATGATTATTCTATAAATGAACACTGTGGCTTAATTTCACCCACGTCACTTTGGCACCAAAAGGGCTATTACATGGTGTTGGATGCTGAGGATAAACCATGGAGCATTTTCAGGTTGGGTAATAGCCAAGACCTTTTGATTTTACTAACACTATATGCATAACATACTTCTATATTGGAGCTCTCAAACAGCCCTCTTCAGCCAGTGGTCTATTATTTTGTCATTCAAATATTTCTTCTCGCTACTGTTGGTCAGCCCACTTCAACCACTGGGAAACGTCATTAGGAGTAATGACATTCTGCCCTTCCACTAGAAGCACATCCAGACACAAAATGATTCCCTTCAATGCCAGGAATTAATATGGCAATATGTGCTTTTTAAAACAAAAGAAACATTTTTGATGATTGTCGGTGTTTTCCAGCTTAAGAAGGGCCAGCAGCTTCCTCTCGAAAACCCTTTTTTTAAAAACAATGACACAAAAACAGGCACTGACGATGCCATTGCCAAACCTACTGGCTTTGCCAATGCATGTTGGCATCTGTATTTAAAACATGATGCTGTGATGTGTCAATAATTTGTGATAGGCAACAACCACATACAACCATCTATTAAAGCTAACTATATCTAGTCACATACTTGTTAAATAAATCTACATAGGTTGCCAACCAGACAGCAGGGGTGCAAGCAGCGACCTATGATTAGCAAGTACCTCTCATAGCTGCTTCTAAATCAGAGGTCTTCAAACTGGGGGGCGGGCCCCCCTAGGGCGGCCTCAAGTGATCCCAAGGGGGGCCCCAGACTCTGGCCAAAATAAATATTATACAGATAACAGGCCTTTGTTTAAAGCAGATGCATGTTATATCAGTTTTAAAAAGGTAACAGTACTTAACTGCAATGTTTAAATAGGTTTAGACATATTTGAACATTGCCATGTTTATAAAATAATTGTGAAAAATTCTGAGGGGGGGCCCAATGATTTTTATTTTTCAACTGGGGGGGGGGCGCGGCATAAAAAAGTTTGGAGACCTCTGTTCTAAATGATGTCAATTAAAGTACTTATGCATCTTTTATTAATGTATTCCAGGAAGACCACAATTGTGTCCTTTTGTTTGAGCGCGAGAAATGTCAATGCAGCAAACAGCCTTAGGCATCTTTAATCTGAGCGACCCTGCAACTTGTTTCAATAGCCATGGTTTTAAGTAGATAACAGGCTGCTGTGGAGATAAGATGATGTGATGCCCCATGGTTCTGACCCTGTTTTTTTAAAGGATAAACAGGTGGGGACAGACATTTAGAGGGTGATCCACTGATATTTAAAGTATATTGGTCTACCACTTGCGGTCTGTTATTTTTAATAACATGAGAGTGCCCACTGCGTGGAAAAATTTATTAACTGTCACTAATAGATGGACATGGGAAGTATTGGAGCTCTGAGCTGAATAAATACCTTTTGCGAATAAGGCCCTTGCTTTCCTAAGTGCCCCATGGCACCTTGTTCGCCACACTGAGGGTGAAGCACAACACAGACAGCAGACCAGAGATAATATTAAGCAAAATAGAATAATAATAACAGGAAACACGCTTCCTGAAGTTATGTACTAAAGCTAAAGACATATTCATTTTTTCTCTATTTTAGTTAGGAGAGGAAAATGCACTTTTTCAATGAGTGCTTTAGCCACCTTCGATTAATATCGAGTTCTTTCTGGCTCTTTGGCCACTCTAGAAAGGAACCCCTCTGTAGTTTATACAAAACTGAATTGTCCCTTCTCCTTTCTTAAGTAAAACATGGATGATCCTGCCACACATTAGTTACCCTCTGTTACTTCTCCATTTTAGTAAGGAACTTCTTATACAAGTTTGATAAGCTCCTTTAGGCTTCTAAGCCAACCCTAATGCAATCCTAAATCGTCTCTTCTCTTGCAATGTGAACAGCGCTCTTGTACTTCCAAGCTATGTTTCTGAAGTTGTGATCCACAGATCCACAAACATACAACTCACCGCTTCTTCGAGGTGCTGCTGGTCAGGATGGTCGTTCGCCGTGTGTCTCAGGATCTCTCTCAGCAGAAGTGGGTATTTCACTAGTCGGCTTCGGGGGATATCCAGGAAATTCCACAGATCCAATTTGCGGCTAAACGGAGATTCTAAGCAGCGCTGTAGGAAGTCTTGTACACGATGATCCTGCTTCTTGTGATCCAGCAAGGCCTTGGCTGCCACCTGATTGCTGCAGTAGGTGTTGTAGGAGTTCAGACAAGGCAACTAGTGGGAACAAGGAAGATGCTATTTGTCAAAATGTCAAGGAATCCACACTGTAGACTTACATCTCATGCTATCAGTCTTTAGCTGGGGTGTTCTCTAAATAAATGTATCAGAAGACATTATTTTTGATAAAGCACAGCAAAGTAGATGCGATGAACAAAAACACAAACTTGTGATAAAGAACCAGGGTTCCAACCCAGAAGCTGCTGTGCCATAAATAACCATTGCAACAATCATTAAACCAGGCTCTATTTACAGCTCTCTGTAGTACAACAAAAAGGTACAGAGGCTTTAGTGATAACTTACTGAAATTTTTCTTGCTTCTGCTTTTCCCTTTGCAGCTAGCCGAGGCATTAACAAACGGCACATTTCCCACAGCCTTCAAACACCTTGAGATGGAGGCAACGTTAATTAGAGGCTGATTTACTCTCCAAAGAAGTCGGTCTTTCAGTTTTGTAATCATTGCTTTTGTTTGAAGACCAAGAAAGCGGAGAAACCAGTTTTTTCCTAATGTCCTGATCTTTTCAGTCCCTGGGGCTACACTCCTCATGTTTCCAAGAGGCATGACTTTTTATGTCGTGTTGGCACTCAAGAAAAACGCACTATTTTGTAAAAGCAAATAGAATGTTATGCATTTTTCATTTCTTTACAATCAAAGTATCACCTATGTGACTGAAAAGCCGCTTTCTATCAGCCCTTTCTGACTCTCATTATCAAAGGCAGATGTAATTCAAGACTTATGGCAGGGACGTATTGGGTCTCACTAGGCCACTGATTAGAGGGGCACTAAATTCAGAACATTAAAACAGCAAGGCAAATAAAGCACAGTTTTAGAAGCAATAAAGTTGGGAGATTGAAATACATCACTGACATACATTTTGTTATTTTTGTTTAAATAACAACAATTTTGCTGCAATGGAGAAATAAGAATATGTCCTGATTTGATTTTGAGTTTTTTTCTCCATATACAACATGTTTTACGTTGGTTTCTTAAAGGGCTATGTCTGATATTGAGTGAGGGCCTGGGGATGGAGAGGAGAGGTGAGGAGAGAGAAGAAAGAGAGAGTATATAATCTAAGTGACGACCAACAGAGAAATATGGGTCTGGAGAAAGAGATACCGAAGATACTGACCCGAGTGACTTAGCAAGAAGCAAAAGAAAATAAGTGAGACAAAGAATTAGAGGACAATGGACCTGATTTAAGAAAAGTGGCGCTGCACCCAGAGCAGCGCCACTTTTCTTGCACCCCTTAGTGCCCCCATAACACCACCATGTGTGCACCATATCTAAGACACGGTGCACAAAGGCAGTAGTTAGGGGAACAAGCGTCAAAATATTTGATGCTAGTTCGGAGATTTGCAGGATTAGCATCAAAATGTTGATGCTAATCCTGCAAAGTCCATGCGGTCCATCGAAAACAATGGCATGTCTCCTTAGAACGCCTGCTCTGAACAGGCGTTAAAAGGACAGAAATAAATGATGCAAATAAATCTTTTAGATTTCTTTGCGACATTTTTTTCATCCTCTCCCTAACAGAGGAACGCTATTGTGGCTGTGCTATTATGCTAGCACAGCCATAATGTAGTGCAAACGGTTACAAAATGGCGCAATGTATGCATTGCGCACTTTGTAAATTTGGCACGCCGATTTTGGCCTCGTGGGCAACATTTGCGTAAAAAAAAAAAATTACGCTAATTTGGAGCTAGGGGCTCTTAAATCAGCCCCAATGTGTCATTTGATCCAGTGGTTGTAGGTAAGGCCACAAGACACTAATTTTTGGTGACCGGCATTTAATTTTCCTTAACAGACTTTGACCCAGAGCATAGACAGAAAAAAACACAAGAGGAAGGGTGGCAGAAACGAAAGGTTTTAAACAGTGCCAAAGAGAAAGCGGGGATGAAAATGAACCCACAAGAGTGAAATAAAGAAGCATAGAGAGTAGGGTGGTGGAAGTAAGAGGTATGAGGTGGAATGCTGCGCACCTGCAAATATTATTTTAAAAATAAAGCATTCACTGGAATACACAACATCTCACAGTAAGAGCAGCAGAGTCCCATCATCAAAATGGCCTGAAAGAATAAACCCCCTGCTCTCCAAAGAAGACCTTCTTGAATCTTAGGCAATATTGGTCACCATGGTAGAGATACTGCAAGAGCGGAGTGTGCCGGAGGTCTGCATTTGGTCTAGATTAATGGAATGGGACAAAGTGAACCAGGAATAATCATCCACAGGGATTCACAAAGGCGTATATCAATCTACCATTATCTCTAGACAGACAGCAAATGCTCTTCTATGGTGTATAGCTTTATGAGTATATGACAGCAGATGTTCTTCTAGGCTCTGAACAGTTGTGACGTAGGACAATGGTGATAGACTGCAGGGCGGCTCCTCACGTTTGGCAGATTCAAAAACCTTTCTTCTAAGAGTGGTGTCATTTGCTCCTGGATGTTAGGGTATAAACTGTACCTACTCAAAAAATCCCTGTGGACTAGCTCTAAAGTTATTCAGTTTTCCTTCTAGCTGCATCACCCAAGGGTCTGAGTGCGCCTACCGGACCCAGTACTGAAGCATCACTCTACTTTTCTGTCATTATTGTCTAAAGGGCAATATCACTAAATACTGTGCCGGCCTTTTGTAAAATATATGTGATATCTAAATGTAAACAAAAAGGTACTTAACCACGCGCTATATAAGGGGATCCTCTCTTCCTTTTCCCTTCATCCCTTGCCGGCAAAACTGCAAAGTCAACAAAAACAAGCATTTGCAATGCAATGGGTCTCGCATTTGCTCGAGTTAGAGCAATTAATGTTGTAAATTCCTAACTGAACTTTTCTTGCCGTATAAATTGAAAATAAAAAGTAAAACAGTTGACAGAAGCAAGCCGATTCAAAGTGCCACTGTCGCCATGAGCGTGAGCGCAAGATTTATTGGCTCCCTGCGTGAATGTCTAGAAAGGATCGTGGCTGGGATGAAAGGCAAACTGAAACCGGAGGAGGGGCCATCACACACTGTAAAAGGAGGAAGCGTGACATAGTGTGATGGCCAATAGAAATGTTCACTTAGTTAAATCGCCTGGGGAGGAAACTCAGCACACAAAGGAGGGACATTTCACAGAATGCACCAATAAAAATGAAGCATTTAAGACAAGCACAACAAAGAATGAATAGCAGGAGAGGGCATGGTTAAAAGCCCACAGAGAGATTACAACAGGCTAGAGCGTTTGTGCGCTCGACCCTAAAAAGGGCAAAGGGGAACAACAAATAATGAATTATCAGTTATTGCTTACAACAGCTGGACAGGTTTCCATAAAAGGTCAATGTTTGCCAGGTGGTCTAAATGTGTGAGGCTGGGGTCGGAGGAGTTGAAGTGGAAGAAACAGCTCTATTTCTTCAGTAGAAGAGGCTGACAGTTCTAAATCCTTTGCAGTCAACCAAACGCTAATGCGCCTGGACTCCTTGTAACAGCAGCGCTGTGTAAACACCGAGTCAAAGGAGGGACATGAAAGGCCTTCCTGCCCTGGCCAGTGTAACCTCTACTCCCAGCCCCATGCTGATGGCATCACTAAGACCTGAACAAACAAAAGGACGCGGACAGCTTCTGAACAAGCAAAGACATGACGAGGACAAAGGGCCTCCGCCAGATTTTATGTGAGCATCCCTTTCAGCAACCTGCACTTTGTTATTTTCTGCCCCCCTTAGAAGATCTACTGTTTACTCTTCGCTGTCAGGTGTCGCTCACAGGTGGAGGACCTTCCAGTTTAGTTTCAAAGGCTAAAAGCGCTATTTCCTTGTTGTCATCTACTTTAATACTTTTAATACGGTATTTGTCTTTTCGATGAAGTTTTATTTTAGTATTTTATATCTTGTGAAGGCAGCGCCTGGAAGCAGTGGAATGCTTTAAAGTGAGCATATTTATTGGATCAGCAACATTTCAACACTCCAGGTGTTATAGACAGTTCACCACTGTAAGATCCGGTTGAAAGCACATTACAGAAGTCTGGATTTAATCAGGGCTTTAGGAACATACCCTGCGCTAAACAGCATTCTTATATACCTGTGACATCACTTGTATTTACAGTGTGATGCACACAGTCATAAAGTGTTATTGCAGAAGTCAATTTTTTTTCTAGTCAGGGACTGAAGCTCTGGTAATAATCCAGATCTCCAGATTCCAATGGCATCAGGTTCTTAGACCCTCCTAGACCACATGGTAAAAGCTGCGCTCTAAAGATAACTTACCAATTTGCAAATTGTCACTGAAGAGAGAAGCGCGTTGGGAACGGAGAAGCTAGCAATTCAATCTGCTTGTTTCCAAACAATTATAAATATAGCAACATTAACGTTTTACTCAACAAAACTGGTGATACACCTGTCCCCAAGAGTGGAGGGGAAGAAAGTTGAATCTAAAGTCAATGAGTGACGTTTGCTGTAGTTTTCCTATTGTTTTTAGCACTGCTCTAAGAAACATTAATCTTATAAATGGCAGAAACCATTAGAATGAGCACTAGTTTAAAAAAAATATTCACAGTTATTCACTGCTCTGAATGTAGAGAAGTGAAAAAATGAGACGAGTTCCGTGATAGGAGGAAAATATTACGCTTGCAGCCGGTGTTCAGGCGGATGCTGATTTGCAGTCTCTCTCTGTCTGAGAAGAAGGTAAGAGAGTAGAATTCTATGGGCTGCCTTCTTTCTCGCCTCTCTAAGACCTCAGCAGACCTAAGGGATGCAGAAGAATGTCAAACACCATACACCCTTCGTGTGTGGGTCTACACACATCCGTGCTGACAGAGAATTGGATACTGTGCTGACAAGTCACAGTTACAAAGCTACTGTCATCACGGTGCTGGCTCTCCAATCTTGGGGTACCGTACCAAACTACTGTATACTTCGATATCTGATGTACTGCTTATGATGTAACGGCGATTACACGTTACATTACTGCACGATGTTTCGGTATAAATGTCTTCATGCATACCCGAAACTTTAGAATACTTGACAAAACTCAATAAAGTTTGTTTAAAAATAAAAGGCGCAGGCTCTCTACCCTCAGACTCACTGTAGAGGCCGCCGTAGTTTGGGGTTGTAGGAGGGACAGTGCATAAGGTAGTGGGGATTGCCATTTCAAAAGTTATTCCATATTTATACATAAGTACAGGGGGAGGAGGGAAGTATCAAGGGTAGCTGGAGAGAGTGACAGGACACCAGGGATAAGGCTTACTTTTAAATTACTAGGGTGGGCCGAGGGAGGTTCTTTGCCAGGGTGGCATGGGAGTGTGGCAGGATGCCAAATGTATTATATATATTTGGAAGAGGGTAGGCCAATGACAAGGGCGTTGAGGTCCGAGTCAGGACACAAGGTAAATGTTATTTATAACTGGGACTCACTGTTTTCCGTTTTTACTAATTTTTACAGATAAATACAGTCAGACAACTATTTCCCTACCTTTATTTATTTCAGATAGATAAAAAAAAAGGCAAATATGTACATTTCTGACTGATTATCAAAACTGTCAGTCACGAATAATAGGCCATTCGCTCATACTGACTGTTTAGGGAGTTAAAAAAGGGAGCACGTTTGCTAAAGGAGCATACACTGCTACAGATGTGCACATGTGCGTGCTATAATGGGTGTATTTATGTATAATAAATGGGCACTTACAGCATTAAAACGCAGACATTCATGTATCAGCATATTTTATCATTTAAATAGCTTGAGTTGGGGATGGAGTTGAAATAATAGAGCCGTGTTGTGCACAACATTTGCATGACCGAAGAAGTGGATATGGGAAAGGGACGCAGTGCATGGAATTGTAACTCTGGTTTTCCATCTTGGGGTGCCAGGTGACATCAGAGAACTGCAGCTTCGCTCTCATCTACACAATGTCAACTGGAACCTGTGACATTTCACTGTAATTTCTCAACGTTTTATCTTTTTTTTACCGCAGGAATGTACCAAACGTTTAACAGATTTTCACACATTCATCTGTACCTTTGGACTACCTCTGCCCATAATGTAAATAAATAAACGCTGTTGCAGATGAAATAATGCGGTTCTCTTGGGTCAGGGAAGGAAATATATCCCCTCAACCCCCCTTGCTCTCCTTCGAATGCATCCTTGAAGTAGGGCTGATCTGCTTTCCTGTTCTCCAAGATTCTATGAACAGGCATGTTTTTTTTTTTTTCATTTCAAGAAAACAAATTAGCAGTTAGTGGCGGAAGCACGCATCCGAAATCCAGGCCACAGCACTGCCTGTCCCCCACTCTGCTTCCCTTTAATCTCCCATTATCCTGGGGCGGAGTGCTATGGTAACCACCCAGGCCTATAATCCAGCCTTCACACTTGATTTGCTTTTCTTGTTTCCTTGCAGGGCCTGGGTAACTTTTTGTGTGTTCGCCTTTCATGAACCGAGCTGGGGCGGAGACATCAAAGTGAAGGAACACAACTGCTGCCACGTGAATGTAAACATGGTGCCCTTTATAGACTTGACATATGGGACCAAGGGAACAGAGGCCTCAAGGCGGTTCATATCGCACCAGAAGCCTGTCCAAAACAGAAGGGTTTGTTTTATGGGTTTCCTGGCGCTGTATGTTCGTCTACAGAGCAAACTCAACTGTAGGGGAGATGAAACAGATCAAACAATCAATAGCCCATGCACGATACACCTTCAACCATAGCCAACAGGACCACTGCATTCTGGGGCTTAGAGTTTCACTAGTAAATACATCAAAGTGTCAGCATCCAAACTGCTAAAAAGCCCAAACTAGGGTGCAACAAGTGATACTGGACGACATGGATTGCTGATAACTAACTGGGAGAAATTGCTCCACGGATGCAGCCGCATTTCGTACCGCCATTCTGCATGTATCGATAACAGATTACTGCGGTCATATGCGTTAGTCAGAGTAGTTCACTCTAAGCAACAAAAGACTACATCTCCAGGACAGCACTGATCTGTCAAATGAAAACTCAGGAAAGGCCTGACCATTAAATGGTCTGGCAACCCTATTCAAGAAGAGCAGTCGTCTGCATCGTGTAAAGGATGTGCAACCCTGGCCGAGCTTTGCTCGAATGTACTGACAGAGGCCTAGAAAAGACGAGATGTGTTTTCCTTCTCTTTAGTAGTACTTTTTAAAAGATGACCATTCATGGAGGAAATGTGAACGTATGGGAGAGTGCGGGTGAACTCACGAAGAAAGAAGATCACAGGCAGGGACGGTAAGGACAGGGAGCACCATTTTCCATGTTCTGGGGACCTTTATTTACCAAACAGGAAACAAGGGTGTCAAGAAGAAAGACAACAAAACTGTGGAACGTGAAGTTATACGCAGTTTGCTTTGTAACAAACTGCAGTATATGATGTGATACGCAGTTTGCTTTGTAAAATAGATTATTTAATGATAGATGCGTGAGGGGTGTTGACAGAAGGACAAAGGAACAGGCATGACAAACACTTAACAGGCAGGCCGGACATTTAGGAACGTATAATTATTTACAGACTTTTATTAAGGCAAGACATAGGACTGTAAGAGTGAGCATGAAGAAGTAACAATAACCACTTTCAAGCATAGGACGCATGCCTTAAAGACAATGTTTTGAAAGCGGGAAGTGAGAAGATGGAAGGCAGTTCAAGTGGGGTCTGTTCCAATCGTTTGGTCGGAGTAGCTTGAATTAGTGGAAGCATGAGACAGCACAGGAAGGTCTGAGGAGGATAAGAACATATAGGTTAGTCTTGCAATGGTTGCAAGTGGGGGCATCTTGGTAGTATTCAAGGTAGGTAGCTGGGGGATAGATCACATATAGCTCAAAAAACATTTGTATTAGTTGGAGGTATCCTTGTTTCTGCAGATAACTAGCCGATCTGATGATGGTAGCTGGATGTAGTAGTGAGATTGGGAAAGATAAAAAGGCTTCTTATAGCAAAGTTTAGTACCTAGTTCAAGGAAAGGAACAAGTAATAATGAAGGGCATCAGAAGTTCCAGTTCACCAACTTGCTTAAAGAGTGCAGAGTACACTTTGGATCTATGAAAGGCATTTTCGGAGCACTTTTTAAAGATATTCAGCTCTTGGCACCTGGGATCCATGGCTTTGTGTGTGATGTGGGATCCCAGGGCCACATATGAAAAACAAACTGATGGTGAAGGGATGAGAGCGATGAGAGGAAATAGAAAAAAAAAGCAGATTTAAGAACTCTGATTTAGGTGGTAAGCCAATAATTTCCCCCTTGCAAGAGTTTTAAGAGGAAGCACAAAGCTATCCAGTCACAACTGACTGTAATGCAGTCGAGACCTTTGGTTTAGAGCTCGGGAGTGAATATTAGGTAAGAGAAGACGATTTACATGTCATCAGAGTATGCATAATATGAGACGGCGAATGACAAGATGATGTCTTCAATGGATGTAGTGTGCAGAAAGAAAAATAAAGGACCGCAACCGAGCCTCGTGGAATGCCCACTGGCACGGAGTAGGGAGAGAAAGTTATGAACTTAATGAGACAGAAAAAGATCAGCTGGAAAGACAAAAGCAAAACAATGGTGTACTCCGTTAGTTGTATATAGGTGGGGAGTGTAGACAGGAGAGAAGTTGGACTTACAGGTCAAAAGATGTTTGTAAGGATGACCGTTTTTTACAGTGTGATAAAGTTGGACACATGGCAGAGTGTAGTTATAGGGCTCCTGTGCAGTTTCAGCCAGAGGCAGCTTCTGCTGTTGGAACCATGTCAGTGAACCCCAGCATACTCTCCAGCCACGTCTGTTGCTGCCTTTGCTGGTATTTTGTTACCTTAGCTACCCACTGTGAGCACTGCAGGTCCTAATGTGGCTTTAATGGTGCCTGAACTTTAGAGGAAATAGGTTCCCATGGTCACTGAAATACTTTAAAATAAACTCTAGATGCCTGTATCACTTATGGAAGTTTGGTCATTCGCACTGGACTCTCAATGCCCTAAGAACAGTCCTTGTACAAGGTTCTTGCTGCCTAATGCAAAATTGGATTATGCCTTCCTCTAAGTGGTCCTGCTGGAACAAGGGTAACCTTTGATGCTTTTGGGGCAACCTAGAGCCGTCAGTTTGTACTTTCCATCGAACTGGCTCTGGCTTGTTGAGGACAAGAGCAACCATCAAGCAGATAGCAAGGTTATTGAAATCTCATTGGCCCATTATGGGGGGCAACTGTCCATGTTGCTGTGGAGGAATCATTATGATATTAAAGTTGACCCTGAGTATTGTGTTCTTGAAAAACGTGGCAGACTTTCATCGGTCACCCATATATTTATACATTAAACACAACGTTAGTTGTTTTGTTAAAAGATAAACAATCTGTCCTAAAAATACAAGCTTTTTTATAGAATCACTCATTAAGTGCACCCAAAGAACAACTAAGGAAAGTATTTTAAAAAAGAGTCACTGCCAGGCTGAAAGCCGTATGTTAACAAAAGGTCCATCAGCGAAGCTGTCAACGCCCAAAGATGCAGCGGTACCGTAAGACGGATCACTGCATGATGACTTACTTAAAACTGGTGCCTTCGGCAAGTTTCTAAGGCAGCGCCCTTTTAGTCAAAGCAGAAACATGTCGGTTGTTGGCTTTTGTTACTGACTGTACACTTACAAGTGTAATGGAAATGGAAAGTAGTAATACGTTTGGTTCTAATTATATTCAACATTGCAGCAAAACAGTGTATTATTGAACTCTCTAGAGTTCAAATAAAGTAGGACCTGCAATCCCTATTAAGTAATTTTTTATGGAACGATGCCCTGGCACATGTTTCTTTCTCGAAATACACGCAATTACAATATTCTTGGAACGGCTGACATTCAGTCATATTACTGGGGCTGCCACCTAGTTACACTCAATGTTTGGCTTTTTGGCAACAGTTGACTCCAGGATTAGATTAGAGTTGGAACTAACAATAGTCACCCGATGTGCTTTTAGTATGATAAGGGTCACCGGCCCCCCACTCACTTCTTTATGGTACAAAGTTCCCACTGACATGGAGAAGCCTAACTGATGCCCCATCACCCCCAACTGCCCTCAGCCGGTGAGACTCCTGCCTACCTCAGGTCAAACGCCTGGACGACTTGTAGGCCTGGGGCCCCTTAGGGATTTGGAAGAGTGGTTATGTTTGGGTATTGTAGGAGGCTGGCCTGGTTTGTAGTGAGTACCAAGGGGTACTTACACTCTGCACCAGGTCCAGGTATCCCTTATTAGTGTAGAAGAGGTGTCTAGCAGCTTTGGCTGATAGAAAAGGGTAGCTTAGCAGAGCAGCTTAGGCTGAACTAGGAGACATGCAAAGCTCCCACTACACCACACTGGTGTCATAGGCACAATATCATAAGAAAACACAATACACAGATATACTAAAAATAAAGGTACCTTATTTTTATGACAATATGGCAAAAGTATCTCAGTGAGTACCCTCAGTATGAGGATAGCAAATATACACAAGATATATAGACACAATACCAAAAATATGCAGTAATAGCAATAGAAAGCAATGTAAGTAATGTACAGTCACAATAGATTGCAATGAGAGCACATAGGTATAGGGGTAACACAAACCATATACTCCAAAAGTGGAATGCGAACCACGAATGGACCCCAAAACTATGTGAGCTTGTAGAGGGTCGCTGGGACTGTAAGAAAACAGTGAGGGTTAGAAAAATAGCCCACCCCAAGACCCTGAAAAGTAGGTGTAAAGTGCACCTAAGTTCCCCAAAGAGCACAGAAGTCGTGATAGGGGAATTCTGCAAGGAAGACCAACACCAGCAATGCAACAACGATGGATTTCCGGACAACAGTACCTATGGAACAAGGGGACCAAGTCCAAGAGTCGCGACAAAGTCGAGATTGGGCAGATGCCCAGGAAATGCCAGTTGAGGGTGCAAAGAAGCTGCCACCGGATGGTAGAAGCTGTGGATTCTGCAAGAACGAAGAGGACTAGGAACTTCCCCTTGGGAGGATGGATGTCCCACGTCGTGAAGAAGCTTGCAGAGGTGTTCCCACGCAGAAAGACCGCAAACAAGCCTTGCTAGCTGCAAGGGTCGCGGCTAGGGTTTTTGGATGCTGCTGTGGCCCAGGAGGGACCAGGATGTCGCCAATTGCGTGAGGAGACAGAGGGGGTGCCCAGCAAGACAAGGAGCCCTCTCAGAAGCAGGCAGCACCCGCAGAAGTCCCGGAGCAGGCACTACGAAGAAGAGTAAACCAGAGCTCACCCGAAGTCACAAAAGAAGGTCCCACGACGCCAGAGGACAACTCAGGAGGTCGTGCACTGCAGGTTAGAGTGGCGGGGACCCAGGCTTGGCTGTGCACAAAGGAAATCCTGGAAGAGTGCACAGGAGCCGGAGCAGCTGCAAATCACGCGGTACCCAGCAATGCAGTCTAGCATGGGGAGGAAAGGACTTACCTCCACCAAACTTGGACTGAAGAGTCACTGGACTGTGGGAGTCACTTGGACAGAGTTGCTGAGTTCCAGGGACCACGCTCGTCGTGCTGAGAGGGGACCCAGAGGGCCGGTGATGCAGTCTTTTGGTGCCTGCGGTTCTGTCGACCCACAGGAGATTTCTTCGGAGCTCCTAGTGCAGAGAGGAGGCAGACTACCCCCACAGCATGCACCACCAGGAAAACAGTCGAGAAGGCGGCCGGATCAGCGATACAAGGTTGCAGTAGTCGTCTTTGCTACTTTGTTGCGGTTTTGCAGGCGTCCAGAGCAGTCAACGGTCGATTACTTGGCAGAAGGTGAAGAGAGAGATGCAGAGGAACTCTGATGAGCTCTTGCATTCGTTATCTAAAGAATTCCCCAAAGCAGAAACCCTAAATAGCCAGAAAAGGAGGTTTGGCTACTTAGGAAGGAGGATAGGCTAGCAACACAGGTAAGAGCCTATCAGAAGGAGTCTCTGACGTCACCTGCTGGCACTGGCCACTCAGAGCAGTCCAGTGTGCCAGCAGCACCTCTGTTTCCAAGATGGCAGAGGTCTGGAGCACACTGGAGGAGCTCTGGGCACCTCCCGGGGAGGTGCAGGTCAGGGGAGTGGTCACTCCCCTTTCCTTTGTCCAGTTTCGCGCCAGAGCAGGGCTGGGGGATCCCTGAACTGGTGTAGACTGGCTTATGCAGAGATGGGCACCATCTGTGCCCATCAAAGCATTTCCAGAGGCTGGGGGAGGATACTCCTCCCCAGCCCTGACACCTTTTTCCAAAGGGAGAGGGTGTAACACCCTCTCTCTGAGGAAGTCCTTTGTTCTGCCTTCCTGGGCCAAGCCTGGCTGGACCCCAGGAGGGCAGAAACTTGTCTGAGGGGTTGGCAGCAGCAGCAGCTGCAGTGAAACCCCGGCAAAGGTAGTTTGGCAGTACCCGGGTCTGTGCTAGAGACTCGGGGGATCATGGAATTGTCTCCCCAATGCCAGAATGGCATTGGGGTGACAATTCCATGATCTTAGACATGTTACATGGCCATGTTCGGAGTTACCGTTGTGACGCTATACATAGGTAGTGACCTATGTATAGTGCACGCGTGTAATGGTGTCCCCGCACTGAAAAATGTGGGGGCACCTTGGCTAGTGCCAGGGTGCCCACACACTAAGTAACTTAGCACCCAACCTTTACCAGGTAAAGGTTAGACATATAGGTGACTTATAAGTTACTTAAGTGCAGTGGTAAATGGCTGTGAAATAACGTGGATGTTATTTCACTCAGGCTGCAGTGGCAGGCCCGTGGAAGAATTGTCAGAGCTCCCTATGGGTGGCAAAAGAAATCCTGCAGCCCATAGGGATCTCCTGGAACCCCAATACCCTGGGTACTTCAGTACCATATACTAGGGAATTATAAGGGTGTTCCAGTATGCCAATGTGAATTGGTGAAATTGGTCACTAGCCTGTTAGTGACAATTTGTAAAGAGAGAGCATAACCACTGAGGTTCTGGTTAGCAGATCCTCAGTGAGACAGTTAGGCATCACACAGGGAACACATACATATAGGCCACAAACTTATGAGCACTGGGGTCCTGGCTAGCAGGGTCCCAGTGACACATAACAAACATACTGAAAACATAGGGTTTTCACTATAAGCACTGGGCCCTGGCTAGCAGGATCCCAGGGAGACAGTGAAAACACTCTGACATATACTCACAAACAGGCCAAAAGTGGGGGTAACAAGGCTAGAAAGAGGCTACTTTCTCACAGGTATCCATTCATGTGTTGTTTGAACACATTTGCTCTGTGTGTCGGTTTTTCTATACCAATAATCCACCAGCAGAAAACAAACCCTATGTTTTTGTTGATCTGTAGGCCAATGATGCAGGTGAGCTTGAAAAGAAAAAATGGATGGAAGCTTGGGTGGCCTCCAGCACCTTAGCTATATCTGCACGACTCCGATGATTACAGTTTAAATATTTCCATAGAGCCTATTTAAACCCAACCAGGTTACGACAGACATGTAAAGTTCCTAATTCTGCTGTTTCGGTTGTAATCATGCGAAATAAACCTTCATGAATGGCATATAGAAGTGTCTGGCTACAATTCAGCACTGAAAATTAATCCATAGATCACTTGAGACTGTAATCAGACAGTTTACTGTTTTTGACCCTAAGATGGTCCTGTTGGGTATCATCGATGGCTGGGAGGGATCCACTGCCGCTTGCATTCTGATAGGGATGTGGTGGGATTGCTAGTGGCCAAAAGGAACATTGATCAAATGTGGAAGGATAAAGTGGCTCCAAAACTGGGTGACTGCTTGTGGAATCGTTGGTTAGTAGCTGAGGCGAGCGCTTAAGGGATTGTTGGCTCGTAGCTGAGGAAACAATCCATAGACCTAGTGGCTGTGCCAAAAAGCATGTAAAAATATGGGGGCCAGTGTGAAGTTTCTATCACTAGAATAAATCACATTGGGTGACAAGGGCTGTCTTCACATCTATGGACCAATGAATGTGACTCTTACTTTACCGACTGAGATGTATTTCAGAATTGATTCTGTATTGTTGTACATACGATGTCTTATTAATTGCAATATGAATTAGATTACAAATTAATTGCATCATACATATGTTCTCTTTTGTCACTGGTAAAATGCACAGTAAAAAGATATATAAATACACACCAATTTGATCAACAGAACACCTCAAAATACATATAAGTGAAGAGCTTAACTTACACGCCCTGAAATGTAAAAGAAACCAAAAGCTGGTTTTGCAGTTTGTGTCCTATTTTTCTATCACACCACAGTTCACGTATTTAAATATATATCCATAGGTTGTGATATCAGCGGAGGACTGCAAGACAGGAATTGACTACTCCTGTGAGAATCATTACCAGAACGTTTTGCACACAAGTGAAATGAACAAAGCAGGAGAACTGTCAATGGAAATAGTAAATCTTGGTTCTAAGAGTCAGTATTTGTGGATTTTTGTGCATACAGATAGCTACGTTAGTATTGTAATCAAAGAAAAAATTCACACTGTCATAAAATTGTGGGCATTCACAAACGTTTCCCACACTCATTCCATTTTCAAACCTATAACTTCTTAAGTCGCTGTAAGAGATAAAATAAATGCTGTAATCTGTCTTAAAGACATCAGTGGAAGGGTTTCCACTCGTAAACATGTTTTCCCTGAGAAATATATAAGGGGAAGAATTGCATATGCACCCTGAAACAACTTCTGTGATTTTCTCTGCATGTCAGACAATTCCAAGACATTGGGTATGGCTGACAGACAATGTAGGGAAACCTATGAAAATATTTAGCTTTGGAGTACGAACGGGAGCGGGGTGAATGGATGAATTTCGAAAATACTCACAATTACAAAATTCACAATGTACACTTATACCAGTGAGTCTTTTTGTGAATCATCTGCTAGGTATCCTATTCCTTCTGACTTAACAATCTTTCTCTGCTCATAGGCTCTCCAACACTGAATTAGTTTATAGGTCATTTTGATACTTTAGTAAGATGTCCTACACCACATTTACTCAACAAGTTTTTCAAGTACATCAATCGTATTCGACATGTAGTTTATCTGTGTCAACAAAGACTCCTACATTTTCCCTATAGGCATTTCCTACACTTGGTTAAGACTCCATGTCTTTCTCATGCTCTAACTACACTGTATAGGTTCCCTTTCTCTATTAATTACATTTCTTTAAGAGTGTTTACTCTAAACAATATTTTACACTTTTTGATTCTCTACAAGACGTTTTGTCTCGACAGTAAAATCTCTGATAAAGAGCTTAATCTACTAGTTCTTCTTCAGTGTTAGTAAAATCTTATACCAAGTTAATTCTGTACATTGCTTTGCTATGCTAGTAAATTCTCCTAAATTGAACAGGTGATCTGCTATTTTTTGTAACATGTCCTACATGGAATGTGACATACTGATGGTTTTGTGTTGCTATCATAACAGTCTAAACTGACTATACAGATAATTTTCCTGTGGTAATAAGATCTTATACACCAAGTTTACTCGGGCCTTCCAGTGGTTTAGCTTTGTTAGTAACATTTATGACATTAACTGCATTTTTTCTTTACTGAAATCCTTACTAAGTTTACTCGACAGATGAGTTTTATTATATTACTATTTTCAATGTGAACGTAAAGGTTTTCTTTCTGTGCTAGAATAATTGCCTACTCTGAGTTTATTCTACAGGCTTTTTTTCCAGGCAAACATTTTTTTTGTTTTAAAACCTTCTGTGTTGAAATTTTCCAAAAAGTGGTTTTTTTCTGAGTTAGTAACGTATCCTACACACAGTCTAGCTTACTCTACATTGAGTATGCCAAATAATAAAATCTCCCAAGTGCTTTTGACAATAATCAATTTTTCTACATTGGTTTTACACAACAAGTGAGTTTTCTGTGTTACTAAAATCTCTTACAAATAATTTCTGCTTCTGTGGTGGTTTTACTGTGTCAATAAAATGTCTGTTTTAAAATCTTCTAGACTGACTTCTAGACTTCTAAGTGTTGTTTCTTTGATAATAATGATTATGACAATTAATTAATTTTACTGGTGTTTTTCTGTATTAACACAATCTCCTACTTTCTGATTACGCTTTTCTTTGTTAAACCTGGCATCCGTAACAAATTTTTCTTACACATTCAAATCGAAAATTATGTTCTTGCTGTGTGTATTCTTATACTTGGTATTAAGACTGTTTTGATTGTTAGTAAACTCTTCTCTACTGAGTTTACTCTTCAGTTGTTTCTCCCTGTTAGTGAAATGTTCTTACACTAATTGTGGTTCGCCTGGGTTTGTTTTCTGTATTCAGTAGGTTGTTCAGCACCCACTCCTTGCACGAAACATCACACAGCAGGACTGTTCTTTTTTTAAATCACAAATAGTTAAATGATACCTAGGAATAATTGTGCTTTAGAATCTTCATATGCCTACATTTCAATACGTTGGTTTATCTATGTATTAATCACTTTTATGACACATGTATTGTTTGTATACATTTTGTTGTTCTAGCTTTAAAAAAATCACTTCTAACCACGGGGTACCATGAAAAAAAGTAACACTGAACCGAAAAGATCAGATTGCCATTTGTGCTATTAATGCTTGCTTACAATAAAGATTTACTAAAGAGCATCTTTAGTGCTCGACATCTATTGTCCTTAAGAATGTAAGCAGTTTTTCTGTCTGTACTGTTCTCATAACAGGAACCATCCAGATTGGAGCAACATGAAAGGAGAAAACTAATACATCCAAATTGCTTCTTCCTGTTCCTGTGTCCTTATCTTCAGCTTTCGGTTTCAAGTAGGTGCTCCTAACTTTTGGACACAGTTTATCTTTGATTCCCGTTTTATATAAACTAAAATAACATTCTTCAAAGAAACTTTGGATTTACTTGAGAAGGTATATTTTTTATACAACATAACTATTTCTGAAATTAAAAGGATCATTGTTGTCCATATGCCAGCGTGGTCTGGTGGCCAAACATGTCCCACTGCTTCCCTAGTCCGCCGAGTGTGGGTGCTTGGCACCACCTCAGTTTGCTTTCCATAGAAGCTGCTGAGCCTTCCTGTTTGGTCTACTGCACTGTTCCCATACCTTTTTATGCCTTCCCAGTTTCTAAGGATCGCATATTTATGTTTAACAGAATGTGTTTCTAAAGAATACAGTGTTTTTGAGCGTGTCTTCAGAATGAACATTATGACATAATGCAGAAACTTAATGGGCTTCAACAAACCCTAAGTAGTCATAACCACTAGGGTGCGGCCTGCACACAAACAACGCCTTTAAAATGCAAGCGGGAGATACTTTTACATGCTCAGACATACAGGCACAGTATACATATACAAAGAAGCTCATGTACGCAAACAGAAGTTCACACAGATGTAAACTTATAACGAGAACCATACACACAGGCTTGTTTGCATACACACACACACACACACACACACACACACACAGTGACAGACATCTAGAAAAATAGAAAAACACAAAGGTAACTGGAGTTGCAAAAGTTCTTTCTAAAACCAATCCAGGATGGCACTTTGGTGCCTGTTGGGGTTTGTGGATGCAGAAGTAATTTACTAAGCATAACAGAGCTACCTAGGGCAATCTGGTCTGTGTAGGTAATGGGTGTTCACCTGCAGAGACAGTTAACACTGTAGTCTCACAGGTGGATATCAAGGCTGCAGCATTTCACAGTGAAGTAGTTTTTAAATCTGTGTTTTAACATCCAGTATGAACTTGCCTGTTTTCCCCGTGGTAGGGAAACAAGTGTAGATGATGTTAGAAGCTGCTGCTGTGGAAGCATCACTACAAATTTTTGATCAATGTCCCTGCTAAACCTCACTTAAAGATAAAATAAGATGCAGTGAAATCTGAGGACAGTGGTTTGTGCCTGAAGTACCTAGTTGTAACACAGCACATGGTGTTTCTGTCATGTTTCTAGCATTAACAGTGCAAAGGAGTAGGCATGCGCATCGCATACAACAGGCGTCGTCCATGAAATCCAAGAGAAGAGAATTGACCCTCTTCTATACTCCTGTCTCTGCTCTTCCACCTTTTTTCATCCTTTGTATCTACATCTCTCATCACTTCTCCCTGTTCTTACACATTCCCACCCACCATCACTCTCCTCAGATCGCTCTTCCTACTTATTTCCTTTTAACTTTCTATCCTCCTTCCTTACATCCCCCCTTTCATTCTTTGCTCTCACAGTGAGACCAGAGAAACTGGAGAATATCACTGTACTTTCTACACTGAGGAGGAGAAGGAGGAGGATGAGGTCAGAAGTCACTTAGATCTTGGCTGTCTGGTCATTTCTTTATTTCATGTGGGTTTCATAGGGTTTTCGTAAATTGAGCACCTTTAGCAAAATGGAAACCTACATACATTTTCATTCAAACGTCCACCCAAGAGTAGTAGTTCTTAGTTGCTCGTTTAGAAAGTTCTTCAGCATTAGATAAATATTGAATGCATGTACTTGTTTACAAATGTAAGAAAGACTATATTGAACTGAACCTCACATAAAGACAAGACTACAACAAAGTCTACAATAGCCACTGCAAATGTGTACACTTCAAAGGTGGCCATCTTAGAACTAGGTTTACTAAAATAACACAAATGTCATTCAAATGTGGTGCAAGCACATTCAGAGAGCCCTCTTTTAATGCATTTGCATGATTTGAACAAACCCTTTCAAAGATGGCCACCGTGGATGTACTCACGTACAGGGCAGCCATCACTGAATGCACTGTATGATGTTATTAACAAACCCATTTAAAGATTGCATTTATGTGGCTACACGCACATCCATGATGGTGATCTTTTAATAATTTAGCATGATTCGAACAAATTCTTTCAATGATGGCCACCATGGAAGTGCTTGCATACAGGGCGAATGCATTGTATTATGTTAACAACCCATTTACAGATAGCAGTGTGGATGTGTATTTCTTAGAATAATACAAATCCATTCTAGGATGCTCACCGTGAATGCTCATTTAAGGAAGGCCAACTTGAAATGTGAATAAAATAAATATTAAGATAGACACCTTTTGCTAGCCCGGCTGGCGCCCAAAACGTTAAAACATCATTAGACATGCAAATGGGCCACAATCAGGGAAGGTCAGGAGTGCAGTGAAGGGGTGGGTAGGAAGGTACGGTGGACATATTTTTTTTTTTATTGAGCTGGATGAGGAAGGGTGGTGGAACAACTGATGAAGTCGGACAAGGGGGCTAGCCTTGCAGCACAGACAGTGAGTTACAGGGGAAGGGGCAACCAGCACACAGGGAAGTTGCCAAGACAACAAGAAAATTGAAAAAGTAGCTCACTAAATGCAAGCAAGTTCAGCAGTGGCAGCATGCACGTCTACCAATCAGAAAACTGAGACCAAAATGTTCCTGAGTGGGAAAAACAAATGAATAGGGAGGAACGCATCAAGGCAGAAGCAGAGAAGTGAGGAAGACTACAAATCCATCCAATCTTTAGCAAGGGACTATCAAGCACACTCTCTTTATGTCCAGCAAACACACAGCTAAAGCTGTGTGTGGCCGAGACCAAAAATGATGGCAAGCCTAGTAGAAGCCATCAGCCACTCCTAAAACTGGGAATACAATTAAAATCTTCGAGTGTCATCAAAAGTTTGCATTGTTCAGTATTGTTGGATGTTTCAGTCACAGATACAAACTTAAATGAGATGCAGGAAAGGGGTTTTTCTTTACAGAGAAAAATGTTTTATGTGAGAGAAAAAAAAGAAACAAAATGTGAATTTCCACATGGACTCTTAATTCTTTAGTGTCTATATCTAGGTTATAAAGAAACAGGAGCCCTGAGAATATGTCACACAATGTTCCCTTTGGCACTAAGTAAAGAATATTCTGCGCTTAGATGGCAAAGAAGCGCTGGTTGATGCTTCTCCCTTGAGAAGTTGTGCCAGCACAATACCATGTAAGCTTACTTCGTTAACCCTGAAAAAGGACACATAACTTCCACCCAAATAATACAGCATGGTTTATCACTGAATGTGCTCCCAACTGTGGAAAGTTACCATAGTGAGCAACCATGGAGTCATAAAATGATTTATTTCCAACTAACACTACATGATTTTAGTCCATGTCCGACCCTCCCATTAGGAAAGCTAGTAACCTACTGAATCTTGTGTAGTGCACCCTGTGATTAGGCAGGCAATGACTTCAACATTGCCACCTGGCAGAACTTTGTTGGGTTTATGGAAATATCTATGTCTATAGGGAAAACATTTCTCCTTGCAGAGAAAAAACAAGCAGATTGTAAAACCAAGAAGACTCAGTTTTTAACATACTGGCTTAGGGAATGGCGTGGGGTCATTAGGTACCATTCCAAGATAGCTAATGCCATTTGGATTAGTAAATAAAAATGTAATTTTAGTCGTGCTTTCTTGCAGTGCAGAGTAGCCTGGCTTGAAAAGACAGCTGCCAGGCCCTCCAAAAAATATCAGATGAAAACACAGACAAATATGAGGGATTCGGGGAGCAACAGAGGAGCAGATAGGGGGAAGCAGGTGGTGGGAGAACAACAGGGATGGGATGAGGAAGCAATGGAGACACTTGAGGCTGGGCCCAGGGGAGGACAAAAACAAAAGAAAAAACATTGAAGGCCGATAAAAATAATGGGCAAGCTTGGGGAGAGTGGGTGGGGGGTGTTGAGGGTAGCATCAGAGTTCACAGGGGCAGGAAAGATGGCTTGTTGGGGAGCAGTATATGAGCAAGAGCGCTAGAAAACAAGTGAAGTGCACTCTCATGTGAGTAGTGGAAAAATACAATTCATCCAACCAAAAGGATGGTAAAAAGGCTAGGCTCAAGGGGGTCGACAAACACAAGAAGAGGAAAGAAGCCAGCTACTGTATAAGAAGTAGGCAAATGAGAGTGACAATAAAACTAACCACTGGTAAGCAATTGCTGTGCTCTAACCCCAATGTAAGTATCGGGTATGGTCCACGAGAGGTATGTGGCGAACATACAGCTTAAATCTGTCAGGTCGGCAAGACTTAAAAAAAATGTGTTTGCACTTTAGGTATCGTTCCCCCATGTGGACTTCTACACACTATCACTAAGTAGTAATCCACGCAGCCGCAGCAAAAGGAGCCCACTGGATCTACTACTGGAAATGTAAGGGTATTCCAACATAAAAGAAAAAGTATATTCTGGCATAAATGTAAATTTCACCTGTGCTTTTATGTTGTTTATTTTGGTGGAGAGGGCCCATAAACTACAAATGGATGGAGTGATCAAACAGCACCCGAAAGCCACAAGTCCAGTGGAAAGTACTAGTGTAGCAAGGACCCACATCCATGGTTATCAAGAGAGAACTAGCACTGCCACTTCCAAGTTCAAATAATATTCATCACATGTATAGTGAGAATAGATTCACTTAAAGAGATACTTACGCTGTTTGTACGTTGTTTATAGATAGAACATATTAGCAGAGACTAAAGTAATTCATGCACAGCCCTTTTGCTCTCGGGCCAACCAGTCTCCACATTTGATTTGTTGAATTGGGCCAAATAAGAGATCAAATCCCTATTTCCTTGTTTTAAGTCTAGATATTCATTGTCTGTGGCTTGGGAAATTGTTCTGCAGTCAAAAATAAATTCGAAGTAATTCAGTTTTAAAAACTTTAATATCATAGCACAATTTGATCTAAATGAAAAATGGCTCTTTAGTAGAAAATGACTTCTATGCTAAATTATTGAAGAACATTCCATTTGATTATATAGTTCATAACATGTTATGAAGTAGTTATATATTTGCTCAGGTGCATTAAATAACTCTCAGAAAGTGTAGGGCAAGAGCAGTTCAGGGGACAGGCTCAGAGGGGGAGAAAGAAGTGAGAGGCTGAGACACAAAAATCATAAAGAAAGGCGTACAAATTCCACTAGATAAAGTGAGGCATTGGAAAAGAAAAATGGATGAAAAGACATCAAAACTCAGAAGATGCAGCAGCACAGAGCCAGGAGAGTAACAGATGGAAATGGAAAAGCCAGGACAACAGAGGAAATCAAAGAGCAGCAAAGTAATATTAAACATACCCTAATGACAGCATGTGTGTATGTTGGGCTGAGGAGAAAGAAGGCCATAGGTACAGAGATTGTACATTGAAGAAAAAAGTATGGGTAAACAAATAGGCATGGCCATGTGTAAGATGACAAACAATTCGGTGACCAATGAAGGGTGACAAAAGCAGGAGATGGAAAATTAGAATGGGAGTTTTAGTTATACAATGTTAGGCAAAGATATAAAAGCTGAACAATCTTTGGAAATTCCTTTAATTTATTAAAAGGCTCGATCGACACCATTTAAAACAGAAGGCTGTCTTTTTTGCTAAAATGAACTTTCTAAGAATGCAGGCTGGAGAAAAGGTTCCTACTTGCTACTCCAGTGTGTCACCGAATTGCTCATACGGTCCCACAAGCATAATATTTCACTTTCAACATTTGCCATTAGTGAGAAATTGTAAGTTGCTTTCATTTAGGAAAGGAGCAGAGACACGCACGTGTGTGAAGGGGGAAAGAGGATGCTTTTCATGGGCTTTGAACAACTACACGTACTTGTTTTGTGTTTTAGTTCAAACAAATCTGTCAGTATGTGTCAGGGAAAATACAGCTGACCAGTGGGGCCTTTTCAGCAGTGTACAGTATCAGACACCCACTTATACCGAATTACAATCATAGAGTGTTTAACAATTCATGCTATACAATCTAAGAGGTTTTTAATGCTTCTGTGTAAACCCGTGCCCTATTTCATCAAGGGTCGATCATGTACATATTTTTAAGTATCTAAATGAATACCATTTGCAAATGTATCTAGAGTCAACGGTTTTTCAGCTAACCTTTATTATTTGTTTTTTAAAAGAGCTGCAATTGGTCAAAGGGAGCAAGAGCCCAAATATAAATCAGAGTGATGCACAAATGCGTTCACCTCCATTTTAGCGGATTAATATGTTTTCTAAAGTATGACAGGATAGAGACTCCATACCTAGATTATAAATGAGGCACTGAGAATGGAAATGGTACCTAGATAACAAAACAACTTGCATTTCAAATCGCTTTCATACTTCTAGATCATGCTCCGAGCACTGTACTACTTCTAGAAGTCGTCAAAGCTATTTTACTTGTAAACTGGGTTATCAACCACTCTGCATACGCAACAACGTTGCCCTTTACTCCAGCACTACTATGTTTCCCCTTATGGCATAAATAATGGATGTCAAAAATATCACTGCAAATCATTAGCTGAGAAGTTATTAAGATAAGCCACCTTACCCAGCCTACTAAGATGTGGCCCACATGATCTGTAGATCCATCTGGTTTCCGGACCTCTCGAAGCCGACAAAGAAGATCTGTCCAAAGCAAAAGTAGAAATAAAAGTTATATGCTAAAACCTGTCAACTGGTACTACACAACATCAAGTATGAGTGACAGAATGATGCAGAGAGGCTTGCAAGAGGTAACCTAGGGCCTGATGTTTAGTTTGGCAGATGGGATACTCTATTATAAATGTGACAGCTATCCTGTCCTCTGTATTACAAGTGCTGTAGGATATAATGCAATTACAGTACTACTGACGGGATATCGTTCATATTAGTGACAGAGAATCCCATCTGATAAACTCTATCAGGCCTTTAATCTGCTAATGTTCCTACCTTCATGTAGAGGAATGAGGGAGTCCAGTGTTCCAAATATCTGCGTTAGCTCATGTTCTGTCATAATACAGAGTTTAAGCATTGGGTCGTGGTAGGCCTGTAGTAAAAAAAGAAGGGACATGTCAACATTTATGACGGAAAAATATAGATCTTTTAAAAAGGATATAGTTGAATCTAATCTCAGTAACACTTCTCTTTCACACTAATAGTGAAGCAGTTTTGTGAAGCCAGTGAACAGTCAACAGTGTTGAGAAAGATTAACCATCATTCTATTTTCTTACCAACTGTAAAACAACTAAATGTTAATCTAACCTTATTGAAAGTATGTGCAATCATATTGTCAATTTCCAAAGCATTGCAACACTTTTCTGAGCCCAGTTTATGATTTAAAGACCATAAATTGCACAACTTCAATGTCTGAGACCAACAGGTCATCTGGATCGCTGACTTGGATCGATGGTCAGTAGTACCCTGAAATTATCTAACATTTATTAGTGTTTTGGCAACCTTGAGCATAAGCTTACCTTTTTTGCTAACTTCAAGTCTTCTATCAAGTCTTCTTCTCCCTGGGAAAGTTCAAAGATTGCCTACGAGAAGGATCACAGCTGTTACAACAAATTTAAAACGTGAAAAATGGGAAACTGCTGTGACCCACTAAAATGATATTATTGTCAACGAGTTTATGTAAATAAACTTAACCTCTTTTCTCTTTGTTGTTTAAATTGGGTTAAATGATATCAGTTGGTGTTAATTGGGGAGTCTCGTTCAGTAACATCGTTATTTCAGGACTGAGTAACTAACCTGCAGGAAGCAGAGTTTTTCATAACCAGCACATAGGCAAAGGTTTGTTTCAAGTGGCGCAAAACGTGACTTCTTCTTAGCAAATGACTTAAGTGGTAAAGTGCTGTTGTGTTGATAAATCCGCTTAGTGAAATAAGTATCTTGTATAGTGCTCTAATACCACTGGGTTATGTTCCCTCTTTAGAAAACTCTCCACATAAAAATGAATACAAAATCTAAATTGAGTACAGTCTTTCAAAGTCCGATGCCATACTAGAGTCACTATTGAGTTTGTTGCCGAAAAACCCACAGCCTGGCCCATCGTGTTTTGCAATGCCCATTTGCCTGTACTTCTTTTGAAAACTTTTACAGACAAAAAGGAAAAGACGGTGTGTACTTACAATAATTATTAAAATCCTTGTATGGCAATGGGGATTGATATACAAGTTACAATGACATTTACACATTTGAACAACTTTGATAGAATAGAGTTATGGAGATCTGGTAGGCTCAGTAAGCACTTACTTGTTGACATATTAAGCGAAAGTGCCTCACTGGCATGTTTAGAATTACTACATTCAATGTTTGCTCCACACGCCCCTGTAATAACAGGCATTAGCACAAACGTGTCTTCAGTTCTAAAAGCAACCTGTCACCTAATTAACTGCATGCAAATAAAACCTGTATGACCTGGCATTTGTTGACTTAATTAGTTTACAAGACAAGATAATACACTATTTTTGAACATCGTATTTCATGGCCGTCATTTAGGGGATGCTGGAGGAATCCTGTGAAAACCCTTGGTTTCCCATGTACTAACACTGTTGCCACCCTTGGAACTTCTGACTCCAAACCTCTATCTTTAAATAAGGTGTTATTTGGCTACATTTCTATTTATTTTTGTTTTATTTTGCCTGGCCAAGGGTGTTTGTGGCAAGGGGTTGGCACTCTTACAGGCTTGTTAGCCACAGACGCATCATGATAAAATATTATTGTATGTTTAAAAAACACAGAAATTAACTGATAAATAACAAAGGCGAAACAGGAGTTATACTTAAGATAGTTACATTTTAATTTAAGTTAAAAGCTCTTTGATGTTCACTGAAGTTTTTAGTGAAGTTATAGTAGGTCTTCTAATAAAATCTAACGTTTAAAAATAAAAAATAAGGAAATTCACCAGTTATACTTAACTGACATAAGTATATAAGTCATCACTATGATGCATTGCTTATGACCACACATATTACATCACTGATGATATCTGAAATATACGGCGGTGCAGGTTTTACATGCTTCAGTCTAGAAAATGTACAAAACATTGGCTGAGAGACAAAAGCTTCTTTATGGCGAAAATACCTTTTAAACACCTATGCTTCGAACACCTTATCGTTTTAATAAACAAGCACTGTAACAGTAATTAACACCTGAAATTATTTTTTTTAAATTCCACCTACGTTAGTACAAAAATATACATATCCTAGGAAAAGTAAGGCAACCACACCATTCACCATAAGTTTAGGAAATTCAAATATAACATATTTTGAGGTGGAAACCAGTCACCCTGATGTGGAAAATGTACTCCCTCCTTTTCCCTAATTTTTTTCGTTATCCTTGAATTTCATTTAAAATGTACCTATTTTGTGTATACATTTGTGAATTTGATTCTGCTACCACTGGCTTTTTTATTTTCATAACTTTGCGCTAAATCTTTTTTTCAGGTGTAGCAAGTTTCCTCAAAATTAGTTTTGTTTACAGAACATATAATATGAACTGGACAAAAATAGAAAATCCTTCCTCAACTCAATGAATTTTCAAATTATTTGCAATTTGACCCACTGCACACGAAATGAGATGAGATTTGTGGTGGCAAATATCATCAGAAAATTGTATTTACTGTTATGAACTTCCATATACAAAATGGGTCTTACTCTGTGCTCACAGTGAGTACATGAAGTAGGACAGGGCAGCTCCAATCTGCAGTGAGATGGAGAGATATAAACTATACTGTCATTAATTTACTAAAAGCATTCTACTGAATGTTCTAGAACACCACATTCCAGATCCCCACATTCTAGCTTCCACCATTAGCCACCAACAGTAAGAACAAGCAAGTGATAACGCTACCTCTTGACGCTTGATTTCCTTCGATGTGAGCACCTGGTTGATGGACACATCAAATGTTTCGCTCCACAACTTGCTGTCTCTCCGCTTGGTGATTGCAGGGGGTGCATTTCTGGACCACGGTCGTGGGCTGAATAAATCAGGACGACTGTCGCTTCGAAAACTGATTGAGCGCTGGAAAATTAAGGAGAAGTTCAAATAAATTGATTACTTATATATTTCAGACTCAACTGAGCTCTGCAAAATCAGCAGGACCAGGGAGAGCTGTGTTGATCATCTAAGCTATCTGCTTTCTGTCCTACGGACATTTGCATTGATAACGAGTCTGCGGGCCTTGAAGCATCAATAGGTTATGTTTACTGGTGTAGGCAAAATACTGTGAAGTTGCTATACAGACTCTGCGACCTTTGATGGGGCCTGAGGGGCGCAGTCATGGGCTGCAGTCCCGTCTGTAATACAAATGTTTGGTAAAAATAATCCTCCTTTATCAGGAATCCACTTCGGTGATGAAAGAGTGCATAAAATAGGCTTATGTTAAAGGAGGGCATGTGGTATACAGAAAAAACACAACAGGTCAATTTCCTCAGTCCTGCAATCGCCAACAATAAGCATTAGAGAATGTGGCTTTGTTTGATGATATCAGCTGGGGTTCTAAGATGCATTCATTGGATGGTCGCTTTAAACAAGCATTGGCACACCCAATAGGTCTCGCTTATGCAAGAACTATTGGCTTTTCCAATGTGTTTTATTCATGCTGTACACCAGAGTGGCTGCTGTTATGTAGGGCTAAATGTTTGTGGCACAGAGGATAGTGGTATGGAATGGAGTGGTGTAGAATGAGGTGTCATTGAGTGTGCAAAAGTGTCACTTAGTGGAGTTTTGTAGAGTGGAGTAGGATGTCGTGGCTTAAATTGGAGTGGAGTGGTGCAGAGTGAAGGGGTGTAAAGTTGACGGGCATAGACTGGAGTAAAGGGGCATAGAGTGTTCAGGCACCGTTTGGATTAGAGTGTCACAGAGGGGTGCAGGGGGTGGTAGAGTGGCACAGAGTGGATTAGCATAGAGTGTTGTGGAGTGATGTACAGTGGAGTGGCGTAGAGTGTTGTGGCATAGAGTGGAGTAAAGTGTCAGGGTGGAGTGGCATAAACTGAAGTGGAGTGGTGTAAAGTGTCATGGGGTGGCATAGGGAAGTGGCATTGAGTGTCGTAGAGTGAAGTGACGTAGAATGGAAGGCATAGAGTGTTGTGTTGTAGAGTAGTGTGTCGGTCATTGAGTGCCATGGAGTGGTGTAAAACAGAGGAGAATCGAGTGGTGCATAGTGGCATAGAGTGTCACAAAGTGGAGTGGATTTGAGTGACCTAGAGTGGAGTACACTGGAGGAAAGTCGAAGGACACAGAGAGGAGGGGCACAGAGTAGACTGGAGTTGAGTAGAGTGAAGTGGCAGAGTGGAGTGTTAGTTATAAGTCGAGTAACACAGGGTGGAGTAAAGTATCATAGAATGGAGTAGAGAGGACAGCCTTTGAGTGGAGTGGCATAGCATGGAGAAAAGTGGAGTTGTATGTTATACAGTGGCAGAGAGTGTCAGAGAGGGTCGTGGAGTGGGGTAGAGTGTTTGTGGAGAGGGGTAGAGTGGAGTGGTGTAGGGCAGACTGTCAAGGAGGGTTGTAGGGTGGAGGATGATAGAGTGAAGGGTCATAGAGTGATGTGGCACAGAGTGGAGTAGAGTGGCCTAGAGTAAGCTGTGCACAGAGAAGCACACAGTGGCTAGAGTGTCGTACAGTGGAGTAGAGTGGAGTGTCATGGATGAGAGTGGAATGGAGTGTTGTAAAGCTGTGCAGTGTTGAGGGGTGTAGAGTGGAGTAGAGTGGAGTAGAGGGGCATAGTGTTGTGGCACAGATTGTCATAGAGTGGAGGGCCATTGAAAGGAGGGTCCTAGATTGAAGTGGCCTTGAGTGGCATAGAGTCAGGTGGTGTAGAGTGGAGTGGCGTGGCATGGAGTAAAGTTGGGTGGAGTCCCATAGTGTGGAGTGGCGAAAAATGGAGTAGAGTGTCATATAGAGTCATGGAGAAGAGCACTGTAGAGTGGAGTTCCATAGAGTGAAGTATGTATTGTGTGGTTGTGCACTGCCATTATAGCCAACACATTTTCAATTGAAATGACCACTACATTTGCACAGACATACAGTTTTACTGGTAAAACTACACAGGGCATAAACAATAACGTGTGGAAATGGCATCACCAATTGTACTGATTTATTTTGATGTACTTCATTTATGCTTTTCAAATTGATATATTCTGAAATATTTGCACTGTTCAATTACAGACATTTCAATTTTCTTGTGTGCTAGAAAAAACATAACATCCTACAGCCTTTTCTCTATCCAGCAGGATTGTCACATACATCCTCTCATGTTAAAGTCAGAGAAAGTAAAGTAAACTCCAAGCTCCCTTAGACGACCGTGTCTGACATTTGACCTCTGTCTTTCAAATCATGCAAATGTGACAAGTTAAGATCAAGATTTAAAGGCTTGTTTACAGAAAGCGAGCAGTGGAACAATACAGTAAATAGACTACACTCCACAGGAGGGACAAACTCAAGCTGGACAGCCTAAAACAAATAAAACCACCAATTAGAAAGCAAGCAAATGTGAATTACAAGACTTAAAGCCAAACAATGGGTGGATTGTATTCCCATGGAAGCTTTCAGAATGTCCCCAAGATGTTGTTAGTAAACCAGACAACTATTTTGTCTGGTAGGCTTCAACCTAAAAAGGAGTACCTTTTTATTGCAAGTATTTTGTACATGTTAGAGGATAGCAATTTATTTTCTGCCAGTTTAATATGTAAAGCTCCTTTGTGGGAATCCCTAAATGTTCAAAATAATCGTGAAGTGTGGCAAACTGTCAGCTATATCTGAAAATGCCACTTGTATTTAACATACTTACATACTATGTAGTATAACTTGCCATTTCTGTATCAGAAAACTCAACCAAAAGGATCGCAGAATTTGACCCTACACTGCTCCATATTCCAGGGGCCTAACCATAAGAAATCCTTTATAAACAATTTAAGACTCTCTTTAAAAACAGTTTAGACAACTTGCACAAACTGTGTTAGAATCACAAGACAAACTGGGCAAGGATCTTGTATACAAATAATGTACAGACTTTCAATATACAGCATAAGAAGCACTATACAAACAGTAAGAACTGTATATTTAAGCAGTGCAAGGAGAACTACAAAATAAAGAATGAGTCAATGTACACAGAACAACTGATCATCAAGGAGCACAGCAGTAACAGTTTAACCATTACTACAGAAGTGAAATAGGGACTTTTACCGAAGAATTGCAAGGAACCCTGGTAGGTATTTGCAAACAAACAAACAATGCAAGATGCAGTATAAAGTCAACAAAATCCTACACATACAATGTACTGAACCCTGTGCATAAAATGTATAGTCCTTCCCGGTGTAGCAATATAGAAATAGTGTAAGAAGAACAAAAATGCATTGTAAATGCAGTGTAGGAAAAATACAATACAGTGCAAAGAAAACAATAGAAATACATACTACCGAAAAGGAACAAGGGCTTCTAACCGACATAAGCATGGCAAGAATCGCTACACAGAATACGTAGGAGTTCCTTTCACACTGTGTAATAAGCAGAATAAAAACAGTACAGGTAACATATCATAAACATCCTAGGAGGCACTGCATGTACCATGCGAGATTGTTTTTTTGGATTGTAAGGAATATGATACAAACTTTGTAAGGAATTTTATACAACTGTTTAATCAACATTACAAAGGTATCCATGAAACAGAGGAGACAGCTGAAGGCATGAAGTGTAGGATGTCCCATGCAAACAATTCAAGCACCAATGTACAAAGACAGCCCATAAACAAAATATAAAAATATTGCTCAGCACTGCAAGAAGATTGTATGGACTAGCAAAGCTCTATACAGTGTATCAGGCCAGTGCTTAATTTGCACCAGTGGTCGCATTCACTTTCGCGGACCAGCACTTACTTTTTCTCATCAGACTTTGACCCAGAGTAAGAGAGAGGATGAAGGCAGATGTAGATGAAGATGGAAAAAAAGTAACAAAGGGATGGGGCAGAGATTGAAAAGAGCCTGCAAGAGTAAATATAAAAGTAAGGGAGTGTATTGTGGTGGAAGAAATAGGCATGTGGTGGAGTCAAGGCTAAGCAGTTTTGGTTTTTGGCATGCCGGCATTCGTCAGCATAGGCTGTGGATGTCTGAGACAAGCTTTGCGTACCAGCACTCATTAAGCAGTCGGAAATCAGCATAAACTGCTCTGCAGAAACAATGTTAAGTAAGGAGTCTTTTAGAAACCAGAAACAGTAAGGACCATACTACATATATAATGCATAGTACTGATTTTTAAGCAAACACTGCAAGGCGTATACTACATACCATGCGCAGATATCTCTACAAACAGCGAAAGACACTTTTAGATGGTCTTGGTGGTGTGTAGTGTAATATAATTGCTTTCACTGCCTCACTTTGTCACTTACTAACTCATTCACCAGACTAAATGGATCTGCATTGATCGTACGTTGAGCACTCTATAAAGTATGAGCACTATGAAAGTAGTATAAGGAGCACTACACACGCACCCCCACACATACATACACACACAAACACACAGTATGGAGCTTTACACGCAGTATAAAAAGTTCTGCCCAAACAGCATTACAATTTCCCTACAAACGTATTTTTCTGTATTTTTTGTAAGGCACTACGAACCACTAACAGGACAAAGAATTTTATCCAAACAGTGTTAATAGCTCCACTTAAAAGTATAACTGAACTTTTCAAAAACAACATGCATGGCACTACACTGTCCATCTATACAGGGTTCTCTCCAGAAACAATATGTATAACTGTATACCAAATGTATAGGTGGCTCCTCAAGAGTTGACACAAACATTATCTGAAGCAATAGAAACAATATAGGGAAAACTAAGCAAAAAGTTCAAAGAGCAATACAAAATAGCATTACACCTACACAAGCAACACTGTATAAGGGGATCTATCAGCGATATATCAAACATTACAAACAGATGCACTACAGCCGCTTGAAACCCTTAAAACCCTATGGCAAGCCGACTTTGGGGAACACATAGACGATGAGCGATGGGGAAACATCACAGCCCAGGTCTACAAGGTATTTAGAAATGCCTGGTTTAAACTGATAAATATATACATACACCATAGAGCATACCTTAGCCCTGCGAAAATAGCATCAATATACAACAACACAAACAGCGCATGTCCTAGATGTGTGGAAGCTGGGGCTGACTTATTACTCCATGCTATGGACTTGCAGAGAGTTGAAGCAATATTGGGAAAGGGTGATAGGCGACACCAAGAAGATCACGGGCAGGAAACTGGCGACCACCCCGGCAGTCGCATTGTTAGGGAACTTCCCCAGACCACACTCAAAAAAATGTCTAGTAAATTCACGGACCTAGCATTGATCCTTGCAAAAAGAGAAATTACAATGCATTGGAAGGACCCCAAGGGACCAAGAGTGCTTACGTGGAGAGACACGTTAGCCAAATGGGCTGAAGCAGAGGGGGAGGCATTACGCCTAGAACTTGCAAAAGGAATAGGGAGCGAAGAGGGGATGCAGCAGAGGGACAATCTACTGGACCGCCTGAAAAACCCAACAATTGACCTCCAAGAACAAAACATATCATCGGAGGAGACGGACTCAATTAACACAGAGACTAGCGCCATACCAGACAATTTGCAATAATTAGCTAAACCCAGAGCGGCAAGGCCTGAGAAGAGGGAGTACCAAGATCCGGACTAGAGTAAATACAGGGGACGGGGAGGTGGGAAAGTAGTTAACTGTATACATGTTTGGAACGAAAACAATAAAAATATATAAAAAAATAAAAAGCACTGTATAAGGGGCTCTTCAAACAGAACGAGGAGCTCAATAAAAGAATAATGAGCTCTTCACAAAGGGGCTGATTCACAAGACAGTAGCAGATTGGGAAGTAGTATTACAGTAGTACTCTTTTACATACACTTACATGCCTTTTTCAACAGTTCCCGAAATGTTCAACTTCCTATTAGTAAAAGTGCATAGAAGGTACAGTCACTTTTGTTTGTATTAACTGCACATTAACATTCTCTGAATATTCGCATAGTATTCCTATTTAGATGCGTGGGCCCGTTTCTCCTATTAGAAGTGCAGGGCAATACTCTGGTGTCATGCAGGACAAGTCTTAAGCAGAGACCTCAGCCAAAACAATTGAGCCATGCAGGACAATTCTTAGGCACAGGTCTCAGAAAAGAAAATGAGAAAAGCAGAATAACTCTTAGGTGGATGTACCAGCTAAAAAATGCAGGGCAACTCTTGTGTGGTGCCCAATTTATTGCGAGGCCTCTGGTATTATTGAACACGTATGTGCTAACCAGATTAATACATTTGTTCACTTGACTTCAAAGCGTTTGAGAGCAGTGTACAACAATCTGAAACTCAGAAAGGTATGACACAAGGACTGAAAACACAAGTTCGAACTACATCTTTTAAAAATAATTGGTATTTTATTTACAGACTGAAAAGTGAGACAATTAAAGAGGTCCTTTTTGACAAGAGTTGGGCTCCCCCAGTTGTGACTAGACCTTATGCAAGAATTAAAGGAGGACTTCTCAATAGAGGAGCTGAGTGAAGCCATGAAGGTGCTTAATAGAACCAAGGCCCCAGGTGGAGAAGGGTTTTCGGTGGAGTTTTATCATACCTACTCTGCTATTCTTAGGGAAAAGATGCTGGTGTTTTTTTATGAGGGGGAGAAAGGACTCCTTCCTCAGACCATACAAGATGGGGTTGGATGCTTGAAACCTGGGGGAGATATGGTGGACCCTTCCTCATAAAGGCCCCTCACCCTGCTTAAAACTGATCTTTATATATTATGCAATATACTAGCAGCTAGATTGCAGGGGTTGATCAGGCAGTTGGACCATGAAGATCAATGCGGTTTCATGTCGGCACATAGCACCACTTATAAGTTACGTAGATTGCCCCATGTATTACATGATGCCTTGGATGGTGAGAGGGAGACAGCTTTGGTTTCCTTGAGCTAGAAAAGGCATTTGATATGGTGGAATGGGCTTATTAAATGTCAGTGCTGTGTGGCATTGGGTTCAGGCCTAGTTTCTGTGCCTGGACACTACTCCTGTATACTAAGCCCACTATACATATCAAGGAGGGTGGTGAGCTTTCTGAGTCATGGGTGGTAGGTAGGGGAACCTGACAGTAGTGCCCTCTTTCACCCCTTCTTTTTGCGCTGGCAATTGAGCCCCTTGCATTGCTGCTGTGCAAGGAAATGGCTTCTTGGGGAATCAGGGTGGACGATGCCGCTCATGTGGTTTCATTTTACGTGGATCACTTGTTACTATATGTACAATCCCCCAGAAAGTCTGTTCCACTCCTGCTGAGGCTACTGGGCACCTTCTGTGAGGGTTTGTGTTTCAAAGTTAATGCCCATAAGTTGCCCCTCCTCTCTTTGGGTAGACTGATTGGACAGCAGATGGACCAACTGCCAGATGTGGGTCTCTGCTGAAAATTGGAAGGGTTTCGGTATCTAGGGATCTGGGTCTCACACACACTGAGGCCCAACGTCAACTTAGAAATGTGGAAAGGATCTTGACGGGGCTTGAGAATGCCATCAAATTCTGGATAGGCTCCCTCTTACTGTAATGGGAAGAGCACACCATAGTAAAAATGGTATTCCTTCAATGCTACTTGTACTTAGTACAGAGCTCCCTTTTTTCGTTGGGGGACCGGTTCTTTCGTAAATTGCACAGCCTGTTAGTTTCTCTCATTTGGGCGGGTAAGCACAGCAGGGTGGCACTGGGAGTGCTCAAGAGGGACCTGGAGGATGGCGGATTGGCTAAGTGAGACAATCTGTTAGTTTCTCTCATTTGGGCAGTAAGCGCAGCAGGGAGGCACTGGCAGTGCTCAAAAGGGACCTGGAAGACGGAGGATTGGCTATCCGGTACTTAAAGTTTTATTTTTCTGCTGCGCACCTGCAGCATGCCACTAGATGGTTGAAGGATTGTGATAACTGGGAGAAACGATGATGGGGAAAATCCACTTTACCACAGTTACTGATACACAAGGCAGGTCACACCACTCAGTCCCGTAATTATGCAAAACCACAGCAGAGATTTGGGAGAGAGTAGTACAGAGGGTTCTCACTGAGCTCCCTTCAGCAGGAAGCTACGGTTATGGGACCTTGCTCCCTTTAGAAACATAAACGCTTATATTTCTATGGAACATTGGAGGCCAGAAGGGTGTCAGATTGCAGGCGATATCTGTCCCAGAGAAGCCTTTATTACTTTTCAAGAGGCTCAGGATTCTTTTGGGATCGGACCACCCCACTTCTTATACTGTGCTAAGCTGGAGAGCATTGGGAGGGAACTCTTGATTGATTTCCCTGCAGCGCCACGGGTCTTTGAGGTGCTAGACGGCCTAACTGGATGGATGGGTCACCCAATCACCCATTTTTACAAAATCCTTACAGGCAACATGCAGGACAAACAATTTAGAGTGTGGGGCCTGGGAAAGTGATTTGGAACAACCCATTTCAGATTCATACTGGGCGAGTGCAACTACCCTGGTACGCACAGTGTTGTGTAATAATAGATTCAAACTCCTTCAATTTCTGCACTGTACATATGCCACACCATATAAATTGAGCAGACTGGATCCCACTAGAGGAGCTAAATGTGCATGTTGTGGGGAGGAAGGTACCACTTTCCTACACTTGGCTTGGGAATGTGCCAAGGCCCAGGATTATTGTGGACAAGTGTTGCCATGTATCAAAGAAACCACTGGTATTCCAATCCATCTCACATCACTGGCTTGTTTGCTGGGAGTGGTAGTTAGACTTAAGGGTCGGAAAATCCCCTACAAACTTGTGCAACTGGCCCTTCTCTTGGCAAAAGATTGGATGGCCACTGGATGGCTGGGCACTAGAGTTCTGTTGCTGGATCAGTGGTTGAGGGATTTACTGGAATGGTACGGTGGCAAAAGAACACCATATGAGATCGTCATACACCATTGACGAGATAGTGCTGTGTGCCCCCTTACTGCAAAAATTCCACGAGGACAGTAACCTGAGCTCTGATGACAACTCAGAGGGAGAGGGATGATTGTAAGGAGGGATGCTACTCTCAACCTTTTTATGACAACCAAGTGTGGCATTAATGTAATCCTTCTTAAAGTTCTAGCTAGTTGTCTTGGTTCATTCCACAAACCACACTGATCATTATTTGTACTGCCCTGTAGCTACTGCTCTTGGAAAAATGTAGAGATCATGCCTGTGACCGTCTTTAATAGGTAATTGATGGGATAATTTGCATGAAACTGCACTCTTGCACTGTAGGTTTCTTTTTTTTCTTGTTTTTACTGAAACCAATAAAACACAGTTAAAAAAATACAGGAGGTCCTTTTACTGTTACCTCCTGTGATCAAAATCTGACACCTGGCTTTATGTTTTCGCTAGATAATTTGTTAAACAACATGTTGGGTCTTGGCTTATTGTTATGGAACTGCGATGAAACCATGGGGAAGGAATGTTGGGAGGTAGCGATGGAATGAAGGGGATTAGAATGGAGCGGGAGGCAGTTGGAGAGTGGCGTAGACAGAAGAACTTGGTGGCAGTCTGTACTCCTGTTGATCCTGCACTTAATAACAGAACTTACTGGATTGCCGCATCCACGTCTTTATACAACCCCAGTCAAAGGCGCCAGCCATTTTGTTGCAATGTATAATATCTCTAGATATCTGTCCTCTAATCTAGTTTCACAGCAAACAAGTGCATAAGGAAAGATAGCAGAGTGGGTATGACCCCAGGTGGCAGAGAATCTGGAAATTGTTCTAAACATCTGGTCTTCCAAAAATCAGGTCAATCAAAAACCCACCACTTAAAATTATTAGAGGATCTCCTTCAGGTTAAAAGGGATAGCTTTTGGTGCTCAGGGACTGGCTGCCTTAAGTTTGGATGTCCATTTAATCGAATGATCTATAGTTGCAGTGGTTTACAGTTGGGGCACGGATAGAGTACAGAGTTACAGTCCCACTTGATCTTCTCAGTCAATATCTAGGAAGGGCGAATACTGGTCCTAGAGTTGGAGTAGCACCCAGAATACATTGCCCATAAGTACCAAACTTAACAAGGCATTATTTCAAAACTGATCAGTCGTGGTAGGGGATTTGGATTGGTAGTATCACCCATGGTCTCTGAGATATAAACGGTTTTGAAATCAGGCCTATTTGGGAGAATTTATAAACACATTTGCTTAATTTCATAAACTGCATCTCCTTGTGTAAAATACAGAAACCACAGGAAAATCTGGTGACTTTAGATGTAGGAGAAACAGTGCACGTATTTTAAGATCGCTAACATATCTCAGTTGAACCTGAGCCTTTGGAGGACAGTTTGGGGATATCAGAAACAGTAACAGAATTAAAAATGTCATATATTTTTGGAATAGGAAATCCTTCCAAAAACCAGCAACAGTTACACCAGTTAGCACAGTCTTTTTACTTAAGGCAGATTGTTTGAAAAATGTCCACGTTATTCGCTATAAAATTGTGTTTTCTGAGCTTTGTCAGAAAGGACATAGTTTAAAGAGAGTTTTTAAGGTTCTTTTTTGGAAAGACATGGTGCCTTGAAGATGACTCATTGCCGAAACCTTATGTTGTGAGAAATTCGCAAAAGTTTCGCATTTTTTTATTTTATACTCACCTATAAATTTGATTATTCATAATTATAAGATTTGAATGAACCTTCCGAGGTAGGCTCCCTCGAACAACTGAAACCAGGTTGCTCAGGAGTAAATCAGTGGAGGTTCTATATATATGTGATACGGATGGGCATTGTTGCTTTATTTTATTTTTCAGTTAGCACGCAAAATTCTTGCAAGAAATAATTGTTTTACACATGCTAAATGTGAGAAGTCCAAGTGCAAATAAAGATTTTGCAGTACTTTGAATTATGAAATCACCATTTTCATTATCTGGGCACCAGAATAAATTATCTTCTGGTTTTTTTCTTGTGACGGAGTATTGTTGGGTGGCATGCCTATCATAAAACATAACGTGAGACAAAGGTAGCCCGATAATCTGGATAGACACAGGACTATGCTTGCACAGTAAGGCCTGAAAGCTTGCATGGCTGCTGCCTGAGCTGTTTGTTACTCCTCGCTGTATGTGAGTGAAGCTTGCGCTCCTGCCCCACTGGTGGCAAACCTGATGTGTGCGCGCGAGCTTGCGTGCACGAGAGTGTGTTTGCGCGAGACATGTTGCCGCAGATCTGCTACTCAGGTGTTCTCAGGACTGGGGTTTTAGGAAAAGACCCCTGAAGTTCCTGTTTAACAGAAAAGTGATGATTCTTAAGAGTGAGTTTTCATTGAAACGTGTAGGGGAAATGGGACTGGCCAAGAGTGAGAGAATGTGACGTTAAGAGTGAGGCTTACTAGGAGGGAGCCAGACACGGCACTCAGGCCCAAGGTGTTACGTGAAGTGGAACGCTAATAAGTTACCAGACAGGTCTGCGCTCCGTGCACACACCCCACATTTTTTGTTTGTGAGCAGAAGTCATTAAAACTGCAGGGTGCGACCTAATTGATTTGCTGCTGTTGGTAGGTCTGAAATACCTGAAACAGGGTTGGTAAAGTCCGTCCTCCATTCGCAGGAGCGAACAACACTAATCCGCTCTGTAAAAAGGAACGAAAACAGCACAACTGGCCCAACCACTAATTTGCAGGGAAGCCAGGAAAAAACACACTTCACATGTTTCCATAATATGCACCAAAAAAAGGTGCGCACATGCAGTACTAACCTGCACGGCAGAAATGTAGCAACAAATCACATGCACCACAAGTTTGCTCGGCATAAAGTAAGCAATATACATCAATATACCACTAATCTACATAAAAGACTGTCATGTACCACTCATTTGCCACTAATCTGCCCACGAGAATGAAGGAACACATCACTCATGTACCACAAATCTGTGCCACGCCAAGAAGGTTCACTCAAGAATTGTACCACTAATCTGCACAGCAGAAAGGAAGGAATATACAACAATGTAGCACTAATCTACGCAGAAAACTGTAAAGTACCACTCATTTACCACTAATCCGCACAGGAGAAAGGAAGGCACACACCACACATGTACCAGGAACATGTGCAGTGGCAAGAAGGAACACCCAGCAATTGTATCACTAACATGCACAGAAGACGGGAATAAAAATAGCACTCACTGCCCATTGACATGCTCAGCAGAAAGTAAGGACCATAACACAACAGTATCACTAGTCTGCAAAGAAAGAAAGGAACATACAAAACACGTGTCACTAACCCGCACAGCAGAAAGAAAGGAGCATACCACATAAGCACAACTAACCTGCATAGCAGAAAGGAAGGAAGGAACATAACCCAACGTCCCACCAACCTACAGAGGAAAGACAGGAACATACCACATCTGCATCACTAACTGCACATCAGAAAGAAAGGACATACCACTAGAGTATCACTGGTCTACATCGAAGAGCGAAAGGAACATACCACACACACACTACTAAAATGCACAGTAGAAAGAAAGGACATACCACAAGCGTATCACTAGTCTACATAGAAAAAAGAAAGAAACATACCACACACGCACTAATAAACTGCACAGTAGAAAGAAAGGACATACCACAAGAGTATCACTGGTCTACCTCGAAAAGAGAAAGAAACATATCACACACGCACTAATAATCTGAGAACGGAAGAAACATTCCCCAATGTCTCACCAACCTGCACAGAGGAAAGAAAGAAACAAACCACACACTTACCACTAATCTGCACAGCGGTAAAGGAGTAACATACCACAAATATGACACTATTCTGCTCAACATACACAAAGGAATATGTCAAGACTGTTCCAATAATTAATCTGCATTGCGGACAGGAAGGACAACATCTCACATATATCACTAACCTACATAGCAACAAGGAACTAGCAGAGCAAATGGGCACTAGCACTAACCTGCATTGCAGAAAGGGGAAACATACTGCACATGCATCACTGATCTGCACAAAAGCAAAGCAGGAAGGATAACACCCCAAAGAACCACTAATCTAAACAGAAGAAAGACAGGCCCATGCCACACATTTACCACTAATCTGTACAGTAAAAAGGAACAAACAGTGCACACGATAGCAGGTAATACAGGGAAAGTGAAGATCTTAACATATCTCAAAACCAAACCGTGTTTTCGAACTGCGTGAATGGCATGGTTTTTAAACACGTTTCACACGGGAAACTCTAAACTACATTTAAAAAGCCTGCTTCGCGCGATCTGTCTTAACCATAACACAGGGGGGTGGTTGCAAGTACTTAAAAGAACATAACATCTGTCTGAAGCAGTGAGTAAAGGAAGTGTCAGAAGTTAAAGGCTAGCGTTTGGCCAGATCTAATTTGCTTTCACATGGCTCAGACTGGAACAGATGCGGCCATATTCTTTTAGCCAGGCCCACTGGTGCTCTGCAGCAGCTGAGGGGCAGATTTATGGGCCGAGAACACGGAACCCTTTTCCAAATACCCTAAATACCCCTTCTGCCTCAACAGCCGACTGGCAAAAATATTCCTGTTCTTGTGCCGCCACTGCTGCCGTTCATACTTTGCTGCTTTGCTGTGTGTTGTGAAATCAGTATAACAGATATATAGTAGGCAAGAGACAAAGAACACTTGTTTAAGTACACACCTAAATTGATACCTGTCGGGAGGCAGAACTTGTTCACCTTACCAATACCGTAAAGCAGGAGGTCTATATTGCAGCTGAGCTTCCAGTATAGATGATTTGTCATTTTTCAATGGCAGGGTTAGTCCAAATCATACAGCAGGCAATCACTAACATTAACAAGCGTAGGAAAGCACAACAGTGGAAACAATTGATGCAGGGAGACAAATTATGATTTTCTCAAGAAAGGTCAGTGATACTTTAGTTAACTTTGCAGCACCTGTTTTTAAGTGTTAAGAATTTTAGTAAAACAATGTTTAGCAACAAATCTCACCTTTATGGAACAATCCAATAAAAAAAATTGGGAATCTGCAACAGTGACTCCTTATTTATAGTTTAGTCGCCACTTCCATAAGAAATGGATACTATTTATAAGATAGAGCATAGACCATTCTGAAGCCAGTCAGCACCAAAAGTTCACATTTTGGAAAGGGAACGAAAGGTTGAAGCCAGGACAGAGAATTTAAGAATGTTAAAGGTGGGTATAGGAAAACTAGGCCAAGGGTTGCATAAATCGAGGAGGTCCTACAATACATTTGTTATTCATTTGTCCATAGACATTAATTCAGAATTATTTGCGAATTATATTTTCTTGTATCTGGTGAATTGTATTTGCTATATGCACTATTCCTCCCATCATAGATCTATGATGGATGCATACGAATTACCAAGTGATTAATGGAGCACTTTTAAGATGAATCCAATATTAATGTTCTTGGGTCATTTTGAAAGGTTTAAGTTAGTGTCATACTTGATTTACCAAAACCTGTGACATTACAGATGGATTCCATTCGGAAGAGACATACATTCTGGATTATGATGCAAAATAAGGCACTCATAATAACTGTGAGACGCCTGTTCCAAATAGATTCAATTTTGTTCAATCATTCAAGTCATCTGATCATTTTTCTATTTGTCACAGAATCAATTACTTTCGACTCACATTCTCCAACATTGTTTAAAAATCTGGCCTCCATATCACTGTTAAAATTGAACCTGTCCTCCAGCTTGGAAACATGCTCACTGGAGGAGAGTCGTCAAGAAGCCTGACCTCTCAGATATGAGGAGAAGATCATATACATTTATATTCAAGTTAGCCTTCATTCTCATTTAGTGTCTAAAAAGCATTTTCTTAGTTTTCCTTACATTCAGAGAATGATTTATTTCTGATAAATGTTTTAGTTGTCGAATGACACTACCCTGAAAATGTTTTAAAGTGAAACGATCCCAAACCCAGGGATTCAATCCAGTCTCTTTTGCTAGATTGTCACGATTAGCAGGAAATAAGGTTATGGTGAGAGGCCAGCTCTGCTTGAGCGCCTCATCATACCTTGCAGTCGCTACTTCTTCTGTGCCACTTTTGCCAGTACAGCGGTGTCTTAAAAGAAACATCCCAATGCTCATGAATCTAAGTGGCAAGTGACGAGCAAATCAGAGTAAAGATATTTAGGGCGTCATTTAGAGCCTGGCGTGTGAGCCACCAAACCACTAGGTGATTATGGCCACTCTTTCCCAAGCCCCCAGCCCCCAGACAACCCGCAGACTGTACTTAGCGATCCTGCTGGTTTGGTAGTGATTTTTCACAAAAAGCGAGATTTGTTTTTGGAAAACGGAAAAAAGCAATATCCCTGACTTCCTTGGGGTTTGGTCCCTACATTTTGCAGACAATGCTTTATTTCTACTGGCCTGGATAATCATGCAATAGAAGCTGGTCACAAGCACGTACAATCAGCAGAAGCTGACTCTACACAGGGTGGTCCTTTTAGCTCTGTGGAACCAGCAGTTCTTTGGCTGCTGACCAACTGGCAAGGTGTTTCCATTGGTAAGGCCAGGTGAAGCGCCACTGTTGCAAACTGAGAAGGTCCCCCATCTTTAAATGAGGAGAAGAAGCATGAGGTGGGGGGACGGACACCTTGCACATGAAATAATATCACCCTTGTTTACAGGAGGACATCAGAGGAAAAAGAATGACAAAGAATGCAGATATTTGCATAGAATTTGTGGATCTTAGTGAGAGGAAAAGTGCAAACCTCCAAGGACATAATGTGCACCATCCACAATGATCACAGAAGGATGTGAATCATGTTTGGTATAGCTGAGGGATTAGCTGAGGGATACACACAGTTGCATTTAGGGAGGCAATGAATTTGTCTACCCAGAAAAAGTAGTGAACATTGGCTGCAAACCAAGCCTGTGGATCATGTTCTTTATATTACAGTGGTACATACTATGGAAGGAAGAAGCCTGTGCAATGAGGGAACCCCACACAAACAATAAACCGGGTCTGTGGCTTCTAAACTCTTTGGGGGTTATATGAGTGGTACCGCAAGCTCCGCATGTTGAGTTCCACACATATTTATACTAAACATAGCCTGCAGTGAAAAATGGGAATTTGGTAGGTCTGAATGTCACATACATTATACAGTTCAAAGTTTGTGCAGCTAAAGTGAAAAATGTGTCAGCTAAATCATTAAGAGTGAGCTCAGAATATATGTGACTTTGTAAAAGTGCATAATCACCCCTTCGTGCTGAGTAACAGATGTATATTTTTACTCACTGGCATTCATTTTACCGACCACTGGATTTGAACCTGTGATCATGAGAACAAAAACAGATGCACATAGTGGACACATTAGTCCAATGAGCCACCAGACCTAAACAAAATGAATGCGAATCCCTGTGTGCTGTGTCCACAGTCATGACAACAAAGCTAAGATAATATCAGGATGTTTTAAATCACCAGGGAAACACAGAAAAATAAAGCAGTTCTGGCTCAAAGTTACAAGAATATTATTCTTTAATAAAAAGCAGAGTGCTGTCCAGACAATCTGATATGTTTTAAACAATTTGAAAATCTTTCGGATGCTGTGATTAACCCAACCAGAATGTTGCCAGAAAGCACCATCATACGATATACACTGAGTTGCACATGTTTAGTGTATCTGAATGGAAGACGAAGTGCACGACCAAAACCCTTTCTCATTGTGTACCTCCCACATTAAGGATGTCACCTGTGATTTCATTGAGTCAACTGTGATGTAATTTGTGATTTTTTCTGCAACTTCATGATTAAGGTATTGCACAATGAATTAGGGGTGCTGAGGTTGTGCTGTTACAGTAACTTTGCAGAGCTTTTAGGTTCATAACCTTAAAATACTGGACGTTTTTATGGAATATGAACTCACAGACATAAAGATTAACACACATAGCAGAATTACTTCAAATTACTGAAAGCTTTGGATTGTTGGTCTGATATGTAGTATTTGTTCAAGCTCTTTTAAAATACAAAGATAAAGAAAAAAATAGTTTAAAAAACATCAAAATACTATAGTGGTCTGAAAAATCCGAAGTTGCTTGTGGCTACGTGTAACTGTTCACATATGGTACGTAGCAGCATAAAATGAGGAGGGAACACTAAGACATTGTTGAAAAGAAGCACTGGAAAAGCGAATAGCTCCTGCTGTTCAATGGTGTTACCTGACCTTTTTGCTTTTCAAAGGTTTTGCTGACTGTGTTCTGCATCAGCAAAAGAGAAAAGAATGTGTGTTTGCTGAAGCAGGACAACAATGTTCATAAGACCCTGATGTACATCTTTGAGGAATATCCGACACAACGAAGAAAAAGACTCTGCATTCCGTGGAATCTGCATGATGATCGGAGTGAATCCTAGTGGCGTTGTGCAGGTAACTTGAGTTTTTCGATGAAATTGGGAGTTCCTCTAATTGTTGGTGGGTACTTCTCGAAAGACTTCCTTCATCAGGGCTGCAGTGTGGGTGAACTATGCCCTCTCCCATATGTAAATGGTAAACTCCTTGTTTGTCTCTCAATCACTAATTTAACATTGCACCTTCTGCGGTACATCCGCCTTATTGTTCAGGCCAGACTGATGTGAAGCCCATCACATAACATATATGGATGCCTAGGTGTTACCAGTTTCTCCAATTCATGGTGATAACTGTACACAAGTGTCCAACAGAAACGGAGGTTATCTGACCAGCTCATAGAAGTTTAAATGGGCTGGCTCGTTCCACCTCTTACATTTTCACACCAGCCAGTGTGACTAAATCTTTCTCCCAGTGCATTATGAGCCTATATGTTAGCCTTGGGTAAACTGAACATATTGTATCCTCCTTACTGAGCTACAGCCTTCCAAATGAAAAGAACACTTTGACAACTCTTGCCTGAGTGTGTGCCAAAAGAATTTCTTCAAAACCTTCTAAAGAGGATAAAAAATATCAGTTACTTCTGTATCGCACTCACCTGTGATAAGTCTATATAGAGCAATGGAAATGGCCTTATAAAAAAAAAGTCCAATGTTTTGATGTGTTGGTTCTCACTTGTAATTACGTTCTGTGTAAAGCTATTAGACCCACGCTCCCCAATTTAAGTCTTGTCTGTAGGCTAGAAAACTGCAATATATATGAATGAATGACTAGGGCAAATGTTGGCACTAAACTGATTGAGGTCACTCTGGTCTACACAAGTCTTACCAGAAGCTGAAGCCGACAATTTGAATGGGTAGCCACATAAAAATTCTAAAGGGAATACTGATAATCTAGTATAAGGTATTTGATCAGGCTTTCCAGTCTCCGGAGCCTCTTCTAAAGGTGAGAACTGCCAATATAATCTGCACACTTCTACAAATCCGTCCTGTAAATTGTATGCATGTCTAAATTTGCTACCCCACACCATGTGCTGTAATTTTGAAATCTTTTGCCAGGAGTTGATATTTAAGCACCCCATAAACTCTAAACTAAGATCATTAAACCTCTGTCTAAAACTGTGTTCTTGGTAGCATTTTGTGAACCGAACGGAAGGTACTGTTGTAGGAGGCTGGCCTGGTTTGTAGTGGGTACCCTAGGTACTTACACCTTATACCTTATATATTTACCCATGGTTCTAATAATGTAGTGTATGTACATATATGTGTGTGTATTCATGTGTGTTTGTATGTGTGTGTTTATGTGTGTATGTATATATATATATATATATATATATATATATATATATGTATGTATGTATGTATGTATGTGTATATGTTGTTTCTGTGCTTGGCATGTTCGTGGGTCATTGCATGGCTCCTGGGTGGGTTGTTATACTAGATATCTATGAATCCCTGCTCTTATCTTATCACACTTATCTACCCATCATCATATGTCATGTCTCTATCAAACTATCCTCCATTCCAACTCTGACTCATCCCAAATCCTTTCTACTACTTTCATCTCCTAAATAACTCTTCCTAAGCTCTTCCCTCTGCTTCCACATCTAACTCACCAAACCTCACTCTACTACCATGACCTCCCACACAACCCTACTAAATACTCCCTCATTTATCTCACCCTGCTACTATGCTCTTCCTAACCCTTCCACACTCTTCCCTCCTCCATCCCCCTTTACTCATCCCAAGCCTTTGGGGTGAGTAAATGAGGGATATACTCCCAATTAACACTTCTGGATTTCTTTCCTCCTCCACCCTTCCATTACTCCAGTCAATCTAACTAACAAACTCTCATATCCGCGGCTCAAATTAACTCATAATAATACTAAAACTGTACTCGTATTTCCCAATACTAATCCATCACTAATTCTTGTTGGGTTCCAGAGTAGCATGCTACTCACCGAAAAGCGCTTTGACGCCACGTCAGGGGTAGTAAGCGCTATATAAATACTATTACAATACAATTTTATATATTTAATGGTCCTAGATGGTGGGCACCAATCTTGTACTGGTAAGTTAAGAAAAGCCACTTCTAAAAAAAAAAGAACACGAAGACCACACAACAGGAGGAAGGGGTGGTGGGAGAGCAACAAAAAAGTGGGTAAGGGAAGAAGCCGACATAAGGAAGGAGTAGGGAAACTGTGGCGGATGGGTAAGGAGAGCAACAAAGGAGCTCGGCTGGAGAGGAGGTAAATGAAAAAAAAATGAAAAGCAAAAATAAAAATGTGAGACAGAGAGGGAAGGCTGAAGTTATGAACATACCAGTGGCTGGAGGAAAGAGCAACACGGAGAGCGCTGAGAGCAGCCATCTGAGGAGGAAGCAGCAAGCGAGAGAGACCGAGAAAGCAAACACATGCACTCCACAGAGTGGTGAAAACATGAAAAAAGTAGTTTCCCAAATGTGAGCAGTGGAAGGAGACACATAGAGGGTCATTCTGACCCTGGCGGCCGGTGGCCGCCAGGGCCACCGACCACGGGAGCACCGCCAACAGGCTGGCGGTGCTCCAACGAGCATTCTGACCGCGGCGGTTCAGCCGCGGTCAGAAGCGGAAAGTCAGCGGTCTCCCGCCGACTTTCCGCTGCTCGTGTGAATCCTCCATGGCTGCGGAGCACGCTCCGCAGCCATGAGGATTCCGACCCCCCCTACCGCCATCCTGTTCATGGCGGGAAAGCCGCCATGAACAGGATGGCGGTAGGGGGGGTCGCGTGGCCCCTGGGGGCCCCTGGGGGCCCCTGCCGTTCCCATGCCAATGGCATGGGCACGGCAGGGGCCCCCGTAAGAGGGCCCCGCAAAGTATTTCAGTGTCTGCCTTGCAGACACTGAAATACGCGACGGGTGCCACTGCACCCGTCGCACCTTCCCACTCCGCCGGCTCGATTACGAGCCGGCATCCTCGTGGGAAGGTCGTTTTCCCCTGGGCTGGCGGGCGGTTTTTCAGCAACCGCCCGCCAGCCCAGGGGAAAACTTGTAATACCCGCCGCGGTCTTTTGACCGCGGCGCGGTATTTCGGAGGGGGGAATTCTGGCGGGCGGCCTCCGCCGCCCGCCAACATTGGAATGACCCCCATAATCTTATCAAATTGATGGCAGAAAAGCTATGCCCCACGGGAGGAGAAACACAGAAAGAGGAAGGAAATCCATCCAATGAGAAGCAAGCAAAGGTGACTGACAAGAAAGCCAGCCAAGGATAAGCAACGGGCAGACCCAAAGCCCACTGTAAGTTTTGGTGTTGTCTACAATATGGCTTGCACAACAGAGCTTAAATCCATACACAAGCAACACCTACTATTGAGTAGTATTAACACCAGTTTAACAGGCAGGGATAACATTGTGTCACTATAACTGGACATTGAGCCCAAATGTTGCAAGGAAATACACCTACAATACTGTATTTATTCATTTTCGTGCTGTGCAACATCACAGTAAAACATGCATAAAATTATTTGTGTTTACCTGAAGTGTTTGGCTGAAGCGCTTCAGTGGAGTCGCCCTCACAGGAGGGATGAGGTTTGCTAGCGATGTGACTCGGGAAAGTGGCTTGACCCGCTTGGTACTAGGTTCCTGCAGTTAGAATAATAACAAGTAAACTGTGAGAAGCCCGCTATCAATCCTGGGTTTATTAGAAATTAAGCCTTCAAATTTATTACCAGAACAGGGGAGATACTATACAGTAACTTGACACCCATCTGTGAAAAATGCGATTTTGGTGGTCCTGCAGAGATATACATTTTACTTGTATTAATCAAATGAGGAACCGAACTAAATTAAATGTACGATTTGGCAGAGACGACAATGCATTTATGAAACTCAGAATAATTACTACAAAAAAAATACGTAGCAGGTATATGATCTTGCAGAATTATGTCACCTTCATATTCTTCAACAAACAGGAACAGAAGCTGCAGCCTAAAGAAATAATGGTGGTCATTCTGACCTCGGCGGTAAAAGGCGCCTAACGCCGGTCAGAAATCCTCCATAATCCCGCCGCGGTCGCGGAAACCCGCCACGGTCATTCTGACCCGCAGAAGGCAAACCTCCGAAAATCCGACCGCCACAACAGACCGCCAGACCAGCGGTCGGCGGAAAGGTGGAGGTGACCAAACCTCCACCGCCACGCCAACAGAAATACGCCCATGCCATTACGACCCACGAATCCACGCGGCGGTCATTCAAACGCGGTATTCCATTGGCGGGACACACCGGCGCGGTCAGAATACACACAAACGAACAAAACTCACCCACATTGGACGATTTGAATCCCACACACCTGATACACATACACACACCACTCCCACACACACAATACAATATAAAACACCCACCCACATCACCCACAAACCCCTACGCTTAAAAATTCGTAAAGAAGACAAGAGCGAGACACCAGCATCCAAAACATAACAGCCACAGCCACTCAACACCATCACCCACACACTATCCACACACAAAACAACACACACCACCACACTCAACTCACTTAAATACACATACTCCACCCCACACATCATACACACCACCCCATGGCACCCCAAAGACAACCCCGCTTCACAGACGAAGAACTCAGGGTTATGGTGGAGGAAATCGTTCGTGTAGAGCCCCAGCTGTTCGGCACACAGATACAATACACCAGCATTGCCCGGAGGACGGAGCTATGGCAGAGGATTGTCGACAGGGTGAACGCAGTGGGACAGCACCCCAGAAATCGGGAAGACATCAGGAAGCGATGGAACGACCTACGGGGGAAGGTGCGTTCCATGGTATCCAGGCACAACATCGCCGTGCAGAAGACTGGCGGAGGACCCCCACCTCAACCCCCACAATTCACATCATGGGAGGAGGAAGTCTTGAACATCCTGCATCCTGACGGCCTCGCAGGAGTCGGCGGAGGAATGGATACTGGTAAGTTGAAGCTTCAATACTGCTTCCCCCCCACCTGCATGCCAAATCAGACCCCAACCCTCACCCCCATCCTCGAACCCCACCCTCACCCCCACCCCCATCCTCACCCCACCCTCACCCCCACCACCATCCTCACCCCCACCACCATCCTCACCCCCACCACCATCCTCACCCCCACCCCCAGCACACCTATTCCCCGCCAATGTCTCACCATCACAACCCACACATCCCAAAACCTAGGCCTGCATGCGTCCACTAAGCATGGACACCCATCACCAAAGCATGCCCAATGCATATACACATCCCCCCCACAAGCCACCCTCACCAAAGCCCCCACACACGAATGCCAGCACTTGGGGACACGGGAACCCACAGATACACCCATATGCCACACATTGAAACTATAACCATACCTCTATACCCCTGCAGGACCCGACCGTCAACACACCGCGGCGGAGGGGCCAGAATTATCCACACCCCCCACCCAAGAGGCCGTCAGCGATGACAGCAGCTCTGTCGATCTGGACACCGATGACCAGCCCGGACCATCGGGGACCTCTGGACAGTCGGTTCCCCTCACACAGGCACAGGCCACTATAGACCCTAACCCCTCTGGGAACACCAGCACAGCTCCCACCCAGCGGGCCCATGCCTCTGTCTCCAGGGCGCGTCAATCTGCGGTGTGTCTACCACTACAGGGCACCCAGGATAACCCACCACCCCAACAACAACAGGGACCTGGGGGCAGTGGTAGTGGGCACACCGGCCAGGGGGCAGAGGCCCAGGGAAACAGGGCAACTCGGCGGGCAGCTGTGCGACAGGGGGGGGAGGAGAGGCCCAGGGAACCCACTCTCCACGAGGTCCTCACCACCATCATGGGAGCATACAACCGCTCCCAGGAGACGATGGCGACGGTACTGGCCCGGTTCCAGGAGATCCAGGTGCTGCAGGAGGAACACTATCGGGGGTACAGGGAGGACATCAGAGCCATCAACACCACCCTGGTTACCATGGTAGGGCTGCTGCAGGACCTCGTAAACAGCAGGGCGGACACTGAACAACACCCAAGGGCCCCTGCCACTAGCCTGGACCAAGAACAGCCATCCACCTCCGCCGGCGCTAGTGGACAGGAGGCCCCCGCACAGCAGCAGCCCACCAGACCCCCACCTCCTGCAGGAGAAGAACCACCCCGCAAGAGGGCCCTGAGATCTCGCAAGACAGAGTAGGATGTCAAGACCCCCGCCAGCAATGGATACCACCTGATGTCATCCCACTGTCCCACATTGTCACCCTGTCCATCCTCGAACTGCCCATGCTCCATCTCTCCACAGGCCTCTGGACAATGCACCTGTGTGACTGTTACTCTGGACTCTGCCATGGACATTCCTTCACCATAGCCCCCACCCACTTGAAACCACCCATCCCATTTTGAGCACTTCAATAAACACCTATTTTGCACCAAAATATCAGGAGTCTGGCTGTGATTTCAATAGATTGTAATTGACATGACAGTGCAAATATGTCCTTGTACATGGTGAAGTCAACAAACAGCTGCCACAAAGCTGTAGTCCATGGGGAAACGAAGCACAGGACTCGTAGTGGGGACCCCAGATCTGAAATAGGGAGGGAAAAGCCAAAACTCAGTCATCATACACTGGGGCAAATAGACAGGCAGCAGAGATGCTGCAGAGTAGTTAACATTTACTAAATTATCTTTGAAATGTTACCTGTGTCCTATTGGAAGTACTGTTCAATGATTCTGTCCCTGTTGTCTGTTTCAGCCCCGTCGTCTTCCTCCTCGTCACTCTCCTCAGGTTCCACCGCTGCCACAACACCACCGTCTCGACCATCCTCCTGCAGGAAAGGCACCTGGCGGCGCAAAGCCAGGTTGTGAAGCATGCAGCAGGCCACGATGATGTGACACACCTTCTTAGGTGAGTACATTAGGGATCCACCGGTCATATGCAGGCAGCGAAACCTGGCCTTTAGGAGGCCAAAGGTGCGTTCGATCACCCTCCTAGTACGCCCATGGGCCTCATTGTACCGTTCCTCTGCCCTGGTCCGGGGATCCCTTACTGGGGTCAGTAGCCACGACAGGTTGGGGTACCCAGAGTCCCCCACTAGCCATACACGGTGTCTCTGTAGCTGTTCCATCACGTAAGGGATGCTGCTATTCCTCAGGATGTAGGCGTCATGCACTGACCCTGGGAATTTGGCATTTACATGCGAGATGTACTGGTCAGCCAAACACACCACCTGGATGTTCATTGAATGGTAACTTTTTCTGTTCCTGTACACCTGCTCCCTGTCTCTTGGGGGAACCAAAGCCACATGGGTCCCATCAATGGCACCAATGACGTTGGGAATATGTCCAAGGGCGTAGAAATCACCCTTCACTGTAGCCAATTCGCCCACCTCAGGGAAAATGATGTAGTTCCTCACGGATTTCATCAGGGCACACAACACTCTGGATAACACCTTTGAAAACATGGGCTGAGACATCCCGGAAGCAATTCCCACGGTTGTCTGAAATGACCCACTTGCCAAGAAATGTAGTACTGACATGACCTGCACCAAAGGAGGAATCCCTGTGGGTTGGCGGATGGGGGACATCAGGTCGGGCTCCAGCCGGGCACACAGTTCATGGATAGTGGCACGGTTAAGACGGTAGGTCAGGATAATGTGGCGTTCTTCCATTGTCGACAGGTCCACCAGCGGTCGGTACACGGGAGGATTCATCCGTCTCCTCGCCCAACCCAGCGGACGGTGCCTAGGAAGGACAACATGGAGCACACAGTCAGGCAACCCACAGGTACGTACTCACAGCTAGCACAGTATACGATTCTCTATGCAGTGAATGGCGTGTCTGAGTGGCTATGCAAGGCCTAGGCCTGTGTGACGCAGTTGAAATTGAGCCATGTGGGGCCTGGAAATGGCGGCTGCCTGACCTGTGAAGTGTGACAATGGGATGTGAGGTCAATGCGCTGGCGTGGCACACCGCGGCGGGCGGCGGGCGAAGACCGCGGCGCGAAGCCGCATTGGTTAACATTGAAGCCTATGGGTTTCAGGAGCCAATGGCGAAGGGCGCCGGCGGTGGCGGGACGCACCGCCGCGGTACGCACCGCCGCGGACGTGACCGCCATTTTCTATCTACTTATCCACTTGCGACTTGAACTTTCACAGGAGAGGACCTATACTGCAAGTGTTGCTGTGACCTCGGTCTGGAAGGGACAATGGCTGCTGCGACTGGGGAAAGGGCCCCTGCCTTCACTGGAGAGGAGTTGGAGAAACTTGTGGATGGGGTCCTCCCCCAGTATGCGCTACTCTACGGTCCTCCAGACCAACAAGTGAGTTTAATTCAATCTGGATTTGGGGCCACTGGCTGGCTTGGGGGCCTGGCGGGGATGGGGGGCATGTTGGGCATGGCGGGGGGCCTGGCGGGGGGCCTGGCGGGGATGGGGGGCAGGTTGGGCCTGGCGGGGGGCCTGGCGGGGATGGGGGGCATGTTGGGCATGGCGGGGGCCCTGGCGGGGGGCCTGGCGGGGATGGGGGGCATGTTGGGCCTGGCGGGGGGCCTGGCGGGGATGGGGGGCATGTTGGGCATGGCGGGGGGCCTGGCGGGGGGCCTGGCGGGGATGGGGGGCATGTTGGGCCTGGCGGGGGGCCTGGCGGGGATGGGGGGCATGTTGGGCATGGCGGGGGGCCTGGCGGGGGGCCTGGCGGGGATGGGGGGCATGTTGGGCCTGGCGGGGGGCCTGGCGGGGATGGGGGGCATGTTGGGCATGGCGGGGGGCCTGGCGGGGGGCCTGGCGGGGATGGGGGGCATGTTGGGCATGGCGGGGGGCCTGGCGGGGGGCCTGGCGGGGATGGGGGGCGTTGGGCCACTGGAAAGGAAAATGCTGAGTAACTTGAACGTGGTATTTCTCCCTCCCTGTACGTGTCACATAGGTCCGCGCCCATGAGAAGATCGGGATTGGCGTGCCATCGCCAAGGAAGTCCGGGCCCTGGGGGTCCACCATCGACGGGGCACCCACTGCCGCAAGAGGTGGGAGGACATCCGCCGCGGGACCAAGAAGACCGCCGAGTCTCTGCTGGGGATGGCCTCCCAACGTAGGCGGGGTGCCTGCCGTCAACTGAGCCCCCTGATGTTCCGGATCCTGGCGGTGGCCTACCCTGATTTGGATGGGCGCGTGAGGGCAGCACAGCAGACACAAGGGGGTGAGTCCAAGCATTATCTACTCTGTTGTCGCGCAGTGGAGGTGTCTGGGTGGGGGAGGAGGGCTGTGGGTCCCCCTAGGCCAGGGCGATATCTGTAGGCTGGGCACCCCCGTAAGCCCCTGTGTCCCCAGCCACCACCCTCAGTAGTTTGTCAGTACAGCCATCCCTGGGCCGTGTCATCCATGGGTGCAGTTGTCAACTCTAGGCGTGTAGGGCATGTTCCACGGAATGCGTAGCGGACCCCAAGTGCGCAACTTAGTGCAGGGGGCATCTGTGTCTGTCATGTCCGCTAACTGTACCGGAGATCCATGTACTCAATATCCCTTTATTTCTCTCTCCCCCCCCCCTTTTTGTTTGTCTTTCTGTGCTTGTGTGCATCAGCATCATCAGGCGGAGGAGAAGTGGCATCGGGGCAGGAGGGAGCTGCATCTCACATGGCCCAGGAGGGCCATGCCACAGAGTCAGACTGGACCAGTGAGACGGAGGGCGAGGGGAGCTCCACGACGGGGACGACTGGACCCTGCAGCGACACGGACACGTCCTCGGAAGGGGGCTCCCTTGCGGGGGTGGCACCATCCGTGCCCCCCGCCATTACAGGTACAGCCGCCACCCAGCGCACCATCTCCGCCCTCCCAGCAGCCCCTCCGCGTTCGCCCCGTGCCCGCTCTGCCAGGAAGCCGGGCATCTCCTTCGCCCCAGGCACCTCAGGCCCTGCCCCTGTTACCCCCGCTGCCCTCAGTGAGGAGGTCATTGACCTCCTCCGAACGCTCATTGTTGGGCAGACTACCCTTTTGAATGCCATCCAGGGGGTGGAGAGGGAGGTTCATCGCAGCAATGCGTACCTGGAGGGCATTCATTCGGGTCAGGCTGCCCATCAGCGATCGTTCCAGGCTCTGGCCTCAGCACTGACGGCAGCCATTGTCCCTGTCTCCTGCCTGCCTCTACTAACTCCCTCCTCCCAGTCTCCTGTTCCTCTGCCTGTCCCACCCACACCATCAGACCAGCCTGCACACACCTCAACACCCAAGAGAAGCTCATCCAAACATAAGCACCACAGATCACGCAGACATTCACACACGCAACATTCCGATGCAGACATGCCAACAGTCACTACCACCTTTGTGACCCCCACCTCCTCGTCTCCCTCCTCCCTCCCTGTGACGTCTACACTCACACCTCCATTCACCTCACCATCAGCCAGTGTTTCCATCACCAGCACACCCTCCACTCCAGTCCGCACACTTGCAGTCACCACCCCCACTGCCATTTACACGTCCCCTGTGTCCTCTCCCACTGTGTCTGTCACCCCCTCTTCCACACCACACAAACGCAGCCACCCACCCACCCAACAGCCATCCACCTCACGACAGCCTATCCCTCCTGCACCTGCACCCAAAGACAGCAAACGTGACTCACCTACAACCACATCCTCTCCCTCCACTCCCATTCCCACTGTACCTACCACTCTCCATTGTCCCAAGAAGCTCTTCCTCGCCACTACTAACTTCTTTCCTGACCCTGAGCCCCCCCCCTCCTTCTCGTCGGGGTAAGAAGAGCACCTCAGCCACCACCAGCCCTGCAGCCCCCTTGACAAGGGTGCAGGGGTATTGGAGCCCGCCAGCCCGCATGTCTGGATCTTCGCCCAGCAGCAAGGGGACAGCCAGCCCACCCCCTGGGAAGAGGAGCAGAAGGCGGAAGGGGCGCCGCAGGAGCCCGCCTTCTACATCCCCCCCGGACACCACCCAGAGACAGTCACCAGCCACAGCTCCAAAGGGAGGAAAGGGCCACAGGCCGACGACTAAGGAGGGCAAGGGCAGCAAGTTGGAGAGGTCAGGCAGCAGGCCTGCTGCCCAGGAGGAGCCCACAACCCCCATAGCCGCTGCCCCGGGAGGAACCGGCACAGCTGCCCCGGGAGAGCCCACCAGCCCCATAGCCGCTGCCCAGGGAGGACCCAGCCCAGCTGGCCAGGAGGGCCCCACCACCCACAGCCCAGGTGGGCAGTGAAGGAGCACCATCCCCGCTGCCCAGGAGGGCACCACCAGGCATTTAGCAGTTGGCCATAGACCGTCCGCCGTCTCAAGAACCGCTGAACTGGGCCCTTCAAGGCAAGAACCGCTGAACTGGGCCCTTCAAGGCAAGAACCGCTGAACTGGGCCCCGCCGTCTCAAGAACCGCTGAACTGGGCCCTTCAAGGCAAGAACCGCTGAACTGGGCCCTTCAAGGCAAGAACCGCTGAACTGGGCCCCGCCGTCTCAAGAACCGCTGAACTGGGCCCCGCCGTCTCAAGAACCGCTGAACTGGGCCCTTCAAGGCAAGAACCGCTGAACTGGGCCCTTCAAGGCAAGAACCGCTGAACTGGGCCCCGCCGTCTCAAGAACCGCTGAACTGGGCCCGCCGTCTCAAGAACCGCTGAACTGGGCCCTTCAAGGCAAGAACCGCTGAACTGGGCCCTTCAAGGCAAGAACCGCTGAACTGGGCCCCGCCGTCTCAAGAACCGCTGAACTGGGCCCCGCCGTCTCAAGAACCGCTGAACTGGGCCCTTCAAGGCAAGAACCGCTGAACTGGGCCCTTCAAGGCAAGAACCGCTGAACTGGGCCCCGCCGTCTCAAGAACCGCTGAACTGGGCCCCGCCGTCTCAAGAACCGCTGAACTGGGCCCTTCAAGGCAAGAACCGCTGAACTGGGCCCTTCAAGGCAAGAACCGCTGAACTGGGCCCTTCAAGGCAAGAACCGCTGAACTGGGCCCCGCCGTCTCAAGAACCGCTGAACTGGGCCCCGCCGTCTCAAGAACCGCTGAACTGGGCCCCGCCGTCTCAAGAACCGCTGAACTGGGCCCTTCAAGGCAAGAACCGCTGAACTGGGCCCTTCAAGGCAAGAACCGCTGAACTGGGCCCCGCCGTCTCAAGAACCGCTGAACTGGGCCCCGCCGTCTCAAGAACCGCTGAACTGGGCCCTTCAAGGCAAGAACCGCTGAACTGGGCCCTTCAAGGCAAGAACCGCTGAACTGGGCCCCGCCGTCTCAAGAACCGCTGAACTGGGCCCTTCAAGGCAAGAACCGCTGAACTGGGCCCTTCAAGGCAAGAACCGCTGAACTGGGCCCTTCAAGGCAAGAACCGCTGAACTGGGCCCCGCCGTCTCAAGAACCGCTGAACTGGGCCCCGCCGTCTCAAGAACCGCTGAACTGGGCCCCGCCGTCTCAAGAACCGCTGAACTGGGCCCTTCAAGGCAAGAACCGCTGAACTGGGCCCTTCAAGGCAAGAACCGCTGAACTGGGCCCCGCCGTCTCAAGAACCGCTGAACTGGGCCCCGCCGTCTCAAGAACCGCTGAACTGGGCCCTTCAAGGCAAGAACCGCTGAACTGGGCCCTTCAAGGCAAGAACCGCTGAACTGGGCCCCGCCGTCTCAAGAACCGCTGAACTGGGCCCCGCCGTCTCAAGAACCGCTGAACTGGGCCCTTCAAGGCAAGAACCACTGAACTGGGCCCTTCAAGGCAAGAACCGCTGAACTGGGCCCCGCCGTCTCAAGAACCGCTGAACTGGGCCCCGCCGTCTCAAGAACCGCTGAACTGGGCCCTTCAAGGCAAGAACCGCTGAACTGGGCCCTTCAAGGCAAGAACCGCTGAACTGGGCCCTTCAAGGCAAGAACCGCTGAACTGGGCCCCGCCGTCTCAAGAACCGCTGAACTGGGCCCCGCCGTCTCAAGAACCGCTGAACTGGGCCCTTCAGGGCAAGAACCGCTGGCCCTTTGGCAGACGTGGCAGGGCAGGATCTATCTCGGGCAGGGCTGCAGGATGTCCTCTGGCCAACTTGCCTCCTCCAGTGGCAGTGGGGTCTGTTATGGACTGTATGGACTGTGGCTTTGCTCTCCCCAGGATGGCCCAGTGGGCAGGCCACCCACTGTATGGACTGTATGGACTGTGGCTTTGCTCTCCCCAGGATGGCCCAGTGGGCAGGCCACCCACTGTATGGACTGTTTGGACTGTGGTTTTGCTCTCCCCAGGATGGCCCAGTGGGCAGGCCACCCACTGTATGGACTGTATGGACTGTGGCTTTGCTCTCCCCAGGATGGCCCAGTGGGCAGGCCACCCACTGTATGGACTGTTTGGACTGTGGCTTTGCTCTCCCCAGGATGGCCCAGTGGGCAGGCCACCCACTGTATGGACTGTATGGACTGTGGCTTTGCTCTCCCCAGGATGGGCCAGTGGTCATGGAGTCCCCTCGTGGATCTGGCGTCGTGTACTCAAGTGGCTGAGGTGCCCCCCCTTCCGTTCCCCCTGAGGTGCCTGTCCTATTTTCTTTCTGATGCCCCTGCAGTGTTCTCTCCGTGGAGTTCTTGTCGTGGGACTGGGCCTTGCCCCTTTGCACAGGACCCCTGTGATCCACGGACAGTGGTTGGACTACATTTAGTAGCTGTATATATTTTGTACATAGTTTATTTATTTTTTGGGATTAATGGCGTACATATTTCAATATATCTGGCCGTTTATGATCTCTTCTTTTGGTCTTTGCATTATTTCGGAGGGGGGTGGTTTGTGGGTTGTGACAGTGATCTGTGGGAATGCATTGATGTGTGTGTTGTAGTGGGTGTGGGTGGGTGGGTGTGTGCCGGTAATCTTTTCCCTCCCCTGTGTCGTAGGTGCAGTACTCACCGATGTCTTCCGCGCCGCCGGGCGTGCTCCTGGTATATGAGGAGGAATAGGAGTGCGGGGATGACCTGTAACTCTGGCTCCATACTGCCGGAATCTCGCGTGGAGTGCGTAGAGGTGAGCGTTTTCCCGTTCGTAGTCTGTTTCCGCCGTGTTCTTATCGGCGGTGCTCCCGCCCCGGAAAAGGTGGCAGATTGGTGGGTCGTAATAGGGTGGGCGGTACATTGTCTGCCGCCGGGCTGTTGGCGGAAACCGCCGCGCTGTTTGTTTGTACCGCTGTGGCGGTCGGAGTGTTAAGTTGGCGGGCTGTGTTGGCGGTTCCCGCCAGGGTCAGAATTGCATATTTTAGACCGCCGGCCTGTTGGCGGCTTGGCCGCCGCTTTATCACCGACCGCCAGGGTCAGAATGAGGGCCAATGTTTATTCACACTAAACAATGTATATAACACGTCATACTGCACGTCTGCCAGTTCGAAGTGCTGGGAATTACACGTCACTATTACCAACTCTAACAGTATGCAGTTCACTGACATCAGAAGCACGCAAGGCTGAGCTGGTCTTTCCGGAATTTATACTTGTGACCGACAGATCACGCCAGATGTCAGCAGGGAGCGTTAAACCCCTGAGCAGTCCTGTCATTTGTTTCAGGTGGAACGTTACGGATGCATAGCTAAAGAGCTAAAGTGAGCTGAAGGTGGCGGAGGGGCCTGCTGCCAAGGATGACCAGTGGCATGTAAACTAGTATTCATAGGCTAGAACTCAAAGGGCATGTGTCTGTCCCCCCATCCCCCAAGAAAGCACCAACTTTGTGGACACTAAATTGCACTTTCATAAGGCAGTTTGCAAAAGGCAAAGCTTTACGTACTGTACAACGTGACCCATCATCTCAATCTCAAGAGGCCGGGCTTCAGAGCCGGACTGAGGGACACTGGTTAATCAGTGGCGAGTGGCGTTCACGGCCACATCCTGAGCTGTCCACAAGCTATTAATTAAGAGGCGAACTAGCGTCGAACGGCCCCCAACCGGAGCAGCTTTAAAAGGCGCTCATTGTGAACAGAGAACAATCTATACACAATGGAATATTTTTACACTCGGAGGAAAGCGCAAACAACAGAATCCTGCTATCTCCAGTGACCACCCGCCCGCCACACACAGACCATTTCCTGAGGCCTCTCCTTCGACTGCTCTGATGCAAACACTTCTTTCTGAGGACTGGTGAGGGGACACGTTCGACTGCACAGCCCACTTCCCCACGAGTAGGCCAGTTTTACATAGTCCTGCACAAGTATTGCGTGTAAAGTAGTCCGATAACTTTAGTAAGCCGCACACATTCCTCTTCCCCTGCAATGTTTAGTACTTGGGCCACTGCAGCAAATCTCCTCCCTCCTGTACATTTAATATACATTCAAGAGTAGTTTACCACCTATCACATGATATTTGCATTTGAGGGTTCCTTAACTGACTATAAGCACAAATGTACAAAGAAAATATTAACAGGGTGCAGAGTTTTTTCTTAGAAGGAGCTACCAAATGGTGGGGCTGGCAAATAAAAAGTCTGCCCAGTCCTGATTCCACCGCATGCCTCTTGCTTCTGTCACCCCACACTGCCTGTCTCTTTAGCTCATTCTTGCAGGTTCTTTTTTATCCCTGCTTTCACCCCAGGTCACAGTCTTTCTATCTTTCTTTGTATTCTTCCTTCCCCTTTTCTGCAGCTCTCTTACTCTGAGTCAAAGTCAAATGATGACAAATAGGCCCTGGTCCCCAAAACGAGTGCACCAGAAAAATTAAGTTCTGATTCTAATCCATTTTGCAATATCTGGCATACTCATTACTTTCATTAATTAATTCATTAAAAGAAATATCACTCCCTAGATGTGGATTGCCCTTGGTCGATAGCACAGGTTTGGTAGTTGTGTAAGTGACAAAGTTGAAAGCACTTCCAAATGCGCTGAGTGACAACACCAAACAACTGCTACAAGCCGACCCCTCTTAACTACAGCCTTCTAAAACCGTTTGCTTTTCTTGCTTTTACTATTTATTTGCATTGTGGAATTAATAAGTGATCCAAAGAAGGCATTACATCTGAGTAAATCCTCCATTTGACCAATGTCCACCAAACCTCAGGAACTGTGCACATTAAGTGCCACAGAGCACTTGCTGCTTTCTGAGAGATGGTTCTACTTGAAAACGAATTGCTGTAAAAATATCAATAGGCTTCGTTTCGATTTCTTTCACATTTGTGTTTCAAATCCCATTTTTTGTAAAGCAGTTGTTTTTGTGCTTTTTTGATTCTTGGCATTCTCGTTCCTTGGAAGGTGACATGAAACCTCTCCCTGTGTATAGGCTTCCAGCCTTGCTCCCTGCCAAATGTGTGGTTTTTTTTTTTTTGACTTCATGTTTCTTCTTTAATCCACACTGTTGATGCTTTCACAACTTATCAATCAGTAAATGACCCTTTGCTTACGTAGGGTTTAGGAAAATACGGGCCATCTTGCTTCTCAATTTCTTACTTTAGTTCCACAACATATGGACTCAATACTTGACCTTCTCCCACCATTACATGTTTTTTTATAACTAGGCCATTGTCTCTGCATCAGTATTCTGATTTTTCGTGCTTTACTGCCTTGTCCATCTCTCCTGTCAGACCATTGCTGAATAAATGCCATTTTGGTTTTCACCTACTAAATGACAGTACCTTTGAACCAAAATAAATTCAAAATTCAAATGTAAAACTGTTGACATTTCTGCTTTTGATGCCTTCTCAACTGATATTTTATGTCTGATGTTGTACCTGGATAGCCTTAAAGATGCTAAGATAATATAACAAAGCCTTATTAACTGAACAACAGGAGTAGTCAGAAAATGACGTCCAGTTCGATCTGATAAAAGATCCTTCCACTGACAGGTAATATATGCAGTCAAGGGTGTTCTGCAGCAACGTGGGAAATGCAATCCTTGAAGCAGCTCTGTTTGTGGAGTGAAATAATTTGAGAGCCGGGTCAATGAGGATTACTTCACCTAAGGAGGCCAACATCACCTCGGTGCTTTGTCCCAGACTCACAACAGTGGAAAGGGCTTCCGGTTGTGTCATGTGTGGTCAGAATATAGCACACTGGCTTATACTTTTAATACTAGTGCTAACCAACTAAAGAGGTTTAGGAGAGTCCTGGAACTATAGACTGCTGAATGTGACCTTACTAGTCAACTGACAGAAGCACACTAGAACACTAAAAATGATGGTGTATGTAGGCTTGTGCCAATCATCCCACCGCAGCTCTCCTTTAATTCCTGAATAGTATTAATTTTGGATAAAAAATAATCTCAACAATTTGTGAACAACAGCAGCATTTCACTATAGCGAAAAAGCTTGGAGTTCCAATTCAGAGTGCTTAATGTGTACAGGTGGTTACAGCTGGTGGAAACAGGCATTTATTTTTGGGGACTAGGAATTATTTTTTATCATCAGACCTTCATCCAGAGTAAAACAGTTTGAGGCAGACAGGGGAGTACGGAAGAGGAAAAGAAAACTACAAAAGAATACTTCAGGGATGAAAATATTCCACCAAGAGCGAGATGAAGAGACAGGAAATATAGGCCCTCATTCTGACCTTGGCGGTCTTTTCGCAAGACCGCCGAGTTACCGCCGCGGTGAAGACCGCCGACCGCGGCGGTATGCCGCTGTGCGCATTCTGACCGCTGGGAGCGTTCCGCCGGAAAACCGCCAGCAGCCACACTGGCGGTCGGCGGGAAAGTGGAGACTGGTCAACCTCCACCGCCACGCCAGCAGAACACCGCCCACAGAATTACGACCCACATTTCTGTGTGGCGGTCTTCTGTTGGCGGTCTTCTGTTGGCGGTCACCTCCCCATGGCTCCCGTCGCCTCCCGGAGGACCAACGCACAAGGTAAGTTGATCGTCCGTGAGGGGAGGGGGTGGGGGGGTGTTGTGTGATGTGGGCGTGCATGGGGGTGTGCGTGTGAGTGTGTAGAGGGGGTGTGTGAGTGCGTGTATGCGGGCGGGGGGTGCTGCTGTGTCTATGGGTAATGTGTGCTGTTCGGCAGGTGCGCGTGTCTGCATGTATGTGTGCGGGTATGTGTCCCCGTTGTGTATGTGTGTGTAGGGGGTGTGTATATGTGCATGTTGGGGGTGTGTGCATGTCGGGGTGCATGTATGTGCATGTCGGGGTGGGGGTGGGGAGGGGGTTCGTACCACCTCTGGGGGGTGGCAGGGGGGTGGAGGGTGTGGGGGGAGGACTCGGGTGGGTAGTGGGGGGTGGGGGAGACCCCTATCAGTGCCAGGGAAGGAATTCCCTGGCCCCGATAGTGCTTACCGCCATGTTTCGCACGGCGGTTCCCGCCCGCAAGAAACCGCGGCGGTAGGCAGGGTCATAATACCCTTGGCGGTCTTGGGACGACCGCCGGGCCGGAGTGCGCAAACTCCAGCCCGGCGGTCATGACCGCCGTGGCGGTCGGAGTGGAGAAGTGGCGGTCGGTCGCGGCGGGGACCGCCGCGGTCAGAATGCCATTTTTAATACCGCCGGTCTGTTCGCGGTCCGACCGCCGTCTCTCCGCCGACCGCCAGGGTCAGAATGAGGGCCATAGAGTGTTGGACGAAGGAGACATGAGTTGGAATCAAGGCTAGACAGCCTTAGTAATTGGCAACTGCATTATTTGCTAAGTCGTCTCGAGCTCCTAAGAAAGACTTTGGGCCACTAGATGTTATTATTCTCATAATAATAATGATAATCGTAATAATGACAAGCATTTGCAATGCAATGGGTCTTGCATTAGCTCAAGTTAGAGCTATTAGTGTGTTAAACTTCTAACTGGACTTTTCTTGCAGTATAAATTGAAAATGAAAATTAATACAGTTTCACATAAGCAATCCGATTCAAAGCGCCACACCATAAGCGTGAAGGAGACACACAAAAGGAATAAGAAGTTCGCTCGCAGTCAAACATATCAGCAAAAGTGCAAATAGCCATCTAACAGGGTCAATAGCCAAGGCCGTAACCAAACTGCCCCAAGGAGGAACAAACGTAGAGCATTTACCAATGATAACAAAAGATTTTTGAAGGGCAAGCCCATGAACGAGTGATAGTGATGGGCGTGAGGTGGGCGTGGTAAAAAGCCAAATAGATATCAAGACTTCACAAAAGCAGCACTTACGCGCTGCTATGCTCGAGCTGAAAAACCACTTAGCCTCTCCCATCACAGATGAGATGGGCACTGCAGCAAACCCACTGAAATTTCAGAAATGTCATACATGTGCCTGTTTTCCAAGAAAGGGGTAGAATACATTTTCCACTGACCTGGCTACACACTTTTATTCGGTATCAGATGCATCTACATACAACAAGGAATTATACATGTATCATCCTTGCCAGCCCACATCTGCCCCTGCGGTTTGCAATGCCCCAACAAACACAAAGCTCATCAGCACTATTTCAGTCACAAATGGAGCTTCAACTGCAATTACATTTGGTCCATTAGTCTTTGACTGCAGACAGGCTGTATGTAACATTACGTTCTAAAAATTGTAATTAAGGCACAGAAGTATTCCAATCCAAAGCATATTGTGCCATCTCTTTTTAAAGCAAAATGATGGCACTAAAACGAATAGCTATCAATGGCTACGACTGCAAAAGCTATTATACATAAAATAATGTCCATATAGAATTGTGTTTTGCAGAAGAATACCAATCCTTGTAGAATGTGCAACTAATATAAGAATTATGCAGAGGGTCTTTTGTTCTGTTGCGATCTGAGCCTCAAATTTGCCATGCTTTGTTCTTCACTGAAATAGAATATGGTAAAAATATAGAACTTTTGAGGGTGTTTAACAGCATTTCAGAAAAGCTGAGAAACATCTGAAAATAAAAGGGTTACTTTTTGTGTTGTAGGATTCAAGCAGTCAAAATAAGTTAGCATTAGCAGAATCTAACCTTCACACTGCAGAATGTATTTCCCCTTTTCCGGACAAAGAGGTAATTGTAAATGTACCATTTCTGTCAAGGATGGATTATTGCAACCACATGTATCTTAATGAGTCAAAGTTCAAAAGTTACTGTTGGACAAACGTTGATGCCATCTGGCCCCATTGCATGGAAGGTTACAGTGTGCCAGTTCAATTTTTCAGCCAAAAGCATAAAAAACACACTTTTCCTAGGTACAATGGGCCTGATTCTAACTTTGGAGGACGGTGTTAAACCGTCCCAAAAGTGCGGATATACCACCTACCGTATTACGAGTCCATTATATCCTATGGAACTCGTAATACGGTAGGTGGTATATCCTCCACTTTTGGGACGGTTTAACACCGTCCTCCAAAGTTAGAATCAGGCCCAATATGTCCAATTCAGCAATAATGCAAAAACAGTACAAACGTGATGGCTTACTGTGCATTAAGTGCAAAACATTCCAGATTTTAGCCGTCATTCCGCAAAATAATACATTATTGATGACATTAAAGATCAAACATACAATTAACAAAAATAACAAAATCAGAAAAACCTCTTAAAGGTGAAAAGCAAAGAAGGTCAGGCAAAAGGCAATTTCCATCTTTCTCAGATGTGTAGCCATTTCACTGCATGACATCTCACATCACTTATCAGGAGGGGAACCAATGGGAGATTGCTGCAATTTAGCAACTGTGTTGGAACTTTTCACAGTTAAATTATTCTGCTGCCATAATACCCCAGGCTCCTTTCAGATCTTAGAATTTCATGGCAGGAGAAAGTCGTGACTTCCTGTGTGGTGTATTTTCAGATACAGGATTGCACATCTCCACTCGCCACCACCAGGGCAAAGCGCAAGGTCTATGGTGCGAAATCTCAGACAGATGGTCAATTTTAGCAAACAATCCTGCACCAAACCAGTGGAACACAGTTTGGACTAACAAGTGATATCGAATCAGAGCCTTGTCCTGCACAGACGGTGGGGTGTCGAGGAGCCTTGTAAGGTCACCCAGCATAGGGGGTAAGGGAAACAGAGGTGAGGAGCACTTACTGGGAGATTTGAAGATAAAAGCAGGTGGTGAATGGCATTTATTCGCATTCCACATGAACACAGAAAGACTTAAGGTAATGAACAGACGCCATGAAATATTTACATCACTGTACGCCTTGCGCTGCCCTTGCAAACCTGCTCTCTGGGGCCTTGAAGCCAGGAGCAAGGGTAGAAAGAAACAAGGATTTTATGAGCTCTGCCTGCTTCGTGTACGTCCGGCTCCTTGCTGTTCTCCTAGCTCCTCTGCAGCTAGAAGGTGGCTGAAGAAATGCGAAGGGTGAGACAAGAGTAAACCCTTCGTGGCATCACATATTATATGGACTACCCCGGCTATATAATGAATTGGTGAACTTGTTATTATGCAACTGTATCTGGCCCTCAAGAGCTTAATTGTTCAGTCACAAAAATAATTAAATGTGAAACACAATAGCAGATTTTTAACTCATTGTGCATACAAAAGCCTCTAGCCATTTAGGAAAAAAAAAAGATCTATAATTTTGTGTATAGACTAATTGATAACTATATTTTGTTTTATAGACTATGCTCTGCTGGCCTCATGGTTGAACTTTAAAGGCATGTGTCATTATTAATGAAACAATTCACCTTGGTCACATTCACGTAACACATGATTTGACCAAGGTATAGTCAATTATCAAAAGAATTGTCCCAGAGACATTCAAGCAACATGCGTTTCGACTCAAAGACATTCAGGTAACACATGATTCCACCAGAGACTTTCAGGTATCACTCAATTCGACCCACAGATATTCAGAAAACGTATGATTCATCTTGGACACACTCAGGTAACACACGATTTGTCCAAGAGAGTTTCAAGTAACACAATATTCGCCCCGGTGACATTCAGGTCACACACAATTCGCCTCATAGTCATTTAGGTAGCACATGATTCAACCAAGAGACATTCAGGTAACCTACGATTCGTTTGGGATGCATTCAGATAACACATCACGTGACCAAGAGATATTCAGGAGATCAAAAGGCCCGATTGGCCCACTAAACTGTGCCTCATCATCCTAAAACTCCATGTTCTATTTGTCTCCTGAATCGTATTATTTACGGAGTCTTGCTCTCTGTGAAAGTTTGATTAACCACAAGATGGATATTATTCCCACACCAGAGACCAACTGTGCCCCACACATTGATTGTAGTGACATTTTTTCGATCATGCCTTCTACTTCACTTCTAAAGCATGGAACGACCAATCCCTGCACGTCAAATCCTACTCCTCAGCTCTTGGATTTCCTAAGAAAATGAAAACCGGGGTCTTCATCTACCCTCAACTATAGACCGGTCCATGCAGGTGCTGCTTCAGTGCTAGGACACCCTCCTGGGTGAATTGTGCACGTACAAATGCACATAACATGAGGCATCAACGTTCTATGGGGCAGGCTTAGGCCAGCGGTTTTCGCTTAACCAGTTATGAAGATCCTGCCAAAAGCTTCATCCTATTTGCTATTCGTAAAAAAAAAAATGAGCATGGAAAAGCCTTACACGCGTTTGTGGCTGAAAATTAATTGTACCTGAATTAAATGCAAGCATTGCACGGTATGGTTCACAGTCACTTGGCCCAATGTTCTTGACTCGAAAAGGGCATGATAGGGTCACAAGGGTGATCCAGCGAAAAACCAAACATAAGCATCAGTCCTGGTGATGCTCTAACCACCTACGCAAACAACATGTGGAAACAGTATTTGCGAAAAGGAGTCACATTCTTACATGCAGCTGGCAGAAGCACAACTGCAGCACAGCTGGAAAACCACAAAAAAGGCACATCAATGTGAAATTCATTTCCCTGTGTGGTCCATTACCTCATTACCGATCTCTCGATCGGACATGCTATATCTACTTTTATCCAGCCTCTCTGCCTTCAGAAAATGTGAGCTTACAGACCTGGGAAGAGGCTGGCCTACCTCAATATCAGTCTACTAAGAGCCCTTCCTGCAAGGACGACTGTCACAGAGCTTGCAAAATGGAAAGGCACTATTTCCAGCATGTCAATGAAAACAAGTTACTAAAGTAGCATCTACTGCTCAATGTACAGCATATACATGTGCGTCAGCATCACCCTCCTTATCTTTCCATTAAAAGCTGCATTCAACCAGGCAGGGCCCACCGCAGCCCTCCGGGAGAGATACCTCGCTGCACTCAATGGACAGACAAGACGCACGAAGCGATAACCTGCAAGGCGTGCCAAGACCGTGCACAACCACGAGAACAGATACACAAGGAGAAGGAATTACCCTTGGCAGGCTATCCTCCATCTGACATTGCCTGCTGGGTCCTAGACAGCACACGCAGGGCACAGAGCGCACGCCTTCCCTCAAGAGTCAACAAATGCAGACACCATAGTTCACGGAAGGTCCCCAGCCAAGTGGAACCAGTCTTTCTTTTTCAGCCATAGTCGTGGAGTTTGTCTGCATTACATCCTTGTCTACGGCTGGGGTCCTGGGACTAGAGATGTGGGCATGGCGGGCCCATCCGAAAGGTGAAATCCATTCCTTTGGGGAGTCCACAAGCTCTCCTTGCCACAGGAAACACCCATGCAAGAAATGTTTATTTCCAGCCTGCCAAAGTTGCCAGCTTGTCTCCTTAAACACTGCAACGTCGGCATCTAAAACAACACCACACGCCCACACCTGTGGCTGGTCCTGCTGGTCTCCTCTTTCCAACGAAAATTAGAGGCGATTTGTCTCTGCTGGGTCCTGCCGGCTGATGCCAAGGCTACCTCTTTGCTCTGGCTGGTGAATAATGAGTTTTTTTCATATCAATAAAGCATAATTGAAATAACATCTTGCAGTAGAAACTCTCCTCTAAATGCCTCCCAGATGTCAGCGCTGCTAGGCATGCCGGTGATGCTGTGCCACTGAGCGCCGAGGCAGGGGCTGCCTGCCATCAATCAGGCTGCACTGCAGATAGCAGGCACAGGAGTGCACCGCGAGGAAGGTCACAGACATGCTACGATAAACCTCTCCTGGAGGAAATGTTCGCCGCAGGAACGAAGCGCCGCTTCAGCGTCGGTTTTCTCTCTCTATTTGGCCATGGCTATTCTTTTTCTTCGCTTTTCCATTTCACATGCTTGTGATTTACCGTGCTGCTCTTCCATTTCCACGGGTTTACGTCTTCTAGGTTTGCTTTCCCATCTTCTCGTTTGCATTTTCTTCTTGCCTTTTAATTTTCACGTTTGTAGTTTGTGTCTGCTTCCCGATGTTGATATTTGAGTTTTTTTTCCTGTGCTTTTCCTTCTTCGCGCGTTTATTTTGTTTTCTCTCTGCTTTCCCAAGTCTACAGACTTGCGTTTATTTCTCTTCTCTGCCTATCCATCTTGAGTATCTATTTGTCATTCATGCTCACCATCCCACATGCTGTCTGTTATTTAAACTATTTTATGTTGGGTAGGAAGGTGTGGTGCAGGGATGATAACACGAGCCACGGGGGTGGGATGCCCTGTCCCAAGGCATCACACGCTGTTTCCTTGCCATTTCTGAGCAGAATACTAGCTGTATTTGTGCCTTGATGTCGCTTCTTATCTTGTGCTCGGTGCTGGGCGATTCAAACCTGGCACTGAGAAATCAATCCCCCTGTGCAATTTGTATTCTGCCCGTGTTCTTGAGGGAGGACAAAAATCGTAATTTTCAGCCACGTTTAAGCTTTTCATGTTTCTTTCACATTACACCTTTGAGAATGCAAAGCACAGCATTGCAGCTCCAGTCAAGATTTTGATGTAATTTTTAATAAAAACGCATGTGAGTTCCTTCATGGGAGCCTAGTCTCTTTGTCTCATTCGGGTGAACTGTGTAGTCAAACATCTCCTTGATGCCTCTGATGTTCCTTACATTATTTAGGCTCCATACGTGCTGTGCATGATTTATTGAGAATAGCTTTTTTAAGACACCCAGATGCTCATTAAAAAAAATTGGTGACCTGTACTTCACAGTGTTGCATATGACCATGGGCAGGCAGTGTGGGCTGCAAAGTATACAACAAATGGCAATGATGAGCATGTGAGTCAGAAAATGAAAGCCCCCGCCGATCTCTGCCATTTAGCAGACAAGCTTACCATCACTTGTTTGCAAGAAGACATCCCGTGTAAAAGAAGTCCACCTTGTATCAAGACCAGCTGCAAATGCTAAATTGACATCACAAACGTGTAGGCTACAGAGTCCACAATATCCATGATTAAACCCACTTTTTGTTGGCCCAATTTTTTCTGTGTATGTGTGTGTGTGTGCGTGTTTGTGTCAGTCAGAGGCAGGGACACCGCATGTCCATCCTTCACACAACAAAGACATCTCTAAGGTGTAAAAAAACAGCCACTCACTCCCTTTTCTTGATGCATGAACGTTTGGCATTCTGTTCACATGGCATTGGTCTGGGTGTATAATTGATACGTTTTAGGGATTTGATATAGAGTGGCCATATCTCAAACATTTAAGGTCTCTAATTATAAGAAGGGCCAAAGGATGATCTGATACCAAACACGTAAGGACAGTGGCTCTCTAAACAGTGTTTCTTTTTGATGGAGGGGACTCCCAAGACTGTACAGGGACCCAACAGATTCATTGTTGATCAAACTTTGAAAATAGAAGAAATAAAATATCTAATTCTTGCTCCCTCAATATAACACACATATACACGTTGTTTTGTTTACTTATCTTTGAAGACCAGACAGGCTATGCTGCTCTCCAGTATGGTCGCAATGACAGTGGGTGGGTACAACCACACCGAAGTAAGATATTTTGCTTAGAGACAACTCTTTCCCTTAGACTCAATTTCCCACGTTTGTCACCCACTGTCAAACTATGAAAAGGCAAACTGCCTTAATGTTACATGCAAGGTACAGCCATTGGTGGTGTGCAGGGTAAGCACTTTTGTCAAGGGCAAAAATGATTTTCCTGCACGTATCAATTATTTTCCTGCACATGTTAAACAGATCTTTCATTTGTGCATTAGATGACAAACCCACCTAGTAGGCATATTTATTGGCCCACTCCCATCCCATAAAAAACAGTGATACCTTGGTTTGCCAAACTTAGGCCCAGACTGTAACACAGGAGGCAGATTGACCTCAGTATAGAATTAAAAAAGCATATCTTTAACGTACTAGTAACACATTACCCACCCAGAGAGTGGACTCGACTCTCTTACAGTAAATACTCTTGTAGTTTCACATGATAGGCACTTTTTAATTAATTCAACAAAACAAATTCAAGGGACTGCCTGCTCAGTCGACCCCACATTTATTACATGGAAAGGACTTGAAAAAATACATATCTATGGCAAACATTTATATTGCAGTTTATTGTTGCAGAAGACGCGTATTCTGTCTTTGAAAGACCCTGTGAAAAGGAATGGGTAGTCTGTTTTCCACTTTCCGGCATCAGCAAATGACCGACAAAATAGTGCAGTTCTCGGCACATTCAGATGTCAAAGATTGTAAACATGTGAAATGTACAAATCGAATTTCTTAATGTGGTGTCTTGCACTGTTACTATCCCCTGCCAACCTCCCACTTTGTCCTGCCCACCATACCATGGTTTCTGAAACAGAGTTAGAAGTGGGCTCCATACAATGTATACTGTTTCTTTGTATTGTACCGACTGTTGAAATATGTTCCATACAAAAATTGTTCTCTGCACAGTGCTCAGCTGCTTTTCAGAAGCTAGACCACCATAAGCCAACATACCAAATATCACATGTCCACAAATTTAACATTAAGTGCCAAAATACAAACCCACCAAAAAACAATGAAATGCCCTAAAGAAGCAAAAATGAAAAGAAAATAGGGTTGACTAGTATTGACAGTTGCTTTACTATAAAAACTAAAAAAAGTCACACAATTCACCTTGTTCACAACAGCGCCATATTAAGTCACCCTTAATACATATCAATGTCTAATTTATGTCAGACATTGAACTCTGACAAAGTGGGTACAGGTGATTCAATTTGAGGTGACACTATTCAAAACTAAAATATCAAATAAAATGTATTAAATGGACAGTCTCTCAAAATATTATAATTACAAAATACAACTTGAAGACAGGAAGCTTAAACTGAATGCAATATTTTGATTCACTGCACACGTGGATATGCTCTAGCACACACCCCACACATACACACAAACAGGTGATAAACAGTATATATAGCTCAGAATGGACTAATGTATCACCATGATCAATACCTTGTGGGTTGAAACAGGTTGGTTTTGCTGTTGGAGATATCATCTTGCACATTAAAAGAAGTATTCAATAATCCTGTGAGTGCCGCGTCATTGACCGAGTGTCAAAGTTGTGTGATGCTTAATATACGGAAAAGGTCCTTCCCTGGCGTGGGCACCGACGTGAAGAGCGCGCCTTAATTGGACCTTTTGTGAGGAATATATATATATATATATATTTCAAATACAAAAGGTAAATGCGGAAACATCAATTTTTTTTATCTTGTTCGATGAAAGGCAGACCAATGAAAAAGAATAGTTATGCAATCATAGGGAAAATATAAAGCTAAAAAAGCAAAGAAACAAAAATAAAGAGGTTTTAAATTAACTAGCTATAATGAGGAATCATTAAATATGATAGGGTTCATTTAGAGAAGGCTTACCCGTTTCGTCATATCTACAAACTGGATAGTATGTCCACATTTGCTATTCTTTGCATGGTATGAGTGGTCTCTCAAGGTATCACCACCTATTATGTGGTATCTTCATTATCCTACAGATTTATAGGTCTCCGTTACACATAGCTATAACTTTAGACTTGTAATTTCCAATACACAGGGTGAGCTTTGCGTCAGCTCTTTACTCATGACTGGCAACTTTCTTGTCTCACTCACTTCCCTGCTTCCTAGTCAGTGAGTTTCCTCCCGTGAAGCATTTTAGTCTCACATTGTTCTGAATGAATCCGTTGTATCCTTCTAGTACTTGGAGTGCTGGATACCCTCAGGCTTGTCTCACAGCTGACAAGCAGCGCTTTACAAATCCACCTTATATAACTTACATTACATTGGAAGGCCCTGCAGCTACAATATGCTGCTAGGCCACTCCTCTCTTAAATGCACTTTTGCACACACTTAATTCTCTTTTTTTTATTATTTAAAGTTCTGATATGGGCATCCACCATCTTGGAACTATAAATTAAAAAACAAACAAAAAGGAGGCAGCTTTATGACAGGTTCCCTTATGTATCTCAGAGTAAGCATCATAGGAGTTCCAGGAACCCAATTTTTCCTGTCGACAGGCCCTATATACTGGGAGCGCGACAAGCACTTGAGAGAAACAATTCTTTTAAAGGTAATTTTCTTCTGTTCTTCTCCAAGACTATGTACCGGAATATTACTTAATTAAGCAAACTATACTTTGATTCTTAACAGGGATCCAAGGCCAAGAGCACAACATCTTGGTCAATAAAGTTTTTTCAGGGTACGATGCGCACTGGGGGTACCTGCACTTGCACTTTCACACAAAAAATGCTTTTACCACATAAGGTTCTTTTCATGCACTACTTACTTCATTTTGACAAACAGGGCTCATAAGGTCCTGTGAAGTCCCTAGAAAAATTATGGGGTGATTTGCATCAGCACCACACTAGAGGGTCTAGGCTACTTATGATTAAACAAACAGGATTAATTTACAATAAGAACTTACATTTTCCCCTGATGATTAGTTGTTTTTCCTGTGCCCCAGGACACATTATACAACATTGGAAACACTAGAACTACAAACCCACTACAATTAATTTAGATTGATATCATATAATATAATTTCTAAATGTGATTTGTTCACACTTATAAGGAAAATAGTTGATTATGCATATTGATGCTCTTCACTGTAGACTCACAATCTATTCACTAGTGATGCCTTTTCCTTATTGCGCCCTATTTGATTTGACTGTGACATTCTACAAAAAGTGTTTGTGTTAATTATTATTGAGGCCGTTTTCAGTATAAATGCATTAGAGCTGGTGTCTCCAACGAGTAGCTCATGAATTCTTGGTAGCTCTCCAGATACCTATATGTAGCTCTCCTCTACCCTACTAAATTAGACGCTTCTGCTTGGCTGGAATAATGTTTGTATATCAAAATTTAAAAGTGTGTATTTGAGATGAAAATGTGTGCCCTTTCAGAACCTATAAGCTGAAGTTTGGAGATAAATGGTTGAATTTATTTCCTAAATAAAGTTAAAGGCTGATACTTGAGTGATAACTCAAATGACATTAGGGAGACCATTCAGTAATATTATTAGATTGGTACTGGGGGTATTGCAGTTGTGGCTTCTGTATATTACAATTTAGAGCCATTCCACACTGACAAAGCCTTTTTTACAATACTGCTGGCAAACATGCCTACTGAGCTGAGGTTATCGCTGCTTGTATCTTGCATATGGTTTCTTCTATTGTAGCTTGTCTGTCATGGTCATTATTAAAACACAAGTAATGTTAGTAGCTCATGATGTGTTTCATTCAAGATAATATTATTACAGGAAAGTTCGGAGACTTCTGTGTTACAATAAGGAACCAGTGATGGGGGCGTGGCTTCGGGCGTCAAGATGGCGGTCGCACTCTGAGAGTGCTCTGGACCCCTCCGTCATCCGCCCGTAGTTAGAGTGGCCTGACCGAGCCGGAGACGTCGTTTTGACAGTCCTTGTGACCCCTGGGCCCCTGAGAGGCTCCGGCGAGGAACTCCTGGCGAAAGCAGCCCCCGTTGTCGAGCCGCGACCGTCCCGTCCCCGAAAACAAAATGGCGGCCGGGACTGACTTCCGCGGCTGAGCTGGGGCCGGACCGGCGATCCCCGCGGACACGGCCGCGCTGGAACAGAGGTGCGACGGGGTAAGAGGGGGACCCTGGATAGGGTTGAGGCTACGACCCTAGCGCGGCTCCCGCGGTGTGTGGGGGCGGCGCCGCTGCGTCTGGAGGAAGAGAGCGCCGTGTGGATGAGGCTGCGGCTGTGCGCAAACTTGGGGACAGCGGCGGAGGGAGCTAAGCAGCTGCGCTGTGCCCGGGACCCCGCTGGCCGGAGCTGGAGCGGAGGAAGGGCGGTTGCAGAGAGGGACTCCCTGGTGCCCTGAGTACCGGCGGAGGAATGCCGGGGGTCCACGGAGCGCGGCGGAGACATCGAGGCAGGATGAGGCTGTGCTAAAGTTACCGATACGGCCGAAAAATCAGCACCGCGATCCGAACTAACGGAAGGGCAATGGCCCTGAGTGACCTCATGGCGTCACTGGAGCAGCGTAATTAACACCGGGGCCGGTCGAGGCTTTACTGAAGGTACCGGCTCGAAGTGAAAACGGGGTGCGGGAGGGGAAAGGAGTCAGGGAAGAAAGACGCCCTACCCCCCCCTTAGCACTTAATACCTAATGGCAATTGGCAACTGGGCCAAGATGAAACTGGACTCATCAGATCTCAAAGGTGAAGAAGATCACAGCTTGGGCCTGAATGCCTCTCCCCACGCACTCATAATCGCAGTAACAGCAAACGTGCAAGAGATCTAGACTTGATTGGAAAACTACCCGACTCCTGTCTCCGATGCCGTGATGGGGAGAGACAAGGCGAACAAGCAACCTCCATCTTCCCAGCAAAAGATTGACCAGTTCACGACACCGGCTGGCCAGCGAGGAGAGGGAGACACAGCTAGCGGAGGCCCCGCACTGGACGGAGTGAGTGCCATCCTTCAAGCCATTCAAGCATCACAGTCTGCTGTGGAGACTAAGATTAGGGAAGTACGAGAAGACGTGGGTCTGGTTCGGCAAGACCTCAGAAACGCAGTGAGCCGGATCACCGAGGTTGAAACTAGAGTCTCCCAGACTGAAAACGACCTAGCTGACCTTAGAAGTAAAGTGGCCCAGCTGCAGACTCGAACTGGCGAGCTGCACCGTCGTGCGGAAGATGCAGAGAACCGATCAAGACGCAACAACCTGCGTTTCATCGGATTTCCGGAGGGCGTGGAGGATGGTGGGGCATCTGAGTTCCTAGAAAGGTGGATTAATGCATGGATGCCGGACCAGTCCCTTTCGCCCTGGTTTGTGATTGAAAGAGCCCACAGGGCATTGGCCCCGCGCCCCCCACCGGGCGGCCCAAAACGTCCTATGATTGCGCGCTTCTTTAACTTTAAGGATAGAAACAATGGCCCTCATTCCGACATTGGCCGGCGGCGGTCGCCGCCGGCCTGTCGGGGGCCGCCAGAATACCGTTCCGCGGTCGAAAGACCGCGGCGGTGATTCTGACTTTCCCGCTGGGCTGGCGGGCGGCCGCCTTCAGGCCGCCCGCCAGCCCAGCGGGAAAGAGGCTTCCACGATGAAGCCGGCTCGGAATCGAGCCGGCGGAGTGGAAGCTGTGCGACGGGTGCAGTTGCACCCGTCACGTATTTCACTGTCTGCGAAGCAGACAGTGAAATACATTTAGGGGCCCTCTTACGGGGGCCCCTGCAGTGCCCATGCCAGTGGCATGGGCACTGCAGGGGCCCCCAGGGGTCCCGCGACCCCCCCTACCGCCATCCGGTTCCCGGCGGGAGAACCGCCGGGAACTGGATGGCGGTAGGGGGGGTCGGAATCCCCTCGGCGGCGCAGCTAGCTGCGCCGCCTTGGAGGATTCCTATGGGCGGCGGTACACTGGCGGGAGACCGCCAGTGTTGCCGGTCCGACCGCGGCTTTACCGCCGCGGTCGGAATGCCCATTGGAGCACCGCCGGCCTGTCGGCGGTGCTCCCGCGGTCCTCCACCCTGGCGGTTTGAAACCGCCAGGGTCGGAATGAGGGCCAATATCCTTAAAGAGGCTAGGAGGTCGGAAGATCTTCAATGGGAGAACCATAAAATCTTAATTTTCCCAGACTATACCCGTGAGGTCCAAATCCGCCGCCGGTCGTATGAACACGTTAAGCAGAAACTTAGAGCGATGCAACTTTCATACATGCTCCTCTTCCCCGCGCGGCTCAAGGTCCTCTTGGCCGGGCGAGCACATTTTTTTGAAACACCTGAAGAGGCTTGGGACTGGCTGACGGAGGAGGGCATCGGTGCCCGGAGGGGGCCCCTGGAGCACACGGAGGGGGCCCCTCGGGTCGGACCCCTCACCCCGGGAGGCCCCCGGAGGAGCCGGAGGCGCACCAGATCCCGGAGAGGGAGACCGAAAGACACAAACAATTTGGACAACAATGAGGAAATCCGAGATTCTGGCTCACAAACAGAGAAGAAACCCACGGACCCTTCTGGGCCTCAGATCCCAGGCCAAACGGCAGATGATAACGGCCTGAGTCAGTCCCCGGTCCTTGGTTAATATGACACACTTGACACCTGCTGATGGGAGTCCAAAATGACTTGAGAGGTCCGTTTCACCTATGCAGACCTTACAAGGGTCACCACAGAAGGCGTCATGCCTTTCTACTATAGGATACCTGAGACTTGGCAGGTCACCACTAATTGTAATTGATCCGACTATATGGAGGGGTCCACCACTCCACCCCAAGGACAGTCCTGCTGGCTGTCTGGTTTTGGTTGGGTATTTGGGCGACAGATGCTTCCGGGGTGGGAGTATGGGGAGGAGGGTGGTTGGGGGGAGGGGTTTTTGAAGTTAGCCTAGATAGGAAGAAGGCCGACCCACAGGGCAGATTTGTAGTGGCTACGGGGACTCTTCATGGAACTCCGATAAATTTTATATCGGCGTATGCCCCCCCGACGAGACTTGATGCCTTCTTGCACTCGCTTCGCCGAGTGGTTGTGGGATTGCCCCAGGGGACCACCCTGCTGGGGGGGGACTTCAACGCGGTTCTCGATCCGGATTTGGATGTATCCGGCGAGATTACGGCCAGTAGATTAGCCAGGGCTTCGGCTCTTACTGGTTGGACCGAGAGCCTTGGCCTCTGCGAGGTATGGAGAACTTGGCACCCTAGGGATCGCCGGTACACCCACACGTCGGCCGCCCACCGGACGCAATCCAGAATTGATCTGGTATTCATGTCTGCTCTGGACCTCTCGAGTGTCACAGGGGCAGAGATACTCCCCCGGGGAGTCTCGGACCACGCACCAGTGCGGGTCCGACTGGGTGGAGCGGATCCCTCCAAACGCCCAGTATGGCGCCTAAACGCATGGTATTTACAAGACAAAGACTACACCCAAGAGATCAGAAATCAACTAACTCAATACTTCGATCTGAATCTGGGGTCGGTCCGCTCCCCAGGATCATTATGGGCCGCCTGTAAGGCTACCCTCAGAGGGCATGCCAAGTACCTTCTCCGTACCCGTGAGCGGGACAGGAACTCCCAGATCTCTGACCTGGAGGCCAGGGCTCTGAGACTGGAACGCCAACAAATGACTTCTTCGTCTGCCGCTGCCCTGAGACAGCTGACTATGGTTAGAGAAGAAATTAAACACATAATGCTAGATTCAGCCAGGTGCATTTGGAGAGCTTCGGTGGCCCGTATATATGGCTGGGGGGACAAAAATGGGAAGCTCCTAAATTGGCTGGCCGCGCGTCCTCTGGCCAGCAGGGTTATACCTGAGATTTTGGAGCCCTCGGGCGCCCTCTCTAGGACACCAGCTGAAATCGCACAAAGTTTCGCGTCCTACTATGCCCACCTCTATGCAATGCACCCCCGCCCCGCTATTGAGAAAGAGACTCCCCTCCTGAATGAGATCACTCTCCCCAAGATCTCCCTGGAGGCAAGAGACAGGCTAGATGAAACTATTAGCCTTGCAGAGATCACCAGTTCAATCTCCAGCCTGGCATCGGGCAAGACCCCCGGCCCTGACGGATTCCCGGCAGAGCTATATAGCAAATGCAGTGATATACTGGGTCCCCACTTACTCAACATGTATGGGGAAGCCGAGAAACTAGGCCGATTTCCCACCGAGATTGACCAGGCGACAATAGTAGTGATTCCCAAAACTCAGCCCCCATCGAGACATTGTTCGGCATACCGACCCATCTCACTTCTAAACATTGAGATCAAAGTGCTTTCCTCGACCCTGGCCTCTAGACTGAAAGAGATAATACCTACACTAGTGCACCCTGACCAGTGTGGCTATATGCCCACTCGTAGCACCAGGCACTGCATTAGGCGGTTGCATCTGGCTCTGGCACATCGCAATACTCTGTCGCACGCACACTTGGCATTACTCTTGCTGGACTTTGAAAAAGCCTTTGACACAGTGGATTGGTCTTACCTTGAACTGGTCTTGCAGAAAAATGGACTCGGTCCCAGATTCCGAGGCCTGGTGAGACTCCTGTACTCCAAACCGACAGCTCGAGTCCGGGTGAATGGAGTGGTCTCTGACCCATTCCCTATTGGCCGCGGAACCCGGCAGGGTTGCCCGCTATCCCCGTTGCTCTTCGCATTAATGATAGAGCCTCTTGCGATACTGCTGCGAGGAGATCCCCTGATCGAGGGCTGGTCCTGGCCTGCCTGTGCAGAAGACCGTGTGGCGCTATACACAGACGATGTCCTCCTATACCTATCCAACCCGGCTAAAAGTGGCCCCCGCGTGCTAGAGATCCTGGGCCTCTTCGCGGAAGCCTCGGGGCTGATCCTGAACCCCGCCAAGTCCCTACTGGTCCCCCTACACCGCTCCGGGGATTGTGTGGACTGGCAGCGAAACATTCCAGTGCGAAGAAATAGCTTCAAATATCTGGGAATGTATATTTCACTTCTCCCGGAGTTGACATGGGAACTTAACATTACACCATTAACCAGAAAAATCAGAAGTGATCTCCTACACTGGAGGACACTCCCCCTTAACCTGCTCGGTAGAATCGCACTCTATAAGATGATGATCCTTCCTAGGCTCCTCTACCTCCTGCAAAATTTTCCCCATCCCATCCCTAGGAAATGGTTTGGGGAAATGGACTCATTGGTGCGCCAATTTATATGGAGCGGAGCCCGCCCACGATTAGCGCTCAAAACCTGCCAGAGGGATGTATATGATGGAGGTTTGGGCATGTCCAATATCCACTCCTACCACCTTGCGACACAAGTACTTGTGATTAATGACTGGATGGGGGGTGGGTGGACAGACCCGGCGTACCGACTGGAGCTCCAAACGATGGGTTACCCACGGATTTTGGACACCCTCTATGGAGGTCCGATCTCTCGAGACGTCCCAGATGTGACCAGGGTGGTTCTACAGGGATGGCGGACGGCTCAAAAGTCGACGGGGTGGTGGGGACGACTTACCCAGCAGACCCCACTGTGGCATGGGAGGCAAAGGATGGAGGTGGCGGGCTTGGAGGGTTTCGGAACTGGGACAACATAGGCATCTCCACACTAGGCGATGTCTGGAACGGGTCACACATACGGTCCTTTGAAGATCTCCAGAAAAACTTTTCATTAAACAAGACACAGTTCCACAGATACCTCCAGCTCCGACATGCCTTATCAGTACACATCCGAGAGGGGGAAAACATACCTGAATGCAGCCTCATGGAGGCCAAGGCATTGATGGGGAGCCTAGGTAGGGGAGGTGTTTCCCAGATATATCGCACCCTGGTCTCCGGCACCTCGGGCTCCCTGGGGGTACTTCGCCAGAGATGGGAGGTGTGGGTGGGCCCCATGGAAGAGATGGAATGGGGTGAGGCGCTAATGGCCCCGCGGGCCCTGGCGATCGCCACCCGTTTCAGATTGATACAAACTTACTTTTTGCACACAGCATACCTCACACCCGACAAACTACACAGAGCGGGCCTCCGCCCCAACGCGGAGTGCCCTCGCTGCAGAAACCTTACAGCTGACTTCTTCCACATGGTGTGGACCTGCCCGGCCATGGTAGCCTATAGGGGAGCGGTCTTGGGGGAGATTTCTGAGGTGTTGCAGGAGAATATAGAGAGAGAGCCTCTACCCCTCCTCCTCGGGATCATGGGTGACATCGAGCTAAGGAGACCAGATCGAATTTTCCTTGGGGTGGCGTGCTTAGTGGCTAAGAGGGACATAGTGGCAAACTGGAAGGCCAAGAATGCCCCATCATTGGCTAAATGGAGACGGGGAGTGGATTGGTGTGCGCAGAGTGAAAAACTTGTATATGAGGCTAGAGGATGTCCGAATAAATATAATAGGATATGGGGGAAATGGGGGGCCGCACTAGGCTCCTGAATACTATGTTATCTGTTATCTTTAATATTAGTGCTATCTGGGATCACAGGTTCGACCAATGTTGGATGCCCGTTGGCATCGTGTTATGACGTTTGTATCATGGTTATTTTTTCTTTTGCAAAAATCAATAAAAATTCTTTATAAAAAAAAAAGGAACCAGTGATTTGTTTATCGATTGAACATTCTGATTATTGTGACTGTTCTGTGAGACCTGTGGCCAAACAAACAATGTTTTTTTGTATGTATCCATGTCGGAGGTCCAACCTCTCCTACTTTCTTAAGGACTCTACCTCTTTTCTTAATATTACATGCATATACAGGATCTACCTGGATCCTCACATACTAACTATGGAACATGAGTGAGGAGTGAGCATGTATCAGGACATCTTGTGATCATTTTAGAATGGGTTTCCCTTTAGAAAAACCCTTTCCGAAATTTCCCAATATGCATGCAATTCATCTTGATGCATGTGTGTAGGTTCAAATAAGCATTGACAATGTCATTAGCTCTGCTGTTTAAAGCGGAGTCCTATTAGCTTGGCCAATGCTTTTTTTTTTTTTTTTTTTTACAAAACTTGTATTGGCCTGTTATTGTGAAACAAATAGAAGCAACAACTTGCAGCATTTCTATTATTGCAGGAGAGACTAAGAACAGAAGTGCTTGCGTTGGCTTACCAAATATTCAGATTTACATTAAGGCACTTCCCCTTCATGCTGGACCGGATATTGCATCTACTTCCATCACATCATTTGATGTTTCTCGATACTTTCTCTAGCTTGGTAAATCAGTAGCTCCGGAAGCCTGCAACTGCGTAAGCCTGCTTTCCCTTTGCTTACAAGCGTGGCTTTCCTTCAGAGTGGTTGAGTTTGGCCTTTAAGACTGTTTTAGCTGTCTCTTCAGGTTAAGACGTCATACATATTAACCATACATAAAGGGGGTTTTGATGTGAGTGATTCATTCACTGGTTGGTCTGTTAAATTGTCATTAACATTTTGCTTCCATACACCACAGTATACATTATGGTATAATCAGTCAGCCCATTCTAGTCATCTGCCCCCTTCATGTTGAGTGATGCACAAAGCCTGTGCATATTGTTCATACCTGCCTTAAAGCAGTTCCTTTCCCTTCAGTGACAAAGGTGGTTCAAGATATGCTTACTTTATTCTATTTATTTTTTATAGTAACTTTAAATATAATTTATTTAACCTACACCTCTGGCAGCCAGCTAGACTGATTTATTTTCCTGTGTCCTTTTCAATGTTGGTGGTATAAAGTGCTTGCGTGATCTTGTAACAATGGAGCTGCCGGCTATGAGTAACTTTGTAGTTCCCTGCAATTAGAGCGCTGGGTTAGGCGGTAATTAACTATTGTCTCATTCACAAATTGAACTGAAACTTTTGCACCAAATGGACGATTTGATATTTAAAAACATCACTAATAAAACAGCCACATACCTGAATGTTTGAAAAAAAGTAGCAGTTTTATTGCCAGGACAAGGAAGGTTGTGGCACTTTTTCTTTTTTTTCTTTTATTTTTGTGGCATATGTGTGTAATAAATATTTTTTTTTAAAAACACTTCACCAGCTTGCCAATGTCAGACCTCTGGGCTTTGTCAATGCTTTTTTAAAGAACTGGGCATCTAGGTTATCCCCCATTATTATTTGATAGTACTGTTATGTATAACACAGCACATATCTAACATTTCATGGCCTTGTACTTCTGTGCAGTTTTTCCTTACTTCACTCCTAGAGATATATTCGGGAGGACAGGGCATTTTCCCAATTTTGGAATCAACAGGTTTCTTGATATGTGTTGGTTAAGTCTGTTATTTTTTATGTCTTAATTTATTCTAAAGGTGTGTTCCTTAGCCTACATTTTATCATATGACTTTATCAGAAAGTGATCTTGGAAAAATATCTTTTCAGTGTTCCACTACAACAAAATACAACTCATCACCACCCTACAGAATACGCTTTCCTTGATTATAAGGTAATCTGAGATCACGATCTGTCTTCCTTGCCAATGTTCTGCATTCGTGCTGAGATGCCATCTTATAAACAGAACAATCTTCTCTGAAACTGTCTGGTACACTTTATACAGTGCTGGTAAAATTCACATTATTCAAATTAAACAATAGAGAGGCTTTCCCACTCCAGTAGTGGCCACAGGAAAAGTTTTTTAGATCCTACTGCTGAAGTGAAAAGAGTCAGTATTGGAAGATAACAGGGAGGAGGAACACGGTGGCAGGGTAAACGCCGGCCGCAAGGCTCTGCGGAATGACACTAGTCTGAGCGTGAGGCCGTTTTGGGGCGCACTGCGACCCTAGAGGAATCTAATGCTCTATCGAGATGACCGGGACATTTTCAAACTCTAATTAAGTCTCTAATTTTGCCTTTTTCCAGTGCACCCCCATCCGTACTAACCTTCCACCAAAGCTTCACTAATTTCTAGATGTGGTTTCCTAAGTGGCGCGGTGTGCTCCCACGGTGTGGGACGGCGACAGCCCTTGTGAGGGGCAGAAGAGCGTGTGTAGCTCGAGTCTGCTTCTGGGTTAGCAGAGGCAGCTCCAGTTGCAGACGGTGTGAGACGCGCAGCCAGCACTGATAGAATCAGGAAAACAGGGCTTTTCCCTTCAACCTGGTAACCCAGATGTTGTTGGGTCAAAACTCTGTCCACCGGTTTATATTTAGTCAACAAACATGAAAAACTGACTCACTGTGGGAGAGGTTAGTTCAGGCAACGTGCCTATTGAATGGGAAGGGGGGAGATGGGCTCTGCTGGAGGGAAACAGGGAAGTACATTGGGTTTTGAGGAAAGGATGTTTGCAACCCTGATTGCTGATTCTGACAGTCCCCCGAGGCAGGCACCTACACTCTCAGAAGCACCTAAACACAGATACACCTTTAGATCAGAGGCCAAGTCACCTTAGGGAGTGTGCAGGTCCCAAGTTCAAGGAGGAAGCCAACCCCAAAGATTGCAAAGCCACACGTCAGGCTTAGCGGGGAAGGAAAGATACACAGTGTAAGTCGGGTCTAAGGCTCTGTTAAAAAAAAAACATTCCTTCCTTAATTATTTTTTCCAGAGTCATTGAGAAGCGAGAAACAAGCCCTGTGCCACAGGAGGGTCAGTCAACTTTAAAGGCAGTCAACAGTACCAATCAGGAGGAGGGGACTCTGTAGAAGGTTGACATGGACTTGAGCACTGTCCATGTGAGGAACAGATTCCAAGTTCTCGCACAAGAGCCCAATTTAAAAAATAAGGTGGTCTATGTTGTGGAAGAGTCCGCTACACCTGGGCCCTCTGCTTCCCCTTAACCACAGGGGGAAGAGCAGTCAGATCAAGCCCCTCTACAAGCAAGTATTAAAACACAATATAATATCAAGCAGTTTGAGTTGTTTTTTTCCTGGGGTTAATACAAGAAATTATGCAGAAATATGATGAATCTGGGCGAAATCAGAAGAGTCAAGGGTCATATCAAGCTTTGAGAGTCAAACTTGATGACATACTCATTCACATGAAGTCTTTAGAAAAGCAGATGGTACAAACAACTTACAGCTTATCGAAAAAATTTCTGGAAATAGTAGAGTTGAGGCATCAGAACCGACAACTGAAGGAAGATATTGAGAGGCTAGAAATACATTCCTGGAAGAACAATCTGAGAATCTTAAAAGTCCCAGACAGTGCAGAAGGATCAGATTTGAAGGGTTTTTGTATAAGACTCTTAAGGGAAGGTTTTTTTGAAAGGGCAGCCAGAAGTGGATCTCGAAAGGGAAACTCAGAGGGTCCATAGAGATCCATTTAAGAGAAATCCTAATTGTAAGGCACATAGGAAGATTCTGTTCAATTTTCAGTCCTACATAGTCGAGAAGCAAATCCTCTCTGCCGCCTTAAAAGCAGGATCTCTGAAGGTTGAATCTTTTTCATATTATGTTAGGTCGGATGTGGGCAGAATCACTGCACAGCGGCAGTGGGAGTTAGGGCAGAAGATGGGAGCACTCAGATATCTGGGGGCCAAGGTGCAGTTCAAATTCCCAGCTATTTTGAAAGTGATGTGAAGGAACAAGATGTACAATTTAAGAACTAAAGAGGCAACTGAGGATTTAATTCACAAGATACAGGCAGCTTTCAGTGGCTCAATGATGTCTAGGCGGACCAGTTTCTGTGCAGGGAGGGTAGCTCACTAATACTTTTGAGTTTTAGAAAGTATATGGACTTTTGCCATATGGGCTTTGGTCTTGGCTGATCTTTTCTCCTCTTTCCTTTGCTTTTCTTTCCTTTGTGTGTTCTTGTATTCAATTTTTTTTCTTCATTTTAGGGTCAATTTGTAGCACCAGGTGGTCATGGGAACAGCCAGCTAAGTTTAAATGGAGTTAGAGGTCCTTCCAGAGAATGCCCTGAAGGCGAGAAGATGCGTCATATAATTTTGGGAGGGATCTTCAGGGCGGTGCACTAGGGTGGGGAGCAGCTGGGAAAAACGTTTTTAAAAAACGGTCCTAATTTCACACCTCAGCCGTGGCTTTGTCTGGGCAAGGAACAAAAACGAATGCGAGAGGATGTTTGGGTCATTGCAAATTTAAGATGGCTTCTACAGTTAAACTAATTACGCGGAATGTGAATGACCTAGGAGGGGGAGGAAGCGTAGGCTGGTGTTTCAATTCTTAAAAGTTACAGAGGCTCAGATTATCATCTTGCAGGAGACGCACTTAGCAGTGGAGGAATGTAAACTGTCTTTAAGAGAGGTACTTGGGTCCAAGAGGTCTTCTGCTTGGTACAATTCGAGAGCACAAGCAGAGTAGTCGTACTCATAAAAAAAGAACACTGGGATAAGGGTGGTAAAACATATGATGGATGATTCAGTATTGGAAGAAAACATATCTCTCCTGCTTCTTTTAACTGACCCACTGCCGGATAGCGTCAATAAAAGGCAGGTCAAACAAAGGGGATTTTGTTTTTAGATTTTGCAGGGTTTTGTTTGTAAAAATCATCACATTTTTATAAAATTCCCAACTTTGCAATATTACTACAACCCTGAGTAGTCTGTGGAATGAAATCAGACATGATAAGAGAACTGTGTCCAAATGGACCCATCTTCTGTAAAGAGTTTAGTTAAAGGTAAGCCTGTTTAGCTCAGTTTTGAAATGTTTCCTGAACCAGATTTGGCCAACCTAATAAAGATACAATGGCAAAATTAATTCCAGATAAAATGTTTATGTAACCAGGTGGCCCCTTAAAAACTTCATACGTGTCAATGGGCACTGATATGTATGGTTTAGCACGCAGTTAACCCATATATCCTGATAATGATTGATTCAGTTTTGCTTTCAGCACCCCAGAACATTTATGTAGTGGGGAAACTTTTTCAAAATCAACACAAATCTGCATTTTCACGTCAAAAGGCAGATAATAAAAACTGCATCAAACTGAGATAATTGAAAAGTTTTCTTAGCTTACTTTTTATTTCAGTACATATAGCATTGTAGAGAGCCTCCAACCCAAGAATTAGCTCAAATCTTTCCCCTGTCACATCATAGCTAGTTTAGACAATCTCCTGCTTTACACCCACCCACCACATTACCCATAGATTTCACATTGCCTACAACTTCAATGTCCAAAGCCCTAACTGCCTCCTCTTCTCTGTGACACCGCACTATTCAGGTGCTCACCAACAAGGCTACCCAGGTCTGCAGCCGCAGTATTCAACTGGTTCTGGCTACAGCTTATAAAGGAGAGGTATGAGAACTGCTGTCTTATCAACATCTTGATAATTAAAGGATTAAGAAAAAGCGAATCACCATCTATAGCATAACAGTTGAGTTACGGAGATGATTTCTTGTGTTATTCAAATTTGCACCAATATTTGAACACACAGTATCCGAGAGCTACTTTAAATATGAAGGTTAATCGTTGTGATACTATGCACATAATCCACTATAGAGAGACAGAGCTCCTCAGGTGGGGGTAGGCCCTGGTGTAGTTAGACTTGCTGACCTCACACTGATCAACCAAATATCATTCTGTGTACAGGAGCATTTGATGACTCTTGAAGTAAAATGCCTTCTTTTACACTTGCAAATATTTCACAAAAGGTCATAAAAGGAATCTTGGCAAGGGTTTACTACTGCATATTTTTCAAAAAGGCAAACAAATGCACAGTAGTGTCTCCCATACAAGGGGTGGAAAGTGGGCAGAACCACAGTTTAAATCTACTGAGCAGGTGGTTTTGGCCAGTATTGAATTTCAATGTAGCTTCTCATGTGGACAACATTTGTTTGTTTTTCTAGTCACAATTTCATGTGTGATGTCATCAGTTAAGTCATTGATGTCTATGTGACATCACAAAGAAGTAATTAACAATGTCAACATTGCAATGAATGTGCTTGATCTCATGTTATATTCTTTTTGTGTCATCTCAGAGTATTGTTAAACTCTAGCTGAAGAGGCATTTTAGAACTTTTGTGAATTTGCACTGGAACTTTAGTCTTACAATAACTAAATTATACTTAATCTCCTGTTATTGGCTCGCCTGATATTTCCCACAATTAATTTGAAATTTTTTAACACTTTCTTTTCCGGCGACCTTTATAAGCCTATCATGTTTGCTATTTTGTATTGTTTGGAATGGTAATGCCATGGATTATTTCTCTATTTTTATTTTACTTTATAAATCACTGTCTTAGGTTCCACATGCATGATTTCTTTTAAAATCTGTAATGATTATGGATAGACGTTTGACTAACAATTTCTGAAGTATTTTTCACTTAAAGTTCTTAAAGATTTTGAGCTTCCATATGGAGTACATAGATGTTCATGAAGAAAGTCACGTTTAAAAGTAAAAGTGGAAAAATTTACTTAAGTAAAGTGGTTTTCGGTGACTAAAGGTAGCACATTTTCTTATCTGTCAGAACAATGGCAAACGTCCCTTTTCTTTGAAGCATAGCAGCAGGAAATACGCGAGGCAATGACACCAGAAATCATATACAGACTCAGGTAGAATAAAGGAGAATCTGCTCTTGGAATGTGGTTTCCCTGTAGTATTACGTTGAGAGTTGGGGGGCAGGGCAGTGGTTTTGTTGAGGGATGGTATATGAATTGTAAACAAGCCCCACAAAATTGTGAGCTTGTGGGTATTCAAAAATTTTGAGTAGCATGTCCAACTGGGAAAAAACAAATAATCTTACATTAGGCAAGTGAGAAGTATATCTGTTTCAGAAGTAGAAAGGGAAAGTAACTCCCAAACATCCCTGGCAGGGAAGGGGAGGAGCTAAGAAAAGAGTTTCCTGTACAAATGCTGTACAACTCAACTTCATATATTTGTGTGTGAGATCCACCTGAGAGAAGTTTATGATTACTTTCAGAGGAGAAATGTGTACGGAAACCTAAGAATTACACACTGCATTGCTTTTTCAACCCAACATGTAATCCAGAAACCCCTTAGCCATAATCCTCTGCTCTTTAAATGATATTCCGCTATAAATGTGTATAAGTGAGTTATGGTGTAGCTCGGTTGTAGGTGTTAAATTAACACTACTGCCGGATCATAGAGAGGAAAGTGCAAAGTACTTACTTCATCAAGTATTAGCTTCCAACCTGTGATGGGCATGTATTGATGGGCACAATGCAGAAGTGATTACTTGGGGTAGGCTATAGGTTGGTCAAGGGACAATAAAGTACCATATCTATTGACATGTTAAAGAGGAAAAGATATTACATTTATAAATTCTTACAATTAGATATAAATTAAAATATAATTAAGAATGCGCTGCTTTATATGTATTTTATTATTGTAACGGTGCACAAACTATACAATAAAACACTGTGCATATATGTGTTTTACTCATATCCTTATAGGAACACGGGCCCTTCTACTTTATACACGGGAATTCCAATGTTCTGGTGTAAAAACAGGCTTTCAGCTCAAGTTAAATCTATTTCCCAGCATTGATTAGCTCCCTGTTCATTTAATGAGGCCACCCACAGCCTTAATTACCACACTGCTGGCTCAGGGAGAGTCAAGTTCGATTTTCTTGTAGAAGTGAAAATAGAAGCAAATGCAACTCTCTTCATTGTTCTGGTGGCAGAGTGAGTGACCTGGATAACAGAAACTTCAGAAAGGAAGGCCTGCTCCAGGTGCCACACAACAGGCCTCCGTTTACCTTTGCCCTTTGTCCAAAGACCTACGCAGATCTGCCATTGTGGCCGAAGCATTGTTGCATTGAACAAAAAAACACAAAACCTTCGCTGGGGCAAAGGCGGACTCACATAATTACTTTCCCACCCTTTTTAAACTACCAATTCCTGCAAAAAGCATCTCTCTTCTCGATCTCTTGTCGGTTGCACCTGTACCTGTTTGTTGCATCAAACTACTAAATCATGGATAAAGCCATGATTGCTTAACTCAGACCTTACAGTACAGCAGTGATATCCCTACTCGGTCACCCACCACCAAGATAAAGGCTGTACTTTGTAGGCTGCTTTCACTTATAAGCTATCCATCATATGTTTCTTCTGCTCTACATTCGAAGTAACAGTTTTGATACTGGTTCCCTGTCCGATGATGGTTCAGCGGTACCACCTTCAGGTGATCAGTGCTCTGTTGCCTCATGCTCTGGCCAGTTCCATATGGGGACTTTGAAAGACCAGGGCTGCACCAAGGAAGGTTGGCATTACCAACACACCCATCCTTACTATTAAGACTCTACATGCTTGCCTTTCTTAGGGACTTGCTGGGATAATGTGGAAAGAAATATGCAGCTAAACATTAAAGATCGTAAACAGTATATAATGTGCAGATATTATGGCGTTTCAGAAAGAAAAGAGTAACTTTACAATTTGTTTGTAGCCCGTACTGATTTTTGTGGTTTAAAAAAGAATCCAATGGCTAGGTATCGAAAGCCATACATATTGCAGCTTACATAAAATCTAACAGGTCAGATTTCCCAATAATTACAAATCTGTTTGTTAATGGTTGGAGCTAATGTGCAGCAATTTTACTCTTTCCCTGTAGCACGGAAAATATTTTCCAAGTTGAGAAATCACATTACCTCCCGTCCCTCCCTCGCCTTCCTTTTAACCAATGAGGCCTCCCGCCTCCCCCTAGACCCTCCCTTCCCCTTTCAAACCCCCCCCCCCACCCTTATCCCCTCCTGTTCTTTTGTCTAGCCCACGCTAGACGTATTTCTTTTTCTTTCTCACCTGCACGGCGGGGCCTGGAGGTCATCGAAGGAGGCACTCCTCGGGACGCGGAGCTCCGCGAGGAGTGCTACGGCTGGGGCGCGGCTTGTACGAGCAGCATGGCTGCTCGGGAGGCGTGTTCTGGGGGCCGGCTGACGGGGTCAGCCGGCCCTCTGTGGCTGGGGCGTTGGTTTCCGGTTTTCCGCGTCGCGGAGCCGCGAGGAACCGAGGACCTTCATGTTTGTGATGCAGGTAGGACGGGCGTTCGGCCCGTGGTTTTTTATGGATTTTAGAAGGATGTTGCCGTTTTAGGGATTGGTGGAGCCCTGTTGGGGGGAGGACCATGGTCCCATATATAGGCAGTTTTTTGGGAATGAAGTCAGTGTGATTTTGTGGTTTACCATGCCGTAAGCTGCAGCAAAGAGACATAGGATTGTCTCTTCTTCCTCCTCGGAGGAGGGAGGTGAGGATAGCATGGCTCTTCCTGAGAACCCTCAGGTTCCTGACAGAGGTACTCTCCTCATGTCTAGAGAGGAAGTGCAGGATATGATTGAGGTAGCTGTTACCAGGGCACTGCAAACAGGCGTGGCCAGGTCTGGTCAGGCTAAGCGTGCGCTCTCATCGGTAGCGGCAAGGAAATCCTCATCAGAGTAAGGATGAGGCCCCATCGACGTCATCTGGGGGAAAATATGTTTCCAGAGAAGAAATGTGGGATGTGATGGCACATGTTCGGGACAATTTGGGTTTCCCAGTGTTTCAACCTACAAACTCGGATTCTCATTTATTTCCTCAATATCAGACACCTTTGAAGTTTGCCATGCCTTTCCAGGGACCTGTGAAGGATATGGTGTTTCGTGAGTGGAAGGATGTGGAGAAGGCTCAGTTTCCTCGATTCCTTCAGAAACTTTACTTACTTGAGGGTGAGGAGGTTTTGCCTCCTTCTATTCGCCTCGACTCTATTTTGGCTACTCTGATTGGCAAGACGGCAGTCAATCCGGAGGATTGTGTGCCTACGGATGCCATAGACCGTAAAGTGGATTCGGGTCTTAAGAGGGCTTTTGCTGCGGAGAATCTAGCGCTGAAGGCAGGGATTTATTCTGCTTATGCGTCACAGTCATTGGTTCAAGACTTTGATAAACTGGCGGTAGCTGTACAGGAAGGGGCGGAGTGTTCAGAGCTCCTGGCTGGCATGGAGCAGCAGGCCAGATTGTTGGCTGATGTGTCTTCAGATGTGGTCCGTACTTCGGCTCTGGCATCCGGGTCTTTGATTGGGGCTCGTAGATCCCTCTGGTTGCGTTCCTGGAAGGCTGATCCAGGGGAAAAGGCGGCCTTGTTGAGACTGCCGTTTGAGGGCCGTAACCTGTTTGGAGATCAATTGCCATCCATGCTTTCCAAGGCATTTAAGGAGAGGAAGCATGCCTTACCTTATAAAGGGGGCTCTTCTTCGAGTAAAGGGTGGAAGAAGCGTTCCAGATCTTCTCCTTCTAGGGATGCTAAATCCTTTTCATTTAGGAAACGGCGTTTTCAGCCGCGTTTTTCGCCTAAGAAGTCTGCTCCTGCGACCCGGGGTGGTTTCAAGAAGGGGTCCTGACAATCACTGTGGGCCTGGCAGAGGGCCGGTTGGGGGAAGATTGAGTCACTTTCTTTCAGCTTGGGAGGACAGTGTAACCGATCATTGGGTACTAGACATTGTGTCCAATGGTTATGTCATAGATTTTGTTGTTGTTCCTCCAGATTCAGGGGTTCGTCCCACTCCTCTGCCTTCAGAGGGGTCACGGAGAAGGGCATTATTGGACAGAGTGCGAGACTTACTGGTCAAGGGGGCCATTTCCCACGTTCCGCTAGACGAACGGGGTCAGGGCACTTATTCGGTCTTGTTTCTTGTGCAGAAGGTTTCAGGGGGATTTCAACCAGTGCTCAATCTAAAGGAGGTGAATACCTGGATCAGGACAGTGCATTTCCGCATGCTGTCCATTCAGACTATTTTTCCATTGGTCAGGCAAGGGGACTTTCTGGTGTCAATGGATCTGCAGGATGCTTACCTACACGTGCCTGTGGCAAGATCCTCTCAAAAGTTCCTGAGGTTTGCTGTGGGTCGGGACCATTATTAGTTTTGCGTTCTGCCTTTCGGTCTAAAATCTTCTCCTCGAATTTTCACAAAGGTGCTGGCTCCTCTAGTGGCTTTGCTTCATTCAGAAGGGGTGTTTCTGCATCCTTATCTAGACGACATTTTGATTCATGCCCCATCACGAGACCTTTTGCAGAGGCAGGTGGTCCAAGTTCTGGGGGTCCTGCAAAACCACAGGTTTTTAATCAATTGGGAGAAGTCAAACTTAGTGCCGTCCCAGGATCTGGTTTTTCTGGGGGCTCGGTTTCAGACTCTTCTAGGGTTGGTGACTGTGTCAGAAAAAAGGTTGGGTGTACTCCAGGCTTTGGTAAAGAAGGTATTGTTACTGTCTGCTCCCTGAGCTCTTCTATGGTTGCGTCTGCAGGGTCATTTGGCGTCGGTGATCTTTCTGGTGCCTTGGGCACGTTTCCATCTCCTGTGCTTGATGACTTGGTTCTTGAGAAGGTGGGCACCAGGGTCCAGTTCTCTGAAGGACAGGGTTCCAGGGTCCGGATTGATTCGCAGGGAGTTGCAATGGTGGTTGGAGGCAGCCCACCTGAGGGTAGGGGTTTCTTTATCACCTCTGAGACCCGTGGTGGTAACGACGGATGCCAGCCTCTCAGGATGGGGGGCATGGATGGAGTCGGCTCAGATTCAGGGGTTTTGGTCCCCTCGGGAGGCGAGTCGGTCTTCGAATTGGCGCGAATTGTGGGCAGTATTCCTGGCTCTGGTCCATTTCCAGGATTCCCTGAGGGGGTCGGCGGTTCTGGTTCGCACGGACAACTTAGTGGCCAAGGCTTATGTCAATCGGCAAGGGGGGACCAGGTCGAGGGCTCTGTTCAATCTAGTCAGGGAGATTTTTGTGTGGGCTCAGGAGTGGGTTCCTTCTCTCAGGGCTACGTACATTCGGGGGGTGGTAAATGTTCGAGCGGATCTGCTGAGCAGAGTGATTCCTTCCTCCCAACTTTTCTCTCTCCGGAAGTCTCTATTTCAGCATCTGGTTCGGCTTTGTGGTCTTCCAGTGCTGGATGTGTTTGCGTCAGTAGGGAATGCGAAAGTGGAGCGCTTCTGCTCACGGTTTCGGTGTCCCCAAGCATGGGAGGTGGACGGGATGTCATGTCCTTGGCCGCAGGGCCTTTTGTATGCGTTCCCTCCTTTTCAATTACTCAGGGCATTTCTGTTACGAGTAAGGGATCTGGGGTCCAGGGTTATCCTAATTGCGCCTCTTTGGCCGAGAGCGAATTGGTTCCCATTGTTGATGCTGATGGCAGAGGGGAGGATGTGGCCTCTGCCTCTTTGTCCGTCTCCCCTGGAGTTTCCCTGCCTCCCAGTGGGGTCATTGAGGAGGTTACACTTGACGGCCTGGAAGTTGAACGGAGGGGGTTGACAGGTCTAGGGGTGCCGGTAGCTTTGAGTTCTACCTTGCTGGCGTCAAGGAGACGTTCCACTTTGCTTTCTTATGGTAGGCAGTGGAAGGTGTTTTCGTCTTGGTGCTTAAGTCGTAAGTTGGATCCTACCTGCGCTTCTATCTTTGAGGTGGTGCAGTTCCTGCAGGATGGTGCTCATTTAGGGTTGTCAGTGGCATCTCTTCGGGTACAGTGGGCGGCTATTCAGGCATTCAGAGGACCATGGCGTAATCTTCAGGATGAAGGGCGATTGATGCCTAGATTTTTTCAAGGGCTTGTTTAAAATAAATAAATTTATTTCCTCGCCCGGTACGTTCTTTTCCTTCATGGGATCTGTCCTTGGTTTTGGATGTGTTGACGGAGGCCCCTTTTGAACCGTTGGGGGACTGTGATTTGCGACATCTATCTTTGAAGGCGTTCTTTTTGGTAGCCATTACTTCGGCTCGTCGGTTGGGGGAATTGGGGGCATTGGCGTGTTCCTTTCCTTTTTGTAAGATTTTTCCCGATAGGGTGGTTCTGGTTCCGGTTCCGTCTTTTATTCCTAAAGTCAATTCTTCGTTCCATTCCCGGCAGGAGGTCATTCTTCCTTCATTTTGTCCGAATCCCTCATCAAGGGAGGAGGTCCGTTTGCATTCGTTGGATGTACGTAGAGTTTTGTTGGAGTATCTGCGGGTGGTGGCTCCTTTTCGTAAAGGGGATTCACTGTTTGTTAATTTTGGTCCGGCTCGCAAAGGTGAGAAGCCTTCCACGGCTTCCTTGAGTCGGTGGGTTCGATCTTTAATTCTGTTGGCCTATTCCTTGAGAGAGGTGGTTCCTCCTCTAGGGATTCAGGGGAGATCTACCAGAGGCATGGCGGCTACGGTGGCAGAGCTTCAGGGGACTTCGGTGGTGGAAATTTGCAGGGCCGCCACTTGGGCTTCTCCTTCGACGTTTGTGCGTCATTATAGGCTGTCTGACTTGGGTAGTTTGGAGTCGGTGCTAGGTCACCGGGTCTTATCCTCTATGAGATAATGTTGGGGGATGTTCTTGGTGCAGGATATTAAATAAAGGTCTTGCAACTCGGTGTCCGTCTCCTGTGTGTTTTCTTGCTATGTCTCATTGGTTAAAAGGAAGGCGAGGGAGGGACGGGAGGTAATGCTTCCATTTTCTTACGATAATGGCATTACTCCTAGTCCTACTCCCTCGCCTTCCTTTTCCGTTCCCTCCCACCCTCCCAGTACGGACTGTCCGAGTTGCGGCTTGGGCTTGGTTTTTGTACAGGAGGGGATAAGGGTGGGGGGGGGTTTTGAAAGGGGAAGGGAGGGTCTAGGGGGAGGCGGGAGGCCTCATTGGTTAAAAGGAAGGCGAGGGAGTAGGACTAGGAGTAATGCCATTATCGTAAGAAAATGGAAGCATTACTTTCATGTTAGAAAATGTAGGCGTTAATATGAAAGGTAGGTGTGAAAACCAATGAGAATATTGATAAATAGCCACTAAGTTACAACTTTGTGGCTGTTTCCAACATTGTTAATGGCCAACGTTTCGAACCTTCCCTTGGCAACATCCATGTTCCACGTGGCTGCAGAAGATCCACCCTATAATTGGAATATCGAAGGAAATTGGTTCTATCTGCATACCTACACTTTGTGAATAAAGATCTGTGTTTGAAACTACAGATAACCGCACAAATAAACTGAACTCAGGTGCACAAAAAGTGTTACAAGTGAGGACCATTTGGAGCAACATTTCCTCCTTGATGTTTTAATTTTAAGTATGCATATAATTCAAGACTTCAAAAGCAGTCTCTATTTTAACTTGCTTGAACCACAGTAAGACTATTTAGTCAATCTATTAATAGCGTACAAGGGAAATAGTTCAGCCTACATCTGCCATATTGCCAACCAAATCAAGTTGAATGCTAGGCTTCATGCGCCATTCCCTTGGCACCGATTCAAGCCCGATTTCCCTTGAACGTTATTATGTTTTAGTCAACGTTTTAGGAGTAAGTCAACATTGTTAGTGGCAACCTTCCCACTATTTTTTCTTGCATTAGTGTGACACGTGTTAAATTGACCCAAAATGTACCAGTTGATTTAAAGCTACATTCACGTGTTATTTTAATGGACGCTATGAGTCCTTCATTTTGAGTCAACGGAAAAAAATATTAATTTTATGGGACAAAAAGAGATCCAACAAGCCAACCAGATGCAGTGCTTTTACTGAACATTATTTCAGGTCTTATATGTTGAAATACAAAGGGCGAATAAACTGCTATAAAACAACATGAAAATGTAATTTGTGTCCCTAATACTTTCACCCGGCCTAACACCTTGCTGCTAGATGTGTGAGAGGGTTTGCGAATTTTGGCCTTCGCTAGGTTTCTTGGTTTAACTCTGCATTCATTCTAACCGATCGTGGATAATATATGCAGTTTTTCTGTACACATTTAACTTTTCTAGTGTAACTTACCTCTGAAACTCGGGTATTCTGGCAAATGGGGCAAAGCATAATTCTTTGCAACCTTCTTAAAATTGCAAAGTTTTCCACATCACTTTGCGAAAGTAGCCACAGGAGCCCATGATTTTGCATTTTATTTAATCTGTTTCAAACGTCTGGGTCCTTCATTATCACCACCTGCCACTGCTACCCACTATCGTTTTTCAAACCTTCCCCACCTGCAACAGCAGACTGTAGAAGTCAGGCATGTTGTAAGTGACGTGAGTCTCCATACCCTCAGAAACGTCCCTAGCCATTGCAGAATGTCTACATTAAGAGTGTTAGTGAGTTGAGGTACAAGTGTCACTGAGGTCCACAAAGGGTGTGGCAATGACCCAGAATGGTTGTATTACCAGATGTTTTTAGTTCACACATTTAATTTAAAACTTACAGTACACAGGAGTGATTGCCACAGTGTAGCTTTTAACTGAAATTTAGAGAGCAAATTGGGTACGAAGTACTAAACACTTCTCAAAATACGACTGCTTCAAGATCAGTTAGACCAGAATTGTAAAAATAGCACCGGAAAAGCATTTCTGGATATTAAAAGAAAGATGTGCATGGTTGGCTATTCTAGTTTCAGATGTTAATGAAGCTGAAAAACCTGTGAAAGGGGGAAGTGCAAGTCCAGCTGACAGACAGGAGTAGGGGTGTGCATGATGAAATAAACACTGAGTGCTAGATCATAGTATATGTCCAAGTATCATATTTAATACCCAAGATTCTACCAAATAAAAAAACATCATAGCAGTAGGGCTCAGCAAAAAAAACTAAATCTGCAGAAAGGTCAAGTCAGAGAAACAAGCCCATTCCAGCATTTGCTGAGTGTGCACAATTCATGCATTTCTCATCAGAATGTGTGCCTTCCTTTATCCCATGCCACTAGTGACATTTAACTTACAGGACCTGGTCCACCACATCAAAGCAAAAAAAGAGCAGCAATCACTTCCCCCATCAACACCACAGCCAACCGCATGAGACCGCCATACACCCATCCCAGGAACTTTGTGACACCTTCTCAGACTACTTCCACAGCAAGATCACCACCATATACAACAATTTCAAACCCCAACCCTCCAGCCTAGACAACATCTTTCAACCAGTGAACACCAGCCACACATGATAACCCCCAATTACCACACAGACCAGACCACCAGAGCCATTATGTCATCCATCCACTCTAGGGCATCTACCGACCCCTGCACCCACTGGCTTTTCAATCTCGGAGCAACATCACATAACAAAATAAAATGATGGACAGAGTGTTGAAACTTTTCAAACGCTCACCCCCAGTTACAGATCCATCGTTATTTTGCTCGCCACGTCACCCCAGTTTGGACCCAGCCATATGCAAATCAGTCTTGACCCTGTTCCCCATGGGAACAGTCCAGCCCGAACTGCCAGGCAGGTCTTTCCTGCACAGGAAAAAAGCATCCTGGGACCGGTTTCAGGATATCACCCTTCATCAGCCAGGTTAACTTGAATTCAACCTCAGAGCCAGCACTATTAGCATGGAACTAACCTGCATCCTCAACACCTCCATCTCCACTGCAACCTTCTTGGACAAATGGAAGCACGCAGAGGTCAGACCCCTCCTAAAGAAACCCTCCGCTAACCCCTGGCAACCTCAAATACTACAGACCAATCTCCCTGCTCCCCTTCCCGGCCAAAGTGCTTGAGGAAACCATCAACCAACAGCTCTCCGACTACTTCGAATCAAACCACCTTCTTAACACCTCACAATCAGGATTCCTAGCCAACCACAGCACGGTGCCTGCACTAATCGCTGCCATCGATTTCCTCAGAACCCTCCTCAACCAAGGAGAGTCAGCAGCTCTGATCTCTGGACTTCTCTGCAGATTTCTATACAGTCTCCCACCACACTCTCCTCAACAGACTTCAAAACACAGGCACTCAACAAAATGCCCTTAAGTGGGTCGCCTCATGCTGCATGCAGAGCATCTGTCTTCCTCGCTTCACTTCTACACCAAAGAAAATCACCTGCGGCGTACCCCAAGGATCCTCCCTCAGTCCAACACTGTTCAAAATCTACATGCCCCCCCTCAAAGACATTGTCAGATCCTACAGACGCAATATTGTCTCCTACGCCTACAACACTCGGCTAATCCTCTCACTCACAGAAGACCCACACAACACCAAAGCCAACTTCCACAATGCCATGACCAACAAAGCAACAACGATGAAAAAATAGCTGCCTCAAACTAAACACTGACAAAATGGAAGTCCTGATTCTTGCGGAAGAACACCTCCGTATGGGAACACAGCTGGTGGCCAGCAGGTCTCTGACCAACGCCATATCCATCAGACCTCGCACAACACCTCGGCATCACCCTCAACTGCCAACTATCCATGAATCGACAAGTAAACTCAGTAGCCTTCTCCTGCTTCTACATCCTCTGTATGCTCCGCCAAATCTTCATATGGATCCCTAATGACACTAGAAAGACAGTCACACATGCCCTGGTCACCAGCTGCCTCGACTATGGCAACACTTTCTATTCCGGAGTCTCCTCCCAACTACTTAAAAGACTCCAGACCCTACAGAACACCGCAGCCAGGCTCATCCTAAACCTCCTCAAGTGCTCAAGCATCACCCCTCATCTCAGGAACCTCCACTGGTTCCCCGTCCAGAAGAGATGCCCAAAAAAAATCCTCACACTCGCATGCAAGGCTCTCCACAACCTAGGGCCATACTACATCAACCATTGACTGAGTTTCAACGTCCTAGCAAGACACCTTCACTCTGCCACGCTATACTTCACACACACTCCCTGCACCCACTGCAGCTCCACGGAGGACGCTCATTCTCCTACCCAGGAGCCAAGTCCTGGAACAAGTCCTCCACCTCTGAGCAGCTCCCTCCCAGGTGAACTTCAGAAAGCTACTCAAGACGTGGCTTTTCAACTGAGATACAGCACCCTCAGCTCCCAGATGTCTTTAGGGGTGATAGTGCTGTGATTTAAAAATGCTATGATTGATTGGTTGATTCCACAATGTCTTATGCCCGCCCACTCTTCTGGGCCTCAATGAAGGACCAAGAAGTTGTGGAGAAGCACTCACCTTCTAATTGACAGCATTGAAACTAATTTTAACAGCCTAAGCACAGGGGGTTAATCGGATGAAATGTGACCAATCCGATTGGATTAAACAATTTCATGTTTCAACTATTTCAAATGACTACATTTTGACCAACTCAGAATAACTCCCTATGTTTCTTATTAATTGGACAGTGAATCGAAATGCCTTGGTTTCCACTAGTTCCTGAAAACTTTAAGATCCAGAAAAGCATTGTTAGAGAACAGGTGTGGTAGCGGAGTAGCAGACCACCACACTCCCAGCAGTGTGCAGCAACCAATAGTGGAACTCCATCTTCCATTTTCATTTTTTTTTTTATGCGTCTTCAGATCCTGAAAACAGTAACTTCATTGGGCAATCCACATCACGGACACAGAAAACATGAATTGGATCCATCCACACTTACACAAACGGTGCATGCCGCATGTATGGGAAAACTAATGTTAAATATGTTAAACATGTTAAATATGATATAGGTTTGCCTCAACTGAAAAGACTTTTGGAGGCAGTGGTGAAGCAGTGTCAAGCTGCATATTCTTCAGGAAAGAAGGTGGCTGAATTCACATCATTTCTCTTGTGATAGCATTTCACAAGAGAGGTACTCTTCTAAAGACTGAAAGGATGAAGACATGGTCAGACTGGCCTAAGGGGCAATCAGGCAGTGCCTGCCATGCTGGTCTGATGGGTCATTGTGTGGGTCCATTTTGAAGTCGAGCGTAAGCGTTCGACCTTGTGAATACATTTGGTATATATCTTATGGCTTTAAACAATTTCATTTGTTGGTTGCAGTGTCCTTTAAAAGTTCTTGCTTGCTAGTGGTCAGTTCTGCCTTTTTCTCCCTCATTTTTCTGTTTCAGAGCAATTGACCAACCACTGTATTATTCCAGTTGGTTTCTTTATCCGTTGCTGTGACAGACTTTTTTTGTTATTTATTTGTTGCTGCCTTTTCACTGTGGGTGTTTTAGGCTAGTAGCTACCTGTTTTATTGCAGCATTCCATTACTCCCATCTCCACCCATGTCGATTACATTTGTTTTAGCTTTATTCCAGTGCTGGCCTTGTTTAACTCTGGCTCTTAAATTAAGATCTGGTCTGCTCATGAAAGCCACAATATGCCCTTTCTGGTAGAATGTAGCAAAAGGTAGATGCAATGATGTGAAACTTGCTTTGCCTGGCAGAGTCTCTCTCTCCAGGGCCCCTTTTTTGCCCACTCAGGACATTGTGCACACAGGGCATTGCTTATCTCCTTTACTGGGGCCATAAATCTTCTCAGGCTGTTCTGTTTTGTTAACTTCATTAGAGCTTTGTTGAAATGTGAGGCAAGAACTCTTGCAAGAGGTTTCATTCTGTTAAAATTAAAAGAAAATACTTTTCCAGCCTAATTTTCCAAATTCTGTTCAGAACCTTCTGATGTCAGTAGCCCCCAGTGACCACCAAAACATGGCAGGAAAAGACGAAATTATGAGACAGGGTTGACCAATTTGTGTGGCAAGAATAGTTCAGTTCAGAATTTATAATGCAAATAGCTCTAACTCAAGAAAATGCCAGACCTATTGCATTGAAAATGCTTGTTTGCCTGTGGGTGGGTCTGGTTTATGGTCTGCTGGGCCGGGGATTTACTACTTATTGCCCTGACTTTAAAACACAAATTGCCTGCATCAAGCTCAAATCTATGCAGTCTTCCATACCTTGCAAAATACTTAGAAATCATTTCTTTAAAAATTCAAAACTGCCCCAAAGTGTAAACATGGGCCACTGTTTTAGCTATCTAATTCACCATTAAGGGGAAATTTTATTTTGGTGCCTCAGCCTCTTTTCTTCTCCAGTCTAGCCCTTGAAGAAGGTAATACTTGTTTTTGACAATGGATATCCCAACTAGGAGACACTGGTGCATGCCTGCATCATACCCGCATCAATGAATTTGATAAAGATCATAGACTCCCATTAAAAACTACACATATTCCCAATAAACATTTCCTCAGCCGCAAGCAATACCTGAACGAACACCGTTTTCGGCTTGTATCTTTACCTTAGGGCAAGATTCATCATAAAAAAACTGCAATTGGAGCAATGTTTCTATCCCCTTCTGCAGGGTCGCACTGTAAGAGCACGTTTTAGAAGCGAACTCCGCCACAGGGCAGCTCGCTTCGGACACGGCGCGTCTGGGAGCTGCTGTGCACCACCGCTGCCAAGTGCGACGGCGAGCGCGTGAGAATCGGTCAAAGTTCGCCATGCTCCCCAGACTACAGACTCAACTAAAGCTCGAGAACTCTCAGAACAGAGCGCTAAAACCATAGAAACCAACCGACAAAAATACAGTTCTTCGGTTAAAAAAATATGTGGTGCGTTCTCCTAGTGATGACTGTTCCCACGCTGCGCTCCAAATGAAACTTTTCCAAAGTTTGGAGTCAGTAGATGAACCTAGCTCAGACACAGACCAGCCTCATTCGTAGCAATTACGTGATGAAATATCGGTTGGGGTTAAACACCACACACCAACCGGTATCTCCCCTTCCACGCCTGCTCCTGTTCCACTTGTTGTACTAGCACCAATCATCACAACTCTGACTTGTATTGAAGGTGCGGTTTCTGCGCTATCAGCTGACTTCAGGCAAAGCATCTCTAATGGAGTAGATCTGAAAGACACTAGAGTCGAGGGAAAAATATTTACAGGTGCTCTCAGGCCACTGCCTCGCACGTGCCCACACAATAGGCAGGGCCACTGGAAAAATGTGGCAGAGGAAGGCCAAGTTATGAGGAAGGGTTGACTAAATTATGTGGCATGAAGCCCAATTTATGTGGCAAAGCGTAGCACATTGTGTGGTGGTATTACTTTATTATTTTGTCCTGCTTCAACCACACGGTAACACACTCTGGTTAACGATTTCACCTTATTCGGATCAATTTAACATAAAAATACAACAATAAGTAGCTGATTATGCAAAAAACGCTGCGACCGCAGACTCAGATAATTCCAGTGGCCCTGACAATAAGTCTGTTCCCATTGACTGACTGATGTACATCATCCTCTGCTGTGTGTCCAAGGTGATTAGGACTGGGACACCAAACACCCAATGCACATCCCATGAACCCTATGCAAACACCACTGGAGATGTTTTAGGGGCTGACATAGAACAGAGCATTTACCAGAGCTATTACAGGCAGAGATATTCCAGCATATACTCTCTGGAGTGGGGAGTCACAGTGGGTTTGCAGTAGGTTTTGGAGATTTGAGGCACCCAGAAATCAACCACGACGGCTTACCTGCACTCACGAGTAGAAAGGGGTTGCTAATGTTCTACAATGTATATAATGCATTCCTACGAGGCCTGCAGGATGGCTAGCTGTATTGTGGCTTGCAAGCATCATACTAAATTACTCCGCACTACGAGTGGCTTCTGTCACAAGCCTACGTTTTAAAAAAATATTTAAATAAATAATATGGGACGGAGAGGGGGGTTGACCTTGCCTCATAAAAGATGTCAACATGATCACAGAAGAGAGCCCCACCTCCCAGGTGGGAAACTCACTGCATGATGGGATTGCATTGGTGAACAGTGGTAAAAATATGGAGGATGCTATAAGACTTTGCGTAGCCACTGCAAGAGGAAAGGGGGGCCAACGTGATCTCCAGAAAAGAACCTAAGAAAAGGGCAGCTAGGAGAAATTTCCTCGTGAATCAGAAAAATAGGCTGCACCAGTCCCCACTGTGGGGTTTAAAACTAGCAAACACACAGCTGCTGTATCATGAGGCCTCAACTACCGGGCAATTAGAGCCTGGAGGAGCAGGGTGCAGCCACTCAGTCACAGAGTGCATGGCCTCCAGCCATGACTGTGGGCGTGGCAATCTGCCGAAGAAACTGCAGGCCAGAGAGGGAAGTGTTATGCCTGGGCAGGGGGTGAACACAAATATTGTGGGAAAACAGCCTCTGAGTAGCCGATTACTCCACCATAGCGCCTTACATACCTACTCACAAATCCCCAATACAGTTCCGAACGAACAACAGCACTAGGTAATTGAGCACACAAGCAAATCCCACTATGCAAGTTGTCAATTTTAAATTGGCACCTCTCAATGCAGAGGACAATGCGCCTCTCCCGTCTGCCCAGATGTCCACATGGGCGGGAACGTGTAACATGTGTGCGCACACTGCACTGTCAGACAAACACAAGCTCTACACAAGTAGACGTAACAGGGAATGAGGCAGCTTGGGCCCAGACTCGCGTGATTCGTGTAATCTGCCGTGGAGAGACCCCATTCTGTTTTCGCGGAGACCTGCTGAACAAGCAACATTCAGCAGCTCTGTCAGGCCTCAACAAGCTGGTACACATTACTGGATGCCTCTTTAAACAGCCCTCGCTGGAAGTGTTTGCGTCTAGCACACGGTAACCAGCTGAGCGTCAAAAAAGGGCCGTCCCAGACACCAGATGTTCCAAATCCAAACTGCGAACGGCAGACACTTCTTGGACAACAGATGTTCCTTTCCTAGCTCTTCAAAACAAGCTGTGTTTCAGACAGTGCTTGTGTGTGTTCGGTCTCTACCAGTTTGTGTAAACTAGGACTACCAGCAGTCTGAAAATCTGTCATGGTGCACCACAGCCCGTAAACTGGTAAATGGAGACCCTGTGTGAAGCCACAAACTGCGGGGGTGATTAAAAACAATGGAATATCTTCTATGCCTTTTAAGTTTAAGGTGATATAGTGTTCCAACTGTGAATAGCGCATGTGGCTCCCTAGCCCAGAAGTGTGCAATGACACCCTTAGAGGGATGATCAATGTTTGTGAAGCCTCCGGTATTAAGGGCACAGCATTAATCACTAATTTCTATTATTACTGGTAATAGTAATAGCAATAATAACAGTTTTTTTATATATATATAGAGCGATTTAAAACACATTTTACGGATTCCAAGCACGGTAAATACTAGGTTTTACAATTTCCGATCTAATAGGTGGTCACTTTTTGGTCCTTGGAAGGATGAGACGCAGAGGAGACCTAGCCTCGATTCAAGCACAAGAGCTGCAGATCACAGAGATATAAGCAACAAACCATTTAGCTAATGAGCCGGCTAAAAATTTAAGTATTTGAATGTATTTTCTACGCATTTTTTAAAAATGTAAACCGAGTTACCACAGGCCTTAGTTTGTCAATACGAGAGGATGTAAAGTACAACATATTGGGGGCACGATATAAGTTAATAACAAGAAAATGTTCAGTATAAACTAGGAACAGGGTATTTTCTAATCAGCCACTTGACTTCGTTGGTATGAAAATTCCTGTCTGCATCTTTAAATGTTCGAGTGCAGTTATTTACTTAAGGGGTCAGGGACATAAGGGTCTCAAACCCAAAAGTGCAGTAACTTATTTAAAGGGTCAGCCACACAAGGGTCTCAAACCCTAACCAGGTGTCACTAAATAAAAGGACATTCTGGAATCTTTATTCTTGCAGGTGAGGCATGATTGGATAAAAAAAAATTAAAAAAATGTTTTTTCCTTTTCAGTGGATGGCCCCTCATTACGCATGGATCTATGGATCTAACAAGGCTGCTTGCCGCAGCTGGGGCTTCATGTGCGAAGACATGCACACGAGCTGCCCATTAAACGGGTAAGTAGGAAGGGTGATACAGCTTGTGGCAGAAACTGATCATAAATCAGCAACATAAATAACTATAAAAGTGATAGCTCTGTTTTATTAAAGTCCGAGACAGCGGTGGTATATTAGAAATGCCCTTTCAATCGCTCTAGCATCAGAACAAGGAACGCAACCATGTCTGCTCACTGTAGTTGATGGTGGCAGCAGCATGGGGAGGTTGTAATGATTATCTGCATTGGTGTATACTTCCAGAAAGCTAGTTTTCTATCCAGCACATGCATCTTTTCAGAGTGTTTGACTAGGAAGGAAAATTCAAAGGCAGCAAATGTGATGCCCTGACTGGCGGTGGACACCACGAGAGGCTGACCAATCAATCAGTGGAAAAACGGCATGGTAGAGTGACATCAGGAACTTCATACTTACAAATCATCCTTCTGTGAGATGGGGGGGGTTGAATTAGGAAGTGTACGTAACGACCAGAGCTCAATAACATCGTCACACATTTTTCTGTTGATCTTGTCAAAGGGACTGCTCTCAGAAGAATTTCAACTCATTTTGCAAATTGTGCAGGGCTGTACAACAACACAATTGGCTTGTTACCTGGCCAGCAGTCAAGGAAGATTCCAGAAAGCATTAACCTCTGAAAAGAGGACACTGGTTAGAATGAACAATGCGTCTTCTGGTCCATGTGTAGGGTGGCCGAGGAGGCATCAAGAGAAAATGCATATGAACGTTCTACTTCAAACACTATGGTCAGTGTTTTCCTATCATAAACCCAATTACTTCCCCACACGTGCAGGACATTTTCAGAGGAGCATGAGAATACAGTGCCTCGTATCAGAGGACTGGACCTCACCACAGATTGGTATGACTCAGGGTTCCAGACAGGCCGCTACCATCAGAAGTTGCGCCAATGAACCTTCCAAACTACCAACAAAGTAAAGGGGTCAAGAAAAATCTGAGCATGACAAAGATAGGACAATACCCACTTGGTACAATAATGGAGACAGGCATGTCCCCTGCCTGAAATATCCACACAGGAGTATATAATATTAGTAATGAAGCAAGCTAGACTTTAAAAGTCCTACCACACTGAAGATAATGGAGAACCCACCATAACAGTGATATTGATGTCTCGCCATAAAACCATGAACCCCACAGAAACGTAATGATATAGGTAGGTCACAATAGGTGACAACCCATTTGGGAACATTATCTTTGCTGGATAATTGTCTTTCCTCTATTTGCTTCCCAGTCCGAATGGGCTCTGGATGGGCTACATTTTTTAGGGTAGCGGTGGGAGAATGATTTTAGTCTGCCGGCGAAGTTCGAGGAGTTTTGCCCACACCATGTTCCACTTAGAGCACATAGTTCTGGCAAAACACTGGCAACCGCCCGTAGAGGAGTTTTTTCTCACACGCGGTTTGCCAGTGTTGAGTTGGTGAGTGAGAATTTGCTCCCCCTAGTGTGATTTTCAGGTCCTAGAATGCCCCCCGGCGAGATTTCTCAAGCCAAGCGTTCATGGCAGGTCATGACCAATCGCTTTGAGAAAGCTGTTGCTTGATTAGAAAATGTACTCAAGTGGCAGAAAAAAGCAGCACCCTCTGGCGCGCCTCGTGCTGCCATTCGTGCTGATTTTACAGGGCGGAAGAAGATCCCAGCGCTAAAAATCAGCGGCAGCGGCGCAACGTGCTCAATTCCACCGGCCCACAGAACTCTACGAAATCTTGCAGAGTTTTTATGTAACTTTGCAGAATTCCGCGGAGTGAAACTCCATGAGTTTCGCCCACCCCTGGTTTAGAGGCCTAGAATCTAAAAACAGATTGGAGCTGAGGGAGCGGAAGCATGTGCAGAACAGGGGCTGACATAATCACACCAAAGATGCCTATGTTAGGTGAGAAGCTGTCCTATTAAACCTATGCTTCGGGTCCCCACACCTCAGTAGGTAAATATCATTTTGGCGGACATAACCATTGCTGGAAGTTCCCATATAAATGCTTGCTGGATTAATTGCAGAGATTCAGAAAATCAGAGATTCACATTGCATTTCATCATAGAACTGATGTATGTTGTTTTAATCATACCAAAGGTACCCAACAATAAAGGAAATCCTCTGGTTTAACTATAGGTATGTTAAACATTTATGTGGATCTCTGCAATTAATCCAGCAAGTATTTATAATAGATTCCCGGCAATAGTTGAGTCCACCGAGGTGGTATTTATCTACCGAAATGTAGAACTGCCAATGATGAAGCATGCCATTATAAGTTGTGGCTGTGGTGTCTTCCCCAAAATATTTTGGATTCCTGTAGATTTCGAAGGATAGCCTCTCACATAACCCAGGCATCTTTATTGAGTTCCTCTTCCACGCTCTCTAGCCAGACTGGGCTTTTTTTGAGGCATGCTGAGCACGGTACTGGTGAGTTGTAACTGTGTCCTAACGCACTAAGAGATTTTTGTTGCTGTTGTTGCCTATTGCGTCAATCTAGGAGGAAACACATGGAACTCCTGTAAGGAGCTTGTCGTTGTGACTGTGTCTGGATTGGTGTTTACCTTTGTCTGTCCTGATGATGACCCTGTTGGATTCATCCTGAATTGGGGTTTGAAATGTCGACTTATGTTTTCACCCTTCCTGAGGCTATACTTATAGGATACTGTATTAGTACATCACAAAGTTTTCAGTTCAAAATGTGGGATCCTGTAATCGATTGAGGAATGGGTGTTTGCGTGGTGCATTGTATTATTATATTGTATATATATGTTTATATGTTTGTTCACTTCTGATCTCCTATGCAATGTGCCGTCACTTGAAGCACCTATTGTTTTAATATTTTTGATTTTGGAATATACCATTCTTTGCTAACTATTTGATCATATTATTTAGTCTGGAAGGATTGTGTGCTGTCCTTTTGTGACAGATTTTACATTACTCTTGTCTTGCTCTATATAATATAACTGTTTTTTTCTCCCGGCTGAACACATTATTTGAGTGTCTAAGAAATCCTTGTTCTAGGGATTATAAAGTGACCTATTTTTCGGTCTGACAAACTACCATAGTCCACCACAGATACCCATGCTCTGCCTCGGGTTCTCACAGGAGCCATCCCTGATGGGTTTATGTGAGCGTGTCCTAATATGGTTAACGGAGTTGGTCGTTAACTTGGCATGAGAACCACTCTATTAGTGATATGCCAGATTAAGTGTTACAACCCCAGGCCCGTCTTCCACATGGTATGATCAGGAGACAGAAATACTCTGGACAACTACCTTCTTCAACAGCTGGCGTGAGGGCACCACAGGACCAGTGAATTCCACCGTCCGTGCTGTGGTTTTCACAAATAGGACACAAACCCCATTAATATAAAGAACCACGTTTAAGCACAAATCCCTGGTGTGTAATCAGCCCAGGGGGGATTCAGCATGAGCAGTGCATAGATGGAAGACGCCTGTTGCGTGCCTCAGGAAAAGGGCAACAAAACACCAGAATGGAGAACACCTTGTATACACTTGCACAGATTGTATGCACCTTGTGAAAAGGGACAACAGATCTTGAAACGTCATAGGCCTAATGTCACAAATGTCCGCATGTAAAATATACAAAACAGCGTGGCAGGTTCTCAGGAACAACAACAAAAGAAACGCAAAAACGGGCATCGTCATTACCCTGAAGGTGGGAAAGGCGTGCGGCCTTTTTTTTCCATAAAATATCCTTTTTCGGGGTTTGACATCACTGACTAGTTGCACATTCAGGAACCAATGAAAAACTACTAATGGGTATTATTAGCAAATATACCTGAATATGAGCTGCCATCTGTGGGGTCATTATGCCAATTTGCACCGTTGTCGCAGATACCATTTAGCCAGAGAGAGAGGGAGTGGTTTGTCAGGGGCCACCCAATTTGTGGAATAGGGAAGCCAGGTTTAGAACTCAGGATTCTTGGTCGTCCGCCTGACAAATCACCCACTAGGAGTCGACCACTTTTACCCTCTTTCATCTTCCTCCTCTACCTGTTTGTTTGATCATCTATGCCCCCATCGCTTCCCCCACCCCCTTCCCAACTGAACTATTTAATCTTCCATCGTTAAAAACCTTAAATTCTAAGAAAACTGCGAATTTTCTCTTCCTCTTCACCCAGCTTCTTACATTCTCATGTTCTCTGGGAAGGTGCAATAAAACACCGCATGCTTTTTAAACATGTGTGACTTAAAAAGACAATATGAATGCAGTGCTATATTAGGCCAATCCTTAATTTAATTTAAATCATAGCAAAACTGATTTTTCTTCATCTCCACCATCATCAGATGTAGTAAGAAAAAAAACACGATACGGTACAAGCTTGTGAAAGTTATAACACGAGAGCACAGCCGTCAGAGTCGGAAAGCGTCGCACAAAACTAGCTTCTGCCCAGCCCACACCCGTTCTGCCCGTCTCTGTCCAGGTTTTTCTTCTCCTCAGCTCTGGGATCAGGTTACAGATACATGTGCACGAGCACTTACGTCGATCAACTATCGCAAAACCATCAGTTTTTGCACTGGCCGGTGCAAATGCCACTTTCAATGGGTCTGTGAGTGCAAATGCACATTTGCAACTGTTGATCGGTACAAATATGAATGCAGCTTGTGCTATAGATAGCTTAGCCCATAACCTTTTCTAGTAATAGCGTTCAATACCGCAAATCAGACACTTTTAAGTGTTGTAAATCACTACTGTCCTTGTTACTGATACTCCGTTTACGAACTCCAGAAGCATGAAAGCTAAATTTGGGGTTGCACTTATTTTCAGTTAAAAAAAAAAATCTGTCCTGCCCACTACTTATGAATAGAAGTCTGGGGTTGAATCAGCAATATCGTGCTCCAGTAGGTCCCTTTATAAAACTTCGAACGATGGAGGCGATTGACTTGAATGTTGTAACTTTTACCGGCAATGTACTACAGTAGCGAGCTGAGTGCTTTTATATCTCACTAGCACCCCGTCGCTACAATGGAGGCGATTATCAGGTCGCACTGCAGAGTTAGTCAACAAAGTGTAGGAAAGGACCCGGACACCTTGTGAAAGATAAGACCTCTACTTTACATATTTACAGCCTCCTGTATTACATGTGTAAACAGCCTCTAAAGCACATATCCCGGGAGCAGGGGGTGGCCGCGCGGGGACATGTGCGGGTGCTTACCTCGAGCTCTCTCGGGGGGCTGATGACCGTCTGCACCTCCAGAGAACAGTTGGCTCTCTTCACCGTGAGGTAGAAGGGGTAGTCCTTGGCCACCATCGTGGCTCCCTCCGCGGAGGCCTCGGAGGTCACAGTGGACTCTGTTTAAATGCAAGCCTCCAGGGTAAACGTGCCCCCCTCCAGCGTCGGCGACCACGAAGCAGGCAGAGTCCAGCCCTAGCTCCTGTCTGGAAGCATTGCCGCGGAGGAGCCCTGTGTCAGCCAGGCAGGAAGCAGGCAGCCGCCGAGCCCAGCCAGTGAAACACAACACTGCTGCTTCCAGCGCCGCGCGCCCGCCCACCGGCGCAGGGAGCAGGAAGCTGCCAGGACTGATGTCTGTGTGTGTGCGCGTGAGGGGGGAGCTAGGAGGGGAGGGGGCAGGTGCGTTGAAGAGGGGCACTCTGCCAGCACCGGTGTGAGCGGGGAAGAGTGGAAGGGGCAGGGAGTGCTGGAGTGCAGTGGGTGAAGTCGCGCGCCCGCGTGTAACAATGTCAAAACTCGTGCGCAGAGTGCAGTGACACATAGGGCGCTGGAGATGGGCACCGCCAGCACCCATGTGTGTATGTGGGGAGGGCAGGGGGTGCTGCGGTATAATGGCAGAACGTGTGTGTGTAGCGGAAGAGGGACAGGTTGGTGTGTGAGCGGGGAAGAAGAGGGGATGTGTGTGAGTGTGCACAATGTCAGAACTCGTCCAGTGCGTGTGTGTGTGTGAAGGGCAGGGGATGCTACAGTATAATAGCAGAAATTGTGTGTGTGTGTGTGTGTGTGTAGCGGTGGAGCCGAAAAGGGCCGGGCTGATGTGTATGCTGGGTGGAAGAGAGGGGATGTGTAAGTGTAAGGGAGTACTTGAGAACAGTGCCATTGTGCAGTGAGACAGGGAGCTGCCAGGAGACTTGTGTGTGGAGGGGTGAAGACGGAGTGATGAGTGTGGAAAGTAGGTAGGGAGAGAGTAAAAAGACGAGGGGCCCGCTGCCATGGCGTGCGTGTGTGTTCGTGAGTGAGTATGGAGCGGAGGGATTGAAGCAGCGCAAAAGAAGGACTTTCCGTCAGAACTTGTGCGCGAGTTTAGGTTTCTGTGGCACACTTTAACAACTCGTGTGTGGATGGCACACTGCCAGGATAAAAAAAACGTGTCTGTATAGCGCGGACTAGTAACTCTAAATGGACACAATAGCTCAACTCATGCGTGGGAATGTAGGAGGGGACAGGAAGCTGTTTAGCATAACATGCGGGCACACTGCCAGAGCACCCCAAATAGGATGAGAGGGGTGGGCCAGGAGGGCAGTAGAAGTAAGAGAGGCACACCACCAGAACTCGTGTGTGGGAGGGGGACTATGGGCCAGGTGTAAGGGAGTCAAATGCCACTAAAGAATGGCTTGATTTCAAAGAGTCTAAGAATGCTTAAGAGGGGTACACTACAAGAATTGATGAGGCGGGCACACTGCTAGTACTTCATGTGTGCTGTATAGGGAGGAGGGAGTCTGGTGATGTCAGAAAACTAAAGAGGGGCAGACTGACGAATGAATGAGTGTGTGCGTGTTGGGAGAGCCAGGGATAAACTCCACTGCTGAAACAGGCGTGCATGTGTTTTGTGAGCCTGGATCATTAATGAGGGGGTACACAGCCGCAACAGGTGCCCGTGTGGTGAGGTGGCCCGGAGATCCGGGTGGTCGGGGTGAGGTGGGGCGGGGAGGACAATGCTGAACGGGAAAGGGAGATCAGTTGCACTGATGACGGGCACGCCCTTCAAACTTGTGTGTGTGTCGGAGTCGTTGAGGGGCGTAAGACCCGGAGCACAAAAGAAGGGCAACTTTGCCAGAACTTACCTGTGATGAAGAGGAGGGCGCGAAACCCAGACTATATCAATACAATTACAATAATGTGCAGGAGGGAGAGATTGCAGGTCGTTTTACATATGGATTTATTTTGGTTTGCAAAGGTTTTTTTGTACAACACTGACATTATCCCAAGAGATCCTAAAGTGCTTTGCAAATGACATGTTTGGAAGGAGGATAAGTATATTTACACCAAGAAACAAGTTTACAGGAGTAGTATAAAACGGTTCCTTTGCATTTGTTTGACAAGCAGGAATTAATTACCATAAAATGTATACAATGGGTTTAACTGTGGGGCCCACAAACGAGAGACGTAAGAGAAGATGGGTTTACATTTAGGGTACCAGCAGCAGAAGATTTTTAAGCCAGCCTTCAAAAGAGATAAAGGAGGCATCTTGCTAGACCTCAAAGGGTCACGTGGTCCAGGGTAGGCGGGAAACCCGAGAAAGGGGCAATATGAGGTAGATGTCTTCTTGCAGCTTTTGGTTTGTCGGTGGAGCTCATTCACGTTCTGAAGGTAACTTAGACTGCCTGATAAGTAAGCTTCTTCTTTTGTGTGGTGTACTGATTCTGAGAGTACTCAAGTGCGATAAATTACCAGAACCCATTAGTATTTATTTATTTACCAGAACCGTTTTCTGTAGCACTGGCGTAATTCAGGAAGGAGCATTATATTTGTGTTTATAGTATAAGCAGGGCCTCTGGAATTATGTGGCAGGGAAGAACCAAATTATGTGGCAGTGTTTACTAAATTATGAAGCAACAGAAGACAAAAAATATGAAGCATAATGCAACATATTTTGTGAAAGCATTAACTCATTATTTTGACATTTGTACCCATGTTAACATTATCTGCCCAGTACCAGTGAGGTGCCCAAAAACAGCAATAAGCAACCGAAAGCAAGTCAACCCTTGCAAAAGGCCCTCCCACTGCATAGCAACACGTATTGCTGTATTTTTAGTAACCTTCGATCAGTTTGAACTAGAAACACTTTTTTTGTCAACATTTCCACATAATGCAGCAAATGATGGATTATGTGCGAAATGCGGCACACCTAATATTATGCAGAAAACACCACAGCCAGAAAAAAAATTCATTATTCCAGTGACCTTGAGTATATGGAAATGATGCATTCACACAATTGCAATACAAATGTTCAGAGATATAAGGAAAAGGGTACAGCAATATGGTAATTTGACAAGATAGCAGCAGATTACGCCTTGAGGGTAGCATTAACTTCAATGAGCAGCTTTAAGAGTAGAGAGGTTTTGGTAGCTAGCCAATACATGGGTTTGGCAACACTATCCACTCAGTCAAGGTAGGTAACAGTGATTTGTGTTGAGAAGTGGATAAGAGTCTGCTGGAAGATGGTCAGTGATTTCAACAGTGTTTGTTCAGCGAGTTTCTGAAAGGCATGAAAGATGGATCATGTCTAATACTTAGCAGATGCGACAGGGAGCCCATGTGCGCCAAAGACAAGTACATCATTGTAAATGGAACATATAATGGGTAGAGACTGATCCGAAGCAAAGTACCACAACTCACATGTAAAGTGAAGAGTGGAGCTATCATACTGTTTATTTAATGGAGTCAGGGGATTGGGGGGGTTAGTGGTAATACTGGTTGACAGCCTTTTCCAACAACTTTTGTTTAACAAGACCTGGGAGATCTGTGTCATGTGACCTTTTGATACATTCACAGAAACACATTATCGTATTACACTACCTAATACTTACTAAGTATTTTTTAACTTTGTAAGGAAATGCCTCCTTGGCATGGTTACCCCCTGACTTTTTGCCTTTGCTGATGCTATGTTTTGAATTGAAAGTGTGCTGAGGCCTGCTAACCAGGCCCCAGCACCAGTGTTCTTTCCCTAACCTGTACTTTTGATTCCACAATTGGCACACCCTGGCATCCAGATAAGTCCCTTGTAAGTGGTACCCCTGGTACCAAGGGCCCTGATGCCAAGGAAGGTCTCTAAGGGCTGCAGCATGTCTTATGCCACCCTGGAGACCCCTCACTCAGCACAGACACACTGCTTGCCAGCTTGTGTGTGCTGGTGAGAACAAAACGAGTAAGTCGACATGGCACTCCCCTCAGGGTGCCATGCCAGCCTCTCACTGCCTATGCAGGTATAGATAAGTCACCCCTCTAGTAGGCCTTACAGCCCTAAGGCAGGGTGCACTATACCATAGGTGAGGGCACCAGTGCATGAGCACTGTGCCCCTACAGTGTCTAAGCAATACCTTAGACATTGTAAGTGCAGGGTAGCCATAAGAGTATATGGTCTGGGAGACTGTTTTACACGAACTCCACAACACCATAATGGCTACACTGAAAACTGGGAAGTTTGGTATCAAACTTCTCAGCACAATAAATGCACACTGATGCCAGTGTACATTTTATTGTAAACTACACCCCAGAGGGCACCTTAGAGGTGCCCCCTGAAACCTTAACCGACTATCTGTGTAGGCTGACTGGTTCCAGCAGCCTGCCACACTAGAGACATGTTGCTGGCCCCATGGGGAGAGTGCCTTTGTCACTCTGAGGCCAGTAACAAAGCCTGCACTGGGTGGAGATGCTAACACCTCCCCCAGGCAGGAGCTGTAACACCTGGCGGTGAGCCTCAAAGGCTCACCCCTTTGTCACAGCACCGCAGGACACTCCAGCTAGTGGAGTTGCCCGCCCCCTCCGCCCACGGCCCCCACTTTTGGCGGCAATGTCGGAGGAAACAACGAAAATAACAAGGAGGAGTCACTGGCCAGTCAGGACAGCCCCTAAGGTGTCCTGAGCTGAGGTGACTCTAACTTTTAGAAATCCTCCATCTTGCAGATGGAGGATTCCCCCAATAGGATTAGGGATGTGACCCCCTCCCCTTGGGAGGAGGCACAAAGAGGGTGTACCCACCCTCAGGGCTAGTAGCCATTGGCTACAAACCCCCCAGACCTAAACACGCCCTTAAATTTAGTATTTAAGGGCTTCCCTGAACCTAAGAATTTAGATTCCTGCAACTTACCTGAAGAAGAAGACTGCTGAGCTGAAAAACCCCTGCAGAGGAAGAACAGAAGACACCAACTGCTTTGGCCCCAGTCCTACCGGCCTGTCTCCTGCCTTCCAAAAGAAACCTGCTCCAGCGACGCTTTCCAAGGGACCAGCGACCTCTGAATCCTCTGAGGACTGCCCTGCTTCAAGAAAGACAAGAAACTCCCGAGGACAGCGGCACTGCTCCACAAGAACTGCAACTTTGTTTCAAGGAGCAGATTTAAAGACCCCTGCAACTCCCCGCAAGAAGCGTGAGACTTGCAACACTGCACCCGGTGACCCCGACTCGACTGGTGGAGAAACAACGCTTCAGGGAGGACCCTCCGGCGACTCTACGACTGTGAGTAACCAAAGTTGTCCCCCCTGAGCCCCCACAGCGACGCCTGCAGAGGGAATCCCGAGGCTCCCCCTGACCGCGACTGCCTGAACTCCATTTCCCGACGGCTGGAAAAGACTCTGCACCCGCAGCCCCCAGCACCTAAAGAAACGGAACTCCTGTGCAGGAGTGACCCCCAGGAGGCCCTCTCCCTTGCCCAGGTGGTGGCTACCCCGAGGAGCCCCCCCTTGCCTGCCTGCAACGCTGAAGAGATCCCTTGATCTCTCATTAAAAACCATTACAAACCCGACGCATGTTTGCACACTGCACCCGGGCGCCCCCGCGCTGCTGAGGGTGTACTTTTTGTGTGGACTTGTGTCCCCCCCGGTGCCCTACAAAACCCCCCTGGTCTGCCCTCCGAAGACGCGGGTACTTACCTGCTGGCAGACCGGAACCGGGGCACCCCCTTCTCTCCATTGAAGCCTATGTGTTTTGGGCACCTCTTTGACCTCTGCACCTGACCGGCCCTGAGCTGCTGGTGTGGTAACTTTGGGGTTGCTCTGAACCCCCAACGGTGGGCTACCTTGGACCCAAACCTGAGACTTGTAAGTGATTTACTTACCTGACAAAACTAACAAAAACTTACCTCCCCCAGGAACTGTGAAAATTGCACTGTCACCTTTTAAAACAGCTTATTGTGTTTTATGTGAAAAGTATACATGCTAATGTAATGATTCAAAGTTCCTAAAGTACTTACCTGCAATACCTTTCAAATGAGATATTACATGTAGAATTTGAACCTGTGGTTCTTAAAATAAACTAAGAAAAGATATTTTTCTATAACAAAACCTATTGGCTGGATTTGTCTCTGAGTGTGTGTTCCTCATTTATTGCCTATGTGTATGTACAACAAATGCTTAACACTACTCCTTGGATAAGCCTACTGCTCGACCACACTACCACAAAATAGAGCATTAGTATTATCTCTTTTTGCCACTATCTTACCTCTAAGGGGAACCCTTGGACTCTGTGCATGCTATTCCTTACTTTGAAATAGCACATACAGAGCCAACTTCCTACATTGGTGGATCAGCGGTGGGGTACAAGACTTTGCATTTGCTGGACTACTCAGCCAATACCTGATCACACGACAAATTCCAAAAATTGTCATTAGAACTTGATTTTTTTGCAATTTGAAATTTTTCAAAATTCTTTAATGTCCTGCTAGGGCCTTGTGTTAGTCCCTGTTAGCATTGCTTTTAGAGTTTAAAAGTTTGTGAAAGTTTGAATTAGAACCTAGAACTAGTTTTAGATTCTTAAAAAGTATTCCAACTTTTAGAAGCATAATGTATAGTACAGATGTGAATGTGGTGGAACTCGACACCACACCTTACCTCCATCTTAAGATGAGGGAGCTAAGGTCACTCTGTAAAATAAAGAAAATAACAATGGGCCCCAGACCTTCCAAACTACAGCTCCAGGAGCTGTTGGCAGAGTTTGAAAAGGCCAACCCCTCTGAGGATGGCAACACAGAGGATGAGGATAGTGAATTGGAGGATGATTCCCCCCTTACCAGTCCTATCTAGGGAGGTCAGGGCCTCTCAAGCCCTGACTCCACAAATACTAGTCAGAGATGCTGGTTCCCTCACAGGAGGGACCAACCTCTCTGAAATCACTGAGGATAACTCCAGTGAAGAGGACATCCAGTTAGCCAGGATGGCCAAAAGATTGGCTTTGGAAAGACAGATCCTAGCCATAGAAAGGGAAAGACAAGAGATGGGCCTAGGACCCATCAATGGTGGCAGCAACATAAATAGGGTCAGAGATTCTCCTGACATGTTGAAAATCCCTAAAGGGATTGTAACTAAATATGAAGATGGTGATGGCATCACCAAATGGTTCACAGCTTTTGAGAGGGCTTGTGTAACCAGAAAAGTGAACAAATCTCACTGGGGTGCTCTCCTTTGGGAAATGTTCACAGGAAAGTGTAGGGATAGACTCCTCACACTCTCTGGAAAAGATGCAGAATCTTATGACCTCATGAAGGGTACCCTGATTGAGGGCTTTGGATTCTCCACTGAGGAGTATAGGATTAGATTCAGGGGGGCTCAAAAATCCTCGAGCCAGACCTGGGTTGACTTTGTAGACTACTCAGTAAAAACACTAGATGGTTGGATTCAAGGCAGTGGTGTAAGTAATTATGATGGGCTGTACAATTTATTTGTGAAAGAACACATATTAAGTAATTGTTTCAATGATAAACTGCATCAGCATCTGGTAGACCTAGGACCAATTTCTCCCCAAGAATTGGGAAAGAAGGCGGACCATTGGGTCAAGACTAGGGTGTCCAAAACTTCCACAGGGGGTGACCAAAAGAAAGGGGTCACAAAACCTCCCCAGGGGAAGGGTGGTGAGACAGCCAAAAACAAAAATAGTAAAGAGTCTTCTACAGGCCCCCAAAAACCTGCACAGGAGGGTGGGCCCAGAACCTCTTCACAAAACAATTCTGGGTACAAGGGTAAAAACTTTGATCCCAAAAAGGCCTGGTGTCGTAGCTGTAGTCAGTCTGGACACCAAACTGGAGACAAGGCCTGTCCCAAGAAAGATACCACTTCTAACTCCCATCCAGCTAAAACTGGAATGGCCAGTCTCCAAGTGGGATCAACAGTGTGCCCAGAGCAAATCAGGTGTCACACTGAAGCTACATTAGTCTCTGAGGGTGGGGTGGATTTAGCCACACTGGCTGCCTGGCCCCCTAACATGCAAAAATACAGGCAGCAGCTCTTAATTAATGGGACAAGTGTAGAGGGCCTGAGGGATACAGGTGCCAGTGTCACTATGGTGACAGAGAAACTGGTTTCCCCTGGCCAATACCTGGCTGGACAAACTTATCCAGTCACCAACGCTGACAATCAGACTAAAGTACATCCCATGGCTATGGTAACTTTAGAGTGGGGAGGGGTCAATGGCCTGAAACAGGTGGTGGTCTCCTCAAATATCCCAGTAGACTGTTAGCTTGGAAATGACCTGGAGTCCTCAGCATGGGCTGAGGTAGAACTGAAAACCCATGCAGCCATGCTGGGTATCCCTGAACTGGTGTGTGTCAAGACAAGGGCACAGTGCAAGGCTCAGGGTGAAAAAGTAGAGCTGGAGTCTAGAAGAAAGGCCCAGCCTACCAAGAGGAAAGGAAAGTCAGCTGGGAAACCAGCTGCAACACAGCAAGAAAAAGAGAACCTCTCTTCTCAGGAAGAAGTTCTGCCCTCTGAGGGAACTGAGCCTATGGAGCTGGAACCTTATCAGGTTGAGCTCTTAGGCCCAGGGGGACCCTCAAGGGAAGCGTTGTGTAAGGGACCAGAAACCTGTCCCTCTCTTGAAGGCCTTAGGCAGCAAGCTGCTGAAGAGTCCAATGGCAAGAAAAATGGAACACATAGGGTCTATTGGGAAGATGGACTCCTGTACACTGAGGCAAGAGATCCCAAACCTGGTGCCACTAGGAGAGTGGTAGTGCCTCAGGGTTTCAGAGAGTTTATTCTGACCTTAGCCCATGATATTCCCCTTGCTGGGCATTTGGGACAAACCAAGACGTGGGAGAGGTTAGTCAACCACTTCTACTGGCCCAATATGTCCCAGAAGGTTAAGGAGTTTTGCCTCTCCTGCCCCACCTGTCAAGCCAGTGGTAAGACAGGTGGGCATCCAAAGGCCCCCCTCATTCCACTTCCAGTGGTGGGGGTCCCCTTTGAAAGAGTGGGTGTGGACATAGTTGGTCCACTAGAACCTCCCACAGCCTCAGGAAATATGTACATCCTAGTAGTAGTGGATCATGCTACTAGGTATCCTGAAGCTATTCCCCTTAGGTCAACTACTGCCCCTGCAGTAGCCAAGGCCCTCATTGGTATCTTTACCAGAGTGGGCTTCCCTAAGGAGGTGGTGTCTGACAGAGGTACCAACTTCATGTCAGCATACCTAAAACACATGTGGAATGAGTGTGGGGTGACTTATAAATTCACTACATCATATCATCCACAAACTAATGGCCTTCTTGAGAGATTCAACAAGACATTAAAGGGCATGATCATGGGGCTCCCAGAAAAACTCAAAAGGAGATGGGATGTCCTCCTTCCATGTCTGCTTTTCGCTTACAGAGAGGTGCCTCAGAAGGGAGTAGGATTCTCACCCTTTGAACTTCTGTTTGGCCACCCTGTAAGAGGACCACTTGCTCTTGTTAAAGAAGGCTGGGAGAGACCTCTTCATGAGCCTAAACAAGACATAGTGGACTATGTACTTGGCCTTCGCTCAAGGATGGCAGAGTACATGGAAAAGGCAAGTAAAAACCATGAGGCCAGCCAACAACTCCAGAAGTTGTGGTATGACCAAAAGGCTGCACTGGTTGAATTTCAACCAGGGCAGAAAGTCTGGGTTCTGGAGCCTGTGGCTCCCAGGGCACTCCAGGACAAATGGAGTGGCCCTTACCCAGTACTAGAAAGGAAGAGTCAGGTCACCTACCTGGTGGACCTGGGCACAAGCAGGAGCCCCAAGAGGGTGATCCATGTGAACCGCCTTAAGCTCTTCCATGACAGGGCTGATGTAAATCTGTTGATGGTAACAGATGATGACCAGGAAGCTGAGAGTGAACCTCTCCCTGATCTCCTCTCATCAGACCCTAAAGATGGCTCAGTGGATGGAGTGATCTACTCAGACACCCTCTCTAGCCAACAGCAGTCTGACTGTAGGAAGGTCCTGCAGCAGTTTGCTGAACTCTTTTCCCTAACCCCTGGTCAGACACACCTGTGTACTCATGAAGTGGACACAGGAGACAGCATGCCTGTCAAAAACAAAATATTTAGACAGTCTGACCAAGTTAAGGAAAGCATCAAGGTGGAAGTCCACAAGATGCTGGAATTGGGAGTAATTGAGTACTCTGACAGCCCCTGGGCTAGCCCAGTGGTCTTAGTCCCCAAACCTCACACCAAAGAAGGAAAGAGAGAGATGAGGTTTTGTGTGGACTACAGAGGTCTCAACTCTGTCACCAAGACAGATGCTCATCCCATTCCTAGAGCTGATGAGCTAATAGTCAAATTAGGGGCTGCCAAATTCTTAAGTACCTTTGACTTAACAGCAGGGTACTGGCAAATCAGAATGGCCCCTGGAGCAAAAGAAAAGACAGCATTCTCCACACCTGATGGGCATTATCAGTTCACTGTTATGCCCTTTGGTTTAAAGAATGCCCCTGCCACCTTCCAAAGGTTGGTGAATCAAGTCCTTGCTGGGTTGGAATCCTTTAGTGCAGCTTATCTTGACGATATTGCTTTCTTCAGCTCCACCTGGCAGGATCACCTGGTCCACCTGAAGAAGGTTTTGAAGGCCCTGCAATCTGCAAGCCTCTCTATCAAGGCATCCAAATGCCAGATAGGGCAGGGAACTGTGGTTTACTTGGGACACCTTGTAGGTGGAGGCCAAGTTCAGCCACTCCAGCCTAAGATCCAGACTATTCTGGACTGGGCAGCTCCAAAAACCCAGACTCAAGTCAGGGCATTCCTTGGCTTGACTGGGTACTATAGGAGGTTTGTGAAGGGATATGGATCCATTGTGACAGCCCTCACAGAACTCACCTCCAAGAAAATGCCCAAGAAAGTAAACTGGACTGTAGAATGCCAACAGGCCTTTGACACCCTGAAGCAAGCTATGTGCACAGCACCAGTTCTAAAAGCTCCAGATTACTCCAAGCAATTCATTGTGCAAACAGATGCCTCTGAACATGGGATAGGGGCAGTTTTGTCCCAAACAAATGATGATGGCCTTGACCAGCCTGTTGCTTTCATTAGCAGGAGGTTACTCCCCAGGGAGCAGCGTTGGAGTGCCATTGAGAGGGAGGCCTTTGCTGTGGTTTGGTCCCTGAAGAAGTTGAGACCATACCTCTTTGGTACTCACTTCCTAGTTCAAACTGACCACAGACCTCTCAGATGGCTGATGCAAATGAAAGGTGAAAATCCAAAACTGTTGAGGTGGTCCATCTCCCTACAGGGAATGGACTTTATAGTGGAACACAGACCTGGGACTGCCCATGCCAATGCAGATGGCCTTTCCAGGTTCTTCCACTTAGAAAATGAAGACTCTCTTGGGAAAGGTTAGTCTCATCCTCTTTCGTTTGGGGGGGGGGTTGTGTAAGGAAATGCCTCCTTGGCATGGTTACCCCCTGACTTTTTGCCTTTGCTGATGCTATGTTTTGAATTGAAAGTGTGCTGAGGCCTGCTAACCAGGCCCCAGCACCAGTGTTCTTTCCCTAACCTGTACTTTTGATTCCACAATTGGCACACCCTGGCATCCAGATAAGTCCCTTGTAAGTGGTACCCCTGGTACCAAGGGCCCTGATGCCAAGGAAGGTCTCTAAGGGCTGCAGCATGTCTTATGCCACCCTGGAGACCCCTCACTCAGCACAGACACACTGCTTGCCAGCTTGTGTGTGCTGGTGAGAACAAAACGAGTAAGTCGACATGACACTCCCCTCAGGGTGCCATGCCAGCCTCTCATTGCCTATGCAGGTATAGATAAGTCACCCCTCTAGTAGGCCTTACAGCCCTAAGGCAGGGTGCACTATACCATAGGTGAGGGCACCAGTGCATGAGCACTGTGCCCCTACAGTGTCTAAGCAATACCTTAGACATTGTAAGTGCAGGGTAGCCATAAGAGTATATGGTCTGGGAGACTGTTTTACACGAACTCCACAGCACCATAATGGCTACACTGAAAACTGGGAAGTTTGGTATCAAACTTCTCAGCACAATAAATGCACACTGATGCCAGTGTACATTTTATTGTAAACTACACCCCAGAGGGCACCTTAGAGGTGCCCCCTGAAACCTTAACCGACTATCTGTGTAGGCTGACTGGTTCCAGCAGCCTGCCACACTAGAGACATGTTGCTGGCCCCATGGGGAGAGTGCCTTTGTCACTCTGAGGCCAGTAACAAAGCCTGCACTGGGTGGAGATGCTAACACCTCCCCCAGGCAGGAGCTGTAACACCTGGCGGTGAGCCTCAAAGGCTCACCCCTTTGTCACAGCACCGCAGGACACTCCAGCTAGTGGAGTTGCCCGCCCCCTCCGCCCACGGCCCCCACTTTTGGCGGCAAGGTCGGAGGAAACAACGAAAACAACAAGGAGGAGTCACTGGCCAGTCAGGACAGCCCCTAAGGTGTCCTTAGCTGAGGTGACTCTAACTTTTAGAAATCCTCCATCTTGCAGATGGAGGATTCCCCCAATAGGATTAGGGATGTGACCCCCTCCCCTTGGGAGGTGGCACAAAGAGGGTGTACCCACCCTCAGGGCTAGTAGCCATTGGCTACTAACCCCCCAGACCTAAACACGCCCTTAAATTTAGTATTTAAGGGCTTCCCTGAACCTAAGAATTTAGATTCCTGCAACTTACCTGAAGAAGAAGACTGCTGAGCTGAAAAACCCCTGCAGAGGAAGAACAGAAGACACCAACTGCTTTGGCCCCAGTCCTACCGGCCTGTCTCCTGCCTTCCAAAAGAAACCTGCTCCAGCGACGCTTTCCAAGGGACCAGCGACCTCTGAATCCTCTGAGGACTGCCCTGCTTCAAGAAAGACAAGAAACTCCCGAGGACAGCGGCACTGCTCCACAAGAACTGCAACTTTGTTTCAAGGAGCAGATTTAAAGACCCCTGCAACTCCCCGCAAGAAGCGTGAGACTTGCAACACTGCACCCGGCGACCCCGACTCGACTGGTGGAGAAACAACGCTTCAGGGAGGACCCTCCGGCGACTCTACGACTGTGAGTAACCAAAGTTGTCCCCCCTGAACCCCCACAGCGACGCCTGCAGAGGGAATCCCGAGGCTCCCCCTAACCGCGACTGCCTGAACTCCATTTCCCGACGGCTGGAAAAGACTCTGCACCCGCAGCCCCCAGCACCTAAAGAAACGGAACTCCTGTGCAGGAGTGACCCCCAGGAGGCCCTCTCCCTTGCCCAGGTGGTGGCTACCCCGAGGAGCCCCCCCCTTGCCTGCCTGCAACGCTGAAGAGATCCCTTGATCTCTCATTGAAAACCATTACAAACCCGACGCGTGTTTGCACACTGCACCCGGCCGCCCCCGCGCTGCTGAGGGTGTACTTTTTGTGTGGACTTGTGTCCCCCCCGGTGCTCTACAAAACCCCCCTGGTCTGCCCTCCGAAGACGCGGGTACTTACCTGCTGGCAGACCGGAACCGGGGCACCCCCTTCTCTCCATTGAAGCCTATGTGTTTTGGGCACCTCTTTGACCTCTGCACCTGACCGGCCCTGAGCTGCTGGTGTGGTAACTTTGGGGTTGCTCTGAACCCCCAATGGTGGGCTACCTTGGACCCAAACCTGAGACTTGTAAGTGATTTACTTACCTGACAAAACTAACAAAAACTTACCTCCCCCAGGAACTGTGAAAATTGCAGTGTCCACTTTTAAAACAGCTTATTGTGTTTTACGTGAAAAGTATACATGCTAATGTAATGATTCAAAGTTCCTAAAGTACTTACCTGCAATACCTTTCAAATGAGATATTACATGTAGAATTTGAACCTGTGGTTCTTAAAATAAACTAAGAAAAGATATTTTTCTATAACAAAACCTATTGGCTGGATTTGTCTCTGAGTGTGTGTTCCTCATTTATTGCCTATGTGTATGTACAACAAATGCTTAACACTACTCCTTGGATAAGCCTACTGCTCGACCACACTACCACAAAATAAAGCATTAGTATTATCTCTTTTTGCCACTATCTTACCTCTAAGGGGAACCCTTGGACTCTGTGCATGCTATTCCTTACTTTGAAATAGCACATACAGAGCCAACTTCCTACAAACTTTATTCACGTTTTCTTTTGAAACGTCCAACAATAAGCATAAAAGAAACATTTCAAAAACATTTTATATCCGTATTCCGAATTAATACATCCATGCTTGCACAAGCCTATGAAATGACAGAAGAAGCGCTTTTAAAAAAAATTACTGAGTTGAATTTGTAAAAGTAAAAAATCTGTGCAAAATATTATTTTTTTACAAGCTGGTGGGGCAAGCAACATGGAGGACTCAGGTGGACGGAAGCATCACAAAGTGTGGAGGTGGTGGAACGACACAATAGATGCGGGTGGGAAAAGCACCACATAGGACAAGGGTGAGGTGTAACAGCACATAGGACGTGGATGGGGGAAAAACACGGAGAGCATGGGTGGCAGTGAGAAACATGGAATGTGTAGATGGGGGAAGCAACACAGAGGGTGGGGTAAAGGGAGAAGCAAGAGGCAAGAGGTGGAGATGGCTGGCGAGAAGCATAGGGGTAAGCAAACAACACGTAAGATAGAAGTACATAAGGATGAGTGCTAAATAGAAGGGGAGGTGGGAGAAAAGCACACAGTGACACTGCACTAGACGGAGTGTGGCCGGGTGAGGGAAGTACATGTGAGAGACACCTGGAAAACACCTGCACTCTAATGGAGTGCTTAAGCCGAAAGAAAAAATTAAAATGCTTGAAAAGCAAGTAGTGGAAGGGCCCAAGTGATGTGTCCATGCACCAGGGAAGGAACAAACACAAGACGAAGAAGGAAAGCCCATACAAGCTTACAAATGAAAAGCAAGCAAATGAGAGTGACAGTAAAGCTAAACACTGGCAAGCAATAGGCGGGCTTTACGCCAACTGTAACTATAACTAGCGCCCTAAAGTAACTCTAATTTGCAATCTTGCCATGCAAAGTTTTCTTATTAAATAATTTTATTGCAAATGTTGCAGTTATAATATTAAAGATGTCATACAAGATCTCACCAATGATTTAATGTATGGAATAATTAGCCGTGCAAGGCGGAGGCTCAAGTTATAGTTACTTTAGGGTGCAAGTTATAGTTACTTGAAAGAACACTAACTATAACTGCTGAATTTCTATGGTTTTGTATGAGTAAATTCAGAATTTAACTATAACGTCTCTGTAACCTTTGTGTCTTTTTAGTGAATTTCTATGGTTTTTTTTAACATAAAGTATTTGTAATTACTATACATTATTCAAACCTCCAACCCCGAGGCATGTGCATGTTGGCCACAGAGCCTGTCTCTGTGAGTGGGTGCGTGAGTGTTTAAGAGGGTCTGAAATTGAGTGTGTGAGTATGAGTGGGCCTGAGTGGGTGCATGAGTGTCTAAGTGGGTGTGTGAGTGGGCGCATGAGTCTCTGAGTGCATGTATGAGTCAATGAAATAGTGTATGATTGAGCCTATGTTTTTTCTTTCAAGTTTTTAAATATTCGTGAACATTTTGCAAATAATTTTTGGTAAATCGGGAAAAGTAAAAAAAAATCTCAAATCACGCATGGCGACGAAAAAAAAATTTAAACTCATAATTGGCCCTAAAAATACCCCTATATCACACCCTTGGGGTCAGGGTACCTTCACCCTGGCCCGTTATGCCACTTTCAGTTAGGATTTTCATCCCCTGGGACCGTGTCCCGTGAAATAAAATGGCGGCTGAAACTTTCTAGTCAAGTTGTTGTCAGCCAATTATAGCGCTTCTTTTTGCACACGCATTTGCGGAAATGTGTGAATTTCCACAAAATATTCACAAAATAATTGCCAAGTCACCACGGCCAGAGATATACAAATTTGGATTTCTCCTAAACTACTGAACGGATTTACACCAAATAAGCAAAAGCACAGTCTGTGCACTGAAAGCTACCTTTCTGCCTCATTTGGTGTAATTCCATCCAATGGTTCGGGGTGTAAACATGTCTAAATGTCCTATGGGAATTAACATGGGAAACTCATTTTTTTCACCACCCCTTTTTCTGGGCCTTCCCTTGATGGATCACCCCGGAAATGTCTATGCACAACAAGAATCACCGCAACACTTTTGTGCAAATTGTTTGTGAAGATTCGTCAAACAGTGCCAAAGATATAGGCAAGTCAAAAAAATGCTTTTTCTATGGAAACATGGTCCTAACTATAACTACCTACTGGTGACTGCCACTAGGATATATATATATATATATATATATATATATATATATATATATATATATATATATATATATATTTATGTAATGCTACACTTAACAAGTTCATAGATCATTGTATAGTTTCTATATAAATTGTTTGATTTGTTGCTTATGAGTCTGTTTTTATTTTATCTACCACAATAGGTAAATATTATCTTAACTATGAAATATTGAGGGAAGATAAAATAATGTTATAAAAGTACACAAATAGATTAACTTCAAACACTGCAACTCTTAAAAGTCTGTGTTGATACAATACAACTTTAAATCTCAATATATTATATTCCTTGTGCATATTTTCCCTTACTATGTAATCATCTATCTAGATTTGTATTACTTTAGTCGTAATGTACAAGAGAAAACAATTACTCTCTTGAAAGCTTTACCCTGTCTCATTATCACCCTATACCTCTATCAATCTATACTCTATCTCCACTCTCTGACTCATCCCAAACCCATTCTTCTACTATGATCCCTAAAAAAACTCTTCCTTGACTCTTCCCTCCTCTACCCTCCCGGCTTACCCCAAACCTCAGTTTACTACTATGATCTCCCAAACAACTCTATTAAATTCTCCCTTAATTATCTCTCCTTTGACTTGTCCCAAACACCATTTTACTACTATGATCTCCCTAATCCCTTTCTACAGTTTCTTCCCTCCTCCAACTCTCCTTTACTCATCCCAAACCTCATCTTACAACTATGATCTCCCAATTCACACTTATGCATTTTTCCCTCCTGTATCCCTCCATTATTGTATGCAATCAAATTAACAGACTCACATGTCCTCCACTCAAATTAACTCATGCCTCCCTATACTAATACTGTACTCATATTTCCCTGTACTAATCCACCATTAATCCTTTTGGGTTCGGGAGTAGCATGCTTCTCACCGAAAAGCGGTTCAACATCTTGTCAGGGGTAGAAAGCGCTATATGAATACAATTACAATAACATTCCAATTACTGAACTTGCCCTAGTTTGGATGATCACTTATTCAGTAATAAAATACATGTATATGTATACAGGACGTTTTGATATGACAATATGAATGTCTATTGCAAAAGATCTGATCAGATATACTATGCACATGTCAAAAACGAAAACAGTGTGCACTAAACATACAAAAAATAATAAATAAAACGTGATGTGCTAGAAATGTGCAAGTGTGCAAAAAACTAACTATAACAGAGGGATATCATTCCACAAAGTAAATTTGTATGAGGAAGGTAATCCATAAGCAGACAAGCTGGTTTTCAGTTTATGACTCATTGCTTACTGTCCAATATGTATTGCGGATTCCAGCCAAAAAAAGTGATCAACTTGGCATAGACATAGTGGAGAAACACATCAGATCAGGTGGCAGGGAGAGACATGTAAGAGTCCTCGAATCATGCTCAACACAAAACGGCCAGCTGGCCTGAACAGTGAGGAGAAATATGCCCAGCAGCTGCATATTGCTAACAGACCACTCACTTTCATTGCTCCTTCACCCCTCCTCTCCACTCCCACTATGTTCTTATGTATTATTATTTTTAGGAGGATCCAGTAGCCGCATGCTGTCACTCGCTTTTTTGCATTTGCAAAGCACACCAGTACATACAAATTTTATTAATTTACCATTACAAGATGGCCACAGTGCATGTGTATGCAATCCCAAACAGTGCGGGACACCTTGGAATGGGTTTTGTTATATTTTGAAATAAGTAATCTAAGGTGGGCGTCTGAGCATGCTCAAGTATGCATTATCAGGGGTTGACATCTCAAAATGTTTTTTTTAAAACCATAAAAAACATACAAAAAAACATACAAAAAAGCCATCATGCACGCACGTCCATGCATAAAAGCAACAGCCACCACAAAATGCTTTCAAGCTTTTTTACACTTCATGAAAAAGTATTCCAAGAGGACTACTGTGCACTCACACGTGTTCATACGTATGGTAGCCATTTTTAAATGTTTTTTAGTGAAGCTTGAGAAAAGTGGTCCACAACAGCTGCCGTGCTTTTGCACATGCTGTGACCATCTAGGCATAAAAGCACTGGCAAAGCCAATTGCTCTGTGCTCACATTTTATAGGCGAGACCTTATGGCTCTGACAGTACTTTTTTCGCAGATGCTTGAAACTTCTGAAATGTATGGATGAGTACTACAGTTTTGTGCAAAAGAACCCATGGTTTGGAATGTAGCCACTAGACTTCATCATCACCTTTTAATAGTAGTTACTGCCAAATGATGGAGGTTACCAGATAGGTCCATACCACTGAGGCGCAGTACTCCAGTCCTGGGATGTTCTTTTACAAATCATTATTTTCCGGTGTGTTTTAGTTAATTTAGGGCCTCTGAAGTGAACCGGTCTACAACTCCCAGAATGCATTCGACCATTAAACGAAAACCCAGACTAGAGCTCTGCATCCGTGTTGAGATGAAGTCACCCGGGTAGCCTTAATAGTAATCTATGTTTATCTGCTGTCCCCTGTGTCATTCATCATTTGCATCTCACTCAGTCATTACTCAACCGCTGGTTCCTAAAAAGCAGTAAAACTAGGAAGAACACACATGCTGTGAGCCACACGCGTACACGGACCACTTTACGGACTTACTATGGTCCGGGTGCAACCATTTCTATAGTGCACCGGTGAATTCAACATGGAGTACCTTCATACACTAAAGGACTCTTCGCTCTGAATGCTATATTATGGACATTAATGGTACATTTTGAGTACCGGCATATACTATATCAGCAGGCCTTGAAAAAGTCGTTGTTACGACGAAACACGTGTCGGCTGTCTTCACATTGAACACTCTGACTGATGTTACAATGGATAAACTAAATGGAAGAATAAAGGACACTATTTTGAATATTTGGATGTGCCGTGGTTCCTTCTGCTCTATCTATCTACTGTGGACCAGTTGGCTCACAGCCTACACACCCTGTGGCTGGGTGTGGAACTACCTTGGCACTCCTGAAATCTACATGTTTCAAGTTTCAACATAATTGACTGTCTTTACATATTCACAATATAAGCACAAATCTGGGAAGTGCGCACCAGTGTTTTACACAGCCACAATCCGCTCTTTAGGAAGTAATGAGGAAAGGGAAACTCGGTATGAAGAGACGAGGTGAGGGGATTCGGTTAGAAACGTATTACATGAAAACAAAGTACTTATCCAAAAACTGTAAAATTGCGTATTATTTATTAAAACCACAAAATGTAGGCAATGATTCATTCAATGAAAAAAACGAAAAGGGGCCTGCTGGCTGATTTCCAGGCGTCATCCCTGCCCCGTCCCCTTTGCATTTTAAACTGTGGGTATTGAAATTTCATTTGTACTTAGACAATATGTGGAAAGTCCACGTGGTACTCAGTGCTCGACCCTTTGTTAATTTCTCACTAAACATGCGCTCCGCCATAAATCGACGGCTGTTCTGAAATAGTTGTCGTTTGATCTGTTGTGTCCTTTGGTATACTGGGTGTACAGGCATCAGAGGGGTCTGGCCTCCGGAAGGGTAAAGAGGTCACGGGCTGCGCGAGCCCCTCGCAGCAGCACATTTCACAGTTTTGTTATGCTGATGGGTGGAGGGGTGGGAGTGTCCCCCTGAAGCACTCGTTAACTCATTATGCGGCTTATGGGGGAAGTGGAGCAGAGCAGAAACCTTCTCTCCGGGATGTGTTAACACAGCAGAGCGGCCTTTTTGAAGGTTCGGTTTCTTTTTGATGTTCGCCGCTGCACAAAGGGGTATGCAAACTGCTGCCCCGGGGAGCCCCTGTCTTGAGGGGGAGCAGACCAGCACCTTTTGAAAAGAAATGCCAGATAGGAGAAGAGAGAACGTTGAACTGTAAACAGCCCTGCCCTGTTGAGGCAGAGAAGTGTGATAAAAGGACATGCCGAAAGTCTGCACCAGTAAGGTGGATGTGTAAAAGGTTGTCTCTGTGCACGCCCTCTCGCCCCACAAAAAACTGCATATGGCACTCTGCAGGGCAGAGCAAGAGACGAACGGCTGTCCTCATGGCATTAGTTTCACTTTCACCAAATCTCAGTTTTTCAATGGCACTCCCTGTGCACATTGTAACATGTACATGTAATGGTGACACCATGAGCACACGCTACAGAATTCAGTGTCTTTGGCTAAAAACAAGTGTGGGGTCAACTGAAGCCATGTCGCGAGCTTGCCTTTCTGCCAGTCCTTGTTTTTCAGCCAACGGTCCTAAGAATGCGGAGAGACGTAAACCTATAGGCTCACTGAACAGCGAAACTACAAGCCCCAGCATGCTTAGTGCAAAAACAAAAAAAACAAGGGCTGGGTGAAGGTCGCACTAGAGACATGGTGCCAAGTTAACAGCTGTGTGACACAGGATCACTCTGAGGGCCCGATTACAAGTTGGTCGGTGTATTCTGACCGTGAATTCCGACCAGTTCGTAAACCCTTGTTTACGCACCGTTTGAAATTATGAGTTTGGTTTTGCGTTAAACAACTCAATTTTGGTTAAATTTTGTCAGGCGAACCCTGTCGAAATTTAACACGGGAAAAGCATACAGTATTTACCGTGTCATGAGGATGTTGATGCAGTAGACACCAACATTTGCATGTTATTCCTCACACACAGCATTTATCACACCCAGTTCTAATTTTGTAATCAGGGCTCAAGTAGGTTGTTCTGCCCATCCACCCAACACCATAGTAGGGGTAGCCCGATGCAAGCTCAGTGCTGAAAATCTTGGGAATAGGCAACACAGGGAAAGAAATGGTGAAGTAAAAATACACATCTTCAAAATATTGGGAACATAATTCAGTGCAAATATCAAGACATTCAGAAAAAGGAAGACTAATAATATGCATTCGTAAATCCAGACGGCGCTCGGAAGGGGAAAGGGGTGGGGAGAGTACAAAAAAACAATAAGTACCTTACTCGCCGCACCTCAGTCCTCACAGCAGGCGCAGGCTCCCATCGTGCCCTGCGGCCAATCCTGAAGCTGCTTTCATGCTGCTGGCAGCTTGAAAGCAGCGTTAGGATTGTCAGGAGCACCCTAACTTGGCGCTCCGAGGCAGAGTAGGAGCCTCTGCCTGCTGTCTCCAACCCGGCAATACAGTGCCAGGTTGGAGAGAGTCCAGTGTGCATGTGTTTTTGGCCGCACCCTGTCACGCCCCCATGGCCCACCCCTTTCACAGTAAAACAATAATAAACATTGTTTATTGTTGTTCTGTTGTAAAAGGTTTGCAGCTGCTGCTGGGGGGGAGGAGGAGCTGCGCTGCCTACATTTTCTATCATTAGTGTAGACGACATAGAAAGTTTGGGGGTGTTTCTAAAATTCTCCAGGATCCTTTCCCACCTTGGAAACAATTTGACTTTTCCTCCTGTGAAAAGCAGCAAGAAATCTGTTTCTCCATTGGGAAATGAAAAGTGAACTATTAAAAAATTGGGAAATAAATATTTTCCCCACAGTAGAAAACATAAAAAAATATAAGTACAACGGCATTCATTCTAGGACCTTTTCACACGCATTTGTACAATTATGCAGTAACTACAATGATATTGCTGTCAATAGTGCAGCAGGTGGCACGAGGACGCAGAAGTTTTAAGGTTTTCTGAAAACCAGTTTTGGCTGCACTTTAATACCCCACCAGGAGATGAGGGTAGGGGCAGGGGGGAATTTTCCTTGCTTCCAACACCATGGCACCCTTGCCTCTGCATGGATATGGAATTCACAAAAAATTCCAGGTGCACTCCTGAAAACTTGTGACTCAGATTTTTCAGGAGTGCTCCTGAAACCATTGTGAAAAATGCTCATATCTTCCTCAAATTAGGTAGTAAATTCAGGAGTAAGAATTGTCAATTTTTTGTAAGATTTTGACCCACTAATTGAATGTTTTCTTGAACAAGGGTTGTACAATGTACAAAGCCATGTTGAGGTTGCAAACCATGAAATTCACAAAACACAGGTTTGTTACGGCAAAATGACTTTTTGTTATGTATTAATCCTATTTTTCCAAGTCCGGGAAAGCGTTTCAAACTCACAAAATAAGGTCACCGATCTATACTGATTTGCAATTAGAAATGGGGGTTCTTTCCTATTTGTGATTCGGTACAGTGCGTTTCAATGTCACAAATCATTGATCAATTACCAGCTGATTCTCAAAGGGAAAGTTATCCCTTGGAACACCTTCCACTTTGTGAATTGTGGCAGCAGCCATTTGAGAGGGCTGGGGTGGTAGTAGGTAATTTTTTTTTTTTTTTTTTTAAGCAGTACCAGTTCCATCAGGAAACATGGGTTCCTTAAAAAAAAAGTGTCCCATCTGGGAATACAAACACAGGGATGGTGGTCTGTTGTTCCTTGCAGGCCACCATCCCACTGTTTGTAGTCAACCACTGGGAGTCGCATATAGCGACCTTTCTAATATTCACTAGGCAGGTCGATTAGCAGCCTCCTGCAGCCAGATATTTTGCAGAGAATATATTTATGCTTAGGTCCCAATACAAGATTAAAGGCTAGTTGCAAAACCTTTGTCTGTATTTTGTGACCTGTCTTTATTGCATGCGGTTCAAATTGCTGTTCCCGTAATTATTTGAGTTGTAACTATAAGCAGGCCACTGGAATTATGTGTCTTCCACATAATTACAGATTTACCGAATTTGCCATGTAATCCATCCTATGCTGCATAGTTGCAAATTTTGCAAAAAAAAAATGTTTCTGGCATAAAGGGCTCAAAAGTCACTAAAAACCCGGTAACGTGTTCCTGAGCAGTGCAAGGTACTTTGCACAGACTGATTGGTCATCTTTCAATTGCTTATTCCTGTATTTTGGTGTTAAACTGGTACTTATAAGGTGAAAGACATCTTTGCCCAGGCAGTGTTACCATGTGTAGAAATGGCAAAGTATCCCTGTCACAAAATGTGCGACATTATGTTGCATAATTTGGCCTCTCTTGCCGTATAAATGAGTCACTTTACCACATAATTAGTGCTGCATAATTCCAGTAGCCTGGACTACAAGGTACACTCTACCAAAGTCATCCGGAGGCTGCACACGGAGATAACTCCGGCTGCACTGGCACGTGCACAAGGGAGGGGAAATCCTCCGATTTATAAGAGCAGCGAGTTTTCAAATTCCAAAGGAAAATGAAAACATAAATGAAAGATGATTTTCGCCTGAGAGAAAACATTCGAGAACTCAGCGTTTACATGGAAAGCCTCCCTTTGTACATGGTGTCTGCCAAGGCATTTGAATCGCCTACAGGCAGGCAGGAGGAACCTACGATTAAACAGAAGTATTTCGAACTGTCCACACCCCGAAGGTGGGTTACTGTCTCTCTGAAAGGTTGAAAGGTATTTTACCCTAAAGCGACAATATTAGCTTATAGGTGAACACGGTTCTGTGTGTGGACAGTACAGAGGACCCTTGTGCTGATATGTGGATATGTTCGTTCGGAAGTTTGGTACAAGGTCCCTGCAGGAGGCATGTAAAGTGTTGAAGGATGAGGTTGTGCGGCCTGTGCTCCTTGGGGACATGAGGCTCGTTTAAGGAGGAGTGAGGAGATAGATAACATGTAGCATCTTGCTTTTTCCTGCTGGTTACACGTCTGGCTGCCAAAAGGGCCTTTCAGCAACATCAAATAAAATAACTTATGTCATTCTATACCCACATCCTGGATGGCATCTGCCAGCAACTAGAGACAAGTACCCCCTCCCCCCATTGGCAAAAGCACAGATTTTCAAGACTGTACTTGCCCTGATTCACTGTGAACTCAAGGAGAATATACCTTGTTAAAACAAAGTAGTTGGAACTGTAATTATACTTCTTCGGTATTAGTACCCGGTGCATGTAACACGCAAACTGCACCCGTTTTAATACATAGTGGCAGACATGTTTTTAGAATTATGTACTATTGAAATGTATACAATACATATATAGAAATATATGAAAACGTTTACAAACCCATGCATGCATACGAGTACAGATAGATTGACATGTACACATAAACATACAGTCATGTTTTCAAATGTACTGTCCATACACACGAATAGCCAAATGCACATTCAGAAAAGAAATAAAACTAGGTAGTGGCATCCCCGGGAGGGTGGAGGGGGTGGACATTGGTGAGGCCGCTGCTCTGTTTGTGAATGGCCCCCCCACCTTGGTGCCCCACCACCGGCTACACCTGCAGCCATCAAAACCAGATAAACAATGGTTCTTGCAGGGGCGGCTCCTCCATAGGGGGGGGGAGGAGTGTCACCCCCCACCTAGCCCCCGCAGTGACAGCTGCAAAACCTTTAAAAGAAAAGGATAATAAACTTTGTTTATTATCCTTTTCTTTTAAAGGGTTTGTTTACTATCCTTTTCTTCTAAAGGGGTGGGCCACGGGGGTAAAGAGCAGCGAGGAGGAGTGTTCAGCACTCCCCCTCACTGCGCATGTATGTTTGACTGGCCGTCTCGGGCCGGCCAAACACACATGCTCAGTAGGCTCTCTCAAGCCCGGCAACACAGTTGCCAGGCTTGAGAGAGCCTGCACAGGCTCCCAGTCTGCCTGTGAGCGCCCTGACTGGGCGTACCCAGCCAATCATGACGCTGCTCAAAGCAGCATCATGATTGGCCGCAGGGTTGGCTGGGAGCCTGTGCCTGCAGCAGCGACGAGGGACAGAGGAGTGGTGCACGGCACGCAGCAGAGGAGGTAAGTGTTTTATTTTTATTTTTTATTTAATTTTTATTTACAATCCCCTGCGTGCTCTGCCCCGCCCCATCCCAGTGTCGCAAGCTGCAGAGATCGGTAGGCCTACGTTAAGGAGAACATCTTACATACATACATACATGTATACATACCCGGAAAGAGAAAATAGAGATCAGTAGGCCAGTGTTACGGAGTGGTGTTGAGCAAACACACAAACTCATAAACACGTACAACACACAAACAGAAAAGATGCAGAGATGGGTAGGCCTACATTAAGGGAAAATCGTACACACTACATGCACGTATGTGGGCACACACACACACACACACACACAGAAAATAGAGATGATAAGGCGTATATTGGGGAGTGGTTTTACACACACACAGACCGAGTTATGTGGGCTTGTATTAGGGAGTAATCCTAAACGCGCGCCACACACACACACTCTCGCTCTCATATCATGTCAAGCACCTTTTGGCAGTTTCAGGCAGTAGCAACCTCCTGCTGCTAGTGCCTAACGACCATTGGGCAATTTACTGAAGTCTCTGAACTCCATCCCACCACCCACGCCCCTCAATTCAGTATACTTCTTCTCTAAGGTGGTCCCTGCTATAGGGCGAGCAATCAGGCTGTGCCATTGTAAAATGCTGAAGTTGTCAACTAACCCACGTGGTCCTTAACCTGGCATCATTTCAACTTGACTTGCGAGAATTATCTCATCTTGTGGTTAGGAGACCAAAAGCGCACTGAATGTCCATATCACAGATGAAGTGGGTACACCTTCAAAAGAAATGCCATTGGTAAGACTTAATTTCCTTATTTTGACTGGGAGGAGTCCACATGCCTTGCCTACTGTCTCTGTTTTGTTTCTCGAAAGATATTTCTGAGCTGAGTCGTGTCCCTTCTGAGGAGGCGCAGCTGGAACTGTATCATGACGTGGGTAATTACTGTTGAAAAAACCCTCAAGCGCATTATGTGCTTAGCCCCAGGCGATTCATTAATTTGAAGAATGTGCCTGAGACTCTACGCCGTGCGCTGCGCACACTTGTTTACTTTATTAGGGTGAGGCAAAAGGTGTTTGGGAAGCTGCTGCGACCAAGAAGGCGCCACTTCAACCACCTCAGACAAACTGCTGCGGAGTGTTACGCGTAGGGCCTCGGTGCGTGCGCGGGCACGTGCGTCAATTAGCCCCGGCCATCTTGTGTGTTTCCTTGCAGCCCTCGCACATGTTCAAGATCAGAATTCTTATCCACCAGACAACCGTTTTCAGGGCAATGGTAACAGAACAAGTGCTGCTTATGCATGATTCAGATGCCCCCTGTCATTTCAAGCACAGTGCCTCACGAGGGCACACCATGCGATGTTTCATCAGCTGCTGGGAATACTACGTGCACTGGCAGGAAACACGTGCATGCGCTTAAAGTAAATTAAATATCATACCCATCTGCTGTTCATATAGTTAAATTACATTGGACCTTCGTATGAGTACTAGAGGTAGAGAGACATAGAGGCGGGCTGCAGTCACACAAGGCTACATTTTCTCTAATTTAAGTGTACACTAGCAGAATATAGCCAAGCAATAACATAACATCATTTTATTTTGAATAGTTCCCGGTTTCTGCATGGAAACAGTATTGGAAATCTCATGCCTTATCCGTGCAGCGAGCGTTTCTTGGACTTGTCGGGGAACAGCCATTCAGACAAAACAAGCAAGCAAGGTACAATCTGTACAAACCGTTTACTTCCAAAAATACCTTCATGTGCTGGGACTGCTTAATCACAGGGCACATTATCTGAAAACATGTCAACAGCACTGGCAGGGCACACACATTATCAGCCATGGGCCGTTAATGGGGCTGCTTTCCTCTCTCAGACCAGTGGGGTCTGTATTTTTTATGTACTGCCTTGATAATTGTGTTTCATTACTCCTAATGTCCCGTGACACATTCACAATAACTTTGAAAATAAATATTTACGTCTCCTGTAATCTACCATTCTTAAGAGCATGTTTTTCATTTTAATGAAATCACCGACCGACCTTGAACTGCCTACCGGCACAAAAAAAAGAAAGTCTAAACAACTTTTGTAGGCTCTGCCTTTCTAGTGAGGAAACACTTGTGCATATCACCTGCGTTTGCCCTGTTCCGCTAAAAGAAAGGCAAGCCCCTTTAAAAACACAGTTCCTAGTACGGGGCATTCGCTCATTCAGACCTGCTATGATTGCCTGTCTTTCAGCTGAACACCCCATTTTGGCAGCGAAATTCATGTAATCGTTTGAGGTTACTGAATTAACTTTGTCCACACTGACTGATTGCATTCAATCAGAAAAGACCAGACTGGACCATTTAGCGAGGCCCGCAAGCTGTGCCTCTGACTGGGGAGGAACTAGTGATAACAGCACCTTACACATCTTATGCTTTTACGGGGCTCTATCGAAGCTTCAGTGAATCCTGCGTCCATGATCCTGAGGAATCAGCAAGGACGTAGCATCAGGGGTGTGTTTGGGGTGTTCACCCTCTAATAAATTTACTTTGTGATAAATAGTTGGGTACAGGTGCTTTCAGCCCTGTATGGTTAAGGTGTCCGATTTCACCATGAATATTTTTTTGTTATTTCACAAAATAATGTGTTTTCTCTCACTTAATACCCCTGTTGATCTGCATTCCTCTACTCTTCCACTGTCCCTTAACAGTGGTGGCTGGTTTGTAATTACGGCAGGGGGATGTCTGGTACAATAATAATAATTACAAAAAAAGTCACTTACCTGTGGGCGTCTTTCTCACAGCATCCTCATGCTCCTGGAAGCTCCAACGCGGGACCAGGAAACATCACTAACAAATCCTAACAATGCTTTCATGCTGTCCAGCATGAAAGCAGTATCATGACTTGTCTCAGCAGCCCAGACTGCCACTCCAACAAACCCTGGGGTCTGTGCAGTTTCTCCAGTCAGGCTGTGTACACAGCCGGGGTGGAGAAACCTGAGTACGCATGTGTGTTTGGCTGGCCTGAGATGGCCAGCCAAACACACATGCGCACTTAGGTGCACTCTCTCCTCATCCCACCTCCCTTAGCCCAGCCCCGCCCTGCACTGCTGGCTGAGCCAGAAGATGAAAAATAAAACAATAATGAGCTATTGTTTTATATTTCATCTGCTGGCTCTTAGCCATGGGGGCGACGTCCCTCTGCCATTGCAGAGGAGCCACCCCTTCCCCTTGAGCCCCTCTCATGTGCCCTGCTTGCAGTATAATGTATTATAACATTATATGCCACTGTGATTGTTGGAAAATCTGAAGCTCACACCCCCCCAAGTCCTATTGAACAAGCTACGCCCCTGGAAATCAGACAAATCAGTACCTTACTGACTTTTTTCTTCCCCAGGGGCCGGACCAACACCCTAGAGAATTCCTGAGGCGGCCTAGACCACTCACATGCCCGATTTCAATGGAATGGCGATAAGATGAGACTTGCGCGGACTCAGTTACTCAGTTAAAGCATATTACAACTGACTTATCCAACCACGTTTTTAGCAAGGTGTATGTTAGGACACATACGCCCGACCTGCAGCCCTTGACATTAATATTTCAAATATGCATGTTTTACCATATGTTAATTTTTTACACTCACATTTTTTATGGAGAATTTTGTAATGGTTTTAATTATTCATACAAATAAAAATATGTTTAAGGCAATAAAATACGATGAAAAGACTCTAGCCAATACTTCTTGCATCACTAGGGCTATTAACTTTATTGGTTCAGTGAAAAAGATTCCTTCTGTCCCTACAACAGTTTCAGATCACTGAATCTGTTAATATATACTGAAAAGGAAGCAGGTTTTAATTACATAAAACAGACTATTATACCTGCTATATTCAATTTCAATACGTCCAACGTGGCTGCAGTTAGGACTAGTCACACGAATGTTTCCAATGCACAACATAGTAGGTGGAACCTGATGAACTAACATTTATTAAGTGCTATCAATGGCGGCTGCCACTAAATGAGGGTGACGGGGGGCGAGGGAGGGGGAAACAAAGAAAGAAAGAAAAAAAACACTTACCTCTTTCCTACGGACAGAGATGGGTTTGTCTCCTCCGTCCTCTTCCCGGAAGCACACAGGATCCCAGACTCCCCCCCAATCACAAGGATGCTGTCACCAGCATGACAGCAGTGCCGTGATTGGTGTGAGCGCCCTGCTTCAGCGCTCACAGAGAGAGAGTCACCCTGTGCTCTTTCTCTTCCGGGCTGTTCAATACAGCCGGGTGGAGAAATGCAAAGTGCGCATGTCTGTTTGGCCGACCGAACGCGGTCGGGCAATGAGACATGCACACTTATGGTGCACCAACCACTCCTCCCTCCAACCTCCTCCAGCCCCGTCCCCGTAACCTGGCACACCGAAAAATTAAACAATAACAATGCTTTGTTATTATCGTTTTATTTTTCCTTCCCCTTCTGCTGAAAGCAGGGGGGCGACGCTCCTCCGCCTTAGCAGAGGAGCCACCCCTGAGTGCAACATGTCAAGTAGTTGGCTGAGCCCAATTAATTAAACTGTATTATACACAAGGTAGTGAGCTGGTCTTACTGTAGTCAGACCTAAATGCAATAATATTAATTGTGTGCTGTGATATCAAGGAAGTGATTAAGAAGAAATGTGTTGGCAAACTGAGAAATGTTTTGGCAAAATGCCAAGCAATTCTACAGTTTAGGCAGAACACCAGATTGACCCTGATGTACAAGTAAAACGCCAAAATCATGGCTATGTACTACTGTCTCCTTTGAGGTTAAGACACCAAGGAACTTGGAGGAATCTAACTCTACAATGAGCTTCGTGTAAGGGAGGCACCTAGTCCTGACCTAACAGGATCATCAAGGCAAGGATAGCAAATAAAAATCATCCAGAAGTCCTCAAAATCAATTTGTAGAGACATTCTTATACAAGAAGCATGGTACAAAATCATACTTGGTCCAGTTTTATAGGAAAAAGGTTTAAGAACATAGCAGGACCTTTAAGGAACTGTTTGCCTCAATGGAAAACAATGGCTTCAACCTTGTTGAACTACTGAATTGATGAGAAGTAGCCCCACATTTTGGAAGGAATTACCATCAGCATGAATTCCGAGATTGGGCACCCTGGAAGCACTTTAGAGGATAAATAGGTACCCAAACAGGTGCACTGGAGAGCACCAAAGGTAGCACCATATATGTTGGTAATGGGTGAAATTTAACCCAACAAAGATGAACTAGGCTGCATTGTTAGCCTTTATTTATTGACCAGAACTTATGAACCATATGAAATAAAATAGAGTTCACACTTTCTTTCCAGGTATAAGTACAGGATCTTTCCCAGAAGGAGAACAAACCAAACACCTTCATGGGAACTTAGGGACAATGAGATTACTTTTGTTTTTCAGTTCCTACACTCTTGGGGAACCGGCTCCATTTAGAAACTAATCCAACAACAAAACCATGATCATGTCAAACTTTGAGTCTTCACCTCTTGAAACACCATTGCAGGAGGTTTACCTAGAGTTTAGTACAAAAAATAAATAGTCCATCTCCTACTTACTCCTCAATTGGATTCATACCCATCTCTGTCAGCTTTACACTTGGAGAGGTTTGCTTCAAAAATCTTGACAGACTGTACACAAACGTTTTCTGCTGAGCTTAGGGGGTTGTTGTTTCAATGGATGCACATGGCTGTTTACGCATGTGTGTGTGTGTGCCCTTTGAGATCTGCTCTGTCTAGGCCTCTGCACTGGAAAATGTCACCCCTCAAATATTACAGAATTACACCAAATCCAGGATTGAGCCAGTCAAGCAAATTTGGGTATTTTTCTAACCTCAGATTAAGTTATGCTACCTACTACCTTCCACATAGAGTGATACAATCAAACACTCAACTATCCTTACGGAATTGATTGGTAAAGCTGAGAACTGCACCTAATTCAAGAATGTCTTTAGCGAATGCCACCCCCAAAGCTTGGGTGGCACCTCCTCATAGATATATACAGTTAGTAGTTCCTCCATTGGGTGGCACTCTTGTTACATTCTAGGCGATGGGGAGCAATAGAATCAACCATCACAATTAGCCCCTAAAACACCTTCCTGTCTTTCTCAACCACAATCTTCTTGAGATTGTCAATGCAAACCTTTGAGCTCACTCCTCTTTCTACCCAACAAAAACTTATGCTGCAAGCTCAGTTTAGTGGCCCTCTCAGATCTCCCCTATTTAAAGCCAAAGGTTGTTAGCTTTACCGGCCTTTTCTTTCTGACATCTATGGCCAAACAAGGTCGAATCTTGGGCTGTATTTGATGCTAGAAAGCCCTGCCCTCTACTGTTAAAGATGGCTCTGCCTGATTCCTTGACACAAACAACCCAGTGCCTCACAAGTTGAAGTAGAGGATCTGATTCCAACGCGCCCTATATCTTCTTGTCTGAAACAAGGAACCAGAGGGCACCAGAAATGAACCAAAAATTATGCTTATTAAGTTCCACCACAGGGCAATTTGGACATAGTGTGCAATTTACCATTCAACTGCCGAAAGGATAGAAGAATGTAGATCAGATTTGGCCCCTTTTATCTTAGGCCTTGATGTAACCATGGGAATAGGGACATGAACATCTTTGCTCTTCAACTCCTCCCACAGGGTGTTTGTTTGACATTAAGGTACTTTCAATCCCAAATCATTACCCCTCCTTCCTTACCACTGCACTCCAATGTGTTCCTTTTGCTGATGTAGCTTTATGAGAACCAACTCTTTATCAAAATCAGTACCCCCCTTGGATATAAACCTTTACCATATAGGTGGTGGGTTCCCTTGCAGGTCCGTACATACACAAAGAATATGTAGAATCTATGTTACAACATGAGTAATAAGAACTTTAAGGGTCACTGTTTTGCATACAGCACATTGAGAGTCACTACATTTAAAGTACCATTGCAAAAAATGAAGTGATATAATGATCATTGACAAAGCCAATGGATCTTGCCTTTTGGATGTATTGGCTTTGCCAATGCCTTTTGACAATGCTCTTCAGCATTAACAGGATGCAGTGCAGCTTGGCCAAACCCTCCCACCCCTAAAAAGACATGATGATGTGGCTGCGTCAATCTGTAGGCCTGTGCATGTGTAAGAAGTGTGAACGTGTAAGCATCATTGCACATACACACCTTCAAAATTATGCTAAATAAAGGAAAAGGGAGCAGCATGAAAAAGCTTTTTAAGGCAAAGGGGCCAGCAGTAGTTTACTGCCTGACCCTCTTAGTCCCAAAAAATGAATACAAAATCACAAAAAAATAAAAAGTAGCGTGCACAATTGTATTTTCATGCACAATTAAATAAATATGATACAATATATGTGATCAACTCTTTTTCAGTATGATACAGTATGTATTTATCGAAAAAAAGTGTATCTGAAAAAAGTGCATCTGAGTAATGAAATAAGATTTCTCTGATCAACTAACTTGCCTCTTCTTGATATATTTACAAATATCGTTGGAAAAAAAGAACACAGAAAGTCCCTTTCTTCTCATCTTCATAATTACAGCCCGAGACCACTTTGTGGAACTCTACCATTATTAGGGCTATTAAGCATTATGCAGCACGTAGGACTAAATACTGTGGCAATTTTATATGAATTATGTAGAAGAGGTGCATGTTACGCAACGCATTCTCTGTCAGTATAATTTTGAGCAATGTGAGGTAGAAACACATTTTTTTGTAAAATGTCAAAATTATGTGGCAAATGTAGTAAGTCACTGCTTATGCAATAACCAATGCAAAAGCTGTGTCCATTGCGGTATTGGTACACAACATGTGACTGCTGTACAACTTAAATAAACCTAACAAATTTACAGAAAAAAATACAGCTAACGGTTAGTTATCATTCAGAAAAAAATTAAACCCAATCCCCCCATAAAATTCTCCAACTATGACCAGCTATGATATGCAGTGAACAGTGCACACCATTACTGATGGGCTCCTGTGGAAGATGGCTGACCCATTGCCCCACGATGCATGCTGTCGTGGGTGAAAGAAAAATGGGAATGACACATCAAGAAACTAATGGAAGAGGTCTGAGTGAACTCCCCCATAACTATTTTACACATATTATCTTAGTCACATCAAAATACCTTGACTAACACCAGACCTAAAAAAGCCAATCGGTTGGCTGTCAGTCTCTTGCCTTTGGTAGTGCTTTTTTGTAATGTTTTTGTAAATCTTTATTGCAAATACTTAAAGGTGCTTGAAAAGATAGACAAACAGAAAGACTTGCATAGGCAAATAGAGAGGGTTGTGTAGATGGTTGCATAGATAGAGGCGGTTGCATAGAAAGCTATCTAAATATAGAAGGTTGCATACATAGAGAAGGATGCATACATATAGAGGGTTGCCTAGACAGATAAAGACAGAAAGATACATAGGGTTGTCTAGACAGATGGAGATAAATAGATAGATATGGAATAATAGTGATTGATAGATTTGCAAAGATAGCTTGCTAGATATATACATATGCATAGATAGAGTTGCAGAGATAGATAGATAATAGATAGATCTGAAAATTGAAATGAACAGCAAAGCTTTAATTAGTAACATTGTAGTTAAATATCAGTATAAGAATGGCATACAAGAGCACTGAAAGCAAACTAGAAAGACACACAAGCAGAACATACCAGCTAAATTGGTTTACAGGTATAACTGTCATCCTCAAATAAAATACATACCAACATGACATACAGGAGTGCAGATATAAATGCACTTCTTTGTGAGCATACTAACAAGAGGACAACTTTATAAAGAACAGCTTCAAGTTGACACAGTCTGCTATGTTATGAAATAGTAGCAGTCAGATAAACACATAAAGCTGGAATGTGCCTTGTGCTCATATCAAACATGTCCTGCTGTCACATCAGAACAAAATGCAGCCGTTAAGTAGGCCAGTGGCTGAAGTAGGCTTGCCACATTCTGTATGCTGTAGTGATTGCAAGTAAAACATAAATGACATAACAATGGATAAAGAGAACTGACTGAAATCCACTTTAAGTTATGTATATTGAACATATAAATTTAGTAAATTGAAAATGTCTTGGCTAACGCAAGACCTAAAAAGGCTGTCTACCACGAGCAAAACATGGAGTTGGGCATTAGTTATGCCCGCATTGCACATTGTGCAAAACTCACTATAACAGTCGAATTTCAGGGTTTAGGGCTTGTTATTTAACAGACCATAACTAACCTTTATTTGTCACATTTCTAGTGTGTGTGTATACACCACATATATATTATGATTTGCTCTCTTGATGTGATGATGCAGTAATAAATGTAATATATAATCTGCCAGTTGAGATTGCGTACCCAATTACCATCTACCCTATGAACAAGACAACTGTGAATTAAGTAACATTTATTAGCTTGAATATGTATTATTTTAATAAGTTGTGCTTTAGATGTTATTAACTATTATTATAACCTATTCTTTTGCAAGAGTTATGATTAGCATAGGTGCTGTGCAAGTATAACTTGCAAATTTCATTGTTTTTTAAGTTTTAATTCATATCATATCAGAACTTTAGCTGTGCATTTTGAAGCTATATGTAACTTCACTTTAACTTTGCTGTTTTAGTGCATTTATTTTTGTTGTTATCATATACAACATCCATTATCTCTAGATATCCCCTACCCCTCTGTCACAGCATTAGGGCGTTGACAACAAGGGTGGGACTCAGAGCCTGGCCTGCAACCATGCCTTGTATCCAGCCTGCCATCAGAGGCTAACCATTGTACCAAAAATATTGTTTCTTTATCATATGCATATAGGAGACAAAGAAACAATTGTGACTAATAGTGTGATCATTGAGTCACTTTTCGGGTATAAAATGGTTCCTCAAGCATTCTAATAAAAGTGCTCTATTGGAGGCAGAAGGATACACCAAACATCAAATAGCATGAGGCTTCAAATAATTATTCCTCTGAGTGGAGTCAAGGCCACTCTATGTATATTTTAAATTGGTAACAACAGATCTTACAGTCGGCTGTGGTGTTATTCCAAACCTAACAATGATCTCAACAATCTCTCTCTATGCCATCGGCCCTTAAACCTAGTTCCAGTCACATATTCTATGTGCAAGGTCTTTACTGCTAAAAGTCACACGCCTCTTTGAGCTCATCTGTGTAGACCCGTGAGCAAATTTGACAATGAAATGACTTTTCTCCCCATACCCTCTCCTTTTCCTCGTCCTATTTGTACAATCCATACATTCCCTTTGTCACAGGGAGAGGGACATTAACAAGAAATACATAGTTGATTGTATTAATGGCACACCATACCCTGTGCTCCCATAGGCACTGTCTGTTGTCTCCCTAAACCACCCTTGCAAACGAAGCCAACAATGAATTCAGCTAGATCCAATGAGACTGATAACCTGCCTTGTGTCTAGAGTGCAGGTGCACTGAGTTCAAATAATGATATTATAAAAGTGGCCATTTGAGGACTGACAACTGGTTGTGGACCTTTGGTGTGCACTTTATATAATCAAATGGATGGAAATACAGAATCATCATATGCTGAATAGAACTTTCTCCATGGTCATTCTGCCTACAGTGTCATGTCATAGCCTCATCATAAGGAGCATGATACACTCAAGAGATTTAAACCAGGGGTACAAAAAGGAAGGATCCTTTGAGAATGACATTCCGTAGCTACAACCTTTCCTGAATGAGTTAATTCCGACGTCGAGTTGCCTCAGACTAAAAGGTAAGGTGGTGCTTTTGAAATGGCGGCTGCTGTCCCTCAAAAATGGTGGCGCTTTCATAGGATACATTTTTGTTGTCAATGGCATTAAACGCATCATGCAGCTGCTACTAATGTTTACAGTATTTGCACAGCACAAACTCGAGTTCATGCTATGTAAGTACAATAAACATTCGCAGCAGCTTCTAATGCCTGTGACACAAAAATGTGTCCTATGAATGCCTCACCATTTTTGAAAGACAGTAGTGCTTTACATGAGCACCAGTTACAGCTACTTTACAGGGGACTGAAATAATGAAAAGTAATCAACTTACCTTATCTTCTTTCCACATTGGGCTGAATCCGTCAAATCCACCACACTGTCTGCTGCACTGAAGAGCTGGGCATGGGGAGCTAGCACAACGCACCTTAGCCAATGAAAGCAGTGCTCTCAAGGTGTCTATAATAGTAAACAACTTAAGAGCACTGCAAGGATTGGTGATGACAGACGAACACAGTGCGCCACTTAAGACCAATGGAACTGTGTGTCTGGTTCCCCATCTCCCTGACAGTGATGACTGGGAAAGCCCGAACTGCCATGTCTGGCTGGCCACAAACAAAATACCGGCCAACCTGACATGCGCAGTTCTGATACACAGCCCCAGCTGGTCATGGGAATGAACCACGCCTCGCAACAGTACACCTCCTGTCTGCCAGCATAATGTGTACGATATAATTGCTGGCAGGCAGGGGGTCAATGCCTATTTGCTCTTAAGAAGAAAGTGCCACTGTGCTTTTGTACTGTGGAGAGAGAGGAGGGGCAGAAAGCTAAAGAAGAAACACGTTTTCGGTCCAGGGTTCATGCTACGTGAAAGAAGAATACATTTGTGCAGCTGGTTAATCTGCAAACCTAAAGGCTGTTTAGAGATAACATAGGTGTTTTAATTGATGGTGTCATTGAAAGCTTCATGGTGATAAGCATTTATTTTCAGAGTACTGTAAGAGTGGTACCAGCTGAGTTCGGGAGTTCTTATAATGGAAACCTATTAAAAACAGGGTTTGCACTAGGCACAGTCAAAGGGGCCTATTCACAACCTACATTTTGTAGTACATTGGGTAGTACTACTAATGTACTAACAAGTGCTGTTTACAAACCTGTGTATGGGGGTTCTGCCACCACCTCTCCCATCTTTTTCTCTTTGAAGATCTCTGCTCTGACTGCAGAGTGGCTGAAAAATGGGGGTGGGAGGGATAGTTACTACTAAAGGGGAAGGGCTTAGGGAGTATTTTGGAGGGGTAACAGGAGGGTTAGGGAAGGGTAATATAACTTCCCCAGGATTCAAATCTGTGACTCTCCAGTTACACACACACAAACAAAAACAACGTCAGTGGTCATATTAACCAAATAAGCTTTCCTAAACAATAGTACATTTTGTACAGATTTGTTTAATTATCACTTCACTTCCATTTAAAATGTAAGCTTTATATGTCGTATCTAGTTACTTGCAAGTAAAAGGCTAATAAAATGATGACATACTAATTTCTTCTTTTTAGCCAGTTCTCTCACTCTCCCGCCACACTCACGGACCCCCTTTGTCATTGCATTCTTGATAACAATATCAATACTTTTTTGTATGTACTTTGTCTGCTGAATTAAACCCTGCAATTGTTAACGGGGAGGTGTCACGGAATCTTGTGCTGAAAAAGCACAAAATCCCTTTCATGCGGTACATGTAAGTGCCTAGATACAAATGGCACTGTTTACAGCTATCAGGTCAAGGCGACCTCTTCTGCTAATCATAGAAAATAGAGATTACGAAACATCATGAACAACCGTTGCTTATGAATACCCACTTACACAGAAGGAGAAAAGGGAACTGTAGTTCAATTTTCAGTCATAGAATGCAAACATTTTCTGAATCCACCTAACAACCGATTTTACAGTAGCCCTCGCTTTGCGGTGCATGTTTGTAAGTGGATTACACTCTGAGAAAGATTGCAGCTCCAGGTTATGATAAAAAATGAATTATTCTTGACACGTTTCTTCTGATCGCTTTTTAACATACGTTTTTGCCACTGAACTTTTTTTTAGATCCAGTTTGATTGTACAGGTGTTGACCTTTTGTGATCAACGGAAAAAAGTTTTCAGAAGTACTTCAGAGAGTAAGAGGGAGCAAGTGAGAGGCTTAGGCTTCACCCACGTGTTGGTTCCCTTCAGTACAGCATTGATTTGAGCACAAAGAATGCCTGTGTTTCAGGTTTTGCCTTGTAAGAACATTTATGCTCAATCCATCAGTACTGAGATGGTCATGGTGACAAACCAATGATCAAGGTTATAGGTCTCATCCATTTAGTAGGACAATTATGACAAAGGTAGAAGGCTTGACTTATTTATTGAAAAAATAGCAAGTTAAAGCCAATAGGCGTTTAAGGGTGTATTGATATTACACTTTAGTAAAGCCTTCTTTGAGCCACACATACATGTAAGTATGCAAGGGTTTTGTTGATGTTACCTCTTCTGACAAATCATGGGGATACAGGATTTGCATTGTTATAATCCTTGTTAGGCCCCCTTAGGGGGTAGTATTTTGTATTTCCAACTGTATTTTTATAAACACGTGTACATATATAACTGTATTCCTACTTATTGTCATGTGGGAAAACCTATATTGAGTAGGCCTGTGTAGGTTAAGGTTAATAGCCAATGATAAAGGCTTCAGGCCCAACTGGTTAACTTTGAAAAAATTACATCTGATTGGTTTAATTGGAAAGATTATGTCCAATACCAAAGGTCTGATCTGTTTATTATGAAAAAAGCCAAAGGCAGTAGGCTTGGCTTATTTATTGTGAAAAGCATTTGTCAAAGCCAACACGCCTTTAACAGTGTGTAGTTTTTATATTATTACAGGCTACAGACAGGTATTTTGTCACATGAAATCTAAATGATTACTGTAGTAGACAAGGGGTTTGGTACTGGTCACCGCACTGACAAATCTGGTGCTGGATGTGTTTCATTTTGATAATCCTTGTTAAGCCCTTTCAAGAGGGTTTGTGTATTCTTTAGCCAACTGTAATTTTGTTTGTAATTTTATAACTCTATGCATGGTGGTTGCCTGTGTATGTGCACTTCAGATGGCCTATGTTCGGTATGGTGTCAAGTCAGTAGCAAGGCAATAGGCCCTATCGTTTTTTTGGGAACAGTTATGCCAGATTCCGTAGGTTTGATCTATTTATTATGATAAGTTATGACAAAGCTAAGAGGCCAGACTTACTTATGGTGAAAAGCTTGTGCTAAGCTTGTGCTAAAGACCATAAGCTTTTAGGGGAAGACGGTTATTAATACAGTATGCTGTAGCCTATAGGCAGGTATTTTGTTATATGGAATCTCATAGAAGGTCATGGATTAGATATTGGTGACTGTCTCGGCCTACTGTGAGGATAAAAGGTTTTCTCTATATTTCTTATTAGTCCTCCTTAGAAGAGATTTTATATTGTTTTTACTGCAGCAATTTAGAAAATATTTGCAATTTTGTTATGGTAAACCTGTTTGCCTTTTTGGAAATCATATGTTCAATGTAAAGCTGGTTGTGGTGACAAGCCACTGATAAAGCCTACAGGAAATGTTATTACAGTTGCAATAAATCTAATCTCCTAATTAGGAAAAGTTACAACAAAGGCAGTACACCCAATTTATTAATTATGAAATACAGATGTTAAAACCAATAGGCCTTTATGGGTGGATTGTTACTACACTGTGTTAAAACCAACAGAAGTAACCTACAGACGTGCATCTTGTAGATGAAATCTCACTGACTACCACTGTAAGCAAAGATTTTGTTGGAGATTATTTCCAAAACTTTCCAGTAAGGAGCTGATGTGAATGAACTTTCTTTTGGAATGTTTTTTGCAGATTCAGCAAATAGCTCCAACGTTTTTGGGTCAGCTATCTCTTTTACTTTCTTTCACTGTACAGTGCTTCCCAGAAAGCGCTAACAGGGTACTTGCTTGTTGATCACTTCCTCTACAGTGTACCACATCATGCATGGTGACTGCCTCTAAATCAGGCGTCCACCATGAAAAAATATTGCTGAAGCCCATCAATGACTGAGAAGATACCTTCCTTTATAGGCCAGACCAATTAGCATTGCCAATGCTTGTTTATATAATTTCTCCTAGTTAGCTATTCCGAACAATAGGTTAATGCGTCCACGCATTCGTTTAAAAAAAAAGATATTCGCCAATCGTTTGGAATACTGGAGCCTTTACGTGCCGAGATTTTTCAGCGCCCCCACACACGCCACGAGCCGCACATGACTGACAAACAAACGGAAACACCTATGTACGACGGGGGAATCCGCCTATTTACATAAAGGTACGCCAGGGTTATGTCTCGACTTGTACGCAGGTGCATTCTGAGAAGTCATTGTTCCCTTTGCGAGCTGGCTATAGGCCAACAGGTTCAACCCACTTGCGTTCCGAGGCACAAAAATGTCTGTCCTTGCATAGTTACAAGGGTAGAACAGTAGCCACAGGCGATCGAACGTTCATCAAAATAATTAACACGCATCATCGCTGGCAGGGAAGTGAACATCGCGTCGGAAATTAACCTTCTGAGAGAGGTTCATCAATTACCGACACGGCACCTCATTTGCATTTTCGTCGTAAAAGGAAAGAAGAACAGGATTGTTTCTGTGCTGGAGTCAGAGAAAAATAAAATAAAAGAACACTGCGTCCTCCAATCATGCAAGGTCATTTTCGTTTTTACGTTTTCAAAATACCTGATTATCAGAAAGCGCCATCCACATCAAAGGTATCACTATGTAATTGTGGTGATCATGCCACGTTTCAAGCAGGAAACCGCAGATCTGCTGGAATTATCTAAATTCTAAAGAGGCAGACCCTGCAAATTGCCACAAACGTGACATTTAAAGCTGTTTGTTCAAAACAGAACTGCATGTCTCTGCGGACAGTTTTGGCTTAATCCATTAATGACTGTTAAGGAAAAGTTTAATTTCATTATTTCTTGGGTCTGTATTTGTATTCTATAGGCGCAAGCAGAGATTTCAAGCAATATGTTTTGTGGCAGCAGGCAGGTGATTCTGATGTGGTCTCTGTGACATCCCCCGCTTCCTGTGGTTCTATTACAATGATGGACTTGCCTCATACAAAACCGACATAGAACAGACAGACAGGAGGGTTGAAGAATGGTGCCATCACAAAGCCAGCCTCCAAACAGACAAGATAAAAAGGCTAAGCAACATATAGGTTCATGAGGTCTCCGACCCCAGAAGCAGAAGTGGTTTGGCACAGCACAGGGTCAGAGACAAGGAAGATGCAAGAAGCTACGCATGAGGGGTGGGGACTCCTTGCGCATTTAATATAAATTTCGGGTATGTATAACGTGTGGAAAGGGCACAGGGGTTCAAGATTACAAGTTGGCATTCACAGGCTACATTCTCGTCCTTAGATCAGATGTACAGATGCCTTGCAATGACCTACTCAGTCTTCTGAAGGAAACTCGGATAAACATTGAGGCTATGCATGACTGGCCAGGGAGGGGGAGCACAGAGAGTTATTTGCTAATTGTAAAATAATGGGTTACTGGTTGAGGGGGGTAAAACCCTACTCAAGCAGCAACAACCACAATCCTTGTCAGGGTGAACTCACAAGCAAACCTCAACTTAACCTGTGCTCAACCCACAGGTAATTTGGAATAGAGCAGTGTGGCTTCACTTGGAGGCAATGCATAAAGTATTTATGCAGCATTTCAGAGGTAATAAAGTGAAAACACAAGAGCAATCCCACACTAATTTAGAAAAACAAGGTACATTTTAATAAACAAATCAAGAGCAAAACAACAAAAATGCAACCAGTACAATTGGAGATATGTATGTTTAAAAATTTCAGTGAAATAGCACCCAAAAGCACAAGGTGCCAACTGTGGTTGTTTGGTCAGGCAGGACTGGTTCAAAGACACAATGTCAGGCCAACCGTGATGGAGTGTGGGTCGGCTACAGAGACCCAATCAGGCTTGCTGAACAAGAGTTTCTTAATCCTGGTGTGAAGAGATGTGGAGTCTCGCACTTTAGGGACACTTTCAAGTGTCCAGGACAGGGGTAATACCACTTGGGAGGGCAGGACTCGCGGGGGGAGGAGGGTCCAGGAGCTGGGTTCAAGGTCGTTGGACGCCTGTCCTGTCCCTGAGTCTTCTGATCAGGAGGCCAGCGAACTATCCCTTGGAGTAACTCTAGGGCCCTGGGTTTAGAGTTTCAGGTCAAGTAGTTCTGACCCAAGCAAGAGGGCAGCAGGACAGCAGTCCTTCTGGGAAGCCATCCATCAGACTAGCAGTCCTTTCAGCAGCACAGTTGTCCTTCTTCCTGGCAGGATGCACAGGTCCAGAAGTGTACTGAAGAGTTGGGTCTAAGGGTCAAATATTCGTACCTGGTGCCCACTTTGAAGTAGAGGAAGCTTCTAGAGGTTTCCCCCTCTCTTAAGCGTCAGGCAGCCTCTTCCCCCCTGTCCTAGGCCCAGTTTGTCTGGGGTCATAAAAGACCAGTGTCAAACCCTTTCTGAGAGTGCTCAGGTGGAGCCGTTGTGGTGTGCAAGTGTGGTAGGTGACAGCTCCTCCCCCTGATCAACTCAGAGTGGCCCATCCTGCCAACACACAACTTCCATTTATCTCTTTCTGCCAGGACAGCCAGGCTTGCGTACACAGGCAGCGTTTTCACATAATATCTGACACCTTAAAGCCGAGGGTTACACAGTCCTATCTCATCTGGAACATGCCCCACGGGGTGAGAAGATTCTGGCTCCTGCTGCTACAGGGGCTGCTTCCCCTCAATATATTACAGGCTAGATGGTTCGGTTCCTCTGCTATTTGTAATCTTTGCCATAATGACACCCAAGTCTTGAAACATGTTGTACTAATTTGTCCGGACTTATTGCTTCATCGCCGCAGGGGGCTGTGCCCTATTTGTTTCACTTTCCCTCCTTATTCCGCCAAATGAAATGTTTTGTGTCAGAGTATTTCATTATTTTAAGTGTTCTTTATTATTGTATTAATTTAATCAACGTCTATGGAAGTTTAATCTTTTTATTTTTTCTAATGGTTCTTCATAAACATGTATCGTCTTATGTGGACCTCCAGTGGAGTTCCGTATCATAATAAATCAAACTTGAAACTTGCATGACAGAAGTAAATTCATTCTGAGAACTTGTACCTTCTTACAATTGAAATTCAACACAGTGCAGAGCACCAGTATTACTGATTGCGTTGTAACGAACTAAACCTCTTTGGAGATCAATAGTTTAATTATCAAAGACAATACCAAATATTTGTGTACATTAAATAAGTCTGACACAGTTAGTCAAAGATAAGCTCACAAAGAACATTCAAAAGAGATGAATTTTAGGAACTCTATTGGTTTCTGTATGCTCTATTTCCAGGGTGCACTGCAAATCAGACAAGAGATGGACTTTGAGAGCTCCACAGAGATCACATTAGCTGGGTAAAAATGCACATGGGAATTAGTATATGCAATGGGCAAATGCACATGGGAATTAGTGTATGCCAAGGGCTAGGAATCTGTCCCTGATGGATTGATACTACAGAACATTTATCCCAGAACACACATTTGGGTTGCTCCTGAGTAGCCTCTAAAAAGCATGGCTGTGGCGAAGTTTTTCATGTGCGATCCTGTGCCTTCCTCCTCGTCATGCCTGTATGGATTCTTATAATCTACCATGGTTAGCAAGTCCAGTGGATGCCTTTGGGTTTGCTAACATGTTGCTCTGGGGGTAAAATACAGACCATCTGTCGTGACTGCCTGCATCCAGTGAATACCGATAGCTGCCCCTCTACTGCTCAACGGTGGATTCCATAGTGATCTTTGTAGGAAGTTGGCTCTGTATGCACTATTTCAAAGTAAGGAATAGTATGCACAGAGTCCAAGGGTTCCCCTTAGAGGTAAGATAGTGGCAAAAAGAGATAATACTAATGCTCTATTTTGTGGTAGTGTGGTCGAGCAGTAGGCTTATCAAAGGAGTAGTGTTAAGCATTTGTTGTACATACACACAGGCAATAAATGAGGAACACACGCTCAGAAACAATTCCAGGCCAATAGGTTTTTGTTATAGAAAAATATATTTTCTTAGTTTATTTTAAGAACCACAGGTTCAAATTCTACATGTAATATCTCATTTGAAAGGTATTGCAGGTAAGTACTCTAGGAACTTTGAATAATCACAATAGCATATATACTTTTTACATAAAACACATTTAGCTGTTTTAAAAGTAGACACAGTGCAATTTTCACAGTTCCTGGGGGAGGTAAAGTAATGTTAGTTTTTGCAGGTAAGTAAACCACCTACGGGGTTAAGGTTGGGGTCCAAGGTAGTCCACCGTTGGGGGTGCAGAGCAACCCCAAAGTCACCACACCAGCAGCTCAGGGCCGGTCAGGTGCAGAGTTCAAAGTGGTGCCCAAAACGCAAAGGCTTCAATGGAGAGAAGGGGGTGCCCCGGTTCCGGTCTGCCAGCAGGTAAGTACCCGCGTCTTCGGAGGGCAGACCAGGGGGGTTTTGTAGGGCACCGGGGGGGACACAAGTCCACACAAAAAGTACACCCTCAGCAGCGCGGGGGTGGCCGGTTGCAGTGTGCAAACAAGCGTCGGGTTTCCAATGGGAGTCAATGGGAGACCAAGGGGTCTCTTCAGCGGTGCAGGCAGGCAAGGGGGGGCTCCTCGGGGTAGCCACCACCTGGGCAAGGGAGAGGGCCTCCTGGGGGTCAATCCTGCACTGGAGTTCCGATCCTTCAGGTCCTGGGGGCTGCAGGTGCAGGGTCTTTTCCAGGCGTCGGGATTTCAGAGTCAGGCAGTCGCGGTCAGGGGGAGCCTCGGGATTCCCTCTGCAGGCGTCGCTGTGGGGGCTCAGGGGGACAACTTTGGTTACTCACGGTCTCGGAGTCGCCGGAGGGTCCTCCCTGAGGTGTTGGTTTTCCACCAGTCGAGTCGGGGTCGCCGGGTGCAGTGTTGCAAGTCTCACGCTTCTTGCGGGGATTGCAGGGGTCTTTAAATCTGCTCCTCTGGATACAAAGTTGCAGTCTTTGTTGAACAGAGCCGCTGTTCTCAGGAGTTTCTTGGTCTCTTGGAAGCAGGGCAGTCCTCTGAGGATTCAGAGGTCGCTGGTCCCAGGGAAAGCGTCGCTGGAGCAGTTTTCTTCTGAAGGCAGGAGACAGGCCGGTAGGACTGGGGCCAAAGCAGTTGGTGTCTTCTTTCTTCTTCTGCAGGGGTTTTTCAGCTCAGCAGTCCTCTTCTTCGGTAAGTTGCAGGAATCTAGAATCTTGGGTTCAGGGAAGCCCATTAATACTAAATTTAAGGGCGTGTTTAGGTCTGGGGGGTTAGTAGCCAATGGCTACTAGCCCTGAGGGGGGTACACCCTCTTTGTGCCTCCTCCCAAGGGGAGGGGGTCACATTCCTATCCCTATTGGGGGAATCCTCCATCTGCAAGATGGAGGATTTCTAAAAGTTAGAGTCACTTCAGCTCAGGACACCTTAGGGGCTGTCCTGACTGGCCAGTGACTCCTCCTTGTTTTTCTCATTAATTCCTCCGGCCTTGCCGCCAAAAGTGGGGCTGTGGCCGGAGGGGGCGGGCAACTCCACTAGTTGGAGTGCCCTGCGGTGCTGGAACAAAGGGGGTGAGCCTTTGAGGCTCACCGCCAGGTGTTACAGCTCCTGCCTGGGGGAGGTGATGGCATCTCCACCCAGTGCAGGCTTTGTTACTGGCCACAGAGTGACAAAGGCACTCTCCCCATGTGGCCAGCAACATGTCTCGAGTGTGGCAGGCTGCTAAAACCAGTCAGCCTACACGGGTAGTTGGTTAAGGTTTCAGGGGGCACCTCTAAGGTGCCCTCTGGGGTGTATTTCACAATAAAATGTACACTGGCATCAGTGTGCATTTATTGTGCTGAGAAGTTTGATACCAAACTTCCCAGTTTTCAGTGTAGCCATTATGGTGCTGTGGAGTTCGTGTTTGACAGACTCCCAGAACATATACTCTTATGGCTACCCTGCACTTACAATGTCTAAGGTTTTGCTTAGACACTGTAGGGGCACAGTGCTCATGCACTGGTGCCCTCACCTATGGTATAGTGCACCCTGCCTTAGGGCTGTAAGGCCTGCTAGAGGGGTGACTTATCTATACTGCATAGGCAGTGTGAGGTTGGCATGGCACCCTGACTGGAGTGCCATGTCGACTTACTCGTTTTGTCCTCACCAGCACACACAAGCTGGCAAGCAGTGTGTCTGTGCTGAGTGAGGGGTCCCCAGGGTGGCATAAGATATGCTGCAGCCCTTAGAGACCTTCCCTGGCATCAGGGCCCTTGGTACCAGGGGTACCAGTTACAAGGGACTTACGCCAGGGTGTGCCAATTGTGTAAAACAAAAGTACAGGTTAGGGAAAGAACACTGGTGCTGGGGCCTGGTTAGCAGGCCTCAGCACACTTTCAAATCAAAACATAGCATCAGCAAAGGCAAAAAAGTCAGGGGGTAACCATGCCAAGGAGGCATTTCCTTACACAACCCCCCCCCCCCAAACGAAAGAGGATGAGACTAACCTTTCCCAAGAGAGTCTTCATTTTCTAAGTGGAAGAACCTGGAAAGGCCATCTGCATTGGCATGGGCAGTCCCAGGTCTGTGTTCCACTATAAAGTCCATTCCCTGTAGGGAGATGGACCACCTCAACAGTTTTGGATTTTCACCTTTCATTTGCATCAGCCATCTGAGAGGTCTGTGGTCAGTTTGAACTACAAAGTGAGTACCAAAGAGGTATGGTCTCAGCTTCTTCAGGGACCAAACCACAGCAAAGGCCTCCCTCTCAATGGCACTCCAACGCTGCTCCCTGGGGAGTAACCTCCTGCTAATGAAAGCAACAGGCTGGTCAAGGCCATCATCATTTGTTTGGGACAAAACTGCCCCTATCCCATGTTCAGAGGCATCTGTCTGCACAATGAACTGCTTGGAGTAATCTGGAGCTTTTAGAACTGGTGCTGTGCACATTGCTTGTTTCAGGGTGTCAAAGGCCTGTTGGCATTCTACAGTCCAGTTTACCTTTTTGGGCATTTTCTTGGAGGTGAGTTCTGTGAGGGCTGTCACTATGGATCCATATCCCTTCACAAACCTCCTGTAATACCCAGTCAAGCCAAGGAATGCCCTGACTTGAGTCTGGGTTTTTGGAGCTGCCCAGTCCAGAATAGTCTGGATCTTAGGCTGGAGTGCCTGAACTTGGCCCGCACCTACAAGGTGCCCCAAGTAAACCACAGTTCCCTGCCCTATCTGGCATTTGGATGCCTTGATAGAGAGGCCTGCTGATTGCAGAGCCTTCAAAACCTTCTTCAGGTGGACCAGGTGATCCTGCCAGCTGGAGCTAAAGACAGCAATATCATCAAGATAAGCTGCACTAAAGGACTCCAAACCAGCAAGGACTTGATTCACCAACCTTTGGAAGGTGGCAGGGGCATTCTTTAAACCAAAGGGCATAACAGTAAACTGATAATGCCCATCAGGTGTGGAGAATGCTGTCTTTTCTTTTGCTCCAGGTGCCATTTTTATTTGCCCGTACCCTGCTGTTAAGTCAAAGGTACATAAGAATTTGGCAGCACCTAATTTGTCTATCAGTTCATCAGCTCTAGGAATGGGATGGGCATCTGTCTTGGTGACAGAATTAAGTCCTCTGTAGTCCACACAAAACCTCATCTCTCTCTTTCCATCTTGGGTGTGAGGTTTGGGGACTAAGACCACTGGGCTAGCCCAGGGGCTGTCAGAGTGCTCAATTACTCCCAATTCCAGCATCTTGTGGACTTCCACCTTGATGCTTTCCTTAACTTGGTCAGACTGTCTGAATATTTTGTTTTTGACAGGCATGCTGTCTCCTGTGTCCACATCATGGGTACACAGGTGTGTCTGACCAGGGGTTAGGGAAAAGAGCTCAGCAAACTGTTGCAGGACCCTCCTACAATCAGATTGCTGTTGGCCAGAGAGGGTGTCTGAGTAGATCACTCCATCAACTGAGCCATCCTTAGGGTTTGATGAGAGAAGATCAGGGAGAGGTTCACTCTCAGCTTCCTGATCCTTATCTGTTACCATCAACAGATTCACATCAGCCCTGTCATGGAAGAGCTTAAGGCGGTTCACATTCATCACCCTCTTGGGGCTCCTGCTAGTGCCCAGGTCCACCAGGTAGGTGACCTGACTCTTCTTCTCTAGCACTGGGTAAGGGCCACTCCATCTGTCCTGGAGTGCCCTGGGAGCCACAGGCTCCAAAACCCAGACTTTCTGCCCTGGTTGAAATTCAACCAGTGCAGCCTTTTGGCCATACCAAAACGTCTGGAGCTGTTGGCTGGCCTCAAGATTTTTACTTGCCTTTTCCATGTACTGTGCCATCCTTGAGCGAAGGCCAAGTACATAGTCCACTATGTCTTGTTTAGGCTCATGAAGAGGTCTCTCCCAGCCTTCTTTCACAAGAGCTAGTGGTCCCCTTACAGGGTGGCCAAACAGAAGTTCAAAGGGTGAGAACCCTACTCCCTTCTGAGGCACCTCTCTGTAAGCGAAAAGCAGACATGGCAAGAGGACATCCCATCTCCTTTTGAGTTTTTCTGGGAGCCCCATGATCATGCCTTTTAATGTCTTGTTGAATCTCTCAACAAGGCCATTAGTTTGTGGATGATAGGGTGTAGTGAATTTATAAGTCACTCCACACTCATTCCACATGTGTTTCAGGTATGCTGACATGAAGTTGGTACCTCTGTCAGACACCACCTCCTTAGGGAGGCCCACTCTGGTAAAGATACCAATGAGGGCCTTGGCTACTGCAGGGGCAGTAGTCGACCTAAGGGGAATAGCTTCAGGATACCTAGTAGCATGATCCACTACTACTAGTATGTACATATTTCCTGAGGCTGTGGGAGGTTCAAGTGGACCCACTATGTCCACACCCACTCTTTCAAAGGGGACCCCCACCACTGGAAGTGGAATGAGGGGGGCCTTTGGATGTCCACCTGTCTTACCACTGGCTTGACAGGTGGTACAGGAGACACAAAACTCCTTAACTTTCTGGGACATGTTGGGCCAGTAGAAGTGGTTGACTAGTCTCTCCCACGTCTTGGTTTGTCCCAAATGCCCAGCAAGGGGAATATCATGGGCTAAGGTCAGTATGAACTCTCTGAACGCCTGAGGCACTACCACTCTCCTAGTGGCACCAGGTTTGGGATCTCTTGCCTCAGTGTACAGGAGCCCATCTTCCCAATAGGCCCTATGTGTTCCAGTTTTCTTGCCATTGGACTCTTCAGCAGCTTGCTGCCTAAGGCCTTCAAGAGAGGGACAGGTTTCTTGCCCCTTACACAACTGCTCCCTTGAGGGTCCCCCTGGGCCTAAGAGCTCAACCTGATAAGGTTCTAACTCCATAGGCTCAGTTCCCTCAGAGGGCAGAACTTCTTCCTGAGAAGAGAGGTTCTCTTTTTGTTGTTGTGTTGCAGCTGGTTTCCCAGCTGGCTTTCCTTTTCTCTTGGTAGGCTGGGCCCTTTTTCCAGACTCCAGCTCTACTTTTTCACACTAAGCCTTGCACTGTGCCCTTGTCTTGACACACACCAGTTCAGGGATACCCAGCATGGCTGCATGGGTTTTCAGTTCTACCTCAGCCCATGCTGAGGACTCCAGGTCATTTCCAAGCAAACAGTCTACTGGGATATTTGAGGAGACCACCACCTGTTTCAGGCCATTGACCCCTCCCCACTCTAAAGTTACCATAGCCATGGGATGTACTTTAGTCTGATTGTCAGCGTTGGTGACTGGATAAGTTTGTCCAGCCAGGTATTGACCAGGGGAAACCAGTTTCTCTGTCACCATTGTGACACTGGAACCTGTATCCCTCAGGCCTTCTACACTTGTCCCATTAATTAAGAGCTGCTGCCTGTATTTTTGCATGTTAGGAGGCCAGGCAGCCAGTGTGGCTAAATCCACCCCACCCTCAGAGACTAATGTAGCTTCAGTGTGACACCTGATTTGCTCTGGGCACACTGTTGATCCCACTTGGAGACTAACCATTCCAGTGTTAGCTGGAGTGGAGTTAGAAGTGGTTGTTTTCTTGGGACAGGCCTTGTCTCCAGTTTGGTGTCCAGGCTGATTACAGCTACGACACCAGGCCTTTTTCGGATCAAAGTTTTTACCCTTGTACCCAAAATTGTTTTGTGAAAAGGCTCTGGGCCCACCCTCCTGTGCAGGTTTTTGGGGGCCTGAAGAAGACTCTTTACTATTTTTGTTTTTGGATGTCTCAACACTCTTCCCCTGGGGAGGTGTAGTATAGTTCATATTTTTTAGTTAATATTTTTATCTTATTACATGACAATTGTCTATCGTTAAATTACTTTTATTGTTATATTATTATTTGGTTGTTGGTATGTTCCGCTTCCCCCCATGCTGCTCCAGACATGAAAGATTCTGGAATGTGGTAGGGGGCAGTTGGAGATGAGTGGAGCAGCTTGGAGGTGAGGCTGGAGTTCCTGTGTGGATATCTTGAAGAATAAACTCATCAACAAGATTTTATTGCTGTCTCCAGAACTCTATTTTCTAAATTACAAGAAAGAATTCACTTCAGGAGGCTTTGTGACCCCTTTCTTTTGGTCACCCCCTGTGGTAGTCTTGACCCAATGGTCCGCCTTCTTTCCCAATTCTTGGGGAGAAATTGGTCCTAGGTCTACCAGATGCTGATGCAGTTTATCATTTGAACAATTACTTAACAGGTGTTCTTTCACAAATAAATTGTACAGCCCATCATAATCATTAACACCACTGCCTTAAATCCAACCATCCAGTGTTTTTACTGAGTAGTCTACAAAATCAACCCAGGTCTGGCTCGAGGATTTTTGAGCCCCCCTGAATCTAATCCTATACTCCTCAGTGGAGAATCCAAAGCCCTCAATCAGGGTACCCTTCATGAGGTCATAAGATTCTGCATCTTTTCCAGAGAGTGTGAGGAGTCTATCCCTACACTTTCCAGTGAACATTTCCCAAAGGAGAGCACCCCAGTGAGATTTGTTCACTTTTCTGGTTACACAAGCCCTCTCAAAAGCTGTGAACCATTTGGTGATGTCATCACCATCTTCATATTTAGTTACAATCCCTTTAGGGATTTTCAACATGTCAGGAGAATCACTGACCCTAGTTATGTTGCTGCCACCATTGATGGGTCCTAGGCCCATCTCTTGTCTTTCCCTTTCTATGGCTAGGATCTGTCTTTCCAAAGCCAATCTTTTGGCCATCCTGGCTAACTGGATGTCCTCTTCACTGGGATTATCCTCAGTGATTTCAGAGATGTTGGTCCCTCCTGTGAGGGGAACAGTATCTCTGACTATTATATTTGGAGACAGGGCTTGAGAGGCCCTGTTCTCCCTAGTTAGGACTGGTAGGTGGGAATTTTCCTCCAAGTCACTATCTTCATCCTCTGTGATGCCATCCTCAGAGGGGTTGGCCTTTTCAAACTCTGCCAAAAGCTCCTGGAGCTGTAGTTTGGAAGGTCTGGGGCCCATTGTTATTTTCTTTATTTTACAGAGTGACCTTAGCTCCCTCATCTTAAGATGGAGGTAAGGGGTGGTGTCGAGTTCCACCACATTCATATCTGTACTAGACATTATGCTTCTAAAAGTTGGAATACTTTTTAAGAATCTAAAACTAGTTCTAGGTTCTAATTCAAACTTTCACAAAACTTTTAAACTCTAAAAGGAAATGCTAAATAGGGACTAACACAAGGCCCTAGCAGGACTTTTAAGAATTTCGAAAAATAGTTCAAATTGCAAAAATCAATTTCTAATGACAATTTTTGGAAATTGTCGTGTGATCAGGTATTGGCTGAGTAGTCTAGCAAATGCAAAGTCTTGTACCCCACCGCTGATCCACCAATGTAGGAAGTTGGCTCTGTATGCACTATTTCAAAGTAAGGAATAGTATGCACAGAGTCCAAGGGTTCCCCTTAGAGGTAAGATAGTGGCAAAAAGAGATAATACTAATGCTCTATTTTGTGGTAGTGTGGCCGAGCTTTAGGCTTATCAAAGGAGTAGTGTTAAGCATTTGTTGTACATACACACAGGCAATAAATGAGGAACACACACTCAGAAACAATTCCAGGCCAATAGGTTTTTGTTATAGAAAAATATCTTTTCTTAGTTTATTTTAAGAACCACAGGTTCAAATTCTACATGTAATATCTCATTTGAAAGGTATTGCAGGTAAGTACTCTAGGAACTTTGAGTAATCACAATAGCATATATACTTTTTACATAAAACACATTTAGATGTTTTAAAAGTGGACACAGTGCAATTTTCACAGCTCCTGGGGGAGGTAAAGTAATGTTAGTTTTTGCAGGTAAGCAAACCACCTATGGGGTTAAGGTTGGGGTCCAAGGTAGCCCACCGTTGGGGGTTCAGAGCAACCCCAAAGTCACCACACCAGCAGCTCAGGGCCGGTCAGGTGCAGAGTTCAAAGTCGTGCCCAAAACGCATAGGCTTCAATGGAGAGAAGGGGGTGCCCCGGTTCTGGTCTGCCAGCAGGTAAGTACCCGTGTCTTCGGAGGGCAGATCAGGGGGGTTTTGTAGGGCACCGGGGGGGACACAAGTCCACACAAAAAGTACATCCTCAGCAGCGCGGGGGCGGCCGGGTGCAGTGTGCAAACAAGCGTCGGGTTTCCAATGGGAGTCAAAGGGAGACCAAGGGGTCTCTTCAGCGGTGCAGGCAGGCAAGGGGGGGGGCTCCTCGGGGTAGCCACCACCTGGGCAAGGGAGAGGGCCTTCTGGGGGTCACTCCTGCACTGGAGTTCCGATCCTTCAGGTCCAGGGGGCTGCGGGTGCAGGGTCTTTTCCAGGCGTCGGGATTTCAGAGTCAGGCAGTCGCGGTCAGGGGGAGCCTCGGGATTCCCTCTGCAGGCGTCGCTGTGCGGCCTCAGGGGGGACAACTTTGGTTACTCACGGTCTCGGAGTCACCGGAGGGTCCTCCCTGAGGTGTTGGTTCTCCACCAGTCGAGTCAGGGTCGCCGGGTGCAGTGTTGCAAGTCTCACGCTTCTTGCGGGGATTGCAGGAGTCTTTAAATCTGCTCCTCTGGATACAAAGTTGCAGTCTTTGTTGAACAGAGCCGCTGTTCTCAGGAGTTTCTTGGTCTCTTGGAAGCAGGGCAGTCCTCTGAGGATTCAGAGGTCGCTGGTCCCAGGGAAAGCGTCGCTGGAGCAGTTTTCTTCTGAAGGCAGGAGACAGGCCGGTAGGACTGGGGCCAAAGCAGTTGGTGTCTTCTTTCTTCTTCTGCAGGGGGTTTTTCAGCTCAGCAGTCCTCTTCTTCGGTAAGTTGCAGGAATCTAGAATCTTGGGTTCAGGGAAGCCCTTAAATACTAAATTTAAGGGCGTGTTTAGGTCTTGGGGGTTAGTAGCCAATGGCTACTAGCCCTGAGGGTGGGTACACCCTCTTTGTGCCTCCTCCCAAGGGGAGGGGGTCACATTCCTATCCCTATTGGGGGAATCCTCCATCTTCAAGATGGAGGATTTCTAAAAGTTAGAGTCACTTCAGCTCAGGACACCTTAGGGGCTGTCCTGACTGGCCAGTGACTCCTCCTTGTTTTTCTCATTAATTCCTCCGGCCTTGCCGCCAAAAGTGGGGCCGTGGCCGGAGGGGGCGGGCAACTCCACTAGCTGGAGTGCCCTGCGGTGCTGGAACAAAGGGGGTGAGCCTTTGAGGCTCACTGCCAGGTGTTACAGCTCCTGTCTGGGGGAGGTGATAGCATCTCCACCCAGTGCAGGCTTTGTTACTGGCCACAGAGTGACAAAGGCACTCTCCCCATGTGGCCAGCAACATGTCTCGAGTGTGGCAGGCTGCTAAAACCAGTCAGACTACACGGGTAGTTGGTTAAGGTTTCAGGGGGCACCTCTAAGGTGCCCTTTGGGGTGTATTTCACAATAAAATGTACACTGGCATCAGTGTGCATTTATTGTGCTGAGAAGTTTGATACCAAACTTCCCAGTTTTCAGTGTAGCCATTATGGTGCTGTGGAGTTCGTGTTTGACAGACTCCCAGACCATATACTCTTATGGCTACCCTGCACTTACAATGTCTAAGGTTTTGCTTAGACACTGTAGGGGCACAGTGCTCATGCACTGGTGCCCTCACCTATGGTATAGTGCACCCTGCCTTAGGGCTGTAAGGCCTGCTAGAGGGGTGACTTATCTATACTGCATAGGCAGTGTGAGGTTGGCATGGCACCCTGAGGGGAGTGCCATGTCGACTTACTCGTTTTGTCCTCACCAGCACACACAAGCTGGCAAGCAGTGTGTCTGTGCTGAGTGAGGGGTCCCCAGGGTGGCATAAGATATGCTGCAGCCCTTAGAGACCTTCCCTGGCATCAGGACCCTTGGTACCAGGGGTACCAGTTACAAGGGACTTACCTGGATGCCAGGGTGTGCCAATTGTGTAAAACAAAAGTACAGGTTAGGGAAAGAACACTGGTGCTGGGGCCTGGTTAGCAGGCCTCAGCACACTTTAAAATCAAAACATAGCATCAGCAAAGGCAAAAAAGTCAGGGGGTAACCATGCCAAGGAGGCATTTCCTTACAATCTTCTCAACACAAATTCATGTAAAGAGCAAGCATTCTGTTTCACACTTCTTTCCCACCATCATATTCCTCGGCACAGAGACCTCCGACATAATAAACGCACCATTCTGGTCACTTGCCACAGTTGCCACACTGGCCACACCGAAACTCAACGCATTTCAAACCAAGAACTACCTCCATAGTGCAGCCTGCTCCCCAACCACTTATTGCACTTTGGTGCCTCTTGAGGGATACGAAGTGCTATATTAATGCAATTACAATACAATGCTGGATCCTGTTGGGGTGTTAGAACTTATGAATTTGTTAGTATTTGGAGACCAGTGCACTCTGCAAAATTTGTGTCCCGTAAATGTCTCATTATCTTTAGTAAGGGAATTAGGCAAATCAACATTGTTCTCTCTTGTCGTCTCAGGGGTGTCACAGCTTATGTTTCAGGTCAGGATAGATTCATGTCTCAGCTCTGGCGTATCAGTGCATGGTGCAAGCCAAAACTATGTATAGTTATGGATAGGAATATGACTGTTGAATTTTGAAATGTGATGGCTCTGTCTGGGCATTTGGAGACTGAAACTGCACATTTGGAGACTGTACCTGGACATATGAGGCTGTGTCTGGACTTCTACAAGTGCGTCCAGGCATATGATCATTAAAAATGGACTTTCAACCTGGGTATTTCAGGCTCCAACCAGGCGATTAAAGTTCTAGTTGGCATGGGATGACTGTTTAACTTATCATGGTTGTATAAGAGTAGTTACATGAATGTCAACGAGTTTGCTGCGCTATATATATACCACCCTGATCATTTTAACAATATCTGATTGAAAAAAAACAGTAAAAAGATCAGAAAAGGATCTTGAGATATTCCCCATAAAACAGCAAGAAAATGTTCATGATACAGAATGATTACATTTCTATCTTGAGTTTTGCAGAGAAGAATTTGGAGTAACTAAAGCTGCATAAATCATAATAAGTATTGAAACTCATATTTCATGTCAAGGTAGGAAATTATTAAAATTCTGCTTCTTAAGACTTCCTTTAACGTTAAAGACTGCAGGGTAGAATTTAAATCATATATATTGTCTGGCACATCACTTGTACACCAAAGTAACCTTTACACCTACTCCAAAATAACATTTAGACTCATCCTAGACTTGTCCTGTTCAGTTTGGACAATAAGCTGGGTGTCCTCTGTGCTTTTCACCCAACAGCAGATGCTGATTAAAAGTCAGGTTTACGTGCAGAATTCACATCCACATCACAAGAACAGGCCTACAGCTAAAACAAGAACACTAAAAGCCCTTTTGAACACGAGCCCCGCGATCTCTATGAAACCGGATCACCTGTCTGACATTACATGCACATATGGCAAAGTGAGCCTTTCCAGGCCCACTGCTGGACGCATTATCCACTGCCTTGAAGCTGACTCGAGAGCAGCCACAGCCTTCAGACTTTTTTCAATATCGACTGTGCGCCAAGCCAGCACAGTGACATGTTTTGGCTTAAGGTCACAATGTGCTGCACTGGTTCCCCCAAAGTAGCCAGGATTCAAGCACAAATCAGCAATTTTCATATAGGTAGGCTTACGATTTGTATAAAGTTACTTATCTATAAAGATTGACAAAACCTCTTCCTTGCCCACAAACAGTGTGCCTGACAGCTTTGTGTTAGGGTTAATATTGGCATCTTAGCTTTTGTTTGTCTTTCTTGTCTGCATCAGATTATTTTTTCCACTATGAAAAGGCCCTAAAACGTGTAGAACTTCCCTATTTGCACATTTACACATGCCATTTGCTACCATTTTATCTACGCATTGGGCATTATGCTGGGAATGAAAAGCAAGTAGGAATGTGTTGCATTCAGCTGTGTGCCAAACCATGTCTTATTCCACTGCTTTGCTTTTCCATAGGGGAAGGGAGAAGTGCTGATGACGCAGAAAAAGAAGGTCCGACATATATTCATGTATACCGTGTAATCGAAAACACATAATGAAGTGTGATTTTAGTAAAAGAAATAATGTACGAGGGAAATTGTGCCCTCGGGGTAGTTCGCCATCATTATAAACGAGCTTTATTAATCATGAAGTATTAAAATTGTACTAATCCGTCATAATCGCAAATGTATGCCATGATTTCTTGTTTGAAAACTGTTTTGCTTAGCTTAAATTTAGTACAGGCTTTGGCCTAGTTGCCTGGTTTCAAATTCTAACTGCGTGATTCTTTTTTTCTTGAACTAATGAAACAAATATTCTTGCTTGAAGTTGTATTTTTCCAGTAGAAACTGGCTGGTGCACTTATCTCCAAGGTTTCGTGCTAGGCCGGTTACATCCCCTTTGATACAAGGTCAGTCTCTGCAGGTGCGGACAATGGAGGTACAGATAGTAAAATAATTGGCAAACCATGATACAATTCGTGTTCCAAGGCGCCAAGGACAGTGTATGCATAAATGGGCGCTAATAAAAGACAATTTTGATTGGACAATTTGAAGCCAACCTATGAACCCTCCAATGGAAGACCCTACAGAATTTGGAATGTTTCTTACTTAAACCCACCGGACAAAGAGAAGTCAGCCATTTTCCTCGATGCCAGTTTGAAGCCTGATGCCAGACTCCATTTTGGACGATACCCTGATGCCCTTTTCTCTATCTGAGAGAAAGAGACTTTGACAATTCTCACCCTAGAGACTTTAACTTTGATTTGCCCCCGTCTTGCCCATGCAGTAACTTTGCCCTATTCTCCTTGCTGCTGCAAGGAAACTTGCCCTTAACTTTGCCCCTTTGAAATTTGCCCCATGCTGATCAACAGGTACCTGAAGGACGAAGACTTTTCTTGAATGCTGATTGTATTTGGTAAATATGAAAGGATAAATGTATTATGCATTGTGTTTTTCCTTTTAGGTACCAACTGCTATTTTGATAGGATCCTAGCTAGAACTTTTCCAAATTTGTGTTGACTAAATTCATTTTGCATGAAGTCCCACATGCCAATGCTAATTAGAGGTTAGTTGAGGTATTCATTCAATGTATCATGAAGAATTGAAATCTTGTTATGCTGACCGAATGTATGCAATTAGTCAAATACAGTTAGTCACATTGGTGATTTGCATTGCTATAACAGAGTGTATCATTATTCAGATTTTGCGTAGATTGCGTTTCTTCCGCCGTTATGGACAGCTAGTAATGTTCATATACATATATCAATTGGTTTTGAGACATATATATATCGTGCTAGCTTTGTTAATATAGGGAAATAAATTCACTAACTTTAATAAACTGGTGTGGTTATTCATGACTGAAAGGTCATGGTGCGCCGAAATACCAACTGTTATTGATTTCTGATGTGTTGCATTGATCTATTAATTAAGTACTGACTACCGATTGCAACAGTTATTGATTATTGATCTGAGTGACTTGACTATTGAGGATGAGGAGAGCCCGACTCGGTTAAAAGATTCACCGACCTCCAACGTGTCCAGGTACAGGTAATTTAGCAGGGCTGGACGCGTTATCAGTGCTGCATCCTTCTCTGTGTCATAACTGCTCTACACTTCTTCCTGATCTCAGTGGTTATCTCTCATCTGTGATGGGATGCAATTCCCGGCCAACCAATGTTCCATAAATGATAAGCGGGGCATAAACACCTTGTGGTTTATCCACAGATCACTTTATGGTGCTCTTGGGTAGGTCGCTAAACCTCCCTTACCCTACCAAAAAGTACTTAAGATAGTATGATGGTGTTTTAAGAGAATTTTAGGGATGCCATGTTCTCACATCTGGATTCTTGGAATCAGACTTTTGGACTTTGGTTTCCTAAACCCAAATTATTGCACTTCTAAGGGTAATTTATGACTGTAAGCAGTTTTGTGGCTCATGTCCTCCATGAGAAAGCTTGTCTAGAAAACAACCTAAAAACACTGTTCCTTGCTTCTTGTGAATAGTACTGCCGGAAAGTTAGATTTTAAGGTTTTGTAAGGCCAGCCAATCAGTGTAAGGAGACAACAGATCTAAGTGGGAAACATAATGTCAATCGCTTGCTACTCAAGAATCTAACAGATCCATGATGGCATGTTTTTTCAGTGTGTAGATACACATACACATATGGACATTCAGCTGTCTGACATACAGTAAATTCACTGGAAGGAGGTTTATTGCAACTATTGGAGATCACAGACTGCATGTTGAAAAATCTCCACGGCAAATGGTTGTACATTCAGTAATTGGCAAAACCCATCACTGCAACTAGCTCCTGCTGCAAGGCTACCAATACTAATATTGCTAAGAAGTGCTATGAAACATCACCCTTAGCCTAAGCCTTAAAATGTAAAAAGTTTCATAGTTGGGCGTGTATTACCACTCATGGGCACTATGTGCATACCTTATCCAAAGCGATATACCATATTTATGTACTTATGAAGCTCTGCAGATAGTGTCAGGAGATGGGGGATATGAAACAACAGGAGGGAGTTGGAGATTGTTGAAGAAAAATAATTCAGGAGTGGAGGTATACAGATTTTCTGTCAGGCACACAGCAGGGTCAAAGGAAGGCAATGTTGCAGGGTTAGAGTTCTTCTGTGAGATGCTCCTTGTTACGTCTGGCTTGACAGCACAGTTGCTGCCAGCCCTTATGTGATCAACAGAAAAAGGCTTTTAAGAAGCATTACTAAGAGATGGCCTTTGGCCTCACCTAAATGTTGACTGGCCTGAGTACAGGTTTAATTGGGCAGAAGGTGTGTGCTTCTGCTGAGAAAGGGTACTTTTTACCGTGTGTTAGAGCACATGCTCAAAGCAGAAGTTCCGAAGTGGGTATGGTGACAAGCCAATAATTAATGTGAAACGCCTGATCTGTTTATTATAAAAAGTTATGACAAAGGCAGTAGGACTAACTTACTTTTTGTAAAAACATATGCTAAAGCCAATGTGTTAAAGCTTGCAGAAACACATTTTGCAGCATGAATTTCAGATTACCCTACGAGGCAGGATTTTTGGAGTTGCTTACGCTTTGTAACAACCCTTCGGCTAGAAGATTTGTAGTCTGAGAATCCTTCTTATGACAGTTTAAGAAGGTTTGTACGTATTTGTGATTTTATGACCATATACAAATAGCAGTCTCGTGAGAAAGCTGGTGGTGAATACAGTAGGTTATGTTGGTGATGGTAACAAGCCACTGACAAAATCTATAGATCTGACTGGTTCATTAGAAACAAGTTGTGTTAGAAGCCATACATTTAATCATTTTTAGTATGAACATTTATGGCAAATGCAGTAGGTATGAGATATTTATTGTGAAAATCACATGTTAATGTCAATATGCCATAAAGATGGACTGGCATTACACTCTGATTAATCGTGTAGACCGGCACTGCGTTACATGGATTGCCGCAGGTTACTACTATATCAGGCAGGGGATTTGGTTTCCCCTTCTAACACTCTCTCTGAGTAGAAGATTTGCACTTTGATAATCCTAATCATCCATTTTAAGAGGGGCTGACTATTGTTTTGCTGACTGTAGTTTGTGCAAATTTATAACTTTTTGCATGTCTGATTGATGCCCAGTTGGAAAGCGAAAGCGCTGGCAGAATTTAGTAGGTCTGAGTTGGTTACGTGACAAGTTAATGATAAAGGGTATAGACCAGATTGATTCAATTGGAAAATGTATTCCAAATGGCAGAGGTCTGATATGTTTATTATTATGAAAATGTTGAAAAAGGCAGTAGGCATGATAAATTTATTGTGAAAGTGGCCAATGGCTGACACACGCATACCATCCCTGATGCATATGTCGGCCACTGGCTGACACCAGGGTGGCCTGAAAGGGATCCTCTAGTGCAAGCACCGGAGGATTCCTTTTTTTCCCTAAAGGGCTGGGGAGGCAATGAATCGCTTCCAAATCTGTCCTCCCGCCCATCTGTGGTGTCAGTGCACTTTGTGGCGCACTGACGCCACAAACCCCTACCGGAGTGGAGAAACAGGCAGGTAAGTGCTCTGCATTTGCATCCGGTGAGGGGTTCGCCTGTTAGGATGCCTCCACATGTTTGTGGGAGGAGAGTCTCTTTTTTCCAGCGATGCCTCTCACAAACCTACAGGTGGATCGCACTCGAGGTACGATCCACAAGGAGGAATACCACTAGACCACCAGGGACCGGTAAAAAAATGTGAAGGCGGTGTGTGTAGACTGGGGCTTGGCTGGCAGTGTGTGTGGACTGGTGCTTAGCTGGTGGTGTGCGTGGACTGGTGTTTGGCTGGTAGTGTGTGTTGACCCGACCGCCGGTGTGCGTGGACTGACACCTGGTTGGCGGTGTGCGAGGACTGGTGCTTGGCTGGCGGTGTGCATGGACTGGGGGCTTGGCTGGCGGTGTTGGTGAGCTGACATATGGCTGGCAGTGTGTGTGTAGTGACTTGCTGCTGATTACTACACACACACTGCCAGCAAAACACCAGTCCACACACTCCGTCAGCTGCCAGGTGGTATAATTGCTGTGTTAATCCTGTGGGCGCATGGAAATGATGGGCCCTTGAATGGTGCCTTTTGTTGATGTGAGTGTTGTAATGTGCTGGGCCCATGGCTAGCAGTGTGAATGGTTTCATGTGTGTCACGCATGAAAAGTGTGTGTATGGCCTGTTTAGTGGCTAGTGCATTGTTGTGGTTTTACAGCTCATAAGCTGTGAGCCAATGGTTCAGTTTTTTTAACTTTCAGTTATTAACAGTTTATTTCATTTTTGTGAAATCTCTTGTTAATAAAACTTACATTTTGAACATTCACTCACCCTTGTGTCATATCCAACCAGCGTGTGGGTGTGTGTGTAGTTGAGGAGTAGATGGTTGTGCAGTAATATTTGTCTCTTCTGTTTTTCTCTGCTAGGGTGTACATTGCCTCTAGGGAAAGTCTACCACCTCTAGATATTTTCATAAACTAGATACCAGGGTGATTCAATGGTGGCTTGCGTGGATCCCTCAAAGTACATAAAAATGCTGGGAGCCTCTAAAATTCCTGTCACTCAGAGTTCTCACATGTCTCTTGATAGAAATGGTACCTTACCTTTGTGGGTGGGCCTAGTGCTCACGAAAGTGCGGGGTGCAAGATGTAATGTGGCGACATCAACAAAAGGTGTAGCCACAGTTTTTGGGCCTGGGTTCGCCGGCTACGCAGGAAAACGTACCTAACCAAGGCAAATCTGAAAACAAAACACCCAGAGGAGTATAGGGTGGTGTGCCTGCTGTGGATCCCATAAAGTGTTCTTATCCATAATGCCCTGCACACCTTGAAGGTTGACTAAAATCACACATTTTCCTTGTATTTCTGTGCCATATTCTTCCAGAATCAGATGGAATCTACAAAATTAATCCCACCCAGCATTACCCCACTTGTCCCAAAAAAGTGCTGCCCCACTTGCGTGGCTGGGTGTAGTACCTGCAACAGGAATGGATTAAACTAACATTAATGGGAGTCCACACAAAGGGACACAAATCAACCTTGGTTTGATCTGTTCTGTTGTGGGCACTAGGCCTACCCACACAGGTGAGGTGCCATTTTTATCAGGAGATTTAGGGGAATGCTGGGTGGAAGGAAGTTGGTGGCTCCCCGCAGATTCCAGAACATTCAATCAAATAAATGCGAGGAAAATGTGTTCTGTGCAAAGTTTGAGGTTTGGAAGGGATTCTGGTAAAAACAAAACTGGTTAGAGCCATGCAAGTCAGACCACCCTAGATACCCCTAGGAGTCTGTACAGGTTTGCTAGGTTTCCCTAGGTGCCGGCTGAGCTAGGGTCCAAAATATACAGCTTCCCACTTTGCAAAAAAAGGGTCAATTTTGATTGGAGATATGCGATAAATCTATGGTGTGTTCTGGACCGTTTCCTGTCACGGGCACTAGGGTTACCAACACAAGTGAGGTACTATTTTTATCTGAAGACTTGTGAGAGCATAGAATAGTAGAACATTTGTTATTACCAATTGGATTTTGCTGCATTTTTTCCTTTCAAATGTAACCCAGTGTATAGGAAAGAAAAAAATTAGCAAAATACCCTCTGAATCATACGCTAGTAAAGGTACCCAGAAATTCAGAGATGTACAAATAACCACTGCTCCAAAGCTCCAGGCCCATTTCAGGAATACATAGGGTTTATTGATACCCATTTTTCACTCTGCCCATTCTACTAAATGAATTGGTCTATACTCAGTACTCAATGAAGAATCATTGTACAGTGCAACCCATTTGTTGGGTCTGGGTCCCTTGTTTTTTGGGGAACCCACAAACTATATATATATCCCCATGAACCAGAAAGGTCTAGCGGATGTAATAGTATGTTGCTTTTGTAAATTGGCCATCGTGACAAAACATTACACATGAGAATGTTGTCACAAATGGCCATTTTTTCCTACCCATTTTCAATATTTCTTTATTTCAACAGTTATTTCCATTGGATAAACCTTGAGGGATCTACACATATGATCCCTTTCTGACTTCGGAATTTTGTCTACTTTTCATAAATCAAAGGCTTTCCTGAATCATCTATGGGTTTCACACTGGTTTCCACAACGAGCTGAAAATACGCTGAGAGCACAAAACCAGGAAAAATGGGTACTCTTTGGAAAATACAAAAATTGTGGTACAAAATTATATTTTTTGATTCAGATCTGCATGGTTCTGAAAGCTGTGAAAATGGTGACCTTGGAATAGCAAACCATTCATTGATGCCATATTGAGGAAAAAAAACAGACACTTTTATCTGGATGATTTTTCCCCTGATTTTCTGAAAAAAACTCCGACTTTTGCTATATTTGGCCTTTTTTTTCTCAGCCCCTGCTGGGAAATCCACAAACCATGGGTGCGTTCAGGATATTGGGTAAAAAAGCGTGGATAGCTTATATGGACAAAACGATCTGCAGCCCTAAACACAAACTATCCCAAATTGGCAAAAAATGGCCCGCACTTTGTGGCGGAGGGATGCTTTGGGGGACTCAGCAGCTAAGGGGCTACGGGCGGATGTCACTAAACTGTGTTCAAGGCTTTAGAAAGGTATTTTGCTAATTGTAATCTCAGATTACTATAGAAGTCAAAGAGTGTGGTTTTGGGTGACAAATATTTTGAAATGAAGGTTGTATTGAGATAGTCTATGTTATAGCTTTCTCAGAGAGGGTTGTATATTGTTTTTCCAACTGCAGGTTTCCAAATCTGTAATTTTCTGCCTGGTGGCTTTCAGCTTATGCTCAGTAAGGGAGGCCTCAGATGACAAGCCAGAGATGAAGGTTACAGGGATGATTGGTTCTTGGGGAAGAGTTAAGTCAGATGCTATAGATCCGATCTGTTTATTATGAAAAGTTATGACAATTGTAGTAGGTTTGATTTACTTCTTGTGAAATCCATTTATTAAAGCTAATATGTCTCTAAGAGTGGATTATTACTACATTGTGTTACAGACCATAGGCTGGTATTTTCGTACATGGAATCTCACAGATTAGTTTAGTAGGCAAAGGTTTTGTGTTGGTTACCCCCTGTGGGGTAGAAGATTTGCATAATGATAAACCTTGCTTGACCTCTTATGAGAACCTGACCTGCTACACCATTGTTATAGGAAAACATATAAATATTCAACATAGATGTGTAGCAGGTCTTTGTGTCAGCCCTCTAATATTTGTTCTAGTGTCATTCACATTCTGCTGCTCCCCATGACAGCATACTGCATGGGGTAACAGGTTAGCTAATTTCTGCTACTGGCTCTACGTGTGCTTCAATCCCTGGGTTGGCAGACCAGTCATTAGTTTTCAATTTGTTCCTCACTGGAGGTGATTGACTTCCACCTGACAGCAAATATTGCACACATTATGTATAATAGATTTGATATTTATAAATGTGTACTTTTAGGTAAAACATGCAATACTGAAAAACCTCTAAATTTGCCCACTTCGTCTTCCTTCCGGTAGCAATGAACATCATATATTTTGACAAGAGCCGTGTATGATGGTATCTAGTCTTGCATTGTATAACTTCGTAGAAAGTGACAACATCTGAAAACACTGGGCCCATCCAAGCAACCCGATGTCCCTTTACATGGTACCTTCTGCAGGACCAATCAATACAATTCTCTAAATCTGATTCTAGCTTAAATCCATTTGTGACACCATTCTATCTTTCAATGTGTAATTATGTCGTGCTTTATTGTTTCACTACAGATAGACAGTGTCCTGGTTTCAGCAAAGGGGGAGCTGATGTAAAGGGCCTCAAGACCTTTAAGATCTCACATGTTTTATTCTGTGTATCTTTCTTTCTAATCCATAGGTAGACTCTCCTGTCCGTGAAGTGGTTTGTGGGTGCTAGAAATCTACAAGAATTAGCTTTTGCCTCACATTTTAACCAGAGACGGAAATGTCAGTTAAAGGCGGGTCCAAATCAACAATTTCAGGGGGCATCCATTGACGTGAATCTGTTTCTAAAAGCCCGGGAAAGAAAAGAGACGACACGTACAGCATCTGATACCACCTAGTGGTATTAGCTACACAAGTTTACCATTCTTTAATAAATAGGGTAGGTTTTCTTTCAAATCTATAAATGAAACTTGCAGCATGACAACAAGACCCTGAGCATGTGAAAAAGGGAATAATGTCTCTTGTACCCTCCCATTTGATTGCCCTGCACAGTGCTCCTTCGAGACAGCTTTCTCAAGGTACTTTCACCATGCCTTTTAAAGAGAGCGACCTAAATGTCTGAGAGTGGGGCGGTTGCAGCTAGGTCTCTCTAATCAGTCTTGAGGTCCATCAGTCTTCCTGAGTCACCAGACACATGCTGCCTGGCAGCAACATCTTGAATCACTCTTCTGATTTTTCAACTACCTGTACCCTACTTTCTCCGACTTGCCTATCTCCTCTTGGTATTATAAATTTCATTCCTAATATTGGACCAACTCAAACTCTCAACTGCATGTTAAGGGATAACCAGGATGGTTTTTAAGTGTTGTAGCAACTCTTTGTTTGGGGTTTGGAAGTGATGCTTCTATCCATTCCGTTGGTGTTCCCCAAAGCCAACAGACGACTATCCTGCTTTTATTAAGCAGCATGGCAGCAGTACATGTTTTACCTTTACAATATGAATTTGGATGTATGATTATGTAAGACATGTATAGGGTGGTCTGCAGAAATCTCACTCCCTTCCAGCCATTCTCCTGAGCCACTGGTTCTAAACATTTTGGACCCCCACTTTATTATTACTGGGACACGGGGACCCCCACTGAATCATTATTGGAATCTGGGGAACAACCATGGAGTCACTAATGGAAGCTGGGGACCCCGGCCTAAACACTGTTGATGATTTGAACCGATAAACCAAAGCACAAAAATGCAGAAACAAGCATTCATCAAACACATACACAAATGATAACACACTTCATTTAAGCTTTTCAGCAGGATGTTCAAACCCACAAGCAGGCAGTGCTGAGTGGAGAAAAATGGTACATAGTACACCCATGGAGTATTTCATACAGTAAGAGATGCAGGAGGCGCAATGCCACTGATGTGGGAGACCACACGTGCAGAGGAAGAGGTACAGGACACCTAGTGTTCAGGGGAAGCTGTGTGGGAGTTTCCTTTTTCAGAGAAGACCACAATCAAAGGATAGGTGACAGAATGTCATTGTTCACGGCGAGACGTGGTGTTCCACCCACTTTCCTTTCCTTACTACTTGCACCTAGTACATTTCAGTGTAATCTCAGAAGAGATGCATGTGTGAAAGGCAATGACAATGTTTGTGAATATTCACAAAGTTACAAGTCTCTAGGCTATCACTAAACTACAGGGCTCCCTTCTTCAAACACTCCCATTGGACCCCACTGCTCTGCAGTATCTGTATTGTACACCATTAATTTGTTCTAGCTCGTTAATTCTGCAGAAGGTGATATAATGTGTATGTTTATTATACTGTCTGTAAGACTTGTTCACACAGCAAAAATATTTCAACAGTCAATACATTTTAAATTTTGTCTGGTCCCTATGGCCTCCTGTTATTTATGATTTGGAAGGATATCGAGAACGGCTTCCCTTTCGCAGAGATGCTTTTTCAATATTCCCCCTAAGTTTCACCACTATGCAGGCGGTGCCATCTTGTACGGAAGCCACCTGAATCCTCTTGTGCGTCTGACATTGAAGGGCGTTAAGAGCGGAAACAGCTGCACTTTAAGGCTCAGAGGTAGAAACAGGTAGTCCACACTAAACACTAGGGTGCTTTCTTTGGGGAGATGTTCTTGAGAAGTGACACATAGAACCTCTATTCCATAATACAGAAAGGGATAAACAAAGATGGCAGCACTCATGGTGCACGTCGTCTCTGTGATATCCACAAAATAAATTGATAAAGTCACCATTGACAAGTAACGTGTCTAATTATTGCTCCTTAGTAGAAGATACTATCGCCAACTGAGAGTAATACATACATTATGAATCTGACAAGACCCTTGCTTCATTCAGCGTTACTTTGGGTAACGCTGAATGAAGCAAGGGTTTCGACAAATTCATAATTCTTCTAATTAGAACCGAGAAAGGCAAACAAATCCTTCCTGATCCAAACACAATTAGGGCAATTCCTTTGTCATCTCTTTCTAAAGCTCCCAGGCAGAATGTAATACCCACTGACAAGCTCCCTGACCTCGAGGGGGTTCTCCCAGACTGTGTCAAAATTTCTCTGATTCTGACTTTGAAGTGTCCCTGAAATGCATATAATTAACAGTCAGACAGATTAAAGATGATTTTCTCATTGAAAGGTCCAACATACACACAACCTTTCCAAACCTCTCAACAATGAATGCAAATGTATATACTAGGAATGGGCAAAACTGGGTGCAAATATTGCGAAAGGGCACGCCGGTCTGTACCAATGTATTGCAGCAGATATGTATCAATGTAGAGTTTTAGTGTTCTTGTCAATATTATTATTCTATGTATATTAATGACTGAAGCAACTTGACGCTAGGAATAACCGAATCGCAGTCAACAGGCAAAGCATTAAAAAAAACACAAGAGAAATTACACTGTGAATTCATGACATTTTTGTCGACATATTTCGTATTAACTGACTCTCCATGCTACTTAATTTAGACCATTTGTAATGCCTATGATAAACTAAGCTGTTTTGGGCCTCCTCACTCCTGACAAACACCACCTCACTTTCATGCCTGACACAGCAAGGCGAGAAGGCACAATTGAGGTAGCTCAGCATAGGAAAGCACATCTGTTGTATCTTTTTCAAGGTCTTTTTGCACTGTTCCTGTGAGAAAGCCATACATCTTCTAACTCCACCATCTAAAGTTTTGGTTTCTGGTACGTGTATCTTCTTTTGACTACCTGTGTAAAGAAAATGTATAAATGTTGGGTACATTTTGGGAGGGGTTAGCATTAGAAGCCCCACTGCTTAAGGAAGTAATACACTGTCTCTCTATGTGTCCTGCGATGCTGCTATTTTTGCGTAATAACCACGATAAGACTGCAAGAAGGCTTGTTGCCATTTGTGTTCCCCAAACGATCATTTACATCCAAATTGTTTAATGGTGAGTACAAAGGTAAGATCTTAATACCTTGTGTACACAGGAAACTTCCGAATAGCGTGGACCTCCAGATTTCATCTATTCCAGAGCTTCAGCTCAAGTATTAAGGCACAGAATTGATGGGGATTTGATGCAGGACAGCAAGTCATCTTGTTTCACTGCCCTGTGTCAAAGTGAAAGGGCAGGAATGTGCTGTATCTATTGCATATGGAACATTTCTGTCCCTCCCTCCTGTGCTGGCACCGTTTTGGCAGCCTAGCATTGTAGGCAGGATTTTTTGTGGGCAGGTAGCAGCACCTTCCTGCACAAAAACAATCCTGGGAGACTTTTTCATGATATTTCTCCTCGTTGCGTCTCACCTGGAGAAGTGTAAGATTATGGGGCATCCCCAGGTTTATAGGCTCTTGTAAATCTGGAGATGTATCAAAATCTATGGGTGTTGCTTGGGAAAACCCACCACAACGTCCATTGAATATCTCCCGGGCGCAGAGTAAGGCAAGCGCTGGCTTGCCTTAATCCATATCTAGGACGCCGTTCAAAGCCAAGCAAAGTGGCTTTGCGTAACTCAGAGATATGGTTGAGTGGTTTGCGTTGCATCTCTAAAAGTGACACTACTGAGGAGCTAGCCTCTCGTAAATATGTCCCTAGGACTGTTTAAGAAGAAGGGCAGCACTTGATCATACAGGCCTCACTGGGTGGGAGGGGATGACTGTGTCAGAGAGACAGCGAAGGCCAGTTTTGTAACAAGTGTTATGGATAAGATATGCTGTTTAAGGTATAATTCGCTTTAGTATGGGCACCCACCTTAAATGATTTGCTCGTGAGGCTTGATCACATTTTTGTAATCCCCTCATCACTCTCACAGCCATGTTCTGTAGGCACCTCAGCTTGGCAGTAGAATTGCTGGGCAGGCCCAAGTAATAGGCATAGAAATAGTCCACATGAGAAAGGATGCAGGCACTGGACAAACATTCCTACCCCTGAAAAGGCCCCAAAGCATTTTCCGAATGATCAAATAAGTAGTTACTTCACTATATTTTGGTGTTGTGCAAGAAGTTTGAACGTGTACTTCAGTCGTGTAATGACAAACGTGTCCCACTGTATAACTGAGGTGAGATGTAAAAAAGTATGAAAGAAAGGATCCAAATGAGGATAGTTGAACCATGTTTTTGGGAACAACCAGGTCTTGGCTGATTTTCTGAATTCTAGTGAGTTCTAGGTGATTACTCAATATCCTTACTTTCTTTGTCAGGATGTACCAGGGATTGCATGTTCCTGCATAAATATAGCTCTTATAAACGTGGTTTCATATCATAAGGTGATAAATCAAGGATGCAGCCATTCCGGATACGAAGCGCCTTCCTTGCCTGCAGAGTGTGAGTTTAGATTGTAGGAAGATTGGTACTGTCACACGTATTGCCACATGAACAGTGTGACTGCTAGCTTCTGTTTAGTTAGAATTTATCTGGTTTCGCCGTTCTGGATTTGCTGTAGTCTGCTAATTGTCTTTCTGAGATGAAATGTTCAAGTTTGCAATGTACACCCTAATGGTATCTAATCCCTTGCCCTCATCCACACTGGACTTCAAAAATCTTAACTTATATTGCAAAAACCAAAACTGAAGGAAGACTAAATATTACATATAGCTCCAACATCTGCGAAGAGACTATGACATGGTGGGCCAGCACTCTTTTTACCTTCACATAAATGGGATTTAGGCTGGAGGCCTTGTTTTGCGCAAGTTGAAGAAATGATCTCTTTGGTGCAATACAAGGCAAAATATGAATTAATTTAGCAATCTGCATCCACGCCCTCCTTATAGGGTAAGTTTACTTAATTTATAATAATCTGAGTTTCCACTAGCCCATGACATGAAATTGTAAGAGAGGTGAGTTAATGTATGATGACGTCAAACAAGGTGATTGAAATAATCATACATACATGGAGTTTCTGGAAAGCACATAAGATTAATACCAAAGACAAGAAAAGAAGGGAGGTCCTTTATGCTTGGGGGAATTAATTCTTGGTCCTTGGTGGGATTAATCTGCCTCAAACAAGGAGTTTGTGATGTGGAGGCTGGTATAAATCATGCAGATAAGGAACTCAATTAGTTGAAGTTGGGATTTATGCAACAAGCAAGGATTTTAAGGAAGTGGCAAGTGGGCTTGCTTCAATAGTGAGACATCTCAGGGGTAGATGGGGAAGAGTGATGGAGATTGCCACAAGAGCAGTTTATGGTCAGGAAGAGTTTTGCTGGGATACCTAATAATTTCTACTGTCTGATTAATCATTGCTGCAGCATAGGCAGTCTATTTATGGAATATAAAAGAATAACAAGACAGACGGTGCCTCAGCCCTACTGGCCTTTCAAAAGCTGACCTTTTAAGGACATTGCCCAACTGCCCACTCATCAGGGGGGCTTCAGCCTGCAGGAAAGAACCTAGGTCTCCGAATGTAGCGTCAACAACAACATACAATGCGATAACCTGATATTACAGTGCAGTGCAGGCAGTTGTGAATGTAAATGACTGTCTGCTGGCTCTGATGCTGCCATTTCAATATTATGCTACGGTGCAGGCGTGGCTTGTGGGAGGGAAAAGGGGCGGGGCAGCAGGGGAAACAAAAAACCATTTAATAAAAAAAAAAACATAACTTTTTTCCACACCACGCTGCTGCCGCACCGCTCCATTCGCTCTGTTTTGCATTGCAGACACAGGCTCCCAGCCTGCACTGCAGCCAATCCTGACACTGCGTAGAGCAGCATTAGGATTGGCTGGGAGTGCCCTGCCAGGAAGCTCCCTGGCAGACTGGGGGCCTGTGCCTGCTCTTTCCAGCCCAGCAACACAGTGCTGAGCTGCAGAGAGCACAGTGTGCATGTGTGCTTTGCCGGCCCGAGACGTCCAGCCAAACATACATGCGCACTCCCCCTCTGTCCTTGTCACACACGTGGCCCCACCCCTTTTAGAGTAAAAACATAATAAACAGACTTTATTATATTTTTGCTATAAAGGTTTTGCAGCTGCTGGTGGTGGGGGGTGGGGGAGTGGGGAACACTCCTCTGCCATAGTGGTGGAGCCGCGCCTGCTACAGTGAACCCTTTGCCTTTGCCTTAGGAAGCCTTCAAGGGCTGTGAATATTACCACAGGCATTATCAAAGCACAGGCAAAACATCTTTGGCTAAATTAACACCAAGGACCCCAGATTTGCCACACATATTAACAAGAGGAGATTCAAGGCCTGGGGCCTCGTTCACATTGTGTAAACCTCGGTGGAAATTGACAGAGTTCTTGCCCCAGCCACCTACAAACTCCTGGTTTGCCTGCCTCATGGAGAGGTGGGGAAAGTGCAAGGTTCTGTCGTTGGGGCATCTGCAAGGTTATAAGCCTGTGATTGGTTGTGCTTCCACCACCGGGACATCAATCAACATGCATCAGAAAGTTTGCCAGGTTAAGAGGGGAGGGGACTTTTTGATTTACGTTTTTCCTTTTCTAGACTGCCAGGAAAAACTTGGTGGTCTCAAACAGAAAACAATACAAAGGAGATAACTCTGAGTGTCAGGACCATTTGTTTTTTTTGTTTTTTCAGGCTTCTTCTGAAAAACAAAAAAAAGTTGGTCAAATGTGTTCAAAGGAAGATTGTGCCCTCTTGGCATATTTCACTGCTTTCTGTGCACCTGTCAAACTGGCGAGAAGGCAGTGAGATCCATACCAGGCCGGCGTCTGCTGACGTGGCGGTGTGCAGGCCACTGGCCTGGTGTAAATTAACTCAATGGTCTAAGGACTGCTAACTTCAAGACACCAGCTCATCTCTTGTGCCATATGCCAGGCTCCCAAATTCAGGAAGGTCTTCCTATGGCCACCTGCCAAGATTCACGGATGTTCCATTACTTAGCTTTAATAGCAACTTCAAAACGTTTGCACCACTTTTTTCAGTATTCCATGTTATTTCAGTAAATTATCTTTCCGCGCTTATTCGCTGTTATAGACATTAAATTAATGTATGTATAACGGTCACCTGCTCTGACAATAGCAACATCGCATCACAATCCCTTTTAACCAATTTCACTTATTCTATAATTTTCAATACAGATCAGACTCGTCAACCATCCGATATATTTTTTTTTTTACTGCGTTTGCAATAAGAGATCCGATGGCAATGTTAATTGCTCGAACCCAGATGGAGACCTCAATTGAAAGTTTTTGCTAATCACTTCATTGGTAAGGTGCAGATATTGAAACTGTAACCAGTATATTAACTATCCTGTTGCTGCTGTGTTTGCAGTTTGCTGATACCTCAGTTTAAACGTGTAGGGCTGTCCTTCAGTACAAGCCTGGCTCCCACACACCTGCAGCCAGTCCGTTTCTCTCGGAAAAAAAGCTGTTTAATTTAATGGGGATAATTGCTTTTCTGCGGCGCCATACTCCGGGGATATACAATAACAGTATGATGCTCGGAACCCAGCATTACAATAGCGCCCTGCTCCCCAGTGACGTTAGCATGCGGTTTACTCAACCCTCTCCAGGTAAAAGCATATTATTAACAGCTATCGCTTAGCCTCTGCCTGTACACTTCAGTATGTAAAGGTGACAAGCTAATGATATGGAGGTGACAGAAATGCCTGGTGATTTAAGACTTGGAAAAACATGCACTTTCAGAACAGCGTGGCCAAGTAAACATTCCGCTAATAATTGTGTTTCAAGCAATATTGACAAAAAAGAGATTGAAGCAGACACGAAATCATAGAGGACCAAGAATGTGATGGCTGTGTTTGAGCTAAGGGGGCTTCACCACTGAGGCGCTTGGAGTTATGCCATCGGCATATCATTCCATTTTTTAGCTTACTGGTGCCACTAAAGAATGTGACTAAGCGTATGCAAATCGGGTTAACCTGCCCAAAACGGGCAAGCTTACCTCAGCTGTTCACACACTTCCATCACATCTGTAGTTATGCGGACCCCTTCCTTACTAGGCCTGAGGTTGCGCTCTAACGGACTGGTAAAAGCAAATGAGGCTCACCACTGAGGCTGTGTACTGCAGATCTGTATATGGAAGGCCATCAGCTGTAATGAGACAGAGTAGATACAAATTGAGGATTGCTGCTCAAAGTATCATGTTCCTATCACATTTTCAGAACTGCCAACCTAAAAATATTTTCACTTCGTGAGAGGAGGAGGTGAGGCTTGGGGGCCTGAGATGGGCGATGCTTTGTGCCCACTGTTGCCATTCTGCAAGTAAGGTTTGTGGCCTACGGAAATAGGTGGGGCTTATAAGTTAGGGTTACTTATTACGCCGTGCTCAGAGAACATGTCCCTATGTTAGTACACTTAGGGCCTGATGTAGTTCTTGGCAGACAGGTTACTCTGTCACAATGGTGACAGATATCCTGTCCGCCGAAATATAAATCCCATATAATCTAATGGGTTTTCTATTTCGGCAGATGGGAAATCCGTCACCTTTGTGGTGGAGTAACCTGTCCAAGAACTAAATCAGGCCCTATGACTTGACCTGGGACCACTTTAAACTGACTTCCATGTAAATGATTATCTCTTGTAATGCAGCCTTTCCCTAAAATTATGTGGAGCTGCTTGTGGTATTCTCAGTGGTTTGTTCCTCCTTTGTGAGCGAGGTGTTTTCAGATGTGGATTTCTCGCTTGATGTGCCTTGAGAGAAAAACGACACCTCACTGCAAGGCAGGAAGGTGTCTAGGATGGTTTATTACTCAGTGAAGGGAACCCTAACTGTACAGCTCCTTTGGGGGTCTGGTAGGACTAATGTGCATACAGCGGATTCTCTCCCATGATCACAACCTGCAAAGTTAGATATTCCCAGTGCTTTCGAAACATAGATTTAGGCATGTGTAGCACAGATTTAGTAACAGGATTCCTTCCTGGAACTGCTATGGAGTGAAGCTGAAGGCCCGTGGAATTAGGTGGCATTGGAGGAACAATTGCTGAGTACATTAGGCAAGGAAAGACAAGTTAAGCAGTATTGTGCAGCATGTGCTGTGTAATTATCAGCTCTTTCTTCTGCATATCCTCAGTTTTGTTTATTCTACGTCTACACACCGCACTATATGACCTCAGGAAGTAACTATTTAAATTAAGAAACGTAAGAATATGGTATATGGCAAATGTGTTAGGTACATCCTTTTCCAGTAGACACTGTAAGATTCAAGACGTCTGGCCCTAAATAGTGAAGCAACGAATTAGGGATCTTTCTACCCCCAACGACCCTTTGAAATAGTCGAGAACAATGCTTCTGGTGTTATATTAATTTGTTTAAATAATCAAATTAATCATTTTCAGGGCAACGGAAGGATTGTCATTTCCAATTACATTTAAATAAGAATGTTTTTTATTTTTCTTGCTGCAGAAAAAAAACCCTTGGCCAATACATGGAACTGAGCCGTTATTATTACTTGAGCAACAGTTCCATTTCTTCGATGACTGTTTTATTTTATGCCTGGGCAAAATGTAACTATGCTGGAGGAATCAGAGTAAATTATGTAATTTCACGTAAATCATTCATACTCATTTGGAAATAGTTGGTCCTATCTTAAAGCGGGTGGCAGGACTTATTTGCATCCTCTTGTGTATGGCATGTGCAAGCAAAAAAATTTGGAAAGCTGCTTGCGGTATTCCCCATGATTTAGAAACATATACTTAGGCATCAAGTACTGGTAGCACATTTTTAGTAACTGATTGTTCACCCTCTGTGAGAGAGATGTGTTCAGTTGTTGTGTATAGGGGATGAAGGTGCACCTCAAGGCAAGTCAGGAAAAAAGCATAGGGTGGCTTATAAATCTGTGTCTAAAAGTTCGAGTTGAACTTTTTTAGAGTATTGCTAATCCTCCCTTGTAGGATTCTGGTTGGACTCATTTGGATATGGTTAGTTCCGTCTTGTAGTGTCCTGTTCACGCTCATTTACATGTTATTAACTATCTCTTGTAATGGCACAGTGGAGGTAAAAAAAATGTAAACTACACCTGTGGTTGAGTAGAATAATAGTTAAATATTTCTAGCAAATTTATAGTACTTTGTTCACCCTCTGTATGAGAAGTGCGTTCAGACAAGCTTTGCTTGCTTGCTCCGTGATGGTGATGAAAATACATGTCACCCACAATGACGATCAGATCAGAAAGACTTCTAGCATGTTATCATAAGCAGGTAGAGCGTTTCTATGCAGATGAGAAGGCTCCTTTGAGTCCTCTTCGGACTCATTTGTATACAGTTGATCTTTTCCTATAGGGACCTGTTCAAGCTCATTTGCATATTGACGACTCCCTTTTTTAATGGCGCAGCAGAACTTAGAATTATGGGAAAACACCTACGGTGTTCTCCTGTGATTTAGAAGTATATACTCATGAATTTGCAGCACATTCTTATTACTTTAGTATTTTGTGTCCCCTCTGTGAGATAGATGTGGTCTAACATGGATCCCTAGCTTGATGAGGTTAGTGAGTGAAACTATAGTAATGCACAAAGACGCCTCGAGTGGTTTAACGTCAAGTGCAGGTAGAACATGTCTGAAAAGTTCAAGGCAGATGGATCCAATGGGTCGTTTGAGTGTGATCTTCTGTTCAAGGGCCTGTTTGATCTCACCTGCATATTGTTGATCCTTTCTTGCAAGGCCCAGGTCAAACTCACCTGCATATTGTTGACAGCTTCTTTTAGGGGGCGGATCGGTCTCATTTGAATATTGCTGATAGTCTCTTATATGGATCTGGTTGAACTCATTCGCATATTGTTGATCCCTTCTTGCAGTGCCCTTGTCAAACTCATTTGCATATTGTTGATCCTTTCTTGCAGGGTCCATGCCAATCACATTTGCATATTATTGATCATTTCTTGCACGGCCCATGTCAAACTCATTTGCATATTGTTGATCTTTTCTTGCAGGGCCCAAGTCAAACTCATTTGGATATTGTGGATCTTTTCTTGCAGGGCCCATGTCGAATTCACCTGCATGTTGCTGACCCTTTTTTGAAGGGGTCAGGTAGGATTCATTTGCATATTTTTGATCCTTTCTTGCAGGACCCATGTCAAACTTATCAGCATATAGTTGATCCTACCCTGTTGGGGGCCTGGTCTGACTCAATTGTATATTTTTGAATGTATCTTGTAATGATACGGCCGAGCTACAAATCACGGACAGCCCCTGGAAGTATCCCCAGTGGTTGAGAAGCCTACACCTTCGCATCTCCATCACGTTCAGTAATTGTGCCGCATGAATTCCAGCCATTACCAGAGCATCTCTGACATAAATCATCACACCTAATTGTGTGCCAGACTAGCACTCACCAGCCCAGCGCTGAGTCTGTGTGTGGTATGAATCAGTCCCTAGCTATGCTAATGTCTTGATCTCGAAGTGTGGGAGTTTTACAATATTTCATTCAAAGCCAAGTGACATTAAAACAAGTTAAACAAAGAGCTGCAGCACTGAAAATGAAAACACTCGGAGGTCTGCTTCTCGGCTAGAAGGGGGGATCAGTCCAAAGCTAGGATTTAGGCAAACTTTTCATGAAGATAATGAAAAATGTACTGCTATAAAGCTGCTAATAATTAAAAGAAAATACAAAACAGACACTTGTAAATGCACATCTAATGCACTGCAGGTACCTCCAAGATGAAAGTTGTGGGCAAACTTTATACCTGGGAAAGGAAAAGCAGTTTACAGAACACTGATGTAAAACATTATAAAGTAATGCCAACAAAAACCTGTCCTTGCTTGTAACATTTTTTTCCAATTACATTTTCTCTTCATTGGTTTATGCCATCAAAAAGCTATCCAAATTGCCATGGCAAAGAGCTCCTATTAAAGATGCTGTACAACACTGAGTAGTATGATTATTTACAGTGCCATGTGGGGTGAAACTATGTTGAAGGACATAGCAAGGACTGCGGTATAGTGCGAGTGCTGAGACACTGAGGAGGTATGTTCATACAAGGTCCATGTTCCTCTTAAGGCCTAGGCTCTGACAGCGCAGCAGTCAAACATACCTAACAATACAAAGTGGGCTCGGTGTCTGCTCCTTTCAACCGCTGACTTTTTCCAACCAGCTTCTTTCATTCTTTGGCTTGATAATTTGTCAGTCAATTCTTGGCTCAGCTCAGTGGAGTATTGATCTCTCACCCAATGCTATTGGCTATTTAGTTGCATTCTACAGCTTCTACTCATGTACCTGCTTTGAACTGCAAGATAGTCTAAAGTAAAGCCCTTTCTGTGGGCTCCTGTTGGCTCCCTACCTTGTATCTCACTCTTTTATGTGATCACTGAACATATCAGAACATTAAAACCAGACCTACTGGCTTTGCCAATGCTTGCTTCCCAAAAGTTTCTAATCAAAATGTCAGAAGTATGTTGTGCACAGAGGTCTTGTAAAACAATGCAAACTGGCTTTAGACCTAGAGCTGTTGTCAAGTGACCGCAATGGCTCAAAAATGGAGAAGGAGTGGACCAGGGCCAGTTATGACAGCCTTTGAGATAGGCATGCTTATATAAAGCTGTATGTGTGGCTATCATACACTTTGCAGGGTGGTGTGCTTGTGAACCCATATTAAGTTATATTATTTGGAGGTGTAACACCACCATCTGCACATGCTCTTCGGAATTCTGATTTATGTAAGGAGCTAAAGGCCTGATTTAGAGTTTGGTGGATAGGGTTACTCTGTCACAAACATGACTGATATCCCGTCCGCTGTAAACAAGTCCATTATATCCTATGGGCATCGTAATACGGCAGACGGGCTATCTGTCACGTTTGTGATGGAGTAACTCCATCCGCTAAACTCTAAATCAGGTTCTAAATCTCTTCATGGCAGCATGTGTAGTTAATGTGTTAAATGGTGGCCAACTTCCATCTCAACAAATGGAAAACATTATTCATGTTACATTGAAGGCTGTGTGATTTAAATCCAGCAAGGTTAAGTCAAAGGTACGCAGGTTACTGTTTCTTAATTAAGGATGGCAAAAGTAATGAGATGGTTCCCATGAGCGGCCCAACAAATCCATTCCGTAGTAAGTGAGTTTCAACTTAGGAGGATGCCATACTGCCTGTCAGTGCTCAAACACATTGTAAACCAAGACTTCATAGAGGCATGGGCCACCACCAGATTGTGCTTTGTGGTGGGTGGAGCAACATGCTCTATCAATTCACTAGCCACTGAAAAGAACATTTATACATGTCCACAATCTCTAATTGAGAAAGTACTCATTGGGCAAAGGGCTAGACATGCTTGAACTAAATGACATCCGTCTAAGGACCACCTGTCCTTTTTTATTAGTCCTTGCCTGACTGGAAAGATAAGGTCCCTTTTGCATCAGCACATTTCCTTATAGACACAGAATGTGTAAAACCCTTTGATACATCATCCCATGCTTCCCAGGCATGGCTCGAGGCTTCTCATCTTTCTGGACTTATAAGCGGCATTCAGCACAATGAACTAAACAGCAGTGCTGAGGATACTAAGGAACAGAATACGTAGCAATGAAGCAGTACTCAGACAGTTCTCATAAATCCTAGAAAGCTGTGGCAGGGCATCAAAATATCCAACTCTCTTTCCAACAGTGGCAAGCTACACCAAGTGGTACCTCTATGCTCAATCCATTTTAATCTATATATGGAACCTCCAGCCTCCATTCTAAACCACTAAGACATCCCTTACTACTTTTAAGCTGATGATACTGGGCTATATTTGAAAATGTTCCCTCTAAAACACATTGAAATATTGTGTAATATCCTAGATGAGAGCCAGACCTGGATGATTTATCCCCCCTACCCAAGCTAAAGCTGCTATAACCTATGTTCCTCCTAAACCCCATGCTAACTTTTCCACACTAGTTCAAAATTGGCTCAAGGAGAGGACAGTTTTCAACAAAATCCCTAATGCTGTAGACCACTGTAAATCATTTGGCATTATTAGGGACAAGTTCTTGACCATGCAATCGTACTTTAACTCGACGGCTGCTGGGGCCCTAAGACTCCTCCTAGGTATCAGAGAGTTCATCCCTTATCATGACAGCAAGCAAATAGTTCAGCCACAAGTCCTTTTGAGATGGGACCATGGTAATTCACTACTAGTGGGGATTCTCCTTGCTCCCCTGCATCCAGCCCTGTAGTCAGCTGTTCAGGCTGGCCACAGATTTAAGAACGTTTGACCACAACGTGCACATTTTGATCTCTCTGAAGTGGCTTTCCATTCAGGCACGGAGTATGTACAAACCTTCATCGTTCATTCATCAGGCCTTGCACGCGGGTTCCTTAAACTATCGCAGTATACTCTGCAGATTTCCGAACCCAACAGCACCTGATGGGTTCCAAAGCCTCCTACTTGAAACTCCAGCTGTGAAGATGCTGTGGTTAGGGGCGTGCACCTATCTAAGGACGGGACACCCCCACCAAGTTCCTCTGAGTCTGTAATATCTGTCACCATCCGACTGATCCCTAGATTGGTTATAGCCTTGCAAGTGGAAATTACAGTTTTTCACAGGATTAGATCACTTCTTGAAGAGATAGCTGCAAGCATTGGTCTCAGATTTTCAAGATCATGCACCCTTGATCCTTTCCAACTTGACTTTTTGGACAATATCTAAGCTCAGGCAGCTGCTGTTTAAAATGCACTTTAACTCCCCACAATTATCTTTCTTCGTTCTTCACTTAAACAGCAAATTTCCTCCTAGTTTTCTCTTAGCTCCTTCCCCTTTTCGGCACCTGCCACTGTCCTAAATTTATTCCTGGTCCATCTCTACGACCCCCTCAGAACTGGCTAGTACCTGTCACGCTTACCCTCTCCCCTGCATGTCATGATAGTTATTCTGGTTTAGTCAAGCTGCTTCACCTTTTGTCACGACTGTGCTTTTGATAAGTTGTCTCTGTCTCTTCCCTGCCTCTGCCTGTCTCAATGTCCCGAACTGCCTGCTAAATGTTGCCCTCACTCACCACCTGCTTCTTTACTCGCCCCGTGTCCCTGGAGGCTCGTCTTCACCGCACCAGTCACCATGTTCCTTCTGCTGAAGTTGCCTCACAGGGATCAGATTCAGGGCCTAAGTGTGTATGTGTAAATCAGTGCAACATGGGTGGTACCTGCTTTACGACTAACTGTAACTATAAAAGTTCAAGCTGCCAATTTCTAGCAATGATGGATGGTTACAATGGTTTATTACCATTTTAAGATCTTACACCATTATACTTGGCAACAAAGATCAAGAGCAATGTTGGACATACAGACGTACGTCAAAAGAAATAACAGACTGGAAACTTGAAATGGAGGATGAAGGTTAGATTTTGAGCCTTCTGCTATGCTTCGTTAGGTGGAATGTCAGACCCCATTGTTCCTCACCACTGATGAAGACTCTTCTAGTCAAGCAACACCTTACGGCAGTGCAACCTCCACATCACCGGGACCCTGCTAAACATACTACCCTCTTCAACCTACTCATTCTGTAGGCCTGCAGAATCTCACTGTCGCCTCCTGCTAGTTTTCCTTTGCTTCCTCCCCCTCCATGTTCTTAAACTCGCCCGCTAGCTCCTCCTGAAATCTCCAACACACACTATCACTCTGCTCAACTTTAATTATTTTTGGTGTGGATTTTGAAAGCACCACTGTCAAGGAGACCTATTGTTTAAAATCTACATACAGCGGGATTTTGGGCCTCCTCTTTCAACCACTAACTTCCTTCAACCAGTATCCTTCAGCCATTGGCCTGAGACTTTGTCAATCACATTTTGGCTTAGCCCAGCAGGGAAGTGATCTCGCACCTAGTGACTGATTGTACCCCACTGGCTCCATTCACATTCTTGACTTGAACAGTAGCCAAGACTATTTTACAGCTACAACTCTGTTCATCCAAAATATAAATAAAAACAAGACCGTATCAAAGGGAAAGGAGTGTTCAATACAGTCCGTCTTTTGTTACTTGTCTTTCTTCAGTGTGCTTAAGTTATATGTATTAGCACTGTAACCCCGATCTATTATTACCTTTGCCAATCTTTGTTTTTCATTTGCTCTTCTCTGTTCTGTAGTCTGCTTCTCTGACGAACTCCTGTTCATTCCCTTCTCTGTCTGCCCCCTGCACCAGTACCTCGCCCACATTTACTTTTCTGTTGTACACACCTCTATTGATATCTCAGTTTGTCAAATATGAATCCATGCATTCACGAACCGTGTTTAAAAATATTTAGGGTAATTTGTAAAGTGATTGTTTTGCTCTGTAAAGTTATGTTTCGGCAAGAAAAAATGGACAAAGTGAGTTAATTGTTTGCTCCAAAATTAGACCAGGCTCTTGATCAAACTCCTCACTCTTCACAGACGTTCTAAGCAGCTCAGTGACGCGAATGTTGTTTTGTCACGAGCTCTTTCTTTGCTCTCACACTACCAGCAATCTCCTGTGTTTACGAATTGCTGCTGGTTTTAGAGACTCTTTGTGGAATGTATTTCCTTGTATAGTCACCCTTTCTGTGTACAACACCGGCCTCCTATATATTATGCCTTAAATCTGTGCACTAGAAAACTGGGTATCATTCCACTGAAAAATAGCACATTAAATGAATGACCTAGTTGAAACGAAACCTACTGATTACGTTTGTTTGGCAGTGGAGGGCTGGGTTGACTTTCGAGCCTACGGTCACCAGCTCGGTGCAGATGGTTCTATCCCTGGCAGTGAACTGCGTCACTGGCCTGCAGGGCCTCGCCAAGTAGCCGGTAGACGGGTAGGCCGCACTTCTCACGCAATCAGCATAAATCCAGAGCTGACAAACGGCTGCACTGGGATAGTAAACTCTCCCTTCGAACCCTTTAAAACACCAGTTTATGTGGTTTTGGAAAGTTAAAAGTTTTCGAAGAAGGTTCAACATGTTCTGCATTTTCCACGTAGTACAACGAGCCTCCTGGGGTCGATGAGGCCATGGCCTGCAAGACCTGGCCCTACTTAAAAGGAAATTATTATTCCTCTGATATCCAGGAGGTCACTACCTATATACATATTTGTTTAGTGCCGATGCTAGCCATACGTGTCCCGGAGTTTCAAGGGGCTAAACCTGAAGTTAGATAGAGGAGAACAGGCTAATCTCCTATAAGTGAGTTTTCTGAAACGGTAGCTGATTAGAAGGAGCCCTGATAGAGACAGGGATCAGATTCCGGTGTTTAGTGGTCAATAAATCAGCCACACACTCCTGGGGAGCAAGACAATTTATAGCTAAAAACTAGTGAATTTGAGTGTAAGACTTGTAAACACAGTAAGGCTCTGGTGTGTGACTGGAAGGTTCAAGCTTGAGGCATTCCATTCATTCCTTGTTACTTTGGATGTAGCAGTGTTATAATAAATAATGTTTTATATCGTGCTACATCTTACCACACATGGAGCTTCTAAACACTATGAATTACCCGTGTCACTATTACACAACTTAATCGTACTTACTTACCAGCCTTTGGAAGGATGAGTCCATTTTGTCCTGATTCAAACTCGCGACCAGCTGATCGTTCATTTTTCAGGAGCAAGTACACAACTGAGCTATGCTACCGGTCTACTGAGGCTTTCTAAAATATTAAATATGCCTCAGGTCAGTGGCACGGTGCACTATGGTGCAGCAGAACGTTGGTTATGCAAGTTTGAAGACTTAACTCCAGACCTAACCCCAAACTACGTCAGATTACTCTACACTGGCCGTATTATATACCATTGCGTCCTTCAAAAAGTCCTGCACTGGTGGAATCTCTTGTCAGTTCCGACGGGGAGTTTGATTCCTGCTAATCCTGTTACAATAACAAAACTTGACAACCACCTCAAATTCTGGGAACAATTAACAACTGTCTTTTCCCACATACATAATTGTGGTTTCCTGCAACACCTCAAGCTTAAGAGCAGCTACTCACTCACCGCACCATGTTTAGAACACATCTCTCAACCCCGCCACCTCTGAGTAGGCTTACCTACAATAAACACCCTATAGACCATGTACTCAAAAAGGACGCCCAGTGCTTAGCATGAATTTGGGCATTCTATGCACTGCATGTATGAGGTGCTATATAAATTCTATCATAGGAAACAAGCAACAATCAAATTCGGCACCGTTCACCAGTTAGAGAACTTTATTTGATCAAATTTTTGATCCAATAAATCCCCACTTTTTGCAACAATTGTAACTCATTAATAAATAAGTCAATTTTTTATCCAGATTCATGCAAAGACAGACAAGATGGAGTTCGTATTATTTCATTAAAATATAAAGCAAGCAATAACATTTCAAAGTTATATAGTCATAAATTGTCAAACATTTTACAAAATATAGCTAAAAGTGCAATCACGTTTGCCCCTAGATGTGGGTGATTTGTAGTAAGGAATTCAATTTGCAGGCCTTTTGGAAGTGTTGGGTAATTAACAAATCAGAAAATAATGCAGACTAAAAGTCTAAATCTTAGTATGGTATAAACATTTAAGCGCCCCAACCCAAAATAAATTAGTCCATCTGGGCTCAGTGATCCCGCCCATGCCCTACATAGGTATATGAAGCTCTGGCTAATACTCAGAAATAAAACCTGTAGGATTAAAACCTGCACTAACGTATTTACGTCATCATCATGCGGATCCACTTTCAGGCACATAAATCCAGTCTAGATTACATAAGCTTAGACTGCAAAGTAATGAAGGAAATTAGCTTTTCAGATGCCACCAGGCTTAAAAGCTCCAGCTAAATGGTTCTTTATCTGCAATGTGACTTACTGCTGTTTTATACTTCCCTCCACTTAGGAGATGATTTACTAGTAGCCCCCGTTCTAACTAGGCATCTGGGCAGTTTTTTTTCTGCCTACTTCATCTAGGACGTCGGAGCCCCGGGATAGGCCTGCAGTGATTCAGTGCTTAATTTGTAAGAGAGAGTAAGTGCCGGGGCACAGCGTTTGGTCAGAAATCCATGTTCGGCGCTATCGAATGTTGAGGGTGCAAAAATACCAAAGCAGCATAGTCTTCATTCCACCTCATGTCCCTTTCATCCACCACCAAGGACTCATTGCCACTTTTTCCTCACTCTTGCAAATTAGTCTTTATCCCTGTTTTCTCTCTATGTCACCGTTTTCCCATTTTCTCTTTCACACAAAGCACTCTGTCCCTGGTGTTATCTCTCTCTGGGCTTTTAACCATGCCCATGTCACGCCTATCAGTTTGGTTGGTTCATGGGCTTGCCTTTTAAAATTCACTTGATTTCATTAGTGAAAGGCATGCACACGTCAACCCTCCTCGAGCGCACCGGCCAACTGCTGAAAACATACGAGGCTCAATGTTTTCCGTATGGTTTCTGAACTACTTTTTCTTTTTATTTCATAGGCAGCGCGATCTCGCTGGGCAGTAATCAAGCGCTTTGCATGACATCGACCATGTTACATGGATAATTGCACTTTTGCAGTTTACATGGAAAATTGCACTTTTGCCGATACGTTTCACTGCGAGCAAACTTCTGTTTACTTTTGTGTGTCTGCTTCACGCTCATGGTGGCCGTCGGCTTGCTTATGTAAAACTGTTTGACTTTTCACTTTATGTGACAAGAAAAGTCCGGTTAGGAGTTTAAATCACTAATAGCTCTAACTCAAGCAAACACGAGACCCATTGCATTGCAAATGCTTGTTTTAGCATTAGCAAAGACCTTTTGATTTAAAAAAAATATATATATGTACAATATACTTATTTTTAGGTCTGGCATTAGCTAAAACCTTTTGCTTATTTAAAAAAATATATGTATATTATACTTTTTTAAAGGGGGTTTCAGCCACTTTCACACCTATTGGTCTGTAGGTGTGTTGTTCACGTTTTGATTCCACCTGCTACAGCATATTGCACAGCATGTATCAAGGAGGGGGCAGGCCACTTCCGCCACTGGATAACTTCACTTTGAGTGACTGCATCTTGCTCTTTCATAACAAGCACATCTGCACACAAGCAATTTTCCTTCAGTGCCAATTATGTTTTATTCATTTATTTCTTTGATGTTGCGTTTGTGTTTAGAGTCTGATGTGACATCAGGACATTCTACCAGACGTAAGCACAGGCCACACTCCTGGCTTTAGCAGTTCCTGCCTGCTGACAATGCTGTTGTAAATTTCTTCTGGAGTGTCCTTTGTTTACTGTTTGACTGTTGGTATTTCACAGCATAAGAGATTGCTTCTGTTTAAAACTGTTCTGAAATAAATTATCGAACTTTTCAATATTATACATGTGAGTTAATAAGCAGACAATCCTTCAGAACACGTTTATTCTGGACTCAATTTCACGAATGGTTCTTAAATAAACTTTCCCCAGGAAGAAATTCAGTCCTTATTTTGTACAATTTGCAGCAATTGTAATACTTTTTTATTGTCTTCTTTCTTTTCTTCTTTCTTTGTTTCTTACTTTCCTTCTTTCTTGCTTTCTTTCATTCTTTCATTCTTCTTTCCTTTTTTATTTCATACTTTAATTCCTTCTTTTTTAATACCTTTCTTTCCTTTTATTCTTTCATTCCTTCCTTACTTTTTTCTGTCATTCCTTCTGTCCTTTTTTCTTTCATCCCTCCCTTCCTCCTTCCATTTCTTTCTTCTTTCATTTCAGTTTTTTTCGTTCATTCTTTGAATCCTTTGTCCTTTCTTTTTTACTTCATTCTTTCCTTCTTTCTTGCACCAGTGTCTTCTTTGATTCCTTCTTCCTTCTATCATCCTCTCTCGCCTTCTTTTTTTCCTTTACTCTTTCTTGATTTCTTTTTTGCCTTCTTTCTTCCTTCTTGATTTCACTCCTTCTTTCTTTCCTGCTTGCTTTACTTATTTCTGTCTTTCTTCCCTTCCTTCTCTCTTGTCCTTCTTTCTTTCTTCCTTTCTTTCTTTCTTTTCCTTTCTCTCTCTTTTTTGTCTTTCTCTTTTTAATCTTTGTTTCTATCCTGCTGTCATTCCTCCTTTCCTTCTTTTGGTCTGTCCTTCTGTCCTTCATTCTGTCCTTCTTTATTTCTTTCTTTCTTGCCTTCCTTCTTTCTTCCCTTTTATGCACCTTTATTACCTTTCTTTCTCACCTTCCTTATTTATTGCCTTCTATCTTACCTTCTTTCTTTCCTTCTTTTCTGCTTTCTTTCTTTCCTTCCTTCTTTCTTTCTCAAAGGCAAGAGGCTGACAGCCAAAGGCACAACGATTTTCCTTTTTAGGTCTGTGTTAACCAAGCCCTTTTGATTTTACGGATATTATGTGTATGACATAGTTACTGATAGGGGTTATCAGCCAGACTTCATCCATTTGTCTGTAGTAGTATCACTTAAATTTTTCTCCAACCCACGTGAGCATGCATCAAGTGTCAACGCATCACACTACTTCTGCCTTTGGCTGGTTTCACTATGAGTTATGGCATCTTTAGTCAATGTTTTGTGTTACATTGACAACCTCCTGTCAGTTTCCCAAGCAATAAACTTTAGCAAAAGCCATGACAAAACAAGAATTGCCAGAAGGCTAGCAGATAACGCCAGACCTATTGGCTTTGCAGTGCTTGTTCCCTCTTGCTCTGGGCCAAACCTCTGGTGAGGAAAATAAATTCCACTTCCCAAAAAAAGGAGTGCTGGTGGGGCCCACCTTCAACCACTGGTTGAAATTAAGTACCAAGTGGTGTGAACTCTAATCAATCACAGATCAAAGACAGACCACCAGAAGTCATACATGGATGTACATAAAACTGAAGTACTAATGTATAGACCATGTCCACTTAGGATGAGTTCTAATATGACTTTCTTATAAAGATATTTAGCAGCAAAACAATCTAGGACATCTGACACATTAAAATGATGTAAAACATAAATACACTTGGAAATACGTAAAATACACTAATGAAGTGGTGTGTGCTACAGAAAGGGAGTGGGGGTGACGGATGCTAAAAAACAGAACACTTACCTGTGTAAAGCTGCCGTCTCTCCTCTGTCCTCTTCTCTTCCTGACAGCAAGGAAGCACACAGGCTCCCAGACTCCCCTAAGCCAATCTCAACACTGCTGGCACCAGCATAACAGCAGCATTGTGATTGATCTGAGCGGCCTGGTTCTACGCTCATACAGGGAATGGGAGCCTGTGCATGTTCTCCACCTGGCTGTGCAATACAGTCGGCTGGAGAAATGCTAAGTGCGCATGTCTGTTGGTCGGCCCGAGACGGCCGGCAAAACCGCAATGCGCACTTATGGTGCACATGTCTGTTCGACTGGCCCAAGACGGCGGGCCAAACCATCATGCAAACTTATGGTGCACTTACCACTCCTCCTTGTGACACAGCCCAGCACAGCCCTGCCCTAACCTATTATGATTTTACTTTTACTTTTTTGCACTGCTCAGACCAGGGGGGAGATGCTCCTCCGCCTTAGCGAAGAAGATAATGCTGCAATAATGATGACTCAAAGTGAAACCATTTGCTCACATAAATAAAAACAAGACTATGTATTGTCCATCTGACTCTCTACACCTAATATGGAGGAGATATGGTAACTGCCAATGATCTATTAATTTCCATGGTATGATCGTACAGCGAAGGAGGGGACAGGGATCTGGAGGGACGGGGTTTTGGACACCTAGACAGTCACAACCAGCCCGATCCCCCAACCCTCCTGTTCCTCCATCTCCAAAAACAAAATGCCTTAGAGCTGCATTGCTTGTTCTGTCCTATTTAAATGCATTTATGGATTCCTGCAGCACAGAACATGCATGCACAATCTGGAAACCTACTATGGCCAATGGTTTCAAGCTCAAGATACGGATACCTACATGAGTGATGCCGTTCACCAGGACACTGTGTGATGAGTACCAAAACTGTGTGAGTTGGTAGGTTTGAGAAAGCAAAATGGAGAAACCTGCCTAACAACCACGTTCAAGAGTGCTGTGAGAATTGGTAAGTTTGAGAAAGCAAAATGGCGAACACTAGCCTAATGACCATCTTCACTTGTGCCTGTGCTGCATTTTATGCAATGTGGTTAGCATAACAGGATAATATTGTTGCCTAGAGTTATGTCCCTCTACATCACTGTATGCTGCCTCTTTATTTCTGGTAGGGTCTAATGAAGAACAATTGTAATGAGAATGGTAAAAATATCAATTTCCAGGAGCATAGATTCTCTGGGTGGAATTGGGATGTCACACCCCCTAATTAATGGACTGTCCCGTTGAAAATTGGTTCCTTGGACTCTGAGTTGGGTTTGGCTGCATCTGTACTGGGTTTCCCTTGGGGTCATCACAGGAGAGGCCCATGTTCCTTTGAACCTAAGAAACACTACATTCGAAGAGCCCCACTGTCACTGTCCCACACACCACATTTCAAAGACAAACCAAGGCAGTTGTTCAGCGGTGCTGAGACCCTACCTCTCTCTGATGATCTGATCCAGAGCATTATTCCAAAGTATACAACTATGGCCTCCCTCAGAAAGTAGTTTTCACTTCATATATAATGTCAAAACCTCTTTGCCATGTTGGAATCTGCCCTTTTGCTTTTATGTCCACTCCATCATCCGCTGCTTTATCCTATTCTGACACAAGTGTATTATTAGTTCCCATGTTGCTTCAGCATTGCCACCCACCCTGCCCTGTGCTGCTTCGCCGTCCGCCCACCACCCTCCCCATTGTTGCTCTGCCTTTATTCCCAAATTCTCCCCCATGTTGTTTCCGCCCCCCTATTTGCATTGAAAAACATGGTTTTGCATGTTTTATTTTCTTTTTAGTTACCGGTCCATCTTGGATCAGTAACTTAAAAGACAAGCATTGGCAAAGCCAATAGGTCTAAGCAATCCAAGAGCTATTGACGTTGTCAATATCAATATTTTTTTAAGCATGTTGAATGTATTTGCCATCACTGCTCTGTGCAGCCATCCATCAGTGTCTTAGTATGCAGTTCCCTGATCTCTAGTGCTGGCATGCTGTCACATGCATAAGCACATGATTTGGCTGGAAGAGGCTGGTTTGCTGATATTAAAAAAAGTCTTGAAAAACGACCACCCAGAACACGTACCCCTTCAGTAATATAAATATGTATAATGTAACTGTTTATGTCTGAATCAATGGGTCGCTTTTTTTCTTTTTCCTGATGTTTGCAATGCGAAAATGGTGGCATGGGTGCAGAAAAAAAGCCTGGTCTCAAGTGGAAATAGAAGACATACTTGAAAGGGAATTTGCTGAGCAAGTCATGAGGGAGACGTAAGAAAGTGTGTACATTGCGGGCATCCATTATGGAATGGGCTATGTTGTCGTAACTTTAAAACAGGAAGATAACATCATAAAATGAGAATGCACAACAACTAATTATTTGTAACCAATTAAGTTAATATTATCATCACCCAGCACAATGATTTTCATATAGGGCTCAACAATGCATAGTTTTAGTAAAGCTCTCAAGCAATAAGTGCTGTAAAGTGTACGTGAAAGGGATCATCTTTGGCAATATGTAATAATTCCTTCTGTATAAGATGGTACATGAGCATGGCATCAGGAGCTTGAGCCTGTTCTTGCAAGACACAGTGATTACTGGTAGAAAAGGGAATCTTATGCTTATACAGGCTACTGTCACTCTCTCAGAACGCTAAAACAACTCAAGAATAATTCGAGCCAAAGCCATGAGTACTGATAGGATACCTTATTTCGTTGTGTCAAAGCTAAGGATGCTTTTTAATATGTCTATGATCAACTCAGGAAAATACAGTAATTTTTCAGTATGCATCAACAATCTGTAGACCTACTCAGAAGATAACAGTGCCTGCTTCGCCAGTCTTTCCAACTCAACAGTGCTTAATTTGTCCTGGTACTTGTAGTTTGTTTTCTTTTATAGAGGCTTGTCTACAAATACTGCAATACAAAGAAAAGAGAGCTGGAAAAGCTACTTCCAGTAAAGAGTCAAAAACTCAGGATAAATACCCGTCTGCAATAATGCGGCACACTGCTTATTTGAAACACATGGCACAATGTAATGTTTGGGTTTCTAAAGAGCTTCACTAAAGTTTGGTAGGGTGTGGGTCTGTATTTATATATTTTCCTTGTGTCGGAATCCCATTTTTTGATGCATTTATGGTGGTTCTTTATCATCTACTGATCAACTGTTGTGAGAGAATCACACAGTTTTGAAACGTCAAGGTGATTGCGATTTTTCAGTTTTAAGGATTTTCTAAGGTTCATCAGTGCAGTTACAGCATGTGAGGTCATATGATTTGAAACATTCTGTGGGTGGGATGATGTACACATTAACAAGGAGTGGTGAAATGATTGATCCTTGGAGTCCATCAGCCTTGATGCTGAATGGAGTTGTGGAAATGATGCGTGATCTGTCCAAAAGGTAGGAGGAGGTGGTCCAGTCGAGTTTTTTTCATTCTATACCAATTTATTTTAAACTATTTAGTAGTGTTTCCTAATGTACAGTGTCGAAGGCTGCTGATATGTCGAGGAGTATCTGCTGTTTCCTCTGTTCTACCCACTGTCATTTTTAGGTAATCTCAAATCAAAATCAAGGTAGATACAGTAGAACTTCCTGGAAAAAGCTTGCTTGTTGGTCAAATAGTAGCAAGTTCTCTTCCAGGTGTAGAAGAAAGATGCTCTTTCTAGTAGTTTTCAGAGGAACTGTCTATTTGAGATTTGTCTGTAGATGTTAGGGTTAGTTAGATCCTGGTTATTTTTTCTAATGAATGATCCTCTATTAGAGTTCTTGGATTCTGCTGAAAATGTGCCTAAGTTTTAGTTTCTCGTTTTTGTTGAAATTGCAACAAAAGTTGCTGGTCGCGTTTACTTGACAATATGAGGGAGTCAAGGGTTTGATGGTGATCCAGCAGGGCCACTTGCTTTTACCAGTTCATGGAATTTGTGAAACAATTTGTAGAAGGATCTTCTCCCATTCACCATTTACCCAGATACTCAGTTTGGGACCTGGGTGTTTTGTTTAGTAGCTACAGATAAAATATTTTTGCTTTGGTACCGAAATGACCTGTTGTTGGGACACAGAGATCTTGTGACTAAGTTGATAACACAGTGGTGCATTCTGCATAGCGAAATTACAATTTGTGTATTTTTTTCATCTTTGTATGTGGAGCATTAGGCATCACAAATCATGTTTGAATATTGGAATGGGTGATCTATAAATCCTCTTTGGAGGTTGCTTTTCAATTTATACCACTGGTGTTTAGGCTAGCACATTTGTGGTGGCATCTTTGTTTATTGCATCCTTCATCCATGGTGATTTGCGTTTCTTTCTTGTTGTATGTTTTTTTTTATTAGGGTTATTCTCTCAAAAGCTTTGCTCAATCATAATTTTGTCTGCTGCAGTTATCTGTTCATGATTCAGGGTAGCTGTAAGATGTGTTTTGAGCTCTTCCATGTTGAGTTTGTTTCATTGAGTTTAGATAGTTGGGTACAAAGGAGAATTGTGATTTAGAACTTGGCAGACGGGGACACAATGGTGACGGATATTCTGTCTGCCGAAATCTAAATTCCATTATAGCCTGTGAGATTTAAATTTTGGCAGACACTATTTCAGTCACCATTGTGATGGAGTTACCTGCCCACCAAGTTCGTAAACAAGCCCTTAGTCTTGCCAAGATATCATTAATGAAGAAATAAGGTGATGGCTGCTTTAAGGAATGGATCAAAGCTTTTGTTGTTGACTTACTCTGGGTTCTGAAGAGCATGTGTATGGTATGCCCTGGTAATGAGTAGGTTTAGAGGTGACATAGAGTGTAGCTGTCAAGCCAGGTATGATGCTATTTGGGCTTTTTTTTAGTTCTCAAACCAGATGTTCAAGTCGCCAAGGCTGCACAAGTTGGGGTATTAAATGCCTATGCCTGATATGGGATCTAGGAGGTTTTTATAAAGGCCACCTTAAAGGGTGGTGTTCTGTACTACAATAGAGTGTTCAGAAGGGAGCAGGTCTAGGGTTTTAGTACTGGCGACTCACAGTTTGACAGCAGCATTTCTTTAATTTTGGTGGCAGGAAGAAATTCCTAGGAAATTATTTCTAATCCTCCTATGGTTTTTCCTTGACAATTGTGTGTATAATTTTGGTATCCTGGTGTACTTGCCCCATGAAGCACTGGTGCTATTCAATCTCTGAGTCATGCTAGTTAATGAAAAATAGATCTGGACAGGAGTCAGTTATTAGAGAAGTGAGATTTTGTCTATTGTGCACATTGATTAGCATACATTTTTAGTTTTGGGGTGATGGTAGGTAAAGAAGATGGTGGTGGCTAGGGTAGGAGGTTAAGGTAGGGGTTGAGGTAGATGTAGCTGTTGAAAGAGGTGGTAGAGGGGATGGTTGACAGTGCCTAATGTGAGCCAGTAGTTACCAGAAGGTACCACTGGCACTCATATTTGGGGACTAGCACTTACTTTTTCACCTCAGAGATTTACAGAGAGCGAGAGCAACAGGGGAAAAAACACAAAGCGGAAAGATGAAGGAAGAGAAAGACAGAAAAAACATCACAAAGAAGAAAGCAGGAACCAGCAAGATATATAATGGGACAGAGAGTGTCAAGTATTGAATTAAAGAGGCAAAGGGTGGATTTAAGACTACACAGCCTTGGTATACGGCGCAACAACATTTAATTGCTGCATGAGCGGGCTTCTGAGCTTTGGGAACTTGGACTCATTCTTTTACAAATTGAGCACTGGTGGTAGATGTGCAGTGTGATGAGGGAGGTGATATTTGTGAGGGAACAGAGAGTATTGTTGTGGTGCATTCAGTGTTGTCAGTCAGAGTATTCGTTTTCTTGCTCAGGTATTCTTAAAACAGATTTAATAGAGATAATTTGGCATGGAGAGAGTAGTATTTCCTGTTGATAGGAAGCAGAGGATCTGGAGTTAGTATTTTGTGTGATGGGTGTGTGTGGTTGGGATTTTGTGTTGTGAAGCTTTGGAAAAGAGAAAGATTCAGTTGACTAAGGTAATCAGTCCTGTTTCCTATTTTTCGCTTTGGAATGTGTAAAGTGGGTGAGAGTCGATTGGGTCCATTTTGACACCTCTAAAATCTGTAATTGAAGTTAATCTAGATGTGACTCTGTATAGCAGATATGTGTTACAACAGGTGTGGATGTAATCTAACTGAGGGAGTATGATGGATGTAATGTTATGTAGTAATTATTGTTGTGCAACAAGGTGGTCATACAGGATTGAGCAACACTGGTAAATGGTGAGTGTATACTTGGTGGAAGTGAGTGAGTGGCAGTAGGGTTAGTTGATGGTTGGGTGATTGTTGAGATACAGTTGAATTCACCTTGAAGTAGGATGAAATTGCTTACCCAATGGTGGGCAAGGCTTTTCAGCCTTTTTGTCTGAGAAGGGTGTGTGTGAATGGATATAAAGGAACAAGCTGAGTGATGAGGATGACTGGACTGATGGTAAGCCTAGTTCAGTGGATGAGTAGCAGTTGGTGATGTGGCTTTGTGTAACTGCAAGGTCTTGAAATAAATCAAATGCAGTGAATGAAGGAAGAGTTAGGTACACAGAGGAGAAAACTGCAGAACGTAGGTTTGTCATTAGTTAAGGAGGTTTGATATCAAGTGCAGCAAGGTCTTTTCATACCCAAAATGGCTGATAAGGGGGAGGAAGTAGATGTTAGGACTGAAGTCGGGCAGAGTAAGTAGTAGAGCAATTGCAGTTGAGACTGTAGTGTGGAATAGAGGAGATTGGAGTAACTGGAGATGCTAGGTAATGGGTAGATGTAGGAGATAATTGTGATCTAGTGGGTCAGAAAGGCAGGTGATAAGGAAAAGCGGCTGAGAAAGGACTGTAAATTAGCTTTATGGGAATAGTGGCTGGGTAAAATGTGGTATGATTAGTGTTCGTGGGAGGAGGCGATGTGGTTGGCAAAGTATTGCACATTTATTTTATGTAGTGGTAGGTAGGTAGTTGTATAACAATTCTGTAGGACAGTTCAATGAATTGAATAACTTTGGAGTGCTACGTAAAAACTGGCATGTAATTGGTATGTTATTGTGTCCAGGTGTGAGATTAAAGTAGGACGTGATCAGGCAATTTATGAATTTAAATTCTTGTTTGGTGTGGTTAATGATCTTTTAATGGCTATGAACAGAGGTTGTGTTGGACCAGCTCAGGAAGAGTGGGTGCCGCTGTAGTGATACTTAGAGGCTATACCATAGGCTATACCCAGGAGCAGTGATGGAGTACCTCGTCAAAGGAAACAGTGCCACAGTATCAGTCTCTATGAGCTGTACCCAGAAGCAGTGTTAGAGGAACTCTGGGAAGGACATGGCACCACACTAGTAGTCCCTATGAGTTATACCACAAAGAGGTGTTACAGCACCTTCACTAAAGATACTAAAGTGCTGCAGAGTTGAAGATAGCATACTAGTGGTAAAGGAGACAGCAGAGTCACAGCAGATAAGGAACGGAACAGTGTTCTGTCAGGAGAGCCACAGAGAAATGCCTAGTTAGAGGTAGTGGGAGGAACAGCTGTGGGTGGGAAAGCACCAAAAGGTGAGGGTACCTGTGTAGGATGTAATTGGCTATGATTGCCAGGATGAGGAATCCTAAATTACCTGCATCGTTGAACGCGACAACAACATGTGCTTCTGGACAAAAACTATCACGTTCAGTTAAAGAAAAACACATTATTATAATCATCATAAATCACTGCAAAACTTAATGCTCCTAATTCTATGTGAAGACCTATAAAAACAAGCATTTAAAATGCAATGGGTCTTGCATTTGCCCGAGTTAGATCTATTAGGGTTGTAAAGTCCTAACCGGAGTTTTCTTGCCACATAAATTGAAAATGAAAAGTAAAATAGTTTCACATAAGCGAGCTGATTCAAAGCACCACGCTATGAGCATGAAGGAGTCACACCAAAGGAAAAAGCGGTTCACCTACAGTCAAATGTATCGGCAAAAGTGCAATTAGCCATGTAACGGGATTGATGTCCAAGGCGGTAACCAAACCGTCCCTAGAAGGGACAAATGTAATGCATTTAACAGTGATAACAAAGGATTTTTGAAAGGCAAGCCCATGAACGAGCGATATTGATGGACGTGAGGTGGGCGTGGTTAAAAGAACAACCCGTTGGAAAAGCAGCGCTTGTGCGCTGCTATGCTCGATCTAACAAGAATGGTCTGCACACAAAATAAAGCTAGTTTTCTGTTTAAAATAAAAACAAGGTAAATCATTTTTTTTAATTATAATGATAAGTGGAAAGCTAATACACGGTGGCTGGTGTTGGCTTGAAGATCATGTCTTGGATAGGCAGCTTGTAGCAAAAGAGACGTGCCTCATAAAGGGTGGTTTTGTATTGGTGTGGAGGTAGATGGTGGCTCACCGGAGAAAGTCCCAAATGCAAGGAGGGAAGGGAAGGGCCTGATGACAAGAGGTCCTGGGTGAATTTAACTGAGCATAGATAGAGTGCCTAAGAAGTGATTCCTAAGGAAGGAAACAACCCCCGCGTGCTTCAGCACAAATAATGGTACTTTCTCTTAAATGCAAACAGTGTCTTGAGCACATTCACAAGTTACTGCATTCATAATTAAATGCCCCAACTTTGTTGGTGATCAGTAGCGTGCTGCATACAGCAATAATACAGGGACTATGTTGCAGAAAGGAACGGTGTGATTGGTGGGGCATATTCGTTTGGAGTTGGCAGCACCAGCAGTGGGTGTCAACGGCGGTGATCTTCTAAGAATATCCTGGACCTTGGCACGTACTGTACTGCAAATTAGGTACTAGGAAACAAGATTGCACTAATTACAATGTCTATGATGTAATTTAGGCAAAGAATGAGCTCAGATGAGCTGTGATCATTCGGCAGAAACTTAAACAGGAAAAGGTGCAACTTGCCAAACATAATTAAGCCATGCAGCCCTGCAACCCTCCCCAACCCCGGCCTCCCTTGCTTCCTTCTATTTCCTGATCGTTCAATGGAAGCCAAACTCAGCTGGGTAAGAACAGGGCAGGAGTAAGCACAAATGGCAAGTTACTCTTGCGAGATTTAGCAGCAAGCGTCCATAGAGAGACCCAAAGAAAACAGTCTCCTTCCCATGTTTAAACTCGCGGTTTTCAGAGAGAAAACGCTTCATTGTCTGAACCGCTGGTACAAAGCAAGCTTGTTTTGATATTGCTGGGCTTCCAATTCAAATAGGAAATATTCAGGTAGCAGATATTATCTGGGGAGAACATTTAATAATTTCCATCAATTTCCAGCTAAAACCATAATCCATATGAGCTGTTTAATATTCCTAACAACTGAACAGAAAATATAATTGTATTTGGGCTTTGTGAAAGTGTTTTACTTTCACATGTTCATGACCAGATGGTGCACACATTTTCATTTAAAAAAAAAAAGTGGGTTTAATAATTCTTTACACCGTCTTCACTGAACAGGGAAGGACAAGGGCCCATATTTATACTTTTTGACGCACAACTGCGCCAACGCAGTTGTGCTTCAAAAATTTTACCGCCGGCTAACGCCATTCCAACGCACCATGCGGGCGCCTTATTTATGGAATGACGTTAGCCGGCGCTGCAGACTGGTGTGCGTCAAAAAATATGACTCACACCAGGCAGCGCCGGCGTATGGGAAAATGGAGGTTGGGTGTCAAAAAATGGGGCAAGTCAGGTCTGAGGCAAAATTCAGGCCTCAACCCGATTTGCGCCATTTTGTTTGACGCAGAACCCCCATGGGAATGACTCCTGTCTTAGCAAAGACAGGAGTCATGCCCCCTTGCCCAATGGCCATGCCCAGGGGACTTACGTCCCCTGGGCATGGCCATTGGGCATAGTGGCATGTAGGGGGGCCCAAATCAGGCCCCCCTATGCCACCAAAAAAATACGAAAATAAATACTTACCCCAACTTACCTCAACTTCCCTGGGATGGGTCCCTCCATCCTTGGGTGTCCTCCTGGGGTGGGCAAGGGTGGCAGGGGGTGTCCCTGGGGGCATGGGAGGGCACCTCTGGGCTCCTTCTGAGCCCACAGGTCCCTTAACACCTGCCCTGACCCAGGCGTTAAAAAACGGCGCTCATCAGGCTGTGCGCCGTTTTTTAAGGCCTGCCCCCTCCTGTGCGTCAAAATGACGTCAGAGTATAAATATGGGGCACAGGCCTTAAAGTAATTTTTTGGAAGGGAACGCCTACCTTGCATATAATTAATGCAAGGCTGGTTCCCCCTTCCAAAAAATGGCACACATGGTGGAACTTTGACGCCCGCGGCGTCGGACGTCAAAGTATAAATATGGGGCAGGGTTTGCGCCGATTGTGCGTCAAAAAGTTTGACGCACATTCGGCGCAAACAGAGTATAAATATGCCCCAAGGTATTTCTGAAACAGCCTAGCACCCACTCCTTGCTCTGCACAGGGCTATAGGGCAGCCAGGTCTCAGACAGCTGCCTAAGAACACGCACAAATCAAGCTGATCCACAAATTTGCCACAACCTTTACAGTGATAGCTGGCAAGGCAGGAAGAGATTACTAAAATCCACCCAAGGACTTCTATTCAGCTGTGAGCCACATACCCGCTCTTTCACTTAATCAAAGCATGCATGTAGGAAGCTGGCTCTGTGTATATACTATATCAAAGTGAGATACAGTGTGCACAGAGTCCAGAGTTTCCCCAGAAGCTTAACAGAGGCCAAAGTAGAGAATACTAATGCTCTATTTTGTGGTAGTGTGGTCGAGCAGTTAGGCTTATCAGAGGGTAGTGCGAAGCATTTGTTGTGCGCACACAGACAATAGAGGAATCACACACTCCATGACTTAACTCCAGACCAATGGTTCTTATATTGTAAAAATATGTTTTCTTAATTTATTTTTAAAAGCATAAGATTCAAGTTGCAGGTAAGTACCTTAAAAGTTTCGTAGTTCACACAGGTGTCAACAGTACTTTGTTTGAATTAGGTAAGTAATACAGTTTTTGAATTATTGGCAAAAAACTATTTTAAAAATGGACACTGCAATTTTCAAACAGTTCCTGGGGGGAAGAAAAGTTAGATCGGTTTACAGATAAGTACAACACTTACATTCTCAGTCTCCGGGTTTCAAGAAGTCCATCGTTTGGGGTTCAAGTTAAACCCGAACACCCACCACCAGCAACACAAGGCCGGCCGGGTGCACAGATCAAAGTTGAGCAAAATTAACGTGGGCTCCTAAGGAGACAGGGGATACTCGGAATCCGGTCAGCAAGCAGGTTAAGTACCCGCAACTCGGAGGGCAGACCAGGGGGGATTAGAAGAGCACTGGAGGGGCCACA